>NC_140584.1:255299353-256679488 GCF_964204655.1 Triturus cristatus
CCATCCCTGAAGGATCCAAAATCATGCGGAAAGACCGCCCAAACCGCCCCGGAGGCAGCATCGCCATCGGCCACAAAGTTAGCCTTCGCCTGAGCACCTACATTGATGGGACCACAGACCTAATGGAACAACTCCACTTCAAGATACAGGTCAACCCAACCACCACCTTCCGAGGCACTCTCATCTACATACCTCCCAGACCCCACGCACATTTCTCCGACTCCATCACAGACATCATCACCTCCACCGACTACACCATACTGGGAGATCTCAACTTCCACCTGGACAACAGCCAGGACCCCAACTCCACCTCCTTCCTGGCAAAGCTTCCACATCATCGGACTCACTCAGATCATACCAGGACCAACGCACTCAGCAGGACACACTCGACCCAATCTTCACAGCAGGAAACAGCATCTCCTTCAGCCACACCTCCGAACACCCATGGACGGACCACCGCTACATACACTTCACCTTCATGGCAAACATCTCCCACAGACGCCCGCCCCCACTCCAATGCAGGAATTGGAACAAGATCTCCGAAGACAAGCTCACCTCACCTTCAGCAGCTCCGACAACCCCACCACCGCCGCCCGCACCCTACACAAATTGATCACCGACTGCGCTAACACAGTCACCTCCCTCAAGAAATCCTCCAACCTCCATGCCAAGAAGCCCAGCTGGTTCTCCACAGAACTCCGGGAATCCAGACGAACCTGCAGACGGCTCGAAAAACTAAGGAGGAAATCCAAAACCCCAGCGGACATTGACAACTACAAAACAGCCACCACCGCCCACCACAAACTCATCAGACACTCAAGGAAGAGAGCACTCCAGGACAGAATCCCCACCCACGCACACAACAGCAAAGAACTCTTCAGCATCATCAAAGAGTTCGCCCAACCCAACAGTGAGACCATCGACATCCCACACTCCCAGGACCCCTGCGACAAACTTAGCACCTTCTGCCATCACAAAATCAAGACCATCTATGACAACTTCAACGACAACAACCTCCACCGCTACTTGCACCACACAGCTGACACTGGACAGCCCTCAGCTGCGAAGACACCCTAAAGACTATGAAGACCACCCACTCCTGGGCCCCAATGGACCCCTGCTCCCACCACATCTACCACAGAGCCACAGACATCATTGTCCCTGAGCTACAGAAAATCATCAACCACTCCTTCGAGACCGCCTCCTTCCCCGATGACTGGAAACATGCCGAGTTCAACCCCCTCCTGAAAAACCCCTCAGCAGACCCCACCGACCTCAAGAACTTCAGACCAATCTCCTAACTTTCGTACCCGGAAAAAGTAATTGAAAAAGCTGTCAACTGCCAACTTGCCTCCTTCATCGATGAGGACAACATCCTCGACCCCTCCCAATCAGACTTCAAGAACAACCACAGCACCAAACCGCGCTCATCGCCGCGACGGACTGCATCAACAGAGGAGAGACTGTGACCTTCATCCTCCTGGACCTCTCTGAACCCTTCGACACAGTCTCACACCGCACCCTAGCCCCCAGACTCCACAATGCAGGAATCTGGAACAAAGCCCTCAACTGGATCCGCTCTTTCATCTCCGGCAGAACACAGGGGGTCAGACTCCCTCCTTTCCTCTCGTAACCCACACCAACCACCTGTGGAGTACCCCATGAATCCTCCATCAGCCCCACTCAGTTCAACGTCTACATGGCCCTGCTCGCATCCATCGTCAGATGACACAGACTCAACATCGTAGCGTACGCAGACGACACTCAACTCATCCTCTCCCTAACAACGGAACCCAACACCTTGAAACACAAATTTCAAGAAGGAATGGAAACTGTTGTCAGGTGGATGAAGAACAGCTGCCTACAACTGAATACAGCCAAAACCGAAGTACTCATCATAGGCCCACACCCCGAAGCCTGGAACGACTCCTGGTGGCCCTCCGCCTCAGAAACCCACCCCCACCCACGGACCATGCACGCAACCTCAGAAACATCCTGGACTCAGAACTCAAAATGGACCATCAGATCAATGCCATCAATGCCATCACCTCTTCCTGTTTCCTCACCCTCTGTCTCCTATGAAAAACTGTCAACTGGATTCCCCTCGAACACAGGAAAACCGTAACCCACACCCTCATCAGCAGCAGGTTGGACTACAGCAACGGGCTCTATGCTGGAATCAACAAGAACCTCACCCGCAAACTCCAGGACATCCAGAATGCCTCTGCCAACCAGTTCTTTAAGCTACTGCCCCACTGCCACATCACCTAACACCTGCGGGAACCACACTGTCTCCCCGTCGAGAAGAGAATCACCTTCAAGCTTCTCACCCACGCCCACAAAGCCCTCCACAACACCAGCCCTGCCTACATGAACCACCACCTCTCATTCAACACACCCCAAAGATCTCTCCATTCAGCCCAGCTCTTCCACACGATGGTGCTGCGCCTCAAGAAGACCAGGACAGGAGGCCGCTCCTTCTCCCTCCTCACAGCCAAGGCATGGAACACCCTCCCTCTACACCTCCGCCAGACAACATCCCTCTCCAAGTTCCTGGAGGGCCCAAGACCCGGCTCTACGAAGAATCACCAGGAGCATCCGACAACAGCACGAACCCTGGTGGACTGGCACGAGCCCTGGAAGGCCTCAGGACCTGCTTGGCCTCTTGATGCATCCCTGTTAGTGCCAAGGAGCTGCGCACGCCCCCCCTAGCACCTTGAGACCCTTCCGGGTGAGTAGCTGCACTCAATAAACACTTGATTGATTTATTGACTGGTAGTTAATAACGCCTAAAATAGTTTTTTAATGCTGTAAGGCCTGTCTCTCCTATTGACTAAGACTGTGTTACCTTAATACATTTAATAAGTGATAACGTTTGATGAGGAGCAGAGAAAGATATGCTGTACACACTCCAATGAATTGTAATTTAAAATCCTCTTTAATGATTAAATCAGATTTTAAGTCACAATTCTGAAAATGCCACTTTATAAAGTTGGCATTTTCTTGTCCTAACAATTTGTGCCTACTTGCAGTGTCCTGGTTCATATGACAGTGAATGGCTCTGCTGTTTGGGTTTGTATATTCTTTCCAGACAGTGACACAAAGGGGACTAGATGCAGACAGGATGAGCCTTTCTGCCAGGATGGTTGGGGGCGGAAACACAAAGGAAACTGACACACAAAGGAATCATACACTAATCTTTTGTCAACACAGACATCTTGGAGATTGTACAGGGGAAAGGAAGACCTTTCCAGAACCAGATGTGGGGGTAGTATAGGGAAACCCCACTTCGGAGGCTGGCATCATGTATCAATATCGGACCTCCAGAGCCACTCATTAGTTCAATTCAAACCTATGGCAACTGCAGAAGAAAGACTGCCTGACCCCCCCCCCCCCCCCCCCAGAGGACTGCCCTGCTGCTACCAGAGGACTGTCCTGATGATTGAGGACTGCCTTGTTCTTTGAGAAGGAAGACTGGACTTGATCCTTTCATCCGAGGCTAACTTGAGCGACTCCAAGAGTCAGTTGTCTGACCTCCTGTCTTAGCTATAGGGACACAAGCTCCGTAGACCTCCTTGCAACTGCCCAGCTGACCTGCAGCAAGGGACATGTCTGCACCTGCAACTGGACCTGCCTGAACGCTGCAGCCTAAGCTGGAGTGTGGTCTGGATCCCAAGAGGTGCCTCCCCAGGTCCTGGACCCTTGACTGGCATCAGTTGAGTTCCTCTTGTGAAGAAAGGTGAAATCCTTACATTTTGGCTCTTTACAACTGTGAACAGGCCCATTCATGCTGGGACTCCACGCCCGCCACCGCTGCCAACATGAAGCCCCTGGGAAACTGACTGTTTCACTGCAGCGATTGCAGTCATCAATTGGCAACATGGGATCTGCACTTCGCACTACAGCAACGACAACCTGAGGTGACCATCAATGTGAATCTCTAGCAAAGACCACCCCGATGCCCGACTGGCTCTTCATGCTACAGCGTCAACAGCCTGCACCCCCTGGACTGCTTTTTGTGGTACTGCGACAACCATCTGTAATGCTATCCCTGTTCCACGCGGTCTCCTCCACCCCAAATAGAACTCTTTGCCATGGACTTTGAGAATGTAATTTTTTCGGTGTGTCTAACCTGGTCCTTGTATTTGGCTTGCAATCTGTTGTGGCCGGCCTTAACTTGTGACATTTCCCCAGTCTAGCATGACCTGATAACCACGACCGGTGCTTTGTGCTTTTAGAGCCTATATCTAATTAAAACTTTGAAATTGCATATCTCCGGTTCTAATGATTGAATTTTTGTCATTATAGTATCATTTTATTTATTAAAATTTACTTTACTTTCTAAATTGGATTTAGGCTTTTCTGGTGTTGTGTTTTTACTTTATTGCTGTTTGTGTGCTGCATAAATATGTTACGAATTACCTCGAAGTTAAGCCTGACTGCTTTGTGCCAAACTACCGCAAGGATAAGCACCGGTTTATTTTGTGATTTTTGTGGCTCACCTTGACAAGGATTGTGGTTGTTGCCTTAGTGGTGCTTCCACCTCCCTCAACCAATAGCTCAATTTCTTACAGTGACAAACGGCAGGAATTCGGTTTTGGTGTGGGTAAGATTCAGTTAGCTGCTGAGCATCCAGGTCTGGGTGAGGTGCAGGCAGTATTTGAAGCATCGCAAGTCTGAAGCAGAGGAAACTTTCACATATAGTTACATATTTGTGAATTTTTATGTTATCTGTGAAACAGACCTGAAGTGCTCTTTGGTAAGTTTGAAGATTATGGGGGGGAAATGGTACCCTGGGGATCTCTACAGATAATTGGGATCTGTTGGGACCTAGACATGACGTTAGGAATGGACTGATGTTGGTTGAATGGAAATGAGGTGAACCAGTGAAGGACATTTCCACTGAATCTCTTTCAGGACTTCAGGGCGTGAGTGAAGGTGGTGTGGTCAACCATGAGGAATGAGGCTGAGAGGTCCAGTAATATCAAAGGGCAGGGTTAATCTTTATCTGTATGCAAGAGGGCACTGTAAAAGGTTTGTAATATATCGGTTTCTGGGGTGCAGTGTGATCTGAAGCAAGATTGATAATCCTGCCGGATATTATTGGCATTGATGTGATCTTGAAGTTGTGCATAGGCTTCTTTTTAGAAGGTCATGCATATGAAGAATTAATGAGTTATTGGCCTGCAGTTGGTGAGGCCACCAGGGTCTCTTCAGGAGTGGGAGGACCTGTCCTATCTTGAGAGATCCGGGAAGATACCTGGTGTGAGGAAACCTTTGACGATTGTTAGTAGGGTGGAGAGACCTTCTCCAGAGCATACAGGGGAGAGACCTTCTCCAGAGTGAGCTTTGATAAAGTATGAGGATAAGACTTCATTCTCATAGGTGGTGGCTTACACAGAGTTGAGAATGTTGGCAAGGTCTTTGAGAGACAGGGGTTTGTTGGATTACCATTGTGTGATTCAATGCAGAGGAGTGGGTGTGACAGAAAATATTTTGGTATTGTCAGTGCTGTTGGATAGTTTACATTCATTGAAGAAGGGATTGATGACATTGTATTTGCCCATGTAGTGTGGTATGTTAGAGTCAAGGATGGGGGTGATTCTGCTTTTATTGGTAACCTCGGCGATGGTGTTGGTAAAGTACTTGGTGTGGCTGATTTGATGAATTGACTGCGTGTTGAGTCGAGAAACTTCAGCGGCGGCCTGAACACATGAGTGGCCCTGGTTTTCTTACATATAATTTTCTCTCTATGGATGGAATGTTTGTTGTTGGTGAGGTCTGGTGAGTCCTAGGGTGCTGAAAAGTTTGACTTGAACCTTCGTGTTTTAGTTGGAGCATGGATGTTCACATGGTTTTCCATAAATTTGGTGAAGTTGTTTAGAAGGGTTTTGACTTGAAATGTGGAGGTGGCAGGGTGGGAGATGAGCACAAGCTTTAGGTTGTCCATGGAGAAGTCTTAGAGCAATGTGAAGCTTTGTTGTACTCCTGTGGTTTGAGCTCAACTTGTTGGTTGGATACTGAGCATGGTGATAAGGTTGTCGAGATGGTTGGTGATGTTGACAAGACCAGGTCCGGGATATGTCCTTTACCATGTGTTGATTGGATTACATGCTGTATCACGTTCAGTGTGTTGATGAGGTTGAGGTGTGTGTGTTTTCATGCTTGAGTTGTCTGGAATGTTGAAGTCACTGAGGATGGTGATGTTGGTGTATTGGATGAATGAGGTGGTGAGAAGTTCAGAGAATACTTCTTTGAGGTCCTTGTTCTGCCAAGGAGGCCTGCAGATGAGGTGAAAGGTTACTGATTTTGCTGTGGAGAGTGGGAAGTGGTATGCAATGTTCTTCAGGGAGCGGAGTGTTGCTTCCTTGCCTACAATGAAAGACCCAGAGGACTTGTGGATTATAGTGAGGTCCCTTCCCTTCTTATGAGCAATGTCTGCATGCTAGATGTTGTAATCTATAGGAATAAAGATGTCTAGAATGTAGGAGTTAGACACATTTCTGTGATGAAGAGTACATCGAAGTTGTGATAGGTGATGTGGTCTATAATGTCTAGATCATTGAGTACTACAGAATGTGCATTAATGAGCATATGAGCTTTTGTTTGTTAGTTTGAGTGAGCATAGTGGTTATGGGAATTCTGAGGTGTTGGGTATATGTGTTTTGAGAATGCTATCTAAGTGTCCATGTGGTGTAGGTGTGGGTCATTGTGGGGGAAATTTGTGTGGTGTTCTTTGTGAGGCACATGATTATATTTCATCTTATAGTTTTCAGTGAAGAAGGGATTCTTGCCTCTGGCTCTTCCTGTCCTAAATAGACTCACATGGAGTTGATTGATGTAGATAGTAGACATAAAATATATCCTGTTGAAGTGGATCCTGAGAAATGCATTAATGTCACTTTCTGGTATGATGGTTGCTAGATCCAATAAGCATCCATTTCAAAGCGTTGCAAGATAAGCGGTGGCTGTACTGATGAAGCGCTGTTCAAAGAGTGCATGTTCTTTATCCTATTACAGGATACATAGGAAGTGGATAAGGATGATCTGGTGAGTTTTCAGGCCCAAAGGGAAGCCCAGGAAATATAATTTGAGTCGTAGAGAAGTGGGAAGAAGTTCTAGAGGGTGGAAATTTCTGTGTGAAATGACGTTCTAATTGACCAATTGTATCATAATGTCTGGATGGCTACATGGTTCAGGGTAGCTGTGCTTAGGCATCTGGTAAGCTTCAAGGTGGTTGGATGACCTTGGAGATGGATGTTGCGATTTTCCATGGAGCGTCTCATGAAATAAGCAAAATGTAAAGAATTGGGATCTTTAATTGATCAGTATCAAATAAATGGTGTTTGGCTGTATATTAATGCATTAAGATATATCTTTATAGTTATATATACGTAATTGTAAATGTAAGCAAAATATCTTGCACTAGATGGCCTCTGCTCCATGTACCTCAAATGCTGTTTTCTCTCCGCTTTTGGATGCCACAGGACGCAACCAAGCCTGAGGACGATGCACAGCAAAAATGTTACATTTCTTTCACAGATAGTGACAATGATCAGGACAACAATGGCATAAAGGTAACAGCATTTACGATATCATAGAGGACTATCAGGGCCGAAATGATGTACGTGAATGAATGCGGTATGAACATGGATATTCTTTTACTCCATTGGGAATACACCAGGGAAAACATTTATGCCATTGTACAATTAACACGGTCCCTTTAACAGTGGTTTTGTGTTGTCACATTCCTTTTACCTTCTCTCTTCCCCTAAAAGACACCATTCAAAGTTCTACAACACTTTATTTCTCAATTAGTCTAATTTTGCATTATGATTGTTATGTGAAATTCCTGAACTTGTGCTATTAAGCCATGTTGCATAATTACATACCGTTTGCAGCAAATATTAACATGCGTGCATGGAAAGAACGCAAATAACTAGAAGGGCCCGATTCACAGAACTAACTTAAGAAAAAATCCTAAACTTACTACCATTTTCGTATTCACAGAAGGCACTTACTCATTTTGGTATTCACAGAAGACACTTACTCACTTCGGTATTCACAGAAGTTAAGAGTCCTAACTTTAGGACTCCTAAATGCCTTCTGTGAATACCGAAAGTCTTAAAATTAGGATTTTTCTCAGTTTAGGAGTCCTAAAGTTAGGACTCCTAACTTTACTACTACTAAACTCAGAAAAATCCTAATTTTAAGGCTTTCGGTATTCACAGAAGGCATTTAGGAGTCCTAAAGTTAGGAGTCCTAACTTTACTACTACTAAATTGAGAACAATCCTAATTTTAAGACTTTCGGTATTCGCAAAAGGCATTTAGGAGTCCTAAAGTTAGGTGTCCTAACTATACTACTACTAAACTGAGAAAAATCCTAATTTTAAGGCTTTCGGTATTCACAGAAGGCATTTAGGAGTCCTAAAGTTAGGAGTCCTAACTTTACTACTACTAAATTGAGAAAAATCCTAATTTTAAGACTTTCGGTATTCGCAGAAGGCATTTAGGAGTCCTAAAGTTAGGTGTCCCAACTATACTACTACTAAACTGAGAAAAATCCTAATTTTAAGACTTTCGGTATTCACAGAAGGCATTTAGGAGTCCTAAAGTTAGGATTCCTAACTTCTGTGAATACCGAAATGAGTAAGTGCCTTCTGTGAATACCAAAATGAGTAAGTGTCTTCTGTGAATACCAAAATGGTAGTAAGTTTAGGATTTTGTCTTAAGTTAGTTCTGTGAATCGGGCCCGAAGTGAGGAGCTGCTGTTTGCTGGGCTTGTGGTATTTGATATTTTTGTTTTTTTAGAACAAAACATACCCAGCGTCCAAACTAGACAAGAGGACGCTTTACATGCTAAAATATAGTCCCAAGTGCTGGTTTTGGGTTTCACTTTTGCGTAAGCATTCGCAAGCAATAAACACAGGGCCTTATTTATGAGAAGTGACACATCGCTGCATAAAAACAGCGATGCGTTACTTCTCAGTGCGCCTTCCTTGCAACATGATGGATTTGTCATATTTACTGTATGATGCATAATGTCGCAAGGAATGACAGATACGTCAGAATTACTGACGTATCTGTTGGCGCAAAACTGACGCACTGCTGGAGTTGTGTCGAAAGCGTGACGCAACTCCAGCAATGTTCCTGTCACATGGGGCAAGCCCACTCTGCATACATTATACCTGACACAGGTATAATGTGGCTCAGGGGTTTACAAAGGGACTTTGTAAATAGGGCGCAGCATGGCGTATTTTTACGTCGCTGGTGCGTCATAAAAAGTGACGCACCGGCGACATAAAAGTGACATAGGGCCTAATAAATAAGACCTACAAATTTTACACACCTCTCGTAGGGATACGGAGCTGGTCTTACCCAGGTGTGTGACAGTGCACTTTACATTACACACCAGAAAAGTGTCTGCACCTTGTGGACTTTCAAAAGTAGTGGGAAGAAGGACAAGTGGAGTGAGAAGAAAAGACCTGAGGAGCTTTCCATATTTTCCTGACATCTTCATTCATTTGCCTTTTTTTCCTTTCACCATAAAAGCTTCTTTCTTGTACTTTCTTGCGTTAAGCTTCTCAATGTTCTCCTTTTTCCTACTGTTTCATTTCTTTCTCATTTCTTCTTCCCCATTTATTTCCCCTAACAGTTCTAACTTCCTTATTCTCTTTCCTTGCTAGTTCTTGTCTCCAATCTTTCTCTTCCTCTAGAGTTATTCCTCTTGTTTCTGGAGCTGAGAGTGGGCGCTCCGGAGACAGATTCCCGGCATTTGGCCCGAGTTTGAGAGTTCTACAGAACATGAGGTGGAAAGTACACAACAGTTCCTGCCTGGAGCTGTTTACAGGAAGGAGATCACTATAAATGTTGAAACATTCAAGAAATGAAACTAAGTGCCAAAAATACTTTATTCTCATTTTCCAGGAAAGAAGAATGCTTCGAATAGCTGGATGGAATAAACACATGCTGCTGAACCCTGCCTGCAATCTGCAGGCCATTTAAAGAGTTTGGACAATTGAATGTCTCTTGATACACCATGAGGCAGATTTACAAGAAAGTGACGCATCTGTACAGATGCGTAATTTTCCCTGCATCACCCTGAGAAACCCTTGCGTCACCATGGATGTGCCGTATTTATAATACGGCACACCATGGCGCAAGGATTGACAGATGCGTCAGAAATTCTGACGCATCTTTTGGCGCAAAAGTCACGCATTGCTGGAGTTGTGTGGCAAGCATGACGCAACTCCAGCAATGCATGGGGAGGCCTATCCTCATTGTGCTGCATCACTCCTTACGCCTGCTTCAAGCCGACGTCAGGTTTTGATGCAGTGGTGTCCTAGAAGTGGTGCAGTGAAATCTTGTAGATTTTACTGTGTCACTTTCACAAGGCTTTCCTGCATGGGAATGCCTACCCTGCATGCATCATACCTGATGCAGGTATGAAGTGACGCAGGGCTTCGCAACGTGATGCATCTCCCTAGATGCATCACTTAGTATATGGGCCGCAATTTTACGCCGCCGCTGCGTCACAAAAAGTGACACAATGGCGGCGCACAAACGATACAAGGGGCTTGTAAATATGCCCCCTAATATCTGTAAATATTAACGTAAGGGGTCTCAGTGAATGAATTTGCAATGGCATGAACTGTCTGGTTTCAAACCTGCCATGTGCTGATTTCACATAGATTGCTGCAGCAGGTGAAACAATGTGCACTTTAAAAAGAACCATCCAATTAGGATGAGACTGCCGTGCTGGCAGTCGGAAAAGTGCTCTTTTACATTACGCTTGCACTGCAGCTCAGGAAAGGGACTGCAGCACAAGCTGAAGTGTAAAAGAGCACTTTGTGCACCTCCACTTTACAGTGGCCCACGAGGGACAGGTACCGTGCTTTGGGCCCCCAAAGTTCATTTCTGACAGCCTTTCAATGGCTGTCAGACCACCATGAAAAGGCTATCGGAAAGGGAGATTGAAATCCCTATGGCGGGGTCTGCACAGGCCCCGCCTCCATCTAAGAGATACGATTTGACCGCTGGCACAACAAGATCCTAGATCCTGTTGGAGGGCCGGTTTTTCCCACCGACTTCTGCACCCGACCCCCTACATTATAATGCGGTGTTTGGACAGATGGCCTGTTGGTTGGTTGGACCGCCACCGACAGCCTGTCAGTGGCGGTCTGACTGACATCGAAATATGGCCCTAAGAGTGCGATTGAAATGATCCTGCCTTTCTCATTAGGAAAGTGAATGAAGCGCTTGCATTGCAGAATCGGATTGAAGCTCAGACTCATGCCAGCTGATTTGATAGACAAAAATGCTTTGTGAACACACATTTGAGAATTCAAAAAGACAAAAGTTGTTTTGTTGGGAAATCTGTTACTGAGAAGTCACACAATTGAAATTAAAATGCTAAACAAATCTTGGTACTGGGATCATATTCTCAATCTCGAAGAAAATGAAACATTTTGAAAAATAGATAAAAAAGCTTCAAACAATTCATAAAAAAGAGGAAATGGAACCTCTGCATCTTTTTTGGGGATACGTTATTTTTTATTGGCATTCATGCACAATACACCATACAAAATTAATCAATAAGTATGCTACATTAATCTGTTAGATGACTATATAATCCTCACCATTTCCTGAAATGTCTCAATTTTCAAGTAAACAAAGAATGGAAAATCAAATGAAATCTCACCCCTCACCCCCCACCAGCATACAATAACTCCAGTCTGGGGCGCCTCTAACCTTTACAGTGGCCTCTTATTCTAATGCATTACTCACTCCATTCTGAAAATCCTGATTTAATAAAGAAAACTTAGGTCCCGATTACAATGTCGGGCGGATCGTCACCGACAAGCCGTTGGTGGCAGTCCGCCCAATATCTAGGGCAGTGGTCCGACTGACGGATTATGTTACTAGTTGTCAGACCGCAGCGGGCGATGGTAAAACACTGCCTCCTCTGGCACGCTCAAGGAGCCCTTTGGGGCGGCGGTCAGAGCCTAATTCCTACAATAGAGGCAGTGCCTGCAGAGGCACCGATGTAGGGATTAGGATGTCAGTTTTCGACAGCCTTTTCATGGCTGTCCGACCACCATGGAGAGACTGTCAGAAATGGTCTTTGGGGGTCCCTAGCAGGGCTCTGGTCCCTTGTAGGCCTCCGTGATGTGGCCTGGTGGGCACATGTGGTGCCCACCCCCAAACATCCATGCACTGTGTGGCAGGCACCACATTGTCCCTGGCACACGGTGCATGGATGTTCAAAAACATCCCTTTTCCTATTGCGGCTTTTCTATATGTAATATACATTATGTGTATATATATAAATCAAAAGGTCTTAGCTAACACCACACCAAAATTGATAGCGCCAATTCAGAGCTTTAGAAACTCTCATCTCTTTATATATAGTTCATGAAAATAGCCCTTTGTAATCTTAAATGTATCACCAAGCTATTGCACTCCAGTTTAATTGGACACTTTATGATTGATTCACTTTATGTCTCATGTCACAATTTTAGTACATTAAAAGAAATTGATTTTACCTTCCTAAGTTATTCCTGATCCCAAGTTGAAGCCTTCCAAATTAATTATAAAACATAATTACAAGACAGTGTACAGCAATCTCTGCATTCCATAATTCGTGTTTCATTGCATGATGGGTATTACATCTTGTTCGTTAGATTATGTTGCTAAATTAATACTTAAAAATTAATGGATTACATTAACATCTAGGCTTTGCGTTGACTAAGACATTAAGTACAGCGACAGGAAACATACAGGCATGAATATGTAGTTTATTTATAAATATTCAAACTGTATACATAGGTGCATATCTGTATGATGTTTCTTGGGTTTCGAGGGGTGGGCAAATGAATTGTTTTATATTTTTTACAGATGTTTATGATTAATATTTACTGTTCAACTGCTATATGATATATGTAACTAGGGAATGAACACATTTGCACTGATTCTTTTTGTATGCACAGGGCCACTTTACTTTTAATTGCTCGAGTTTGAAAGATTTCACTTCTGGCAATTGACTGTATCTTCATTATTTTTTATTATCATTTATTTATTTTGTATCTGTCTTTATGGTTTAATAGAAATCGAATAAAGATGTTAATTAAAGTATATATAATGTCTATTCAGTTGCCCAGAGCAAACACCAGGAGATCATGGACAGAGCGCACAAACTTTTCAGACACTCACCCCCAGTCACAGATCCATCATCCTTCTGTAGCTCACTTCGCCACCCCAGTTCAGACCCGGTTATATTCAAATCAGTCTTGATCCTGCACCTCATGGGAACAATCCAGCCTGAACTGCCTAACCAGGTCTTCCCTGGACCGGAAACAAGCATCCTGGGACCAGTTTCGGGGTAACACCCCTCATCAGCAAGGCTATCTTGAATCCAGTGGCAAAGTGAGCAAGGGACCCACGTCTGGGCCTACCTTTGTATTATTATTTATTTATTTTTTATCTGCCTTTATGGTTTAATACAAATTGACGCTAGGCAGCTGAAATTAGTGCCAGCGCAGGGGGAAACGCAGGACTGCACTGTATTTTTGTAAATACAGTGCGGCCCTGCGTTTCACAAGTGGCGGAGGGTGGCGTTAAGCCAAGAAGGCTAACGCCACGCTCTGTCACTTCTTTGTTAATATGCCCCTTTGTGTGTAAATGTTTTGCCCTCTAAACTTAAATAGTTTCAGATTTGAAATTAGAGGACATGTCAATAGTCTGTGGAGCAGGAGGCAAGGAAGAAGATGCATGCTAGTCATCTTTACAGATGTGGGGAGGACAGAGGATATGCAAAAAATGTGTGCATTTTGGTAGAAAGTGTCAGAGGCATCTGTATAGAAAGAGGCATGGTTTGTAAGAATGGTAGATAGGATACCATGTCACTGACCTATCTCTGGCGGAAATTCCAGTACAGTCCAAGAGGTGCTTTTGATATGATAAGCCAGACAAGTGCTGATACAGTAAGTACCTGAAATAGACCAAAGGTCTCTGTGAAAAGGACAGACAATGTTTGAGGAGATCATTTCACAAATGGTCTCACCTTAGACTGCAAAGTGGGAGAAGGTAATGCTAGTGTGACAGGGTCTGTCTTTACACCTTGGTCATAATGCCTACAAATGACAAGTGTTATTTTCTGTGGCACCACAGATGATTCTAAAACTGTCTTGTCATGAATATCACGTCAAAAATATTGCCTAAAAATAAAGGGCCTAATTTCGATGTTGGTCAGAGTTGCCTCCGACCAACACCATCTCGGTGCACGAACCGTATGACCATAGGTCGGCAGTTCCGCACATCTAATTAGGATGTGACCGCACATGGTGCGGTCGCAAACTCCCATTTCCCTGAACAGACCGCAGCACAAGCTCCCATTGAGAAATGGGAGTGTGTGTAAATCCCTGCACCGTGTTGCAGGCACCTCATGGTGCCTGCAACACGGTGCAGGTACTTTCAGGGGGGCAGGACCAAAACCGTAGGGGCCTACTAGGGCCCCCCAATGTGGCTTTTCGACAGACTTCCCATGTCAGAAAGTCTAACATGGAAAGAATGTCTGAAACAGTCATCATATACGCGATGGCGGAACAGCGCTCCTTAAAAGATTATGAGCCGTTTCGGACTGGCCGATGGGCTCCTTGAGCCCGTTGGAACTGTGACGGATTGGCCAGCCGGTTTACACTCCAACCACCGACAATGTAATTCGGCGATCGGAATGTAAACTTACAATGTCAGCCGGTAAGCCTCCGACGAGCAGTCGGAGGTTTACAGACCGACATCGAAATGAGGCCCAAAGTATTTTAATATTTTGTTTGTAAACTGCTAAATCATTGTGTCAAAATATTGTGTAACAGAATATCCAGCTAGAATACCGTAATATTTAATAAATGTTGACTTATAATTAATATAATACATTAGAAAAAAATATAAATAGTTTTGAAAAGGTATATTAAAAAGATATATAAATACTTAAATATAAATTATTTAAAAAATATAAAAACAATAATTAAACAACTTGAAGATACATCAAATGTAAAACATTATTAATAACATAAAATTAAAATTAAAAAACCTCCTTTATAACCAACAAAAATATCTAACCTAATTTAAATATAAACAAAATTAATATAAAAATAATTTTAAATAAAGTTAATCTATCTACAAATGATATAAACATTATATATAACTAAATATTGAAAAAAATCTTACAATTAAAATTGAACAACAGCAGTAAAAATAATTAATATAACTCCAATTTAAGCAAAAATAGGAAAAGTGTCACACCTTGCATGCATTACATTTATGACTCTGACTCCAAAAGCAAGGAAGTTAGACTTTGGAAAATTTAGATTCACTATTACCGCTCCCATCTAAGCAAATGTAGGGAAAGCGCTGGACTTTAGAGGCGTTAGATTCACTATTCACTATTACCACCCCAATCTAAGTAAAGGTACGGAATGGGTTCCATATACCATTCCAATTCAGAACAGTTTTCTAAAAAGATTGAAATACCTAGCAACCTACAGTGATGAAATCATGCTTGAATAAAAAAAAATACAAACTATATATATGTTAGCAAATTTACATTTAAAAAAATGTGAAATAAGTTATCCAACAAATTACATATTTAAATAAATGTAAATAAAATTTGCTACCCTCCTGATACCTAAAAATAAAATATATAAACAATAATTACCTAAATAAAACACATATCATAAAAAACAATAATAAATATATTACGTTTTATAAATATTACTAAATAGTATTTAGTAATAAATTATTAAACATTTCAACACATACTTCAGACAATAAATAATCAATTAAAACATTTCATGACTAATTTTGTATAAATAATGTAATTGCATAAATATAAATTAATAAAAACAATTATACTTAAATAATATCCCTTCCTATTCCCCTAAAAACCCAATAACCCGTTACTGAAATACAATTCACTAATTGAACCACAAAAAATAAAATATGTATTAAAATTCAATTAAAGTTAAATAAAATAAGCATATAAAATAAACTGTACATAATTAATAACTTTACTATATTATATATTAATAATTAACTTTAAAAAGTACATATTTAAATTATAAACTATCTTAAAAAAATATATATAACAATTATACCAAGAATACTAGCACATAAAATTAGCATAGTAACTAAAATATATTAAATTAATTAATAACAATATGTATTACAATTTATTAAAGTAAACTATATTGAATACAATGATATTCCTAAAATATATTTTGTATACAAAAATCAATATTGCTACCTTAGATATTTTGTTCAACCATTTTGTGACACAATATTCATGTCACGATATTTTTGAAAATATACATGGGCACAACTACTTTATTCGCCATGGATGTCACTCAAAGTATCACACTTAGAGTATTGAAATGTCAAACAATCACACTGCAGAAGCAACATATCACAGATAAGCAAATTGAAAAATTGGCAGCTTTGCAAAAGGATCCCGAGGAAAATGTGAGGGTGACAATATCTTGGCTTCAGATTCTCTGCAGCAATGAGGTTATTGAGGGTTGTGTGCTGTATGATGGCTGTAGTTGAAGAGAGATGTGTACAATTGGAGCAGAGACCCTTCGTATTTAATGTGTTTTGCCTTCTAAACATTCAGCAATGTTGAAAATGAATACCTTGAGTGCAGTTTGATGTTTTATTTTATTTTGGATTTTACCTGTGAAGCATTAGTATGATTTTTCACTACTGATTCCGTAGAGTTCTCATGCTTGCCCGTATATTTTATAGCTATATTATGGCGGACATTGGAAAATATTTCAGCAGATTTTCAGTGACCGATTTGGAGACGGTCTCCACTATTAAGAATGATCACATGTAGTGAGCAGGTCTTACACCTACCATTATGGCCATTTGAGCCCTTCCTGTGTCCAGTGGTAGTATTATGCAAGCAGCACACCCCCTGGAAAGAAGTCACTTTATGTTGCCTTTCCATTTAATAGAATATCACAATGGAGATTCCTTGCTGCCCCCCTTAATCTCTCAGAAAAAGGCAAAGATGGAACTATTTTGGCACAGACAAGATTGCTAGATGGGTAAAATCTGGGAAGGACATCTGGGAATCCTAAGCTAGACTGGTAAGCAGAACAATGGAGGCCTCAATGTTTTCTTTCATAGGTGCTGTCCACTGACCCAGCAAGTGGGTTCCTAGACTAAAAACTGCTGCAGCACTGCTGTTGTCACCAGGAAATCTTGACTGCGGCGGTATAGGCCAATGTGTCTGTCAGAGGTGGGACCGCCAGTATCCCCACTGGCCCAATCACAATGACCATTCCTGCTGACGTGAATTTGGCAGCAAAACCTCCACACCTCAGTTGGGAATCTTAAGATAGACTGGTAAGTGGAACAATGGAGGCTTCAATGTTTCTCTTTCATAGGCGCTGTCCATTGACCCAGTCACAAGATTTGAAAGTCTAAAGGCCTGATTGCTAGTTTGGCAGAAAGAGTCCCACCATCGAAGCGGTATCAGATAACCCGCCCGCCAACACACCTTCTCTGCAAAATTTCTTTAATAGACTCTCACACAGCAACAACATAAAAAATGATTTTTAGAAAATGTTAATTTAAACAATCTGTCCAAGAAGTATTTCAAAGTCATTATGGAAAGTCTCTAAATACAGCAGGGTTGACTCGATCAGGGGACACCCTGAAAGTATGGCTCCCTCGGCCAGAGGCCACTTTATCCATGTCTCTAAACATCTCTGTGTAAAGGCCCCCTGATTTTAAGTGTATTAGGAACAAACAATAGCATAACCAAGTGAAATGGATGTGTGTGTAGTGTAAGTGCAAGATATAAAAACAAACACAACAGTAACAGCATTCTTCTCATATAACCAAAGTAGGTGTAAGGTACACACAAAATAATGGACACATGTCCAAAAACATAACACAAAAATGTATGACAACTAACCAGCCTCCAGGTGTGAATAAACAAATAACGAACTTGCTCACATTAAACACATATCCAACATACATCATAGAGAGAAGAGCAAGCAAAATGATGTTGACATTGCTCAAGACAAGCTGAAAACTTTGCCATATGAAATACCACCCAAATCAATTTCTGGCCCAATTAGGATTCATTCCACATAGCCATCCATGGAACATTTCCCCCTTGTCCTGTGTGACTCCTGCACTGGTTTCAAGCTGTAAATATGCAAACCTGTTCATATGGATCACCGATCAGGGTGAAACAAACACACCTTTAGTTATATATTCAAACGTATAAATCAAATCGATTAGGTGGTGCAAGTGGTCAACACCATGATGAAGGCCTGCCCATAAAAATTAATCACCATTACATACCATTTCAAATTATGCATGTACAAAACAAAGCACACTATAATATATGTAGTATAACCTGCCATAATGTGTAAACACAGCAACATTGTGTCAAAATTTAACCTCTGCAACATTGATAGGTTCCCAAAAATAGCTAGGGAAAAGTAATGCCAGGACTAATGTAAAATCAGATTTTAATTTGTACAAATAGACTACAGGGTCAAAACATAACAAAAAGCCAATGGCCAGTCCATAGAGAAATGGTGTGGCTTAGCACACTGCAATACCACAAAACCTGCCCCGAATTACACTGTTAGGGTAACCTCCTCACAAAGGGGGATCCATTAGGCAGAGCAAGCCCCTCAAAGATGTTATTTGGGATGGGGACATTTGGTTATGGGAGGGGTGTCCTTGGGTTGGGAAGTGGTGGCTTTTGAAGAGGAAAGGGGAGACTTACGTTTAGAAGGAGGGCTTTGGGAATGTGAAGTTGAAGAGTGTTTGGCAGGGGTGCCTTGGGAAGTAGAAGGGGTGGATGGGTCAGAAAGGGGGGTGGATTTGGAGGTGGAAGGGGTGGTGTTGAGTGTGGTAGGGGTAGTAAGATCCTTGGAAGTGGGAAAATGAGGGATCTTCAATAGGGTACTTAGTTGTGGGAATGGTAAGGAGTGGGATCTTGGAGGTAGAGGTAGTGACTGTGTGTGATATGCTTGAGTCTGTTGTGGGTACAGGCGCATATGTGTCAGGTGTATGTGCTGCAAGTAGGGGTGTGTCTTGCTTCGCTGGTGTCTGTTGGGTGCTTGATTGTGTGTGTGTGTATGTCTTATGTGTGTAGAATGTGACTGGTGTATCTGTAGATGTTGCTGCAGTGGAAGTGCTTAGTGTGGATGTTGTGGATGCTGTTCTGGTGGTGACAGTGTGTGTGGTTGTGGTGAATGTATGGAAGTGATGGTGGTTGGGGTGGTGTGTGGTGTAGTCTGAGCTGGCTGTGGGTGTGGTGGTGGGGGTGTGGTGTGTGCATGCATGTGTGCTGTCATCTGTGCTGTGTGTGGATATGATGGGGCAGTGATGTGAGTATGTGGGTGTGGTGTTGTCAGTGGTAGTTGTGGATGTGATGGTGGTGGTGGTTCCTGTGGTTGTGGTGGTGGGTGCGGTATATGTCTGTTTGGATGAATGCCTGCTTTTTTGTAAGGTTTTTACTTATGTGTGAATGTGCTGCTTGGGTCTGTATAAGTGTGTGTGTGCAAATGTTTGCATGTGCTTTGGATAGGTTTGGGAATGGGGTATTGGTATGGGTAAGGGACTTGCGGAGTGACAAGTAGGTTAGGGGGGATGGGAGGCTGAGCTGATGTAGGAGGCCAGAGCCTGAAATGATCTCTGAAGGACAGACATTGCACTGTGAATTCCTTCCAGATAGGCCACCATCTGCTGGTGATGGCTGCCTTGTCCCAGGATGGCATTCAGTAGTGCAATCTGACCCACAGAGATGTTTCTCAGGGGGTTGAATAGCCTCCTCACTATGAGCAGCGGGGGACAGGGACAGGGGCAGGGGCTGTGGTGCCTGGAGGGAAGGAGATGGCTCCCCTCTTAGGGAAGCGGGTCCGGCCAACTGGTTGGGGAGCAACAGGGAGGGTGGTGGTGGAACCAGGGGGCATACAAGGATGAAGTTGAAACAAATCCTGTGGGGTCTGCCACCACTCAGGAGTGTCCACTGGAGGATGACAAAGTAGAGCTTACGTCCTCCGTGGCACTCCCTACACCCTCTCGGTCACTGGGTCCTTTCATGTCCATACTGTCATGACCGGAACCACTGTGACCAGCTGCCTCTCCAACAATGTTGGCCCTTTCTCCTTCACTTGCCCGGAATGAATCTGAAATGACATATAAAATTGCTTTATTGTAACTGTTAACACACCTGACCATCAGATTTCAATACAAAACATTTCAAAAGTGCACAGATTATACCAGATTCATGGTTCACTATATAGACTTCAACATTAGCATGAGCATGTGCATATATGGGACATTACCTGAAAACAGTTGGTCACAGTGATGTCATAAACCCAGACAGCTCCAATACCATTAATGAACTTCTCTACACTCCATCCTTATGTCTATACTAGGATAATTGATTTTCTTTGTATACTTTGGCCCTTGTAGTATACCATAGTAAACTGATGTCCCCAAATAGGATGGCTACAACATATACATTTACACAGTGTTCACATAAGCCACAGAATTCAGCAAATGTTCATTTGCCTTAAACAACATCATGATGTCATGAAGGTTAAGTTAAAGAGCACTCTTGTCACATGCAAATGCTCATTTCACACTGATGTCACTTTTTACTTGAAACGTCATCATATGTCCTCTGTCAAAAAAAGAAATGAAAGCAGTACTGAAGTAGCTTTGCTACGTATCAAATGTAGCACAGAAAAGTAGCCTCGAGATATTCATGGCCAAAGTATTGGAAGATAGATAATCCTAATGCACACAGCATAAGAGTGCATATAGCCCTATGAACATCCCCAATCCTGCTTGGTGCAGGTGACAACACCATTCTTAGATTACATTCCTAAACACCAATACACCTTTGAAGGTTGTTGTGTGTCAGTGACTATCTATGACATGAAGAGGTGGGATCACTTTAGTCCTAATGGGATGGCACATCACAGCATCATCTCAGATGTATTATTTACACATTAATGGTTAAGACACATGTAAAGGCCACAATTGGGATTTGTGATGGATGTTGCACAATATACTATTTTAAAGTAATATGTGTATACTGCAATCTGAAACATTTATGCACTGTCATATGACCTCTGGCTTACTCTTCCCATATGTTACTGTGGACATTGTGACCAACGTTCAAAAACAGTTTTAAATTCACACATAGGTACCCTAGGAGAGGGAGGAGACAACAGCCTCCAGTATAGCACTCATTTCCAGACCTTCAGATCATGGAAGATAGGGATATCATCAAGAAGTTTCATTTGAATAGGCAAACTATACTTGATTCATGTAATCAGTTGGAGCCTGATTGACTTCCTCACAACACTAATCCCATATGTCACCCACCGATTGTGAAACATATGGCTGTAAAGCATTTTCTGGCCACAAGTTCCTTTCAATACACTGTGGCAATATCTGGAGGTAATTCACAACCAGTGTTCAGTGGGGAACTACAAAACTTGCTTTCAGCAATGACGAGACACATTGACAGCTACATCCAGTTCTCAAGAAGTGTGGATTTCGCCAATGTGAAGGTTGACTTCTATGGATTTTCTCTGCTCCCAGATGTGATTAGAGCCATTTTTGGCTCCCATATTGCCTTAGTACCACCGCAAGAGCCAGAGTATAAGTTTACAGTAACAGGAAGCACTTCCATTCTATCGAGGTGCCGGTCACCTGCTTACCAGATTTGTAAATCTCAAACATCTGTGCCTGTTTCTCTTGATCAGCCCATGATTCCTTTGTACTGCGGAACAGCACCATACCCCACCTAATGCCACAACTACTACCGGAGAGGGCCTGGCTTGTTTGTAAGTATGAGCTATCTTAACTTTGTGTGGATAGTGTCAGGTAGCATAATCAGAAAGTGTGCAACTTATTGCTGCACTTACGTCTGTCTTTCATCTATGAGACTCAGCCTATCCCAACCGGCCATGGTTGTTGGCACTGCTGAGGAATGCAAAAACACCAGGGAAGTCCGCTTCAGTGAGGCCCATGGAAGGACACAGTGGTCAATAGAGCGGACTTTTGAACACCTAAAGGCCAGATTTAGATATCTGAACAAAACTGTGGGAGCCTTTCTCCACTCACCCGGGAAGGTGTGTCAAATTACTGTGACCTACTGCATGCGCCACAATAGCGTCCTCTGACAGAACCCCCTTATATTGCAGAAGATGGAGACCATGAAGTGGCACTGAGTGAGGATCCTAAATTTGGCTGAGGTGTTGCAGCTTGGGTGGGAGGTGTTTTGGGCCAAATGAGACTAACTGTTGCCGTCTGCCCAGGCAAACTAGATGGACAGCACTGCCATCCTCATCCAGATCACAAGGAGTGTTGTCATCACTGAAGGCTTGGTCCTGGGGTAGAGTGGGTGTCTCTTCTGTGGTTTAGATGATAGTCGTGCACAGCTCCAAGGTAATCTTTAGGTTAAAGGCGTAAATCGTGCTCCTTCGTTTACTCCCTGCTTTGGAGTATGTGCTATGAACTGAGGAAAGCACTAGCGCTGATCAGTGCTAGTGTCACAAAGGGCACTGATTTTTGGTGTGCTGGATTCACCAGCAAATTTTGATCAATAAAGTTTTCCAAACTTGAAGTTGCTCTTCATTGCAGTGTTTTATTCATACTTATGAAGATATATTCATGGAAGTATTCAATAGTTTATACTTGGTATTCAATTCATTTTACAACAATCCATATGTTCCCAACAATCCTTATATTCCTATTCCAATGCATTTCGGCCTGCTGGCCTTCATCTGGGAAATCTATGAAACAAAGAGTGGTATCTATCACTAATAATTCTTCAAAAACAAACAATGTTTAACTCACTAAATCTTTGTCACATATTATCTGACACCATCAAGTGATGTACATACTATGCTACGTTCGACAATTGAAGTAGCCATTTACATTTACGCGTGCGGATTATTTTCCGATGTTAAAACCAAATGCATGCGTGTTTTTTCTGCTGTTAACTGGAGCCTAGTAACATTACAAATTAATCTCGCAGTCAGATTGGCTAGCGCAGCGCGTTAACTAACAAGCGTTCGTTGACTCTTTAAACCAATGTTAGCAGTTCTAATGTTAAAAAGATTCAAGTTGCCTCGAGTGGGCTGCAAGCATTAAACGTAACGTGGTAACGTTACTATTTCAACTTACAGGCAGGTTAAGTGGCGTGGCACATTAGCCGACAAATGTTTGTAAGCGCTTAAAGCAAATGCTCGCGGTTCCGATATTAAATGAGTGCAAGCTGCTTCGGGTGGGTTACAAGCATTTAAACGTAATTCCTTCTTACCGAATATGCAGGAGACTGAATTCTATCAGCGCTGTAAGCAGAACGTTCTCAGCGCGATGCAAGTTGGCGTGTGACGCGTGTGGGCAGTACTACGATGTTTTAAAGTCGCGCATGTATCAGTTAAAGGGCCAGTGTCTATATGTGTGTTTCATACTAAGCAATACTAACACTTAATGGCAATGATGATAGTTACAATATATTATACCACGGAAACAGTGTATCATAATGTACAATTAACATAATCATGACAGAATATTAATAGATTTATAAATAACAACTAAATTCAGTTCTTTCATTTATCCCCTGAGGACGCAGGGTTTGCAAGTGGAATATCCAGTGATTTTCACGTGTCAATAAAGTCTTTCTATTATCTCTCTCTTCATTTTTTTCCACAATTTCCAATATACATGCTCTGATCTGGTTAATCTGATGATTTTGTTCAATGAAATGGTTGGCAACCGCTGATTTAAACACTTTTGTTCTTATATTACTTTTGTGTTCAGTTAATCTTGTTTTTAGTTTACGTTCAGTTTGTCCCACATAGGCTTTTCCGCATGGGCATTTTAGCATATAAATAATGTTTTTTGTGTCGCAGGTACCATTAACCTGTAGCTTGATTTTGTTGCCCCGCATGGGGTGAGTGATGGTGTTACCCTCCATGATATTGTTGCAATTACTACAGTTTCTGCATGGGATAGTGCCTTTAAAGGTTATTAAAGGTTTTGTGAGAGTAGGTTTCTTTATGATTTCACCGAGATTTTTAGCTCTGGTAAATGCAAATGTGGGTTCATCCTGGAAGATGTTATTGAAGAATTGTCTCAAATACTGGAGGAGCTTGAGAATGATTTAACCACAGTAAAAGAAGAATTAGGTAAAATGATGACAACTGAGGAACTCAATAAAATACTAGAGGACACCAAAACACAACTGGCAAAACACACTGAGGAGGTCAATGAAAGAAAACTGCGCAAATACCGCCGCGATACCATCGACTATAAGTTAAATGAAGTATATAATTGGGCAGAGGTATATGCTAGAAAAAGACAAAACCGCCCATATACACAACAAACTGATACTTCTTCCTCTGATACAGATGGCACATCAGATGCGTCCGGAAAAAGACCTACTAGAGCAGCACCTACAGCTACTGCAATCACTTCAGCTCAGCCTTTTTTAGGAGAAGGCCCCAGCGAAGGGGACGACCGAGGAGGTCAAGACGAAAATCTAGAACAAGTGAAGGAGAAAGACCCCCCACAGACCAGACATATGATGTCCAAGAAAGACAAGAAGAAGACCAAGACAACCTAGTCATCAATATTTCTGATATCCACCTAAACAGATTACAAATGAAAATTCTGCAAAAAGGTACGTCATTCGTCCCCACTGCCCATACTAACCACCTAGAAGTCAATATAAGCCTTTTTAAACTGATGAGAAAACTCAGATTGCGTCATTTTTTCTCTAACATAGTAGGAGAACAACAGGACCAACAACAAAGTAAGGAGGATTCCCTTAAAGGTCTCACTACCACCAGCACCTACATGGCTCCCATCAGCCATAAGACTTTGGATTTGTTCGAACAACTGGTTAAACAAGACTTAGGTAAGATCAACTATCGCAAAAAAACTAAAAGTAAAAACCTTACCCAGAAAGAACTAGCTATTCTCAAAAACATAGCATCCAATCCCAATATCATTTGTCAGAGAGCGGACAAGGGTGGCGCTCTGGTCATCATGAATAAAGATTACTACATTTCACAAGCTCAAGCTCATCTTAATGATGAGAATACCTACATGGAACTCGATAAAAACCCCACCAAGGAAATACAAGTGGTACTACAAACCATCATCATAGAAGGCATCAATAAAGGACGCGTGGATGACAAGATGAAAAAATATCTGACTATGGATCATCCTAAAACACCAAGGTTTTACCTCACACCAAAAATCCACAAGAACCCCCTACAACCACCTTGTCGCCCCATAGTATCAACCTGTGGCAGCATACAGGAACCTATTGGCAAACTAATTGACAAATACCTCCAACCTTACGTCATCAACATGAACTCTTTCATTAAAGACACTACAGATTTTTTAAATAAGTTGGATAACGTGAAATTGGACTCCAACGAAAAGATACTCATGTGTACCATTGATGTACAAGCACTGTACACCTCTATACCCCACACATTAGGGATAGAGGCCGTGGAAACTGCCTTACTTCAGATGGAATATGACGAAAATATGAAAATATTTCTACTGGAATTACTCAATTTCACATTGATGCACAGCTTCTTTAAATGGGAGGATAAATGGTTCCTACAAAAGTCTGGCACCGCCATGGGAAATCCAGCAGCCCCAGCATACGCGAACATTTTCATGCACCAGTATGAGAATAAATACATTCTACAAAATCCCCAATGGCAACAAGGGTTACGTCTATATCTGCGATATATAGACGATATCTTTATCTTGTGGAAAGATACAGAAGACCAATTGATCAACAACATCCAACTACTAAACCTGATTGATCCAAGGATTCAATTTACTCATGTAGTGCATGAGAAACAAATTAATTACCTGGATGTAACCATCCTTAAAATAGGTGATAAGTTTGAAACTACTCTATACACCAAGACAACTGATCGAAACAATTTGCTTGCCTACCAAAGTTTCCACCCTACCCCTCTCAAACAACACTTACCATATTCACAATTACTCCGCGTACAAAGGATTGTCTCAGACCCGAAGGAATCAAAGACACAAGCATTAATCATGATTGACAAATTTAAGAAACGAGGATACCCAAATGAGGTGTTACAGGATGCCCACAAAAGAGCCACAGCCAAGAACAGGCAGATGTTACTCTCTTCTCAAAAAAGTGTAAAAACAACTAAAATTACATGCGTGAGTAAATATTCTACTATCACTCCACAATTCAAGAAAATCATCAAAAGACATTGGTGTATGCTCAAAACAGAACTGGACTTCAATAACATCTTCCAGGATGAACCCACATTTGCATTTACCAGAGCTAAAAATCTCGGTGAAATCATAAAGAAACCTACTCTCACAAAACCTTTAATAACCTTTAAAGGCACTATCCCATGCAGAAACTGTAGTAACTGTAGTAATTGCAACAATATCATGGAGGGTAACACCATCACTCACCATCACTCACCCCATGCGGGGCAACAAAATCAAGCTACAGGTTAATGGTACCTGCGACACAAAAAACATTATTTATATGCTAAAATGCCCATGCGGAAAAGCCTATGTGGGACAAACTGAACGTAAACTAAAAACAAGATTAACTGAACACAAAAGTAATATAAGAACAAAAGTGTTTAAATCAGCGGTTGCCAACCATTTCATTGAACAAAATCATCAGATTAACCAGATCAGAGCATGTATATTGGAAATTGTGGAAAAAAATGAAGAGAGAGATAATAGAAAGACTTTATTGACACGTGAAAATCACTGGATATTCCACTTGCAAACCCTGCGTCCTCAGGGGATAAATGAAAGAACTGAATTTAGTTGTTATTTATAAATCTATTAATATTCTGTCATGATTATGTTAATTGTACATTATGATACACTGTTTCCGTGGTATAATATATTGTAACTATCATCATTGCCATTAAGTGTTAGTATTGCTTAGTATGAAACACACATATAGACACTGGCCCTTTAACTGATACATGCGCGACTTTAAAACATCGTAGTACAGCCCACACGCGTCACACGCCAACTTGCATCGCGCTGAGAACGTTCTGCTTACAGCGCTGATAGAATTCAGTCTCCTGCATATTCGGTAAGAAGGAATTACGTTTAAATGCTTGTAACCCACCCGAAGCAGCTTGCACTCATTTAATATCGGAACCGCGAGCATTTGCTTTAAGCCCTTACAAACATTTGTCGGCTAATGTGCCACGCCACTTAACCTGCCTGTAAGTTGAAATAGTAACGTTACCACGTTACGTTTAATGCTTGCAGCCCACTCGAGGCAACTTGAATCTTTTTAACATTAGAACTGCTAACATTGGTTTAAAGCGTCAACGAACGCTTGTTAGTTAACGCGCTGCGCTAGCCAATCTGACTGCGAGATTAATTTGTAATGTTACTAGGCTCCAGTTAACAGCAGAAAAAACACGCATGCATTTGGTTTTAACATCGGAAAATAATCCGCACGCGTAAATGTAAATGGCTACTTCAATTGTCGAACGTAGCATAGTATGTACATCACTTGATGGTGTCAGATAATATGTGACAAAGATTTAGTGAGTTAAACATTGTTTGTTTTTGAAGAATTATTAGTGATAGATACCACTCTTTGTTTCATAGATTTCCCAGATGAAGGCCAGCAGGCCGAAATGCACTGGAATAGGAATATAAGGATTGTTGGGAACATATGGATTGTTGTAAAAGGAATTGAATACCAAGTATAAACTATTGAATACTTCCATGAATATATCTTCATAAGTATGAATAAAACACTGCAATGAAGAGCAACTTCAAGTTTGGAAAACTTTATTGATCAAAATTTGCTGGTGAATCCAGCACACCAAAAATCAGTGCCCTTTGTGTCTCTTCTGTGGCCCAGCTCTTCGCAGGAGCTCTGCTAGATAGCCCTGTAGTGAAATACAGAACATTGTTATTGGTGGAAGTGTGGTGTGTACATCCAAATCTTTTGTGACACAGTAAGTAGAAACCTAGGAAAAACAAAATAGGTAGAGATTACTAATGTGAATTACTTCAGTTGTATTGAACTTGTTAACAAGACATTTGTAGACTTTAAATACATGTACTTGAATTAAGCAGCTCATTAGATTTCCTGAGATGTTGCATTTTAGATTAAGGAATAAACATGACATCTCCCAATTATTCAAGTCAACCCTGTGGAGATGTAGCATGTGTATTTAACCATTCCAATGCCTACATGTGTACAAAACCGGCGACCACACAACTTGTTTGTATATTTAGCATTAGTCATCATGTGATCAGTGCAGATTAGATGGGTCACCTGCCACTTCCAATCAGCTGAGTCAACTTCATGCCTTAAAGATATTTGACAAATATTTGAGCCAAACACTTGGTATGTTGTCACTCATTCTATTAACTGTTTCAGCTGAGGAAACCAGGACAACATAAAGCAAAGTAGGCAGAAATGTCACTGAGTAGAGCAGTGTATGTAGATTGCTCACTCCATGAGAAATGAACATCAGTTGTTAGGTCAGACAAGTGAGAGTGGGCAACATCACAATTGTATCTTGTTTTTTCAGTCTCTACTTGCCAACACTTGCAAAATGGTTAGTTGAAAGTAACTGTTGATAAAATATAATTGGGATGGACCATACATTTACATATCCTGTGTCCTGGAATGACATTTTCATAGACATGCAATTGCAGACACCATTACAACATATGGTATGTAATGGAGAATAATACATGGGATCTTATATGCAACAATACACATTAACACAGACAATCCAACTTCTATGATACTTTGAGGATTGCACATTAGGAAACTAGGTACTCAACACAATGGCAAAAGCTGAGTTGAGAGCAAACAGGACATTGAGATATTGCAGCAGTTTGTGAGGTGTAACCTACCAGACTCCACTCCCCCAGGTACGCCTGTCAAGCCATCAGAATCTGCAATACCATCTACTCGCAGGGAAATTTCTGATGGGGGTACTGGGAGGACAGCCACCAATCCTCTGTGCCTCCAGATGTTGCTTGGAGGCCAGGGCAAGCACCTTCCTCCTCGGGTCATTCCATCTCTTCCTAATTTCCTTCTGTGTGTGCAGGGTGATACCTATAGCATTCACTTTGTCTACTATTCTGGACCACATGGCCCTTTTCTGTCTAATAGTAGTATGTTGGTCTTGGTCTCCAAAGAATTGTGACTCTACTCTTGTGAGTTTATTTTGTCTGGCCATATCCCCAAATTAAAGTCAGTGGCAATACAACCAAAAATACACCAAGGGCTGACAAGAAAATGTGCTGCAAAAGTGTGTGGAGAGTGGTAAAAGGGATGAATGCATCGTAATAGGGCGGGCAAAATATTGCCCACTCCACAGAGTACTTGGGACCGCCATCACGGCAGTGTGGCGGTAAGACTGCCACACTCGAAATCAGGCCCTCAGATTTTCACTCCATATGTTACAAAATGTGAGACCCACTGGCCAGGATGAGCTCAGCAAGATTAAAATGCACAAATGTGCAGTATGAGACGCAATATGCTATTGTTTGGTCAGCATGTGATGGACACAATGGAATGGATTACATGCATAGCATCAGTGGGCAAGCAATTGTCCAGTGGCAATCAGGCAGTTTTATGCCGGCTTTTGTATTGACAGATCACTGCAAAATTAGATTTGGAGTAACCTATGTGAGCATGCACAAATGAAACATTTTTCACTGGTTGGACAGTGCAAATGCTTCATGCATGG
Source organism: Triturus cristatus (assembly GCF_964204655.1). NCBI lineage: Eukaryota > Metazoa > Chordata > Amphibia > Caudata > Salamandridae > Triturus > Triturus cristatus. Next base: position 255,329,181 of record NC_140584.1, read on the forward strand.
AGAGAGTCACAGCAAATCTTGAATCGTGCCCCAAAGATCACATTCCTAATGGATGGTAGTCAGTTGAACGGGAACAGACAATGGTCGGCTCCACACAGAAGGGAAGAACCTACCCTCTCAATGCGTTGAAATATGGGCACATGGCAACATCAGCTGCTGGTGCCCATAGAGCCGCACGTCATCTTAAAGCTGCGCATTTGCATGAAAATCCCCACACATGTTGATAACAAAATGGTGGCTCCTGCCAGTGTTCGTTAATAGGATGAAAGGGATAGCTTGGTTTTAGGGCTGCGGGCAGCTGGACACTATCGCCTTTGCTGAAGCAGATCACTTTGATGCCTGAAGAGAGATGTAGGTCAAGTAGGGCAGTGTCTACAGGGTTCTCAGCTGTGGTGCCAGTGTCTGCTTCTCTTTCAAAAAGGACGAGAAGTGGGGATGCCTCTAGGGCAGGAGATGGATCCACTTCAGTGATAACAGGAAATTCAGCTCCGGCTCTGAATTTTGGTAGCCATAGACCCTCAATGTCAGCTCATACAAGGCAGTAGAGGCCCAGAGCATGCTGGTCCCAAAACAGAAAAGGCTATGGGCCTCAAAGGTGGTAACAGTCACACGGACAGGGGCCAAAGATGTAAGAGGAGAACAAGAATAGTGTGCTCTCAAGAGAATATCAGCAAAGATGACATGATACTGCCAGAGTAATGCATAGCATCTGCAGCTCCAGTAAATGTCTTTGGCCTCACTTTAAACAGGGACAAGTGGCATGGCAGCCATGAATCCCAGTGACGGGTAGACTGATGGGACTGAAGTGAAAATGGTAAGGCCAGGTTCTTCTGGGCAAGAATGCACTCTGTTTAGGTTCAGTATACCAGTTAGGAGAGGCAGATTTACCACAATGTCTTCTTCCAGTGCGAGGGGAATAGAGGTGAGGCAAACAACAGTAATCCAGGAAGGGAAAGAAAGGGAGGAGGTGGATAGAGCACCCCTAGTTACAAGAAGTTTGGTTCTGAAAGACAGGGGACAGGGTGTCAAGTTTGTGACTGGATGTGGGAGGAAGAGACAAGATGGGGAGGGCAGACAGGTGGAGAAATACTGGATGGACTGCAAGACCTAGGTCAGGGGCCAATTAACATTGGATGATCCAAAAGGCAGTGAATGGGCTGCGAGGCAATGGAGATTCACAGACTTGAGGACCTGGAGGTGTCCTCAGTGGAGGAAGAGAACCAATCAGAGGAGTATAAAGTAGTGTAAAAGAAAAGGAGTGATGTCATGGGAAGTGGCAGTCCCATGGTGGACGGGTAGGTGCAATGTCGAGGAGGCACCAGAGGTTAGGAGAGACAGAAGAGGGAGAAAGGTGGTGAGGCATAGCCTGCAGAGGTATGGAGTAGTGCAGGGAAGAGAGAAGAGGAAGCTGTCACACAGAAGAGTACTAGAGAGGAGAGAGGTTACTGAGAAGAGAGCGAGGTGGGCAGAGAGCCCAGTAACGGGGATGGCAACAGTGGAATAGGAGTATGATGAGATTGGTAGAAGGAGTGGGGACATGAAGAAATATATGGTAGAACTGATGACACAATGAGAGAAAGCGATGAGTGTTGAGTGGACCAGGGGAGATGAAATGTTTGAGTCATTTCAGAATGCATGTTGGAAGTCCTGATATGAATTCTTGAATAGGGGTTGCCAGACATGGTCAGCAGCGGCAAACAAGTCAGGAGTAATAAACAGAAGAGATAAAATAACCTATTGTATAGGATCTGGAAGCAATACAAACCTGGTGTGGATGATTTCTGGTATTCACAACAACATAAGATTTAAGTAGTATGACCAAAAATGTGTGATCATTGATGTTGAATGCTGCTGTGGGATCTGGAAGAATGAGTATGCAAGCCTGGTCTTGGTCTCAATACAGAAAGGAGTTGTCTTGAATATGAAGTAAAGTGATTTCTTCAAGAAGGTACTTGCCCCAATCATGGGTAGGGGCCTTCATTTTAAGGTTCCCTTAAAATACAACAGGCTGGGCAATTCCCTCAGACTGGATTAGAGCAGTTGCAAGCTGTGAGCTGAGTACTTTGACAGTTTCCCCCTGTGATTCGTGTAGGTAAATTTGATTGAATGGCAACTGATCTTATGTTTTGGTCGAGGATGTAATGGGACATGAGCTTCTCTAGATTTTGTGGAAATTTCCATCCATATTGTCTGTCTATGGTCCATATGGTGCACAACTTCTTTAGGGTTATCCATAAACACGCTGATTAATTTTGGATCCTCTGTGGCTTCAGGATCTCTTTCTTCGTATGGTGAGACCATGTTGCCATAATGCAACCTGGAGAGCACCTGCTCTTTGGTGACTTTGATTCATTGTCTTGTCAAAACAAGTAAGTGGTCCAATCTGTAATTCTGAGTTGGATGCTGGAGCATTTATTTTTTTTCATCTGTAGTCGGTTTTGGGGAGGAGAAACCCAGATTGATCTGACCCAAAATGTTTACTTATGATGCAGGGGGGAGAGATGCTCATGTTTTTAAAGAATACAAACAAATGATGGTTGTAATACTTGAGTTAATTACAGTCACTGGCAATTACTCAGGGGAGCTTCCTAGTCCATCGTTTGTTTTTTTGGCCACCATGTCACCTCAGATTAGACCCAGCCATATACGAATCAGCCTTGGTCCTGCTCCAGTAGGAACAGTCTAGTCTGAATTATTGCCAAGTCCGGTCCTCTCTGAACCAGAATGAGACACCTAAAATCAGATATAGGCCTCTTCAGTAGGGTGCAGCTTGGTTCCAGTGACACAGTGAACCCTGGATCCATGTCTTGGCCTACCGGTCCCACTTGGGGCATCACAATAAAGACTACAGGAAAGTAATGGATGGAATGCTTGGAATAATCTCTGCCTCTGGTAATTACTCTGTCTGCATCCCAGTCCATCTATTTTGTCTTCCACAGACCAAATCAGTTTTGGAGCCATGACCATGGGAGCTTGTTTGGAGGGCTCACTGGTAACGTTTATATCAGTTTTAACCTATTTTATACAGCTAAATTCTGTGCATTAGCCACCTCATGATTTTGTTGTCTGTGTTGCGAGGTTGCCCTTAGCTGTGTTTAGACTTGTGCATAACCCACATGCATTTGAAAAGGTAGTTGGTGTATCACAATTGCATCCACAGAGGGATGTATTTAGACAGTAGACATTGAGGTGATAGTTACATACAGCTGGGCCCGAGACCCTTACTTCTTTTTTATGGTGATCTAGAAGAATGTTGTGGTTCTCTGTGTAGCATCATAAATATACAGCACCTACACACAATATATAAAGTGTTACTGCAGTATGCATGTTCTAGAGTTAGTGGCTATGTTTTCAGGCCTTTATATATTGTTACATGTATTCTAACACAGCAGTTTTTGTAATGGTCCATGCATAATTTTGCAGTTTTCTGGCCTTGCTGAACAGAGATACGTGTATTGTATGTCAGGGTAAAGTCTATACTGAGATATTGTCATTTGAAATAAAAAAAAATCATAAGGATTCACTAGGCTCATAGGCTTTACCATGGCATTAGTAGCAGTTTAGAGTAGAAAGGCCGAGTGGAAAGTGGGGTTGCCCTTCAATTTTGACTGTTCCTAGTGACATAACACATTGGATAAAGGTTGCTATAGAAAAGTGGCAATGTAAAGAGAAATGTGGAAGAATGCAGAGGATTACCAGTAAGAGAGCAGATAGAATTGTATGGCACTCCATGCTTCAGAAAGATGTATCCAGTAGTGAGCAGGTGTGAGTGGAATAGTAACCAACAGTGACAGATGTGCACAAGAGGTGTTTAATCACCCCACTGTAAGATTAAACAAAAGTGATTACGAGCCATAGAGAAGATAGCACATGATCAATGCTTTGAGGGCTATAATTCCATCTCCCTCTTGTGGCATACATTTGGAAATTTGAATAGGTCTTCAGACTAGATGGTATCGTAGTGAGCGGCAAAAGGGATTTACAAGTTGAGTGCATAGGTTGAGTATACATTTTTAGCCGCTCAGACGCCTGAAATATATGTCACAACAATACCATATTGCAACAGCAAGGAAGTAGATTTGATCCTAAATTCTCGAAGCATTGATTTTAGTTTCAAGCTATCTATTTTTCAAAAGTGTAATTAACTTATTTAAAGCTACAAGAAGAGAGATGGTATTATTGTTTTACATATTTCAAACTCAAAGATCGTTTTACGGTACAAAAGTATTTGTGTGCAGATAGCATTAATGTTTCTTTAGACTAAGGTGATCCTTTAGCATTTGTTGTAATGGTGCACGTACAACGGTGGATGCGCTGTTTCAGAAATCTTGCATTTGCCACAACCTATTAAGAGGTGGGGGAACTGATGGGTTTCCGGTGGTGGAGCCTCAGCTGGCTTTGCTGTCCGAAGCCTGATGGCCCATCCAGCACAGGGCTATAAGTTTGTCCCTCCCATTTAGACATAATGACCCATCACTCATTTTCCATACCGGAAGCATCAGGCGCGACAAATCAGTCATGTAGGGAAATTGCAGGATGCTCTTTTGCATCAGGATATTGCTATTTTGATCTGCAAGCACAATCTCCAGGGCTTAATTAAATTTGTAGATTTATATAGCACGCTGCTTATCACCCATGAGGGTATCCAGAAGCTGTCCTTGGGCACGGGGAGATTAAGTGATTTGGGCAGAATCACAGGTTGTTTACCCGACGCCGAGACTCGAACACGGATCCCCAGCTCCCAACTCAGCAGCTCTGTCCGCTGTGCCCCATACTCTTCCTTTGGAGTTTGCTCTTGCAGAACAAAATACATTGCTGAGTGGGTGCATCAAACAATGTGCTTGGTCAACAAGGAGTGTTACCTCAGTGAAGCTGCCTTAGCAGCGATTCCACTGAAAGCTCAGAGATCACTGCCAGGCTGGTGGTATTTGGTCGGCGTCACCCGGAAACAGCTCAGGAAACTACAGAATGTCCAAAAAGCCACAGCCCGACTGGTCCTCGACATTCCCTGCCGTAGCCACATGACACAACACCTCCAACAACTCTACTGGCTCCCTATCAACAAGAGAATCACCTTCAATCTCCTCACACATGCCTACAAGGCCCTCCACGACACAGAACCGGAATATCTCCTCGCCTTGTTTACCAGACACCAGCCAGACAACTCCGCTCTGCCCAACTTACCTTGGCCTCCGTCCCACGGATCAACCAGACTAGAACCGAAGGAAGATCCTTCTCCTACCTCGCAGCCATGACCTGGAACACCCTGGCCCGCCACCTAAGGCAATCCATGTCATTGACCCAGTTCAGGAAGGACCTCAAGGCCTAGCTCTTCCACTGAACGTAGACACCCAGATGGATCAGCAGCACCACTCCCCCCCACGTCAGCGCTTTGAGACCCTCACGGGTGAGTAGCCGTGCTTTACAAACCCCTTATTGATTGATTGATTGATTGATTGATTGATTGACTCAGTCCTCCACCAGAAGAGGCCTTAGCCTCTGCTACTCTGGTGAGCTGCCACACTGCCCACCAAACTTTATTAGAGGAGCTAAATAAACATTTGGAAACATTAACTGCCAATAAGTCACATTGCACCTGCAGAATCAGGTATAATGCTGCACGTTCAAAGTTCAAACACACACCGCCGGAGACACCACAGAGCTGGTTTACTTAATGAGACTAAACGAGAAACTTGGTTTTAGGAACATGATGTGCATGGATAATATTCATGGTAGAATAAACTATTAAACCACACTTCGTTCACGCAAGTATTTTTCTTTTAAATCGAACTGTCAAGAACTAAACGATTTAAACGTATCCTTTAGTTACATATTTATGTTTTAGTTTTACTTTAACGGTTGCTAATGCACGTACTATCAATTGATATATTATACTGCTTATCAACCAATTTGCCCAGACAGTTTTTTTAACTTTAAAGGGAAACATGTAAATATCTCAGCTTGTCACACCCAGCCTCTGTAATTAAGCAGTTTGGAAGTTATATTGATCCGTTACTAGGGAAATTTGAAAAATGTGTCACATTGCATTAAAAAGGTTCTTTTTTTCTAGGTATTAGGGTCAACAAGAACTCAGATCATCTTAGCATCAGGTAGCTAAGAGAGCGAGACACCTTTGCTCACACTAACAGACTTTTTTACAGAAAGAGTATGCCTAATAGAAAAGGGTCCCTCCTTGATTAAGTATAAAGAGGGGAAACGTTTCTTACATATATAAAATATGTTGATGACTGGTTATGGAGAATAAAGCCTTTAGGTTACCCTATAACGATGGTATGTCCTCTTCTCTGTCATCTCCAGTGGGTGTGTTGTATCTGTCATGTTTAAAGCCTAATTGACTACTATGGAGGATTTTCTGTGATCTTCTTGTGGTCTTGGAGATCGTGAATGGTTCCACCTTGAAGGATAGCTGCACCAATAGACAATTGGGTCACCAGTTGTCCAGACTATTGGCTGACATACTAACAGATCAGTATATTATGGAACTATGGGGCATATTTACTAGGAAGTGGCGAAGCGCGGCGTTAGCCACCTTGGCTTAACGCCGTGCTCCTCCACTTCCAAAATGCAGGGCTGCACCATATTTACAAGGATATAGTGTAGCCCTGCTTTTCCCCCTGCACTGGTGCTAATTTTAGCTTCCTAGCGCCAAGGCAGACACCCTGCACCATAGTGCAAGGGTGCCAGCGTTGTAAGGGGGGATTGCTTAAGTGCATTAAGGTGTTGTTCCTGCACATAACATTTTTTTAAACTTCTATGTGTGCTGCTTAGTGCAGCACACATAGAAGTTGCAAAACATAATTTATTTCATTGATTATTTATGTGCAGGAAGGTTCACCTTCCTGCACATAAACAATCAATGGCCTTTTGCTGTTTCTATGTGTGCTGCACAACATAGCACACATAGAAACAGCAAAAATGAAGAAAAATGAAACATTTCTCGTCGTTGCACCTGTTTAAGACCAGATTTTCCCTGGTCTTAATTTTGGTGCTGCCCCATATTTACGCTAGCCTTGTAAATATGGGGCAGCGTCAAAATCAATGGGTCCTGCGGTGGAACACCCACCACAACACCCATTGCCTGCCCCTTCCACGCTAAGTATAGCGTGAAAGGGGGCCTTATTTACAAGGCAGCTTTAAGCCACGTTAAGTGGCTTAACGCTGCCCTGTAAATAAGGCGAAGCCCATATCGCCACAGGAACGTCACTAAAAGTGATGTTCCTGTGGCGATAGTGGCTTGTAAATATGCCCCTTCATCTGTTATCAAAAAGGTGCAATTGAAGAGACGTGCTACAAAAGTGTTTTTTTACCCCCTGGGGTATTTCTGGCTTTTCCTGTTGGCACTTTTTCTTCAGTTACTCACCAACTTCTGATATTTCATTGCTGCATCCCTGTAAATTATGGAAGGTGCGTTAATTGTACAGCGTTTTTTCCACTGAATCAGCCGCCATTTTATGCATGCACCTCACAGGAGTGCTCTCCTATGCTGTTTTCCTCACATGAAACAGTTCTCCTTTCACTGATGATTATTCTTCACAAGTATTTTCGTTTCGGATATTGAACTTGTTTTTATGGTCCTGCCTCATTTTTTTTCGGATATGTAAATTTGATGGCTAAATTTTCAATTCTGTTTTGAGCACCCGCTTCAATGATGCCTGCTATGTTCGCTTGATACTTACTGGATCTGACTATGATGTTAAACATTTAACCAGTGTTATTCTACTTATGGGCCACGTTTCTACGCCCCCCCTCTCACTTAGAGTGTTGGACTTGCCACCTATGGGGAGACGAAAGGCTCTCTTTCTAAACAGCCCGCGCCTAAGCATATCCTCATTAAAAATTCACAAATTTTTGCTGCCTTTTCCAAACTAGAGGATTCTTTGTCACCATCACAAGATCCCGCGGTGAATATGGATCCCTCTCCCTCACCAGTGCCTCCTGCGAAATCTGTTACCAAGCGTTTAAAGCAAAACCCGCCTTCTCCACCTAAATCTACCTCGCCTGTTTCCATGGAGACACTCCTGGAAGAGATTAGGGCCCTTTGTCCCTTTATGTAGGAAACAAATAATACATTACAAGTCCTCACTGATACTTGGGCTCAACTTGACTCACAAATTACTGCAGTTGAAAGTCACATGTCTTCTTTTACAGATACTAACGCCAATGTATCTCACCTTCATTCTCAAGTATCTGTCCTCCAGCGCCAAGTCGAGGATCTTGAAAATCGTAATAGGCGGAACAATCTGCGCATTTATGGTCTGGTGGAGGGATCGGAGGGATCGGATCCTCCTGCCTTCTTTAAAACTTTTCTACCCAAGATTCTCCACATGCCAGAGGGTACTACTCTTAACATTCAACGGGCCCATAGGTTAGGACGTCTCCCTTCGAATGCGTCATCTTCACAGAGACCGAGAGGTGGTATTTTGTACTTCTTGGAGTACACGAATTTACTAAAGGTTTTGTCAGCGGCTAAATCCTCTCAGGGCATCACCTGGTCCGGTTCCACTTTGTTTTTTGCTCAAGATTATGCCAAGTCTACTGCTAACAGACGTAAGGCCTTTCTTGATATGAGACCTACTCTCTGCTCCATGGGTGCACGCTATGGACTCTTTCACCCCTGCCTATTTAAGGTCACGTTCAATAACAAGACGACATCCTATGAAGATCCGCAGCAGTTACAGAGTTTCATAAACTTTCACAGGACGGAGACCATGGAAGCTTCAGGACCTTTGTCTTCAAATGCTACTTGATGTTATGATGTTTTTTCTGATGGTTCTTTCATTCACTGCTTCTCTTCATTATCGTTCTTCATGTAATTTCTGGTGTTCTTTCCCGGCTTGGTTTGTCTCTTAGTTTGAGTTGATATCTAATCGTTTTGTTTTATTTTACATCTCCTATTTTTCATCACTCAGTGTGCTAAATAGTTTTTATGTTTTTGTTCCCTCTAGCATTCGTAAATATCCTATATTTTTGGCGTTCAGCCCCTCGTCCTCCGTCTGGTCAGCCTGGATGAGCTGTCTGTCTCGTGTGGCCTCAACCCTACCCCCTTGTTCCCTTGGATCCTCTTCATGTAAGTATGTCTCCTGTTCACACTTTCTTTTTATGTCTTTTTTGCTGTTTTTTACCATTGTTCCTCTTTTCCTCTTTTTCTTTTTCTTTTCCTTTTCTCCCTTTCTTTTCTTCCCCCCTACGCTTCCCTCATTCTAGTCTCTTTTTCCTCTCTTTGATCATTCGCAAATTCATACTCCTTGTTTATTGTTCTTTTCCCCTATCGAATTTTTTAAAATTACTGTTTTTAATTTTCTCCTCTTTTATCTTTTTCTTAGTACATTCTTAAATTCTCAATTATTTGCTCTTCTCAATCTCAGCTCTGTTTATCGCATTGTATGTTCATGGTTTTTTGATTTTAAACTCATCCAGTCAAGTTCAGAATTATCACATGGAACGTTAAAGGATTGAACAACCCTATTAAAAGACAACGAGTTCTATCCCATTTAGCAAGATTAAAAACTGATGTTGCTTTTCTTCAGGAAACCCACCTTTCTGAGGCTGAAGCATCTAAATTAAAAAAATGTTGGGTGGGCAATGTGTTTTTTTCTCCAGCTTTAGGCAAGAAGAATGGTGTTCTCATTCTTTCTCATAAAAAGTTTAATGTCTCGGTGATTTCTCAAGAGACTGACTCTGAGGGTCGATGGATAATTGTTAAATTACTTTTTGACAAAATACCATTGGTTTTCTTTAATGTTTATGCTCCAGTTTCTGTTGATGATGTTTTTTGGTTGCATATCTCTGATAATTTGCTCTCACTTGAAGACTATTATATTGTTTTTGGTGGTGATTGTAATCAAATTTGTGACTCCATTTTAGGTAGGAACTCCCCAGTCAGATTTGTAAACAACAAAATGCACTCACAATTTACTTCCACCATTCGTCAAAAATCTTTAGTTAACATTTGGAGACTGTGTCATCCTGATCTTCGAAAATACAGCTTTTTCTCTCCCCCACATAAATCACAATCTTGTATTGACTATCCCTTTTTAAGTAAACCCTTAACGCAACATGTACTCCACTCAGAAATAGGGTCCATTTTAATTTCTGACCATGCCCCGGTTTCTGTTGACTTTGACCTACTTCCTTATACCCCGTTTACTGGACGTTGGCGTTTTAATAACTCATTGCTCGTGGATCCTAATTTTTCTGGCCAGTTCAGTTCTTTTGCTTCGGAATTCTTCACCATAAATACAACTCACGATTCCTCTTCTGCTATGGTTTGGGATTCTTTTAAAGCAGCTGCCAGAGGCTTCATTGTTAATTTTGTTTCTCAGAAGAAAAAAGCTTTTGAGAAACACTCGGCTGAATTGCTTGCCAAAATTAAAAAATTAGAATACGCTTCTTACCATTCGTACTATGAAGCTTCTTTGAAAGATCTTATTACTGCTAAGATCACCTTTAACAAAGTATCCACGGAAGCGGCTTCTTCTTATCTTCTGAAGAGTAGTTACTATGGAGGTCAGAATAAAATGGGGAAATTATTGGCTAATTATCTAAAAACACGTTGGGATAGAATTAGGATAGATTCTTTGACTGATTCTAATGGTGATGTTCTTCTCAAAGATGAAGATATCTTAAATGAGTTTTTCTCCTTCTATAAAACTCTTTATACTCCTGAGACCCAACCACTTCACTCTGATATTTCTTCCTACTTCCAATCCATTACTCCTCCCCCCTCGCAAACACATTGATTTAGATTCACTACAGCTAGATATTACATTGCCAGAAATTTCCCATGCCGTATCGGTTTTAAGACGAGGAAAAACTCCTGGCCCTGACGGATTTACCATTGAATTTTATGAACACTTTTCGAAACTTCTTCTTCCACAACTTCTTCTTTTATTTACCTCTTTTATCAATAATGGAGCGTCTCAAGGCACCTTTCAGGATGCTATGATTTGCTTAATTCCTAAAGAAGGCAAAGACCCTTCTTTTTGTAAAAATTATCGCCCGATATCTTTAGTGAATACGGATTACAAAATTTTTGCTAAAATCCTTGCCTTACGTATTGAACCAATCTTACCTGAGATTCTTGGTTCGGAGCAATCGGGCTTTGTAAAAGGTTGTTTATCTTCTGATAATTCTAGAGTCTTTTTTAACATTCTCAGTAAGGCCTCTTCCTTGGATTACCCGCTTGCTGCCATAGCTTTAGACGCTGAGAAAGCTTTTGATAGGATTGTTTGGGACTTTATGTTCCATGCTCTTAAGTGGATAGGGTTCCCCTCTAAATTAATTTCCTTGATTTCCCTCTTGTATTCTGGTCCCAAAGCATCTATTTTTGCTAATGGTAAGGCTTCCGATTATTTCTCTCTCTCTAGAGGGGTACGTCAGGGTTGCGCCCTATCCCCTCTCCACTCTCCTATTTGTAGTGGCATTAGAGCCTTTCCTCACCAAAATTAGACAGGATTCTCAAATTACAGGGTTCCATTTGGGTCCCTGTCAAGTCAAAATGTCTGTTTATGCAGATGATATTCTTTTATATTGTTCCAATCCAGATACTTCTCTTCCCCCTTTCTTCTCCCAGGTAGATACGTTTTCGAAACCTTCAGGGTATCGCCTAAATCGCGATAAATGTGAAGTTTTGCCCCTTAATGTCTTATGTCTTAAACACTATTTTGTTCACACCGGTTTTTCCTGGCAATCCTCCAAATTAAAATATTTAGGATTATGGTTCTCCCCGTCTATTTCCGAAACTTTAAAACAAAATTTTGATTACATTGCTAAGAAACTAAATGATTCTATTACTAAGTGGCACCCTCTTTTTCTCTCTTGGTGGGGTAGATTAGACTCTATTAAGATGATGCTTGCTCCCATTATTTTATATTCTCTTTCAATGATTTCTGTACATATTCCAGATTATTATTTTAAGAGATTAGATTGCATTTTATTAAAATTTCCCTGGAAAGGTAAACCCCCTCGGATAGCTTTTACTACTCTCAAAAAAGATAAGTCAAATGGTGGGCTTAAGTTTCCTGACTTTAAATCTTATCATCATGCGTTTTCCCTAAAACAAGCCTCTTCTTGGCTCTCCTTAGATTCTCCTACTTATCCTCCGATTTGGCTCAGTGTCGAAAAGTCTTTTACTTCCCCCTTCGCCTTTATGGTATCCCTTGCTTTCTCTGCACACACCTCTTCTTTACGTCATCATGTTATTTCTTATACTTGTAAGCTCTTAACTCCTCTTCTACCATCTTCCTACCCTTCGCTTAACTCACTTTCTCAACAGCCTATTTGGCATAACAAATTACTGCGCATTAAAAATCGTTCTTTCTATTGGAAGGCGTGGCACTCCAAGGGGTTGAAGTGGATTTCTCAACTCTTGATTGATAATAAACCTTTATCCTTCCCAGTCCTCAAATCTAACTTTGCCCTTCCTAATTCCTTTAAGAAACAATATGACCTTCTACTCCCTTCTCTTCACCAATATCTTTCATTACTTCCACCTTCTCCAAATTTTCCTACAACATGTTCTACATTATTTGCATTATTAAACGCCTCCCCTTCTGCATCTTCCCTATACAAAGGTCTTTTATATCTTTCGACGCGGTGCAAAACAAAGACTGAATTGGCATGGGAGAATGACTTATTACAATCCTGGCCTATCTCTTTGTGGGATAAATTATGGTTAAAGATCCATAAAACTTCACGGGCGGCCAATACTACTCAGACTCTATATTTTGTATATCAACGCTCATTATATTCACCCGCACACTTAGCTTCCTTCTCTTCTACCACTTCATCACACTGCTGGTCCTGTCCATGTTTAAAGGCTGACTTAAAACACATGTTATTTGAGTGTCCCAATATTGCTAAATTTTGGCATTTAGTTTGGTCTCAAATTAACAAAATTTTTAACACTAAAGTTCCGTTTTCCCTCTCAAATATTTTTCTAGGTTCTTTATCCCCTTCATGGCCTCAACCTCCGTCACATTTTCAGTTAATTGATTTGTTACTTGCTATAGCCTTACATCTAATCACCTCGAATTGGAAACATGCAGATAAAGTTACTTACAGAGCCTGGTGGAACGCCATCTGCTTTCATCAAAGCCTTGATACTAATTATGTTACCCCTGTATCATTAGCAATCAAAAGGGATTTGTTATGGCTCCCTCTTACTACATATTTATCTGCCTCTGCCTCTTCAAGTACTTCAATTACTCCTACTGTGAGAACGTCGGATGATGTTCGTAAACCACCTTGATCTGGTTTTCGTTGTCTTTTGTTTGAATAATCTTCTACTGCTTTACATACTATATTCGTACAATTATATCATTATATTCTTTTTAGTCTTAAGTTACATGCAATGCAGTGCTCCATTTTATCTCTTTTATTGTCATAGTTTGCTCTGAACTCTTCCCAATGATCTTTATATTGCTTCCCTCCCCCACCCCATTTTTCCTTTTTTTCCTTTTCTTGTTCTAGGTTACCGTGTTTATTGCCACCAATATGCTTAATATCCTCTATTGAATATATCATAATTACTTATGTTTTCTGAACGGATTTTGATTGTATATTGTATTTTCTTGTTGGTCTCAATAAACTTAAACTAAAAAAAAAAAAGGTGCACTAAGAGACAGAGATCACAGTTTCATGAGAAAGCCTTGGCAAATCAGCAATCTAAGCAGAGAACTGCAAAAAGATTCAAGTTCCATTTCAGTGTATTTGTTTCATAACCTATGTGGAGGTCAGCAAAGGACACATATTATAAAATTGTCAAAGTAATAGCTACATAGCATGATAAATTGAGTGCAACTATTTCCTTACAAAATTGTAATTTAAAAAGGTGGTCAGCCATCTGCATTCGAAGAGGCTGTAATATACAACTTAGTGACTTTCGCAGGAGAAATTCTATCATCAATAAAGATACGATATAGATATTTTCAGATACCAGCTTTTAGACAAAAGATTCATCAACTGGTCAGAGTAGCATAGAAGCACAGGTTCAATTTACAAGAGGTTGTGCACTCATGTATAGTCTAATGGTGGGACATTAATGCCAATTTCAACTCATGACAGACAAAGGAAAGCCTACAAGTCAATTTTAATAAAGAGAGGACCGAAGGGATGGTTAGCGTGTATGGAACAGTGCGGGTAGCTCTTTATTCTATGTCAAGTGGTGTTGGTGGTGTGACCTATCAAACAGTATGTAAATATTAGGCAGCTGAATCTCTTCTTGGTGTGTAGAGAAGAGGTTAATTCAGATTTCTGCATTATCATGAATGAAGCCGTCGCGAACCCTGAAGTGGTGGGGGCATTGACTTATCGCTGCAATGTTGACTCTCCTGGTCCAAGGTTTGAGTCGCAGCAGATCCACTCTACATTTCAGCCTACTGAGCGTGATAACATAACTGTAGCTGCTTACTTCACTGTTCCCCTATGTGACTGAAGGATAGTCTGTGGTGGTGGTGGGGGGGGGGGGGTGATACCAGCATGCATGCTTGGCTACTCTGAGAGCTGTCATTCATTCACAGCACGAGCTGCAAGAGGAGGAACAGAGGGGGTGAGACTCCCGCAGAGCCATAGTAGTATTTTACATATCTGGAGTCTCATGGCCAGGCTTTTGTGGTAAAGGGGCATTCTGCCCTGGCATGTTGGGACAGTGCAAGAGCCATATAGCTGACACGAACAAGTTATAATGGCCATTACATCTCCACTCCCTTGCTAATGACACTTGAGAATGACGCTAGAATGAACATTTAATGGCAAGGACAGAGGGCCTAATACTAAAAAACATAAAGAAGTATAAAAGTAACATAAGAATGATTGGAAATGGTGTTAAATGTTAGGATGCTGCCAGCCTATCACCTGCTTAGAAAGGGTTTTAACTTTCAATGAAGGCCTGCTTTTCCACAACGTTCCTAAAGCCAAAAAATGATTCTTAGCTCTTCTCAAGGAACCCAATAACATAATACGTACTGACTGACCTTCTGGTCGAGGATATTAGGCAAAAGTGCACAGTACAGGTTGGCGTTTAAAAACAACAAGAGAGAAAAAAACCCAGCAACGCTTCAACAAGAATTTACTGATGCTCCCAGCGAACATATTCCACAATGTTAATCAACAGTGACACATGTTTTGAAACAAGGGAGAATCTCCCTGCTTTATCCTGTTGAGGTGCATATCTGTGTTTTATGACCCTTGTTCTGGGAAATGTTTATTTACATAGCCTGGTTATTTTATGTGCTTAGGGGTTTGGAAATTACATCCCTTGTCTGTTTTTTCCTATGTGCAGGATATGTAATTCGCTTTTAATGAATTTAGTTTAATAGCACAGCTTGCAGTTAGTTTGTGGCCTGCTCATGCCTCTTCACAAAGGGAGGCTGAGGAATCGTTTTCTCGTCACAAGAAGAGGAAGAAAGGGGGGAGGACACCCCTTCTTTGAGCATGATTGAAGGGAGAGCAAAAGGTAACTAGACCCCTCACATGCTGTCAGGTGACGGAATTCAGCCACTTCTGCAGACCTGCAATATAATTACATACACAGCTGCACTTTTTAGAAATGCATTAATTAGACTGTCTATCAATGCAATTATTGCCAAAGGCAGGATCCAGACCTGACAGAGACCTTCTGCCCAAGATGCACCTGCTGCTGTAAAATGCCAAGCACAAGAAAAGAAAAATAGTTCCCAAAACCATTTCCCACATCCGGGTCTGGCATAGGGTTGGCTTCAGTGTGCCAATTGTAACTCAAAACCGGTGGTCCAACACCTGGGCCGGGGAAGGCGGGCATCAGCGTGGAAACAGGTATTCTACCATGTAGAGGGAACCACTACTCCAGCAAAAACACAGTGCATCGGAGGGCATCACTAGGGGGCAATGCTGCCAGGCCCATCTGCAAGTCTGCGTGACTGCGCAACATCATTGCGATGGGATGCACATGGGACCTAATGGGGCTTAAAAACCGGTCTCATGAGTGATCGCCTTAAAATGGGGGCTTGCATACTTTTTTCCCAATTTCCATACCTGTTACTGTTTAACACACAAATCTCTAAGCAATTCCATGCAATTTACTACCCATCTAATGCTTCAATTATCTTAGCACAAGTTATCGTAAATCCCATGGGATAATTTCTGATAAATGCCGCTGTGGTGACAAACCTGTTATAATTTCTGAATAAGTATTCTACTAGCCTTCCTTTTTCTTTAGAGCATAATCCAGTTTAACACACGTTTTGCTTTATATAATAATAAACTCAGACAATGATCTGTTCTCCATTTGAAATTATAATAGAGTTTCGATTGTTGAAGGCAGTCAATATCCAAAACCGTGATAAGTTCCCACCTGACATCTCCATGTTTCACAAAGTGGAAGCTTCATTGTATGAAATGGGCAATTGGCATCAGGCAGCACACAGTGGACCAAGGAACTACTGTACACTCCCAAAATGTCATTCACATCATGGCAATTTTATGTATTTGTGGGTCTCGCCAACGGCTAGTTTTAGCGGTCTGCAAGAGAGCTCATGTCACACACTACACATCTACACACGCACTCAACACACACCACAAACAACATATACATGCATATACATACAAAAAGAGGATTGTGATCAGTCCCTTTCAGTCACCCACTACTGTTGTTCAGCTGCCTTTTAATATTAGCTTACCGGGTTGTCCAACAGCATTGGTATCAGCCATAGAATTTCACAAATATGAATACTTTGGAAAAGTTACTATGATCCCCAAATAAACCTTTCTAGACGCTTCCCTACTCTACCCCTCCTTGCATCATCTCATACCTCTTTCACAATTCTGATCCCACAAAACAAGCCTTTCGAAACCCTTCCCTCTGAATCTTCACCTCCACATTCCTTTTACTCATCCCAAGCCTCCTTCTACTGCTATGACCTCCAGAACGAAAAAAAATTCAAAATGCTTCCTTCTTCTATCCTTCCTCCAAATAACAGACTAACATGTCCACCTCTCAAAATAATTTCATATTTCACTATACTTATTCCCCACTAATCCTTTATGGGTTCTGAAGTAACGTGATACTTGCAAAAAAAGCGCTTCAACACCTCATCAGGGATAGCAAGCGCTATACAAATGCAAATCTTTTTCACTCTTCAGTCCCTCCGCTATTCCTCTCAATCCAAATAACTGACTAACCTATCCACCACTCAAATGACTTTCATATTTCACTATACTAATTCACCACTAATCCTTTATGGGATCCGGAGTAGCGTGCTACTCGCCGAAAAAGCACTTCAACACCCCTTCAGGGGTAGCAAGCACTATATAAATGCAAAACCTTTCTCCCTCTTCTATCCCTCCACTATTCTTCTAACTCCAAATAACTGATATCCACCACTCAGATTACTTTCATATTTCGCTATACTAATTCACCACATTCCCTGGTTGCCTTACCTTTATTTTTTTTTATTTCGTTGTGATTTCAGTGGCTACAAACTGCTATGGAGCCACTTGCTTTACTCCTAAGTGCTCCCATGCAGTTTGAAAAGGTTTTAGCTTAAGGTACTTACTTTGCTGCCTTTATAGCAGGACTTATACATGCACAGGCATTGTGACTTATACATGCACATACAACATGGCTCATGCATGCACATATGCCCACACATCTCGGAATGATTTATAAGATGGACACCTTGTACACACATGTGTGTGCATGCATCAGAGTATGTATGGGAAGCAAACCATGTGCACTATGTATCACTTCGCACCAGAAAAATGTGAGTGCCTATGCAAACAAGCATTGGCAAATCCAATAGCTCAGCACTCACCTACAGGTGAGACCTACTGGCTTTGCCAATGCTTGCTTAAATCACGACCACTGTTCCTTTATAGGACAGGAGCTGTAATTTCAGCATCTTATGAATTTATATGCAGTAGTAGCTGTCTGCTACTTCTCAAAGGCCTCCATCACTCCATTCACGGTCCTTTCGCTGGGACAAACAAAGGAGGTATTACCTCATTTATGTACATGAGGCAGGATAGTTTCAAATCCTGCCTAAAGTCCATTTTTGCACTCCCATGGATTAGTACTTCCTTCGCAGATCAAAACAAGCCTTGAGGTGTAAATCAGGCATTGTGCAGAAATACTGACTGCTTTGCTTTGCGATTTGAAGTTTTGTACATAAGGACCAAGGTTCCTACCAAGAGATTGACTAGTTGGGGCAAAATTAATCAGCGGCCACCTGGAAGGGAAGATAAGACGGGCATGATGCGCACCCATGGAACAAGCAATAACATAAGGCATTTTGAATAAACCAAGTGGAACAGCGAATAGGAAACGAACAAATAGATTGTATTGTCTCCTCCATAGGAGGGACAATTGTTAGTTCAACAGTGCAATAGACTCTATACCGCCACCAATTTACCATCAAGCACTCAATTCCCACCCCAACAGAGCACTCACTTACCTAAAAATATGTGACCTGTTTTGTTTTCTTTCTTTTTTTTTTTGTTTTCTAAATGAAAGAGAACCAGATAAATTGCCACCCTACCATTTTTTCAGTCTAATGGTTTATTGTCCCGAAAGAACAGACGGAATAACTATTTGCATACATGCCTCTGTTGAGACACTGAGACACAACCTTCATGTTCACACACATTTAATTGCTCACATGCCTAATATCACACATAGCCAAGGGACAGCCAGCAAAATAATGAAAATCCGCTTCCCTCACAAACAACTCTTTCAATGAACAGCAATTCCTGACCTCCATCCCTTGTCCTATTACAAGAAATACACTCTCACTGGGAGCTGTGTTGCAGCCAATGTGTCATGGGCCCTAGTGCAAGAAAGGAATGGGCCTCCTGGCTGCTGTTTGTACTGTGAAGTACAACAATAAATCCGGCCTTTGGGTTAGGGGGCAATGCACCTGCTGCAACAGTGGAAGTTTCGTCCCTCACTAGGAACAACATATTGTAGTCATTAACCTTTACATATCATTCTTTTCTGCAAGGTTAAACCAGATAAAGTAAAGTCTACAGCTCCAGGAATGAACCAAAAATCCCAGTATTGGAATATGTGGTCCAGGTGTTGCAAGAGCAACGGAGCACCATCAGCTGAGAGATCTTTGAACCAGAATCCCCACTTCCCTTGAGCTAGTCGTTAATCCCAAGTGTAGAAGGACTATGTACCTACTTCTCCACAGAAAGGAACAGTTATTCCCCAATAGGTGAATCTCCTGATGCAGGATTATGTCTAGGTTGGGTCAGTTTAAAAACCGTGATACCACCTCTCGCTTCAATTTGCTCTCCACGCCACTCACGTTCCACTGAGGATTGTGAGCTCCTGACGAGACATGATTGGGTCTGTCCCTATGTAGATCATTTGGGCCCTTGTATTTATTCGGTCTATGTGCTACTCTGCATACCCTTCTGTGTGTCTGCTGAAGTGTTGGAATTCCCTACCCAACTCTCATCCCCCCTCAGGCTGCGAAAGTAGAACGGCCTGCCTCCTCAATGCCTGGGGCCTGTTGCCTCCCACACCCAACATCAAAAACCTGTTTTGATTACTTTATTCACTCCTTACGCCTCATAGGGGGGGATTAGTAGTCCAATGTTGTCTGTGCAATCTCCAGTCTCAGCATGACCCTCACCTCCGGACGCCACAGCTATTGTCCTCCATGTCCAACTCAGGTTGCTCCATCGCATCCCCAGGCCACTTGCCACCCGGCGATGGTGCCGGTCTCCAGTCGTTCGCACTAGAGAAGATCAGAGGCACCCTGGGGCTGTGGGCCATCGCCAATCACCAATACTCCAACCAGTTCCATGTCTGTTCTGAAGATGATCAGAACAAGGATTTTCCCAGTCCAGGAAGATTATTACTGACTAGTTTTCAAAATGCAGTGGTGTGTGTTGTCATGCCCCTCTAAGGACAGCATCATGGTCTCAGAAGTGTAGGAATCAGGCTACAATTGGTCTAGATCTTCTGTCCAGTTTCGGTTTTAACTCCGGCACCCTATGGGCAATCTCCACCAAGAAGTACTATGATGAATGAATGAGGTATTTCTAAATGAATGAATGAGGTATTTTTAAAGCGCGTACATATACCCTAAGGAGTCTAGGCGCTGGTGCAGTTGTAGCTAACTGGTGGGCAGATTATAAAGGTTAGATTTCCAAGGCAAAAAGCCAGGTCTTCAAAGCTTTACGGAAAGGAAGGTGTAACTCTAAACCGGATATGGATAAAGGAAGAGTATTCCAGAGCTTAGCTGCCGCGACCTAGAAGGCTCTTCCTCCCCATCCTGCTCTTCTGTATCTCGGAACTACAGGCAGATTTTTATTGGTTGATCGTAATTGTCTATTAGGGACATACCGGTCGAAGATGTTTCTGATTCCTGCTGATCCTATATTGAGTAGTGCCATATGAACAATGCACAATGTTTTTAATAGAATTCTTTTTCGTGCTGACAGCCAATGCAAATTCTTGATGGTGGCAGAAATTGAGTGGTACTTAGGAATGCCCAGTATTAGTCTAGTTGTAGCATTCTGTACCAGCTGGAGTTTATTGACAGTAGCCCTGTTGGATGCCAGAAGGAGGGCATTACAATAATCCAACTTAGATAGAATTAGTGAGACAGCAACTTGTTTCCGTGAATCAAGGGAAAGAAATGGAAATATCTTCCTAAGGGTCCTTATGACCCAAAAGCAAGAGGATAACGTCCTATTAACCTGGAGGTTGAAGGATAAACTGGTGTCAACTATGACACCAAGGTTTCTTGCAGATTGAACCGGCGCGGGGCATGATCCCAGTGTTTCTGGCCACCGAGAGTGGGTCCATTCCGAGTGATGATTACCAAACCTCAGAACCTCTGTCTTATCGCTATTTAATTGAAGATAGTTTTCCCTCATCTAGAGAGCCACTGACTTTATACAGTTATTAAAGTTGGTGGGTGAGGCTTCCACATCTTGAGTGAATGACACTATTAGCTGTGTGTCATCTGACTAAGATATTACCTCAAGCCCGAATGATCTGACCAATTGTGCAAGAGGGGAGACATATATATTAAACAGTGTGGGGCTCAGGGAGGACCCCTGAGGAACCCCACAATAGTTTAAGACAGGGTCAGAAATAAATTGATCCATCTTAACCCTTTGAGATTTGTCAGCCAAGAAGGAGTACAGCATCTTCAGTGCACATCCAGAGATAGCTATTTGTTGCAGCCTATTGATCAACTTATTGGGGGCGATGGTATCAAAGGCTGAGGACAGATCCAAAAGGATCAACATGGCGGATTGTTCAGCATTGACAAGCATGCGTATGTTATTGATTGCAGTTATTAAGGCTGTTTCCGCTCCATGGCAGGATCTAAATTCATACTGGGAAGGATCAAGAAGATGATGTTGCTCCAAGTATGTATTTAATTGGGAGTTAAGATGTTTCTCCCAAATCTTAGCTGGTACAGGGAGTAGGGAGATTGGTCGACAGTTTTTAAAGTCTGTGGGGTCAAGATTGTCTTTTTTTAATAAAGGCTTAATGACTGCAGTTCTCCAAGCAAGTGGGAAGCATCCCGAATTAATGGCTAGGTTTAGAGTTTCTGTTAGATGGAGAATAATAATCTCCCTACCTTTCCTCATCCACTTGGGAGAGCATGACTCTAGAGGGGAGCCAGATTTAATCCCTTCCAGAAGATGGTCGGTCTGGTCATTAGAGAGGGGAAGAAAGCCCATATGGGGGTGGTCGCTTCCCAGACACTGGGGAAGGCTAGCAGATGAAGGGTTAGTATGTTGGTCCTCGATGGGGGCCATGGCATTACTCTTCTTCAATGAGGAGTATATTTTAGCAATCTTAGTGTTAAAGTAGTCAGCCAAACCATCACAGGAAGCCTGTGTGCTCTCCTGATGGCTCGAGGAGAAGGGGATTGATAATTTGTCGACCATCCTGAAGAGGTCTCTAGTGGACTTGAGAGTTGATGTCACCTGGGTATAGAAGGCTGTTTTTTCTACTCTGATGGCTAATTTATATTCTGCAAGCTTGGCTTTGTACTTTGTTTTTTCTGCTATGGCATACTGTTTATGCGAGATGCGTTCTTGGTGATTACAGGATTGCTTAAGTAGCTTGAGTCTTTCCAAGAACCAGGGGGACGTGTTTTTTTTTTCTTCCCACATAAGTTTCTTTAAGGGGGGGCTAGAGAGTCAAAGGCTGCATCTAACCAGTTGAAATACTATATTGCCACCTGATTGGGTTCACTACATTCTGTCCACTGTTTTTGTTTTGGGGCCTGAATGAAGGTTTCTGTGTTGATGTTTTTAAGGCTTCTTTTGAACACCTTATTGTTTCCATTTAAAGCAGCTTTTTTGTTATTGGGAGCATTAAAAAGAACTGTATGGCATGATGATCTGACCACAACAAAGGAAGGGATTTCCCTACCCTAATATGCAGATCGTTGGTGAAGATACAATACAAAATATGTCCAGCACAGTGGGTGGCAGAATCTACTAATTGAGAGTAACTATAACTCGACATAGCCTCTTTGAATGTCTGAGAAACCTTGCAAGAATCATTATCAATGTGATAGTTAAAGTCTCCCAGTAAGGTAAAATTATTTTTGGCCAAATAGGGCTCAATGAGGTCAGCAAATTCCATGATAAAGGCAGATCTAGGCCCTGTAGGTCGATAGGTTAAAATTCCTGCAAAAGATTCAGTAAAATAAATTTTAATAGTAAAGGTTAATGCTTTGCACACGTCAGAGGCTGTTGACAGGGCTTTTATATGGAGGGGAAAAAATCCTTAAAAATTATTGCCAAATCCCCTCTAATTTCCCCTAATCTATCAAGCCTCAAAAGGTTATTATTCGGTGGGACTGCTTCAACCAGGCCAGGACCAAAGGACTCCTTGGCCCAGGTTTCTGTGATGAATACCCAGTCTGGCATATGTTGGGAGACGAATTCAAAGAATTCAATTTCATTTTAATTAATGATCTGACATTAACCAGGAACCATGTGTGTGTTGTCTCACATTGATTTGGAGAGAGGGGGGATCAAAACATGAGGGTTATCTAACTGAGAGGAGGTAAATTGATGACGGCAGCCCGTACAAGTAAACCTACCCTCTTTAGTAGGTGTATCAAAGTTCATGGGAAGTGTGCATTCTTTATTCACGTTCCCTCGAAGCAAGAAGTTGTCTTTTCGTTTAGCTGAGGGCTTGGGATTGTTTTAGGTGGTGAGAGCCAGGGTTTCTGGCACCTTCAGCGTGCCAGCGGCCTTCCCATTGCGCGCGTCCGGCCCATTGGTGGCATTTATGGGCAGTGCACTAGGCTGCTAACCTAGCCAGAAGTGCCAGGAAGTGCCCTGATGGAGGCAAGTGAGTTCCAGCTCCCTCTGCTCAAACGAAATTGTGGCAGACCGGGGAGTCGTAAACTCAAGCCTCAACTGACAGAAGGCTGCAGGAGCAGTATGCAACCGCCCCGGCGCAAGGTAACTGATAGTTTTTAAAAAGATAAAAGCCTCTCAAAAATTATTTCCCTTTAAAAGCTGCAGTATTGCAGCATGTGTACCTTCGTGCTCCACACCCCAACAGCAGCTTCAACCGCTGCGCATAGTATCTACTGAAGATAGTTCACTAGCTGGTAAATAGGACATCACAAATTCTTCGATGAATTTCTCCACCTTAGATCCCTCAGCTTTTTCAGGGATGGCCACAAAGCATAAGTTGTTGTGGTGAGATCTGCCTTCAGCGTCTTCTGCCCTGGCATGTAACAAATGCATAGTATTTTTAAGTTGACGGAGTTCGTCTTAAAGGGTTTTGATGGAGGTCTCATGGTCCTGCAATGTTGCCTCAGCAGTAGACATTCTCATTAAGTTTCTCTTTGTGATTACAAATTAAAATGACATTGACTGCCACCATGCAAATTTCTTTTTCTAACATCATGCAAGAATCCATAATGGCTTGGATAAGTTCTTTAAGGGTGGGTCCTTAGTCTCCGGGTTGGCACATCCCAGTCGTGGATCCCCTCCACTAGCTTCCCCTGTCATTCTGAAGACATACTTCTCTAGCTCGTTGGATGAAGTCATCTTGTGACTTTTTTCCCGCACCATAGTGAGCTATGTGTGCTCTCTCCACCAGGCATCACCTCTGGGTCTTTTCAAGATGTCTGCAAGTCACAGATGGCTCCTCCACTCCTCAGAATGTACCAAGAAGAGGTGGGAAAAGTGGGTGGCGGGCTCCATGACCTCTAACCAATGCTCCTTCGAACAGATGCGTATCTTTGAGTGCACTGCTTTTGCAAATGACTGACCTTTTCTTCCTTTACTCTCTGGAACTGTCTGAATTGGGAGGGATGACATCTCCTGTAATGTGGGTCAGTGCAGTTGAGGTCAAGCCAGCCACGCACTCATCGGGGCAGCCATGGGTCAGCGTGCTGCTCAATGTCCTCCACAGCTGTCAGAGTTGTCTCAGGAGCTCTGCCCCAGAGCGGGGCTCGCCAGCTCAAAACCACAGAGTCCCGAAATGCCTGCACTCAATCCACTCAGGGTAAGTGCACAGTGTCAGATTGTTTGTGTCACCTTGGGGGGTGGGAGATAATTACAGGGGTCGGTGCCCCTGTCTGATGGTGGTCGCCATCTTGGCCACGTCACCAATTACATTATCAGGCAGCTGATCACGATGGGGCTGCTGCTCCCGGGGCTCCCCACCATGCCAATTGCCTCCCCACAGCATCAACAACTGGCAGGCTTTCAAATCTATCCCCGGGAGCACAGGGTTACTTCTGAGAACAACCTTTACCTTTACCAGCGGAAGCTCACGCTCTGTGCCTCAAGTTCCTTCGGTGCAGAAGCCACCCCCACTTTTGGCTATTTTTGATGCTATGGAACACTAACTTTTGCTTGCTTGAAAGACTAGTGAGAGGGGTTTAACTTTTAAAAACTCCTAAGGTCCCAATGGGTATGGAACAGTAGGCCTTTCTTGGGCAACAGTATACTTTCCTTAGAGAGTAGAAGCATGGTATGCCCCAGGGGTCGGCGATTACTCTGCTGTGGTTCAACTTCTATGCACAGCAGATGGATGGGCCACTGAAGAAATACAATCTGAATTATCACATTCATGCTGCGGAGTCTGGTAGCTGATCGTTTTGCATGTAGATGGCTCAGTAAAAGCACCATATAAGGCACCACAGGCCTGACGGCTTTTCTGACAAAATGTAGAGTGACAGAATATAGAAGGTAAGAATGTCATTTGTTAAGTCCTTTGTATCTTTTTTTAGGATGAAATTGCTTCTATTGTTTTTCATATACATGTAACCTAGCCTACATCCACCAGCCGGTGAGAAAAATTAACCAAAATGACTCACAATTAGGAGGGGAAATGAGGGAGGAGAGAGGTGGGAAGCAGGGGGTGAAATCAAGTGTCCTTAGGGACAGTAAAAAGTGGGGGGAAGAGGAAAGGAGGAGGGGTAGATGCTCGCAATGACTGTTCTCTCCCAACATATTCTAGGCAGGAAATCACAACATGGGACGATCAAGTCTAGTTGGGGGTCACCGTTGTAAGAAGTAGAACTCGCTGGTATGCCGGGTAAGTCAACTCCCAAGAGCTCAGCGTCAGCAACCGAAGGCACAGACCCAATATTTTCTCAAATAAGGGAATCTTATTTTCCACAAAGGCCGTCAATTTCTCTATACCAAAGAGGTCCCAAAGTTTATATAGCCAGTCTGTGTGAGTTGTCTCTTTTTTTTAAAGTATAGTTGTACATGTTTAATTATTTTTTAGTGTGTTTTTGTTTTGATGTAGTAATTATTTTTTGTTTATGTCAATTTCCTTGCAGGTATTTGGGTTTGTAGGGGAAAAGGGAGGGAAGTTTTATAATTTTTTTGGATTATAACATTTTATTTTTACAAGTTTTAATTTGGTTATTAGATAAGTATGTAATTTTGTTTAGTTATTTAATATATAATTTTAACACTATGGTAAAATAATGTTGTTAATTGGTTAATTAGATAGTTGATAGTGATAATTGTTCAACTGCTTTCAATAAGTTGAGGATTAGTTCATTATATCTTGCTTAAGTTTTTTGTATCATAAGTAATTTGATAGGATTATTATATTTTAAACAATGTGTGAAGTTATTTTTTCTGTTCTTAATTTAATTTAGTGACTAATGGAAGTTAAGGTTAACAGCGTTGGAAATTTTTTGAATTACATTTAAATGTAATTCTGTGTATCATTTGATATGTTCATTTTGTGTTTTTACCATATATAAATTATATAATGTTTAAAAGTTTTTAGGTAAATATTTTATGTTTATTTAAGTTATATATATGTAATTTATATTGTAGTACTTTGGGATAGGAAATATTTCTTCTGGCCTTTATAAAGTTTAATATGTTCCCTACTGATGCTTATGCTGGAGTATGAATAGCATATCTGACCCCATTCAAAATCCTACACTTTTCCCCTCCTATTGCTCAGGTTGAAGTGGGAATAGTAAATCTGAATCCCCCAAAGTCCAACATTTTCCCTACTGTTGCTCAGACTGGAGTTAGAATAGTAATTCTAATCCATCCAAATTCCAAAACTTTCCCGACTGTTGCTCAGATTGGAGTGGGAATAGTAAATAGGACCCCTTCAAATTCTAACACCTTCCCTAATGTTGCTTACATTGGAGTAGGAACAGTAATGAGATCCCTAAAAAATCCAACAACTTTCCCTACTGATGGTCAAGTTGGAGTGAAAATAGTAAATGTAATCCCTCCAAAAACAAACACTTTCTTTATCGTTGCTTATGTTAGAGTGTGAGTATAGTACATTTGATCCCTCCAAAGTCTGACACTTTACCTAGTGTTGCTCAGGTTGGAGTGAAAATAGTAAATCTGATGTGTCCATGGTCTGATAGCTTCCCTATCTTTGCTTATTTTCGAGTGGGAATAGCAAAGTCCAACACTCCCTCTACTGCTACTCAGCTGCTCACATGAGTGTGAGAATACAAAATCTAACCAAATCAAAGTCCTTTACTTTTCCAGCTATTTCTTAAGGTGGAGTGGAAATATTACATATAACCGCTCTACTTTGCAGTGCTATTGTAGTACTAGAATATGCTATTACTATTCACCAAATGCAAGTATAACTGTACACCCATAGTAAGTCCAGCACTACACATGGCCAACCACTGGTCCTGCATACCCTTTCATAGTCAATAATGGAGGAAGAGTCTTTTAAAGTAGTTATAACTATAAATACATTTAATTTAATTTTAAGACAAAATATTAAATAGTACTTGTATCTATTATGTACTTAAAATATATTTTAACAATCTTTTTTGACTTTAAACATTAATGTAAAACATTTTATTAAAATATAATTAAATTACTTTCAATTCTATATATCTTTTTTAATAATTATTTAAGCATAATAAAAATGATATATTTTTTCTTTAGGTTCAAAATCATAATTAAATTTCAACTAAATAAAAATAATTTTAAATTAATATATTTAAATTAATTAAATAATACATTCAAAAGTATGTTAATAGTGCTTTTGTTCTATATTTAGAAATTAATATATACAATTAATCTACATTAATATTTAACATGCAAATATTTCCAATTTTGTTTTCAAGCAATAATATTTTGTAGTACATTAGTAACGTAGCACTAATATAGTACTACATTAGAACTGCAATAGTAAAAAAAAGTGCAGTTTCTGAATCATGCCCTCTGTATTTAAAGTTGATATTTGGCTATATTTTTGTTGTTGATTTTTGTTGGTGAACTTCCATCATACAGTTGGCCTGATGGCCAAAAGTTTCGCAAGCAGCGAAATTTCCAAAATGGTTTGCAACTATTAAATGGGCCTACTGCGATGTATCTATTGTGTCTGTAAACGTAGGTCCCCTAACAGCATAATTTATTGAAATTTTATCAATATCTTATTTAGTAATTGTTTTTTTTAATGTTCTATGTACCTTTTAAGACAGAGTGACCGGAGGGGGAGGATGCTAATTTAATGCACGCTAAGGCATGCAGAAGTCAAGGATACTTGTGAGGCGACGATGCTGGAGCATCGGATGCCGGAGCACCTCCGGAGCAGCCCCATGCCACCATGCCTTTGAGGTAGCAGTTGCAGTCCCAGCTGTCGTCACATATTAGAGAAAGCAAACTGGAGACGAGTTGAGGAGAACGCTGAGAGCGCATAGATTTTCTTTAATGGTTGGGCTGGTAAAAATGGCATTAAGGAAATTACACTCTGGTCAATTGATTGCTGCAACTAATCCACCCAATAACCTCCTGAAATAAAAAAAAATGTATTTGTCGGCAGAAGTCCCAGTTGTCTCATCTGAAGTCTCATCCTCTCATTTTGAACTTTTATTTTCTACGAGTGGCAAAGACTGGGATAAAATGAAGGCGACTACCAACATGGATCAGGCCTTCGATGAACACATGGATCTTTTACCCTCTACCTCTGTCTCCATATGCCAGGGAGTTCATGCTGGCCAAAGCTCTCTCTCTTCAATCAATCAATCACTCAGATAATTTTTAGAGTGCACTACTTACCCGTGAGGGTCTCATGGCGCTGGGGGGGTGGGGGTGCTGCTACTGCTCGAACAGCCAGGTCTTGAGGAGTCTCCTGAAGGCCAGCAGGTGCTGGCTCTGTCGTAGGCGGATGGGGAGGGTGTTCCAGGTTTTTGCGGCGAGGTGGGAGAACGATCTGTCGCCGGCGGTCGCTCGACGGATACGGGAGACAGTGGCAAGGGCGAGGTCAGTGGAGTGAAGCTGGCGGTTAGGGGTGTAGAAGGTGAGTCGTTTGTTGAGGTACGCTGGTCCGGTGTTGTGGAGTGCTTTGTGAACATGGGTGAGGAGCTTTAAGGTGATCCTCTTCTTGACACGGAGCCAGTGCAGGTCTTTGAGGTGGGCTGTGATGTGGCTGTGGCGGATGATGTCGAGGATGAGGCGTGCAGAGGCGTTCTGTATGCGTTGTAGTCGTTTCTGGAGTTTGGCTGAGGTTCCTGCGTAGAGAGCGTTGCCGTAGTCCAGTCTGCTGCTGACGAGGGCCTGGGTGACCGTTCTTCTGGTTCCGGTGGGGATCCATCTGTAGATCTTGCAGAGTATGCAGAGGGCATTGAAGCATGAGTTGTCTCAGACAGAGGGGGTGGATCCGATGATGAGGACCTCCATCTTGTCCGAGTTCAGTTTCAGGGAGCTGTTCTTCATCCATTCAGCGATGGCCTTCATCCCTTCGTGGAGGTTGGATTTGGCAGTGGTGGGGGCCTTGGTGAGGGAGAGGATCAGCTGGGTGTCGTCGGCATAGGAGATGATGTTGAGGTTGTGCGATCGAATGATGTTGGCAAGCGGTGCCATGTAGACGTTGAAGAGTGTCGGGCTGAGGGACGATCCTTGGGGTACGCCGCAGATGATCTTGGTATCCTTAGAGCGGAATGGGGGGAGGCGGACACTCTGGGTTCTGCTGGTGAGGAAGGAGGTGGTTCAGTCCTGTGCTTAGTCGCAGATCCCTGCGTTGTGGAGGCGTGTGCGGAGGGTGTGGTGGCAGACGGTGTCGAAGGCGGCCGAGAGGTCCAGGAGGATGAGGGTCGCGTTTTTTCCGTTGTCCAGCATGGCCCTGATCTCGTCGGTGGTGGCGATGAGGGCTGTTTCGGTGCTGTGGTTGCTGCGGAATCCAGATTGGGATGGGTCCAGGATGTTGTTCTTTTCGAGGAAGGAGGTCAGTTGCCTGTTGACAATCTTCTCGATGACTTTCGCCAGGAACGGGAGGAGGGAGATGGGCCGGAAGTTCTTGAGGTCCTTGGGGTCTGCCTTGGGTTTCTTGAGTAGGGCGTTGATCTCGGAGTGCTTCCTGCTCTCCGGGAAGGTGGTAGTCTCGAAGGAGCTTTTGATGATCTTGCGCAGATGGGGTGTGATGGTGGAGCTTGCTTTGTTGAAGATGTGGTGCGGGCAGGGGTCAGATGGTGAGCCGGAGTGGATGGTGTTCATGATTTTGATGGTGTCTTCATCGTTGACGTGGGTCCAGGAGAGCAGGGGGTCAATGTGGCTGGGGGGCGGAGAGTCTGAGGTATCTGTTTCTGTCGGGGGGGCCTGGTTGCTGAAGCTGTCGTGGATGTCTGCGATCTTGCGGTGGAAGAAGGTGGCTAGGGAGTCGCAGAGGTCTTGTGATGGCTGGATGCCGTTGGAGTTGGAGCGGGGGTTGGAGAGTTCCTTCACGATGTTGAAGAGCTCCTTGCTGTTGTGTGCGTTATTGTCAATGCGCTCTTTGAAGGAGGTCCTTTTGGTGGTTTGGATGATTTGGTGGTGTCTGCGGATGGCGCTCTTGTAGGCTGTGTTGCTGTCTGGTGTCTGTTCGTGGTGCCACTTCTTCTCGAGCCTACGGCAGGCCTGCTTGGATGCCTGGATTTCAGCAGTGAACCAGATGGCTTTTCTGTCGGTGCGGCTGTTCGAGGGTTTCTTGATCAGGGCGAGAGTGTTGGCGCAGTCGTCGATCTATTGCCTGAGGTTGAGGGCGGCGGAGTCGGTGTCGGTAGTGTCTGCTGGTGGGTTTCGGGCCAGGGTGGTGGCTAGCTGGTCTTTGGTGACGTTGCTCCAGCTGCGGTGGGGGGCCCGTTGTGTGCGGTGGCTCGTGGTAGGCTTCTCGAAGGTGAAGTGGACGCAGCTGTGGTCAATCCAGTGGAGTTCGGTGGTGTGGCTGAAGGTGACGTAGTTACTGGTGGAGAAGATGGGGTCGAGCGTGTGTCCGGCGGAGTGGGTGGGAGTCGTGACAAGCTGTTTGAGTCCGAGGTTGGCGAGGTTGTCGAGCAGGGTGGTGGAGTTGCTATTGTTGGTGTTCTTGAGGTGGAAGTTCAGGTCTCCGAGGAGGATGTAATCTGTGGATGAATGCATGCTGACGACGTCGACGATGGAGTCGCTGAACTGCAGCCGGGTGGTCTGTAGATGAGGGTTCCTCTGAGGGTGATGTTGGGGTCGGTGTGGATCTGAAAGTGCAGGTGTTTGGCGGCGAAAAGCATGTTGTCGGTGCTGGTCGAGATTCTGAGGGTGTTTCTGTGGATGATGGCGATTCCGCCTCCTGTTCCATTGGTGCGGTCCCTGCGAGTGATCTTGTAGCCGTCAGGGATGGCTATGGCGATGTCGGGTGCCGAGTAGGGGTTCATCCAGGTCTCCATCAGGAAGGCGACGTTTGGGGAGGAGGAGTCGAGTTGGTCCCAGAGTTTGATGTCGTGCTTGCGGGTGGAGCGGGCGTTGAGTAGAATGCATCAGAGGCTGTTGCGTCCTACACCAGTGGACGTGGTGGTGGTTTGGAGGCTGGTGTAGCTGCAGTTCTGGCAGGAGAAGGGTGCATGGGTGCGTTACGGGGTGGCCCGGAAGCAGGTGTGTGATCGGCCAGTGCATGGAGGGTGCTGGCATCGTAGCAGGGTCGGGTGTCGTGGTGTTTTCGAGGGCCAGGGGGTCTGGCACTGGGCGTTGTCCAGGCGTGGACGGACGCAGATGGGCTTTGACTTAGGTGCACCGGCCGCGCAGCGCCTTCCATAAGAAGGGGAGGTGGGAGGGAGGAGCAGCTGGGAGGCGGGAGCGGGACGAATGGGCACGCGGGGGGTGGAGCCACTGGGGACGCAGCGGCGGGAAAGGGAGAGCGGAAACAGGCGGGAAATGCGAGGCACAATATAATGCTAAAACAGAAGAATTACACCAGAAAACCGAAATACAGAAAATAAAACAGAAGGCAGACAGGCAATAACAGAGGCAAACAGGCTAAGGGGGCACAGAGGGCACACAGATACTTACGGCTCCCCACTGGGCCACCAGGGATGAGGCGCAGGTGGAAGCCTGTGGGTGGAGGAGGGCCTCGAACTCACAGCAGCAGCAGCGAGCGGGACACGGGCACACAGGTGGTGCTGTGCGGCGTAAGGAGCGGCCTGTCTGAAAACAGAGTCAAGGGTCACTCTCCTCACCGCGCAGCGGCTGGCATAAGAAGGAGAGGTGGGAGGGAGGAGCAGCTGGGAGGTGGGAGCGGGACGAATGGGCGCGCGGGGTGGAACTGCAGGGGATGCAGCGGCTGGAAAGGGAGAGCAGAAACGGGCGGGAAGTGCGAGGCACAATACAATGCTACAACAGAAGAATTACACCAGAAAACCGAAATACAGAAAATAAAAACAGAGGCAGACAGGCAATAACAGAGGCAGACAGGCAGAAGGGGGCACAGGGGTCACACAGACACTTTCGGCTCCCTACTGGGCCACCAGGGATGAGGCACAGGTGGAAGCCTGCGGGTGGAGGAGGGCCTCGAACTCACGGCAGCAGCAGCGAGCGGGACACGGGCACACAAGTGAAGCTGTGCGGCGTGGGAGCGACATGCCTGAGAACAGGGTCAAGGGTCGCTCTTCATCAAAGTTAAGTCCAGTATGTAGTTCTCTCAGCTTAGAAGAAGCAGGTGGTGGCCCTAAAGAGGATGATTCTCAGATGAGTGCTTCAAAATATGAAAGCATTGACCTAAAGTTGGGCCCCATGGAGTAGGATGTTGCTCCATCGGGTCCTGTACCAAACAACTACATTGCATCGAACCCTGCAAGCGACCTACTTGATAGTCAGGGGCAGGACTTAAGTCCAGCTCTGGAAGATCCTATGAATTCTTTACTTGGTTACTGGGCCAGTGGATGTTTCTCCAGGTTTAAACAATATGATTTCTATGCAAAATATTCCCGAGTCCTATGGTGAGATGCCCACTTTGTTGGAGTACTTCCCCTTGCCAGACTTAGGTTTGTTCAACAATAAGAATCGGTTGAGGGTGGTATTTTTTAAATCGTCTGCTGCCTTGGTTGGGGGCAATTTGGGCCAGCCCTGCACTCACAATGCTTGTCTGTCTATGCCTGCTTTGTACAGTAGTACACACTCCTTAAGGGGCTTGTTAACATCGTTGAAGTCAATGACCTGTGAATCATTTATGTCCCTAAAGGCACTATGGACTGTGCAGCTGCTTAATTTAGAAGGGGACGATTGGGGAGGTGCCTCATCTGAAGTTCTGCCATGTACTGAGAAAGTTTTGTCTTCTATTTTATCTTTGTTCTAAAGATCAGTTTCTAATTCTGATTATGTGATGGATGTACGGATGTACTGTCTCCAATTCTTTTGTGTCCAATGCAGGGGCAAAAGGCAAAAGAGTTGAAATCACAGGTTACTCAAGTTGTCAATATGGCCAATGATGGATCTAAAGACAGCGGTATCCAAGTGGGAAGCCCTTCTTGCTAGGAAACTCACCTTCTAAAACATCCATTCAAAAATCAATAGTATAACAAGCGGAGGATAATGTGTATTCATTAAAGTCTTTATTTCAAGTGTGCAAACTGGAGTCCAAGTTGAAGGGGAAAAAAAGTCCTGTCTTTCTGATTTTTAACAAAGGAGCCACCTCAGGGAGTCCCAGCATAAGTTTGCCCAAGGAGAAGAGGAAAAAGAACTGTTGCATTATGAAATATCAGTTAAAAATCTATGGTTTGCAAGTATTCATGTGGAATCTGTACTTCCTGATCCTATTAATACTGAAATGTTGAATAATGGTCCTTCACATCCAGGAAATTCCCATCATACCTACAATATTTAATGCGTTAGAGAAGCAAGGCTCCAACATCTCATTTCAGAATTGGGACCCGTTCCCCATAATGGAGAAATTACTTATGAGCCTTATGATGGGAGAGGAGTTGGCCGAATGGCTAGGGCGGTCGTCCTCGGATTTGGGTAACTGGGTTTGAGTCTCGGCAATGACGCTAAACATCCTGTGATTCTGGGCAAATCACTTAATCTCCCCGTGCCTAAAAACAAAAACAAAAAAAGGTGTCCTCATGTAACGCAACTGTTGCTATGTAAAGCGCTACACGACACCTTCGGGTCAAGTTCACGCTATATAAAACTCTGAGAAAAAAATGATTTTAAAGATGAGGTTTGTCAAGATGTTGGTTGTGGGAGAGAGCTTGGGAATCATGGCTCCTTGGGGGCCAAAGTAAAACACATGGGTTCCCAAGTGGTGAGGTGGAATTCAGAATTGCTACCATTAGTCATTCCTTCCGGGGAAATGCCTAAACGACATGAACTAAGGCCTGATAGACCCCTTAATTAGGAGGCACAACCTTTTTTCCTCAGTTGCAGAATCTTCCGTATGGGCCCGAGGTAAAGCCCAAGAATCCAAAAGACGGCCTGAAGGGTACTGAAATTGGTTCAATTTCAAAGATGTTGGACTTAGTCATTTGTTCAAAAATTCTACGAAA
This sequence comes from Triturus cristatus, assembly GCF_964204655.1. Classification (NCBI taxonomy): domain Eukaryota; kingdom Metazoa; phylum Chordata; class Amphibia; order Caudata; family Salamandridae; genus Triturus; species Triturus cristatus. The sequence continues at coordinate 255,363,407 of NC_140584.1, forward strand.
AAAGAAGAGGGTGGCGAGGAAACAAGGATGGAGAAGAGAGTGCAAGGAGCAACAACAAGGTATATAGGGCATATGGAGAAAGGTAAAGAAACAGAACATCTAGAAAGATGGGAGGAGGACTTACAGGGGGGACCCCAAAATGTAGAAAATAAAGATAGACAGGATCTGTGGCTATACTCTGAACCTGTTGAACAAGGTTTAGGAGGAAAAACACGGAGGAAATTAAACCCACTAAATCGATCACAATTGTTCTTCTCAATGTATAGGTCTACAAAATATTGGCACAGAGGACCTCAGAGAAGTCGGATTTACTGTAAATATTAGAGGGAATGAAGTAACCAATGTTCTCCTATACTCTTGGTTAGTAAAAGCATTAGTAAAGGCAGAGCAGGAGTTACATAACAAAGGTATAAGATTAGTACAGTGGACAGAAATGTCAGAGTACAAGACCATTTCTGATGAATTATGCAGGGTTGGGACTAAGACAGGTTAGGCTGAGTGACCTGAGATATACTAAGGAAGATCTTAAAATCACAATAAGATGTAAGGAAACAGAGAGAGCTAAGGAAGATATACTGGCGAGAAATAGATAAAGAGCTCTCCCATCCCCGGCATAGGAGGAAGATGGAGGGCTAAGTGACATCGAATAGGAGTTAGGGTCGTCGCACAGCCTGGCTATATTATCCTGGAATATAAATGGGTATAATAGAATATCGAACTTGGAAAGTTTTAAAGAAGTCATCGACAGTAACGAGATTGTGTGTTTGCAGGAGACCTGGCTGTGGCACCAACCCCCATTGATTGAAGGGTTTATCCAACCGACTGTCCCTCGGGTGGGCAAATGACGTTGGTTTCTACAAAAATCCCCAGGAAGGTAATCCCCTTGGAAGTAAAATGCAAATGGGTAATGGGTTGTGAGTGTTGTTGATGAACCCAGACCCACGATACGAAGGCATTGTCATAATAAATGTGTATATACAAAGGGGTAAAGAGAATGACTACAAGTCAGAACTGGCCAAATTTAAAGAAGATGTGCTGTCCTTAACTGACAATTATTATAAGCATGTACTTATTGTGCTGGGTGATTACACTCATAAATTAGATCCTCGGAGGATTGACCCATGATGTAAATAAATCATGCCATCTTCCCGATGGTGGATATGTCAACACAAGATATGGTCCTAGGGCAAATTATGGGCTCAATGGGGTTAGTCTGTATGAATGGCAGAGTGGAGTCAGATCTACCAGCAAATCGTACATTTAAAATAGGCCAGCAACCCTGTCCAATTGACTATGTCTTTCTACAGGCTTAGTATTTCTAATGAATTACGAACTTTGAAGTGGCAAGAGTGGAGGGAAGTGATCATTATCCACTAAAGCTCGAAATATGTGGAGCAAGGAAAAAACAAGGAGATAAAGCTCTCCAGGTCAATATTGACTAAAAAAAGGCGCCTAACAACACGTATATCTGAGGAGCATATTGTAAAATTATCGGCGGCACAACAGAATCAAACATTAGGAAACACTCCGAATAATGAGGATAATGACTGGTATGAAAATATGATTAGCCAAGTGGTTGATTGCCTAAGGGTTAAAATAAAATAAAGAAGATCTGGTGAGGGTAGGAAAAATAGAACCCAATTCAAAGAAAAGACCTAGTTCAAAGAAGAATGTCGTAAAATAAAGCAAACATCAGACAAAGAGAAAGAAGACTCAGGGGAAAGTATAATGTAGAATCACTCCACAACCTCCAGAAATTAAGGATAAAATATAAAATGATGATCAGATATAAAAAAATAATATATAAAGAGAGCTGCTGGATAAAACTACTGTCTGCAATAAAATCCAAAGACATAAAAGGATATTGGAAGCTGGTCCAAGAGAGTTCAGAAAAACATTAGGGTTCTTGAACTGTGTAGTACCAGAAGATGATTGGGTAAGGTATTTGGAGGAAATTTATGGGAAATGGCCAGCAAAAGAGAGATTGTGAACTATATTGTGACCAGGTGTGAGAGAGGAGATCAAGGAATACTTCACACCGAGAAATATTTAAAAGAAATCATATCTAACCATATCTTGTCTAGAGCTGCATGACCAGACAACCTCCCTGCAGTGATCATAAAAATAGGCCAGAGTGGTGGGCAGAATTTTTTTCTAAAAAGTTCCTTGGGATCCTTAATACTGGCCTTATACCAGAAAATTGGAAAGGAGCAATTATAAGGCCCATCCATAAACGAGGTGACATCAAAGCCCCAAAGAACTATAGATTAATCAACCCACTAGATGTAGGAGAAAAAGTATTTGCAAAAATAATTCTGGAAAGACTCAAGGACTGGGCTGAAGTAAACCAAGTGGTGCCCCCGGAACAGGGTGGTTTAAGGAGGGGCACTCTACAGTCGACCACCGTCGCGTAGAAGTATATTGTGCAGAGGAGCAGTTTGTTCTGCTGCTTCGTAGACATCCGCGCAGCGATTGACCTGGGAGACCGTGAAACACTTTGGGAGACGTTGCTCGGTTATAACATCCCAGTGGATCTGCTAAGGTTAATACAAACTCTACATACTTATAAGTGGGCGCAGATAATTTTGGATATAGAGGGGAGCCTATCGCAGAAAATCCTAATTGAAAACGGGTTAAGACAGTGGTGTGTATTGGCCCCCCTACTTTTTTCCCTATTCATAGCAGACTTACCTTCAGTCTTAGGCACTGCAAGAGTGGCTAGCCCAAAGCTAAACGGAAAACACATTGCTTGTCTATTATATGCAGACGATCTTGTAATAATAGATGAAACAGAGATCGGTCTGCAAAGAAAGATGAATATGTTCAATGAATATTGCAATCATAAAAAACTAGTAGTAAATATAGACAAGACAAAGGTATTAAGCTTTGGTAGAAGGAAAATAAAGTTTAACTGGTATTTGGGCTCCACAAAGCTGGAAAATGTAAATGAATATAGGTACCTAGGAATGTGGTTTGAGAAAATTTTTAATTGGCGTACGCATTTGGATGCATTCAAACTGAGGGCATCAGCCTCAGTTAGTGGTCTAAAAAAATGTAATAGAGTATACGGTAAAAAGTCTGACAGACCGGTTCAAAAAGCCTATGCAGCCATGGTACCACCACAATTCGTATCTGGAGTCGAATTGTTATATTTAAGTAGCAAAAACAGTTGGCATGTGGAAGAGGGGAAATGTTTGAAAAACGTATTATCGCTGCCCATGTCCTCAATGGTCCAAGCAATAAGATTAGAAACAGGAATGACGTCTTGGGATACCTTGCATGTACAGCGCTATTAAGATTTTGGCAGTGCCTGGGCGATGGAGAAATACTCAAAATCTTGCAGTGGTGTAGATATTGAATAGCGAGTTAAGATGGGCAAAAGTGATAAGAGAAACTTTAAATAAAGCTTGTAGATTAATGAGGATTAAGCTGTGGCCTCAGACCTTACAAATTGAGGCTGATAAGAGGGAACTCAAGGCCCGGGGGAAAGAAATCTCTCGAGCTAATGATTAAGATTATCTTAAGGGGAAAAAATCAGTACGCTTTATGGCCAACACGTGACAAAATGTGCAATATTTCCTATATATTGATAGACTACTGTGTCAGCAGATAAGAAGAGAATTGCTAAGACTAAGAATCGGTGTTAACCCTTGCTATGCAAACAACGGGGTAAAGAAAGCTATGATTGACAGTAAGGTGTGTTTGCATGCTGGGTACCACTTGCGACATGTTACATATTTTATTGGTCTGTCAGAAAATGTTGGATATACAGAAAGTGTTTTTATGTCCAATTTTTAAAAAGTATGGTATTAAGAATAGGGTACACGCAGCACATCTTTTAACTGAAATGAGTAACTTAGATATAGCTTGCGCTATGGGGAAGTTAATTTAAAAAGTAAAAACAAATCCTTAAATGTGAATAGTACTGAAATACTTGTTTTTAAATATTAACAGATATACAGTATTTTATATGGATCAACAAAAGGTTTAATGAATTTTAAATGTATGAATACTTTATGATAGATTTTATTCAAGATTTGAGATTATAAGAGTCTGTATGTATGGAGGTTTTAAATGTTTAAGGACTAACTAGTCCAAATAAACTTTTGTATGACTGACTGACTGACTGATAGGAAAAGGCATTTTGCACCTGTTGTATTGGTTTACAAGAAAAAAAAACACTTCACAATGAGTTATGCCTGTGAAGTGATGGACGTGGGGCATTGATCTTACCTTGAGATAGTAGACGGGCATATATGGCATCAAATTTGTAATTTAAATTCTTTTGCTTCCCTACCAGCTCTTCCACTTGAATTTGGGGTACCTTCTACAGTTGTGCTCTCTATGGCAGCTGTTTTGAGAAGGGAGAACAGTTTGCTGGGAACGAAATTTTTCATTGCATGAAAGAAAGAAGTGCTCTTTATTCCACATACACAAAAGCTTAGGAGATGTCTAGAATGTGGATTCTACGTTTCCATAACCTTCCTTAAAATGTTTAATTTAAAAATCACTGTACATAGTGAGTAGGAAAAGGGATATTTTGCTCAGTGTACAGTATGGTAAGAATGAGATTATAATGGAAAGTAGCATCTGTAAAAAAACCCAACCCTATCTCCTCTGGAATCTCCCACATGGTGTACGGAGAATCATCTTGTTATTAAGGTTAAATTGGTCCCCTTACGATTTATCGCAGGAACATGTGAAGGTATCCCGAGGATGAGCTGTTTTGTGATCTGTGTTTTAACCATGTTCATGATTTAAATCATGTGATTTTTGCATGCCCATACCTTCATTCTGTAAGCCACTTTTTGAGACCGACAATCTTTATGAAACATAATATAACTTTGGCAGTTGATGCTTGCCATGTTTGTTCGTACCCCCAACTGAAATGGCTTAAGCATCAATGTTCAACTTTTAAAAATGTTTTTAAATGTGTTTTAATTTTCCATGTATATGTGCAATAGCCCTTCGCTCTATTTTTGATTTGCAGGGAATTGTACATTCTATTATGCAGTCTATAGGCTGTGACTTTTTTGGATGTTTGCCACATATATTAGTTTATTGCACTCCACTTTTTGAGTTGACTAAACTGTATGGGGCAGATTTATGTTCCCTGGCGCATCCCTGCAAATCAGCATGGATGCGCCAGGGAAGATGCGTCACAAAAGTTTACCCTTGCGCCACAATAGATGCGCCGCATTTACAATGCAGCGCATCGTGGCGCAAGGATAAACAGATGCGTGACGCATCTGATGGCGGAAGGTTGGCGCATTGCTGGAGTTGCGTCGCAAGCGCGACGCAGCTCCAGCTAGGCTCGGGGGTGCCCTATCGTTACAATGCTGCGTCAATCCTTACGCCTGCTACAAGCAGGCGCAGGGTTTTGACGCAGCATGGCCGGAAAAGTGACTGAGTGAAATCTTGTAGATTTCACTCAGCCACTTTTCGGAGGCATTCCTGCGTCGGAATGCCCCCCCCCTGTGCAGGTACGCCCACATGTGGCGCAAGCTTTACAACGTGACGCATCTCCCTAGATGCGTCACGTTGTAAATGGGGCGCAACATGGCGCAGGGTTTACGCCGCCGTTGCGTCACAAAAGTGACGCAAAAGTGGCGTAAAAGTGGCGCAAGTCCGTTATAAATCTGCCCCTATATTTCTTTCCTGCAGTCATTTGTCTTATGTACCTCAATTAGATAGCTTGCCACAATTGCGCTCTTTAGGCCTTCTGTAGTTTAACATAAAGTGTACTGTATTTGGCATTGTTGTTGTGCATTTACGCATTTATCTGTCTCAATTACACTGTTCTGTCCATTTACACTCTTTAGGTCTTTAGCACTTTATTTTAGAGTGTACTGCATTTTGTACTGGTTTTGCGCATTTGCACATTGTAAGGTTCGGAATTTTATTATGGCGTGCATTAAACTACACTGTGATTTTGCTCTTCTTGAAAATGTTTTAATTGGGATGTAATTATGATTGTTTTAAGGATGTATTTCTGTAATTCTGTATTTTTATGTGGATCTCAGTTGAGTTCAGAAACGTAAATAATAAATAAAATTGAATTGAAATTTAATTGTTTTTTGTGATTTCTAATGACTAAATCTCAAATTGAATGTAACAAACATTCACAAATTTCAAATAGTCGCAAAAACAGCAAATAACACATGCACATTATCATCAAACTGAAGTAAGTGGTAACCAGATGCACAGTATAAAAGCTCTTGGAGGGGACTCGAGGCAGGCTACCTTACCAGCGCCGTGAGGGCAACGGCAGGCTCGCAATCTTCAGAAGGGGCCCACACAGCCAGCACCCATCAGCCTAATCGACCCTCAGGTCCGCCGTGAGGGCAACGGCATAAATCAAAACTACAGCACCCAGACTCCCCTGGTCGGCGCTCGCAGGTGACGTCAGTGGCAGGCGTCACCTGCCTACATCAACGCAGCGCGCCTACCGCAGCGCGGGACGCGCCCGGGCGAAGCCCGGGCCAAGGGCGGGCCCGTCCTTGCCCGTCAAAGACCGGACAAGACTGGACTGGACCACCCCCCTTGCACTTCAAGTAAGATTCTGGGAGAAATCAATTGCAGAAGTGTGCAATCTTCATGTGTCTATGTTTTGCCATGCCTGTACCCTTGATGATTGTAGCGACCTGACTTGTAACCAAAGGTAGTCACTCCTTCCTAGGTGGTGTGCGCAATCGGGAGTCCTGAGAAACTGAGTGGACACCTAACAATTGCCCGGGACTCACGGAGTAAACTGTTATACAAGATAAAGTGTTTGCCCAGCTTTCCCCTATATCCTGTGGCTTTATTAATCCCTTGGAAACTGGTCAAAGAGTCACTGTCGCTGAGGGGCAAACAGTGTAGCTCGATTATCAGGGCGGCGATGGGTAAGCGGAAAGCTACTGAACCCATGACTGGCAAAAAGAAATTAGCCAAAATGCACAAACAAGCTAAAACAGTAGTAAATAATTGTACATTGGCTGAGATCGATAATTTAATAGAAGAGGTAGAGATTATGTTGTCTAGCGACAAGGTGGTTAGTAGCAAGGGTAATAAAATCTCTTCCTACTACGCCAAAAAAGAGAAGGCGCCAAGGGCAACGCCCCCAGAACCCATCGTCATAGTACATGAACCCCATTCCCCCCCACAGTTCCAGACACAATCCCAATCCTTAACTCCCCTATCCCCAAAGCAAGGAAGGGGGCCCACTACAAAGCCTCCCTCCGGCCCTGAAATACCTGATACCTGAGGTCGTGGCTAGGCAGACAAACAGTCCTATATGTAGAGAGGTAATCACAGTTGAGTGCTCTAATAGATTTGCACCCCTGTGTGAGAACACGGTCCCTGACATTTGGTCCTCCGCGAGAAGTAGCGATGAAATAATTCCTAAACATCCAGATGTGACGGGGGATAATTCCCAGGGACACTTACCAACAAACCCAACAGTACTGGATACACACCGTTTGGTAACCACTTTACATACCAAACTGGATGTTCTCCAAGAGGAGGTCAGCTCAATTAAAAAAATGCTCGAGATCTTAATGTCCCATTCACCGATTTACAAAGGGGCCTCATCCCCAACTACGGGCGAAATCGATGCTCCCGGAACCAAACTAGTAGACACGCCCAGGGGTAGCCAAATTGCACAATCATTGCCGCGAGCACCCTATAGCCAGTGTGAGCATCAGAAACCTTTGCAGTGTAAAAACCCAAGTACACATACATTCGTCCAGACCAATGAGGATAGAGCACAGCCCAATTACATTGAAAATCCCAATAACTTTATCCCCCAACACCAGGCTAGACACACCCAGGCAAATCCGAGTACCTACCATAAAGACACACCTCCCCACACTACCTCCTGGAGAGGGACCATGGATAATGCGCCAGTGCACAACCGATACCTAGATCAGGCCAATTATACTGTAACAAGGGAAGACCCAGAGCTACACTGTGTATTCCTTACAAATGTTCCAAGACTAAAGGAGGGCAAAAGGGAAGACAAGGATTCCCTACTAAATAAAGCAATCCATTGGATCAGAAAGGATAGGCAGTGTTTATCCATAATAAGATCTGACTTAAAAAACGTTGAAAGGATCCAACAAGACAGGGGTGACCTGGACGATATCAAGCTAACCTTCCACTATAAAAACATCGCAGAAAATTTAATAACTATGAACCTGAGATCTCACTCCTTTTTCAACTCCAGCATTGGCATTAGACAGAAAAGAACCTGTCTAGTTGGTAGGGACACAGTACACCACACATCGGGGGCCTCTCGAATTTATCAGATCCGGACTGACTGACTCAAGAATGGACTGGCAACTTATTACATCTGGCACAAAAAATTCCCACTGCATCCCCTCCCGTACCTGAGAACGATAAACACTGTGAAAAATCCCATTCGGTGGGAGGACTAGGCTCAGAAGTAGAGGAAGGGGGCAACTTGGACAACACCATTGAGACACTATTGTGCCATATTCAGACAACCCAACCAGTAGTAGTCTGTAGCCCCCCCACCATCACTCATACCACCTCAAATGCTGTGAAGATAGTAAGCTGGAACATAGCCGGCCTCACAAGGAAGTTGCAGGAACCAGACTGGCATGAATATATAGACACTTTCGATCTTTGTCTGTTTCAAGAAACGTGGGCCAGGGAACCTTTGTATAAGGTGGGCTATAGAACTTACAGTGTAGAGGCGCGGCAATCAGCTAGGGGTAGACCATCAGGAGGTCTCCTTATTTGGGTTGCAAATAGCATCTACGCGTCCATAGGAATAATACAATCAGACTCAGAGGACATCCTGGGCTTAAGCTTAAAATTTAAAAATGACTTGAGGCTATCATTATTTAATGTTTATATCAGGCCCAGAGACAATACCAAAGAATCAATGATAGTACAGTTATTGGAAGAAGTCCTAGCCCCCTTACTCCCTGTTGGCCCCATTCTAATTGCCGGTGATTTCAATTGCTGCTATGAACCCCTGCCAGGCCTGAAAGACATCTTTGAAGATGAAGATACTGCTATGGGTATACCTCTTCTGGGAATAGTTAATTCCTGTAGAAGTTCCCAATCTGCATTACAGTTACTGAATTTTACCATAACAAATGGGTTGAGATCTTGCAATGGTCGAACACCTTCGGACCCCCATGGATCAAATACTTTCTCAAGGGGGTCCGCGACATCCAGGATCGACTATATAATGTTAAGCACGACTTACTGGGCTTACGTTAAAGATTTTAAAATAGATACCAGAAGAGAAAGTGACCACTTCCCACTCTGTTTAGAACTCGCAGAAGAATCATTTCAAAAACATCCAACTATACACTTGCGATCTGGCCACGAATTGATCCAGCCCACAGTAAGCAATAACAGAAGGGCAGTAAAATGGCCGTCCATAATGGGTAACGTCCAATCACTTACCCACATTTACAACAGCTTTAGTGATCTTGTGTCGTTGTATTTAAATGAACCTTCAGGGTCAATCCTGATAACACAGATCCATTCAAAACTGGTAAAAAGAATTGAATCAGACCTGACAAAACCTGGGCATGCCAAGTTAAAAAACCGCGCAAAGGCTGTGAAACCAAATCCCTGGTTTGATAATGATTGTGTGGAAAAAAACAACTCCTAATGAAGGCTCTCCACGCTAAGGATCCCTTGCTCATTAGAGAAGCAAGGATATCATACAACAAAACTTTGAATGTAGCCCGTAGAAGTTGGGAAGATTCAAGCTGGGGAGAATTAGTAAAGGCAGCAAAATTGGGCGACCAATTTACATTTTGGCAGATTATTGCAAAGAGTAAGAATCCAGGTGCCCCGGCTCCTGATCTTAACTTGGACCCAGGCACCTGGCACAGACATTTCACCCATCTATACGCCTCACAAGTCCCTGTGATGGATGGCCAGAGTAGTGCTACTGGTAGTTTTATATCATCAACCACGATTGCCCCATTGTGTTTTAGCATCGAAGACACTAGACTGGCCCTGAACTCAATCAAGCCCTCAAAAGCTCCGGGACCTGACAAAATACCAGGTGACCTTTTTAAACACGCACCAGAGGTATGGGTCCCATACATCAATCTGCTAAGCAATGCAATCGCAGGAGGCCAGCCAATCCCTGATTCCTGGAAGGGGGCAGAGATTGTGCCAATATACAAAAAGGGCGGTAGGGACGACCCGGCTAATTATAGGCCAATTAGCTTGTTGGACATACTACAAAAACTGTACGCAAAACAAATTTTGGAAAGTTTAAAAGATTGGATATCTGCAAATAATATTATTTCTCCTTATCAAGCAGGATTCAGGGAACGGACAAGCACTATAGACCAGGTGTTTCGTCTGATAGTAATAGCCTGGAAATACACCAGGCTAAGAGATGGCCATCTATACGTGGCCTTTATAGATCTAAAGGCCGCTTTTGACTCAATCCCCAGAGAGCTCTTGTGGTCAAACTTGTTGCAACAGGGAGTCCCTAAAAATATTCTAATCCAGTTGATCAGGCTCCATGAGAACAATTATGCCAGAGTACGCTGGGGCCAGGCGGGTGAACTCACCGAAGAAATAGTAGTGAACAGAGGAGTGCGCCAGGGATGCGTCCTGGCGCCAACACTCTTTCTTCTTTATGTCAATGACATGGTTGAGTTCCTCCTAAAATCTAGTCACGATGCCCCGAAGCTGGGGGGGGAATCATGTTTGCGCTTTAACATTTGCAGATGATACAATATTACTATCGCAAACTCCAAAGGGCCTGCAAAATCTTTTGAACTTGCACATTAAAGGGTCTGGAAATTAATCCCGCAAAGACAAAATACATGTCAATTAGACCCCACAAATGTTTTAAGCGTAATCTTAAATTAAATGGAATGAGTTTAGAGTGTGTCCACAATTTTATTTATCTGGGTGTGAACATTGACTCCAAACTTTCTTGGAAGCCACAGATCACTAAATCAAGTACAATTTTAATGCAAAATTCAGCCCCAATCTTAAAAAAATTGCACGCAACCACGTCCAGGGCAATTACCCCAGCACTGGAAGTCTACAAGGCAAGGGCCCAATCTGCTGCGCTGTATGGATCAGAGCTTTGGGGGGGGGCCCCGCTTAATGCCTTAACTAAGGGGGAAAATAAGATACTGAGGAGATTTGTTACCCTCCCACAAAACACACCATTAACCCCCCTTATGATGGATTTAGGTATTAAACGCCTGGGCCACAGAGCTGTGTGGATGTCCCTGTCTTATTGGATAAGAATTTGGACGACAGAGGAACTCTACATGTATAAACAATCTTTAACTGAACTTTTGGCCCTAGATACTAACCTCAGTTTCCCGTGGTTGGGACATATTCGCAAATGGCTGCTGGATTTGGGTCTGAGCAGGTTCTGGGCTAACCCAAGCCTGCTCAATTCTGACTCAAAACAGGAAATAAAAAGTATCTATTGGAACTTTATCACGCACAATGTCAGCCTGAACTGTGATGCTGGTCCCCTCACCTCCCAATTTATGATGTTTAAAACAATCCCCCGTTTTGAGCAATTTTTGGACGAGATCGAGCCACAGCTCGCTAAAGTGCTATACCTTAAATTTAGGTATGGAACTCTTCAAATTAAGTCGTTCACATCTAAATGGGGGCCTGTCCAGAGAGAGAGAGGAGTAGCGGAAGATAGGTGTTCTCAATGCAATGCAGGGACTAAAGAGGATGATGCACATGTTTTATTTTTCTGCCCTCTTTACAGAACACCTAGATCCAAATGGATAAAACCCCTGGCCAGAAAATTATGTGTTGGAAGATACCTCGAAATGTTGCGTATTCTAAAAACTGACTCTTCAAGACTCATTGTGTTTGGTATTAGCAGATTTTTATTGTCAGCCTACTTCATTAGGACTAAAAGGGGACTTAGATTTTTAAATTATTTTATTGTGATCTATGGGATTTTTTTAAATTTTGTAACTAGTGTGTATTTAAAGTTTTCGACTGAATGTAATTATTTTTAGGGAAGTCATGTTTACACTCTCTTTTAAAAAAAACTTTGCACTTTATGATAAAGCACTTTGCACTTTGCACTCTGCATTCTATGAAAGTTAATCCTGTTTATATATTAACGCTAAGCCTAGAAGCAGGTAATAAGTATCTTATAAGTCATGTTAGGGTCCCAGTTCATTGTACCTTGTATTATCATGGGCTTTTAAATTGTCAATAGGCGTTTTCCCACGAAGGATCTCCCCTATTATTGTAAATAGATCTTATATTTTTTATATTTCTTTTGTTTTTTATGTGTAATGCTTTTATGATTCTGTGAATCGAATAAAGATCTATTGAATTGAATTGAATTGAATATAAAAGCTCACCCAAAATGCACAATGGCATCATTCTATGATATGGAGACGAATATGTGCATCCTAGGAGCCTAGCCTAGCAAAGGAGGAGGAGGAAAAAGTTTTGCTGGAAGGGGATTTTGTTTGAAGCAACAAGTGAAGAGGTTTATGGTAGCTACAGATTAAGTAAGGAGGTAATTTAAAATTAAATTTTAGAGTTGGAGCTTGTTTTAGAAAGTGTGACTATACCTACATGTATTAACGTTTTTCGCAGCCTTTATCTCCTTACAACTTGTACTTGCCACTGCACTGCAGTTGTGGGGTGAGGGAGGGAGGGGAATATCACAGAGTGCTCAGTCTGGAATTTTCAAAAACATTTTAGCTGTCATGTTTTACAGATTACATGCCCATATTTTTTCTAACACCCCAGCTGATTTACAAATAAGCATTTCATTTAATTGCCCATTTTCTAACTGCAATTGGATTTGTTGCTGTGTCACATATTCTCATTTGTTCACTTTCAGAGGCAGAGTGCATTTATAGGATATGCAAAGTGACCTCTCTCTAAATATCCAGGTGGTTTGTCATGCATCAAACCTCACTGCGAAATTCGTAGCACGCTTTCTAGGAAACACGTCTCCTACATTTTTAGACATTGTGCTTTGTATAATTAACAAGATACAGGAGAGTTTGGAGATGGACAGTTGCTTGGTTAGGTTGAATCTTTTAGTCAAGTATATACATTTCAAAATTAACAAGCATTGTAAATGCAATAGGTCACACATTTGTTGGAGTTGGAGCTATTGGCATTGTAATTGGCAAGGTTTTTTATTTTACTTATGCAATAGGCCTTGTATTTGTTGGAGCTATTGGCATTGTAAATGCAATGTTGTTTACTTATGTATTATCAACTGTATGTATGTGGTGTGTTCTGTAATTATGTGGGTTAGATTGGATTAGTTAGTTGTGTAATTTTGTGGATTGGAATTGTGTGGTGTGGAGTGGATTTGTGTTTTGAAATAATGTGGCATTGTGTGCTGTGGAATTATGTGGACATTAATTATGTTGTATTGTGTGCACTGGAATTATGTGGAGTGGGACTGTGTGTTTTGGTGTGTAATTATGTGGAATGGTATTTTGTGTTGAGGAGTGGTATGTAGTGGAGTTTAATGACGTGGTGAACTGTTGAAGGCTTCCTTCCATGGCACACAAATGCCTATAAATAATACTTTTTAAATATATGATGTAAACGGGCAAACATTAATGCACTTGGTAAGGATATACCATCCCCACCTTATTAAAATAAAGAACTCCATTGTGATCATTACTTAGTGAGTCATGTAGCACCACTGGAAAGGAAGCTCACTGTATCAGCTTAGCACTTAAAAAATCATCAAGGCACTTACCTAAGCCATCATGAGACCCACAGTCACAAGAACAGTTCATGTGGAGTGACAGGCTGCTCTGGGCAGTAGATCTTAGGTCTCTGATCGGTTGGCACCGGGTCAACACGTTTATACCACCAAGCAATTGGTCCTTGTAAACAAGACAGTTGTTTTGGGAATCTTCGAAATGCATTCTTAAAATACACTATATTACGTATCAATGCATCATAGCAGAAATATGTGTCAGTGCAACGGGTTTTTCTTTAACGATGTGCACAAAGTCTAGTACCTAAAGTGACGAGAAAGAAACAAACCCTTTCAAACCTACACAAACACACGTCCCTGCACTCGCACACCAGCTCCCGACCAGGGAGCACAGTGTCGAAAGTCAGGTGCTACACAAAGTGAGGGCAGACACCATGGGCTTTATGTGAACTACGTAGAAATTCAAAATTCCGGCCTGTGTCTTTAAAGCTGTACTGCAGCTGCTGAATCGTCCAATCAGTTGTTCAATGCGATAAAGGGTCTGCAAAGCTCAATCATTCTGGCAGAGCATCAGCAGTGTAATTATAGGAAGGAAATGGTCAGAAGCCTACAGGAATGGCCCCTGAAAACCCTGCAAAGCAACGCTGCAGTCAGAGGGCATGCAGGGCCCTTACAGATATGGAGGTAGCTGCACAGCATCATAGGCTGCCTTTTTCCTTCATACTATGTATGATCGCTGTGGAATCAGGAGACTTAAGTGGGTGCAAAAGCTGGAATCAGGGAGACACCAGTGGGTGGGAACGCTAGCTGACTCCACCATTAGGCAAAGCTGAGAGTGGCTGCTCAGCCACTCCAAGTTGTCCACACTTGTTGTTTATAAATACAGCAGCCCTGTTTCTCCTTACATGTCCCACACAGCACGGCACAGTCATGTTATTATTATTTATTATTATTATTTATTACCGAGTTTTATATAGCGCCTGGTTACCAAACGGCATCCCAGCGCTTGCCAGCACATGATGCTACCGCAAAGAAGAGGGGATTACACAGCAAACAGAAAAGTTTTTAGAAGTTTACGGAACCGAAGGAGACTGGCTTCCGAGCGGAGCTGTAGGGGCAATGAGTTCCACAGAGAGGCCACATTTATAGAAAATCTTCTGCCACCGGTTCTTGCCTTTTTCACTCTGCCAACCTGGAGGAGATGCTGATGATCAGAGCGGAGAGAACGAGGGGCTTTGTAGGGCTGGACCAATTCCTCCAGAATCGGTGGGCCTACCCCATGCAGAACTTTATGGGCAATACAGAGTGACTTAAATTTTACCCTGTCCCTCACCGGGAGCCAATGCAATGCCCTCAACGCCGGGCGGGCAGATTGACGTCTAGGGAGACCCGTCAGGAGCCTAGCAGCCGCGTTCTGCACTTGCTGAAGTTTGTTCAGAGTAGCCTCGGGAGCACCCAGGAAGAGCGCATTACTGAAATCCAGTCGCGAGATGATAAGTCCCTGGATGAGAAGCCTACGAGTGGCTACTGGGAGCAAAGGCAGAATCTTCTGGGCTGAGCGGAGCAGGCCGAAGCACACGCCAGCAGTTTTTTTGGCATGGGTTTTAAACGACAGGTCCTGCTCCAGCCATACCCCCAGGCTCTTGATCTCCTGCTTGGGGGGGGGTACCGGTCCCAGACAGTCAGGCCAGCTGCTGGGGGACAAAGATGGAGAAGAGTTCCCGAGCAGCATCAGTTCCGTCTTGGAACCATTTAACTTTAGGGCTGAGCTGCACATCCACGTGTAGATCTTACCAAGACACGTGTGCAGCCGGTCGGGATGGTGCGCCAACTGGGAGAGGCCGACCACCAGCTGAGTATCATCAGCATAGCTGATGATTTTAATACCCAGCGGCAGTACCACACTCTCCAGGGGGGCCATATAGACGTTAAATAAGGTGGGGCTCAATGAAGAGCCCTGTGGCACACCACACTGGAGAGGTGATGGAGATGATTTTTCCTGGCCTTCCCAGACCTCAAATGAGCGACCTTCCAAAAAGGAGGCGAACCACTTGAGGGCCAAACCCGTAATCCCTACCCCCGAAAGCCGTTGGAGAAGCACCTGATGGTCCACGGTGTCAAAAGCAGCGCTGAGATCCAGGAGGATCACTGCCACTGAGCCTCCCGAATCCAGCATGCTCCTAGCATTCTCCACAACGGCCAGCAGGGCGGTGTCAGTCCCCTGGCCAGGGCGAAAACCCGTTTGGGAGTCGCCCAGAAGGGAGTTGGTTTCCAAGAAGTCAGAAAGGCGGCGGTTCACCAGCTTCTCAGCCACCTTACTGATACCCGGTAGCAAGGAGATAGGCCGAAAGTTGGCGAGGTCGGCGGGATCAAGGTTAGGTTTTTTCAAAAGGGCCTTAACCACCGCCCCTTTCCAACTAGGGGGAACTACCCCCTGAACAAGAGACAAATTTATCAGGTCCGTCACAGGGCCACCTATTACAGGTGACACCAGTTTAAGATATTTAATAGGTACTGGGTCTTTCGGAGAGCCACTCTTCATAGACCCCAAAGCCATCAAGACTTCCTCCTCAGTGACCGGACCCAGGGAGGCCAGCTCCGCCGATTGCAACCTAAGTTGGGAGGTAGAATTAGAATTATCCCCCGAGGATGTGACCTCGTCTAGCCGGGGAAGGGAGGCCAGTATACTGTCAATTTTGCTTTTGAAAAACGAGGCCAGTTCTGTACATTTTTTCCGAGGGTCCTCGTGGATAACCTGAGGGTCGGGGGCATTCAGTAGCTCCTTAATGACCCTGAATGACTCTTTAGACGAGTTAGCCGCCGAGCCTATGCGCTCTTCAAAGAATCTTGATTTTGCGGCCCGAATAGCGGCTTTATAACTGCTCAGGGCCACACGATATTCTGTACGACTTGCTTCACTCCAGTCTCTCCTCCAGGACCGCTCTAGCCTCTTGCATCCCTTCCTCAGGGTTCTGAGTTCAGGCGAATACCAGGGTGCAGAGCCCATTCGCTTCCCCTTCGTAAGTTGTTTCTTTCTGGGTAAGAGAGTATCCAAAGATTCCACGAGCCAGGTGTGAAAAATAGCATCGGCAGCTATTGGATTAACTCCCAAAGGGGGCTGCGTGGCCTCTAAGTGAGCCACCCAGGTGTCGACTGGGAGCCTCGACCAAGCTCTCTCCAGAGTGTACACCCGTGAGGCCACAGCGGTTGGGCTATTGAATTGCCATGCCGCGGACACCAAAAAGTGGTCTGTCCAAGGCAAGGCGAGTGCCGGAGATGAAATAAGGTGATCCAAATTGGAAAGTATGGGATCAAGCAAGTGGCCCTTCTCATGTGTCATGCCCAAGTTGGCCAAGTTAATTCCAAAGGATTTAAAATCATCGAGCAGATCCACTCCCGCGGCATAGGTGAGGTCCTCAAGATGCATATTGAAGTCCCCGAGGACAACAAAGTTAGCAGTTGAGGAGGCAAGGAGTGCAGTCGTTTCGAGGAGAGAATTGGAGAAGCTACCCAGGGGTCCAGGAGGACGGTAAATCAGCAAACCTACCAGGGACACTGTCGGTGACAACCGAAGGGAGAACTGTAAGCTCTCACAGTCAGTCACCCCTCCATTCTGAATCTTACAGGCAAGAGTGTCTCTATAGAGAACTGCAATACCTCCTCCCCTCCCCTTAGGTCTATCAAGATGCACGATATGAAAGCCCGGGGGGAGTGCTCTGACCATGTCTGGACCTGTAGCCGGAGTACAGCACAACCCAGCTCCACTGAAATGGAGATGGCAAAAAAAAGCTGTGCAAGGAAACTTGCAAGGAATCATGATTAGTGCATGGGTGGGGGTCAGGGTAAGGGAGCAGGACAGGGAATGGGGTCAGATGGGGATGACTTGGGGAATGAGGGCTGTGACATGGGCGAGCCACGCAGAAGAAAATAAGGGTGTGGCAGCCATTTTGAAGCTGAAGCTGAAGCTGCTTAAAAAAAATAAGATAACCTGTGGCGTGCAGCACTGCTTAAAAGACGAGGAAGCTATTTAGCACCTGGTTCTGAAGGAAACACTGCTGATCCATGTCCAGGAGCAGCGGGCATGGATACTGCCCCACAGCAGGTGCCACCATGCCAGTGCGCGGCAAGGCTGGTTGAGTAGACACAGGTCTCTATACACGTCTTGATGAGCTGTGCTCTCTGGAGGCTGGATGGTGGGTGTGGAAAGGTGCAGGCACCGGCCAATTGGAGAAGCAGGTGAGAGGACACGACACAAGTTAAATGGATGGTGGAGAAAGTTGAGTTTGGCAAGCCGTGCAGAAGAAAAGAAAGGCTTGCGGCCACCATTGTTAATGTTAAAGCGCGGCATTGCGCAGGGAGGCGGCGGGACACATGATGTTTATGCCATGTGATGGCAGTTGATCCCCCTCGGTGTGCGTACAGTGTTTCTGGTCCTGCCTTATGTACACGTGTGCTGCGAGGTGGTGGGGGGAGCAGCGTGGAGTGGCACCCATAGCAGCCATAACAAGCTGTCAACCCACAAAATAAAAAGCTGTAGATACCAAATATGACTAAAGATGATCAGCTTATTGTTGACCATGCATTTAAAGAGCAGAAGTGCAAGCCACAAAATAAAAAGCCGTAAATCCTAAACATAAGCGTATTGATGACCGTGCTTTTGAAAATCAGCAGGGAGGAGGAGGCAGCTGAAGCCAAAGAGGGAGTGAACGGGTAGAATGAGAAGTTAGCTGCCACCAGGGAGAGAGAGCAAGCGTGGGTGCGTGCAGGTCCTGAGCTTAAACAAGGAAAAAAGAGTGCTTCGAAACTATTAAATAACATAACGAGTAATAGCACATGTAACAGGGGCAGTCATCATGAGAGGTTACAAACATAGAAAAGGAGGGACTACTGAGCTTATTAACCAATGTAAAGCACCCATTTAAGAAGGACAGTAAAGGGAGCCAATTAGAAAGAAGGGCGGTGCTTGAAGCCCATTTTCCAGATAGAGCATGTCTCGAGAAGACAGTGCATGAACAGCCTAGGCAAGACCTTCATATTTTTAGTACAGAGTAGTAAATAAATGTTTAGTAATCATTTCCGTGTTGCCCTCTCACACCCAGTGCACGGCAGCGTCCAGGTATGCAAATATTACAAAGAAAACCTCCGTCTCCTCAACAGATAAATAAGTCGCCACTTCTCTGTGGCTGAATTTGCTTCATATTTGATTTATTATGGCATAAACATACACAGTGGTAACGTGTTTAGGAAAAACTTGCCTTTCTCAAACAAGTGTCACAGCAGAACGTCATTTATTTTATACACTGAAAACAGACAATATCAAAGAGTGAAAATGTGAAAAAGAAGAAAAAAGTACAATTGAAATAATAGTTCCATTCAACTGAGAGATTTGAACCATTGTAATAAAGATCATTTACCAGAAACATACCATTGTGCCATTCAAATTCTACATCACGGGTGGATGAAAATCAACCTATCAGATAATATCATATTTTAAAAAAATAAACATTTTTCCTCCTAGTAAGGCACAAATGGGCAATCATTTATGTACATTAGATAAGAAAGTGATGCTTCCTTTCCTTCTTTCTCATCCACTGGCAATCTCTCATTCTGTCATACTTACTGATCCACTATTGCATGCAAACATAATAAATCATAATAGCCAGATTCATCTCAATGACACAAAAATCAAGTATTTCATAATCCAAAATTGAGCCCAGTGGACATTGTGAATTAATAAACCAATTTATATCCACTGAATATGAGATCAAAAAGAACTCCTTCAGATGATCCTAATGAGAAATCACATAACATCTTCTTCATGGCTCATAGTCGCATCGTTAATTTGCATGTACCAAATATCTCAACTAAACTATTAACCCATTTGGGTGTTTAATATATTCCAAAGAGAAGATTTCTATGCTATCTGAAAATGAAAAGTACAAGAATCATTATTGGTTTTAAGTCCCCCTTAACTATCACTCTAAAACCAATTAAAAAGCCACTGCAAGTGAAGCATTTTGATAAAGGCAACATGCGTACATTACATACAATTTAATTTCCAGTGGGTAACCAACTCTTCATCAGTACTCAGGCCATACTTCCACAGGTCCCTAAATCTATGATTTATATGTATTCTAATATTTGTAAAGTCAGTTCCCATTCCTAGGGTTCAACTTAACATGGTCAATGCCAAAATATGATAACCCATCACTCTATTCCATGTGTTTTTCATGAAAGTGTCTGGTAGCTAGTTAAGATTTTTTATTCTATATTATAGCTCTTCTATCCTCCAAGATCCTTTTTTTAACCTGGAAATGTGGTACTGTCCACATACCATAAGCCACACAGATATACTGAAAAATGCACCACATACATTGTAGTGCATGTGATTAGTTGTAGGACCTTACTTTTCTCCTTGGTATCTGGTGTAATGAAGCATTTTTTATCACGTGTGCCCCTACAAGCCTTACAATTACTGCATCTTTTAAAGATATACATATTAGCAACTGTATTTCTCACTTTGTCACATTGCAGATAGATGTGAACCATTCTGTCCTTCAGAGTGATGCATCTCTTCTACATACCAGCCGGTTCACAACCCACTAGCTCACTCAACCTCAAATCTGCTTTCAACAAACCTCCATGTTTCCTCAGAATGCATCTAATACTGGGCACCTGAGAACTTTACTTAATTATAAACCTCACTCTGTCTGCTCTTTTATTCTGACCTTTGGGTACCAACAAATGCTCTCTCTTCACAGAACGGATCTTCCTTCTGGCTTCCATCTGAATCTAGACAAAGGTAGTTCTTTCTTTCTGAAAGTCACCATCATCACTACAATTGTGTCTAATTCTACCAAATTCACCATAAGTAATACTCCATTTGGTGCAGGTGGTATGGAAGCTCTTAGCATGCAGTATACTATTTCCTGCTGTAGGTATTCAGAAAAGGCTAGTGCTCAATCTATCCCCCTCCACCTTCAGCCTGATATTCAAATAGGTAACAGCTGAAGTGCGAATCTGATATTGCAGTTGTAGTTGGAATTCATTGATATTCATTCTCCACATGTACTCCTTAGCCTTCTGTATACCTCCACTTCATAAGACAAAAATGTCATTGATATACCAGATATCCCAGAGTCATAATACCACTCGTAGGCTCGCCTTTGTCTTCACCACACCTGGGCTCTTGCTGCTGATCACTGGAGGCTATCCTGCATATCTTACCGTGGACATTGTGGACGCTGTGCTGAGTGGGGGTGATTTTTATCTTCGTACTTTCTAGTCCGGGACTGCGAGGACCAGGCTGCTTGGTGGCCTCAGCAGCTGTCTCCTCTTCCCGGCCCCTCCCCCCGCAGGCACATAACGCCTCGCGGCCCCCGCTTCGCAGGTGCCGCTCGTAGGCTCGCCTTTGTCTTCACCACACCTGGGCTCTTGCTGCTGATCACTGGAGGCTATCCTGAATATCTTACCGTGGACATTGTGGACGCTGTGCTGAGTGGGGGTGACTTTTATCTTCGTACTTTCTAGTCCGGGACTGCGAGGACCAGGCTGCTTGGCGGCCTCAGCAGCTGTCTCCTCTTCCCGGCCCCTCCCCCCGCAGGCATATAACGCCTCGCGGCCCCCGCTTCGCGGGAGCCGCTCGTAGGCTCGCCTTTGTCTTCACCACACCTGGGCTCTTGCTGCTGATCACTGGAGGCTATCCTGCATATCTTACCGTGGACATTGTGGACGCTGTGCTGAGTGGGGGTGATTTTTATCTTCGTACTTTCTAGTCCGGGACTGCGAGGACCAGGCTGCTTGGCGGCCTCAGCAGCTGTCTCCTCTTCCCGGCCCCTCCCCCTCAACATCCTCCACCCATAAAGTTGTAACCCCCATCCACGCGCAAGCGGGACGCGCGCGGGGCGTAGCCCGGGGCTAAGCCTGGGCAAAGGGTGGGCCCTCTTAGGCCCTCAGAGGCCGAGTGAGGCCGGGCTGGGCTCGGCTATTGACCTGTTGGTTCTGGTAGCGCTTGTACACGCGTGCGCTTAATGTTTAATAACCAATATGTCTAATATCCCTATTAACACCGTAGAGGAGAAGACGAGAGTTATGACAGCTGGCCCACTGGACACCTACTTTAAAAAGGCGCTAAGAGTGGAGGTAACGGATAATAACATGGACAAACGGAGGTCTGAGAGTCGCCGCTCAATAGAAAGCTTGAAGCTTAGGTCTTCTGATAACCTGAATTTGCAGGTTGCTCCCCGGATTGCCGATAGCGGTGGTGCCATAGTTGATCTTTCTGCACCACCGTGTGATTCTCGCTTGCTAAGGGAACCTGCTCTTATTCCAGCTTCTTCACCTATAGAGCAGGCCATTCAAGAGAACAATGCTAGTGCTCATCCTGGTCCTCCTATAGACATAACTAAAAGTGTGCCAGTACTTGGTAAACAGGTTAAGAAGTTCATTAAGCCGCTTAAAGCAGTTAAGATTTATGGGCCCCCCCCGATTAAGAGAAGATGTAAGAAAGGGGGAGTCATAGCTAAACCTAAGTATAATCATTCTGAGTTTGGGAAACACGCACTGAAAGGTTTAAATTTATCTAAAGGGTCAGGAGTTGAACCAACTATTACTCCTAACCCTCCTCCTCCAACGACATCTGTTGCTCCTGAACCTGAATTGCCCCTCACAACATCAGGCTTTATTCCTGTCGTCCCTTTGCCATCACTTTCCCTTTCGGTTGCTTGTCAGGAGGTTTTGGGCCAGGTGATTAAGTCCCTCATTTCTCCACTAATTGAAGGCTTATTAAGAGTAGAGAAAAAACTCGCGGACCTAGAAGTTATAATAAGTAAGAAAACTGACCTAATAACAGGACAGGGGAAGGCGGGTGTTGGTAGTGGTACTGACTTTACAGCGGTGGTACCTATCTGCTATCCTCACCTTTCTACTTTTCCACAGGCTACAGGTGAGCCGTCTAATCAGCTAGCGGCGTCTCAGTGTGTGTCTGTGCCGTTGTCGACTGGGGGTTCTCAGAGTGTGCATATACGGGACGACGCAGAGGGAGGGGGGATTAACCTTGCCCCAACCACTTTGCGGGAAAATAGGGAAAGTTCCAGTAATGGACAGCCTGTATCAAAGTACATGCCACAAGTTGATCTGCCCCCCGAAGCTGTACCCTTGGTGGTTGTTTTGACGGGGGTCCCACCTTTATCGGTTAACAAAAGAGAAGGGTTTACCGAGTTAAAAAACAAAACCATGTTCTGGCTCAGTAGTTATAGACCTATTGAGGAGAACATCAATGGTGAGATTTTACATGTGAGACGTCTCCCATGGTTGGGTGGTACGTCGAAAAACATCGTGGGAGACATCGTGGTAGTAAATTTTAGAGACCCACGTGTAGTTAAGTATATTCTGGAGTGGCCTCCTGAAATAGGTACTAATGGCATTATTCCACATGCGCTAACCTACTTTTACCCTAGATCATCGGTGTTCCCCCTTTTCGATATATCCAAGCAAGCCTCTCTGCTGCCTATCCCACCAGGTATATTTAGGCCGAACCATTTGTCAGGCCCCTCACACACCTCCTATGCTGCTGATCTTTTAAGGTGGAACTATATTCCTCCTAGATCTACTAGGAACCTTATTAGAGGAGGTGCCAATGTGAAGCCTTCTACTCCTTTAATGTTAATGAATCGGTTCGAAGCCCTCTCTAGCTTGGCTGATTGTGATTGAAGGTTAAAGCCTCATCAGGGCCGAGGGGGGCCACTAGGTTCATTTAGCCCCAAGTACACCGCTCGTGAGAGGAGTTTGGAAGCCAATGGAGCTGTTCCTGTAATTACAGGACTACCAACTATAATCGGATCTGTTAGTGGCGGGATTGTATCCACCCCCCTCTCTACTCCCTTGGACAACAGTGTTGCAATCCCCAGGACGATAGACCACCCAGTCCAACTAGAACCTATAGGTACCCAAACCAGGTTGGATTTGGATAGGCCTGCAGCGACCCCCCCAGATCTGCACTTGATAGATAATAAAGTCTTACACCTAGTTTCTTGGAATGTGGCGGGTCTGCAAAGAAAGTTGGTCTCACCTGAATGGAATGTCTTCATCGATCAATTCGATGTATGTTTATTTCAAGAAACTTGGAGTATTTCCCCATTATATAAATCGGGATATACTACTTTTTCCATACCAGCCCTGAGTAAGGGTAGGGGTAGACCAGCTGGGGGTCTGCATGTATGGATTAAGATTGCCCTGAACTGGAAAGTAACCTCTCATGACTCTGAATGTTGTGACATCCAACATATCTCATTTGAGGGGGGACACAGTAGGATAGATCTATTTAACGTTTACGCAAGAGGTATCACAGGGGACTTAAACTCAAGTACCATATCTATTTTAGACCAGGCATTGGCTATTTGCCCCCCCCTCCTCCAAAATTATAGTGGGAGGGGATTTTAATTGTACTTTCGAACCATTGGAAGGCGACGACCCCTTGGGCCTAGAGGAGGTGGACTCTAGATGGGGTATTCCGACTTTGTCTTTGGCCCCAATTAAGAAATGGTCATCCAAGGTTATACAGATTAACTCCCTTACTGTGGAACATAACCTTAGAGCTCTCAATGGTAGGACTCCTTCTGACCCTGATGGGGCAATGACCTTTAATAGGTTAAGCAGCCCGTCAAGAATCGATTACATCTTATTAGACGTGACACTATGGTGCGATTTAGTAGATATGGTGGTGACTCCTTTACAGGATAGTGACCACAATCCCTTATGCATGTCGATAAGATGGGGGCAGCGGAATAACGCAGGGAGGATATCGCACCCGAGATCTACTAAGGAGGTGATACCTTTTCAGGGAAATCGCAGACTGAAGTGGGAGAAGGTCCAACCGCAGGCTCATAATTTGACAAAGATCAGGGCGATTGTCGAAGACCTGAGTACAGAAATGGTGGTGTTTGATCAGGATCTAGCATCTGTACAGGGTACGTTTTTTGTACAGGCGTACAATAGCTTAACGGAGAAAGTTGGGGAATTTTTCCTTTTAAAAGGAAACAATAAGGACAAGAGTGGTGGTAGGGTTAACAATACAGCTATAACAAACAATCCCTGGTATACGGCCCATTGTAAAGCTACAAGAAACGAGATTAGAATTGCCTTGCGTCAAAAGAACCAATTCCGGGTTAGTGTAGCCAGGAAAGAATACGCAAGGGCCTTGGAGCAAGCAAAACGTGAATGGGAAGAACAACGCTGGCAAGACCTCAAGACAGCTTCCAAAGGAAAGAATTCTTCGCTGTTTTGGGATCTGATTAACAAAGCCAGGTTGACTAGTTCTCGCCCATTGGATAGCCACATAACAGGTCAGCAATGGCAATCCCATTTTTCTTCAATTTATGGTGGGTCAGAAATGCCTCTTGCCCCTTCTGTTTATGCCCCCAGCGTCCATCCCATACTCCCGGTCAGGGAACCCTTTTTGCCATCTGAGGTGATGCTAGCTATTAGTCATCTTACCCCAAAGAAAGCAGCAGGCCCAGATGGGATACCTGGAGATCTCCTTATGGAGGCCCCAGAGTTATGGGCTAAACTCATTGCAAAAATAATGAACCTCATCTCCCATGGATACCCTGTCCCAGTTTCGTGGAAGGGAGCGGAGGTAATCACGGTCTTTAAGAAGGGTGCCAGAGACGACCCTGCCAACTATAGACCAATCAGTTTGATTGATGTGCTGCAGAAGGTGGTTGGCAGGGTAATTATATCTAGGGTTGGCACCTGGATGGAAGAGATGCATGTGTTGTCTCATCTCCAAGCAGGGTTCCGACAAAAGGTGGGCACGATGGACCAGGTCTTTCGCTTTTCCGCGATCTATTAGAAGTCGGTTACTATCAACAAAGGTAGCTTATACCTGGCTTTCATAGATCTTAGGATGGCCTTCGACCTGGTCCCTCGTGAGAGGCTGTGGGAGGTTTTGGAGAATATGGGGTTTCCTGGTCCCCTCTTGAGTTTAATTGTGCATCTCCATGAGGGGAACTATGCCAGGATCAGGTGGGGTACCCAAGGGGAATTAACTGAGAAGATCCCCGTGAAGAGGGGTGTACGCCAGGGATGTGTCATGGCTCCAACGCTGTTCTCTCTTTTTGTGAATGGAGTGGTGGATTACTTAAGAGAAGAACCAGCTGATGCTCCATCCCTGGCAGGTGTAAAAATCCCCACACTCCTCTTCGCGGACGACACCATTTTGATTTCTAAGTCGCCGTCTGGCTTACAAAAGCTTTTGAATCGCTTCAGTGCATTTTGCTCTGACAGAGGTCTCACTATCAACACTCTAAAAACCAAGCTCATGGTTCTAGCGCCTTCACCCAGATTTAGAAACAACCTTTTACTTAATGGAGAGCCCTTGGAGCTGGTAGACTCATATGACTATTTGGGTATTAGGGTCAATAATCGCATGAGCTGGAAGGATCACTTGGCTAAAATGATGTTAAATTATAAAAGAACTTCGGGGGCGGTTATGAGAGAATACCGCAAATCTAAGAGCAAGCCCCTCTCACCGCTCCTAACTATTTATGAAGGCCAAGTTCTCCCATCCGCTCTATATGGCTCAGAATTATGGGGGTTTGAAAATACTGTAGAGCTGGACAGAGCTGAAAATAAGTTCTTGAGAGATGCAGTAGCCCTCCCAGTCTCCACCCCCCTAATTCCTTTACGGGCTGACATGGGTAGGCGCCCTCTTAAGGATCTAGTGCGCTTACGCCCGTTACTTTTCTGGGTTCGCATGCGTAGGACAAGGGAGCTTCAGGATTATGCCGCTGCCCTAGATGAATTAATCCAGCTAAATACCAATAATAGGATTAAGTGGCTGAGCAACTTGAAGCGGTTGGTGGTACTCTTGGGTTTGAGCGACTCTTGGGCAAACCAATCACCTCCGCCCAAGACGGTGATTAAACAGCTCTACTGGGATCTAGTACAGCAGAAGACATTTTCTAGTAGTTCTGTGGGCTCACTCACTGAGCGATTCTTGTCCTTTAAGTGGATTAGGAGCTTTGAACCATTCTTGGACTACATTGAGCAGCCTTTGGATAGAGCTCTTTACTTAAAGGTTAGGCTCGGGATCCTCCCAGTAAACGATTATACCTCGGGGTGGAAAAAGCATGTCGGCAAAATGAATACATGTCCGGGCTGTGCAGCCCCTACAGAGTCAGTGGCACATTTCTTTTTTGCTTGCCCAGCTTACAGGGTTGCCAGGAGGATCTGGTTAAAGCCGTTATGTAAGAATTTGGGCCTTAGATGTCACGTATCGGCCCTGCGGATACTTAGCACTGATACTTCCTCGATTGCTATGGTTTGTGGAGTCGCAAAATTTTTGGGCAGTGCCTGGCGATCCCGCATGAGGCGTTGCAAAACCTACTCTGGTCCACTTACTAGTTAAGAGTACTTGGTTAGGATTTCTACCATGTTGATATGTGACTGTGTTTACCCTTAAGTGGTGTAGTGATCAATTGTGTTTTTATTTAATCTTATGCTTGGAATTTTACATTGTATTGTGTTGTTATTTTGCTCTTTTATGATGAAATTTCATCGAATAAAGAATATTTGATTTGATTAATACCAGGGACATAGGTATACCTAGACAATTCCTCAGCACAAACCACCTACTCCTCCCCAAGCCCATGAAAAGATTTGCATAGCTGGGGGCGAAGTAGGTATGCATTGCTGTTTCTGTCTACTGCCTGAACAGTAGTAAATTTTGAAACATAAAATATTTTATTTCTCAAGCGAAAATTTAACATCTAAATCATCATTTTAATGTGTTATAAAAAATGAATGAAAGGCATGGTAAGAAAATGTTCATACTCAGTGTTGTCATCAATGATGTCATTTCAAATGTGTAGGGATGTTATCAATGATGTCTTAGAACATGTCATGCGTGATGTAATATGGGAGGTAATTATCAATGCATGGCGAGGGCGTCATTTATAGTTACTTTAGGGCATGAGTTATAGTTACTTGAGATAACTATAACTGGTGAATTTCAGTGGTTTTCTAGTTTGAAACAGTATGTTCTAACTGACATTTTTACCCAAATATAATGCCCCTTTAACCTTTGGTTTTTTTCAGTTAATTTCTAAGGATTTTTAAATTGTAAAGTTAAATATTATGTCCTTCCTATAATGCCACTTTGAGCTTTGTTTTTTTCAGTGAACTTTTAACATAGAGTAAGATGTTCATTGCCATGTGCAGCGTGTGGCCTGGCGCAGGCCTTGCCCTTCAGCCCGGCCCTCAAACCCTGCTGGTACCCAACCCCCGCACCTATGGCCTTTGGCTGTGTGCAGCGTGGATTTCGGTGCAGGGCCTGGCCTGCAGCCTGGCCCTGCGCTAATCAGCTACTAGTGCTCAGCCACCAGCTGGCTCCCCAATGAGCACCCACTGATTTCACCGCTCCTGCCTGGGCGAACGCACACTTGTGTTTCCTGCCCAGGAGAGTGAGAGCAAGGAATGCCTGCATTCTCCTGGACAGGAAACTCCAGTGTCCCAGGGGATGGGGTCCCCGTGACATTGTTTAACACTGTTTGAATCCGGACAAGAGGATGTGGTCTCACTCCCCAAGTTTTGAACAACTAGAGGATGGGGTCTCCGAGGACTCTAAAAGGCTTGGGAAAGGGGCCGTGTGGCCACTCCTCCCAAAAACAGGTATGCGCCACCCCAGGCCCTGTACCACCCCAGCTTGTATTTTAATACAAGGCGGGAGACTGCCATTTTTGTTTTCTTTGGAGCTGCGGATCCACGTTGCAGTAAAAAACAATAGTTCTTTTTGGCCCCAGTTGACCCCATGGTGGTCCATCTGGTGGCCCCCAGTCCTAGTCCCAGGGTATCTGTATCCTGCCCCCTAAATGTTTTTTAACTTTTTCCTTGGACAGGGGACTGAGTCCCCGAGTCCTAAAATGGCTGCCACTGCATCTTTCTTGATGTGGTGCCACTCAACCAATCTGATCTTCTCTATATATCAGGTAGCTGTAGAGTGAAATAGACAAAGCTCCAAAAATTTCTAGGAACAAGCTGAGGTGGATGAGACATTTGTTGAACAGGTTTGTGAAGATTCGTCAAATAGCGCCAAAGTTATAATGCAAACCAAAAAATGCTTTTCCTGTGGAAATGTGGTCCTACCTATAACTACCCAGTGGCAGTCGCCAAATATAAAATAAATGTTGAGAATGTATTTAATATATCTGTAGTAACATCTGTGACATTGTTTTCTATTTTCTTAAATCACCCATATCACCTAGTTACCTTAGGGCACAAGTTGTAGTTACTTGAGATACCTCTAACTTGAACTGTTGAATTTCAGTGGGTTTTTTTGTATAAATCTGAACATTTGACCTATTAATTTGCTTTAACCTTCGTTTTTTCAGTGAATTTTTAGTGCTTTTTTAACTCAAAGTAATATTTAATTACCATACGTTAATCCAATCCCCACTGCTCACAGGTGGTCATGCATAGCGAGGGTTGGCCACAGGGCCTGGTCTGCAGCCAGGCCATGTGGCCAATACCCTGCATGCAGCCAAGCATACGCTGCACACAACCTTTGGCCGTGGCCTGTGGGCATTGTCTACAAGCCTGGCCTGCATGTGCCCCCCCCCAGGGCCCAGTGCATCTTTTGAGGGGAGGGGGCACGGGGCCCCCATCCACTGGCCTTTTGTGGCTTCAGGGACCCTATTCCCTCAGGTCCTGCCAACATATTTAAGGGGGAGGAGGCACACGGCCCTCCTCCCTGGGCCGATTTTGACTCCAGGGACTCCATCCTGCGAAGCCTGGCTGCATATGTGAAGGTGAAGGGGCACCCAGCCCCCCTTCCTGGGTCAATTTCTGCCCTGAAGCCACACGCCCTGGGGCCTGGCCAACAACCCAGGGCATCCACCACAATTTCATTGGGGGCCACAGGGGTGGCCCAAGGCCCCCATGGCCCCAGCCGGCTCCTGTATCAAGCAGGAGTCAGCATTGCTCTCGCCCACAGGGAGTATCTAAA
This sequence comes from Triturus cristatus, assembly GCF_964204655.1. Lineage (NCBI taxonomy): Eukaryota > Metazoa > Chordata > Amphibia > Caudata > Salamandridae > Triturus > Triturus cristatus. The sequence goes on from NC_140584.1 coordinate 255,393,094, forward strand.
AATGCTGCTCCCAGTGGGCGGGAGCAATATTCGGATCTATTTCTCTGCCCACATCGCTGGGAGCAGGGAAACAGATCTACAGTCGGCTCCCAGCTGGTAGGAGCATTTTTCAAGCACCTGCCCACTGGTAGCAGATTTGGTGTTTGCCCCCACTTGGCAGGAGATTTTAAATTGTTCCAACACAGGTTTCTCTGCCCGCACAGGCAGGGAAACTGCTATGTACCGGGGGTGGGCGTCCTGGGAAATAGCATATGTGCTGGCCCTGGGGGATGTGGTCCCTTTTCCAAATACGTCCAGGCACTGAGGATGGAGTCTTCTCTGCATATTTGGCTGGACGCGGTATAATGGATCCTTGGGGCCCAAATTGGCCTGGGGAAGGGTAGGTGCCTGCTCTCTCCCTCTTTACAACACAGTTGAGGCCAAGGAGATGGGGTCCTGAGGGCAAAAAATAATCGGCCTGGGGAGGGGGCCACTTGCACCGCCAACCCCAAAATAATAATATTGATTTTCCCTGGGACCTGACCCACCCAGTAGGCTTTTTAAAAACAAGCGTGGAAGACCGTGCTTGTTTTGTTTTTTTAAATGTTGCCACGTACTCACGGATCCTCCTTGAATTTGTGGCAATATTAAAAAACAACAACATTTTTTACCCTACTACCAGGCTTAGGGGTCTTGGTATTCCTACCCTGCCCCCATGTGTGTTTTTTGAATGGATGGAAAAGACGACAAAGCATAAGGTGGACTTGAAGTCATTGATAAATAAAGTCAGTGATTACCAAGTTCGATATATATACATAGACATAATGATAGGATATCCAAGTCACTGGTTTTTAGGAAGGGAGAATGGCTCAGAACTCTTAGGGAAAGCCATAAAAAGGGTTCTTCCAGATGGCCTTGTCCAGAAGTTGCCAATGATGTGAAATGGATGCAGGTTCTGGTTGGTGATAAATGGTTGAATGGAAGGATGTTGGTAAAGTGTCATGGTGTGGAATCTGGTTTGTGTGGAAAGGATAGTCAGACCAAGAATGGTATTGATTGTCATAATGAGGAACCCCAAGACAATAGTCAAACTAGGAGTGGAGGTTAGTCGACGGCCATTCAGTACACTACTAGAGATCTTCATAGACGCACCAGAAGATCACCCAAGTATTTGGAGGATTATGCCATTACCTAGTTTCTCAATTCTGGATGTATATAGTTGTGTAATGTGCATAACATTTCTCGGGCATTATTCGATTTCTCCTGTATTATTATTGTTTTGTATATTCCGTATGTCTTCTTGTGATTCAGAGTTTATTCTTCATAACCCTGTTCTTTTAAATTTTAGTATGAAAAGGAGATATGTTGTAATGTTCCTATCTGATGACAGATGCTCATGGTTGCCATCTGACATCAGAATGTAGTACAAGGGTTCAGGGAGGGGCAGTTGTGAGGAGCTTTGCCATGGGTTGATCACGTCTTCTAAAACAAATGGAAGTACTTCACATATATCGCTTGAAGCATCATAATTCTTAAAAGATGGATCACCCCAAAACTTTCCAGGCGCAAACCAGTTTTGTTGATATTCGTCAAACGCCACCAAAGTTATTAGAGCCACAAAAAAGGCATTTCTACATCAAAACACAAGCCTAACTATAACTACACAATGGAGACAGCCACTGGGTAAAATACATATATTTGTATATATATATAAATGAAGGTTAAAGGTATGTTAAAGGCAGATTAAAATTTCAGTTACAACATAACATTTTGAACTAAAAAAATAAGAAACATTCACCAGTTACATTTAACTCAAGTAATTATAACTTGCACCCTAGCCATGCACAGTGATGTCTTCAATGATGTCATTTTAGTTGTCATTATTGATGTTATTAATGATGTCATAGAACATGTCATGAGTTTTGTAATATGTGAAATCATAAGCAGTGCGTGGCGAGGCCGGCCGACCCTCCGCTGTGCACTGCATGGCGCTGGCAGCACCTCTCTAAATTGGGCAGGCGGACAAATGGCCAAACCTCAAACTGCCCTTCCTCTATCAGGCTGCCGAAGATGACAGCAGTGGAGATAGAGTAATCTCCATTGCTGACATACTTAAGTTCTTTTCTTCTCTAAATGAGGGCGGTAGAACTTCAGTTTGGTGGAGAGCGTACTCTGCCACCGTTGCAATTGAGTACCCTCTCTGCCAAACTCTAATTCAGGTTGTCAGGCATTTAGATCATTTTTGCTTGTTTGCTCTTTTGCCCCCACACATGGTCCTTTTCTATTATTTTGCTAGCAGTGCTCTGTGGGTAAAAAAATTTCTAATGGCATTTTGCTTTAGCATTATTGATGAGTTGGTTGATTCTAATTAACTTTTTACTTTCCAGTAATGATATTTGAATACATCTACAAAATCGAGAACTGGAAAAGCACAGTTGTGTACGCTTTTCTTTAATGGTCTTGGCAATACATTTGAATACAGGATTCTCCCTTTCCCGCAAAGTGACCTTCCGAAATGTAAATTAGGTTGGAGCATTAACACAGGTTCAGCAACATAAGGATCATCTATGTTTGATGATTCTTTGAGTATTGTACCTGCGGGGACCTCACTGCTGGATGTAGCGTGCGGAGTGCTTCCAGCATAAAGCTCGGCTCACCCGGCAGGAAGCTGTCTTCGTGCCTGCAGCTTGCTGCCGTCAAACTACCTAACTTCCGTTTCCGGGTCACTGTTCTCTACACGATTTGGCATTTTAGTCGTTTGCATCATCAGCCCTCCTTTGATCTTCATGGCTTTCTTGGCGTCCTGCAGTCTGTGTTCCTGCTTCTGATATTCTTGCATAGATAAACAAGGAGAAAACATGAATATTTAAAGGACCAAAGTTGACAATCATATTGGTGGCAACACGCTCTGCGCTTGTGTGATATGTGCCTCTGCTTAAAGGCTATACTTATCTGATATAGACTGATGATTGAATTATTTGCCTTTTGATGCTTTGTGTTGACATACCTATGGACAAATGTAAAAATATGTAAATCTTGTATCTGCTGATTTTAAGAAATAAGGACATAGTTAATTTTTCTTCAACTTTTATTTTGTTAATCTAATTTCTCGACTAGTATCGATATACAATTGGATATTGTAACTTTGTTTCCTGATATTTACTAGTCTAATCTATAGTGAGCCTTCAGTCCAGTACCCTAAAGTATAAGGTGGGTGCTACACTCACATAGGTATATGCATCACCTGAGATCTTTAGAACTTCTATCGCTACATAATCCTTTCACTCTCTATTACTTCCTTAGATTGCATTATATATCGGCAAATGCAGTCCATCACTCCACATAAATGGAAGAGGGGAGCTACTCAGGAATTCATCCACTACTATTAGTCATTAATATATGCACTATCATTGCCTACACATAACACCAGAGTCATTGATTCCTTCTTTCTTTTCTGTTTTGCTCTGGAGACGTATAGAATTCATATCTGGGTACCACATTCTTCACTGCACTGAGTCTGTGGGACCTGTGTTTTTTTTCTTTCCATCCCCTCTTCCCCCATTTCACCTGGATTGGCTTTGACTACTGTTGGGCTGTCTGGGTTGTGGGGAACGTTGGGAATGTATCTCGTGGAAATGCTATAGCTCCTGCAGAAACTAAGGTGAGAGCTGACATTGCGTTTGTGTTGTCTGGGGATGTGGACCTATATGATTTTAATAAGTGTAGTGCTTCAGAATGAATGCTCATGGATTTATCAAGTTCAAAAAAACAAAATTCCATTTTAAACTGGTAATTTAAAAAAATGCTCAAAGGATTTTAAATATTTGTACATTATTTACTATATTTTTCTGATGCCTTCGATAATTTTATTTGTGGTTTTTCAATACAAAAATTAGCTGGATTGCAATCCCCATAATTTCTTGTTTGAGGTTGATGTAAAACCTGACATCTACTATTTTTTTAAATTTTAATACCAATCAGCCATGTCCCGTCCATATGGGTGAAGGGGTCACTCCCCCTCATCTACCTACCGAAAAAAAGAGTGTCTGCCAGGCTGAACAAATGTCAGCCTGACAGACACTCTAATTGTTCACATCAGGCAGCCAGGAGATATACATGAGCTAAATGCATAGGCTTCAGCCTGCCTGAGCTGAACTTTGCCAGACTGAGGATTTCACAGCCCTATGTGTGTGACCTCCTCAGCCTGGCAAAAGTGCTTTGAGCTCCTGCCCCTCATGATGAGGGAGAGCGTCTCTGATTGCCTCGGACCTGAAAGGTTCAGTTTTGAGCCCTGAAGTACCCAATGCTGAGTGTCAATCAGTGACACATCATCACAGAGTGGGGTGGGGGTCAGTAGTTTTACTGACCCCATCCCACTCTGTAATGAGTGAGAGACTGCTGCCTCCCCTCATTGGCAATGAGAGAAGGCAGCAGTTCCATCCTTTCTGGGACCTCCGAGGCTACCCTCTCTGGAAAGTACAGGGCAGGTAAGTTTTATAGTGCTGATTTACAAGCCCCTTGTGCCCCCAGTGAGTCATTTATTTTGATGCACAAGGGGCACTGTGTGCTGGCCCATATTTACAAGGTCACGTAAAGTCACACTGCATGGCTTTTCATGACCTTGTAAATACGGCCCCTTTTCATGCTTTACTTTGCGTGACAGGGGCATGCCATGGGTGTTGCTGTGGGTGTTCCCATGTAAAACGCATGGATTCTGCCTCATTCCCAGATTTACAATGTTTTATAAACCGGAGAATGCATCAGAATCCTACGCCTTCCCAGGGGAGGCGTAAGTAGGCGCAACGAGGAGAAATACTTTTTGTTCTCCTAGTTTTTTCCTCTTTCTATGCATGCTGCATTCTGCAGCACACGTTGAAAGAGGAAAACACCATTAAACAATTGTTTTTGTGCAGGAAGGTGTCCCTACCTGCACAACAAAAATTCCCGCTACACAGGCACCCTTGCACCATGGTGCAAGGATGCCTGTGTTGGCGCATGACAGCCAATTGTACGCCAGCGCAGGGGAAAGCAAAGGGATGTGTCGTATTGTTGTAAATACGATGCTTCCTTGCGCTTTTAAAATGTCGGCGCAGCAAAATGGCTTGCAGGGCAGCACAATTTTATTGTAAATGAGGCCCTATGTTTTTAGCTGTGTAAATGTAATATTTGCTGTTAGTGAGTATTGTGAATGGGTGTGTGTGTGGGTTTGTGAATGGATGGGTGCATGTGAGTGAGTGTATATGTGGGTGTGTGGCCTGCCCACCCACCCCGATCCCTGTTAAAATTACCGGCCACCACTGATAACAATAATTCAATAAAAATATATCTCTGCTTGCCTTCTTGGAGAAGATGAGTCTAGAGATGAAGCTGCTGCCACAGCCTCAGGCTGGAGAGTGGATTAAAATTATTGTTCCAAAGGTGACACTATTTTCCGTGAGCTAGTCCTCCACCTGTTACAGCAGATATTCCTTTGTTCTCGACCAAAGGTATTCCACCTTTCTGTAATTTCCTCCAATGGCATTGATTCTAATTTAAATTTTTCGCCAAATGTGTCTTTTTTTTTACTTCAGGTAATGCTAGGGATGTCTTTCCAAAAAATGAACCATTTTCTGCCACATACTCCTCCACTAAGACTTCCAGTTTCTTGTCATAACATTTTCTTTTCCTCTTCCTTGAAAAATCCTCCTGTTGCTCCTGGGTTGACATTTTCTTTTTCCTTCAGAGATATTAGGTGAAATCAGAAGGTCTCATCCTGTCCGAGGCTCTCAATGAATGGTTCTAAGACACTTCCAGGGTGCGTAATGTCGTGTTTCCCCGCCACAGTGAAGTTTGCAATTTGTATGATGCTTAAGTATTTGTGATGAACACCACATTGTAATTGGGAACTCGTTATTTAGAAACAGAATATAATGATAAATAACTGTTTCAAAATGGTTAACTTTTGTATATACTATTTTGTGATTGGTAAATTGCTTTTTTTTTTATTTGTTATTCTCAACTCATCAAAAAAAAATGTTATGCATCTGTCATCTCCAAACCAGTCCTAGCTCCTCTTCAGAGCTATGACAAGGAAGGAACTACTAGTTAGTGATAGAGACACTCTGGACTAGCAGGACAACCCTGCAGTCCATAACAGCAGCATCATCTACAGAGACGGAAACAATGAAGAAAAATGGTTTAAGTACCAGAGAAAAACAACTTTACTCGGAGCCCCATTGTAGTGTGCCTCAGTTCTCCATACAGAAACACCAACGGAGTGTTGTGGGAATAATCAGATGTATTCAAGCTCCGCTCAACCAGGAAACAGGTCTGCTCAGCTCCACTGCATCAGCAACTCTCAACACAGAATGCTGGACAGTAGAACCTTGCCCATGTCATGCCTACCCTGGCAATACATGTAACCTGACACATCACATATGCACTTAAAGTTTACAACCATAACACCCATCCTATGAAAAAACAGCAGAAGAAAATATCCCACACCCACTGGTCCAGTGTGCAAAGCATATATGTGACTGATCCCTAGCAGAGGAGATCCCTAAATGGTGGTTTGGGTGATCAGGGTGACATAGGTAACATAAAAAAAGACAGGGCTAAATCCAGAGATTTGTGCTGCACCACATTCTGTCCTTGAATGAGTAACAGACAAAGGTGATACTCATTCACTCTTTCTGTAACATCCCTTGCCGAGGTCTGCATTACCACGTCTAAGAATCTGAAAAACCTGGATTTTTCCATCAAACATGAATTCTACTCATGTGTGAGCATTTCAGAATTTATGTAACTTCTGCTCTTGGCCAAGAGCACCTTTCCATTTGTTTAACTTGCATGAACATTTGGCCCTTATTATGGTAACAGTTCTATTTAGGATTGATTATTATAACTCTCTTCATGTAGGCTGCCCCACAGATGCTTGTTTCTGGTCCAAGGAGGACCTGGCTTGAGAGTTCGGGCTAGACTGTTCCCACGAGGCACAGGGTCAAGACTGATTTGCATATGGCTGGGTCTAAACTGGGGTGGCATGGTGAGGAAGAGAACAATGGATTTAACCCATATCTATTGACTGGGGGTGATTGTTTGATTTGCTATGCATTCCGTCCATCATCTGTGTGTCTTTTGATTGCCTAGTCTGCAGCAGGTGTTGCTTTGAATCATGTGGGTGAGCTGCTGGCTTTGTTCTCTGGATCACATTGGGTGCCTTGAATGACATCAGAGTTTATTCGTCTCAGACAGCTATTAACTGGAAAAATTTTAAGGCATTTGGAATCCTAAATATCTAAAGCAAGTTCACCATTCCTTATTTACCAGAACTGGTGGCATAGGTCACAATGAAAGCAAGGAATATGCCCGGTGTGTCCCCCAATTAAGTAGTAAAAGACACCCATAACTGGGGTGCAGCGGACCCCTTCTTCACTTCTAAAGTCATCTTCACCCTAGGCAAGGAGCTCTACAAATATGAGAGCGAATGATAATTCCTCATGCATCAATTGTAACTGTAATAATTGTGCTGCAAAAATAAAAAATTGAAAATATATATATATATATATCTGAGAGCGAGGAAACATTGGTTCAATTATTATTTTAGGGCCTGAATAAAATTGGTGACATTTAGGAAGACTAATTGTTCAGCATATATTATGGTCACAAAAAGGATATGCATACTACTTACAAGACAACGCATAACAAAATGCAGCAGAACGCTAAAAAGTCCCAGGCATGCGTAGCGTGTTGATCGATGTATTTAAGGAACTGAAAGAGACATGAATGAGTGCTAACTAGGGGTTTCAATGTCCTGCTTGAATTTTCCAGGCTCTCATTGAACTGTTGAAAGGCAGCAATCATACTGATTTTTAAGTAAGGCACTTACTTAAAAAGGCACTTGTTCCCTCTGACTCTAAGGTTTTCTGTAGCATACTGCTGTACCTCCTGGAGGCATGGATGTCACAAAAGCAGACTGTTACATAGAGAGCCTGAGTGGCCATGCTGTATATTGATCTCTGTCTTCCAGTGGTTAAGTACACGGTCTGCAAAAGCATTTCCATGTACCTTGTATGTATAGATTTCTGCTCTGTTTTTGAAAGTGTAAACAAATCAAAATCAGTATTTAAGAGATGAGCATATAAGAAGGTCTGATGACAGTTGCTATCACCTTCATTCAAAACTCTCTGCTACTGTGAAATCCTATCACGAGGGTTATCTGTTGAATATTTGCATTCCACAGGCAGGACTATTTAATGGTGCTGTTTCATGTCAAAATATTAACTTAGTTCAACAGGTAAGGAGATATTTCAGGATGATTTTATGTTTGTGATACTACTTTAATGTTTTGTAAACCCATTTTTTAATACTGTTCATCTATTTCTCAAATGCAGGTTGCGATTTAAGTAATAATGCAATTAAATGATAGAGCCTGGATTCGATTGCTCATCTGATCTCTATAAATTCACCCTGGGAAAATTGATTGTGACAGTAATTTACTGATATGACAAATGAGTGTCGAGTTATCATGTTTTGAGAACATGCACAAAATGAAATTTGATTTAGATACTGCATCGTAAAAGCATGCAGAATGTTAGACGTAGATTAGTAATGATACCTAACCACAGATAAAACTAATGAGAAGTAAATTAAGCTATTGGTGTATATTTACTTTATGCATAAATTAACAATAACAGAGAAACGATAACATGAATTTCCTTAAACGTGTTTGAACAAAGTTGTTTTAGTTATTAAGAAAAGGGACATTAACATTAGAATGTGTAACATGAAGCACTGATATTGATGAGAAGAAAAATGCTACAATAATTTGTACTTTGTAAAGGTTAAAATTAATTGATGCTTATAATTACTGAATAATGTAATAAGGTTGTAACATAAAAAGAGTATTGAAAAATAAATATACGAGCTAGCTATAAAGTGTTATAAAACTTTTTTATAGGCATTTCTCTATTTACATAATGTAGATGCAATTATTAATTAACATAAATGAAGAACTAATGGATTGTATTCAATAATGTGATGTTCATAATTTAGCACAACTCAGTGCGCATAGGCTGCGTTTTGTACGGGCCTCAAGCTTCTTTTCCATCCTAGCATGAACTAATGAACTGAATAGTCTGAAGCCTATGAGAACTTTTTGTAAAGTTTCTGCTTGTGCTCTAACACTCAAAAATTCCTTTCACGCTTGTAGCTTACTTGACCAGATTTACAACAAATGTGTTACTTCCCTGCTTGGGAAAGGACTGACAAAGTATGACAGCATGGACTCGCCTACTTTCTAGATGTCATAACAAATCGGATGAATAAAAATCAGTGGTTTTATGGAAAATGCAAAGTAATGGATTACTTAATCTTCCTACCTACTACATCATCTCATCCTATTGAAACTGAACAAGGGGACAGAATGGTACGATCAAATTTGTGATGTCAAGGGGTGTCAACTTGAAATTGATGGAGTATAATTTCCTAAAGTAAGGACAGGGGTCCTATTTTGCCCACCTTCTCAACCCATCTTGTGGTTCAGAGACTGATGATTTGGAGTTCTAGAGACTAACGCGAACTGGGACATATTACTACGTTGGCTGCCAGCTGTCATGCTTGCATGAGTGAGACCTTTTCGGCTGAAAAGTTTACCGACAACAGCTGTGGCATTTGATGCTGCAATGCGGACAGGGGTGGCCAAACCTGTTCATGTACTGGAACTGAACATTTTGGTGATTTCTGAACTTACATCTATATGGTTTGTATGAGGGTTATATGTTTTAAAAGACTCATTTCTCATGATACAATCTCCCTCAGCAGAGGAAGAATTTCCTTTTAGCTTGATTCTTACAGTTTTATAAATGCTTATTAAAATTCTATAGATCATAAGATAATTTTGGCATGAGAATTTCTTTAGATGTGATAAAGATAGCAACTGGATAACTATTCTGCTAATTCTGTTTCATTAATTTGTTGTGGTAATTTTATCCGTTTCCAAATTCATTTGACCTGAACAGTTTCTGTCTGAACATGTCCATTTGGTAATGAATAAATGCTAACTATTATCTTATGTCAGGTCCTCACATGATAATAGTTAATCTTCTAAATAATCTAGTCTCTTTCGGCACAGAACTAGATTAATCGGAGGACCTAAGGGGAGCAGAAATTGGTAGCCGAGGTTGTATTGGGAAAATGTATTCAGTAGTAAAAGGTCATTTGGGGCCCAACACATTTACGCTACAGTATAAATAAACAAAACATATCAAACAATGGAAATTATGAAGAGTAAACGTCAAATGGTGAAAAAAGCTGAATCATATTATTGCACTTTATGGTGAACGTTTGTGGTGCACGAGGAAATCATTTTAATTCACAGCTGAAAGTATCTTTGCCCAAAGCTTTTACTATAAAACACCTCAATATTATGGCTAGAATTCTATGAAAATGGCCCCCTTATTACTTTTTTTTAATTTGGTTAAACAAATAAGCAGTACTATTCCCACTGTAGGAGATACTAGTGCTTGAGCTGTAGAGTTGCTGATTCTTTTAGATTATTTATATTCAGTATGAATTCTAGAGTCAACAGAATTTAGATTTTTTCTTAGATATGAGTTCTTTTGCAAAATGTGATAGGCTATAGACAAAAAAAGTCAACCCCCATGGGTTTTTCTGAAGACTGGGTGCTACAGAAACTTTGTGTGCAGGGCTGCCGCAAGATTGGATTGAAAATGTATGTACAATAATTATGTTCACAGGTTTCAGATGTGGTCAGTATTCACTGTTACTAGTTACAGTTACTGTGCATAGCCAGGTATACTTCTGCCCTGTGAATGTTCATGTTGTTGCAACAACGTTTCTATGGAAAGTGCTAAGCACTCTAAATTCAGGATCAATTCAAGCAAAAGTATCCAGGAGTGGAATCCAGTAGATGGGACAAAAGGACTAAGGTAAGGGAGAGTGACACAGAGTGGGTAGAGATGACGCCATTTGGAAGGTAGCTTGCGAACACATGCACTCCACGAAAACAGAAAAAGTAACTCCTAAAATGAAATGGAAGGACACAATTACTTGATCCATGCTCCAGGGGAGGGCCAGTGTCGTAACGAATCTTGGGGGGGCCCCCCTGCAAAGTACATAGATGGGGCCCCCATGCTCCAGATCCAGTCAGGAGCTCTCAGCCACCTCCCGTGCAGAGTGCCAAAGGAGGCCCCCTGAAACCTGGGCCCACCCGCACTGTGGATCCTGCAGGGGCAATTGTTATGCCACTGGGTAGAGCCACATACAAGTGAAGCCTGCATGTGCTGACAAACAAGAAGCAAGCAGATGACAGTGATAATAAAGCCACCCAATGGTAAGCAATAGGTGGGCTCTAAGCCCACTGTAAGTTGGCAAAATGTCTTGCAAGCAACAGCACATGAACTGTCCCAGGTGAGACCTAAAACTCATGAAGAAAAATAGTAAAAATCAGGTGAAGAATGCAAGGAAAAATGTGCCAATAGTAGTATTATGTTGTGGATACCCCTTGTGCCAATAATTACATAACATATCCCAGTACCAGACTCTTGCCACTGGTATTGCCCAAATGCCACGGATGGCCTGTATGTCAAAAATTATCCACCAGTATTTCAGAGGCTGCATTTTGTCATGGTTTGCTTCCTCCAACCATCCTCCTTGGCCTCAATATGCCATAGCTGCCATCTCTAAGGCAGAGAATTGTCTACACTGTGCTAGCACCAGCATTTTGCCATATATCTCCCTTTATGTGAAGAACTTATTTCAGTATTTGAGGGTCTGCATTTTGTTTTATGTGCCCTCCCTTATGCCAAGAGTTACCTCTACATTCCCGGGAAAAGTATTTTTTCACAGGTGCACCAATGCCAAGAATTTCTTCCAGTATGCAAGCACCAGCATTTTTACACAGGGGTCATGCCAAGAATTACTTCAAGTATGTCAGGCCCTGCATTTTGTCGCGGGTGCCCTTTCTTATAGCAAGAATTATCTCCGATAGGCCAGCAGCAGCATTTTAACGTGTGTGTCGCCATAAGCCCAGAATTATTTTGAGAAAGCCATGGCCAACAGGAGACTCCCAATCATAAGCACGCAAACAAACACACTCATACTCACTCACTCTCTCTCACTTATACTCATTCCATCTCACAATTACTTTATTTCCCCTCTCATACTGTAACTCATACTCTCTCACTCATACTCACTCCCAGTTACTCACACACAAATGTACTTATAGTCACTGGTTCTCACTCTCACAAACACACACACTCACCCATTAACACTCACTGATACCGGGGCCCAGTGCAAAAGCACCTACTGCACTATGGAAAGCAACATGCCTAATGCCTTTCCACACCCTCTCACAATATCTAATTAATCACTCCTGATAAGTCACTCACGCTCCTTCACCTACTCCCCTGCACTAACTTACACTTATTCATTCACTCTCCTAACCTCAGATTACAACTTACTATCACTCTTATTGACACTCTTAAACACACCCACTCACACACTCTAATTTAAACTCAGTCACTCACAAACACACTCACACATCCACAGAGAAACCATATTTTTTGTTTTACTTACCTTGCTTCCTTAGATGGCAACTCAGAGGCTCCATGCCAATACCAGAGCAGGATTCTGGTGAGGAGCAATAGAACAAGCAAGCCATGATTTCTAACGAGGAACCAGACACAGCAGCAAGGCCAGGTTTGAAAAGAAAAGACCAATCTCAATCCCTCTGCCAGCTTCTTGAAAGGACTACAAACACACCCCTCTAAGAAGCTGGGACAGAGCTTGGGACCCTGCCGCTGCTGCTCTGCGTGGCTGCTCATTGGCCTCTGAGATGCACTGGTGTGCACCGAAAGCTACATTTTAGCAGATATACCATACTGCCTGAGGAATGCGCAATAGGTCTGCTAAATAAAATGGATTTCACCTGTGTGGGGGATTGTAGTTAAACTACATCCTTCACATGCGCAATCCAGACATCCAGGTACAGAGTGCTGTATTTTGAAACAACTAGGAGTGGGCGAAGAATTCCGCTCTGACGGCGGAGTGCGCGGAGCAGCACAGAGTTTAGCAAAACTCTACAAGGTGATGTGGAGTGGAGTTTTTTTTTCTCTTGTGGCTCACCAACGTTAAGTTGCAGAGCAAGAAAAATAATGCGCTAGACCTCCTCCCAACGAGATTTCTCAACAAGGGTGGTCGCGCCAGTTGAGAAATCTGCCACACACGTTGAGGAAGCTGCCGCTCAAGTAAAATATATACTCGAGCAGCAAAAAGAATTTTCTGCTTAGTGCCTTTCATGGTGATTTTACAGCACAGGACAAACTCCTTGCGCAAAAAAACTGTGTGAGCAACATGACTTATCACACGCTTGCAGAACTTCACAGAGCACGGCAGAGTATTTTCAGCACTTTGTGGAGTTCAGAGTGGTGTTTCTAGTCCTGCTAGAAACACCACTCTGTAGCTGGATCATGCCTCAATTCACTCAGCCCCCCTTCTCCTCTGTAATCAGGGGCCTGGAGAGGTGGACGAAAGGGCTGACCTGTGCACTGACAGTGGTGTTGAAAACACATGTGTTTTCATGAACGCTGTTCAGTTAAATACTTAGCAGTAGTGGCAAAGGGCAACAAGAGGCGCTTCACAAAAGGTAGGGCTACACCCTTAGCCCCTGATAAAGAGTCGTTGCTGAAAGTATCCTTTACTTGGAAATGCCTCCTCACATAGGGGCATATTTACAATAACTGGCGCATCCCTGCATTTCAGCAGGGATGCGCCAGTTATTGTGCGTCACGGCTCCGTCACCATGGATGCGCCGGATTTACAATGCGGCGCACCATGGGGCAAAAACGGCACAGATGCGTGACGCATCTGTGCTGTAAAAGTGGCGCATTGCTGGAGTTGCGTCGCAAGCGCGACGCAGCTCCAGCAATGCTCTGGGGGGCCCTATCTTGTTAATGCTGCGTCAATCCTTACGCCTGCTTCAGGCAGGTGCAGGATTTTGACGCAGCATGGGCCTAAAAGTGACTGAGTGAAATCTTGTAGATTTCACTCAGCCACTTTTAGGAGGCGTTCCTGCGGTGGAACGCCTACATGTGGCGCAGGGCTTTACAACTTGACGCATCTCCCAGATGCGTCACGTTGTAAGTATCCCGCACCATGGCGCAGGATTTGCGCCGCCGCTGCGTCACAAAAGTGACGCAACGGCGGCGTAAAAGAGGCGCAAGGGGCTTGTAAATCTGCCCCATATTATTTAATCAGGAACTGACATCAAAGGAAAGGCTGTACTTCATCTTGGATTGAGAACCTCTTATAACATCCTATACACAGGCTACTATCTTGGGAAGGGCAGGGCAAGGCATATGGCTTGACCACGCGGTATTCTTGAAAGTATTGGCATTAGTTTAGTAAGGAATAATCCCAATTTTTACATTTTTTGCCCAGCACTGTATTCCTGTCACCACCCTTTATGCATGACACTCCAAGCAGCTCATGGAACACCCCTTCAGGTGGACACAAGCATAGTGTTTACCTACATGCTGTTCCCTAGCAGTTTGTGGCCCATTCCTGCTTCATCTGAATGTGGCATCCACCCACATGCTGCCCAGAAGTGCAATGGAACATTCCGTCCGTGCCTCAGTGCATATAGTCACTGGAAAGTTCTCAGCACTGCTCTAAACACAGGTGTTATAGGAATAACAATATTTCTGGACCATTTCCTGCATGTTTTTTCCGATTCATTGGCCTTTTATCACCTGCACAGATCACTTGCTGTTAGCTGTGAAAGTATCAGTGGGCAAAAGTGTTTGGAGTCTCAGTTTTCACAGGAGTATTGTAATTCCCCGTTAAGTAGCGAACTTAGGAATAATGGGTAATGTAGAATATGTTCCAAAAAAGGTAATGATTAAGTAAAAGGGTGCTTCTGATCAGGGAAGATACTTTAACAATGTACTAACTGGTGAGATGCAAAGCCTACCATGCATAAATAAGCTAAATACCACTCTCCATCAAGCCCAAGGTGACAGCAAGGTGATAAACATGTGTAGCCTCCTAAAGCTTGCAGGAGCCAATCAAAAGAAAGTGTGGAGCAGCATGTGATCACCTCAACATCTTCATGTTTCTGTAGCTTAAATGAAGCCAGTGGGTTTGCGCCCCTACTGTCCGATAAATCAGAGAAAGAGTACCAGACTGTATGTGGACATCTTGTTTGGCAGTGCCAGTGCTGGAGATGAGTCAGTAACCTACCTGAGCTATGGGACAGATCAAAAAACATTCAAAAGGGGCTGTAGTGGGTCAGCCTTGCGGCAGCAAATGACCCCAGCAGAACAAATCTGCTCATGAAAAAATATTTTAAGAACAACAAACCATAACATCACAGACAAAAAAGACTGGCCCACCTCATTCCTAGGCTAAATATTTCATTTTCAGGTATTCCAGTCAGGCCATGAACAAAGTCTCACTGCTGCAGGAAATTCACCACACAGCTCAACCAATCGCACAACCACTGAGATTCAACGGTCTCAGAAATCTTACCAGTGGGAGCACATTCTCTTTAGACACACTTGACACTCAAAAGCCTGCAGGCACACTAGGACCTACAAATACATCTGGCTCAGTTAAACCCCCTTATAGATAAATCACTGGGAAAGCCTTGCTGTGCATGTGTGGTACGTAGAGGCGCATCAAACACCCTCATGCATCTGACAAAAGTATAGGTAGATGATTTCGTTCACTAAAACAAGTTATGGAATATAACAGATTTGTCCAGGTTCAAAACTTGGTCAAGTTGTGAAACTAGGAGTCAAGGTCAGTTCTTCGTGAATCATAGTGAGTAGTTAGGCCCCCAGGGCCTCATTTACAATATTTTGATGCACAGCAGCACAGCAAGCCTTCCTTGTGCGCTGCTGTACGTCAAAAGAAAAGGGCAGGAATGCACCATATCTACAAGATATGGCACCTTCCTGTCCTTTTCCCCTGTTCTGTTGCACAACGGGCTGCCATGCACTAGTGCAGGCACCCTTGTGCCAAGGTGCAAGGGTGTCTGCATAATGTAGCGCACATAGAAAAAGGAAAAATGAGGAGAAATAAATGTATTTCTCCTTGTTGCACCTCCCTTACGTCTCTTCTGGGGTGGCATAGGAATCTGACACATTCCCAGGTTTACGAATACTTGTAAATCTGGGAATGCGTCAGGTTCGAAGGATGTTGCATGGGAACACCCACATCAACACCCTCTGAACGCCCCTTTCACGCAGAGTAATGCATGAAAGGGGGGCATTTTTACAAGGCCAGAAAAAGCTATGCAGGGTGGCTTTACATGGCCTTTTAAATATGGGCAGGCACACTTTTTTTGACGCACCAGCAGCACAATGGGCTTGTAAATAAGCCCCCCAGTTTACATTTGTAAGGTTGTCACTGATGTGATACCATTATGTTTTGCTACTCCAATTCCACATTTTTTGTGACTTTTTCCAGTTACATAGTATTTGCTAGAGTGAGGGTGCCACAGGTAGGAAAGGTTGTGTCACCAGAATAATTTAACCAAATTCATTTATTCGCAGTGGGGAGAACAGAGTTTTTATCTGCTTCTGCCGTTCTTCACAAAGCACCAAATCCAGCCATTCGCTGTGAGAGGTGGTGAGAAATTAAAGGTGCCAACCTTACACAGCACCAGATGATCCAGCTATTCACAGAGAGTGAACAAATACATATCGATCGAGCTCCCATAGTATCTAAGGCCATCGATTCACAGAGAGCGATGAAGGTTAGCTTGAGGTGTAATGAGCTGCATCCAAGCCCCCACAGAACCCAAATCCAACTAATTACATATGATGTGAAAATTAATTAGAGACATAGTTTGTTGCCACCAAGCCTCCACAATCCTCACATCTAGCTATTCACAGCGAGAGGTGTGGATTAACTAATTACATAAAGCTCTGCAGGAGAGCTTCCACAGTACAGAAATAGATCATTTAACTAAGAGAGGCTAAAGGTGATTTAGAAGAGCCTTTAAGGTACTCAAACTTACCTTTTGAGAGAGTAAGAAAGGAAGAACTAGAGGTGTTATTGGCTGCAGCCAAGCCTCCATCATACCTAAGTCCAGCCACTCACACAGAGGGGCTTAAGGTGCTGGTGCCAAGCTTCTGCAACACCAGAATCAGCTAGTTTCTGTAAAAAGTGGGTCAAAGACTCTTTAAGATATCCCTTATATTGTAAGGTTCAGATAAAGGCTGAAATAAATTAGTGTTAACTAAATAACATTAAAACTGCAAGTCCCACCACATTACTAACCATGGAACAACGGTGTAAGATTAAAAGTCTAAGGACCCACTTATAAGTTGGGCAGAGCGGAATTCCCAGATCGGAAGCTGCTTTGTTCAATTATGATCAGCCTATTTTTCCTGCACCAGAAATTCTTGGGGTGCGAGAACACAAAAGCCAATAGTACAAGCTGGAAATTCCAGTCTGTAAAGTCACATGATGCTCAGGCTGCAAACACAGCTCGGCCTTGACCCGGATTCCTACCCAAACCTCTCCCATAGCAAATGGAAGGATAGAACCTACCCTTGCTGGCCCATAGTATCTGGTGTCTTTGGCACTCTCCGCACTCTTGCCCCAGACCAAACTCCTGCTTCCATTTACCACCTGGCAAATTGAGATTTGGACCTTGTAATTTCATGTCCATATGTTATTCCCCATTTCAGGGACACCCTACTCATAGTAGCTGAATTAATGTGTGGGAATACTGTCCAAAAACATTATTTCTAGCCCCATAGCATCCCCTAACATAAATCCGGTCACCTCGTATTTGGGGCATAAGTGTTTAAGGGTCTTAGTAAGTCATGGTCTGAAGGCTGGGACAGGCCAATGAACACTGTAATAATGGCCTGAATTGCTATGGATGCTCTTAGAATCTGATTGATGACTTACTCTGCCTGTGGGTCATTCTTAGACAAACTGACTATGCCTGTTCAAGGTCAGCTGGCAGTGGTCTTGAAATACTAAAATACATTTTCCTTCTTACGGCCATATATGATGAATGCCACCTCAACAGTGTGTACAATAGCCACATATGGCTTGCCAAGGACCCCTCTTTCCATCATTGGTACTGGTGTCCCCCTTCTGCGCTGTTTTTCTCTGCCACTTCTTGGGCACCTGGCTGCCGGTGTGACCTCTCCCAGCTATCACACCCAGCACAGCTATTTCCCATTCACTATTATTGCACACTTTCTTTGTGGCCAATCCCAAGTCTCACTCCCCACTCATGACTAAAGCGCCTGTTTGCTAGATTATTGCCTTATGTATACTTTGTCATAGCGCAAATCAAAATTGGCATGCATCACTGCCTAACATATGCAACCTCGTCACTCGCCAAATGTTCACTGAGTGCCTATTACCAAGGAAAATAAGATATCAGTTTAAGTCTGTAAGGTGTTCTTATGGTTTGTGTTTTCAATTTAGTATTCGTTTTAAAGGGTACTTTATGAGTCTTCAAAATGTTAACATCTCTAGCACAAATAGCTTAGTTTAAGTTTCCTTGCCAGTTTTTTCAGATTCTCATTACTTTGTATCAATTACATAACAGTATATTCTGGTCTTTCAAACATTCAGATTGCCTTACAATATGGAATTAGCTTTAGTTTGTTGGAGTTTTTGTTGCATTTTTTCAGTTTGTATGTTTAAAAGTTTAGTTTTTTATTTTGTGTGCTTTCACCAGATTAGGATGTCTTAAAGTAGGATTGTATTCAAAAGCTGTGAATAGACAAAAAATTGCAAAATGAGTTGTGCCTTTTGTAACCAAGAGTGAAAAGGCTGGGATTAATTAAGAGACATAAAATAAAGTATATATAAATATTGAATGTGTACTTGATTTGTCGAATGATATTTGTAGAATCGTATTGATGCCTTGAAGTTAGACAACCATTTACTTTACACTCTACTTCCATAAACAATGCATGAAAATTAGAGATTTTCAATATCAGTATTACTAATATTCCTAACTTTGTTTTTTAAGAGCAGTGACAGCTTGACCTAGCATACCTCAAGATCATCTTGCAAAACGTGGAGAAATGTAATTTAATTATGATGTCTTTATTGTTCAACCAGGTACTTTCTTTAAAATGTTGTAAACCACATGTTATCATTTTAACCATTCCCCAAATGTTAAGATAGATAAAGCTAGTACAAAACATGTTATACCTGAGCAATCCCCGTGGAAGAAAATATCTTAAGTAGTTCTAAATAAATGCTGCAAAAAGGATGTATTGAAGATCACCGCTGGAACAAAATTTCATGAAAACGAGTACAATTTTGTTGATTGGTTGAATGCTGGGCCTATGCAAATGGAAGTGGAGTATGAAGCAGAGATGCTATATAGTTTCTTGTTGCATCACTAACAGTTATGATCAGAGCATCATTAATTAAACAAAAGGAGCTTTCCATTAGATCTTGTAAAGATCTCTATGTAGTGATTTTGGTAAAGTATGGACAAGGAGTTTATTTTTTATAATGCATCATATTTGAAACCAATAGTAGTTTTCAAAAGCTTTTAAGACTACTTCTCGGGCATAACTGTGTGCTTGTTGTAACACCCTGTAAGCTAATTTAAAAAAATCTTTTACCCCACATTTAATGAGTAAATGAAAAGGGCTTCCCACACAGCATCCTCCACACATGGCTCCAAGTACCAACTAACCTAACTGCCTGGTTTCAGAACTGGGGACTGTAGTACAGAGAGCATTCATAAGTAAGCCATGAATACAAAGCATCTCTTTTCAAAATGGAATACCACAAGTCAAAGAAACCATACATATTGTTCACAGAAATATCTCAATTATAAAACTGCTATCAACTAACAAAAATACTTGACATCGTCCCAGCAGATGTCGATTTACCAAAATGACTGCTACAGAGGAAGTGACATCACATATACTTCAACCTCAATGACATCACAAGGAATTGCCATATGACCTTTGACGCCACTGTAATAGCGGAGTTACTATAATATTACTGCTAACACAAATAAATATCTATTTTTGATACCACCTGCATTTTAATAAGAATGCTGACATGATGTGTTAATTAAACACTCTGGGGCAGATTTATGTTGCCTGGCGCATCCCTGCAAATCAGCAAGGATGCGCCAGGAATGATGCGTCACGCAAGTTTACCCTTGCGCCACACATGATGCGCCGCATTTATATGCGGCGCATCATGGCGCAGGAATAAACAGATGCGTGACGCATCTAATGGCGTAAGGTTGGCACAGTGCTTCAGTTGCGTCGCAAGCGCGACGCAACTCCAGCACTGTTCCAACCAACCCTATCCCTCACATGGTGCGTCAAGCCTTACGCCTGCTTCAAGCAGGCGCAGGGTTTTGGCGCATCAGCGTTGGGAAAGTGACTCAGTCAAATCTTATAGATTTGACTGAGTCACTTTTCAGGGGCGTTCCTTCGACGGAACGCCCCCCCCTATGTCGACACGCCCACGTGAAACCTGACGCAGGTTTTACGTGGCGCAGGGCTTTACACCGTGACGCATCTCCATAGATGCGTCACGATGTAAATTGGGCGCAACGCGGCGCAGGGTTTACGCCGCCGCTGCATCACAAAAGTGACGCAACGGCGGCGTAAAAGTGGCGCATCTGCAACATAGATCTGCCCCTAAGCATGTATTTTCATTTGAACACTAAAGGGTCACGAAACATAGAACAAAACCTAGGAAGCAAAATTATTTCGGCCACAAACGGCCATGATGAAATTGTTTTTGTAGTGTACACCAAAAAGGTAGAAATATATCAATTCATCACAGGAATTGTTTTAAAACGATATGCTGAATTATTATGTCCACAGCCATTAACTTATAATGGCCATATGTTTAAAATGAAATATGCTATTGACTTACAGTGTTCCTCCTCATTCTAAAATCGTTTTGATTTATGATAACTTTAAAGACATTGTCACTGTTGCTAAGCACAAACGTGTTGGTTCTGTTCAAAGTAGGTACTTTTTAATATAGTGAAGGTAATGAAAAATGATAAGTTGTTTACAATGTGGTATTATTTAATTTTTAGGTTGAGCGTGGGCAGCGCATGCGCTGCGAGGCATGTTGTATTGAGGTAGGGCATAGAAACCCGCCCATTTCCTGCCCATCTTTTCAATTGGCTCCTGTTACTGTCTTTGCGAAATCAATGCTGTTGCTTTGTGAATAGGCTTAGTAGTTCCTCCTTGGTACATCCTTTTCTGCATTTGTAACCTTCCATAATGACTGTACTTTTTATTTGTGTTGGTACACGGTCTGCGTTATGTGGTAGGTGAGCACTATTTTCTATAATGATCTAAACCCTATTCCACCCATGACATCGCAGCACTTGCATGCTTCTATTTTATTAGTAATGTATTTTTTTTATAGCACGGCACACCACATTGGCGGCTGAGCCTTTGGTTTATTTGCCACGCTGAATGCAGCGGCATGTTTTTTTTCTACTATTCACTTTTTCGTTGTGTTCAAGCACCCCATGCTGCGCTTTCACATTAATAGAGGCTACGCCCCTTTATTTAAACGAGCCTTGTTTAAAGAAAGGTCCGCGGCTGCTATTAAAGTGAAACGTGGCATGGGGCGCTGTTACAAAAAAAAGCATTTGTTTGTCAACTTGACAAACAAATGCTATTTTTGGTAAAAGCTTCCCATACCACGCAAAATGTTGAAAGTGCAAATAAAGAATTCTATAAAATTTACAATGCATTTCAGAAACCAAATTGTCTAGAAGGAGCTCATCCCGTTACACAAGATTTCACAGATAAACTGGAAAATCATTACATGGCCAAAGCAGACACGTTAGACTCATACCTAAAACATAGACAAAGCACCAACACTGACCCTTTTCCAAAACCACAATCCAAAAAAACAACCTCTGCTGCCACACCAGTAAGAAGAATCATCAACAATTCCTAACTACCGGAATATTTCCATAAGGACTCAAAAAGTCATACATATGCCCATTACTGAAGAAAAAAAACGTGAACCTGTTGAACCCTGACAACTACAGACCGCTTACAAATGGACCTTTCCTGGGCAAACTGATAGAAAGAGCAGCATTGCCCCAGATGCCACAATTCATTGAAGATAATGCCATACTTTCAGACTTCCAAACGGAATTTGGTCCAGGAAGAGGCACAGAATCTGCCCTTGTTGCCATCTGGGATTACCTGAAGAACACACTTGACCACAACGGGGTTGCTGCACTACTTCTCTTGGATCTCTCAGCTGCATTTGAAATGGTTGACCATGACACTCTGATACAAATGCTCTATGAATCCGGCATAGAGGGGACTACTCTAGACTGGATCTCATCCTACCTTCGCGACAGAACTAATGTCATCCCTAACCCCCCTTTCTCGTCCAAACCGTACTTCACAAACACAGAGGTCCCTCAGGCTCTATCATCTTGCCCATGCTTTTCAACATCTACATAAAGTAATTACCGGAACTGATCAATCAATTTCACCTCACATGCTATAACTATGCAGATGACAAACTAATACATCTGGAATGCCCCAAAGACATTAGAAACTTGCCAATTTTCAGTTGTCTCAAGAGCCGTGGATCAATGGATGACGTGGATGCCTCCAAAATGGAAATACTCACGTGTGGCAATTGGAAACATTATGACCAGCTCACCGTGTGGCCTAATGATCTGGGAACACCACCTAAAGTACCGAAGGAAGTAAGAAACCTCGGAATGACAATAGACTCCAAGCTATCAATGAATGCCCAAGTCAACAAACTAGCAAGATCAAACTTTGTTACTACAAAAACTCTGCAACAAATCTTCCCCCATTTGTGATTTCCATGCAAGATCCAGGCTACTATCTCTCTTGGTTTGTCCAAACTCGATTAGGCCAATAGCCTCTACCACGGATCACCTTTAACAACTATGAAAAGATAACAACGGATTTAGAACTCGGCTGCCAGACTGCTTTTACATATAGAACCACAAAACCACTTCTACCCTGCCTTGAAAGCCCTGCATTGGTTACTGATTGCCAGAAGATCCACATTCAAGCTGCTTTGTATCACCCATAAACCAATACATGGAACAGGACCGCTCTTCATCAGGAATAAAATCACCCAACACATTCAACAAAGGTACCTTCGGTCTAGAGTGGCACCCACCTCAAAATCCTACCATACAAGAAAAAAGCATGGGTGGCACATCCTTCTCTGTTCAAGAAGCCAAACTATGGTACGCTTTATCCCCAACATAAGATCCACGGATAACCACTTGTTTTCTTCAAAAAAGTAGCTCTTCCCCAAATAACCACCATACACAAACAGAAATATACAGCATATCCCTCTGTATATAAGCATTTATTTGTACTATAGATATGTACCTGGAAAAATATATTCATTAGTTCTGCTTGACAAATATACATATTACTGATAGTTACATTATGCTATGTTTTTTTAATATGTGCATAAGTGACTGCATAAATAAGTAAATCTATTATCAGAACTATTTATCTACAATTGCTTTACTATTAAATTACAAAATAAATAAATTAAAATTACAACAACACTTGGAAGCCAGAGTTTATTACATGCATCTTTAATCTACATATACTACCTTCCTTATGCATCTATATACCTTCCATGTACTTATGTATCTATATATTTATTACTTTTCTTCTAATTCAGCATATCCAATGCACTACCCTATTTTTCACCCTATACCACTCTAAATATATCCTCTACCTCAGCTCTCTGACTCATCGCAAACCTCTTTCTACTACTCTTTCCAATGCACTACCCTATTTCTCACCCCTTATATCTCTATCACTATATCTTCTACCTCCACTCTCTTATTCATACCAAACCCCATACCACTACTATGAACCCCAAAATAGCCCTTTCTAGACTCTTCGCTAATCTACCCCTCCTTGCATCATCTCATTCCTCTTTTTCAATTCTGATCTCCAAAACAAGCCTTTCTAAACCCTTCCCTCTGACTCTGCCCCCTACACCTCCCTTTCACTCATCCTAAGCCTCCTCCTAATGCTATTAGCACCCAAAAAAAGACTTCTAAAGTCTTCCCTCTTCTATCCCTCCACTATCCTTCTCAATCCAAATAACTGACTAACATATTCACCACTCAAATTATTTTCATATTTCACTATACTAATTCACCACTAATCCTTTATGGGTTCCGGAGTAGCCTCGTCAGGGGTAGTAAGCGCTATGTAAATGCAATTACAATACAATGTACTCAACTCTCTTTTTTTTCAAAATGACCCATGACATCGAAGAACCTTCAATGCACCAGCTTATAAATCAACCCCTGTTTTTATTGAATAGGTGTTTCCCCTTGTAGGTGCATGAGGAGTTTTAGGACAACTTCACATCTTGAGAAGCACTGAAGACACAAGATCCTTACCAATAGTCAAAGGAGTCTATATCAAAGTTCTTGTAAGATAATCAATAGTACAACGAAGTCTATAGCAATTTTCACTCATGAACACCAGGCAGAGGGACCATTTAAGTATAAGTCCTTTTGAATTTCCAACAATTATCTGAAAACAAACTCTCTTCATGCATATTGATATAATTCTCCAATAGACCATACACTCCAGTCCACCAGAAATGCAACTTTAAAACTTTCAGATCAATCTCTCTCACAAAACCAGGGTAGAATCCATTTATACAATCTTAATAAAACCCTCCCTGCCACACTTAGTTCATCAGTCACATGGCTTAAACATTTCTCTTCACTTTTTAGGTTTAGAATATTGCCCAATCAGAAAATACAAAACATTCCAAAATATTTCCCAATCCATTCCTGTGAAGTGAGATTAAGATTAACAGATTCCACAGCATCTGCACACGCAACCACTTCCAATTCATACCTTCACCTAATGATTCAAGATTAAGTATCCTTAGCAAACTATCTGCATAATATTCTGACAGATGTGAGATTAGTCTGAGTATTTTCGAAATAGCCTTGTCCATTTAATTTTGTTCCAACATTTAGATCAAAGGTTTGTAATATACACACAAGATGAATGACGTGCCCCATCAGGAAATTCTCAACATCCACAGACTATAAACATGCAAGCATTTCTGTCACAATGGTGTGATAGTGTTTCTTAGCCTCTGTCAAAATAGGTCAAATAAATGCAACTATTTTTTCCTTCTCATTGATCTTTTGAGTGGACATGTTACCCATATCAATAGCTCAGGCATCAGCAGCTACCATACTCTTGACACCAGCCACAAACATTTACAAACCAGAAGCTGCTAAAATGTTTTTCTTTACAATACTTTGTTACTGCCCACACCCAGGAAGTTTTCACATTTTTAAGTGATTCTTAAGAAGTTCTGTCAACAATGCATGCCCCTCAACAAATCTCACAAAGTATACATTTATCTCTCTCAGAAGGTGGTCAAGCTTGTACATTAACTTTGACAAGATCATTGATTGATCTATTACCTTGGGGTGTGATGTCATAGTAAGACAATTAGACTTGTCTTCTGTTCCTGTCAGACCCTTCTCTATCAACACAGGCAAGACTTTTGTCAATATAACATCATGTTTTTCCAGTTTCAAAACATAAATCAAGATGTCATCCTGAATTTCTGAAATATAAGCCTCTGAACCATATTAGCAGCAGGAGCTAGAACATACATGAATCTCAAATACTTATATGCTACAAAATGTGTTACACCAGTGGTTAGTGCCTGAGAACGTGGCCCGCCCAATGCAACCTAATTGTTTTCTGCCTAGAGATTAATTGTGGTAAAGAACTTTGCTTTTCCAAGCATTTCCTGATTTTTGGGTGATGAATGGCAATCCACTGCAGGGATTCTGTTCAAATATCAAAGATACACACACAAACAAAGCTCCTCAACTTTCTACAATACAATCCATTATGACGAGTTCCCCGGTTCAATACTGTTATCACAGCACAATTCACCCACCAACAGTTATAAATCATTCCATTTACTGAGCAGCACCTGTTTAACCTTTTCCGCAATTGAAACTTTTTAAAGAATTTTGTGTTTGAAACTATGCACACACCCCACTCTACTTTTATAAATGTATTCATACTCCTCGAAAATTATGCACTTACGTCCATCACACTCACAAGCACAACTGGTCCTGTCAGCACCAGGTCTTAGTCTAATGCCAAACATGTCTTTGTCTAACTATGATATCACTCCCCTACTCTAGCTCAAAAATCCTATTTGAAAATAACTGTATATTTAAACTTTAAACAATCCATAAATCAGTAGCCTAATGTATTCATTCTGTTTCCTTCAAAAGGCAATGGATTACTAGCAAATGTCTTTTAGAAGACAACTTGTAAAATGTTACAAATAACAAAATATAATGGATGACTCTAAAATAGCCATAATATTAACATTTACTTGGCTATTTCTAAATTACATAAAGTCTTGCCTTACTGTCAACAACCCCTTTGTTATTATTCTACTCTATTGTCAACATCAATCCCAACTATCCCAACCATCTTAGTTACTCTCAACCATAGTACTAACCCACCAAAGATAGTCTGCATGTTTACATACTTTTATAAAATTGAGCAAGTATTTTTCATTTGTTGCACTTCATACCCAGAGTTAGGCACTCGCAATTATTTCCTAAATGTGATTTGGAACCACATGTACAGCATGGTCCAAGCCCAAATCTGTCTTTTTGTTTCCACTGTTTTTTATTTTCCCTATTACCATGATTAATATGTAAAAACTACATGGTCAATTTGCCTGTTGCTTCTGTAAGCTGATGATCATACAACGTTCACAAAAATTAATATCAGAAACCTTTTCAATCACAGAAGCACCTTATGTAGTAGACTGTCTATGCTCCAAACATAAGTGGTGAGACCTCCCTCCCCTTAAAATCACCTTTTGTTGCCTAATTTCTGATTGTTCATTGTAGCATTCTATTGATATACAGCGTTGAATCAGAGACTCGATCAGAAATTATTTTACTCCAAGCTTAATATATAAATGAGAATGCACGCAGCATCCTTCACACAGGTCCAATTGTCCTAATTGCCTAACCTGTGAAGATTGAACCTGAAACACTGAAACTTGAAAAATTAATACGAAGCAAGTCTTATGACAAGGGAACAACATGAACCAAAGAAAACATACCAACTAGCCACCAAAATGTGTAAACTACACAAAATAACACAAATGAACAAAGATAGTACCCATGGGATACAACAATACCTTCCTTCAATGTACGTACATGAAGAAAGAAGTGAGATATGAGTAGCTCTTGAAAATACACAAAGAACTTCATGAGACTTTTTATGAGTTTATCAGAGTGAAAATCATAATAAGTGCAATGAAAATTCAAAGAATATTACTCTATAAAAATATCATTGAAAGCCCTCAATAATGCTATACCCAGCTGACTTTGGGTCAGGCGATATCTATGTTAACACCAATTTCCTTTTGGTTGTTTGAAGTTTCATCAATAAACTAGTAAACAGTAAAACAGGGGGTTGCAATGGCTTGCTACTTGAATTTTACAAACAATTTTTGAAAAGTCTATTCCCATTTGTTTTAAAAATGCAAAACGTTATAGAGGATGGCTTATTATTGCTCTCCTGGTGAGATAAATAATAAAAAAGAAAACAGCAAAAACCTTTCTGCTCACAGATTTATATACATGGTACATATATAGTGAATGTGGACCATATGATTTTCTTGAAAATCTGGGTCAGCCAGGTTATTGAACTTGTGCTAGGACCAAATTGCATGAGGCTAACTACCGGAAATGGTTTTTACTAGGCAGAAACATTTTATTCTCTCTATTACTGAACTGATAGAAGTGGAAAACATCAAATTTTAAATATCATTAGAATCTTTGCTAAAATGATCCTTATTAACAGTGTTATGGCATTGGATACAGAGATTTCTAAATTCAAATAACACATGGCCAGTGATGCCAGTGCCCCACAATTAAGACCTAGAAGACATTTTTAAAATGAGCACTAAAATTATATATTTTAATAGTACCTCCAGCTAAAATTGTGTGGATCCATAATATAGTCTTGAATAATAAACATCAGGAAAAGGAGATCCTTCAATTTTGATACACTGAGAGTTAGATCTATCATTCAGATAAGTAGCAATACATTAAAGCAATCAAAGCTCAAACAATTGGTGAACATTTGCTGAAACAGGCATTCTTGAGTTATAGTCAGTTTGGTAAGGACTGGCATCCACTCAAAATTACTCTTTACCACTAAGCATCTGCTGAAGAGCAAATTGTGAAACACTTGTAGGAAAATTGGTCTCAGTTGTTTTACAACCTTATTTACAGCTAACAATATTAACTATTTATATAACCACCACTTCCTCTCACTGTAATTTTCTGCCAACTTTTACAATGACTAGCTAGAAATATATTGGAGACCTGATAGTTACACGCATGTTGCCCAAGCCAATCTTCAACACAGAGATAGGCTATGATACTTTCTTATATATGGAGAATGATATAGCTTGGCATGCATTGCAACATTTGAGAAATCGCTATCAAATTGTTTGTTTTAGATGTAAGTCTGAACTCAGTTATGGGAAAAAAAAGACTTGGATTTCTGTAAAGTTGGAAACTGACATTGAGTTATAAATTTGCCTGGGACAGCTCTGACAGTATGAGTGCTCAAAGCAAACACAATAAGATGATGGACGGAGCGAAATTGTTTAGGCACTCACCCCCAGTCACTAGTAGATCTGGGTTGAATCCACCATCGTTCGTTTGCTCACTTCGCAACCCTAGGTCAGACCCATGCATATGCAAATCAGTCTTGATCCTGCATCAGCTAGAAATAAAACTGTGTAAAGGGGCAGTATAGATAGCAGACTATCAATTAAACTTGAGCCATTTGTGAGGTGGTAACTCTCCAAAAGGCTAAAGTTGTTCCTATATCTTGGGCATTTTGAAGTAATTGTGCCTATGCCCCCTGTCTGGAAGACATTGTAACACACCTGTATGGGGATCTGCAGGTTGGAGATGCATTCCTGAGATCAGTGGAGGTTGCAAGTGGCAGCAGCTGGAATAGAAAGAGGATGGAACAGGGCGCTCCCCAGCTGGTATTCTGCCCAAGGCCCTAAGTTATAAAGGGACATGAGGAGTCATGTATCATGTCGAATATAAGAAACATGCTTTAAATACAGGCAACTGAGGCTCCAGAGGAGCACAATCACAGCAAAGAAGCTGAGATCTGGGCATCTGCTTTTGGGGAGGGCATATGCAAAAAACAAATCCAACCCTTTACGGAACAGAGACCCTTTAGTCACAGCATTGACAGGCAAAAATCTAATCTTTATTGTAGGGGAAAAGGGAAGGTAATTCAAGAGGATCCGTAAACTAACACAAACTCC
The DNA here is from genome assembly GCF_964204655.1 of Triturus cristatus. Lineage (NCBI taxonomy): Eukaryota > Metazoa > Chordata > Amphibia > Caudata > Salamandridae > Triturus > Triturus cristatus. The sequence goes on from NC_140584.1 coordinate 255,422,479, forward strand.
CATGGAGGGGGGGTAGGGGTGTCAAACAGAGCTACACGGACTGAAAGCCATGTGGGACAAGATCTTTGGGAATTATCTTAACCACAATACCGTGTGAGGAGGACATGGTAACTACAATGCTTCACGTGGTCCTCATAGGGCGATCCCCGTACTTCCTTCTATGCTCTGTTCTACCTTCCACCTTATTTTGTATATTCCAGTACTAGCGTCTGATGTTGCGGGTTTCCTATAGCACCTCTCGAGGGTTTCCCCCAAAGAGTAGATTCATGGTCTCGGTATGAGGATTTCACATTGCAAGATCTGGATATAGATCTATGCAGGAGATATGGGCCACAAGACAAGGATCATAAATTGCAGCCGTGGTGACTCCTCCCCGTATTTTACCTGCGGGGCTCCAGCTTTTCAGTAGTACACCCTCAAATCATCCATCTCTGTTATCTCACCTGTCTGAGGCGCCCAATTTGGAAGGAAGTGACAATCTGCTGTGTCATCCCACAGCTCAAGAAGTAAAAGTCTCTGTCTCTTTACTCTGCTTAGAGACACTCCTATCCTCTATTTTACATTTGCTGGAAAGATTTGTTGGAGGGTCAGATTGTATCTTTGGTATTGTGATGGCAATATTGAAGCAACTGATCAATGACAAGAATTTCCTGCTAATCGTTAGTGTAAGAATTACGGCATATCCTTTCATGCTTTATTTCTCCTCGTTTTTGCTGTTTCTATCACATAGAAACAGCAAAACGCATGATGGTTTAGGTACAGGAGGGTGTCCCTTCCTGCACATGAACAATAATTTTGAAAAGGACGAGTTGCAACTTCTATGTGTGCTGCACAAAGCAGCACACATAGAAGTCACAAATCGCCATTTTAGATTGTTTATGTGCTGTAAGGGACACCTTCCTGCACATGAACAATAATTCCCCCCAACACAGGCACCCTTGCACTATGGAGCTAGGCAGCTGAAATTAGCGCCTGCACAGGGGGAAACCCAGGGCTGCACCACATTGTTGTAAATACGAAACAGCCCTGCGTTTCAGAAGTGGCACAGCGCGGCGTTAAGACAATAAGGCTAACATCGCGCTCCGTAACTTCTTTGTAAATATGCCCCTTTATTTTTCAATTTTCTACCTAGGGTTTTGCAATGGAAATGTTTGTTTTTTCTTTTGAGGTGTTTTCATGGATTTTGCAGGCTAATTTTACATGTTAAGAAGTACTGGTATTTTCCTAATTCTGCTTGGCGGCCATAACTGGGACATTCCTGTTGGCCAGCATTAACTGTCAACAGAACAGAACGTGCATGGAATCTGTTGGACTAAGTTATCACCTGGTGTAATAGCTGTGAGTACATTACTGTCGCACAGAAGTATTGGTTTGAAAATGTCCTCAAATACCTTCCTCCAGAGTTTCAGTAGCACATTCATACCTGAGGGCTTGGATTTCACAGTGTAGGACGCTCGCAGGACCTTCTCTTGGAGGTATTTCTCGACTGTATAGCCCAGATCTGTTGAATACTATTCCTAAATAGATAGCTGTACTTGTGTGTCTGATAAACTCTCATTGTATCATAAACTGTTGTTAGTGCTGTCTTACATTGGAGTTGTTCTGGAAGATCGTGGGCCCGATTCACAGAACTAACTTAAGACAAAATCCTAAACTTACTACTTTTGGTATTCACGGAAGTTAGGATTTTGTCTTAAGTTTTTCTTAAGACAACTTAAGTTTGTCTTAAGACAAACTTAAGACAAAATCCTAACTTCTGTGAAGACCACATGCAGTACGTTTAGGATTTTGTCTTAAGTTAGTTCTGTGAATCTGCCCCCGTGTATTTACTATTTAGCTCTTGTTTTGTTTGTTTTCATGTTCTATGGGGTCACAGTAGTGTGTACAGTATCCTGAGTATTTTTTGTAGACCTCATTCTGCTGGTGAAAGCTATTTGCATACAGCACGCAGCTTGTCTTTGTATCATCAGTGTGTAATTCAGAAGCCTGTGGTTCTTTTAATGCGATTCTATGTTATGAGCATGTTAGCTAAAATTGGCCTTGGGCAGCATCCCTTTCCCGTTCCTCGCTCACGTTTGAAACTGCCTTGTATTGTTTCGAATTTCCATGCACCATTTTATTTGAAGGCACGTGCTTTAATTATGTTGTGTGCCCTTTCCCTGCACCACTTTTAGTCAGTCAGTCAAAAAGCTTTATTTCGATAAAGATTGCATCATAAAAGCATTGACATACAAACATACAAGATACAATATATCGAAGTGGAAACATTGAATTTAGGATATAAAGAACTATAGATAAAAACAGAAGTGTAGGCTGGTCAACTAGTCTTCTTAACACCAACGTGCAGAATATAACAGTTTTAAGAATGTGCATTAAAAATCAATTTGAAGTATATTCATTAAAAATTGCTAAAAAAAGATGTTATATTTCAATGATAAAAAGACAGTTTCCCTAAAACTTTTGTGCAATAAGAACATATAAAAAAAAAAAAGAAAAATTAATAAAGAAGAATTCATATTGGTAGACGTAAAGATTTAGCCCTAATGTTCGAAGTCCACCCAAAGAATTTTGCCACACCGCAAACCAGCACTGGGCTGGTGTTGGAACGTAATATTCTAAGTGCACCACTTTTATTTTAGGAAGACTCCTGCATGTCAGATTGTTATTGCAATTGTAAACTATATTTATATAGCGCGTATTAACCGCGATGAGCTGTTGAAGCACTTTGCAACACGTGGTACGCTACTCCGGGGCCCAAGATTACAGGTAAATAGGTGGTAGATTAGTAACATGCGCTTCCGTTTTCCCTGGGGATTAGTTGTGGTCAGTCTGTGCTCTGAGATTTCGTGAATTTCCTGATGTGTTATGAATAGGAATAGATTAATGGAAGCGGATTAGTAAAGGAAAGAAGTGAGATGTTATTGGGGGTGGTTGACATGTGCGCCTGTTAGTTGGAGAGTTAAGATAAAATGAGGGAAAATATTTAGTCAAAGGTCATTAATACGGCATGTAAATGAGTTCTCTTGTTCTGTGGCTGGTCAGGAATTCCATTTGGCTACTGGGTAGGACGTCTTTATTTTTATAGTTTAAATCTTTAATTGACATTTTCCAACATTCAATATGTTCGGCTAAATCAGAATTGCATCTAATGGTAATCACCTATTTGACATACGTCTCATGTAAGTGAGCTGTGCCTATTGAGAACATATTAAAACCACAGAAAAACCTAACCAAACAAATCATAGAAACGCCTATCAAGAACGCTCTTATTTCAGTTTAAGATGGCACAAAATGCTTTCCCCACTTGGTGCTTATGAAGATATCTAAGCAGTTCCCGGGGTCCTGGCGTTCTCCTATCACTGCCTACAATCAGACACCTTCTTCATTTTAAAATCTCCACTAATATTACTGATCTGTCGGTTTTTTTCACCTCAGTAACTCTTGAATAAACATCAGAAGATTGTTTCTTATGAAAACTTACATTTTTTTTTAAATTCTGCATTATTAAATTTCCTACAGAGAGTTTTTTTCTATTGGCAGGAGCAGACAATATTCGCCATGCAATGCAAAATTCTATGTCTTGCTCGTGGAAAGTATGTAACAAAATATTCAGAAGCTCCATCCATTCTTTGCTGAGCATTATATATGAATTAGCAACAGCATCCTCTGTGAACCAAACGCTGAGCTTCCCCTCTCCTCCTATTCTTCTCTGCCTGCCACAATTTGCATGACAAAGAATTCCAATTACAGTGCTCCTGGGTAATCTCCAGCAGAGAATGCTCACTTACTGCCTTGGAGATGAAGACAGATAAACAGGGGGATTTGTGTATCGACTGCCTGCTTGGATATTTCCAGCACTAAAAGAAACCTGACCCGAGTAAATAACCTGGAGCGTTTTTTAACTAACTCATCTGGAAAATTCAAGGAAGACATGGCTGATTTTATTCTTCTTTTGTACTGCTGGAAGGCTATAAATTATTCAGAGCCCTTCAAATATTCATGGAAATCACTTTAGCCCTTCGGTCAAACAATGCCAAAATAAAGCTCTCGTTTCCCATCCCAGATCTACCGTGACTGCGACTGACACATTTAGAGAGTGTGCAAGTGTTCTGGATGCTGGAAATTGCTGCAGTAACACCACGCAGTGTGCAAGTGCTCTTGACAAGTGACTGCACGCAGTGTGTGCAAGTGCTCTCGACAAGAGACTGCACGCAGTGTGTGCAAGTGCTCTCAGCAAGTGACTGCACGCAGTGTGTGCAAGTGCTCTCAACAAGTGAGTGCACGCAGTGTGTGCAAGTGCTCTTGACAAGTGACTACACGCAGTGTGTGCAAGTGCTCTCGACAAGAGACTGCACGCAGTGTGTGCAAGTGCTCTCGGCAAGTGACTGCACGCAGTGTGTGCAAGTGCTCTCAACAAGTGAGTGCACGCAGTGTGTGCAAGTGCTCTCGACAAGTGACTACACCCAGTGTGTGCAAGTGCTCTCGACAAATGACTGCACGCAGTGTGTGCAAGTGCTCTGGACAAGAGAATGCATGCAGTGTGTGCAAGTGCTCTCAACAAGTGACTGCACGCAGTGTGTGCAAGTGCTCTCAACAAGTGACTGCATGCAGTGTGTGCAAGTGCTCTCGATAAGTGACTGCATGCAGTGTGTGCAAGTGCTCTCAACAAGTGACTGCACGCAGTGTGTGCTAGTGATCTGGATGCTGGAAATTGCTGCAGTAACTACATGCAAGTGCTCTCGATAAGTGACTGCACCGAGTGTGTGCAAGTGCTCTGGACGGCGGAAAATGCTGCAGCGACAACAAGCAGTGTGTACAAGTGCTCTCGACAAGTGACTGCATGCAGTGTGTGTAAGTGCTCTGGACAGGGGAAAACTTCTGTAGTAACAGCACGGAGTGCATGCAAGTACTCTTGACAAGTAACTGTATGCAGTGTATGCAGTGCTTTGGACGGGGTAAAATGCTGCAGTGACATCATATAGTGTGTGCAAGTGCTCTGGACGAGGGGAACTGCTGCGGTAACAGCAAGCAGTGTGTGCAAGTGTTCAGGACAGGGCGCGCTGTACGTGTAAGTGCTCTCAACAAGGGACTGCACACAGTGTGTACAAGTGCTCTAGACAGAGGGAAATGCTACAGTGACAGCACGCACAGCGTACAATTGCTCTTAACATATGACTGCCCGCAGTGTGTACAAGAGCTCTAGACAAGTAAAAACTGCTGCAGTGATAACACACAATGTGTACAAGTGCCCTTGACAAGTTATTGCAAGCAGTGTGTGCAAGTGCTCTGGATAGGGAATAAATGCTGCAGTAACCACGCAGTGTGTGCAAGTGCTCTCGATAAGTGACTGCATGCAGTGTGTTCAAGTGCTCTGGACAGGGAAACTGCTTCAGTAACAGCACGCAGCATGTGCGAGTGCTCTCGACAAGTGACTGCCCACAGTGTGGGCAAGTGCTCTAGATGGATGGAAATGCTGCAGTGACAGCAGGCACATTGTGCAAGTGCTCTCGACACGACTGCACGCAGTGTCTGCAAGTGCTCTGGATGGGGAAAATGCTGCAGTGACATGTGGTGTGTGCAAGTGCTCTTGACAAGTGACTGCACACAGTGTGTGCAAGTGTTCTGGGTGGTGGAAGTGCTGCAGGTACAACACGCAGAGTGTGCATGTGCTCTCAACACATGACTGCATGCAGTGTGTGCAAGTGCTCTGAATGGAGAAACTGCAGCAGTGACAGCAAGCAGTGTGTGCAAGTGCTCTGGACGGGGGAAATCTGCTGCAGTGACAGCGCACCGTGTGTGCAAGTGTTCTCGATCAGTGACTGCACAATGTGTACAAGTGCTCTGGACAGGAGGAAACTGCAGAGGTGACAGCACTCAGTGTGTGCAAGTGCTCTGAATGGGGAAAATGCTGCAGTGACATCTCAGTGCGTGCAAATGCCCTCAACAAGTGACTGCATCTAGTGTGTGAAAGTGCTCTGCATGGAGAAACTGAAGCAGTGACAGCAAGCTGTGTGCGCAAGTGCTCTGGATGAGAGAAACTGCTACATTGACAGCACACAGTTTATGTGTAAGTGCTATGGACAGGAATAAACTGCTTCAGTGACAGTGAGCAGTGTCTGTAAATGCTCTGGATGGAGGAAATTGCTGAGTGACAGCACACAGATGTGCAACAGCTCTGGATAGGAGGAAACTGCTGCAGTGACAGTGCACAGTGTGTGCAAGTGCCCTGGACTGAGGGGAACTCCTGAAGTGACAGCATGCAGTGTGTGCAAGTGCTGTGTACAGGACTAAACTGCTGCAGTGACAGCAGACAGTGCAGGGAATGATCTCAGCCAGTAACTGCATTCAAGTGCTTTCTATAGAATTAACTGTAGCTGTGACAGCATATAATATGTGTGAGTGCTCTGGACAAGGGGACTTGTGACTGCACGCAGTGTGTGTAAGTACTCTGGACAGGAGGAACCTGCTGCAGTGACAGCGTGCAGTGTGTACAAAGGCTCTGGACTAGGGGAATCTGCTGCACTGACAGCACACAGTGTGTGTACGTGCTCTTGACAAGTTATTGCAAGCAGTGTCTGCATTGCTCTGGATAGGGAAATAGGGAAAAAATGCTGCAGTAACCACACAGTGTGTGCAAGTGCTCTCGATAAGTGACTGCATGCAGTGTGTGCAAGTGCTCTGGACAGGGAAACTACTGCAGTGACAGCATGCAGTGTGTGCAAGTGTTCTGGAACAGAAAACTGCTGCATTCACAGCACACAATGTGTATAAGTGCTCTGGATGGGGGACACTGCTTCAGTAACAGCACGCAGCATGTGCAAGTGCTCTCAACAAGTGACTCCCCACAGTATGGGCAAGTGCCTAGATGGAGGGAAATGCTGCAGTGACAGCACGCACATTGTGCAAGTGCTCTCGACACTTGACTGCATGCAGTGTGTGCAAGTGCTCCAGATGGGGAAAATGCTGCAGTGACAACTCAGTGTGTACAAGTACTCCCAACAAGTGACTGCATGCAGTGTGTGCAAGTGCTCTCGACAAGTGACAGCACACAGTGAGTGCAAGTGTTCTGGGAGGGGGAAGTGCTGCAGTTACAACATGCAGAGTGTGCAAGTGCTCTCAACACATGACTGCATGCAGAGTGTGCAAGTGCTCTGCATGGAGAAACTGCAGCAGTGATAGCAAGCAGTGTGTGCAAGTGCTCTGGACGGGGGAAACTGCTACATTGACAGCACGCAGTTTATCTGTAAGTGCTATGGACAGGAGTAAACTGCTTCAGTGACAGTGAGCAGTGTGTGCAAGAGCTCTGGATAGGAGGAAACTGCTGCAGTGACTGCACACAGTCTGTGCAAGTGTTCTCGACAAGTGACTGCACAATGTGTGCACGTGCTCTGGACAGGAGGAAACTGCAGAGGTGACAGCACGCAGTGTGTGCAAGTGCTAGGAATGCGGAAAATGCTGCAGTGACATCTCAGTGCGTGCAAATGCCCACAACAACTGACTGCATGCAGTGTGTGAAAGTGTTCCTCATGGAGAAACTGCAGCAGTGACAGCAAGCTGTGTGTGCAAGTACTCTGGATGGGGGAAACTGCTACATTGACAACACACATAATATGTGTAAGTGCTATGGACAGGAGTAAACTGCCTCAGTGATAGTGAGCAGTGTCTTTAAATGCTTTGGATGGAGGAAATTACTGCACACAGTGTGTGCAACAGCTCTAGATAGGAGGAAATGGCTGCAGTGACAGTGCACAGTGTGTGCAAGGGTTCTTGACAAGTGACCGCTCAATGTGTGCAAGTGCTCTGGACAGGAGGAAACTGGATAGGTTACAGCACGCAGTGTGTGCAAGTGCTCAGAATGGGAAACTGTTTCAGTGACAGCAATCAATGTGTGTAAGGGCTCTGGACAGGAGGAAAACGCTTCAGTGACAACACATAGTGTGTGCAAGGGCCCTGGACATAGGGAAACTACTGCAGTGACAGCACACAGTGTGTGCAAGTGCTCTGGACTGAGGGAAACTGCTGAAGTGACAGCACGCAGTGTGTGCAAGTGCTGTGTACAGGACGAAACTGCTGCAGTGACAGCACACAGTGCATGCGAATGATCTTGACCAGTAACTGCATGCAAGTGCTTTGGATAGAATTAAACTGTTGCTGCAACAGCATATAATATGTGCGAGTGCTCTGGACAAGGGGACTTGTGACTGTACACAGAGTGTGTAAGGTCTCTGGACAGGAGGAAACTGCTGCAGTGACAGCACGCAGTGTGTATAAATGCTCTTGACAGGGGAAACTACTACAGTGTCAGCTCACAGTGTGTGCAAGTGCTCTGGTCAGGAGGAAACTGCTACAGTGACAGCATGCATTGTGTGCAAGGGTCCTGGATAGGAGAAAGCTAATGCAGTGACAGCACACAGTGCATTCAAGGGATTGGGACAGGCGGAAGTTGGAGGAAACTGATGCAGTGGCAGCACACAGTGTGTACATGGGCTCTGGACTGGGGAAGCTGCTGCACTGACAGCATGCAGTGAATGCAAGGACTCTGGACAGTAGGAACCTGCAGAGGAGACAGCACACACTATATGTGCAAGTACTATGAAACTGCTGAAATGACAACACACTGAATGTGTAATTACTTTGCACTGGAGGACATTACTGCAGTGTGCAAAAATGAGCAATTGCTTTGAACTACAGAAATGTGTTGCAGTGACAGTATGCAGTGTGTGTAAGCACTATGGAACTGGTGCAGTGACAGTATGCAGTGTGAGCAAGTTATCGGAACAAGAGGAACTTCTGGAATGACAGAAGGCAGTGTGTTCAAGTAAGCTTGACAGGAGGAAATACTCTGCATCCAGAATGTGTGCAAGTGCATCATGTGTGGTACTACTCTGAAGCTGCAGCATGACAGTACACAGAGTATGTGCACATTCGATGCTCTCAACCAGAAATAACTGCAGCAGTGACAGCACACAGAGTGTGTGCACATTACTCGCTTTCAAAAAAAGAAACCTATCCCAATGGCACCATATAGAATGAGTGTGTGTACTTTGGATGGCTACAGCAGTAGCAGTAAACAGAGTGAGTTACATGAACCTACAGCAGTGAGAGCACTCAAAGGGTGTGCAAGCCCTCAGGAGAAGAGAAAACTGCAGCAATAACTACAAACATAGTGATTGTTTGAGCTCTATGCAGGAGTAAGCTGCTGCACTGCCTTGAACCCTTCTGTAGTGTTGTGCTTTGTCTTTCCTTATCTGACATTGTTCATCCCGCTGTGCGCTGGGCATTTGGTGTGCACCCTAAAACTGAGCCTCTATCAGATGCCACCACCATTCTCCATTTGTGATGGGTCTGTTGCAAAGAGTTTATTGTACTTTACCTGTAGGAAACACTTTTCATCTGCAGGCATCCATCAATTGCTCGTAAGGGAGAGAGAGCTTTAGCCATTAATCATCTACTCATTCATTTATCCACTCCAAAAAACTCACCCACACATTAATTCACCCATCTGTGCCCTCACTCACCCATCATCATTTCATGAATTAAATGACCCAGTCTCACATTGATTCACAAACCCACCCTTCCCACACACACTCACTGACCAGCCAATAAGAGAAGCACTTCTAGCAAAACCTATCAGTGTTGTCAAGAATTGCTTATTTTATAATGGGAATACATAGCTGGCAGCATGCACATGTTGCTGCTCTGGACAGATGATGAGGCCCACTCACAAAGGTAAACTTTCAAGTGACTAAATCTACCCATGTAAGTTTACTTTTCCACATTTCTGTAACTTTACTATTCACCATTTACATGTGGTAAAAGTCTAAAAGTCTAAAAGTGTAGACGTGCATGTCCCCACCCTCTGAAATAGGGAGTGTGGTCAGTAAAAACAACATTAACATCAATAAAGTTAAAGTTACTACTAGTAGTGATTTTACAAACGTATTTGGAATTCCTCACACCTGGCGGAGACCTCAGATATTGGTCTGGAAATCTCTCTATAAAGTACAGATACATTCTGAAAAGTTAATTAAAGTGTATGTAATACATTTTATATATGAATTTTTTTAAATGTTGAATAATTTGTAAAATAAAATGCTACTGCACTATTAACAATATTTAGGTATATTACAGTTAAAGCAAAGTTCTTTTTTAAGAATTTACTTAAAAAGAAATACCTACCTAAAGTAAAATGCTAATATTTATTTACTATGTATTACATGTTATTACACTTTATGTATAGAGTTAATTTTAATTGGTTTAATTTTTGTTTACAGTTAAAAAAAAAAATTGAAAAAAAGGTGAAAAACCAGTGTCCATTTCCAGGGCTACACAAAAATGATGCCATGAAATAGAGACAAGTTGTGGACGTCTATCGGAGATGATCACAGAAGGGGAGTCTGTGTAATATTAGCACATTATGAATTAAGATTTCCACTACTTTAGGGCAGTTGGGATCTTTTTCAGTGCCATAAAATGAGCCATTTTGGTCACAATTCTATGATTAGCTAAAATGGTGATGTAGTCTTTATTTGGGGGCATGTCTGTGATAATACCCTGAACGATCATATGCTTGGCGGTAGTTTGGATGGGTATCAGTCGTAGTTGCCCTACTGGGCACAAATGGGAAACGCACCGCGATCGTAACCTTGAAAAGTGCCGGTCAGATTATGATGGCGGTGGTGACCGCGGCGGTGTGAAAATCCGTCCACCGCTTTCCCGCCGGTATCAATCCACCCGCTGGCCTTGCGGGCAGAGCTGGACTGCCAAAATGGTGCCGGGCCTAGCTTTCTCCGCCGTCCGGATTAGGATGCATGCGGAAGCAAGTTTTTCCACGGCGGGCTCTCTGCAATGGAAAGGCTGGTGGGGATTGCGTTTGGGGGCCCGTTGCGGGCCCCCCTTGTGTTGGGGGTGTGTTGGCACTGGGGCATTTCACTGCACCAAGTGGCAGGCACAGTGCAGTGCCTGCCACGTAGAGCAGTGAAGTGCACAACATGCTCGTTTTTGCGTTGCAGTGGTGCTGCTGCCAGAACCGCTCATCACAATGTTAAAGCTGCGGAATCCAACCGCTGCGGTGGCGGACCCATCATAATACAACGGTTGAGACCGCTGGAAGCATGGCGGATGGACCCAATCACCGCAATGCGTATCACATCATAATACCATGGTCGGGACCGCCACATGCATGGCGGTCGGACCCTATCACCGCTACGGTGGCGGCCGGAAAAAGTCCGACCGCCATCATAATGACCCCCTAATTCCTAGAACACATAGCTTTTCTTGTTTTAACCAATCTACAACCATTAGTGTGTTCACTTCTGTACATAGAAATATCTCCTAGAGCTACAATCTTATCATCTGGAATTCTTTTGAGTGGATTAATTTCGGAGTCAATCACATCAGGAACCCCAGTTCAGGACAGAGCATCAACTTTGGCGTTCTTAGTGGTTGAAAGGTAATGACAAAATCAAAAAATGGCATCCAACTCATTTAACAAGGGGTCAAGTCTCTTGGAGATTGTAAAAACTGTAGGTTCCTATCATCAGAGTAAATGGTGACAGTATGGTAAGCCAAGCAAATAGCAGCACCACTCTTGAAAAGCCTTATTAATTGCTAGCAACCCACATTCAGCTATTGTAAATTCTGATCTGCAGGCTGGGTTTTTTAGAAGAATGCTAATGGATTAATCTGTCCCGAATCAATATTTATTTCAGAGAGAGCTTCCCAAACGGTAATTTGAGAAGCATCAACTTCTACCTCGGAAGGTATAGTTGGGTCCGGATGTCGTAAGACGGGAGCAGACATGAAACTCTTTTTTTAGGAAACATGGGCATTCCCGGTTTCATTGCTAAAAGCAAAGACCATAACTTTTTCGAGTAAAGAGTTAATTATGGTGAATATTTCTGAGAATCGAGAAATAAGTCACATGTAGAAGTTAGCGAAACCCAGAAAGCTCTGGATTTCTATAATATTGGTTGGAGTGGGCCAGTTCAGGATTGTTTCTACCCTGCAACTATCCATTTTAATTCCCTCAGACATCAAATGGAATCCAAAAACCTCTACTGAAGTAGGATGGCAAATGCACTGCTCTAATTTGGCTAATAAATGGTTGTCACATAGACACTGAAGGACTGCTTGTATGTCTTTTAAATGTTTTTCCTTTTTGCAGCAGTAAATCAGAATGTTGTCAATATATACTACTACACAGTCGTCAAGAAACTTCCTCAGGCCCTCCTGATTCCTGATTCAAGGCACAATATTTGATGTACACCCTGAGCTCTCCACTCTTCTTAGGCATGAAGAAGAGTGGAAACGAAACAGGATCTATCAAGAGCCTAATAAATTCTATTTAGTGCTTTTAGGTAATTCTTGAAGTGTTGCATTTCCTGTTTGGTTAGACCATAAATTATACTGCATGGCAAATTTGCCCTCGCAACAGGTCTATTCAACAGTCGTAGATTCGATGAGGTAGGAGAATGGAAGCTTGGACTAGGTCAAAACATCAATGTACTTGTGGTAACAGTCTTGGAGTTGACCCTAAGTGCAGTGATCAACCACAGCACACGACATGGGCAAGGAAATGCTAGGTGACCCTTGATAACAAGAATGAACACAATAGGTAGAACTTCTTCGCCAATCTACCCAAGGATTATTTAATTGGAGCAAAGAAAATACTAAAATGGCCCCAAATAAGGAAGAGTCAATCAAATCAAAGCTGACAATCTCAGGATGACCATTGTCACACAGCATGGTTATGTTTTCAGTTTGGTAGGTGAGCAGTCCAGGAAATAATTCTGAACCATCAACTGACCTCACATGTTCTGGGATTTGCTTTTTACTCAGTGAGATTTCTAGATCTTTAGCTAATGACATATCCAATAAATTCCCTGTCATCCCGAGTCAAGCATTATCTTCGCTGAAGGGCACAGAATAAGTGTAACAGGAATTGTCAGGTTCTTGGAGACTTTGGCCAAAGTATTGGACAAACTCTGAGAGACCAAACAAGATTGTCTACTGGAAGAAATGGTTTTGACTTTCTTTGAAAAAAGTTTGTTGGATAAAGTTGGATCTTGCATATTTGCTTCTGACTTTTAAAGGTAATGGAAGGAATGCTTGAAAAAATCTCAGTCTCTGGTAATTACTCAGGGCCACATCCCAGACCGACGTTACTTTTCACACCATGCCTCCTCAGTTTAGACCCAGTGATATGCAAATCAGTCATGACTCTGCTCCAATAGGAGCAGTCCAGCCATAACTGACAGTCCAGGTCCTCCCTGAACCAGACGTCAAGCAACCCAAGACCATTTTAGCCCTTATTAGGGTTCACCAGTTGGGTATAGCTTGGTTGCAGTAACACAGTGCACACAGGAATAACAAAACACACAAAGGAGTCCTGAGGAGGTTTAGAGACCAGCAGGGAGTGACTCCACTCTATCACTATCAGACAACACAAAAATAGGCCCCTGGGTCTAAATAGCAGAGAGAGTACTGGGGAGTCCTTTTCATAGGATGGTTTCCCTCACCCACCCATAGGTGGCATGCTTCATCAGAGAGGAACCTCCTCGCGCTGTAAACCTAGTCACCATGCAGGCTACAACCCCCTTTCTGAGAGGGAGGAGTTCATGGAATTATTTTGTGTAGAGGAGAGGTATCCTAAAACCTTAAAATGAGCAGGGTGTGGCGGGAGTAAGACAGGAAATGTAAGTGAGCTAAAACTAATTATCTGGTATGCCAAAACAATCTTTAATGGGGCTCCTTCGTAAAAAGGAAGCAGAGAACTCTGGGAAGTTCCCAAGTTTAGGTATAGAGCAGCTCCTGTATAGAGCACCCTACTACAACACCAACGACACTTTGAATTTGCTCACCTCAAATGTCTGCTTTTCTGTCAAAGTTTTTAAGCACAGGATTAGCAAATTGCCATCCATGCTGAGGTACCAAGGAACAATGCCTTTTGCCATTTCTACAGCAGCATCTTTAAGAACAGGATTACCACAGTGCCATCCATGATGAGCAGTAAAGTGACAAAAGACTTTGTCCCTTTCTATCTAGTTTGGATGGCAATGTGCTAATCCTATGATTAAAAACTTTGATAAAAAAGCAGACACTTGGGGAGAGATAGAGTGGCGAAAGAAATGGGAGTGCATGCATGTGAGGATGTAAAGTAGTCTGCACTTACTGTGAAGTGCTCATAGGGCACTGGGCATGGTCTGCACTATGTAAAACTGACAAAAATAAAATGTGGATTCTGCCTGTCACTCCAATCTCCTCTTCCAACAATCAAGGACAACGCATTAATTAACCTCTGATGTCAGAAATAGATACCTATCTGCCCCCCTGAAGGGGTTGAGCAAGACTCGAGGTAAGACCTATACTTGGGGGAACACCTACCTGACATCCGTTGCTGGGCCGATCCGAACACTATGCCTGCAACAGAAAGAAAAAAAAGATGTTCAATTTTGCAGGGCAGTTAAATAACAAAAGAGTGACAAGGGAAAAAGGAGCAAAAGAGCACGGGCAAAAACCAAAAAGATTTGTTAAAAGAACCCTCACTCACCAACCTAGTTGGTGACATGCTTCATCATCGGGTTCCCACCAGAGAGGCCGAGTGCCTCTCTGGTGTGCTGCGACGCCTGAATTACAGCGGAGCTGGTTTTTGAATGTGAAAGGAAGTGAAGTTAAAAGGTAAATGATTTTAACCAACAACAAATTTAATCATGGCAAACCAAAGACCAATAAAAGCGTGAGTTGGACAAGAGCCGGTTGGTTAGGTTAACCAGAGCTCAACCAATTTGCAATAAGGTCGACATGTTTCTGCTTATCATGCCCAGTTGGCTAAGCTTTCATCAGGACCACAAGAGCCTCCACGGCGGTATGCGCACGCTAAGGCGCACCCTAACCTGTGGAGATCAAATGGTAAAACTCACAGTTCTACCGAAAAGCCATCCTATTATTCCGGGGCTAAGAATGTCTGTAAGAGAAAAAAACAGACATAACACACATAAAGAGACATAACTTTGTTGATTGCATTTATTCTTCTTTACGTGATTGAGTGAACAAATAATTTGATAATCCCGTGCTGTGGAGCGGGAGTGGGTGTCAAAATAGCAATTATAGCCAAAACGTCCAAACACGAGTAATTACTCGTCGCAAGCAAAGGACTTATAGAAATATCAAGGTGTTTCCATAAGACCCTATACACTCATTGTGCCTGCGTTCGATTACATTGTGTGGTGTCAA
This sequence comes from Triturus cristatus, assembly GCF_964204655.1. Lineage (NCBI taxonomy): Eukaryota > Metazoa > Chordata > Amphibia > Caudata > Salamandridae > Triturus > Triturus cristatus. Next base: position 255,437,713 of record NC_140584.1, read on the forward strand.
GTCAGCAGACAAAGTGCAATCGTAGTGGCTATTTAGCCGCTGTGTATGCCGAAGAAATAGCGGACTCGTGAGGTGGTAGGCATGCTATAAACAAGCGTCTGAGGTGTTTGCCAGGCGCCGTTGCTCCAGAGCATGTCTAGCATTAACAATTGTTAAAAGCAGCTGCATGGATAAACGATTTGATCCTCTTACTTATGTACTTGGTGCTACTAACATCATGGGTCCGAGAGGTGGGTAGTGAGCTATAGTATCTGCCAGGATGGAAGACAAACAATAAATTGTTTTAATCTGTTAAGATAATCAACACAAGTTGAAAGGAACCTAGTGCTGTATCAAGGAATGGTTCGCCAACTTACTTCCATGCTCGCACACTCCCGCGATCAACCTCGATCTGTCCTCCTCGGCCCGGATATTAGTGAGTGAATGGGGAACGCGGAAGTAAATACTCCGTGATTCCCGTCACGTGATTGTTTCGACGCGCGTATGCGTGTGATGCAGTCCAAAGGGGCGTGTGTTTAGAAAGTTAGTGTGTGCGTTCGTATTGGTTCTACCTTCGTAATGGGGAATTTGAACTGGCGTGCTTTATCCAACGAGCTTACATTGCTCGGGATAACCATGGTGTTTGCACGAGAGAACTAAATAGTGCGTTAGGTTAGTGGAGGTGCATTTATAAGAAAACACGCCGTTTAGAAGGGAACATGATACGCAAGGTGCATATGCCAAATATTTTACCTGTCTATGGAGAGTCTCAATCAAAGGCAAACCTTGTCACCCTGATGTTGGGGGTTGACAAGGGAAAGTGGCAAATCAGAAACTGTTAAGAATTAAGCTACACGGAGGCTATTTAGGTATTTAGCCAAACTGGCTAGGCTGGGTCAGCAAATCAGTGTATTAATATGGAACCCCATGGGATACTGTCATTCAGACCAATAAGATGAGTAGATAAACGATAAACCCAACGTTGTTCTTTTTCGAATAGTAACTGTTGGGTATTTGGTCCAGGCTTCAGTTTTTCAATGATTGACCACTTCATGTCATTTGTTGTGTGGTTTAACAGCAAAAAGTGTTCCGTCAGTTTTGTGCTCAATTTGGTGCTGCGATGTTCGCAGATGCGCTGTTTGATTTTTCTACTTGTCATGCCGACGTATTTCAGTCCGCATGGGCAAGTGATTAAGTAAACCACATCAGTGGAATTGCAATTAGTGTGCATTTTCTGCATCCATTGTTTACCTTGTTCGAGTATTAGATATTTCGAGGGGGATGTCAGATGGCAGACACCACATGAGCCACAGGGGTAGTGGCCAACAATGGGGGGAAGGCCCCACGCACTGACAATGGACTGGTCTTGATTCTTATCCTGGACTTTCGGACGGGTATGTACCAAAGAGTCCTTAAGGCTTCTTGCTCTTTTATAAGAAAACAAGGGTTTCTCCCAGTCATGTTTGTTGCTTGTCAGGATATTCCAATGTTTCCTGATGGACTTGCTTACTGCGTTGGATGCTGCGTTGTAGGTTGTAATGCAAGTGAGAGGTATAGAGTCCTGATCGTCTTTCACATGAACTTCCAAAAGAGCCTCCCTGTTTTGGTTGCGTGCTCGTTTGTTACTCCTTGAAAGTATTTTATCAGGGTAGCCACGATCTTTCAATTTCCCAGTAAGTTCATTGGCTTGTTTTTTGTATGTAGAGACATCACTGCAATTACGACGGAGACGAAGGTATTGGCCAAAAGGGAGGTTTTCCCTCAGTGGCCGTGGGTGGTAACTTGTGAAATGTAGCAGGTTGTTTTTTGCCGTCGGTTTATGGTGGGTTTTGGTTTGGAGAGTATTGCCTACCCTAGTGATGACCACATCCAGGAAAATCATCTCATCTTTGTCATGAGTATGTGTGAACTTGAGGTGAGGATCGCATGCGTTCACCCAGTTGAAAAATTCCAGGAGGGATTCCTCTGAACCCTGCCAAATGATCAAGACATCATCAATATATCTTTTCCAAAAGAAGATATTTGACGAAAAAGGGTTTTGTGGAGCTAGGATGAATTTGCATTCGAAATTGAACACATACAACCCGGCTACCGAAGGCGCAAAAGTGCTGCCCATCGATGTGCCAGTTGACTGTAAGAACAGATCGCCCTTGTATTCAAAGAAATTCCTTTTTAATGCGAGGGCAGCACATGCAATCACAAATTCACGTGGAGTTGTGTGGTTCCAAGTGCTAGACTCTAGAGTGCTCCTGATTACATCAATGGTGTCGTCCTGGGGAATGCAGATATAGAGACTTTCAATGTCCATGGTCACCAGGAAAACGACTCCATCAGGGAGTGTGATCTCCTGGAGAAGTGCCAATAAACTTTTTGTATCCTTGAGGTAGGTACTAGTTGACTGGATAAGCGGTTTTAAGAAAAAATCACAGTAACGTGACAGGGGTTCCAGCAGTGAACCAATCCCAGACACTATGGGACGTCCAGGAGGGGGTATTCTGTTCTTGTGCGTTTTTGGTAGCGTATAGAAGTAAGGGATGGTGCCCTCACTAGTTAGGAGGAAAGTTGCTTCCTGTTTAGTGATAAAACCCTGGAGTTCTGCGTCCTCGACCAACTCGTAAATGATACTCAGGAGTTCTTGGGTAGGATCCGCAACTAAGGGAATTTTGCAGGGCACCATACCAAAAGATGCAGAGACAGAAGAAGGATAGGCCCAGGATATGGAGATAAGAAGGAAGCTGAAGAAAGTGAATACGGACTTGAGTCCAACCCGAGGAAGGAGGAGGAGAGTGAGCCACCTAGAGGTACCTGCACAGAAGACTCTGAGACTGGGGAGGGAAATAGACTTATGAGGAGGACCAGCACCACAACCCAGAACAGCAGAGAGAACCTGTCAAGAGATCCTGACATCTGGGAGGGAAGGACCAGGCTACAATACAATAGGAGAACCGAGAGACCTGCCGGATACATGTTATACCCTGGTGCGTGAACTTATGCCGTTTTGACAGTGGGAATAGAATAACACCAACAATGCCCAAAGGGTTGTAGTGTTTGACCTTAAGGAGTGAAGTATTAGCTAATCTTCTCTGCATGAGGACCACGGCGATTTAGTATGTTTCCATAATGGTTTTTATTTGGTGTTCAGCCAAGGACGTAGTCATCGCTGAGTGATTTATTTTAATTTGGATATTAATTCTCTGGTAATTTCCTATGACAATGGTAAGACTAGTTTCTTTTATGTAAAGAATCATAAACCAAGAACAAGAAGGGAGGAAGTGGATCTCATAGGCAGAAAAGGCAGAAGGAAGAGGCTGGAAGAAAGAATGTTCTACCAGTCATAGAGAAGGAAAAGAATAATGTATTGGTTGTGAACTTACCTGTGGCTTGTTTTTTTCCTTTTGAGGGTGCCAGTGCGAGGACCTCAGGAATGACCTAGAAGAAGAAGGAAAAGCACCAGTAACCGCCCTGAACCACCAGAACTGTCCTCATCTCAAAAAACCCTTAATCCTACATACTCTGGTCATATATATCACTGCCATTAAACGAACAAAAATACTATCTAATGGCCCAAATGCGCAGTATGAAACTGGAAAATCTGCTTTACCAAATTGTGTGATCCCCTGCTTTAACAAATTGTTGAATCGTAGATAAACACTTTATTTCATCCAGTCTCTTTTTTGTTCTTTTTCACATATAAGAGCATCTTCACATACATGAGTTCGAGATGTGTGCTGCTCAAAAACCTATCATGGTTGAGTTAAAAAACTATCATGTTGCTCTGTGTATAAAAAGAATGTAGCCCACATATAGGGTTCACAGGAAAACTAACTTGCTTCTTAGTTCACTGATAGCATTGTCATAACGGAAAGGAATGTTTCTCAGTTCATGTTTAAAAATTCTTGTTTTTATTAACGTTTCTAATGCAGAAATCCAATCTTTCACAAGCTTCAGAAAAACAGGTTTTTGAAATTTGAAGACACCTTACCATATTGTAACATGATGTTTGTTGCATGATTTCTGTACCAAATATTTTAGGGCTCAGCTCTCGCATGAACTCTTACAACTAGAGCAGACCCATGGCTCAGCTTTCTCTGTTAATTTGTTGACTTGTCCTGCTCTGTGCTAAATGCTTATGGTTTGTAAATACTGCTCTGGTGTCCATAACTCAAAGAAATACAGAGAAGATCATGATGACAAATGGTCCAGAGTGACTGAGCCTCTCCTTGTAACATTGACTGAGACTGCATCCGATGAGCGTCTAATAAACGTCAGTGCCTTGAATCATATGCTTAAGAAACAAGGCCTGGAAATGCTCTGTACAGCGGCGCCCCACCGCTAAGACAGAGGAACGTCGCCCCACTTCTTTAAGTGCGATCTCGATACAAAAAATGAAATGCTACTAGCGCTCTGTTATCATTTTATTGTTTGTATTGTGTTCGCAGTTCAGGTGGCAGTGCTGGGCTTCCCGTGTCACAGGGAGGACTGGTGGCTACACCTTAAGTGCACATGTAGGTTTGGCCGGCCCTCACGGGTTGGCCAAACCTACATGCGCATTTTGCATGTTCACCACTCAATCTGCATTACAACCTGGGTGGAGAACATGCCCAGGCTTCCATCCCCTATCTGAACCATGGCGCTCAAACCAATCACAATGCTGCATTGCAGTGTTGTGATTGGCTGGGAGCCTGGATGCTTGCCTCCTGGTTCCTGTGTGGAGTAAAGGTGTCGGCTGGCGACCGGCAGGACGAGCAGATAAGTTTATTTTTTCTCTTCTTTTTTTTACCCCCCAATACTCCCTTCCCCCCACCACTGTTCCCTACCAGCCGCTACTGCTACTGTCTCTGTAGTGGTTGCAGTCCAAGGGTGGGCGATCATCACAAAGAAGAATGGGCCTATGGACTGCCATCCCAAGAAGTTACCAGTTATGAGCAAACCGAGCCAGTGCTGTCTGTTAGTCTGAAATCTGACAAATGAGTACTGGTCAGTTTGTCACCCACTGTCTTCAAACCAGTGAGACCAATTAACACCATCCCTGTTTCAGCTGATAAAGGGGGGGAGGGTTCACAACTCCACTGGTCATAGGCCAGACCCTGCAGCCAACCCCATGCTGCCTGGCCAAAGGCCATACACAGAAGGGTGGGTTGATCCTTTTAGGGGTATTGGACATAGGGACTGCCACAGGCCTGGCCCTGTGGCCAACCCCATGCCATGCATGGCTTAAAGCTATGCTTAGTGCTGGAGTTTGGGTGGGAATGTATACAAAAACAGAAAAACACTGAAGAAAAACAAAGGTTAAAGTGGGGTTATACTTAGGTGAGATAATAAGATTTTAGCTTATATTTAAAAAAAAACAAGATATACACTCTAAAAAACACAAAGGTTAAAGTGGCATCATAGTTAGGTCTTGCAATAATGTAAAAGCTAACATTTAAAAAGAAAACAAATTGAAATTCACTAGTTATACTTTACTGACCTAACTATAACTTACACTGCTTATGAACTCACATATTACAATATTCATGACATGTTAAATGACATCATTCATGGCATCTCTAATGACATCTCAAAGGACATCACTGATGACATCACTGGTCACTGGGCCTGCACATCACACCATTACAAGACACAAAACAATACAATGCACCTGATCTCTCATTCCTTTTACCAGCTGGCAGAGTAGAAGCGCAGAGCCACTCCCGACAATAGCAGGCACATCCTCATCATATGCATATTTTCCTGGTATAATTCAACATGAGAGCCACCAGAACATAGCAGAGTCTCCAAAAAAACATTGGCACGCCAAAGTCCCACACATGCAGCTATTAAAGCAAGCAGCATTGACAGAGTTAGGCTGAACTCTCAAAGAAAAATGTTAAGAAAATGAGTTAGAAGATTAAGGGGCTGGTTCACAGAGGTAAACTTACACTTTTGTGTAAGTTTACTATTTTTTTTATATTCATAAGCTACGAATTTAATTTTACTAATAGACTGCAGAGAGTCCACCCTTCTGGCGGAGATTCTGCACAAAGAAAGATAGGCATGTCCTATCATTATATGTGCTGAGTTCTCCCACTCGACTGCAGAGCCTTCTTGCGAAAAGGGGACAGTGTTTTCTTTGCTTCTTTAAGAAAGCCTATCTGGCCACGCATTTTCACTTTGTGAACAAAAAACCTGCAAATGCCACGACTTATTATCAGGACAGCAAGGCAAAACGAGAGAGCAAGGGTGATTAGTGATTACCAGTCACTTTATAGTCGGCTTCGGGCATCTAAACAGCGCGCAATTTCTAAGCAAAAATAGATAAATCAGCAATGAAAAGGTAGTTGTTCCGGCACATTAGATACATCAATGAACACAGACGTGTTCCAATTACAAGCTACGTCATGCACGTAGGCAGTCGAACACAAGCATTTCTTGATGCTGAAAGGTTGCCCCGGTGAGGTACCAGAACATTGAACAACACAACAGAGCTATAAACAACTCGTAACTATGTAAATACATGTATTCTATGTATGCGGTTTATAATGAGCAAACTACAATCTGAACTGTTCTGGGATTCAGATTAGAGGGGCCATGCGGAGATGGAAAGAATTAACAAGGTAGTTGAGTTACTTGGGGGTGGGGAGGAACATACGTGTTCTGCTGAGGAAGGTCAGGGTGGGTTGTGCTGTGGATTCCGGTAGGGAGCAGTTCCGTAGGGAAGGTGCAAACTTTAGCGAACCCGACGTCAATATTTTCGGTTCCATAAGTGGAAAAATCCTCTGCAAATGAGTGTTTTGGCTACTTTCAGCACCTAACACGCTTTATTCCTGACCTCCACTGCGTAAGGGTGGCACACACAGCCGCTGCAACAGGGCGTCGGGAGACTACAACGCCCACCGGTCTGTGGCCCTCGAGTGAATGCAGAACGATGTCTTCTCCAGCTGTTTACTGATCCACAAAGTCAAACAGGCGTGCCCACTCTCAGGTCACCACTCAGCGTTAAGCAACGAATACTACTGGTGTGTCAGCCACAGCAACTGCAAGGTTTGTGACTGCAAACAGGAGCACGCAGAGCCTTACGAGGATCCGTAATACTCACCACCTCCATTTCGATTTCCTGATCGCACTACCTGTGTGAGTCGATTTCATGAATGCAATTTTTCTGAGTTTATTATTTATCATAATCGTATTGAGAATTGGCCTTGAAATGGCAGTGACAATCTGAACTACATTATAGGTCAAATTCAATGATGGTACTGTGTATCTGCACAGCACCTGATCCCAGTTGCTGCCTAATCACAGGCACAGCCCCAGGAATGCCTTCCGGGTCAACCATCTCTCTTAGCATTGCTAGACGTTCAATTGAAAGAATTATTTCCAAACAAACACAGTAATCCTACCACACAGCATTGGTTACTGTTCATTGTTTTCCTCTCGTTCGGCTGCCAGTCACATGACCTCCAGAGGACACCTCAGCAGGATGTGGTCGGTATCAATGACTCAGCTGTCACTCACTGCATGGTGACAAACAAGGTATTTTTAGTTTTAAAAAGGAAGCACTGTTTGCTGATTTGGTCGTGCAACTTTGGGAATAAAGCTGCCTCTATGTCCTGGCTCACAAGAACAGCTAAACTGTATAAGGTGTCTGCAGTATTTAAAAAGTCACCATTAAATGTTAAAAATAGCTCCCCTCAGACTGCAGTGGGCAATGGTAAACGCACATGGGACTGGCATTGTAGTGTAATGCAATTCCATTTATGTTGCATGTATATGCCACTTACCACCTCTGACAAGGAGTTGAAGGGCTTTAGAACAGGGAGCACAATACATCGGGATCCAAGGTTAGTGGTTAGTCCAGTGTTACACAGTATTGTTGGTTACAGGGATTAGTCTTGTGCACTCAAGCAAACCAGTCCTTGCATTCACTTCAGTTTCTTTGTGGCAGATTAAAGTAATTGAAGTTAGGTGAAATTAGTGGGGAAAGAGGGATATTTGAGTTCTCAGAGATGTTTGGTGGGGTTATTGGAAGAGCTGGAGGAGATTAGGCAGGGTTAAGCTGAAGGTGCATAACTTTCCGTAAAAGGCGACTTTGTGCTCTTTAAAACCGGTTTTCGGCCAATTTGCAGGAATACTTAACTCTGCAGCAGTGCCACCCTTCACTGCCTATTTGGTGTAGCTTCAAAAGACACTTGTTACAGTTCTTTCACAGTCTCACCATTTCAGAACTGAAGCATTTTCAATATGCTATATTTCGAAGCCATGGATGTTGCTTATTCATGTTATGCAACTAACTCCCATTGACAAAGCCAATAGTACTCGATTGTTGTAAGTGTAATGTCACTTACTGTATAATATATCTGGATCTAATGACAGAAGTAGCACAATACCAGTCGGGCGGCACACTAGGCTAAGCTTAGATTTTCAGGTTAGATGCTTTTAAAACACGCCCTTAATTACATCGGTCAAGCCCCTTTGAAAGACCCCCCCAGTTTTTTCATCCCAATTAAAGCCCTGCCAGTACCCCCTAGGTCTCAGTGTATACCAAAGGTTAAAGTGATTTCTATATATTTCAGGATATAGCCATGCGTGGGACAAACACATGGAGCCGAATATGGTATAACACAATCAACCTCAATGTTGTTCTGAAGGAACTGAATATTGCATACAACAATCAACCTCAATGTATACAATAAACCTTCCTACTGTGTATATCAAAAGCAGTGCTTAAATATAGGGGATATAGAGCAGAATTATATCTCCCGCTCGGTAGGGGAGAAATATAATTCCTGGAGAAAAGTCTTTCACCAATTTTTAGAGTGGGAGGTTCAGCAGAAGTAACTTTTTGTCCTGCTGCAATTCTAATCTCTCCTTGTATGGACCATTTTTGTGCCGTCTTGTGTGTTGTCAGGTGCTATGACTGTGTTGAGTGCATGGAGCCCAGGTATGACTGAACGTCATCATTGTTCTTGACCAGTGCTTTAAATGGGCCGGTACTGTCCGGTACGGAGTGCCAGCACTTCTTTGTCAGTTATGATAAGTAAGATCTATGAATGGCTTCCTCCTCAGGCCCCAAACGTTCCTTGAATGAAGCAACCACAAAGAGATGATGCACGGAGTGCTGAAACTTTTCAAACACTCACCCCCAGTCACAGATCTGGGTTGAATCCAGCATCCTTCTTTAGCTCACTTCACCCCCTCAATTCAGACCCAGCTATATGCAAATCAGTCTTGACCCAGTGCCTCATGGGAACAGTCCAGCCCGAACTGCCAATCCAGGCCTTCCCTGAACCGGAAACAAGCATCCTGGGACCGGTTTCTGGGTAACACCCCTCTTCAGCCAGGCTAGCTTGAATCCAGTGGCAAAGTGAGCAGGGGACCCACGTCTGGGCATACCCTGCCAACTTAGGGCGAAGAAAGCAAACACAAAGAGATGATGGACAGAGTGCTGAAACTTTTCAAACACTCACCCCCAGTCACAGATCTGGTTTGAATCCATCATCCTTCTTTGGCTCACTTTGCCACCTCAGTTCAGACCCAGCTTTATGCAAATCAATCTTGACCCTGTGCCTCATGGGAACAGTCCAGCCCGAACTGCCAAGCCAGGTCTTTCCTGAACCGGAAACAAGCATCATGTCATTGAACCAGGTTTGTACTGTATCTTGTTGTTGTTCTTATCAAATAAAAGTAATTTCGCCTTGGTTACGTTGAACTTTAGTTAGACACTGGACATTCTGTGTTTGCGGCATTGGATGTCTGAAGCAGAGGAGACTTTTAAGCAGAGTTGTGTGTCATTGACATATTGGTGAATCTTGATGCTGTTATCTGTGAGTAGTGCCCCAAGTGGCTCCATGTAAAGACTGAAGATGACAGGAGAAAGTTTGGAACCCTGGGGGACTCTACTTGTGATAGGAATCTTTTTGAGCTGGAGGTTTGAAAGGTATTGGTTGGAAAGGTAGGAGGAGAACAAGTTAAGGACATTATTGAGGAATCCCATTCACGAATCAAGGGTGCGTAAGACAGTGGGATGGTCGACTGTGTGGAAGACACCTGAGAGGTCCAGCAATATCAAGAGGTAGGGGTCAACTTCATTCGTGGTCAAGAGGGCATCGTTCATGATCTGTAAGGTGATGATCTCTGCTGCAGCATGAACTTAAGCCAGAATGATAGCCATGCAGGAGATGGTTAGCATTGATGTGGTCTTGGACTTGAACATAGACTGCTTTTTCAATGATCTTGCCAATGAATGGTAGGTGAGGGATGGGCCGCTAGCTGGCATGGTCATCAGCATCTAGTGTAGGTTTCTTAGGAGTGGGTGGATCTGGGAAGTCTTGAGAACTTCGTGGAAGAGTCCTTGAGTGAGGTAGTACATGGATATGACATGTATATTATCCTCAGGAGCTATGCCCCTTTCCCTGACCTCTGCCCTCATAATGTCAGATACCTTTTCTATAACCAGTGCAAATAGCATTGTGAACTCAGGATACCCCTTTCATGTTCCTCTTTTTATACCAAACAAGATGGAGATTAGCTTGCCTGTATGGACCCTTGCTGTGGGAGTGAACTACAGTAAGGAAATTCAAAGGAGCCCCCCTTCTCATAAGCCCATCTGCCCCAGTACTGGCAACAAATACTACCATCTAAGCATGCCAAATGTCTTCTCAAGGTCAATAAACAGGACTATGGGGAATTGTAAGGTTCTGTGAGCCTCTACTAGAATCCTAAACAGGTGTTTGATGATCAGCATCATATTACATTTATGTATGAACCCATGTTGGTCTGGATAAACCAATAGTGGCAATAAGGGGTACAGCCTCTTCTATAAGAGTTTACTCACTTTTTTTCCAAGTTCAACATTAAGTTTCTCTTTTTGATAAACTTTCCAAGGGGTCCGATCTAGGTTTAGGGGGAAAACAAGTAATACCTCTTTGGTTGCTTCGGGAATGTTTCACTTCGCTAGTGCCTCTATATACAGGCTTGCCAATTGCAGGACCCTTAGGCTAAACAATAATATGCCAAAAGTCCCTGTAAACCTGAGATTTTACCTAGGGCCATATCTATAATGGCTTCTGTGACTTCAGCTTCTGATACAGGTTTCTTAGTTTCTTTCATGTGGCCTGACAATGCATGGTGCAATGCCATTCTGTTCAATTAAGCATCTATGGTTGTGTGAGATACTGAAGCTGTATGTCTGAATAGGCCAGTGTACTATTAAAAAATGCATCATTAATTTCTGCCTGGGTAAAAATCATTTCCCCCCTCGCATACTTGACCTGTTCTACTGGATAACCCATTTGGATAGAAATTGTCAACCATGCTAGTACCCCTGCCTTACCCCCATTGATTGTGGTCTAACTAAGTATTCAATTATAATAAGTACTTATTAGTATGTGCTTATCATATAATTAAGGCTCCAATGATGTTCCAGTATCATGGGATATTTTTCCCTTTTAGACAGAAGTCATTGACGTGCAGTGGCATTACTGATCAACGATAGGTCCAGAGCCCTAATCGATTCATCTACTTTATTCAGATTGGATTCCAGCATCTTCCAGACATTGGTAATGACATAATGCAGCGACCTCTAACTACCACCTTGAAAGACTCCCATTTCCATGACAAATTCAAATCAATACTTTTATTTTCCTTGACAGAAGTCTGTATAGTCTCCCTCAGGGTCCCTCTAAAGTTTCCTCTGATAGGAGCACTGCAATTTCAAAGTGGGAATTTCTTACTTCACTTGCCCCGATCCAAGTTAACCAGTAATGTATTATCGTCAGATAAAGTGCAAACCAAGTATTCACTGTGTGTGGCCAAACCCTGTATGCCAATGCAACACAGTAATTGGACCAATTTGATATGTAGTTCATACATTGAGAAGTACAATGATTATTTTTGGAGTCATGGGTGTTATCCCCACCATGGTTCCACAAGCACCTGATGGAGTTATCTTAGGTTAAAATCATATTTGCTTAGGGAAATTAACATTTTGATTTTGAAACAATAATGCTACAATGTACATAACTATGTTTTCGTGGCTTAGTCTGAACTAGGCCTCAATTAAGCCTTGTCTCCATATTAATTTTTAGAATAGCCATGTTTTCATCATGTTTTTATTTTTCATTGACACCACATGCAGCAAAATGTGTAGTGACACTTTGAGAGCCTCGAAGGAAGTTCTTTTGTTTATTTATTTCTCTCTAAAGTCTCTTTCTGCCTTAAACACATTGTATTCATTAATTTATGTAACTTTCATTGTTTATGTAACCAGATTTGTACTGTTGCTTCTGATGACATTACGTCAGAGTGGAATTTATAATAATTCATTTAGGGGGTAGTACTAAGATGGTGGCCTTATATGATGTGTGTTTATTCTTTATTTTGATTAATCAACATGTGATACAATTGCTCACCTTATGCTGACTGTTCAGTTTCCATTTTTTTAAATTGTGAATTTGTCTATAAAAGCTCCTGGGTGACCTCTAGGCATGCTGACTAATATCTTACTGGTTTGCTGCATATTTTGGACGTAGACTATTTTCAAGATTTTGCCCATGCTGCATCTATTTTTATTGCTGCCAGTTATTGAAGGCATATGATTTTGGAGACTTTTTGCAAATTCACTATCATTGCTAATTATGCCTTTTGACTGACTAACAATATTTTGCTTTCTGTATTGCACTTTAATAGGATTTATAAACCTTCATGGTTTATAACTTACTGATCTTGAGCTTTTTGAGTCTCAAAGTTTACTAACTGCTGTTTGAAATGCTGTTTTGACTTTTATGTTCAGGGGCACATTTCCTCATCTATTCGTGAGGACAACATCATTCCCCAATACTGCGTAGGTCTGTTATCTCTTATCTGAGATAGTGTGAACAGTTTTGGTGGAGAATGTGGTCAGATTCAAGATAAAATAAAAGATCTAACCAGAGTTGATATTTTCCTCAATCTGCGATCTGATCCGTCTGTTTCCATGGTCTGGACAACTTGGATTATTTTGAGAGTTCTGGCATCCCAGAGCTGCTCCTGAATGAAGGAGTGTGTGTATTAGTAGAGCAGAATTAGTTGTTATTGATTATGGCATTCCTGAGCAGAGTGACAATGCTAGTGCCAATGCTAGTGCATTGTGGGATTTGTAGTTGGAGAGTGTAGATTAATGTGGTGACATGAATTATACTGTGTGCAAGCTTTGTTGTTATGTGCTTTGATTTGTGGTTTATTTAGAGCGGGCGATTACTGTGATTTTGACAATTTTGTTATACTTGTGAGTTAGACAGTCAATGCTCAATTTGAATATATCTGTGTGCTATCCTTAAAAGGTTGAAGTTTTATGAATTGTGTTGAAAATATTGAGTGATGGGTTATTGGTTCAGTTGAAATTTTGATGACTCGTGCACAAAATCATCACATGATAAACAGTCACCTGACTAAGTGAGCCAACATTATTGGTGGTTGACAACATTTCAATTAGTAGGTGCAATACATTGAACCCAGTAGCACTGCTGCCAATTCCAAGTAAAGATTAGGAACATGAGAATTGTGACTATGCCTGTATAGATGTGATCTGATTGTGTACTAAACTTTGTGGATTGTTCATGTCTGTGAGGACGTGATAGAAAGTTGAAAGCAGTATTTGCAGTCCATTTCAGAAATTGTTAAAGCATCATACTTGGGCAATGTAAACTCAGCACAAGTAGCAGAGTTAATTGCCCTCACAAGAGCATGTTGTCTAGCCAATAAAATGAGTGTCACAACCTACACAGACAACCAGTATGATTTAGTGTGGTCCATGATTGTGGGAAATTATGGTCGCAAACTGGTTTATGACATCTTATTGTAGCCATATACGTAAACGTACATACATTTTGAATTTATTGGAGGCCTTGCAGCAACCTAAAGAAATGTCAGTTATAAAGTGTGTTTATCATTAAAGTAAGTAATGATAACATGGCTACCATGGCAACTGTTATGATGTCAAGGTTGCAAGATATTGTGCTCTTTGAACTGTAACAATAAATCAAAAAAGCAAAAACAATGTGAAACTGAAACTGATCAGACTGACAATGTAAACTGTTTTTTGTCAAATCCAGTTCAGACAACATTGAGTGAGCTCAGAGATTTAGATAGATGTACCAGAAAATGAAAGAAAGAAATTGGAATTGCTTGTAGAAAGGATTTCAGTGATGTGTGGTTAATTGCTAATAATCAATATGATCTTGCTAACTCAACATTACCAGGAGTGGGTAGGTTGATTCACGGCTCCACTCATGTAAGCAGAGATGCTATGGTTAAAAAATATTATCAAAATACTTCAGGGCTTTAGCCAAAGATTTATATCAGTGCTACATTACTTCTTAGAAGATCAAGTCCGGGAAGAGAACAATGGTAACCATGAGGGTCCATTTACCAGAATTCAGGCTGATTACATTGGGACACAAACTTGAATATCTTTGTGGGGGCAAGGACCTCAAGCCCCAGAGTGCCTTGCTGACAGAAGGTAGGGAGCTTCTACAGCACACTAGGTGGGCATTATTTAAGACTAATACTCTCCCCACGGGACACAAACTTGGATCTCTTGGTGAAGGTGAGGACTTCAAGTCCCACAGTGCCCTGCTGACAGTAGGTGGGGAATATCTATATTGTGCCAGGTGGGCGCTATTTAAGGCTGCTACTCTCCCCACGGCGCCGGACATGAACTTTGAGCTCTTGGTGAATCTAGGACTTCCAACCCCAGAGTGCCTTGCTCACAGGAGGCAGAGAGCCTCTACAGTGTGCTAGGTGGTGCTATTTAAGGCTATTACTCTCTCCACAGCACAGAACATGAACTTGGTGGGGGCTAGTGCTTCAAGCCCCAGAGTACCTTGTTCAGAGTAGGCGGGGGCATCTGCAGAGCTCCGGGAGGGCACTATTTAAGGCTACTACTCTCCCCGCAGAGTGGGAAACAAACTTGGATCAATCAGTGGGAGTGAAGACCCAGAGTGCTTTGCTCACTCGAGGTAGGGAGCTTCTACAGCATGCTGAGCAGGCTCTATCTAAGGCTACTACTCTACCCACTATGCAGAGCATGCATGAACCGTGCCCGGACCAAGGGATGGCTGGTTTGTGCCCCTCAGAGCACAAAGGAGGCTGGGCTGGGCCACCCCCCTTGGTTTCATTTTTCAAAGCTGGTCTTGTTCTTTTAAGGCTTGTGTGTTACCAGGCTCCTTCTGGGTGCAACTGGGGCAATTTGATTTCATTTTGGCTGCATATGTATTATTCAAATGGGGTAAAAGAAAATTGCTGGTGATCAACTAACACCTACTCCCCCTGGGAAATGTACCTATATCGATAGGATGCTGGAAAGGGGCATGAGGGTTATCAGTACTGAAATTGCCCTAACTAAAAGAAGACTTTCCTTGAGCACTGGTCCTGCTACCGCCTCCTCTGTGGAAACATTGCCTCTTGGCCTGATATAAGACTCTACCCCTCATACATCATTTACAGATGCCACATATACAGTGAATGCAGCCCTTACTGATACTGTCAGGTCCCAGTCAACAAGGGTGTTAAGTGGGGACCTCGCAAAAAACAGAAAGAGGCTTCTAGCTAAACATGTCAACCCACAAATCAGGTATTGATGCATGTTCCTCCCTCAACCACTGTAGGTGCCTTGGGTGAACTAAAATCAAGCTCCATTAGTTGTGAGCGCTTTATGGAGATCTGTCTCATTAAATTTAAGGAGTTTTTACAGGCTGAACTCCCCTTATGAACTGACTAGGTGCCATTGTGCTACAGCTTGTGGTCCTTCCCTGAAAGATATCCCAAAATTCCTATGTGATGAAAGCTGCTTCTGAGGTCACCCATCCTACATTTGGTTGACAGCCTAACCCCCTTCCTCCAATTTTTCTGGAGAGCCCAGGGGAACACTGTTGTTGTGAAGGATTTGCATTAGTCTTGTATATCAGGCGCAGGGGCCTGACTTACTTTCCGGCTCACAATTGCCTCCCCTGAGAGTGGATTCAGTCTATCAAAGGGGTGATGATTCAGCTAATTCAGACATGGCTGAAAAAGCAGCAAGTGGGACACACACACATGTCCCTTCTCACGCTTTCCACTCTCACCTTCTTAGGGGGCAGGGCTATGACAGAGCCCTCTCTCTCTAAGTGACTGCAGCAGTTCAAGCTGTTTTAACTGAACTGCGCATGTCAGATTGGCCAGTGTTTTCACACTCACCAGCCTGACATGCACAATTCAGGCTTTTCCTTCAGCAGGGATCGCAGGATCTAGCCAGTCCTAGCACTTCTACTGTGCTGCTTAGCATTGTAAGCACCAAGGGAGCAGTGCTTGGTTTGGCTCAATGCTTTTATCCAGCAAGCAGCGCAAGGCATGAGCCGAAAGTGTGCTGCAGCCGGCAGAGAGGTACGTTTATTTATAATTTTAATAGTTTGAAAGTAATTTAGTGCCTTACCACTGTCTAAAGGAAGCAGCCGCCACTGGCCCTGATGCCTGATGCATAGTCTTTTCATTTCTCAAAGTGACAGTAAGGTGTTGAAAATCGATGGAGAAATGAGTCATGGGACCAACAGTTTATTCCAAGTATGAGTCATGTGCAGTCTAGACCTTATATATTTTTTATGTTATCTGAGCATTGCTTTATGATTTATATTTCTTTTATTTTATAGTAGCCCCTATTTAGAGTGCACATTATGAAATCTGGTTCTTTGGGATGAAGGGCATGGAATCATCTGCCTTGCTGCACTTTATCTGCTTGATTGTTAGTATCCCAGTTTGTTATTTATAGCAGAATTACGAAGATGTTTTTTTTTAGTATGTATCTTAATCTTTCTTACATTATTGCTAGCACGGTTGCTGCTTTTATGCTGCTGTTGTGAAAATGGTACAGCATTCTGTTTTGTTTTTTTGAAAAATTGAATAAAGATTAATTGAATTGAATTGAAACGAGATACCTATTCATAATGGTCTTATGTACAGTTTAGTAATTGATTGCTTGTTCGCAAGGTAGCTGGAAGCTTACGGAACTAGGAGGTGCGACAGCATGACAGTGGCCAAACTACTACCAAAGGAATTTATCCCTAGATTTGATATGCCTACTTCTATTGAGACAGACATGGGACCTCATTTTTAAATGAGTTAATAAAGTTGTTCAGCACAGCTTTTCAAACTGAATAGAAGTTCCAGTGCAGTTAGAGACCAAAAGTATGAGGGGTGGTTAAAAGAATTACCAGCACTATAAAATCAAAGCTGGTCAATGTGTGTGCATCAATGTCTTTAAAATAGCCAGATGCACTTCCACTATTTCTAATGAACATTTTGAGTACCCTAGATAGAAAGACTGACCTTTCTCCAATGGGTGCTCATTGGAAAGATTATGAGAACTCTTTGCATTCCCTCAGCCGTTCTTGTGTCACTAGGTGATGACATTGTGTTAGATTACTACAAAGGTCTTGTTCACGTACTGATCTGATTCTCATCATGTGAATTTGGCACCACCAGCAAAAAAAGGTCTATGTCAGGAGATCCAGCTTGATGACTTGGTGCTGGTGAAGAAATACATTTGAAAATCCTATTTGGAGACAAAGTGGAAAGTGGCTGTTGTGCTTGAAGGGTGTTGTTGTGAGCATTCATTTGGGCCTTCAGCACTTAATTACAGAAAAATGGGTGCATGCTTTCTGTTGTGTTTTGTGTACCACTTGATGAAGCCCTAAGTGTGTGGAGTCCCCAGTTTTGTGGTTTTATCATAACACTGTTGACCTATCATAGCTTTTTCTTAGAGGTTTTTCATTGCTTCATTGTTTAAGTAAGCTTTCCAAAGGTGTTGAATATGTTTCCTAAATTGGTGTCTTTGGTTGTGTGTTCAATAGTTTTCTTCTTTAAAAAAATGTTTTACACAATGTTTACTGACATATTTTTGATGCTTCAAAGTGTTGTATTAAGAGGTGTTATTTTAAGCTAATTAATGCCACTCAGTGTATTGTCTTTGTACACCTAAACTGTAAATCGTTATTTTAGTTTTACTTTAGGTAACAGACTTCATCCAGTATGCTAAAGTTGTTGTTTTAGGCTTCTGCGGTTCATGTAGTTTATTTTCTACATGCATTCTGTCTAGGGATGTAGTCCTTTGACAACAGCATTGATTACAGTGCTCAGAGGATTTGGTGCTATTTTTCGCAGATGGTGAAATTCTATATCGAGGCTTCGTAATTCACCAGGTGTGTCTAAAAGCAGCAATTATAAATTTGGACCTGACAATGGGAAATTACAGGTGCATATTAGTGTAGAAATACCAAAGTCCATGTTACAGTACTTACCAGGCCTTTTTCATCTTTTACATTTTAGCAGGTTTGACAGACCAGATTTTAAAACAGAAAATCTCCAGAGGATAGGAATTTTATCACACCAATTGTAAGTGTGATCCATGGGCAAAGAGATGTTTATGCAGGGGCAATTCAAGGAAGCTTTCAGAATTAATGCCCTTATATTATACCTTCTGCTTATGCCATTTTGAGGTATATAATCAAGGTCCTCTTGCTAGATTTAGTTTAAAGCTTTTAGAATACAGTAAATCATACAAAGATTTTACTTTATTTGCTCTGCCAAATATTGATTTATTATCTGCCTGGGATGCGTGAGCAGATGTGTACTTTGGTAGTTGGACAAAATATCAGGAAAAAAATTACTGTGAGACAAAAATATTGTGTCAAGAATATCAGAGTTTCAAAGATATCATCAACTGGAATATCGAAGGCAAAAATATTTAGTTTTTACTGTTGTTTTTATTGTTGTTGTAATAAATATCGATGTAGAAAATATTGTTGTATGTAATAAAATTTGTAAGTTCTAATTAGTAAATTATGTCATGTAATGTGTTTGATTTATATGTATATATAACAATTTTATATGTATATTAGTTTTATTAAATTGTGTTTTTAGTCATATAATTTGATGATGGTATTTAATTATTTTGAATCTGTTGAAATGTGTATTTTTTTATTTTAATAATGCACATAAATAATGGTATAATTATTTTTTAGTAGCGAGCTATTGGGTTTGTAGGGAATAAAGGTGGTGAGATTAAAAAAGAAAATCTAGATTTAAAAATACATTTTAGATGGATAATTTTAAGAATACTTTTATATTCAATTTCTATTTCTTAATTTTGTATAAATATCTTATTTTTTTGAGTTTTAAGATTTTAATTTTAATTAATAACTATTTTGTAATTTTTTTAAATTATAAACTTTATTTAAATAGATTTTCTTTCATGCTTGTAAATTTTGTATTCAAATTTTGTTTGTTATTTTATGATTTAAATTTCATGGCAGTAATATTTTGAAAATTATATGAAATACTATTAATAATTAAAAAAAATTATATT
Organism: Triturus cristatus; assembly: GCF_964204655.1. Taxonomy (NCBI): domain Eukaryota; kingdom Metazoa; phylum Chordata; class Amphibia; order Caudata; family Salamandridae; genus Triturus; species Triturus cristatus. The sequence goes on from NC_140584.1 coordinate 255,457,046, forward strand.
TTGATATTTAAATATGTATACACGGGTTTGTAGTTTTGGGTAGTGGGATTATAGAGAAATGTTTTTTAATTTTATAGTAAAAAAAGTGTTTGCGAGTATGGAGTATTGATTGCATATTTGAAATGTTTGATTTGTATTATCTTGTGTAAAATGTTATATTTTTAAGTGGATATTGTAATCTTCACCCTTTAGTGTCCGTTATCTCTCAATATGGTTTAGAATGGAGTGGACATAGTAAAGGTTGCCCTTGTAGTGTCCAACTTATTCCCCAAATTGTTTTAGATTGGAGTGGGAATAGTAAATGTCCCCCCTTTAGTGTCCAACACCTTTCCCAAATTGGTTTAGATTGGAGTGGAAACAGTAAATGTCATCCCTTTAGTGTCTAACACCTTCCCCAAATTAGTTACTTTAGAGTGGGAGTAGTAAATTACAACTCTTTAGTGTCCAACACCTTCCAAAAATTGGTTTAGATTGGAGTGCGAATAATAATTGTCAACCCTTTAGTCACCAATGCATTCACCAAATTGGTTTAAATTGGAGTGTGCGAATAGTAAATGTCACCCGTTTAGGGTCCAACAACTTTTTAAAATTGGTTTAGATTAGGGTAGGTATGGTAAATGTCATCCCTTTAGTGTCCCACACCTTCCCCAAATTGGTTGGGATAGGAGGAGGAATAGTGAATGTCAACGCTTGTAGTGTCCAACACCTTACCCAAATTGTTTTATAATAGAGTGGGAAGTAAATGCCCCCCTAGTGTCCGGCACCTTCCTTAAATTGGTTTTGATTGGAGTGAAACTACTAAATGTCACCCCTTTAGTGGCTAACATTTTCTTAGATTGATTCATGTTGGAGAGGGATTATTTAAGTTTAGATTTATTTCCTGAAACTTATTCTTACTTTAATATTTCTATAGTATAAATAGTTTGTGTTATTTTAGCAGTACTGTTGGTGATTAAAATTGTAATAAAAAAATAGTATTGTATGTCTATAGCCAATAATATTAATTATATTTTTGACACATTTGTCTAATTTTATTTATGCTTTCAAAGCTCATTTATTGTATATTTTTACGTTTCTAATCATACATGCTTCAAGTTAAAAATCATCATTCATATAAAGTTCAGTAAATGCAACATTTAATTTTTTTAATAAAAAGCATGTAGATTATATTTCAATATTATTGTATGTTGTATATTTTCAACATTTATTTTCCATTGTTTAACAGATTCTCACCATTTCTTAACTTTTTTCAATGCATTTTTTTAACATTATGTTAACATACAACTTTCCAGTATATATTAAGGACTTAATTACAAGTTTGGCCGTCCAATCGCTGTAGGACCATGTCCACCGCTGCCATCAACCCATTGAGCTGGCGGACCAAAAACCGCTGTATTGCAAGTCGACCACAGGCCGGTGGTGTGGAGGCAGCAATCTTTCAATGGTAGTGAGTACTATAACCAAATATATTGATGCCTGTGTGTGCATTTCAACTGCATATGTGTCATATGCACACATATACAAAATAAATGTGGGACAATACCATATACCCATTACTTGTGTTTGGCCCAGATGTGGGCAGTCCTGGTAAAGGGTATATGGTACGAAAAGAACTCACCTGTAGACACAACCGCACACAGGGTCGTAATCCACTGGATGAGGAAGGGGGAACCTGGAGAAAGTGATCCACATTGGAATATGCCTGGGAGAAGAAGAAAGGGGTAAGTACACACCCCAAAACCTTTGTCACCCCCACCTTGAAGCAGGTGTTTGGACTGCCATGGTCCGCTCGAGGAACAGGCAACTTCTAATACACACTGCAGTGCAGCTACCCTGTAGTGCCCTATAGCCGCTGCCTTTCACCAATCACAAACCCTTACTGTTTTTCACTATCTTGCCGTTTTGGCTTTTCGCTCACTGTTTTAGTCTGGTATCACTATGTTGTGTGAAATTGTGTTAGGTTAGCTATATTTTGATTATTAACTGTTAAGTATATGTATTTTTGGACATGTAATGCATTTTGTGCGTGGTGTTTATTATTTACTTTACAGGTTTTTGTCTATGAGTGTGTCTTATGGGCATTGGGGGTTTACATTTTTTTAAGGATAGCATTTTTGGTTTATAAACCAATATTTTTTATTTTTATTTTTATTTCCTTTTTTTCGGGTTTCCTGGAGCGTTTCTGTTTTTCAAGCAATGTTTGGGGTTTTTTATGGTTCCTATGTACTTTGGATTGCTCCGAGGGATTTCTATTGGATTCACTTTATTTTTGCATTTTGGGGGGGTTTTTTGTAAAGATTTTTCCCATTTTTGGTGGAGTTCTTTTCTTCGTGGATACAGAGAAAGATCTGCAGATCAAACATCATGCGCTTGTCATCTGGAATTGTTTGGTTTTTGTGTTGTAAATATTTGATGTGATGGATTGAGTTTGTTGTTAACTTTCTTGGTTAGTGACGGTTACATTTGAAAAAATAATAATTAATATATTATTTTATTAGATCACTTTTTTTAGCATCGTCATTTGGGCTGAAGGATGACTTTTTTAATAAGCTGTCACAAGCTGAGAGCGTCAAAGAAGGGTCAGCCTGGCACACCATCTATGGGCACAGCTGAACACAAGACGATGGCTGTGGGATACCGCTATTTGTCCAGTGGGCTCAGCATCCTAGGCCTGAGTGAGCTCTGGGACTTACATGCAAGCCAAAGTGAATTCAAGAGGCTAGCAAAACTCAGCGCGAAAAGGCTTTCCTCAGCAGAAGACAGGGCTAACCTCTCAGTTAAAAGTCACAGTTAGATGTCTCTCAGCACCTATGCACAGCTTAAACCTCAGAGTTATTTAACTGTTACTTTCAGTGCACGCACCAAGCTCCGCTTTTTAAAATTGAGAATGGGGGTGATTCCATTTATTTGCCATCTGCCCAAATGGAAAAGAGATTGTGCACTGAAAACATGCCGGCTTTGCGGCCGACATAGGGAAGATCTACTGCATGTACTGTGTTTGTGCCCAAACCTCATGAAGGAAAGAAGGGCTCTTCTACGAAGGGGGTGGATCGACAAGGAGGTCCGATCGTGTAGAGGCACTGTGTTGGCCTGCTTTGATCCCCGGAAAATTACCCTATATTGTGTACTGGTTAGGTTCATGGATGGCTCTGTAAAAAAACTAGCGGAGGGGAACTGTTCAACGCTTTCTTGGCCTGAGACTCAGACCCCCTGCTTACCGTAATAGCGGTTGGACAAACTCCTTTTTCGAGCAGTTAGGCACATGGACAGTTTTTCGAAAAATAAAATAGAATGTTCAGCAGAAGGGGAGCAGCCTATAGGTTAGCTAATCCGGGTCTCAAACGCTATTTTAATCTTGGACTATAGTTTGTTTTTATTAAGGGAACAGTATTATAGGAATTATGGACAGTGCACCTACAAGAGAGTTTTATAAATTGGTTTGTCTGGTGCTTTTACCCACAGGAACCGGGGATTTTTATAAAATTTTAATATTGTAAAATTGTTATCTGAAGTGTTTGCAAAGGTTTTTAACAAATCATGCAATAAAGTTTCTAATTGGCAAAAAAATTGGCATTGTCATTTAAATTAATCTTTTGACTGATGTAATGAAATAATGTATTTATTTTTTCAAATAAAAAAGATTTGGTGTGTTGGTTTAGAATTTGTCATAGGTTTTTGGACTTTGGTAGTTTACTATGTATTTTATAAAATGCTTTTGGGTATGATTTCAAAATAATCTACTCCTTTGTCATTTATGAAGAGTGTGTTTAAACTGTAACATCTTATACATTGTTTTGGTTTGTTTACTAAGTTTAGGGGCAGTTTGACTAATAGATTGTTCCACTCGTAGTTTATTCGTAGTTCTTGGTAGCTTTGCTCTTTTTGTAATGCTTCTATAATTTTGTAGAGTGTAGGTTGGGTTCTGCCTGGTGTGGGTTGGAAGCTGTTAAGCCATCCTTCCACTGTGTTGTTTGTTTTGGCATCCGGTGACAAGGTGCTGTCATAGACATTCCACCAAGGTATTTGGAATTTGGTTGGCGTCTGTGTCTGGAGCAATACAGTCTGCCAAACCAAGTGTCTTCAAAGTAGTTCATTAGGGGACTAAGTTTGTCTTAATTTTGTTGGTAGAGAAGTTTTCTATTAGTAAATGTAGGGTAACAGGGACATAGGCTAGCACTATATTTGTTTTAAATTTCAAAGGCCACTTGTCGGTTTGTAGCATATTCTATACTTAGGGGCCGATTATTGCCCACCATATTACAAGCTGTGCTGTCTGAAATGCCGACCGTAGTGATGGTGCTGTTCCCTCTGGGACCACGGCGGTCTGCAACGCCATCAGGCCTGCGGTGAACCTACCAAGCGTATTAAAACTACACAGTCATACTGGTGGTCTCACAGCGGTGGTTATCCAATGGCAGTAGACCGCCGCAGTCGTGTGCAACAAATCACTGCAAAAGTGACCACTGAATGATTTAAAAAATACACAGCTGATGTGTTTTTGCCAAGTGGACAGGCCTGCAAATCACAATAAAAAACACACAACATCCCTGACCAGGATCCCATGCTTCTTACCGACAGCACAAAAGTTAGGAGACACCATTGTGACCGAAGGCAGCCCCCTTTCATTTTCCATCTCACCATTTAGTACTCTCCACCACCTGTAATTTTATTTTTGCATGCTTTTACCAGTACCACTTGTTTGTTTTTCCTTTCATATGGTCACTCAGAGTTGACAGTCATGGTGGATAAAATCATTAGAGTACAGCCCCAAATTTTTGGTTCCCAATTCCAGCATAATCCTCTCAATAGTAAAACGAAATTGTGAGACAGGATACTCAACAGAGTGATTGCTGTTGGTACCACCCTGTGCACACAACTGGAAATTAGAAGGAGGTTGACCGAACTCAGGTTTAGGGTGCGAACCTGACACATAAATCACCACCTGGAGGTCCACAGGACTTGCGGTTGCCTTCCCAGTGCCCCATTACAATTCTTTCCCTGGAAGGAGAAGGTCTTGGCAATCCTACATTCTGGGAGCTTGACAGGAATACCTAGGGGAGTGGATTCTGGTAAGTTACACTACAATAACTGTCACAATACCACAATGTCCTGTTTGCTCTCAACTCTGCTTTTGCTATTGTGTTGTCTATCTACTTTCCTAACATGCAATATTCAAACTAACAGAGATGTTGGTTTGTCTGTGTCAATGTATATTGTTGCATATAAGAGCACATGTATTAAACTCCATGACATGCCAGATGTTGGAATAGTGTCGGTAAGTGGATTACCATACAAATATCATCCCAAGACGCATGATATGTGTGAATATGTAAATCCATGGTCCATCCCAAATGCAAGTTGCCAACATGTATGTTACACTAACCATTTGTCAAGTGTTGGTAAAGTGAGAGTGAAGTAACTACATCTACCATGAGGCCCTGTGACAGGAACTCTAACCAAGATGCTAGACTCCTTTTGCCCCTTCTCACTTGTGTGCAATGTCATAATTGATGTTCACTCACCATGCAGGTTACCACTTGCCAAGTGTTGATATGTTTCGATAGATTGCACTACATCTACTACCATGAGGCCCTGTGACTGGAACTCTAACCAAGATGCAAGACTCCTTTTGCCCCTGCTCACTTGATGTTCCCTCATCATGGACTGTGCAATGTACATACAATGCTCCACTCAGATATATGACTGAAGACTTTGCTTGATGGTGTCCTGGTCTCATCAACTGAAACTACTGATGGCATGAGTGACACCATACCAACTGTGCACCGCTAGTATATGTATGCCATGTAGGAAACTTAGCTGATTAGCAGAGGCAGGTGACCCGTTGACTCTGCACTCCTCACATGATGAACAATTCTAAATATATAACCAAGGTCTGTGTTTTTCTCTATTATTCACAACTAGGCCTTGGAATGGTCAACTACACACATTACCACTACACTGTGTTGGTTGGAATGTTTTGGAGATGTCATGTTTATTCCTAAAACCAGAATGTCATATATCAGTTCATCTAATGAGCTGATGAAATCTACTATATGTATTGAATGCCTTCAAATGTCTAGTAACCAACATCAACTCTACGGAGATAGATGACGATACTAATCTCTATCTATTTTGTTCTATTCTAGGTCCCTATTTTCTTTGACACAAATAATGTGGATGTAGACACCTCACTTCAATCAATAACAATGTTCTCTATTTTTCAACAGATTGATCGACCACAGCACTTGTCCAGAGGTTAGACACCGAACAGAGTTCCGCTATACCCTAGGATGAACCCCTCAGCGATGACAATACTCCTGAAGATGTGGATGTGAATGACGGTTCTGGCCCACCTGATCAGCCTGGGCAGATGGCAGGAGTGGGCTCACTATACCCATAATAACACCTCCCACCCCACTGCAAAAACACAGCCAACCCCTGCACCCCCAACCTGTGTTCCTAGCACAGTCAGTACCATCCTGTGCCACCCCCAGTCCTGGATTCTGAGGTGGCTATCACCACCCCAGTAACTGAGTAACCAGGACCCAGTGAGAGGGTACAGTCTGTGCCAAGGGCACAGGCCCGTGAGCTAGGGGTCACAGGAGGGTAACTGTGGGCCCACAGAGTGAACCCATCACAGCCACGGACACCTAGGCTGCCATCACCCAAATCCTGTTAGTCTACCAGGATTCCCAAATTGTGATGGGCCAGGTACTTACTAAAATCTGGAAAATTAAGCAACTGGAGAGGAATACCAGGAGGTTGCTGGCATCCACACCGAGGTGTCCGGCATCAACCCGAATATGGCTTCCCTGGTTCCGGAGCTGCGAGGCAGGAACACCACCCTCTGCATCTACCCCTTCCTGTGGTTAAAATACACCAAGGCCATCTACATCTGCCACTGCCAGTGGAAGGTATCCCTGTCAGAGGAGAACATGGCTGCATACACGCCAGTTTCAGCAGCTGCGGATCCCCCCTCTGGCAAAACGAAGGGGAATCCATGCAAATATCCAGAAGGTGAGGACGGCAAGACTCCCACCACTGCTAGTAAGAGACCTCAACCCAAATTTCTTCTTGTGTGTGCAACACATTCACTTTGTAGGCTATTCCTGCACACGTTTCCATATCTGATGGGAGTAGTATGTTGGACTTTTGTACTCCAGTCAATTGGGACTCTACAGCGATGGTTTCCTTCACCAGGACTGAATACTTCACTTTTAGTTTTCATTGTGTAATTTATAGTGTATTTCTTAATTTTATCCTTGTTCACTTCATTAACTACACATCACCAAAAACATTGTCTCCTGTTGCAATTCTCTCATCTAACAATGTAAATGTACTACCATGTGAACTTTGCAATGTCAAAACGAGGTACTTCTGGAAGCATGGGTATGTTGTATGTAAACAATGTTCAATGCAGGATCACTACCATGTCACAACACCACATACATTCCAGTGTCTGGTCTGACAACATATTTATTCCATTGTTCAAATCATAGGCTGACATAATGTCAGAAACTTAGCAAATAAGACATGACTTAATTCTTCTGTGTCAGTAATCACATATTCAGTTGAACACTTTCACAACATGGGAGGAGGAAATAAATCTGACAATATCCTCTACAATAGACAAAGATTAAATCAGGTCTACATCATCAGCCGGAGCCATATTACTTACCTCACAAAAGGAATCCCACATCGAATAAACAAAGAAAGAGACACATGTCAGTGCAGCAGTTTCTGACCAAAGGGTCATTCCAATCCAGTGTTGCTTGCATCTGGTGGAATGTTGCAAGCAAATGCCAGTGATGTGCCAACATCAGGAGACATATCAGCAGCTACATACAGTTCATACACATTGAGGATTTAGCCAATGTGAAGGGAGACTAGCTTGAATTGGGCCCAAGACAACATTGCGTTGGATCAGAGGATGGCACACATATTGCATTAGGACCAACACACCACATGGAACGCGTCCAATGGAAGCCATGTAGCTTCCATCCTATCACTGTACAAGCTGTCTTGGTACTGGCTTTGTACATCCAAACTCTTTGACAGACATTCCCACTTTGTATGTCTGAACGGCATCATATACCTGCTAATGTCACAACTCTGAAATGTCCAAATGAAGATACCAGGTTGAAGGAATCTAACACAGACCAACACAGAGAGATTTGCTAAGACACCATACATATGGCATACATCACATTGTCAACTCCTAGAGAACACAGTCCCAGAAAACATATACAGCTAAACAAAGCTACACTTACAAAACAGACACCTTTTCCCACATATCGTCAGAGCCATATATTCCTAGTATGTAGCATTATCATCCTTCTCACAACATCACAACAACAGTTGCACTAATAGTCAATGTCATCTCATTTCACACTCAGGAGAAGAAGTTTCCGATGACATTTTGAGGCAAGTCCATTCATTCCTCTTCACCACTATCATCATAATCATTATTTGGCATTTCAGCTTCCACACCCAGTGGATCTTCATGGCCTGTATCCTCTGTAATGTAAGTGATGTTCCGTTGCACAGCAATGTTGTGCCGCATGCAGCAGGCCATGGTGATCTTACACACCTTCATCGGTGAGTAGAGGAGGGCTCCCCAGTCTTGTCCAGACATCTGAATCTGTCTTTCAGGAGCCCAAAAGCACGCTCCACTGGCTGCTGTGTTCTTCTCTGGGCCCTATTGAATCGAATTTCCCCTGGCGTAGTATGATTCCTTAGCAGTACCAACAACCTGGCCAGTTGGGAAACGCTTAGTCTCCTAGATGGGAGACAGACAGAAGTGCAACAAAGTGTTACACACTTTCAGATGATTCTACCTGACATTATCCACACAAAGTTAAGACAGATCGCACTTACCTACAAGCCAGTAGTTGTGACATTAGCTAGGGTATGGTGCTGCAGTATGAAGGAATCATGTGCAGATCCTGGGAACAGGGCCCAGACATTTGAGATGTACAAATCCAGTAAGCAGACAACTTGCACGTTGCTAGAATGGAAGTGCTTCCTGTTGCGGTACACTTGTTCCCTGGTTTGCGGTGGTACTAAGGCAATATGAGTGCCATCAATGAATCCAATAACATGTGGGATGCAACAAAACTATAGAAATCAGCCTTCACAGTGGCCAAATCCTCATGTATGAGGAACAGGATGTAGCTTGTCTGTAACAGAACTGTGTACGTCATCACTTCAGACAAGTTAAATTTGCACAATACCAAGGTTTTCTTGACATTTCATGTGAAAAAACCGTTGACCGCAGTGTACAGTACTCAGTGCACATTTTGGCATATGACCAGCAATGCACTACACAGATGATGACTTGTATTGGACATGACATGTGAAGGGAGTATTTCAAATGTCAAAATGTTAGACCTGATTTGTAGAGGTGGCGACACTCTTAACAGTAACAACTACTGTCTTTCCTACCGCTAAAATGGTGGATGCCTGACCTCACATTTCGGACATTGGGGACGGTCGCCACCGGCGGAAGCCGACTGCACAGTGGGCAGTTTCCACCATAGTGGACACAGCCATAGGCTAACGTTGGTGACAATGACAGTCATGGTCCGATGGCTGTGTGCACCTACGTTGATGGCCGCAGTTTGAAAAAAACGTACTTGCCTCCTGACACTGCTGCCATCAACACCTCCTCCACTTTAGCTGCTGTTTGCCACCTCTGTGGGTAATCATGCCAGGCCAAGCATGTGTGAGGGCCCATCATTTCTGTCTAGAAGAGCTGGATACCTTGGTTGATGAGGTCCTTCCCCTGTATGGCCAGTTCTATGGCTCACCCGAGGAACAGGTAACTATCTCAAAGTTATTTACTATGTTCAAATAATTCCTTTCTGTTCACCTAGGCTACAATGTGGCTCTGAGTTCCAGGCTGAAACCATATTGTGTTGTTTGGTGAAATGAAGTAGTCCCTACATAGACCAATCATGCAATGAATTATGAGTCACATTACTCTGTGGAGTGTGGCAAGACATACATATAAATGTCCCTGCAGATCCATGGATGTTCCTAAATGGAGTTTTCTTAAGCACTAGAAGCCCTGACAGCTGTTCCATGAACCCTATTTGGAATGGTGATTGAGATAACCCCCTGACCTGATACTTATCAATGACTCACTTTGTCAGTGTGTAGTGTTCACTTACGGCACTCCCCTAACTCACACAGGTCTGTTTTGACTTTTCCATAAGTCATGCTTCCACTGTACAGGCCTATTGCACATCTGAAACATGAACAGTATACATAGATTGTAAGTTCTGAATATATTTTAAAAATGCGATTCCTCAGCTTTGTCAGATTACATCCACTCACACAACACATACAATGGCATATTGAATGTCATCCCTGTTACATTGCCACATATGTCAAAAGGTGTGTCCTGTGATGGCAGTACATACCACACAAACCTATTGTGACAGAGTTAGATTTCCCAAAGAGTAGTCCACTTGTCCACACATCCCCCAGAGAGGAATCTCTCAGGGACACACATTGCAGCCCTTATGGTACTGGGCTCTTTGGACCATCTACATCAAGTCAATGATTCTGGCAGTGAAGGTGTGTGTACAGTCATGCACAAGTAGTTCATCCTTCAGAAGGCAAAAATGATGTGTTGTCTGTAATGGTACCTCACATTACATTACATGTAAAATGGCCCTGGCCTACATGATGTTAGTGGGCTGGCTCAGTGTAGGTGATGGCCAGGGTAGAGGTGAGTCAGAAGATGACTACAAAAGTGTGTATTATTGCTTTAGTAGTGCTTAGCATGTGAAATTTACACATGTATTGTGCTGACTCTTGATGAATATATGTGCTAGGTGTTAACAATATGTATATCAGCCATACTGATATCCTTAAACTTCCAGTTACAATCTGTTTCTACATCTTTTGCATCTATACAAGTCAACACCCATCAGAAGAAAGCCATTTTGAGAGTCATCTCTCAGAAGGTGCGGACCCTGTAAGTCATCAACCAGCGTAGCATCCACTGCAGGAAGAGGTGGGACGACCTGAGGCACTGGATCTGGAAGATCGTGGAGATCCTGCTGGGGAAGTCCTCCCAATGTGGAAGGGGCACGTGCTGGACCCTGACCCCCTATAGGCCCGCATACTGGCGGTGGCCTACCCAGAGCTTGATGGGCCATTAAGGGCCCAACAGCAGCTACACAGGAGTGAGTCCTGGCCAGAGGAATACATGTAACTTCTGCCAACTTTGTATGTGAAAGGAAGCTTTCTCAACATGAGAGGTAGCGACCATCTACGACCACCCGGGACGTGGTCTGGAGTAAGATTTTCCTTGCTCGCATTCGCCAACTTAACTTTGGTGATCGCGAGTGAGGAAAACACTCTGCTCTGCAGATGTTTTTCAGAACTCCACACGCTATGTGGAGCAGGGAGTGGGAAAAACTCCGCAAGCTCTTCGAGGGGAGCAGGATTTCACACCCAGGCCTAGTTACCGGCAGGCATTTCCAAACCAAGATTGGAGGTGAACCATATACCACACACAAGATGAGTCATTGTGTGTGTAGGTCTGGTAGTAGGTGTTTGCTGCAGTGCAGTCCTTATTGTCTGTCTGACAAGGAACATGGCTGAGCCCAGTCCACATCCAATTTCAATTTCTATTTTTGGAGCAGACACCTGGCTGAGTAAAGTGAGGGATCATCTCATGTTGTAAGTTGTTCTGGGTGACAATGATACCACACAGACACCTTGTTTTCAGTGTGTGAAGAGTGCTGTTCCATAACTACTGTCTCTCATGTGGTGGTGGCACTATTACATGTACCATGACGTGAGTGTACTGTATATACAGTGGGACTGATTCACAGGACTAACTTAAAACAAAATCCTAAACTTACTACCATTTTGGTATTCACAGAAGGCACTTTCTCATTTTGGTATTCACAGAAGGCACTTACTCATTTTGGTATTCACAGATGGCACTTTCTCATTTCGGTATTCACAGAAGTTAGAAGTCCTAACTTTAGGACTCCTAAATGCCTTCTGTGAATACCGAAAGTCTTAAAGTTAGAATTTTTCTCAGTTTAGGAGTCCTAAAGTTAGGAGTCCTAACTTTACTACTCCTAAACTGAGAAAAATCCTATCTTTAAGACTTTCGGTATTCACAGAAGGCATTTAGGAGTCCTAAAGTTAGGAGTCCTAACTTTACTACTCCTAAACTGAGAAAAATCCTAACTTTAAGACTTTCGGTATTCACAGAAGGCATTTAGGAGTCCTAAAGTTAGGACTCCTAACTTCTGTGAATACCCAAATGAGTAAGTGCCTTCTGTGAATACCAAAATGGTAGTAAGTTTAGGATTTTGTCTTAAGTTAGTTCTGTGAATCGGGCCCAGTGACAGTACAACAGTTCCCATTGGTAAGAACTGGCAATCCAGTGAAATGAGTGTGCAAACATTACTGATGCCATCTGAATTAGTGCCTACATGTTGACCACTGTGCATTTGCCAGTTGATGGATCATCTGTAATAGTGTTTCACAAATTCTCAATCACTGACTGGTGACATGCATAAGAGAGTATGATGTAGAACTGTATAGATAATTTGTGAGTGTCTACACTGATCTTTACAAGGAAGTGTGAGTTTGGAATACAAAGGAGTGCTGTGATATGCCAGCCCATTGGGACTGTAGTGATCCTACATCTTCATGTCATTGATATTGATATTCAGGGACACCCAATCCCTTCAAAGGTGCATTGGCTTGTAGGTTTACAATCTATGAATGGTGTTCTCACCTGTACCAAGCAGGATTGTGGATGTTCATATGGCTATATGAAGACTTGTGCTGTGTGAATTCTGAGGACTTCATTTATGAGGCCCCTGGTGACACCGTAACGTCACTTTATTTACGTTTTGGTGGCACAATGCACCCAAGTATATTTACAAGGCCATTTAAAGCCACTCTATGTGGCTTCTCCTGGCCTTTTAAATATGTGACCCTTTCATGCAGAACTCTACATGAAAGAGGAGTTTCATAGGTGTTGCAGTGGATGTTTCCACACAACACTCATGGAATCTGAAACATTCCCAGATTTCCAAGAAATCATAAACCTTGGAAATGCGTCAGAATCTAACGCCACCCCAGGAGTGGTGTTAAGGAGGCGCAACGAGGAGAACTGTTTTAATTTTTCCCCGTATTTTCCTTTTTCCATGTGTGCTGCATGTGACATGATGTGTGTCACAAAACAAATTGACGCTACTTCGGTGTTCAACTTGACCTTCATGACATCATGATGTGCTATGAGGGATATGTGGATCTGTTAGACTCTAGGGTAAATCTCAGATTTGTATCCATCCTACTTGGTTACATCATTTTACAATGTTATAATACACGTGCCAAAGTATGCAAGGTGATCAATTATCCTAACATGGACATAAGGGTGTAGTATATCCAACTCCATCAATGCATTTGGCCCTGACTGGGATTATGACATGAGTTGATCCAATACTTTTCTGGTTATGTAGCATGCACGCATGTGCTCATGCTAAATTTGAAGCCTATAAAGTGAATCATGAAGGTGGTGTGCTGTGTGGAATTCTCCTATGTTTTCTGTTTGTGATGGTCAGGTGTGAATCATCCTTCGGTGGACCATCCTGAGTGGTGGTGGACCCCAAAGGATCATTACCACTTTCATCCTTGTCCGCAACGCCCAGTTTCATAACAGTAGACAACAGAGAGGGTGCCTCCGTTGTCCGCCAACTACGTTGCCTAATCCCACTCCCCTAAGAGAGGAACAGTCTCCATCGCTCCTGCCCCTATCATCCCTGCTGCTCTGAGTGAGGAGGCTATTGACTTCCTAAGGACCATCTCTGTGTGTCAGAAAACAGTCCTGAATGCCATCCAGGAGCAATGCCACCAGCTGACACAGATGGTGGCCTACCTGGAAGGCATTCACACTGCAGTGTTTGGCCTACATAGATCTTTTCATGCTCTGACCTTCTTCCTCTCAGCAGCTTTCCACCCATCCCAACCTTCCATCCCACCTCCTGCCCCTTCCCCTTCCAAATTCCCATCCCTGTCCCAAGCACACCTAAACAAGCACACTCTTCAACAGTCCCAAGTACTACACACAAACAAAAATCACATAAAAACACAGACATGCAAGTACTCACCAGACACACTCATCACCCCACCACCCTTAGCATACCTCCAGGCGCCACGGCAGCAGAGACAGAACCCTCCACACCCACAACTATACTGCCAGGCACCAAAGCAACAGACCCAGATCCCTCCACACCCACAACCATACACCCAGGCACCACAGCAACAGACCCAGACCACTCCACACCCACAACCATAGCTCCAGGCAGCACAGCAACAGACCCGGACCCCTCCACAACACCCAAGATGTCCACAGCACACAGGCCAGAAACATAAAAATTCACAGTCACCCACACAACACATAGTTCAAACAGCGGACACTGCTCATACTTTCACTCCCTGTACATCCCAACCCGAACTCCATCCTGAACATCCTACCCAGTTTCCCTGGGCAGATAACTTGTTTGCCCTTGCCCTTAGCCCTGTGACACCCCAGCACACCACTTCCATAGTAAAAAAAAAAACTCCCAAAGCCCTTCCACATCCCACTCCACCCCAGAGAAAGGGCCACCCCCCACTGATCCCAGCCCTAAAGCCAAAATTACAAAAAAACTACCCAAGCCCTACAAATCCCACTCCACTGCAGAGAAAGTGCCTCCTCACCACACTGATCCCAGCCCCAAAGCCAAAAAAAACTCCTCGCAAAGACCAACCCAACCGATCCCTTCCACATCCCACTTCATCCCAGAGAAAGTGCCTTCCCACCCCACCCCACTGATACCAGCCCAAGAGCCACAAAAATAAAAAGATAAATCCTCCCAAAGACTAACCCACCCTCCCTAACCTAGAATCTCCCTCCGAAATATCAGCTTCGAGGTGTCTGCTATGCTCAATTGATCCCCTTTTGTGAGGCGGTTCCCTGGTAGTGTCAGACAGGGCAAGTGTGTTGGCACAGCATTGTGCTGTGGCACTTTATAATATCATGGACTGGCCATTGGACTTAGTTGTGCAATATGTTTTGCTAATAATGTTCATTAAACCTGCCATTTATTTTCTGATGACTTACTGATATTGTACAGTTAGTGATTTGTGACAACAGTTGTGTTTCTTTCATCCTTGACTGCTGCTACAGTTGTTGAGGTTAGTATGATGTGACCTTGGACCCAGTGCAGGAGTTACACAGTACAAGGGAGAAATGTTGGATGGATGCCCATGTGGGATGTTAAAGCAAACGGGGCAGACATTGCATTGAGTGACATGTTATGTGGTAAGTATTTCAGCTTGGCCTGGCAACTGTCTACCTCATTTAGGTTGCGCTTCTCTCTATGATGGAGTTTGGATATGTGTTTGAAGTGTTAAAGTTAGATATTTGTTTATCTACACATGGAGGGTGTTAAATGGTTATGTTATGTTAATAAAATGTATACAGCGCACTAATACCCTCGGGTGTCTTGGCGCTACCAGTTCTACATACTGTACTCAGTGCTACTACTACTAAAAGAGCCAAGTCTTCAGTTGTTTTCTGAACTCAAGAAGGGAGGAAATATTTCTAAGATATAGTGGAAGGGAATTCCATTCTTTGGTGGTGTTATCTGTGAAACTCCTCCCCCCCCCCAGTTCATCTTTTTTCTCCTGACCACCGGCATCAGATGGGCATTAGCCGAACGCAGAGGTCTATTTGGAGAATAACATCTGAAGAGGTCCTTTAGAAATTTTGGCCCTTCTTTGTGCAAAGACTTATGGGCCATGCAAAGTGCCTTGAACTTTATCCGCTTACCAGCTGGCAGCCAGTGGAGGTCTCGCAATGCTGATCTGACAGACTGATATTTAGGTGTGTCCAGAATTAGTCTTGCGGCAGCACTTTGTACTGCCAGTAACTTCCTGAGGAGGGTGGATTGCACATTAATGTACAGTCCATTACAGTAGTCAAGTTTAGACAAGACTAAGGAGGTTACAACCAACTTTCTGCAGGATTTAGGAATAAAATGTAACATTTTCCTTATGGTCTTAATCGTAAAATACGAAGAAGACACAACCTTAGAGACTTGAGCTTTAAAACTGAGTTTCTCGTCTATGATAACCCCGACAGTTTTAGCTTTATCCACCGGGGTAGGAGGAGGACCAAGATTATCTGGCCACCAAGCTGGGGACCAAGGTGGAAAGAGGTTTCCGAACATAATCACCTCAGTTTTGCTCGAGTTTAACCTCAAGCAGTGAGTACTCATCCAATGACTCAAGGAAAGCATGCAGTCATAAAGTTTTGATGAGTAGTTGATGTCCTTGTCTACTGTCGAGATCACCAGCTGGGTGTCGTCAGCATAGGAAGTGGGAATCAAATTATCAGTGGTGCTAATTCTGCTACATAAATATTAAAAAGTGTGGGGCTCAACGATGAGCCCTGCGGAACACCGCATTGAAGGGTAAAAGGTGCCGACTTAAATTTGCTCAGATGAACTGATTGGGTCCTCTCTGATAAAAACGATGCTAGCAGGGCGAGGGCTTTACCTTTTATCCCAATTGCTTGTAGACGATAGACCAGAAGAGTATGGTCTACCATATCAAATGCAGCGGAGAGGTCAAGCAGCACCAAGGCTGCTGACCCACTGCTGTCTAATGAGGAACGGATTTCTTCTGTAGTCTTAATCAGAGCTGACTCTGTACTATGGTTAGCTCTGAAGCCAAACTGGCAGTGTTAGAACTGGGATTTCTGGTTGGCTAAGGCTTGCGCCAAAGTCAGGCAGAAACCACCACTCTAGTCAGGGCAAGGAAGTTACACGCCAAAGATAACCCCTGCTCACCCCCTTGGTAGCTTGGCACGAGCAGTCAGGCTTATCTCTGAGGCAAGGTGTAAAGCGTTTTTGCGCACACCCAGCAACAACACCCAAGGCCCACCACAAAGGAAACTCCACACAAGGTATTCTATAAAAATAGCCTTTGTATTATACACAACACATTAGATAAAAACACACACTTTACAATGTGCCAACAGGCACGGGCAGAATTTACAAGGGATTATATGTACAGGGGACAGGGCCACATGGACCACTGTCAGGAATTAGCACTTTTTAGAAATACACTTAGAACATAGGAATAAAATTGTAGTACAAAAACATATATAGCACACAACCAGTACTTACTGGTATCAGGTAAGTACCACCTACGCAACCCTAACCACCTTAGGAGAATGTCACGCAGGGAACTAGAACCTCACTAGCACCACCTGTACTAGGAGAAAGCAAACAACCACCTAAGTATCACAATACCTGTAGGGGTATAAGCACATTACACATGATGCATCACATTCAGAGGTGTAGGGAAGGAAAACACATGATGCATAAAAACACATTCAGAGGTGTAAAGCAATGGCACATGACGCATAAAAACACATTCAGAGGTGCAAGGAAGGAAAACACATGATGCATAAAAACACATTCAGAAGGTGTAAAGCAATGGCACATGACGCATAAAAACACATTCAGAGGTGCAAGGAAGGAAAACACATGATGCATAAAAACACATTCAGAGGTGTAAAGCAATGGCACATGACGCATAAAAACACATTCAGAGGTGCAAGGAAGGAAAACACATGAGCAATAACTCACATACGCCACCACCTGTGGCAGTCCCTAGGCCAACTGGCCTTGTCCAGGCTAGGACGCTCTGTCCCAGTCAAGCTGCGCAAGCAAAAAGCGTAAAAGGTTCCCAACCTAAACGTTGCAGCTGCCCACTAAGTGCTGGGCAGCTGTAGAACTGAGCGTGGGCACCACTGTGCCCCTCAAGACCAATCTGCTGCTCTCGTGGAGCCTCTCCTGGGCCTTCGTGGCTCTGAACAAATATTTGCCCCATCGTTGGAGCGCTCCGAGCGCTCTGCGCAACCACTGCTGGCCTCGTTGGAGCCTCGTGGGCTCGGAACCACTGTCAGCACGTTGGAGCGTCTCGCGCTCAGAAACCAAGAACAATGTCCCCCACGTTGGAGCGCCACGCGCCCAAAAACTACAATGTCCCCCACGTTGGAGCCTCGGGGCTCTGAGCACCAGACAATGCCCCCTCAACACATGCGCGGAGTCCCCCAGCCCTTTGCACTTACCGGGCTGCCTCTGGGGACTCCCGCGTCGTCTTCTCTCTCCGCTCCAGGGGAGGGGGGAAGGCTTCCTCTTAACGCGGAGGGGCAGGCACCGACAATGTGCCTCGCGCCCCCTCCGCACCAGCTCCTCCCGCACTCCTCTCTTGGGCCGAGCGCCCTGGGGCGCAGGGTAGGCTCCTGCCTTATCCGGGGCCCTGAGCAGCCGCGACACTTCGTAGGAGGCGGGGTAGGCTCCCGCCCTCCTATTCTCAGTTCCGGTTGTCCCGGAGGCCCGTCCTCATCCGCCTTACTTCCGGTCCGGGCTGCAGCGGTGATTCTCGGCCGTCAGAGGGGCAGGCTCCCTCGCAAGCAAAACGAATAAGCGGGGTGGGCACCCGCCAACGAAATAAACCAATAAGCGGGGTGGGCACCCGCCAACGACCACGGCAATGCGGGGTGGGCACCCGCTTCAAATCGGCAAGCGGGGGAATCCCTACGTCGGGGTTCCCCTGGCAGGGATCGCAGCTCAGCGCTGCTGGGGCCACAAATGGAGCGCTCCTAGTGCTATATGTAAAAAGCGCTTCCAGGCCCTTGGGCAAGAAAGCAAGTCCAGCCAAAGTCTTCAAAGAGCAGGGGGGCCAAGACTGGACCCAGAGCCAGCTCACAGGGCCCTCCAGCAGGGAGGCAGTCCCCAGTGGCGGTCTCTCCTGGCGCCCAGCAGCAGCAGGCCCCCCCTCCGGTGGATCCTGCAAGAGAACAAATTGTAAGGGGACACAGCCCCTTTTTATACAGTAAAAGTCTTTGTCTGAAGGTGCAGGGAAGGGGCGAACCAGTTACAACAGGTTCCTGAGCACTTTGTTTTGCTCAGCCCCTCTCCCTATTCACTGGCAGGGCTAGGGTCATTAGACGCACCACAGGGGCCGGAGCCAGCATTGTGTGGGGAAAGCCCTGTCCAATTCAGGGCCCAGGTGTACTCCTCCCCAGCCATCAGTATGCTAAACTCCCCATTCACCACTGGGTGACTCCTCCTGACTCTGGGGATTTCCCTAGTCCGTCACATGACCTCCACCAGCCAATCGCCAGACAAGCCACACATTTCATACTGCACACTGAAGTGCCCACTTCTAGAAGTGGCACTTCCACACTAGGTACATGCACGCCGCACACATCATCGCGCAGCATTCAATCACACGAGTCCGCACATACCAAACTCGGGCCTGCACACCCCACGCATCAGGAACTACCAGGACACATACATTCCCCCATGCATTCCTATGGGAGGGCAGGCCAACCTCACAACACGCACGCACTTTACCCTGGGATACAGTGGTAAAGTGTGCAGAAACCAAAAATCACTACATCAAGTCACCAATAAAAAGCAAAATGTTTCGGGGTGAACCTGCCAGAAGGGCCGGGTCCAATAGGCAGTGATCTAGAATCTGATTAGTTGCAATAAAAGTGGAGAGTTCCGCATTCATGGGTTTCTCAATTATCTTGGCCGTAAGTGGAATTCTCGCAATGGGCCGATAGTTGGCTGTATCAGTTGCATCCAAGTTGCTTTTTTTTAGTAGGGGCAAGATACAAGCCTGCTTCCACACAATGGGAAAGGATCCTTGCTCTATCATTTGGTTAAATATCTTAGATAGGTAGATAGATAGAATGGTCATACACTTGTTGAGTTTTGTCTGGAAATGTGTCCATTTTCCAGGGTGTACCTTACACCTACTTTATCTAGATGTATGACAACCTCTGTTAGTGCTGTGTGTGCTTTCACGACTTGCACTTACACATTCCCGACACATGCTTGACACTTGGTTATGCTATTGTCTGTCCCTGATATACTTCAATCCCCAGGTCCTGTGCGCATTAAGCTTTTCAGGCATGTGCAAAATGGTCTGTGCACCAGGGCCCCAGCCTTTCACGGTTCCCCATGATAGAGGCACACCTATACTGCAGCAAATGATTCCATTGTGCCCTCAGGATGCTTCTCACACTGCTTCTGTGTAATCCCATTCACTGAGATTGCCTTTTCATGTGAGTGCTGTGTGAGAGTACAATACCAAGTTGTAGCAGAGAAGGTGTATTTCAGTTTAGTGACACATCCATAAAGTTGTATAGTTGATATCACAACAGGACCTAGGATGTGTGAAAGGTGAAGGTGTTAGGGAGATTGATAGGTGTGATATTGATGAGGAGGTGCTGTTGTGTGACACAATTAATTGCACACATCACCATAGCTGAGTCCAATGTGCATGTGCTGTAACAGTGATTTGGGGACAGAGGACATCATACAGATGTGTTTGAGTAATACATTAAAATGAATCCCACACAGTGCCCCAGTAAATATGCTTGATCATGCTACCCCACAACCCTTTCCTGGACCATGGCGGAACATCGTTTTGTTGAGAAGTGTATGGAAACAGGTTGTAGTATGACTTATTGCCAGTTGTGTCCATTACGGTGTGAGTTTTGGATGTGATAAAGCAGGATGTGTACGATCGGCTCCATAGTGGCACAGGATGTGTATAGGCGAGTAGAGGTGAGATTCGCCCTTAGATACCTCCCTTACCGCCAGCTCAGATGTGGTTGTTGGACCGCTATGGTCACACCAGCTGTTAAGCAACTTGTAATTGGGCCGGAGGTTCCACTGGCTCATTGGCCTATTCCGTGGCTGCCATGCCTGGATTTGGCTGGCTGTGGTGGCGGGACCGCAGCGGAGTTTCGTTCACATAACTACGTGGCTTGTAATACAGCGGTCAGTCAGTCGAAGTAGCGGCAGTTGAACTGCCACCGCAGGCACAGCAGTTTCCAGACCATCTTACTCATAATTAGGCCCTTAGTGCAATTTTTGGAGCTGTCTGTATATACTTTAATTGAAATGATAGTAACAGCCTTGTCTGGCTGTGTGAGGATACATTTTAGAATGGTTTGGATCGTGGCATGGTCAAAGTCTATGAATATTTCTGGGGGGTAGTAGTTATTTGTTTTATGTTTTATATGGTTTCAGAGATTGTAGTTAGTGCTGCTTTATTTAGTAGTAAAGCATATATAAAAGGAATGTTTGTGTTTTGATAATCACCATGTATGGTGTATCTCTGAGTTAATGGTTTGTGACACATTTTGAAGCTCCCATCCATCATCCATGTTTGACATTGACTGCGTTTTACTACGTTATCTGCCTTAGACAATATTAGGATTTGTTTCTCATTATTTAAGTTGTCATCTAAAAGGAAAGGTTCCTCATTCTGTGTAACTGTTAAACGATCATGTATGTGTATGTCTTAGTATCTTCTGGGGCAGGTGGGGTATCTCTGGTGGCTTTTTTAGTTCATGCAATCAAACGTTTTAAAGTGGGAATAGGTGGAAGCTGCCCTATTATGTGTTTGAGGACTGTAGGTAATATATCATTTGGTTGAGGGCTCCTGGGAGCTAGTGCTTGCCTCTATTACATCCTGCAATATATCCTTTACTCCTATTTCTGTCACATTTGGGGGTGGTTGTGCTCCCTTAGGTAAATTACACCATCTTTTGTAGTTGTCCTCCCATAGCATGCATTAGAATAATATTTAATACATTTCCTGTTTTTTGGGAGGTAGAAATTATTTGTTTTATGTTTTATATGTTTTAAGAAGCCATAGTAAGTGTTGCTTTGTTTATTTGGTAGTAGGGAATATTTAAAAGGGATATTTGTGTTTTGATATTCACCATGTCAGGTGTATATCTGAGTCTAAGGTTTGGGACACATTTTAAAGGTCCCATCCATAATCCATGTTTGACATTGGCTAAGTTTTACTAAGAGTCTGCTGTAGAGAATATTAGGATTTGTTTTTCATTCATTAGGTTAGCATGTAAAAGGAAAGGTTTCTCATAATGTGTGATTGTTAAATGCTCGGGTATGAGTATATCTTCTAGGGGCAGGTGGGATATCACTGGTGGACTTTTCAGTTCATGCAATTAAACGTTTTAAAGTGGGGATAGGTGGTAGTTGCCCTCTTATGTGTTCAGGGACTTAAGGTACTATGGGCCAGATGTACGACGTATTTTTGCATGCGCAAATGGGTTTGCGACCCGTTAGCGCATGCAAAAATACCTAAGGGCCATGTACAAACCCTAATTAGCGAGTCGCAATTTATTTGTGACTCGCTAATTAAGATTTACGACTCGCTATTAGGAAGGGGCATTTCAATGGCGTCCCTTCCTAATATTGAGTTAGAGCCCTATGCATGACTGTTTTGTGACCGCAATTACGGTTGCAAAACAGTCACAATTTACCACCTACTTCAAGTAGGTAGTAAAGCAGTCGCAAACGGGAAGGGGTCCCCAGGAGAACCCTTCCCCTTTGAGAATGCATGGGAAAATATTTTTTAAGGGCAGGCAGGAGTCCCAGGGACCACTGCCTGCCCTTAAAAAATGAAACAACCTTTCCTGGGAGGCCCAGCAATTCCCAATGGGGTCGCAAATTGTGAGTGGCTCATTAATATTCATGAGCCTCGCATTTTGCGACCCCATTGGGAATCCCCATTGGGAATCCCTAACTGTCCCTAATCTCTGACACTGTTGTACATTGGCTTTTGCGACTCGCAAATTGCGATTCGCAATTTTACGCAATTTGCGAGTCACAAAAGCTAATGCTCGTACATCTGGCCCTATATCTTTAAGGATTTTGGTTCTGGGTTCCTGGGAGTAAGTGCTTTCCTCTCTTATATCCTGCAATATTTACCTTACTTTTATTTCAGTCACATTTGGGGGTGGAATGCAGCACGCCCTATGCAAGCCGCCACTGGTAAACTTAAAGTTTATATTGGAAGAAAACTAATTATTTCAGCGGAGCTGCTGTGTGATTAAATACAATAGCAAACAACATTTTCATCTCATATACATTTTGTTCTAATATTATAAGCTTGAATTTTGGCATGTTAAATTGGCTCAATGCCATATTATTGTAGAACCGATCATTTCATTTTATACATTTTTCAGATATCATTCTACACAACTATATATACTGCCCAGATTGCTTTATGATTTGCAGTATGGGCAGTATGCATATAAGTGAAAGTAAAGAAGTACTCGTTTACAATGAGAAAGACTTGGAGATATATAGAGAGGATCAGTGCTCCTCTACGATGGCACTACATATCCTTCGACCGCTGTGCTTTTGAAATTACATTGAAAGTGGCAGCACCCAATACATTATATCAAACCAGCAAAGATACTTTGAGCGGTAACAGTTATTACCCGTATGATGAGGACCATATGTGTCGCAGATTACAAGCGACTATGTTTTATATTCAGTTTTTGTTATGAAGCTGTGAAGGAATCCTTATTAATGCCTTAAACTGTGGAGCACTGTTCACGATAGCGAACAGTTGCATCAGCTCCCACAGCTTTGTTTGCTTTAAAATACACCGACTATGATTGTGGACAGCATGTGGAGCGGATATGTTTAAACTGTTTCTGAAGTTGTAAAAGTGAACTTTTATATCCCAAAGACGTGTCTCGTGGAGTGGATATCCAACAGCCTTACTCATCTTGAAAGACACCGCTACTCTGTATCAAACCTTCAAAGACACTTCAAGTGGAAAACGTGATATCCCGCTTGATAATAACTATATGTGTCAAGAACTATAATCAACTTCGTCTTATATGCAGCTTGTGCCACCAAAGATAGCTGTTGGGAAGGAATACTTTCTAATATTAAAAACTGCTAAACAGTATACACAATAGCGAACAGCCATGTTTGAAGTCCTGCAGCAGTGTTCGCTTTAAGATACCGGCTATGGTTGTGGTCCGCATGTGGAGCAGACATGTTTGAATTGTTTCCAAAGGCATTTAAGTGAATGTGCTGACACCGAAAAGGCATGTCCCATGAAGTGGTATTGATGCAGATTGGGGTGTACAAAATCTCCCTACTTCCACGGATAGAGTAATTTCACAGTTACACGCACATACACTCACCATACACTAGGGCCCATTTCACTAACATACACTCAAATACTCTATCAGCACTGAACCTGTGGAAAGAAACCTTCTTAAACTCCTAAACCCCACACCTACACCGAGGTCGATAAGACCTAGCTATTGCAATTGTCATAATCTAAACAATCTATACATCAATAATCAAATAGAGTACTCAATAATTGACAAGGAATAATCACCAACACCGTATTTAAAATTATGATTCTTTATCTAAATTAGTCAAAAGAAATTAATCAGAATAAATCATTTTCTCATAATTACCTATTCTAGCTAAATGTCAGAATGGGTCATCAGGACAAGTCTCTCAGTAGAAATCTCCCAAGTCACCGTCTTCACAGCATCGATCCTCACCAACGCAGGTTTGGGAAGAAAAATGGCAAAGTGGCAAAAACGCAATGGATGGAAACCCTCTCTAGTCTAGTATATTTATAATAATTCAAACAAAAGAAAGAAACATTTAATATTACTTCATCCGCCGAACCGCTGAGCAGAGCGAGAAGGAAAAGGATGTAACATCGCTACATTTTGAAAAATCTCCGCTCAGAAAAAGTCACAAAAATAAAAAAACAGAACAGGAACTAAATATTAAATGTATCTTCTCAACTTCCACACATTTCCTCTGGTGAGCTCAGAGTTTAGAGTCTTTCTTTAAAGCTCCTTTGTTTTCCAAGGCTGCCAAGGCTGCTGTCCCAATGCATCTGGAGACTTGCCCAGATCTGCTGCTGTCCTCACGGAAAGTTTTAACCAGGCAAGGACTGTGGACAGATGACTCGCATCCATATTCAGCAAGGCCTTTTCCATCACAAATTCTCACTCGAAACCTGGCTTCAAAAGTCAGCCATCTTTGATTAGGCCACAATAGGCCACAATAGACCATCTTAATTGAAAGAGACAAAAACAACGTTACCACAGCATAGTGATTGAACAGTGTTAACCCCACTAATACCCTTATGTGTATGTAATTATCTAGCTTTAGCAACACAGAAAAAACATTAATTCAAAAGCGTTTCGTGCTTAAAAATAAACAGCACTCAGCAACGTTTATTTAATAAAACATGCACATCATTATTAGTTAGCACACATATGCATTCCCACGTGTATTTCTCTCTTGTTAAAACACACATGTTGATCAGTATAAAAACACTTACACAAAACAAATAATTAATAATTAATAATTAATAGATTAAATTATGACAAATAGACAAACCAGAGCTTCAAAACCCTATAGATTTCATTTAGAAAATCCTGCTCCAGCAATCCCCCCTTTGGTGATTGTATCACCAAATAACCCCAAAAAAATTTTTTAGTGAAATTTAGTCCCATTTTAGGAGAAATTTGAAATGTCTTTTTCCTCCTTACACAACACTACACACCAGACACTCTTTCATCATCCCTCTTTGTTTCTAAGTAGACACTCTCCCTTAATTCTTCTAATTCAATTTCTTGTGGTTCTCTTTTCAACCTTTTATTTCTCTTTTCATTATTTCTTTTAATTAACTTCTTTTTCCCTCCCCTGTTTTTACAACACAAACACACTAATCTCAATATCAATAAAGCAACAATTATACAAGTTAAAGGAAACAATATCTTACCTATAATAGTACTACCTATTTTTGCAATAAAACTCTTAACAGCTATCACCTTATTAGCTATTTTAGTCCAGATACTTTCAGCTTCAAGTGGTACTAATTCTTCATGCAAATCAGTAATATTTTTGATATAGACCTTCAGGTCTTTGCTTTCGTCTGGAATGTAAGTGCAACAATGTTGAACTTTCAGCATTCCACAAACTCCACCCTCCTTAGCCAATAATATATCAAGAGCAAGTCTATTTTGCATAGACATAGCACGCACGGCAATTAATTCCGTATTCACCAAAAGAAACCCTCCAGCGGTATTTGTCGATAAGCGATCCACCACTGTTGACAGTTTCCGAATCCCATTAGCATTTAAAGAAATTCCCACTGCTGGAATTAAAGCTCCAAAAATGTCACCCACAATTTCAAACCAAGTTTCCCTCTTGAAGCGCATTAGTAAATTAATATGTTCTACATCTTCTATTCTATCTATATGAAAAATCTTTGGAAAAACCAGGCCCACATAACACGTGCCATACCAATGGTCAGGCAACTTGTAATAAGCCTTGTTCCCACAAACATAATACACTCCTGGAAAAATTGTATCTTCTCCACCTCTGAAACCCCATCCTGTTGCAATGAAGTATGTATCATGACATTCACTAGTCCCAACAAAATATGTATCATATTGGGATTTCCCTCTTGTAATGCACAGCTTACCCTTCTGTGGTGCATCTAAAGCTAAAGTTGGACTAGCTCCATTTCTCAATTCTTTTCCCATCTCAATGTCCCAAATTGTCTCACTCACTTTATATTTCCCTGCCTTTTCATGCATACTCAATCTCCTTTCCTCCACCATGTTCAGGAAAGCTTTCTCCTCTTCTTCCAAACTACAAGTTAAATTATTCTTAAAAATGTAATCTAATGTTAATTCTTCTTTTTCAATAAAAATCTCACCAAAAATGTTAGCTTCTTTAGCTGGATTCAGCTCTTTGTTCATTGGCAAGTGCCCAAAAATACTATCTTTGTTAGACATCTTATAATCTATTTTCCCTAACAAATAAAAAACACTACTTAATACACTACAAAAAATTCCATACGTAGCTGGTAAATGGTGATAAGTAACACCCTCTGAAACGGATGCAGGTAATTGCATACAAACGTAGCAATCCCTTACTTCCATTGTTTTCACATATTCGTATAACAACTTTGAAAAAACATTACTAGAAAAATCATTAATTGACCTATCTTTATGCATGTAAGTATTACTAATTCTAGTTGGAACTACTTTTTGCGAATTCTTTTCTACATTTGTCTCATTCTCAGTATGTATTTCAAATGTACCTATTGAAACTCTAAATGTAACTAATAAAGCTAAAATACCCCATAGTAGCATTAATAATCCAGTACAGCAGCAGCACATTCTACACCATCTTCTTAAGAAAGCACATCTACTTAGATTATTCTCTATGTTAGCCATTTTACTACTTTGACCTTGTCTTTTGACTTAGCCTCTACTACTCCACTACTGTCATTTCTCCAACTTTGGATTACTTCAGACAGCTGAATTTCAGACTTTCTCCTTTTCACTTTTTCCAAGTGATTTCTTCAGTTCACTCAATTTGGATATTCATCACTTTTCACTCCTTCTTCTTCAGCAACATCAAATTGTATCAGATCATCAACAACATCCTGTGCATCTGACTCTTCTCCAATGTCAGTCAGAATAACTTTTAAGATTCCAACAGATTCTTCCTTTTCCTCAACCACTTTTCTCAAGATCCCCTCCGGATTATCTCGAGTCACTGTTTCTTCTTCTCCTTCTTCAGACAGTGCCACATAAGACCATTCCGGTGATCTGTACTTTTGGTTGGGTCTTCTAATTCTCTTTATTGCCTCAGGTTCTCTTGACTCCTTTTGCTCTTTTCCTTTTTACT
Organism: Triturus cristatus; assembly: GCF_964204655.1. Lineage (NCBI taxonomy): Eukaryota > Metazoa > Chordata > Amphibia > Caudata > Salamandridae > Triturus > Triturus cristatus. The sequence goes on from NC_140584.1 coordinate 255,484,678, forward strand.
TCGTTTTGACTCGATACTTCATTTACTTGTTCAGCTTTCGATGTATTTCCTCTTATCAGTCTGTATCTCAGCCTCTTTACTCTCTTGTTAGGCCAAAAATCTCCTCTTTCGACCTTTTTCGGTCTTATTTCTGTATTATTTCTTTCTCCAATCCAAGTTCTCTTTCTCAGAACTCGACCCTTTGATTTTTCACTTTCACTTTCATCCGATTCTGTTTCAAATGCCTCTTGTTCTTCAGCAGTTTTCTTTCGCTCCACAGTCTTTTTCACCACTATTTGAGACTTCCCTACTTCTTTCCCTCCTCGGGTCTCCGACACGCAATCTTCTTGCTGTCTACTTGTCCCTTCACCTAGCTTATTAGAAGTGTTCCCTACACCTCCTCGGGGGTCTTCCGCAATCTGTCCCTCTCTATCTTCTTCTGACCCTACTTCTTCAGATATAATCTCAAGTGGTTCTGCAATCTCCTCCTCTTCTGATTCAGGAGTAATTTCTGTGGAACTGCTCTTTTCTTTTCTTTTTCCTCCACTGCTTTTTGGAACTTCAGGCTCTCTTTCAGAATCAGATCTCCTTTCTGAAATTCTCAATGATTCTCTTGAACTTGAAGCCTTTTCTGCTTCTTTTCCTGAACTTTGATTCTTTCTCACTGGTTCTGGGTCTTCATCATCACTGGAATCTGACTCTTCAAAATACTCTCTACCAGTCCCATCCTTTGGGTTTGGAACTCTCAGAGTATGACTCGTGTGCACCCAGTTTTTCACACCAGCACACTTCACTGCAGTCGTCGTAGTTAGAATGACTTGTCTTGGTCTTCCCCACCTTGGAACCAAGCAATTTCTTCTTCTGTGCACTTTAATCCTCACCCAGTCCCCTGGACTCAGATCATGAGCTTGCTTCTTCTCAAGTGTAGTAGCTTCTTCTCCAATCTGGTGAAACACAGAATGAACTGCGTCAGCCAGGCCTTTACAGTAATCCAAAATCATGTCATCAGTTATTGTCATCAACTTATTGACAGGTGCATATGCATGTCGCATTGCACGTCCCATTATGATTTCGTGCGGACTTAAACCAGTAGTTCTATCTGGAGTAGATCTAATAGTCATTAGCACTAGAGGCAAGACATCTGGCCATTTCATGCTAGTGGCTAAGCACATCTTACCAATCCTGTTCTTAATTGTGCCGTTTATCTGCTCAACAACACCAGAAGCCTCTGGTCTGTATGCACAATGTAGCTTCTGCTGTATGCTTAATGCTTCACAAATCAAACTCATGAGTTCATTATAGAAGTGTCCACCTCTATCAGACTCAATCGTTACTGGAAACCCGTACCTAGGAATCAACTCTCTTAACAGTAACTTTGCCACTGTTACTCCATCATTTCTCCTAGTCGGATAGGCCTCAACCCATCTTGAAAACAAACAGACTACCACTAGTACATATCTCAGTCTGTTCACTTGGGGCATTTCAATGAAATCAATCTGCATTCTTGTAAAAGGACCTCCTTCTCTGCCTATTGTTCCCAGACTCACCACTGTCTTCTTCCCAGTGTTAAATTGCTGGCAAATCAAACATCTTTGACAGATACTTTCTGCAATTGTCCTGAACTTTGCATTGTACCAGGTCTGCTTAAAAGACCTAATCATTGAATCCCTTCCCAAATGTCCCTGGCCATGATACATTCTTGCCATTGCTGACAGCATGGAGTTCGGCATTACTGGTCTGCCATCTCTATAGACCCAAACATGGTCTGTCTCTCTCGGGGCACAACCTGCCTTAATCCAATCTTTCTTTTCTTCCTCCTCTGCCTCATCCTGCAACTGTTTCCCTTCATCCCATGTCTCTAAGACATTAGTAAACATCACAGAACAAAAAGACATTTCACTCTCTCGTTCCCGATTAATAGATTGGTTATTCTTTGCACAATATTGTGCAATGTCGTTAGCATATCGGTTGCCAACTGTCACAAAATCATCTCCTTGTCCATGAGCAGCACATTTCACAACTGCTAATTCTTTAGGCAGCTGTATCGCCTCAAGCAATTTCCCAATCACTTCAGCATTCTTTATTGGAGTCCCACTCGACGTCAAGAAACCTCTTTGTAGCCAAAGTTGGCCAAAGTCATACACAATTGCAAATCCATACTGACTATCAGTCATCACAGTCGTTCTCAAATCTTTCCCAATTTCACAAGCTTTTGTCAATGCAATTAATTCAGCAACTTGCGCAGATTTCACTCCTTTCAATGATGATGCTTCCATTACTTCTGAAACCTTACACACTGCATATGCTGCACATAGCACACCCTCATCATTCCTCAGGCATGATCCATCCACAAACAACACATGATCACTCTCATGCAAGGGAAGATCCCTTATGTCTGGTCTCGGTTTTGTACAGTAATCAAGCACATCCAAACAATTGTGATCATCTTCTGTTTTCACACCTACATTTTCAATATCCGGCAACAATGTCGCTGGATTCACATTCACACATCTCTCAAGAGTCACATTTGATGCTCCCAGAATGACTTTTTCATATTTAGTCAACCGACTATGTGACATGTACTGAGTTCTGCTTCTTGTCAAAAGAATTGCCACATTATGAGGTACGAATACCCTTACAGGATATCCCATTATGATTCCCTCATTCTGTTCTAGGCTTCTGCATGTTGCAGCCACAGATTTCAGACAACCTGGTAAACCCACAGCTACAGGGTCAAGTGTCGATGAGAAGTACGCAATAGGCCTTCTCAGTAATCCATGCTTCTGAATTAACACTGAAAGTGCACATCCATTTCTCTCACTACAGTACAATTCAAACTCTTTTTCATAATCTGGCATACCCAAAGCAGGGGCTTCACACATTCTGCTTTTCAGCTCTTCGAATGCTGCCATTTGTTCTCCATCTAGTTCCAATGGGTCTGTCATCTCACTTTTAGTCAGCTTAATCAATGGCTTTGCTATCAGCGAAAAATTAATTATCCACTGACGACAATAACCCACCATTCCCAGGAACATTCTCACTTCCCTCTGGGTCTTTGGGGCTTTCATTTCCCTGATAATTTTGATTCTGTCACCAGTCACTTTTCTCAGACCTTTCTCAATATTGTGTCCAAGATAATGCACTTCTTTCTTGCAGAATTGTAATTTAGCTGGAGATACTTTTAACCCTCCATCTGCCAGATGTTTCAGTAAAGCTATAGTATCTACTTCACAAGCTTCACGTGTCTTTGATGCCACAAGTAGGTCATCAATATACTGCACTAATACTGAGTTTTCAGGCATGATCAAACTCTCCAATGACTTTTTCAATAACTGATTGAATATTGAAGGACTCTCTGTATACCCCTGTGGGATACGACACCATGCTAAAATACGCTGGCCAAATCTAAATGCAAAAATCGGCTGGCTGTCATGATGCAATGGAATTGAAAAGAAAACATGACACAAATCAATCACTGTATACCACTCAGCATCATGTGGAATCTGATACAAAATCACTGATGGATTTGGCACAATAGGACAACATGCCACCACAATTTGATTAACTTTTCTCAAATCCTGTACGATCCTGAATTTCCCATTAGGCTTCTTTAGCCCCATTATCGGTGAATTACACGGACTACTCAGTAGTTCTCTCAGAACTCCCTGCTGAATCATTTTCTCAATTATAGGAGTTATTCCCTCAATTATTTCTGGTGTCATTTTGTACTGAGGAATGTTAGGATAAGTAATTCCCTCTTTCACTGAAATTTTCACAGGATCCACATTATTCATCAATCCCACATCCTCTCCAGTAAAATCCCAAACTGTCCTTTTCACTGTGTCTCTCAGCTCTTGAGGCAAATCCTCTGGATCAAACACAGCATATGCACCAATTAACTCACTTTCTCTATTTTCTAGAGTCATTCGGTACAAAACATCCTCATCTGGTGTTTCAAAAGCTATTCCATCTGGTGTACAAAAAATTGTACAGTTCATTTTACAGAGTAGATCCCTACCTAACAGGTTCACTGGACTTGTGTCACAGACGATAAATCTGTGCATATCTGAAAATTTCCCTATTTGTACTCTTACTGGTTCAGTAAGACGTGTTCTGATTTGTGTATTGGCTACACCAACTACTTGGATTGCTTCATCCGAGAGAGGAAGATTTCTAATATCTGTTGACCTGACAGTTGATCTTGTCGCACCTGTGTCTACTAAAAAAGTAACACCTTCTTCATTTATTTTTCCATCCACAAATGGTCCTGCCTGGTCTATTTCTAGAGTTGCACCAAGTATGCACTCTTCCTCCTCTCTTCGGCACCGTCAATAATCACCCTCAGACTCACTCCCTTCATTCTTTAACAAGTACTGTTGTACCTGGTTAGAACGCCTTGGTTTGTTTACCTGCTCATCATTGTAGAATCCCGAATCCGGATTATACTTTTGTGCTCCTCTATTCTGAGGCAAGGGCGGTTTTGGCTCTTGACTCTGCTGTCTCACAACTTTCTGCTGTTGCTGCTGTTGATTTTTCCCCTCGTTCTGCACCTGTTGATTTAAGGAGTTTCCCTCATTATTCACTAATGGTGGATTGGTACATTCTGATCTCCAATGTCCCAGTTGGCCACAGTTGTGACATGGGAACTTTTTCTTAGCTTCCTCAAGATTCCCCTTTCCTTTCCCTGCATACCTAGGTCTATTCCCTGCATTATTTCCTGGATTATTCGCCTGTTCCACCAACTGTGCTTCTTGTCTTTCCGCAACTTTCACCTGTGCCCACATTGCTTTCTCTTTCAGCTTTCTCTGTTTTGCTTCAATCTCATCACTGAAGTATTTTGCATGTCTCAGAATCTCATCTATTTTCTTACTCTGCCAATCCACAGTATGCTCACGAATTCTTTCACTAATCTCAGGTCTCAGGCCATATACAAATCTGTATACAAAATGACTCAAATCCTTGTCACCCAGATGTTCATCTCCACTGAATTGTTTAAATGCCAGTATCAGCCTCTCGTAAAAAGCATGAACTGATTCTTTTGCTTCCTGATGTGTTCGATCTATTTTAACCCAGTCTGTTTCTTTTGGAGGTACTTTATTTTTCAGGTATACAATCACCTGCTCATACTTTCTCATTACTTCTGGATCTGGTGCTCCTGTTCTCTGATCTCTTGGATATTCCTCAGTAGGCCAACTCACAACTATTTTACACTCAGCCCACAAGTCTGCTGGAACAATTATATCAAACAGACTATTCAGGTCAATCCACAGCACTTTTGACAATTTCACAAACCTGTCTACCTGCCTGTACCACTCGACGGGCTTTTCTCTCAATCGAGGGAAATCATTCGTAAATGATAAAATATCCTGTCTGGTCCATGGAACATGTACATATCCTCCTCCAGGTATTTCTCTCATAGGATAAATATCCACTGGTTTTTCCTTTTCTCTCACAGGAAATGCTGAATAAGTCCTATCCCCTGATTCTTCTCTCTTTTTGTACCATCTATCCTTCCACTTTTCAACATCACCCCATTTTCGCAATAAAGCGATCATCTCTTTAATCTGTCCTGTTCTACCAGTACCATTCAAATTTTCAATATCCTTGTCTGTGAAATCCATCCTGTAAGACTTCTGCAAAACTTTCACTTTATCAATGTCAACTCCATAGTCATTTGCTATCGCTCTTAATCTGTCATGAGTATTTCTCGCTCTCCAGGTGATGTTCTTACACATAAACAATAATTCACCATCATGATGATTTTTTAGAATTTCGGTTGGAACTGTCCCTGCAACAAGCTCTTCTAATTCTACACGTAACCTAGCAACATCAATTGCTTGTGAATCTTTATCCCTCTTTTGAACTTTCATCCATTCATTCAGATCCTCAGCTGTTATTTCAGTAGATTTTCTCACTGGAACCACTTTCTTCTGCGGTTCTAAAATCGGCATCCCTGAACAACTAGCTTCACCAGCATCCAGTCCTGAATTAGACTCCTCTAATCCTTCATTACAGGTGTCATGTCTGAATTTTCCTGCCCTTTTTCCTGAATCTCCTGAAGGACCAGCCAAACTTGTCAATCTATTCCCAACATATGGAATAACCAAACCATTCTCACCCTTCCTCTGCTTATCAAAAACAGGCATAACCGGACCTATGGTTACGGGTACCGTAACAGCGTCTAGATTTTTTGTCAGCTCCTTGATCTTTTCAGTCAACTCCGATGTAGTTCTGGCTAATTCTCTCATATTTTCGCCACTGCTTCTATTCTCTCTCTCCCTGAAAGGATTACCACTTCTTAACTCAGGTGTCACATTTTCTGTCTCAATGATACGATGCGTATCTCTTATCGGAGAAACAATTGGTGTACTCTCTTCTGGTTCCGGTCTATATGGAGGTGGTCTTTTGTAAATCATGTCATTTAAGACCTCATCCTCATATTCATTAACTCCATATCTTCTCACTTCTGCCTCAGGAACCCTTTCTGCTCCCTCTTCAACTGTTCTCACAGGATATAATCCCTCTGACATACTAGCATCTCGCCAGCTCGTCATTCGATCATGATGAGTTTCACGACCATGTCTCCTCCCGAACATATACCTATAGTTGCCTCCAGACCTCTGTTTCTCTCGCTCATGTACTTCCTCTTCCCATTCCACTAAAGCCTCGAATTGTGTCGGCCTTGGTCTTGGGTCAAGACATAACATCTTTTCCCGTAAATTTTTCAACACGGCCAGATTAAATGAACCATGTTCTGGAAATGCCAAAACTCCATCTTCTTTGGTATACCTAACCCAATTCTCCAACCATATACAGGTATGATACCCATATCTCGCAGCCATGAAGGATGCAGGCGTTTTCGATGGAGGTAACAATTCACCCTCTCTGAACAAAGATTTTTTCTTTTTCTCCTCTTGGTAATACATTTTAACGCTTACCAAAACTTTCTAATCCCTTCCGTAATACAACTACACAATATGATTTTTCAACCAATAACAGCGCGACTCACACTAACGCACCAATCCTGGAACGTTACGTCACTAGAATAGCTCCACCAATCCTTGCGCGGCTCACACCAACGCACCAATCTCAGCGCGAGCACTATTCTGATCTAATATCCAATGAGAGCGCGGTCTGTTTGACGTCAGCAGTCGCTGCAGTTTCTCGCTCCTGTCTCCTGTCAGTCGTCTACCCCTCCTTTACAAAATTTCTCAGTAGACTCCGTGTCAAATTTCTACAAAATCTATTAGTTACAACATATAAACATCTCCATTGTCTGCTTCGCTAACCAAAGAATAATAAAGAAAATCTATTTCACAAGAAACCTCTCGTTGACACAGTAGCACATCCCTCTACTCTGCCCTTCTAACATACATTCATTAACTGTTTCCTCTAGGACTTGTCCAAAGAGTCTTACAATCAACTAAATGTATACAAACATTCACGCACATTCATACAAGAAAATATAATACATACACACAGAATCCTGCTTTTCCCGAGAACAGCGAACAATCTGCTCCACTACAGAATTATAACACACATCAACCAAGCAGCTTACTTCTACCCAGTTTCTCAAACAAGCTCAGAGAATACCTATTACTTCTCCCGCGATAAGCTTTAACGGCGAACCTTACGGATCCCTGGGACTTAAAACCAGAGTTTCATAGATAACCTTCACTACCATACGCACTCCTTATATACCAGAAATATCTCTAATAGTAACATATAACAATGTCACTGATTCCGAATCCAGACAATGTGAATTTTCCTGCATACGTACAGGACCAACAATCCCGTCTTTCCCGAGAGCAGCATATACTTCCCTCTGCCCTACTACGGAACTGCTACTAGCTCCCAAGTTCCAGAAGCACTACATATAACTCAACATGACAACTCCAACATATAGTATTAGTACATATACCAACATCAATCAATAATCAATAATCAATAAGCTTAATGTACAAGCAATCTAATCAGATCAAGACAATCATCAATAACCATCCTCTGCTACCAGGAACTTGATGCAGATTGGGGTGTACAAAATCTCCCTACTTCCACGGATAGAGTAATTTCACAGTTACACGCACATACACTCACCATACACTAGGGCCCATTTCACTAACATACACTCAAATACTCTATCAGCACTGAACCTGTGGAAAGAAACCTTCTTAAACTCCTAAACCCCACACCTACACCGAGGTCGATAAGACCTAGCTATTGCAATTGTCATAATCTAAACAATCTATACATCAATAATCAAATAGAGTACTCAATAATTGACAAGGAATAATCACCAACACCGTATTTAAAATTATGATTCTTTATCTAAATTAGTCAAAAGAAATTAATCAGAATAAATCATTTTCTCATAATTACCTATTCTAGCTAAATGTCAGAATGGGTCATCAGGACAAGTCTCTCAGTAGAAATCTCCCAAGTCACCGTCTTCACAGCATCGATCCTCACCAACGCAGGTTTGGGAAGAAAAATGGCAAAGTGGCAAAAACGCAATGGATGGAAACCCTCTCTAGTCTAGTATATTTATAATAATTCAAACAAAAGAAAGAAACATTTAATATTACTTCATCCGCCGAACCGCTGAGCAGAGCGAGAAGGAAAAGGATGTAGCATCGCTACATTTTGAAAAATCTCCGCTCAGAAAAAGTCACAAAAATAAAAAAACAGAACAGGAACTAAATATTAAATGTATCTTCTCAACTTCCACACATTTCCTCTGGTGAGCTCAGAGTTTAGAGTCTTTCTTTAAAGCTCCTTTGTTTTCCAAGGCTGCCAAGGCTGCTGTCCCAATGCATCTGGAGACTTGCCCAGATCTGCTGCTGTCCTCACGGAAAGTTTTAACCAGGCAAGGACTGTGGACAGATGACTCGCATCCATATTCAGCAAGGCCTTTTCCATCACAAATTCTCACTCGAAACCTGGCTTCAAAAGTCAGCCATCTTTGATTAGGCCACAATAGGCCACAATAGACCATCTTAATTGAAAGAGACAAAAACAACGTTACCACAGCATAGTGATTGAACAGTGTTAACCCCACTAATACCCTTATGTGTATGTAATTATCTAGCTTTAGCAACACAGAAAAAACATTAATTCAAAAGCGTTTCGTGCTTAAAAATAAACAGCACTCAGCAACGTTTATTTAATAAAACATGCACATCATTATTAGTTAGCACACATATGCATTCCCACGTGTATTTCTCTCTTGTTAAAACACACATGTTGATCAGTATAAAAACACTTACACAAAACAAATAATTAATAATTAATAGATTAAATTATGACAAATAGGCAAACCAGAGCTTCAAAACCCTATAGATTTCATTTAGAAAATCCTGCTCCAGCAGTATCACCAACAACAATGACAATGGGAATGAGACAAGATTGAATGCATTCAGCTGTGCCACATAAAAGTGAAATCGCTAACGCTTATAAAAACCAGTAAGCCATGTGGCGCGTTGAGCACCAAATGAATGGAGTTGGAGGACGCTGCCCACTCAGGACTCTTCCCAAGGTAACAGATTTGGGTTTCAGCTTTGTTAGAACAACAATTAGTATCCATGCAGCCCAAATTTGAATAATTCATTAAAGGCCAGTGAACTCTAGGCTAAGAAATAACAGCAAGCAGATTTCTGGAAAATGTGTGAGTTGTATAATTAAAACTAACAATAGAAGCGAGAGCAGCAAAAAGTATGCAAAAATCAGAGGAACTCTTTTCTATTGGTCCAAATGCAAGTTTTGCAAAGATAAGAGAAATCACAAACAGTAATAAAGTGAACAGACATTAATATAGTTGTTTCATCAACTTGAAAAAATACATCATAAAGACATCACCAAAATCTGGGAAAGTCTAGCACTTGAAAAATACATCAAAGTAGGAAGAGTCACAAGGGTTCTGTTTCTATTTACATTGCCAAATCATCCTGATACCAAGCATGAAATGAAATACTTGTTGAATGATGGGATAATTGCATGTGATGTTCAAAAAATATGATGCTCATTGTTATAAAATATGTGAAGATAGGTATTGATAATCTATTGGAATCAATCAAAGAACTGGAAAATAAAATTCTAACAATGACCCCAAAAGAAGAGATTGATACATTGAGAAAAAATATGGATAAGATGGTTGGCAAAACATGAGGCCGAAATAGAGGTGTGCAAACGAGAAAAATAATTAGAGATGAAAAAGATTACAATAACTGTACCATATCTACTTTTGCAAAACATTTTGGTCCTCTAAAAAACAATATTCAACAGGTGAAAAGGTGAGGCTGCCACCATATAATAAGTATGTAAGTGAATCAGACACTGTTATTAGTGAAGGTGAAGGTACGTCAGAGGACCAAGTTAAAACTACTTTTCTAGAGGAGATATATATCGATAAAAGAACATTAAAAACAAGGGATTGAAGATGTGGTTGTAGCCGAGGCCAAAAAACAAACTGGAAAATCAGAATAGGTAGTTGGAAAAAGAATATACCCCCTCTGCAGACAACAAACAACATAAATGTAGGTGCAAACTTTGATGAGAATCTAGTAGTGAACCTATCTAATAATGAAATTGCACAAAATTAATTCTTTCTGTCCAGAATAGCACTTTGAGACCAAAATAGATACATATAAATGTGTATGTATGATCAAATTGGCCCTACATTTCTCCAAACAGAAACACAATAAGGAGAGAGCTGAAAGTACACAATGGGATACACACCACAATAGAGCAAACCCCAGATTTAAAAACTTTTGTTTGATCACATGTACGACAAGAAAAAACTATTCTGCTGACTCAGACATGGAACAACAATTTGAAAAGATCCAACAAAGATTCTGTAATAGATAATATTTTGGGTCGTACCTTAAACAAGGTGAAGAAAGAACTAAGTTAAAAACACCAACAGAAATTCTAGCTGGAAAAAAATAAGAATGTCCACACTGAAAAGAATTATATGATCAGATTTATACTAACATACAGTAAGGAAAGTAAAGATATCATCAAGGTATTCAACAAACATTGGAATTTGACCAGCAATGACTCTGACATTTCAAGATAAATTGCGTTGAAACCTCAAGTGACATACAGGAAAGTACAGTCAATCAAAGATAGATTGTTCAGGAGTCACTTCAGTTACAAAACAAAATCATCCTGGTTGGAAAAAGAGAGAACAGGGTTTGTCAAATGCATTAAATGTAAGGCCTGAAAAATTGGCAAGAACACCAAAAGGTTTTGTGATTTCAAGAATAAAATGTTTATTATCAACAAACAAATAACATACAACACCCAATTTGTAGTCTATGGTATTGAATGTGAGTGCGGCTCAAAATATGCGGGGAGCACCATATGCTCTCTTAAAAAGAGAATATTGGAACATATAAAAGCTGTCCAGAATAATGACATGAGCAATGCAATAGCAAAACATTACAGCCGAAACCACACCAACAATTAGCAGATAACGACATAATATGGCATGGCTAGCATCTTTGAAAAATGAGAGAGGGGGAGACAGGGTACATAAACTCTGCCATCTGGAATCAAAGTTTATAACGAGACTACATACCAAGTTTACTTTTGTTCTTAATGGAAATTAAGAAATGTATGTACATCTGTAAAAAAGACTGCAACATTCTTTTTAATTGGGATTACAGTGAACCATGAAACCATTCATTTACAGGAAGTAAAAACTTTGCAATTCATAAATTGGGTGCTCACCTCTTGAACATACCAGATATAATATCTTGCAGTTTATATGGTTGTTTAGAATGATATTTGAAAATTGTATAAAATGAAATGATTGGTTCTACAATAATAAGGCTCTCAGCCAACATAACATGCCAAAATTTGAGCATATAACATTAGAACAAAATGTAATGAAGATGAAAATGTTTTTACTATTGTATACAACCACACAGCAGCTCCGCTGAAATAATTTTTGTGTTTTAAAAAAATATATAAATATGGTAAGTTTACAATTCAATTCAACAAGTCTTTATTTCGATTAAAAATCATTTACATTTAAAACATAATAGTCAAATTCATTTACGTAGGTGTTTGCAAAATTATACATTAAAATAGCGATCAAAAGGTAGAAAGTAGATCCACAAAGATTGTGCCGCAAAAATCAGTAGCAGTAATATCAGCATATATGTAAAATAAATAACCAGGTGTGTACCCTAAAAACGTGTTATCGTAGCCTCATCTTCTTAGCTCGTATGGCCCATATCCAACATAGAAATTTGGCAACAGCAATCACTATGGATTCATTGGTGTCTGTTTTTAGGATCCTGAATGCTTCGTTGCTAGAACTAATGCCCAAAATCAAACAAATTGGTTTGAGCCATTTGTTCCTAGGGATTTTGTAAACTGGGCATACAAATAAAATATTTATTAAGGATTCGTTCTGTGTTAGACAGAAGAGGCATTTACTATGTATGGTTCAGGGCATGCCATTTACTAACAAACAAGTTAATTGGGAGAGAACCCACTCTAAATTTATGATAAAGTTTCCTATCATTAAAAACAGTAATAAGATCCCAATAGCCTTCGTACTCTAAATCATGTTTAAGCTCTAAGAATTCCCTTGTTAGTGATGGCTTTGTTAAAGAGGAGAAGCGCTTCATTTTGATCATGTTCCAGTACACCGCCTTAAATTCCTTCTTTGAAGGAAAGGGATTATCAACAGGATTTTCCCACTGTCTACTCGTCCCCATCTCGCTCAAAATATCTTTTGTCCGTCTCAGCCAGGGAATTTTACACATACAATCTGCCTCCCTGACTTCAAGAAGAGCCTGGGCGTACAGGGATAGTTCTGGTGTAACCCAGAGCCTTCTCCAATAAGCCACTGGTCTAAACCGCGCCGTGTCCTCAATCGAATAACAACCCAAATCTAAAAAGAGGGGCAATAGTGGTGTTGATTGGGGAAGACCAGTTATGGCCCTCAGGAATTTGTTTTGGGCTGTAACCAGGGGAACTAAGTTGTCAAAAGCCCCATAATTCTGCTCAAAACCGAGGCACTAATTTTAGAGTTATATATTTTTAGGAGAGGTGCGACAGGCTTGGTGTGGGAAAAACGCTGTTCCTTCAACAGGGCACCGGACAATTGGGCGTGTTTGAGGACCAAATGATCGATAGGAGGCTTCCAATTAAGTTTAGTACCTAAGGTAATCCCCAAATATGTAAATACATGAGTCTGCTCTAAGGTAACATTGTTCATAGCAACTCTGCCTTTTATGACCTTGTGTTTGTGTAGTACCATACATTTTGTTTTTTCCACATTAACTATCAGGTCATGGTCCTGACAAAACTCCTCAAATCTAACACTAGCCGACTGGAGTCCTTTTAGTGTCTTGGAGATTATCAAAGTATCATCCGCAAACATGAGCAAAGAAATCTTCATGCCTGCTAGGGTAGGTGCATCGGTGGGATGATTCTGGAAATACTGCACTACCCTATTGATGAAAAAGGAAAAGAAGGTTGGTTCTAAAACGCACCCCTGTCGAACCCCCTGTGCTACTGGAAACCTATCAGTAACACTTCCCTGCGAGCCCCAGCGTACCTGTGCATAATTTAAATCATTTAATGTAACTAAAATGGCCAATAATTCCAATGGCATGCCCTGTTCCACAAATGCTCTCCACATTTTAGTGCGTGGAACAAGATTGAAAGCCAACTTAAGATCGATAAAAGCCGCGTAAATGGTACCCCCTCTTATAATTACCACTCTCCAATAAATTAAAATAAACCTAAAAACCTGGTCAATAGTGCTGGTATGTGAACAGAACCCCACCTGCAATGGGGACAAAATATCATATTCGTCTATCCAGGCCTGGATTCGGCTTAGTACCAGCCTGTGACTTTTTTAATACAATCAATGAGGCTTATAGGCCTGTAATTGCCTGGGTTGGAGCGGTCCCCTTTCTTAAAAATTGGGGGGATTTCAGCTCCGGACTATGTATCGGGCATGGGGGCACTACTGGCGATGGCAAGTTTACACTACAGTGCCCACAATGCTTGATGATGAGCAGTATGGGTGGTATGTATAAAAGTGAAAGTAAAGAAGGACTCACCATTAGAAAGACTCTCTGAAGTCAAAACACATTGGTGTTTGCCACACCGTTGATTGAATAAACCCTAAAAATTAGAGTTACTGAAGTGCTGTGTCATTTTTGTTTTAATCAGTTTATATATACTTACTTTCTAATATCTATTTGCTGGTTTGTGATAGTTGTTATTTTCTCACAGTTTATATGTTTTCACGTGGTAGTTTTTTGATTTAGGAAGTCTATATAAAGAGATAGAAGTTGGAGAGCGTGTTATTGTCTATTAATTTAACATTTTTGAGTTTAACTTTAATAATATTTACGTTTAAGTTTAAATATAACTTTTCTTTCTAGATAAGGTAGTTGTTTATATATATATATAAATTTGTTCTTTAATGATTTGGTGAGAGAATCCGGCAGTTTCCTCATCTTGCAGGGTTTGTTGTTTTTGAGTATCAGTTGCTTAAAATAGTGTCTTTCATAGTGTTGAATCAATTGTTTGATTCTATTGGTTAAAGTTTTGTATAGTTTTATTTTATTGGTTGGTTCAGTTTTAGTTTGAATATTTGTTATCAGTTTAATCTTTCTATGCTAAACTCTAATTACAGGTTTTTATTTTTGATGTATATATATATATTTTTTTTTTTTTTGTTACACAACCTCAGAAAAAAACGGGACACTTTCAGCCGCGGTGCACCTCCGGGTCCGAGGCAACCCGGTTTAATTATGCCGCTCCTCGTGCAACCAAGCACGCGTGCACTCCTCTCAGAAATTAACGCCAACTCCAGAATATGCTCCAAAATAGTTTTAATTTTTCGAGCCAAACAAAAACACCCTACGCGTTTCGGTGAAACCGCCTTGCTCACAGGTAAATTAGTTTCTGTTACAAACAGCCATTTAATCAAAACATTACAAGTTACAATGACGTAAAACATATTGACAATGAAGTAGGACTATTGCTCAAAAGGAATTCAGAAGAAAAGAAAACTGTCGGCCATCTTATAGTGGCATATAAAGTGATTTTTAAAGCAATTCTTGAAATTCTAAACAAGTAAAGCTTATAATGACACATGATTCGTTCTATATATAAACTTTTGAGATACAAGAAGACACAGTAAATATATCATATCTTAAACCATCAACTAAATGGCTGTGTGTAACAGAAACTAATTTACCTGTGAGCAAGGCGGTTTCGCTGAAACGCGTAGGGTGTTTTTGTTTGGCTCGATAAATTAAAACTCTTTTGGAGCATATTCTGGAGTTGGCGTTAATTTATGAGAGGGGTGCACGCGTGCTTGGTTGCACGAGGAGCGGCATATATATTTATACATATATATATATTACCTACTTGCAGTCGCCAGTAGGTAGTTATAGTTAGGACCTATTTTCCATAGGAAATCCGCAACATTCTATTTGGAATAACGTTGACGCCGATTGACGAATCTTCGCAAAATTTTCCAAACTTTTGGCCAGCTGCAGTCCGCTCCTATCCTGATAATTCAACGGTGATTCGTCGAGCGGGGGCTGAGAAAAAAGGGGGGTCCCAAAACACGTTTTCCCCATGCATTTTCCCATAGGACCTGTTGACGCAGCTACAGCCCGAACTGCTGAACGGAATTATACCAAATTTGGCAAAGAGGTAGTCCTCAGTTCAGACTCGTGCCTTTTGCTTAAATGGTGTAAATCCGTTCAGTAGTTCCTGAGAAAATTAGAGTTAAAAAGATAGATATATCTGGGCGGAGCCTAACCACACATCTCATCGTGAGATCTGATTGGCTGTCAGTACTTCATCCAAGAAGTGTTGGCAGCCATCTTGGGACTAATATACATGATAGCACCTCATTAAAAAGCATTGAAGTTAATAGAAGGTTTTAAGACTTTAGTTACATTATAAATCATTTGTTGATGGTACCATACTCATTTTAGGAATTGTGGTGTGTTCTAAGGTGATTTTACCATGTGAAAAAGCCTTCTGCTGTGATATCATGAATCATGTTTTTCCCATAGAGGTTTGGAAGGTGATCTATAAGCTAAACTGAGAGCATATTTTCTGTAAATTCACATTATCATTCTAAGTCATGTGAGAATGAAGTCTGAAATTCTCAGTAAAACATGTACATCCAACATGGGCAGAGACTGTCAGTTGATTCCTTTGTGTTCTACTGCAGCTTCCCGGAGTATTCTAAAGAACAACTAGAGTGCTAACAGTCCTACTTATGACAAACATATTGCACACCTGAAGCCATCTTGATTGGAATAAAGTGGTAACTCTTAAAACATTTAATTTAAAAAGGAACAAAATGAGGGGGTTCATTTTGCCATAGAAAATATGATTAGTGCTGCAGAAAGAAAAATTAGGGCACATTTTGAGTGACTTCTCAAATCCTCTTCTATTTCATAAAAAACTTCTGACATGCAGACTGAAACATGCACTTTCAATACCAGCAGCAGACTTCCCTGGTGAGCAGTTGCTTTACTACAGTGATCTAATAAGCAACTAGAGTGCTAACATTCTGAATTTATGGCAAATGTGTGACACATCTGAATGCCTTCTTGATGGAATCAAAGTAAAAAACTGAAAGTATGTCCTACTGAGGAGACTGTAGTAAATGAGGAAATTAGGAAACTTCATAACAAATAAGTCTCCCAAAATGGCCACCAGAGACAAAAGAGCCCAAATGTAGCCCAAATATCACCCAGATGTAGCCCAAGTATAGCCCAATGACAGAATGTCTCAGAGTGTTCTAACAAACAACTAGAGCGCTAACAGTCTTACTTATGACTAAAGTATGGCACACCTGAAGCCATCTTGATTGGAATAAAGTGGTAACACTTAAAACGTTTAATTTACAAAGGAACAAAATGAGGAGGTTCATGTTGCCATAGTAATTATGATTAGTGCTGTAGAAAGAAAAATTAGGGCACATTTTGACTTCTCAAACTCTCTTCTATTTCATAAAAAAATTCTGACATGCAGATTGAAACATGCACTTTGAATACCAGCAGCAGACTTCCCTGGTGAGCAGTAGCTTTACTACAGTGATCTAATGAGTAACTAGAGTGCTAACATTCAGAATTTATGTCAAATGTGTGACACATCTGAATGTCTTCTTGATGGAACCAAAGTAAAAAACGGAAAGAATTTCCTACTGAGGAGACTGCAGTAAATGAGGAAATTAGGAAACTTCATAACAAATAAATCTCACAAGATGGCCACCAGAGACAAAATAGCTTAAATGTAGCCCAAATATCGCCCAGATGTAGCCCAAGTATAGCCCAATGACAGAATGTCCCAGAGTGTTCTAACGAACAACTAGAGCGCTAACAGTCTTACTTATGACAAAGGTATGGCACACCTGAAGCCATCTTGATTGGAATAAAGTGGTAACACTTAAAACATTTAATTTAACAAGCATTTACAATGCAATGGTCTCGGCATTGGTAAAGTTAGAGCTATTGGCATTGCTCCTGACATCATTTTTGTTTATGTTTTTGTTTCTAAAACATTTAAAGAAACGGCATTGTCATGAGCAATGCCAATAGCTCTAACTTTAACAATGCCGAGACCGTTGCATTGTAAATGCTGGTTGTTTTAAGCATATGTGGGAAGTGCTTTCATGTAGTGCGTGATGACACGGAGGTGCGTTTAACTATATTTAACCCTGCATAAAGCGCTGTCATGTGTCAATCTCAGAAGTTACTGAAGGCCTCAAAACCTCCTGCAACACACCCGAAAGAAAGGCTGTCCTTTACTTTACTGCTGACCTAAAGATCTTCGTAATGATGCCGGTGGCACAGAGCGTCCCTGTAAGTAATGGGCAACGACTAGGGAAAGGGTCAATAAAAAATAATAAAAATTAAAAAAAAAATAACTTAACCCCCCGCAGAACAGTACAACATATCAAATTATTTTTTAGGGCAAGGTCATTTTGAAATACACTAGAAATAAAAGAATAATAAGATTGGTAGAAATAAAGTCAGGAAAAGGAGAGAAAAAAAAAAGGCATGGGACCCACGTGCAGAGAGACTGACTTGCAGATAGCGGAGGTTGTGGCAACGCGGCGAGCAGGACAAAGTTGTAAAAAGATGGAGGTTTATAGAGAATCAGAGACGTGCAGAAAATCCTAAAAGAAACTTGTGAACCCAAATTACATTTTAAGAAAGATTAAGGCGAAGGGCGAGCTTATGTGCAACTCGCAAACTGCATAAAAGGTGTAGGGTTGCTCTGTCAAACCCCATATTTCAAGGGCTATATAAAAAAACGCCGACACTCATTCCAACTCCCGCACCACCTGATCGCAGCTACGGGCTAGGCCCCTCTGCACCTGCACAGGAGCAGGACCCGGCTCAAAGTGGAGCTGGTGCCGCCCTCTTACACAGACGAGGCAAGCTTCGTGCCCGGGCATATCAGCCAAATCAAACCCCGGCAGGGTGTTCACTGCTGACAGCGTGAGTGCCGGCGCTTGGGCTTCACATGCACGCACCCTACTGCTCCCCCACAGGCCCGAATCCATCCCCTCCCCTACCTGCGAGCAGAAGTACGATCCTTGGATGCCCAGCTTGATGCAGGTGGGGCACTGCAGCTTGGCCTGGCTGCAGCAGCCCTGCGTCTCACACACTCGGCTGCTCTCCACGGCCGCCATGCTGCAGCTCCTCCTGCCGCTGGCAGCGCACACTCAGGCCAGGGGAGGAGAGAAGGAAGGAGCGGCCCCAGGTCCGCCCAGGCTGCAGAGGGGAGGGGTGAGCACTGATAGGCCCACCGGAAGGTTGTGTGTGGGGGTAGGGGCCGCTGTATTCTTTTTTTTATAGCAGACATTTTTAGGTTACCTAACTAAGCCAGAACCCTGGCTTGGCTCCCCCTGCTTGTTGGCTCGCCCACCTCTATCGCGTAGACAAAGCTTCTGCTCACTTTATGCATGAAATGAATCTACTATGCATCCGAAAGATGTTTTTAAAACATGTTTAACATCCCTTTAGTGGTCGGTTGAGTTGTGCTTTCGTGCGTCGAATCTTGCCTTCCGTAAATTACCATTTGCTGATTTGATTTGCTTTGCTTTTTGGTCAATTCTAAGCCTTGGCCCTATCACCGTCATCATGGACTCCCCGGGTGTGCAGCAAATAGGAGTTTAATGCATCGCCCTTGTGTCCGAAGGTGCCCAGCATGGGCCTTGCAGGCCTACCAGGCCTTGAAATTCCTATCAGTTCAGTTCCTCAGGTCAGCCCTGGAGCCCGGGAGATGTAACTTTCTCAGCGGGGTCCCGCGAGCCACGGAGCGCCATTCGGAGCAGCACAAAGGGAGAGGGGCGGGCTCGGGCGGCAGTGAGAAGAGCAGAGGCCGAGCCTGGGAGGGGTTTAATAAGCCCCTTTATTGGACGCTTTATCAGACACTGGCGGGATTAGCAGACGTTTTATTCGGGGTACACTTGGGAAGCAAAGAGTAAAGGCGATTTAGTAGGTAAAGACGAGGTGGTGATGGACTCTCCGTAAGCAGAGCCGTGAGATTTTTTTTAGCAGGAGTTCTGTGGGGGAGAGGCGGAAATGGCGTAGGTGCCACATCCGCTCCTTCTTGAAAGGGCCCAGCGTCGCGTATTTCAAATCCCAGGACTCGGAGTTTCCCACCGCCCTAAGTCAGTAGGTTGTCTCCCATCTTTTAAATCCAAAAACATCAGGAAGGTGCACTTTGTTTCATAAGTTCGACTCCTTAAGGATCACATACCACTACATGGCCCATTATGTTGAAGCCTGCTCCCGGGATCTGGGGGTAACCCACCAGTCACTCGATTAAATCCTAGCATGCCCAGTTCAGTCTTTCAGCCTTATGAAATAGAAGAAACAAGGCAGAGTAAAAGGCACACCACTGCCTTTCTCCGAGGTCAAGAAGAAATGCCTCGGAGAAAGGCAGTGGCATTTTCGGATTCGGGGTCGTGTTTGTCTTTTCTCTCCTCCAGCCATTGGCTGGAGGAGAGAATGAGACTTTCTTTAAAAAACACGCCCCCCGATCCGAAAAGGACGGGGCCTAATGGGAGTGACTGACCTCT
The DNA here is from genome assembly GCF_964204655.1 of Triturus cristatus. NCBI lineage: Eukaryota > Metazoa > Chordata > Amphibia > Caudata > Salamandridae > Triturus > Triturus cristatus. The sequence continues at coordinate 255,504,752 of NC_140584.1, forward strand.
TCTCCAGTGGCTGGCCAGCATTTACGAGGCCAGCCAATGGAGAACAGGGGAGAAGAGGGGCGGGTTCAAGCCCCTCTTCTCCAAGTCATTAAATCTCGGAGCGAGACTGCGCAAGCGCAGCCTTCGCAGCCAAGACCTAAAAAGGAACACAATGAGGGGGTTAATGTTGCCATAGAAATCATGATTAGTGCTGAAGAAAGAAAAATTAGGGCACATTTTGAGTGACTTCTCAAATCCTCTTCTATTTCATTAAAAAATTCTAATATGCAGACTGAAACATGCACTTTTAATACCAGCAGCAGACTTCCGTGGTGAGCAGTAGCTTTACTACAGTGATCTAATGAGCAACTAGAGTGCTAACATTCAGAATTTATGGCAAATGTGTGACATATCTGAATACCTTCTTGATGGAATCAAAGTAAAAAACTGAAAGCATTTCCTTCTGAGGAGACTGCAGTAAATGAGGAAATTAGGAAACTTCATAACAAATAAATCTCCCAAGATGGCCACCAGAGACAAAAGAGCCCAAATGCCGCACAGATATCACCCAGATGTAGCCAACATGTAGCCCAATGACAGAAGTGTGCAAAACACTTATTTTTTGTGTATTTGCAGTTTTATATAGTGCAGACTTGTCAGGTATTGGAGTGCTTTACATGAGCATTGGTTACATCACACAAGATCAAATTAATTTTGGTTGTAGACATGGGGAGATTAAGTGATTTGACCAGAATAACAGAATGTTGAGCTGAAGCAGAAACTCCAACCTGGTTCCCCAGTTGCAAAGTCTGCAGCTCTGGAAGTAACACCACATCCTCTCCCCTAAGTGCAACATTTAATCAAGTGGTCAACCGGATAAAAAAACATAAAGATTACAAATAATTAAAAAGTTCTTTGTCGCTATTTGAAAACTCAGAAAATATGTCCTCATTTTAGTTTTTTAGAGCACTAACCATAATGTTAATGCAAATAAGACCCTCTCATATATGTAATTTCTAATGGATGCTCTAGGTATTACAGTTTTGATTACATCAAGATGACGTCAGACGTTCCACACTTTTGTAATAAATAGAGAATGTTAGCAATCTAGTTGTTCATTGGGATACTGTTGAGAGGCAGAGGCCAGGGGCACGGACTCTGAAAATTGAAGGCAGGTAGGAGAGTGCAGAGGCAACAATTTGACCACACTGGGCAGGCAGGAAGGGCAGTGGCAGCACAACAGACTATGGAGGGCAGTGGAAAGGGGGGCAGCGGCAACAAACCAACAATACAGGACTGGCAAGAGAGGCTGTGGCAATATAATAGACCATTGTGGACAGAAGGAAGAGGCAGTGGTAGTACAACCATACATGCCAAAAGACCCGTTTCAGCCAGGAAACTTCCAATGTTTTTAAGCTCAAATGGGCTTTATTTGATCTGTCTCCTGTCTACAATCTCCTCTTTTTCAATGTAACGAAAAGGGGAAAATCAATACCCCAGTTTTTTTCAAAATCTCCGTCTTACCAAGTTCAAAATGTTCGCAAGTATGGTACATTGGATCATGGTAGGCAGGAGGAATTGGGGTAGGGACATGGACTCGGACAACAGAGGACAGGAGGGACATCGAGAGGTGCACCAAACTGACCCTACAGGGCAGGCATCAGGGTTTCCAGCAGCACAATACACCACACAGGGCATGCGGGACGGGGGTGCAGCACAACAATCCATAGAAAGCAATAGGGAGGGGACAGGACCATGCACATGGACAACAGAGAACAGAGGGGAAAGAGGCAATGGTAGCTAGCTGACCATAATGGACAGACAGGAGAGAAAGCTGCAGCATAACAGACCATAAAGGGCAGGAGGGACGGATCAGGGGCAATACAATGGAACAGACAAGCCAGGAGGGAGGGAATAGGGGTCTGCACATGGAAACAGAGGGCAGGGGGCAAAGAGGCAGGGCAGGAGCAGCAAGATGACCATGGAGGTCAGGCAGGATGGACCCTAGAAACAAGACACACCATGGAGAGCAACAGTGAGACTATGATGGCATACACACAGACCATGGAGGAAAGGGGGGAGGGGGTCAGAGGCAGCTAGCTGACCCCACAGGGAAGGTGGGAGGGGCTATGGCAGCACAGAAGACCATGCATGGTAAGCGGGAGGGTTAGTGGCAGCACAATGGCTATGATGGGCAAAAAGGAGGGTGCAGGGGCATGCACAAAGGACCATGGAGGATAAAAGGGAGGGTCAGGACCTGGGCACAGACAAGAGAGTTCAGGGGAAGGTGCCTCACAACAGACCACGCGGGGCAGGCAGGAGGAGCAGTTGCAGCACAACAGACCAGGGAGGGCAGAAGGGTGTGGCAGTAAAATGGACCATGGAGGACAGGAGGAAGGGGATAGGGGCATGTCATGTGGACAGGCAGGGTGGAGGTGGCAGGGACAGGTTACAGTCATCTGACAATGCTAGGCAGGTGGGAGGGGAGTGGCAGCTCAACAGAACACTCAGAGTAGATAGGAGTGGCAGGTCCATGGAACATGGTGGGCAAAAAGGATGGAGCAGGGGCATGCACAAAGACATCGGAGAGCAGGGGGAAGGAGAATAGGGGCAGCAAGATAAGCACAGAGGCTAAGCAGGAGGTCAATGATGGGCCATAGAATTGGGCAATGGAGGGCAGGAGGAGTGGACTGGTACATCATGCTAAATGGAGGGCAGTGGCAGCACATCCGACCATGCATGGCAGGAGGGAGGAGGCTAGTCCATGGATTCAGACAACAGAGGATAGGGAGGAGGTGGATGGGGCAGCCAGCTAACTGTTCAGAGGAGGTGGGTATTAGGAACTTTATTGTTTTTAAAATGTGTGTCTGTGCGAACTACTTAAAATATGAACAAGTGTGCAGCATAATCTCACTTTTATTCAGGAAGAAGAGGACGTTTGTGACTGTGACTCCGGGCTCACTTGGCTGAAACACCCCCTGATCCTCCACCCCCATCGCAAAATGTAATGCCCGTGAAAAGGGTAGGTGGACGCAGTGTTATATAGAACATAGTCCTGAGAGCACGATTGGAAATGAAAACTAGATATAGTATATGGTATAAACTATGCACCAAAAAGTGTGATATAAGATGAACCAGGGCGTGAAATATAATACGCAATACATTGTGCGCAGTGACAGATTCATTGGAGAGCGCGAGATAGCACAGGCACTAGCGTGTGCTATGCGAGTGTAATATGCACAGGGCAGTGTTGTGTAACCTAACTAGTCTCTAAAGTTGTAATATAAAATATGTGCTGGGGAGTGTAACGTTGCATATGCACTGTGACAAAGATATGGATCCCAGATTGTAATATGTATGGCATAGCGCTGGGCGTTATAACATAGGCATCGAGGAAGGCACGTTATATGGGGCAATAGAACCCGTGCAAAGGCAAGTGTGGCATGACATATTCACAGGGTGGTGTTACAGTGCACATGGGCTAGAGAGTGTCAGAGCATATGCACTAGCTGGTGGAATACAACACAGAGGTGTGTGGCACTCGGCGGGCACTGGTGGGTGTAACACAGCATTGGGATCAGCCAGGAGCACGCTGTGACTCTCAAGTGAGGTTGGTCTCCTTTCCAGAGTGTAAAATAAAAAGTATTACACATCCGGCGGTGGATGTGTGTTTTATTAACCGTGAGGGGGGTTTCTTGCATAGTTTGGTTGAATTTTTGTTGAATCCCCTTTGAATGGCTTGGTGTGCGTGTGTATTAAATGTGCCCGTCAATAGCTACCCATGTTTGTATAAATAAACGACAAGGGTGTCTACTTGGAGAGTACCCACCAGCGTGGGCGCCGGGATTAGGCACGGTAGGGCGTCAGACACGTCAGAGCTTCACTAGCGGTGTAAATACATTCCACGTGGATTCATTGTATGCATAGTCGCCTTTTAATGAATATCACGCAAATCGTCATGGTGACAGGTACATACGGTTTGTCCAGCATGTCCTAGGTGTTTCTATAAATATATTTGAAAAAAAAATAATAAAAAACAAAAGCCGGCCCCGGGAGATGGGGTCCCCGGAGCCATAAGTGGCCTGAGGAGGGGGGCCTTAATCTCTCAACTTAGAACCGCCACAGGGCGCGTTTACACAGTGGTGAAGGGAGGGGACGGGGCCTGAGGTGACATGTGCAAACACGCCCTGTGGCGCGTTTTAAGTTGGGGAAATAATTCCCTTTCAATCCTGAGGGACCCTGGGGGCCAACTAGCCCACCAGATGCTTCCAGTAAGCGCCACTGCGCTGCGTTGCAGAGAGGTGGTCTAGGCCATGCCCCTTTTTACATCTCTCTGCAGCTCTGTGGCGCTTACTGGAGGTACTTAGTGGTCTAGTTGGACCCTAGGGACCCTCAGGATTCAAGGGGACTTAATCTCCCAACTTAAAACGGCCACAGGGCGTTTTTACACAGTGGGGAAGAGAGGGGACGGGGTCTGGGGTGACATGTGCAAACACGCCCTGTGGCGCATTTTAAGAGGTAGTTTTAATCCCCTGCCCTATTATATACTAGAGGCTTACAGAGGAAGTCATGCTAATCACAGGGGGACCCCAACGCATAGTGTTCCCTAGTGTATGTAGGTGTTTTCACTGTATTCTGAGTGTCTTTTAACATAGCACTGGCTCTAGGACTGGTTAGTCAGACTCAGCTACCACCAGTATCCGTCTGAAAAAGTTGAGGGTACAGGATGATTTTGCAACAAGGCTTCTTTCTGCTCTTCTGTTTGTTCTTTCTGCACGTTATCCTTCTTCCTGCACTTGTCTTCATCTTTGAGGACTTCTGTTGCTTCTTTCTGCATTTCTTTTTTTTCTTTCTGTGCGTTTTTTCTTCTTTCTTCACATGTCCTATCTCTGTAGGCATAGTTAGAAATTAGCATTTAAAAAACCTTGGAAATTCACTGAAAAAACCATAGGTGTCAGGCACGTTATAGTTAGGAATTAGCATTTAAAAAACTTTAAAAATTCACTGAAAAAACCATAGGTTTCAGGGGCGTTATAGTTAGCTGGACTTTTCACTCGTACAAAACCATTGAAATTCCCCTGTTATAGTTGATTCAGCTAACTATAACTCGCGCGCCCGCAATGCACTGCTGATGACGTCACATATTACATCACTCATGACATGGTCAGTGATATCACTCATGACATCACTGACGTCCAGCGGGGGCATTTATGGTGTTTACATGTCATATTTAATCTCATTAATATGTCCCTGGAGTATTTGATAATTGGCCCCCCACTATGGGAAAAACGAACAGGAGTTATGGCACTGGGCACAGTCCGGGAGACGGGCTTGCCTTTGGCAAGCTTTTGGTGTGCCAGCAGCACACCCGCTGTGCACGTCCGCTGCGTGTCTGCTCTGGCATCCTAATTACGTAGGTGGATGCGGTGGGAAAAATGGACTGCAACCACCGGATGCTCCTGTTGAACCCAAAGTGCAGTCCATGTGTTTCCAGTCCGTAAAAACCCTCCACGCAAACGGCACAAGCCGCAACAGAACAGGGCTGGGACCTGATCCCCTGCACTGAGTGGGAACCAAAGTGTGGGCGGAGGCTAATTCAACACAATAGAACAGGTAATAGCCCTATATTAAGCAGCATGCGGTCTAGAAGTATAAAACACTGTCGTGCCCAAATTAAAAAGACCCTCTAGTGTAGAGTGGAGCGTAATAACAACAGAGCGGGTGAGAAATAAAAGCAATAAAAGTTCACAATATCTTTTTTTTTAAAAGAGCAAGACGGAGCGCAGCTGCTTCAACCTAACGCTGGTGTGAAAGGGTATTGTTTTGACTTATACTGGGTGCTCCCTTGTGTCTGTACAAAGCTATACCTCTCTGAAGAGCTCTAATGAGAGTGAAACATGTGTGAGGGGTTTCTTTTATTCATTTCAGGTTGGCTTGGTTGGTATTTTACCAATTCAAAGCTGTAATGCTACGCCTGGAGTAGTAAAAGGCTTTTGTTATTTTACAGTTCGGCATGGACAACACGGGGCTAGTCCTATGCTTAAACACTTTGCTGTAGAAATGGCAAAAGACTTTGTCCTTTTCTATCTCGGCTTGGATAACTACCGCAAGAGTTGCGTAACACAACTGCCATTATCGCAGCCCATCGCAGGAAATTAACCCCATGTCAACGTGGAATTCACAACAAGGCGGTACCATGCGATAGTCTGCTGACACCGTGGACAATGCCGCGATACAACCACCACAATGGAGATAAAAACACAAACCACAACACCAAAAAACATGTGATGGGCCAAAGCACGATGAGGAAATCAGCGATAAGCAGCGTCAGGCCTGCAACACACACCTGGCAGGCTGAAAAAATCACCATAAAAGTAGAAAAAACACCCACACCCAAACTGACCTACACCCAAGCACCATGGAGGCAGCCGGAGCAAGCGCAGAGGACGAGCGCAACCCCACAAGCACCCCAGACGACCAGCCCGGGACATCGGGGACAGGGAAGGGCAAGGACAAGAAGACGAGGAAGACGAAGTTCAGTCACGAGGTGATGGAACACCACCAACAACTCTTCGTCAACTTCAACTTGTCACTGCAATATGGTGGGACATCGTCGACAAGGTGAATGCTGTCAGAGAGCACAAGCGGACAATGGACGAGGTCAAGAGTCGATGGAATGACATCAAGCGGAAAACCAAGGAGAAACTCTCCGCCAACCAGAAGGCAGCAATGCAGACTGGAGGTGGGGGCCCAGCGCAACTGCTCGTGCTGGATGACATGGTTTTGATAGTCAGCAGTGTGGATACTTTGGCCGGAGTCGGGGGACCGGACACTGCTCGACAGGACACAACACAACTGCAACAGGGTGAGTGACCACCAGGTACTGGGGGGACGGGTGGAGACGGCCACGATGGCACACATGCACATCAAGCAGGGCACAGTACACACCCACAATGACCCTGGCACCTCTCCCAGACCCACAGACTGTCACAATGTACAATGCCATGCTGTCAGAATGTCAACCTGTACCATGCGGCTACATACATGTGGACACATTGTAATACACCATCTCCCCTTGACATCACAGGGGCATCATCAACACCTCCTGCAGAGCAATCCCAGCCACTCTTCACTGATGACGAGGAGGACAACACCAGCATCGACGCACAAGCCCTCCTAGACATCATTGACCTCATCCGTGACTCACCTCCAGGATCAGGGCAGCCCAGCTACATCGAGGAGACCCCACCCACCACCCAAACCACCCAGCAGGAGGCACCCACAGCCCTGGCACCCTCCCAAATCTCCCAGGAACAAAAAATGGCCTTCCAACGCCATGTGCTGGAGGGCCAGAGGGAGACGGCTGAGCAGGTACGGGTAGGGTTCGAACTCATGGCTGCCAAACTGGACGCCCTCCTTGGGTGTCCATGTCAGCCCCATGGTCTCCAACGAGCCCTGATTGACATCGCTGGAGTCATGACATGGAGAGTAGAACAGCTGTCCGATCAGAGTGGCTCCAGCGATACCAGCCGTGAGCTGGCACACATGCGGAGGCTCATGGAGGACATGGTGCGTATGGAGGCGGGAAGGATGGCAGCCATCACCTCACATCATCGGAATGTAGCTGGGATCTTTCATGCCCTGCATACCTCTATCATGGCATTGTCGCCACAAGGCGTGCCGCTGATGAATGCTGCTGCCCCCACACCCTTCACATCCCCACCCCCTGGTGTGTCAGTGCCCCACAGTGTGGCAGATGTATCCACCCAGGCCCCTGATGTGTCAGTGGCACACAGTGCCGCAGCCGGGACTGCAACACCCACAGGGGGCGCAGGGCACACATCCGGGGACGAGGACATGAATGGGTTTGTGATCAGGAGGCACTAGCATTCATTTCCGCCACCTGGCCTGTTTCTGCTTGGTGCCGCACATGGCCTCATGACCTTCCACTGACCCCTGATACACTCCGATGCACTCACCTTGGACAGCAAAATGGACTGCCACATCCTGTTCGACGACCGATGACACGGCGGACAGCCTGCGGACTGTACCCTTCCTCTTCCGCAGTACATGTCATCCCCGGATGGACTCTGGCTGACCCTCCAAGGGCCCATATTGTGTAGTGTGCTCGGCATTGCCTTGCACCGCTCCAGCTGGATAACTGCACTGGATGTGCAAATAAACATCCAGTGATCCAATGCTGTGTCATGTCTTACATCATTCAAGTATGGATGTGTCGATGAATACGGGGACAGTGCCTTCCCTTGTATCAATGATGTTCATCCTGTGGGATGCAAGTCAGAGGGTGCGACATTGCATTTTGTGTACCAGGTCCCGTGAACACTACAACAGGGACACAGCATCAGTCACGTCCTTGTCCGGACATGGACTGGACCACGCCCGAGCCCACGAGTCATTGTGGCAAGCCCTGCACTGGTCCGGCGTACAGCAGGCCAGCCCACTCCGATGACGCACCGGTGGGAGCCTTCATTGCTACCGGTCGCAGGCGTACTCGCTGGTGGTGTGCAGGTCACTGGTCTAGTCATCAGTATGTCACAGCCACTCCCTGAGGGCAGGTTTGCATACACACCACACCCATCCGGCACAGGCGTCACTGGCCATGTGACTCCGCCAACATAAGGGGCCGACGACGTCACATTCCCCTCTTCCGGTGGTGACTGGTTGACGGCTGCTCCACGCTTCCCATTCATAAAGGGCCCATGAGTTGTTGCGCACAGATTTGGTGGCATCTTAGGCCTGGCGAACGACACGGGCCTACCGCCACATGGCACTGACTGGGCTTGCACAGGGTTAGTGGCACCCGAGGCCTTGCGGCTGGCACAGGCCTGCCACCACGTGGCGCTGACTCGGGTTGCACAGGGTTAGTGGCACTCGGAGCATTGTGGCCAGCAAAGGCCCCCTCCCACAGGACGGTGACTTTGGGTGCACTGAGTCAGTGGCACCTTAAGCTGCTGAGCGGGTGTGCAGCCTGCGATGATGCCCCATCCCGGCGGTCCGGACAGCTCAGGTTTTGTGTGCCCTGCTGGACTGCAGTGTAGGCCAGAGCCAGCGGGCAGCGCGGGCCTACCGCCACGTGGCGTCGATTCCGGGATCCCAGAGTTAGTGGCACCAATTGGGCTGAGTGGGTGTGCAGCCTGCAATGGTGCTGGGGACACTGGTATGTCCTCTGCCATGGAGTAATCAAGACCCAGCACCAGATGTGAGACCTATTGGCCTGCGGAGCGTGGCTGCATGGTGTGGAGGGTGCCATGTCCATGGGCCCCGGACTTGTGGCTTGCAGTGGCATGTGGTGGGACCTCCCACCTATGCGCCGGTGGCGGAAGGTGAGCAGTGAGGCCTGGGTGTGCATGGGCGGGCATGCTCCGATGGGTGGCAGGAGGGATTGGGGGCCTCTGCCTGGGTGTGCATGGGCGGGCAGGCGATGTTGTCTTGTGCAGGTGTGTGTACTGTGCCAGTCATGTATCTGAACTCTGTTTCGGCTGGCGGCTTTAACTCAGTTATGTGACCTGGTGAACTGTGATACATACCTGCACGTGTTTGGAGACACACCGGTGGCACCAGGTGAGCAGTGTGGCCTGGGTGCGCAGGGGCTGTCTCTCTCTCCTCCTCTCTTCTTCTCTCTCCCCCTCTCTTCTCTCTCTCTCTCTCATCCTCTCTTCTTCTCTCTCTCTCCCCCTCTCTTCTTCTCTCTCGCTCTCTCCCCCTCTATTCTTCTCTCTCTCTCTCTCCCCCTCACTTCTAATCACTCTCTCTCTCTCCCCCTCTCTTCTTCTCTCTCTCTCTCTCCCCCTCTCTTCCTCTCTCTCTCTGCCCTTTGATGTGCGGAGGACACACCTTCTCATCATGATTTTTGTCTTGCAGGCTGGGACCTATGGATTGTCCCGAGGGGAGCGGCCATGTGTCTTTATTTCACTTCAATGTTCATTTTAATAAAGTTTCATTTGTTGCATCGACAGTGAATGTGTGCTGCTCTTTGCTGTGTCGACACATGCATGTCACCAGTTGTGATTGTACGACGTCAGGCGGATTATTTTGTGCATGTTTAGGTGCAGCTGATGTGGTATGTCTTTGGTCGGGGGTGCCAGGGAGGGGTGGTCCTGGGGTGGTGTCGGTGGGTGTTGTGGCCCTCTTGGGTGTTCAGGCCGCATGATGGGTGGCTCCATGGCTTCTGTTGCCCTTCGGGTGTGGCCCTGGGCTGGTCTCCCTTTTGTGGTGCAGGGTGCCGTCCGACTTTACACCACGTCAGAGCAGGCATAGATTTCCTGGTGCCTTATCGCCTGTTTTGTGTTTTTATCGCCGATGTGGCTGGTCGTTGAGAATGTTGTGGTGTGATGTTGTGGATTTTGGCACGGGAACGCCCACTCTGCATCTCATTAGCGATAGTTGCGCGGGGGTCTGTGGCAATGTTTTTTGCGGCTGCTATCGCGGGTAAACTGGTGCTTTGGGCTGTTAACACCAGCTTGTAAATGGGGCGATGGATTTATCGCAACTTTGGCTGCGATAAAGTGCCGTTGACTCGGCGATAGTTTCTTGTGAATATGCCCCTTAGAGTGTTGCTGGTGTTGAGGGTGCTCTATACAGGAGCTGCTTTCCACCTAAACCTGAGAACTACCCAGAGTTCTCTGCTTCTTTTTTGCATAGTTTATGCATCATTCTAAGCCTGAAAGGGTATTGTTTTGATATATGTATATATATATATATATATATATATATATATATATATATATATATATATACACAAAACTCCGCTTTCCCAAGGACCATCAAGTAGATAAAAACAGACACGGACCACATTTTTCAGTTCTTACAGTGTTTAATTTGAACTGTCCACCATAACGTGTTTCGGCCGCCCACAGCCTTGATCACATGGCAACGCTTGAGTTCAGGATCAACATTTTTAAAGTGACATGTGCACCAATGAAAATTATGAATATAGATGACAGACTTTGGATTTTTGTAGCTTCCATGTCTCAGTTTGCACACTTATTATACAAATATGTATTTTTATCTGTGCATTTGGCGACTGCCACAATACATTTCAAACAAAATAAATAGATACATAAATGCATAAATTCATTGTTGCATGATACTTGTCTTGATAAAAAGATTATAGTAAAATACTATACAAGAAATCATGGTAAAATACCTGAAAGTCTAGTTCTGTCTATAGTGTTCCATAAAAGTGACCACAATATAAAGTGCAAAATGTGCGACCACCCTAACGTGATCTATAGTTTTACTATTGAGTGCCTAAGTGCTATGTGATTTTTTTCAAATATTATTCATTTGTGCAGCAGCAGAGGTTTGTCAAGATATCTTCAGAAGTTACATGTGTCGCTGGTTTGCCTGGTGATGTCAATAGGGTAATCCATCAAATAGATATAACAACAATTCTAAATATACTATACATTAAAATCTATATGACAAATATCTCAATTAAAAGTGTTGGTGAAAAATGGTAGTAACAGGTTGTCATTTAGTGGTCTATTTACAAGCAGGTGTATAGATCTTCTGTGGTAGTCAGTCCCCCATGGCTCTTAGTATCTAGATCAAGGATGAAGCGTGTTTCTAATCCTGAGTTTGGCTTCCCTGTTCCCTCCTCTCCTTTGGGCGGGGACTGCATCAATTAAGTAGTATTTAAAAACATGTAGGTTGTTATTATGGATTTCTTTAAAGTGCCCCAGCGTTGGGGGCTAGAATGTTTGTACTTTATGCAATTTTGTTTGTCATATTGTTAATTGATTATATGATTTATTGTATGTTAATTTTTTTGTCGATGTAATATATTGTTATTTAATTTAAATATGTGTATGAAACATTTTGGGATTATTTGACGTAATTGTTTTATGCAAAAAGTGTTTTTTTAAATATTTGACCATGATTATTTCATTTTGTAGCAATAATAATGTAGTCGATATTGTGTGAACCGATATTTTTGACATATTATATGTTTTTTGAAAGGTCATGATATTTTTATTCCTGATATAGGTAAAATCAATATTTTTAATAACAATATTTGTGTTCTCGATATTTGTGGTTTTACTAGTTAAGTATAGGAAGTCGATATTTGTGTTAGCGATATTTCATTTCCATTATTTTTGGGTTTCGATATTTTATGCATCGATATTATATCAGTGATCTGTATGCCTTAGGATGTCAAAATATTTGTGCATGCCATTATGAGGGTAAGATGATTTTTTTCGAATTGGTTAATATTTTGTTGTGTCTCCTGGTATCTCAGTTCCAGAATGCTAGGGAAGATAACGTTGTCCTGAGTGACCCGGCTCCAGGAACTCCAGGTATGTGTTTCGTTATCATAAGGTTTGTGTATGGAAGAAGCGCTAATGGACTATTTGCACATATCAGACAATTATGGCACAATCAGTGGTTATTGGTGACAAATATGAAGGCAAGCACTGTAATAAAAAATAATAAAATACCTGTTTTCTAATTCACTTCATCATAGGTGGTCTAGTGGTGGGTCGTACGCTTACCCACTCTTCTTCTGGTGCCCAAGAGAGCCTGCACACAATGCATGAAGTTTTGAAAATAGTAGTAAAGCTTCTCCTGAATGATAAGGACCCATGGAAGCCAAATATGTGTGATTTTCATGAGATTTGTGTTTGTGGTGCTGAAGGGTGAGCTCAAATTGAGCTCTTGTTGAAATGTCTGTTTTGGGATCCTTAGCTGCCTTAGGATCACCGAGCAACATAACAGCAGTACAGAAACAGGTATGTTTTTTCCTGTATACCCCACACAATCAACGTGTAACTTCACATCCATCCTCGTCCTGACAGCCCCTCCAGGCAACATCACAGAAGTTGCCCATTTCGATAATTTTGCATTAAAAAACTACACGTTTTGTCTTTCTTTCCGACACAAGATGCATCCAAACGTGTGTCAACCCTGGACATGTGTTTATGTTCCAATGGTTTCGAATCCATCGAAATGCAAATTAAGCAATAACAACTTATTTCTGAACAAAGTCTTTCTGAAATACTGGCTTGGGGTAGCCTTTATGGAGGCGGGGTGGGGGAGTTCAGTAGAACCAACTGTGTATAGGGGATATGGATATATCACAGGAGTGTGGAAATGTGTAACCAATAATGTATTTTCACATTTCCATAACATGCACAGACTGTTGCTTCTGGTAGACATTGGTCAATGGGTAAACATTGCCCAACATGGTTTTTTGTAATTGATCATGAATATCTACACTTCCCTTCTTTCTTTCTCACTCAAGAATATATCAATGGAAAAGATGCACCGAGAAATGTGCTCCATGGGTCTCGCGAGTGTTGCAATATGAGACGTGTAGATTTTCAGTTAGTCCTAAACCACATGAAGGGCTGTTGAATAATTTCAGAACACAGGCTTTTCAAAATGTTGATTTAAGGTGGTCGTCTGAAGGGGGTGATATCACCTCGAAGAGCAAGATAAAACAAAAATATATTTTAATTTTTTTCAAAGTCAGCTCAGGCTAGGAAGTTAATTCTTTGTTAGTAAACTTGTCTTCAGCAGGAAAAGCAGGAAAGTTCGTGGAATATGAAGGGTTTAAGAATTTTATTGACGAATCACTCTTCTTGTCAAATACGAAAATATAGGTGAGATGTGGCAAGTGCTTTCAAAAGACATAAATGAGAAACATTGTAAAAGGAAGTTGTTACATTTTCTGTAAGCCAGCGGCACCTGCCATAAACAAAGGGTGGTGGGGGTCTTACGGGAGGCGTTGCGCTGTGGGGAGGGGGAAATACAATATTAAAAGAAAAAAAAAACGTACCTTTTGCCGTTCCCAGCGTCGCGTCTCCTTGCGAATCCTCTCCTCTTCCTGCCTGCTGGTCCCAGCAGCCTCTGGGACAGACTCCCTGTTCAATCCCCTGCTTGGTCTGAGCAGGCAGAAAAGACGCCCTGCTCAGACCAGGCAGTCTGTGGGGTTTCTCCAGCCCTACTGCTCAATGCAGCTGGGCTGGAGAAAACCTAAGTGCGCATGTGTGTTTTGGTCGGCCTGAGACGGCCGGACAAAACACATATGCGCACTTAGGGAGTGGAGTGCACGTAGCACTCCTCCTCCCACCTCCCATGTCTCGGCCCCACCCCTCCATCACCGCTGGCTCAGAGCCAGCAATTGTAAAATAAAACTATTGAAGAACTCATTTAGTCTTACATTTGCTGGCTCAGAGCCAGGCAGTGTGGCGACGCAGCTCCGCCATTGCTGAAGAGCCGCCACTGCTGTAAGCCCCGTGCAATTGATCATCGGCCGACAGACCTCCCTATTCTATTTGTTTGGCCTGAAGACCTTGTGCAATATGGCCTTTTAGGGAATTTGATGAAAAACACATTTTCCTCTGACTTACCTGTACACAAACAACTCCATCATTTAAATCAGCTTAGATGTATCCTCCACGAGGTATGTCTATTGCATAGCTACCAAATGTTTTTATTTCCTATGAGCTCAGACTCAATGTAGCACTGGTAAAAAGTTTCGGACCCAAGTCTCACAAAAGTACTTGTTTGGGTGGGTATCCTTTAGGTGCCAGGCCCGAGAAACAAAAAAAAGTTTAATATTTTAAAATCAGACACACCCTTGAGAATCTATAGGATGAGTGCAGACCTTTCCTCCTCGTCTGACTTGTTTGCCCTATGGCTTCTCAAAAACGGATTGTTTTGAGAACTTTTATTTTACAAAATGCACATCACGTCCGTCTCTCTGGCACAGGAACGTTTAAATCCCGGACCTGCACACGGATACAGGCTCTATTTTATTCCCCGAGTGCTGAGATGCCAGACATCTATGGGTTTGCTATAGGTCTGGTGTTATCACATGCATAAAGCAGAGGACCAGAATGCAATTTCAGCACAAAATGTGTTCAAATTCAGATTTCAGATAGTTATGTCATTGGACGACATGGCACAGTGTCATTTCAAAGGATGATATTGACCCCAGAAGCATAGGGAATTATTCCCAAATCATGGCCACCTTGATTACAGTTCAGATGCAGCTCTGGTATAGGTGTCTGTGTCCAAAACGGAAAATAGATGACTTGTATCTTGGAGACAGGTAAGTTCCCAGCAGATAGTCACAGCTTATAGACTCTAACTATCGTGTCACATTTTGCCTTCGAGTCTACATGGTAGTATACTTTGGGAATAAATAGTTTGTGCAGTGCTGTCATCCATCTATAGGGCCCTTCGAACAATTGGCTGCAGCACAGAAGCAATTTTGGCAGCATTTGAACCTGTTCTGCTTTGAAGTGGCCTATGCACATAGTTTATTTTTTATTTAAATCACCCTCTCAATGACAATTTACAGGCACTGCCTTCAGCAAATATGCAAAATCACACAGAAAAACTATCAAATGTGCCTGACCAACTTGATACCATCGAAACAACCGTACCAAATAGGATGCAATTGCAGATATCAATAAAATACTTACTCTAGAGAGAACACAAACAATATTCAAAGGCTGGGCCAAACGTTGCCTGACCTGGTTTTCCGGATCTTACCCAGAACTTGAAGGACAAGCACAGCACTCAGATGCAACACAGCACTCAGGAGCAACACAGCACTCAGATGCAACACAGCACTCAAGAGCAACACAGCACTCAAGAACACAGCACTCAGATGTAGCACAGCACTCATATGCAACAAAGCACTCAGATGTAACACAGCACTCAGATGCAACACAACACTCAGATGTAACACAGCACTCAGATGTAACACAGCACTCAGATGCAACAAAGCACTCAGGAACAACACAGCACTCAGATGCAACACAATACTCAGGAGCAACACAGAGCTCAGATGCTATAAACACACCAGAGATCTTAAGGTTCCGGGTTACATTAGACACTGCTTTAGAGAAAGCAGAACACATTTGAGGTGGGAAGCCATTGAAACATGGAGATGTGTCCCTTCAAGTGAGCTGTGCATGCCTGATGTGCACATGAAGCACTGTGTGACTATGTTGTGGATAATTCCCTGAACAAGGAAACAGAGATTGTGATTGTTGTTCATGGAATTTCCTGAGGGTCAGCAACTGCTAAAAGGTAAAACGCATTGCAAGCAGGCCTAGAACACAAAGCCAAATGCAAAGCATTTGGATACAGGCACGGCTCACACAAGACACAAACTACATGTTCGAAATCGAATTAAGATTGTTTTCATGCAAGAAACCAGCATACTTACGAACAATGAAGAAAACGCAACAAGAGCGCAATCAAGTAAACGAGGCTAAGAAAAAACATTATTAATTAAACCCGGGTGAAAACTCAATGAAATGAAGCATGAGGCAACACGTCTTGCTGAAGTTATTGCATGTCACTCCCACAATAGCAACATTTCAAAAAATAATTTGAATGCCCAGGCCATATGTTTAAACCCTTTAAATATGTTGTCTTCGGCATACAATTCCCTAGCATTTCGTTCTAACAAATCACCCGTTCAAGATGTGTTTATTTTGGTTTAAAAAAGCCTAAATTATCGTGAAAAATGACAAATAAAGAAAACCGCGTTGATACATAGCCACTTTTCCAATCTCTCAATGAGACATATTTCCATAATTTCATGTACTCTTTGGCTGCTTGACGTGTTTGCGCTCTTGTGTGCCCCGCCCTTGCCTGAGGTTTCCACATAATTGCTCTGTTTGCTTCTGTGTGTTTTTTGTTGTGGTGGACAAATGACATGATTTATTTTATGGAATGTCATGGCTAACATTTGTGCACAGCTAGACTCGATAACTGTTTACACCCAAAGATATGACAGAAGATGAATAGCAATTTTATCATTTTATTAATATTGCTAAATGTTATGATGTATATCATGTTGTGTTTATGAGAAAAAGAAACAATTACTAAGCAATAACCAGGGAAATGTTGCTCTGACTGACCTGAGTTCAGTAATACCAAGGGCCGGATTTATGAAAGTGTCACCCAACGCATGCAACAGCCAACAAAAGCTGCACTGCATTCCGTGACATGGAGAGAGCAGGAGAGAGCCATATCTACATAGATATGGCACTCTCTTTCCCTCTCCCTAGTGTCGGCGTTGAATGTTGCTGCTTAGCGCCATCACACCCCTTTGCACCAAACTGGACGGGCTCCCTTCCAGGACAAAATACTATACCTAGAAGACATTTAAAAGTTTCCTACCTTGTATGTATGCCGTACAATGCCGTACAATGCAGCACACATGCAAAGTCAGAAAAGAAAGGAGAAATGAAAACATTTCTCCTTTGAACGCCTGCTTTCAAATGGTGTTTACTTTTGATGCAAAACCCTGTCTGCTATTGTTAGTAGAAAGGGTTTTGTGTCAAAAAGCATTAGTGATTGCATTGGAGTGGCCATGTTCCACACATGTGATGGCCCCTTGATGCCAAGTAATGCAAATCAGAGTTTTGCGCTGCTTTGCGTTACTATTAGGCCACTTTCAAACATTAAACAAGTGTTGCGCTGTAAAGTAAATCGCAAAAAAAGTTTTCTGCTGGTTTGTGTCACTTTTGTGATGCAAACACAGCACAAACTAATTCTAATTCTGGCCCCAAATGTGGATAGCTATTCTTACCATTGGCTCTGCATAGAGGCTGACTTCATGTTTGTATATGTCAGTGCCCTATGGGAGAACATATGCATGCATATTTGTATGTATAAGGACTTATAGAGAGAAAGTACTGGGGGGGGCACAAAGTATCAACACAAGAGGGTGGTCCAGCACGAAAGGGAGAGATGGTGCTCCATACATGAGTGAGCGGGGCAATGGATAAGGAAGAAGCAAAGGGGGAGGATTGGCTTGGATTGGGGAGTGCCGGATTGGGGAACAAGGTTGTGGTTGTTATGTGGGGGGTGGAGAGGAGTTCTTGGGAAAATTCTTCATGTCCATCCAGTAGCCCGGAGATTACACTGCAGTGGGGTATTGAATAAAGAGCAGCGTCTTGGGCAATTTTTGAAGCTGAGGAACACAGAACTTGGTAGATTCCACTTGGAATAGAATTCCAGAGCCTCAGAGAGTAGTAGAAGAGCAGCAGAAGATGGCTTTACATTATTTCTTTCTTTCAGCACTTACTGAATTTTAATATTACAAGCTGCTGCTGTGCACCTTGCAAGGCCTTCTGGGTGTCCTGTTATTGGGCACCTTGTAAAGTGGGCGCATCATCTTATAGATGGTGCCGCAGGTCTTGAATGAATGTGATGTTGGTGAGTAGAAGGGTGGAATTAAGTAATCCGAGGCTGGCAATTGTATGAATTACTCTTTGAGGAGGTGTCAGGTGGATGTCAAAGACACCGGTCAGGAGAGTGTTGCCTTCATCGAGAAGATACAGGACTAATGCATTGACTGGTGTTCCAAAATCATTTTTCAGAAGATATGACTTGACTTTGGGAACAGGGACAGTTAATGGAAAATGGTCTTGCTCATACATTTTATATTAGTCCGTAAGATGGGGTTAGTATCTTAGGATTTGGCTCAGTTGACGAGCCAATGACCAAACCCCCTTTAGATTAATTTCATCATGTTGTGTGTTTATAATGATATTCAGTACCACTTTTACATCACAGCACTCCAAGGTATCATATGTGGTGTCACCTCTATGACCCCAGTGCATTCAGATGCATGTAGTTTTCAAATTAACGTCTCCCTGTGTTTACACAGCCATTGTGGTCAATATCTGTGACTACTCTCTTCACACAAAGTTCTGAATCATTACTGATCAGCAGATAAAATTACATTTAACTTGATCAAGTATGTCGTCTTGTTTCTTCAAAAACAAATTTGGTTCCAGTTCCTAAAGAAGCATAATTTACCACAACCAGTCCAGGAAAAGCAAGTAAAATATTTTTGCAAATAGTTCTTACTACTTAACTCTCATTCAAAATCAGTAATCACAAACATACGTTCAAGAAATGTGGGGAAGTTGTGAAATTTTCAACATATAGATTAACAGGTAGGAAACTCTACAGGGTGTGATGTTTTGGGTGATGGAAGGGGCATGGGATGAGTATGGCTAACAAGATTAGCAAGTGGAAAAGCAAGCTGCACATATCCTGAATGTTATCCAGATAAAAGAGCATATTAAACTCAGTCATATTATTTTCCAGTAAATTAGTACACCTGTTGCTGATTTTTAGGTCTGTCCTTTGAGACAGCTTTGGTTGTCTCACCTGGATTATTGTTTATCCGAACAGTTCATCCATAACACACATACATAGAGGGGCTCTTAGTCAGAGGGCTTCATACATTGGTCTGTTAAAATGTCATTCACATTTTGCTTTCGCCCACCACATCATATGGAGTTGGGCAATGGGTCCGCCTATTTTCCCACACTCCCTTCCCTTCGTGTGACAATAGAAATCCTGAGCACATTGTTAAAATCCACATAAAAAATACTTCTCTCTTCAGTGACAAACCCGGCGAAAGTGTGTTTTATTTATTTAGTAGTTTATTTATTTATAAGAACTTAAAATGCCAGCTATTTATTTCTGTTACACTTCAGGTGCCCAGTTAGATGGTGATTTATTTTCAGTCATCTTTTTAAATGCTACTGGTGTGAAGTGTTTAAGTGACGTTCTAACACTGTGGCTACATGTGATTTGAGTGCTTAGTTAAGTGGTGATATTTTTGTATCTTCTCCACAAATCATACTAATAAAACACATGACAGCTAAAAGGCTTTTTATTTAATAAATCATCACTAGTACAGCTGTCACATTAGTGAATGTATTTTTAGATTCTTTATTGGAACCATATGACAGCTATGTTTAGGTGGCTGCATGTTTTTTTCTTATTATTTTTGTGCCATATGTTTGTAAAATAAAATGTAACCATTCCACCAGCCTGCCAAGATTAGGAGTACTGCAAATACTGACTGATACTTAAATGACACTTTATACAAAACCATCTGTATTCATTTTGAATACAGCATTTCTGTCTTTTCGTACTTCAATTATCAGTCAGGGATCAACAAGGCAGCTCTAGAACACATTTTAATGTGCTTTCTTCTTATATTTACTGGAGATCCGCCCTGAGTGCAGACATGAAGATAGTATTCGTAAATGCCCTTTGTTGATTCGCAAAGTCGTAAACCTAGACTTTTTTTAAATAAATGTTTTCAGATCCACAAAAGTAGATGTTTTATCTTTATTGGTAACTTTGAAGGTACAAGGATGCAGCAATCCAGAGGGAACTCCACTGGATCGCAATGATGGATGAAGAGCAAGGAACTCCTTTCGTCTATCGGCTGTGATTCTTGAGAGTGAAAAAAGGGTGTGACCAGACAATATGAGACATTCCTTAGCCTTGCAGCCTGTAGAAGTTTAAGAAGATCTATGTAATCTAGGAAGAGAATAGTGACTCCTCTGGGTTTAGCATGAGAGGATTTTGTAGAGAGTTTTTGATCAAGTCGATAAGCTCTCTGTATGTTAAGTTTAGGTTATCCAGGAAGGTCAATTAATTGAGGTAAAAATGTGTTGAATAAAGATACAGGATCTCTGTCCTTAACATCTTCAGGGAGTCCATAAATGTGGAGATTGTTCCATCTACCTCTATTTTCCAAATCTTCAGCATGCCTCTTGAGGAAAAGAATGTCTTTCTGCATATTAGCAAATTTTAGAGATTTATCTTGTAGGTCACTAATCCTTCGTTCAGCTTCCGTCAAACGAAATTCCATTGAAGACTATTTAGCATCCAGGTTTTGAATTCTAATATGTGTTTCTTCCACAAAGGGATGGAGGGCTCTTATTTTGTCTAGTAACATTTCCATAGGTATGGATGAAGAGGACTTATCAGGGGAGGGGGGTCTTTTTTGAGACGTTTCGAGGAGCCAACCTGTTGGAGCTTCACTGTGGAGGTGGGCTTGTATTGGCTGAAGCCATGGTAGAAGATGGCGAATAAGAGGTATCGGTCATTGAAATAGAGTGAATTAAGGCAGATGATTTGTGGTTTCATTTGAATTTCCTTGTTTTTCCAATGCATTCCCTTTAATGTATGAAGGGAGAGAAGCACAATTGTAATAGCAGAGTATCAGTAATACCAAAAGTCTTATATTCATCTAAAAATCATGAGGAGCAGAGAATAACTGAATGTGAAAAAGTACTAGGTACACCCAACAGCAGGCAGAAACTAATAATCACAAGTCGTGATTAAAGTTGTGCATGACAGCATAGAATGACTCAAAATTGGGCTAATCTACTCTAAGTAATACAAAAAAAGCTGTAGGGGGTGAGGAAAGCCTTAGGAACTGAGTTGCTGTAGAGGAAAATACTTCATAGGGC
Source organism: Triturus cristatus (assembly GCF_964204655.1). Taxonomy (NCBI): domain Eukaryota; kingdom Metazoa; phylum Chordata; class Amphibia; order Caudata; family Salamandridae; genus Triturus; species Triturus cristatus. Next base: position 255,526,012 of record NC_140584.1, read on the forward strand.
CTCTGCATGAAGCTGCGGTACAGCCTGAATCACTGTGAGGAGATAACTGGAGCCGCTTCAATAGCTCAAAATGGCCGTCACATCTCTGAGGAGAAATGTTGTCCATGAAGAATCTAATAAATCTTACAAGCAGGGTCAGTAAAGGAGAAAGATGCTTTGCTGAAGGCATCGCCAATGGTTTACAGAAGGTTTCCGTCAAGTTAAATGCCTCTGCGGTGCCTGGGACAGGGTGCCTAAACAAGAATAAAGTCAGTCCGGCATGGAACTCTCTCAGCGAGTGGCCATCTTCTACGGCAACAAAAGAGGGAAGCCAGAACGGCAAGGGCTATGAACAGGAATCACTCATGCTTGATTCATAGCCCTTGCCGTTCTGGCTTCACTCTTGTTGTTTATGTGCATATCCCTGGGGACTAAGAGTGAAGTAATTCCCTCTCTCTCTCTTTGTTTTGGTACATCCTCTACGCCATCCAAGCCATGCGCCCATCTCAGGAATTCTCAATGCACATATAATATTCAAAAGCATCATTCACCCTTCATATTCCTTTATTTTTTAACAGTGATTGTAAATATCTAAATAGATTTCCCTTTATTTAATGAATAGCAGAAATAAAAGATAAATTAAATAATTTGTGAGTTTCCCCAAACAAATTAAAATGAGTTATGGGGAGCCATTAACATACCTCTGTCCAGGCCAAAATAATCCACAACCAAAAAGCAGCAGCAATCGCCTCAATTTTGGAACATGCTAGATATCATAATATTCAAAGGAGCAAATGTCTTTATACACTAAATAAATCTGAAGAGACAATTAATTTGTCTTCTCCTTCAGCTGCCTTTATACCAGTATAGGTTCCCTTTCTATGCCATTCCAAACAATAAACTCTGCAACATTATTAAAAAAAAACACAAAGATTTTGTTTCTCAATAATTGCTAATACAGAGTGCAGCCAGCACAAATCCTTTGAGCTTTCATCGGCCACCGATTTATAACAAACTAAAAACGTAATAATTTAAAATTTCTACCTCATGTTTCAGCCTATGCAATCTCAGTTCTAGCCTAATGATCTAAGATCCGATGGGAAGGGATTTTAAAGTCCTTCCTAATCCTTTTATCTTCAAAATACTTAACAATTAAAAATAACTCTAATACAATTATAAGATCAGTGGCACCAAGTGCAACAATGGGGACTAATTTACCTCTATTAGCTTTTAAAAGTGGTCCTGTTACTTCCAATCAAAATGGCAAAGGCCCAAAGTAAGAAATTGGTTTACTATTTGGAGGGGACTAAATACCCAGCTCAAGTAATAATCACCATTCTTGCCATGGCGAACCCTTAAAGACACTAAATTACCCTGAGCGCAACCCCCAGTAGATATGGCACACAGTCAAAATAATAATAAAGTCGAAATCCAAAACAAGATAAATACTAAACCAAATTAAAAAAACTGAGCAAAATGGACCAAATGACACTACCAGAGATATGGATGTTTAATTCTTTAAGTATTAATAGCACGAAGAAGCATAAAGTGGCAATGATAATCAATAGTTGCAGTACAGCAAGACCTAGGTGAAATTTGACGCTGACAGGGATGGGGTGTGGGTTGGATGCAACAACCAGGTTCATTCTGGTCAAAGATTTTACCTTCTGACTTTAGTCCTTTATAAGTTTCAATCCACCACAGGAGTACGCTTTTAAAGCCCCCTCAGGTCCTCAAGGGAGGCACTTAGAGACTCACAGTGTGTCAGGCAGAGGCCAAATGTAGGGTCCAGTCCAGGTGCAGTTGCCACTGCTCAGCTGTGCAGTTTTAGGAAAGTCCTCTTGTATCTTGTTGTATCCCTGTATCTTGAACATAATGTGATCTTTATTACCCTTGAAACCAACTTCCTTTTCCTCTGTACAAGAGAAAGCAAGTCCAGTCCTTCAGGGCTCTTCTCGAGCCATAACTGCAGGCTCAGTCCTCCTCTGATCTTCTTCAAGTGTTCTGAAGTGGGTTCCTGGAGATGCCACATTTAAAGCTGGTATGCGCTAGTAGGTGTGAAGAACTCCTAGGCACACCCTAACCAATGGGTATAAAAGTTACCAGGGCCAACCCAGTCTGGTCAAATCTCTTGCTGTCTTGAAAATTGGGTACTTTGGGCATTTTTTATATAGCCTAAGCCTTTGGTCAGGCTAAACCTGGGTTTTGAGGGCTTGGGGTGCATGTAGAGAATATAGTATGGCAAGAACGAGTGTCCTCCAACATCTAATGCCAAAATCTAATTTGAAGAAGCCATGATAGCCCCAATAAACCCAGAGATAGAAGTCTGGTAGAACAAAACAGGTTTTCCAGCAATCAGACATTGGATACACAAGAATTGTTTTAACATCCTATTTCCCTTCCTTTCACGTGTGCCCCCGGTGTTATTTGTAAAAATCCAGAGATCAAAGTCTGGTGTGACAAAACAGGTCCATCGGCAGTCAGAAGGTGCATACAGAAGAATTGTTTTTGCATCCTGGTTCTTTTCCTTCCAGGTGCACCCCAGTGTAATATGTAACAACCCAGCAGACCTTTAAATACTTCCAACAAGCAGGATTTGTCATTCAAGCAGATTTTGACACTGTAATGTCAAAGAGGATGCTCACATCCCCAGACTGTACATTCTATCAGGTTAGATGTGTCATCTCTGCCTATATAGATCAGCATATTGTTTTCTCTTGGGAAGCATTTCACACCTTTTCATATCCTTTCAAATGCTAATTACTGACTGGTAGAAGTGAAAGAGCAAATGCAAATTTAGCCTCCAGGAACTTCATGGCAGGAAAGGTTGCCTTCTAAAATTTACTTTTCCGTAATGCACATTAATAATGCAACTTCACAATTAAATTGGATTCTAAATAGCTAAAAAAAAATAAAAAAAAAAAATAGTTGCTTCATTATTTTCCTAGCTAGTCCCAGTCTGAATATACTGTATTTGGATTTTTAATCTGTACTCTGGTTTTCTACATAGGACAGCTACACAGTGAAAAATAGTTTTTGGATGCTATTCACTGTACTTACATGTCAACATTGAATTTCTTCATGTCCTTATTTTAAATACCATGCTTTGTGGACTAAAAGGCCTACATAGCGGTGACATATTTAATATTTGAAAGGGAGGTTTCACCTGTTAAAAGGGTTTATTTTGATTGGTAGAATTGCAGTGCTTAAACTGCCACATTCAGACAACAATGGTAGGGATGAAGCTATGCTTTACACCGTCACTTTAGTGGTTGGCACCACAGATGCTGCAGTTCCCTAGTGAAATTTATCTTACAGACCCTGCGTACATTTTACACCACATACTTGGGACTTATAAGTAAATTAAATATACTAATCAGGATCATGCCTATTTGAATATTTTTTAAAGAGGGAGAACAGGCACTTTACTAGTGGCTTCCAGGGGTAAAGTGCACAGAGTTCTAAAGCCAGAGAAAATACAGGGTTCAGCAAAAGGTGAACATTTTGGGGCTACCATACCGAAAATGCAAATGTCCTACATCCAACATGGCTCTCCTTCCTTTTATAAAAGTTGCGCTTCAAGGTCCCGGGCCTAAAGTGTCAAGCCTGTTCACCACCATAAAGGTGCAAGGACTCCCTTGTTTGCATCAACATTGCAAGAATAACTTTAATGTGTATTATGAGATCAATAGTGGATTGTGTATTAAATAGACATTTGTGACACACAATATTTGATGCATCCTTGTATATATGCATGCTCTAGCCAATGCTTGAGAAGAAACATGGAGGCTGACATCAGAAAGATTTCCATAAGTTAGTGCCTAAATAATTATATGACTGCGCTTTACTAAGCATAGCATTATCCATTGTCCATACACAATTCTTTTTGTTCATTGCCCATATTCATTACATGACCTTTACTAATATTACCAACTAACAATATGAACCCAGACCCATTAATTGTCTCTGTATCCCTATATTAGGGCTATCACAAATTACCAGACTCTTTGCATACTATAAGCAATTCATTTACTCACTTTTTGCCTTTGGCGAGAACACTCATCAACTGCTTATTCTTCCTGGAAGGTCACCAAAAAATGGAAAAACATAGAGAGGCTAAAACCCATCCCTGGCATATCCGTTCCCAGTGAATATTTTTTTTTCTTCTATTATCTGTTTCCACATAGATCTCTACTCATATTACTGACTGAACAGCCACCATATTTTGACTGATACATGCAGGAACCCTTATTTCCCAGTTTTGCTAATAATAGGTTATGGTTTGATCTGTCTTTCGCATACTATATTTGCAGTCTTGGTACTTTTTATGCAAGATGTAATTCCATGAAAAATATCTATCCAATGTTGGCAACCGGGAAATACACTGTTGCTCTTGAGCCTGCTTTTTGGGAAGAAACATCAAGCAATGAGATCAATCTTTATGCGTCGCCATCATTGATATGTACTTTTTTTTTCAATAGGTCGAATTTAATACTGCTCCCAACTATTCGAGGTGTGTCTTGTAAGAGATATTTGATTGAAAAATATCCATATAAACCTTGCAAAATGTTCAGCATTTATCTTATAAACCACGTTACAGATGCATCAGGGCCTGAAGAATGACCTCTCTTTAACTTCTCGATTATTTTTTCAAGGACCCTCCCCGCCCCCACAAAAGGGACATTCCTTCTAAAAATCCAGAGAATAGATTTTTGGAAGGAATGTCCCTTTTGTGGGGGCAGGGGTGTCCTTGAAAAAAATAGGTCGAATTTAAAACTGATCCCAACTTTTCGAGGAGACACCAATTCTCTGTACATAAACCATTTGAGATACAAATCAGCAACAGTTTCATGCCCTTGGATCAAGAGGACTGCTGGCAGCTCGCAATCCCTGACTTGCAATATGGAGATTTGAAGGACGCTATTAATGGAGCAATGAACATTTTAAACCCTAGATGTTGGGACATTGTGCTGGAGGAATTAGTTACTCAAGGGACTGAACCATCGTTTAATACCTATACAGATGTAGTGCTGCCTAATAACAATGACAATACTTCTATCATTGAATTCATGTCAACTGAGGTTTTACTGTATAAGGAAATGCTTCCATAGGCCCATACAAAACATCTACTGCCTAATATTGACACTCTGTTTGACGTTAAATGCATGTTTTTGGAATGTGGCTGGTCTCCAAAACAAGGCAAAAATACTGAGCGGAACAACCTTATTGTGTCATATGATATTATATACCTACAGGAAACTCGGGCTACAGATTCAGTCCATATAGATGGGTTTCTCTCATTCCACACTCCTGCAGGCCTCTCTGGAAGAAAGCATCATAGAGGTGGCCTGCTCACTTTAATATCAACTACCTTTAGGAAAAAGGTTATTGGAACCTTTCTAGATACACCCCACTGTCCAGTTATTATCTCGTACGAACCTTAGTTATTTTTAGTTCTAGTAAATGTTCATCATAATGTTATTGCAAATTATGGTTGACATTGCTACATCACTAGAAAAAACTCACTACAGAGTTCCTTAAAATCTGGGGGGGGGGATTTTAATTGCAGATTGTATCCATTGACAGGTTCAAAGGTGTGTGGCCTTATCTTCAATTCCATCCTAAATACGCTGTCGTTTTACGTAACTATTGACCTCATTAACCATCTCAATAAAGGTTACATCTCATATATGGGTAGAGGTCACAGCAGCCTCATTGATTTTATTGCACTTTCATATCACTACAAACCCAAGGCCTTTGAGTTCACATTTTTGGAAATAGGTTTAAGTGATCACTACCCCCTGTCTTTATCTTTTGATACTGACACCAAGAGTCAGCACACAGACATGCTCTTTACTACTCCTGTAGCATATAACAAAATAAAGGTGTTTTACGCAGGTGGGCAGCAGTGGACTCTGATATCATCACAGAGAATTTGATTTTAAACAAGGTGGGGGGTGTCCTAATCTGTCTGAATGATGAACTCAACCCCAAGGGTATGTTGAGGACATTTGAGGAAATATGCCACACCATTACTGATCTAACTAACCATGGTAAGAAAGGAGAATTTAAGCAAAAAAGGTGGTTTGATAGTAGCTGCTTGAAGACTCCTAGCTATCTCATGCGAGCACTGAAACAGGTGCCTCAGGAAAGGGAGTTGGTAAACCTATGTAGACAAAATTACAAAGCAGCTATTAAGTGGAGAAAATCTGATATTAGGCAAGAAGCGTGGGGAAAATTGCACGATGCAAGTGTAAGAAAAGACTCTTGTCTTTTTCTGGAAGACAATTAACGACCCCTGATTCCAAGATAACCACAATACAGCTATTGATGTCATAGTTCACCCACATTAATGGCTTACACATTTCTCCAAACTATACAGTTGCAATGAAGGGCCTGATAATTCTTTTGAATTGTCTTCTCTAAAAGCCCCAGGTGGTCATGTGAAGATAGCTACAACCACCTACATTGAGGTTAAAAACGCTTTAAAGCGCAATGCCAGAAATAAGGCCCCTAGCCCTGGTGGCGTGCCAGTGGACCTTTTTTAAGATAATTCTGACCCATGGGTACCACTTCATACAAATGTTCTGAGAAGCGTGGTTATTGAGGGGCTCCCAAGCTCTTGGCTAACGCCCAACATTTTACCAATATTTTAAAAGGGGGATAGATCTGCCCCCCACTGCTATTGGCCAACCTCATTGATCGATCCCACAAGCAAACTCCAATACCAAGGGTTGTGTCCAGGAGATTACCGGCCTTACTCTACGCAGATGATTGCGTTTTCATCTAAAAAATGGGAGTTGGCCTACAAAAGCTGCTACATACACTCCACTCATTTATGAATGGGCTAGGCCTAAAAACCAACAATGCTAAATCACATGTAATGGTAGTTGGGAAGTCACGTTTTATTTTAAAAACGCAGCACATTAATGGAGATAAACGCCTCAAAGTACCAACTTTCTCATACCTTGGCATACCCTTTAACCAGCAAGGCACATGGACCCATCTGGCCGTGGTCGAAAGGTTAAGACTTGATCAAACCATTGAGGCCATTTTTAGATTCACTAAGAAGCTGGTGTCTAAACCCCTGGATGATATGGTAAATGTTTGCACAGCATGCTGTACCTCTACGACTATATATGGAGTCGGTGTATGGGATATTGTGACGTGCATAACCTACAGGTCTCTGAAAATACATGTTTGAGAAGGCTTTTATTCCAATGAGTCTCCCTTGTCTCCATGCCACAAGGAAGCAGGTCTAGTGCACTTAGAGGCCCAAATTAAACTTGCTCCCCTGACACTCTGGAGAGCACTCTGGGTCAAAAAACAGAAACTTCCATGAATCAATCTGTAATAAATTATTGTATGATGCTAGGTAGTGCATAGAATTATCTGATGAAGATACATTAAGGAGCAGTTTGCTACGCTAGGGTGAGAGGATAATTATCTGAACTCTACACAAATGGACCTTGTTTCTAAAGTACAATTAAAACAAGAATCTTTACTTGTGTGCGATGAACAGCGACAGCAGAAAGAAATGGGCAAGAAGAGGGTACAGGAATTCTATCCCCTAGTTACCGCAGAATCTATGGACCCATACTTTACTTTTTCACTCTCCCGCATGCAAAGATTTTATTGTATTAGGTTTAGGCTTGCCCTAGTTTATCTTTTGGTTTCATATCCTCGAACTTTGTATAGCGGTGTGTTGGGTCTACCGTACATTCTCTGAGCGTCTGGAGGTTCCACGCGCCGAGCGAATGCATGGAATGTTGGGGTTCGAGATCGGGGTGGAACCGTTGGAGGGCATTCATGAGGGTTGTGTCGGTGTTGGTGTCATCCTGCTGACTACCAATAAAGTACTTAAAACTCACCTTGGAATCGTGCATCTTTACACGGTGCCTATTTAGAACACTGTCCTTGTGATTTTATCTTCTAACCAGACATTATTGCATTTTATTTCTTTTTATGCACATTATAAACTGCACCCAGCAAAGCGTTTGTAATCCCTCTACTCAAATGTTTGAAAATCAGAAGGTGCAGACCAGCTCGGCTTTACCTACAGCTCCTACAGACAGAACACATCTGTATGATGGTCTATAAATGTCTTTCAGCTGCTCTGCGTCTGAAAAGTTTAGTCAGGAAATAAGCAAGAAACTTTTATGCAGTGAGATTGCAGGTATTGCCGAGCCGTGTTTTTTAGGTTAGTCCAATGTATAGCACGTTTTATGTCACACTACCCATTTTTGACAGAATAAGTGGAGAGAATGTATAGTCTGACTCGATGATCCTGGTAGCATTCTGTGATGTCAGCACTCACCTGTAAAAGTCACTGCTTATTTTTTAAAATGTTTTTAAACAATGACTGGTTTCATTTTAGACTGTGATTGAGAACTATAGTGGTACATTATGAAGTTTGTTTACATATGCACAAGACACTTTGTGATTCATAGTCTGTCATCGAATGGGTGGCTATGATTTCTGTGGGACCGGGATCCTAGGGCTGTGTGGGTAATCTCATTGTTGATTTGGTTATTAAATAAATTATGTTTTCCTTTTTTTCATTACAACTGTTTTTGCCTAATTTTAATGTTTTGATTGTTTATGGTTTCCTCTCTGAAAACCGAATAAAGATTATCTGACTGACTGACTACAAGCCAACACACTGAGTGACAAATTGTGAGGCATTGAACCGGCTTTCAAACAAGTTTTAAATAATCTGTGAGCTAATCTATTAAAATGTGTCTGTCACGCTAAAACGGACCAAGTTATGGTTGTAACCTCTTTTATCCTTTATCAAGTGAGATTCGCGAAGTATACAGAACACATTGCAAACATTTCCCACCTCGGCCTGCAGACAATGCCTCCTTCCATTTTGCATTCAAGTGGGCAAACATTTTAAAGACCAGTTGGCACATACCTGTCCACCAAAAGATAACACAATTCCAAACACCTCATGGTATTTACCTCCAATTACAGGTCACCCTGTGTGAGACACTTGTAATTTACATAATATTCTTGAGTACGGATGTTACAACTTGATTGGATGAGGCTGGCATAAACAGGCATCCCAACCATAATCCAAACAACGTAATATACATGATCACATGCACATATCAGCAACGTTATATTGGCATGACTACACACTCTGCCAACATTAGAGTGCAGGAATTTAGTAGTACCACTTGCCAGGGCAATCTTACTGCCAAATTGGTTATCGGTTTTTAAAAAGGGCTATTCACCTGGCCAATTTTCAGAAAACTTGAGCAAATGCCATTTCACATAAATGTGCAGGAGATACTCAAAATCCTTCTTTGAAAAGAATAGGAGCCTGTGTCCTCTTTGGGAGCCAATGCCAATGATCACAATCAAGCCATTGAATTGCAGGCCCTCTCCTATTGCCCCTCTTTTCTCTCTATCCAAGATGATGGCAATTCTCCAGCACACTGATGGCCATTCTGACTGCTGTGATCTAGAATTCAGGACTGTTTTTGATGCAGGGCCTTTTAGACACGCTTGGTCCACTCACTCTTCTTGACAGTCTGAATGAATGTGAGCAACTTTGTAAGACAGTCCCTTCTTTTACGCACCATATACATATTGGGTTTTGCGCTTATATCTTCTGTCTAACTGTCTTTTAGGCATTTGTAATTTGTTACAGTCTACCCTTACAGGAATCTTTCCCCTGATAAGGTAAATAATGTTGTAGTTCTAGTAGAGAGTTCCTGCCTGCTTTCCAAGTCTCTCATTTGATTGTGATATAGGTTATGCCACCGTGGTACTGATTCTCTCCAATGTGGCCTCCCCCAAAGTGTAATGTGTGATTGCATTTATAATGTATTGTAAGCAAGTTCCACTTTACCTCTACTTTTTGCTCACTGGTACTGATGTTCTTGATTGGAAGTGCACTGGGTCCCTGCTAACCAGGCCACAGTGCCAGTGCTCTATCCTTTAAAACTAGACAAATGTTCAGTTGTAAACCAATTAGCAAGGTCTTTAGTACCTCTGCAAGTCCCTAGTAAATGGTACCCCAGGTGCCCAGGGCATGGTTGCTAAGGGATGCAGATGTATTTTGCCAACCTCAGGGAACCACACACAAACTGCATGCACACTGCCATTGCAGGATGCGTGAAATGGTGCAAGCCAGTCCAAAAACACATCATGGCACACTCACTGTGTGCCATGCCGATGTGCACTGCATGTACCATATGTAAGTCATCCCTACAGCAGGCCTTAGAGCCCTAAGGCAGAGTTGTAAGAAAGTGCCTCTTTTTACATATTAGCCCCTATTTTTGCCTGATGCCTGACATTATTTTTAACTATTATTGCACTGGGTCCCTGCAAACCAGGTTCTCACTGCCAGAGCTCTTTCCCAAGCACTGTACCACGATTGGCACAACTTCAGCTACCCTTGTAAGTCCCTAGTAAATGATAACCCTTATACCTAGGATATTGGTACTTAAAATGCTCCTCTGTGGCTGCAGCACTGGTTGTGCCACCCCTGGATCCCCTCACCAAGGCTATGTTCTCTGCCATTGCAGGCTACGTGACTTGGCACAGAGAAAACCGAAGAGTCGACATGGCACACAGCCCTGTGTTCCATGCCTCCCATACACTGCATAAGGTATAAGTGAGTGACCCCTTCTGCAGGCCTTTATCCCTAAGGCAGGGTGCACTATATCATATATGAGGGAATATCCGCATGAGCATAAATGCCGCTATAATATCCAAACTATTCTTAGATGCTATACATGCACAGGGAAGCCATGAAGAGTGCATGGGCTGGATAGAAGAGAAGAGGCATTTATAAAGCGCATGGCTACCCTGAGGCCTCCCAGCGCTAGTTTCCTAGCTCCATAATGGCTTCAGTGATTTCTAAGATGTTTAGTACCAAACATCTTGTCTTAATAAATACTCACTGCTGCTAGTGGTGGATTTATTAATAATTTCACACAGGGCACCCTTTTAGAGTGTCCCCTAAAAACCTACTGAGCACTGGTTTTCGCCAACCTGCCACTACCACACATGTTTCTGACCTCATAGGGTTAAAAGTTGAACTCTAAGAGGACACAGACAAAGCCTGCTCTGGGGAGAGGTGCTTCAGAGCTCCTCCAAGACAGGATGGCCTTCATGAGCAGGAAGCTTCAGAGGCAATGCCGCCTTTGAAATACAACCCAGGAACCTCCAGATAGTGGGGGAAGTCAAACGCCCTTTTCTGGTCCACTTTCGGCAGGAGGAAAGGTGGGAAAATTAGATTAGGAGGAGGGTCCCCACTTACTCTACATCACCCCTAGGCTAAGGCAGGCAATGTGAACCCCTCTTCTGAAATTCCACCATCTTGGGATGGTGGAAAAACAACCTATCAGTGCTAGGGTAGTGCCTTTTCCCACAGGAAGCTGTCACTAGAGGGTGTAGACACCCAGAGGTGGGTAGCCCATTGGCTACTACCTATCTCCCCTTCTAATGCCCTTAAATTCAGTATTTAGGTGGCACCCCGTGACCTGATCATGATATTCAACAGATCAGTGTCCGGAAGAGAAAAAAAAGGTTACTACAACAGATATTCGACGGACAAGAGAAGACAAGGACAAAGTAGCCCTACTGCACAAGAGCTGAAGCCCTGCTGCAAAAGAAAAAAGCACCCTGCCTGCTGCTTCTAGGACTCGACAATCGCTGCTGCTGTGTTGTCCTGAAACCTGAGAGGACTCCAAAAACCCTGGAGCATCTCTAGCCTTCAGGAAATCACCATGAAGCTCTCTTGGAGTGAAGGTATCACTCCCCTACACTACGCAGGTACCGGTCCCATGAAGTCCGGTTTGTTGACTTGATGCTTACCGACGACCTCGGTGCAGCGCTGAAGCAAGAAATGGTACAACAGCTCCGGAGGATCTGATCTGTCTCCTCACTAAGTTTGAAGACACCAGGACCTACCGGAGCTGCGGCGTACCAATACCCGTGGCACTGGACCCCCACTGGCAAACACCGAGAAGAAGAGTCCAACTCCAGACTCCCAAAGCACTAGAACAATCACCCATTGCGGGATGTTGAGACACCCGAGACCCACTTACTGAGTGGCCCAGCTGTCCTAAGATTGCCTCTTAAGTTGCCTACTCCTGACCGAGTGGACCTCCAGATGCACGATGCCCGGCTGACCTGTTTGCTCTGCAACTGGCCCCACCGGCCCTGCCGCTGACTAACCACCTGTGCTTCCATGGTACCCAAGCCCTTGTGACCTCCGAACTTTGCAAAAATCCTAACACCGAAAGTACTTAACATATAACTTTGTTCTTGGTCTTAAAAATTCTATAAAATCGATATTATGTTTTATAAATTGGTCTTGGATTTATTTGAGTGTGTGTCTCATTTATTGCCTCTGTGGAGTACAACAAATGCTTGGCACTACCCACTGATTAGCCTAACTGCTCACCCACACTACCACAAAAAGAGCATTAGAATTATTTGCTTTTACCTCTGTGTACCATTTGGGAATTATCTGGACTCTCTGCACAGTGTACTTCTTTTTAGTACACTATGGGGCCGATTTCGATCCAGGTCGGAAAGCACTCCAACCGAGTCGGATCCGGAGTGTTTTCCGACCGAGCCGGACCCCTACAGTTCGACCGAGCGAGTACGATGAGCACGTATGCTGTCGGACTCGGTACGGTCGGACTCCCATAGAAGTCAATGGGAGCCGGTCGTACGACGCGTACATGGGCTCCCATTGACTGAATGGGTACGTCTCGAACAAGTGCGCCCCCTACAGTGGGTACGCGTCGGTGCCATCCGCACCGTACATGCCTGTGTTGGGGAGACCCATAGGTCTCACCCTGTGTCCGAGTCATATGGCTGCGGGTGTCAGGGGGTCCGACGCGGACCCCCAAAATCCGACTCCGGGAGCTTTTGCGAGCCGGACACTCCGACTCACACAGGCTGTCCGACGCGTGCATCGTACTGGCTCGGTTGTAAATCGCATCCATTGCACGCCACAGTTAGCTTCCGACCGGGACGTACGGAGTAGTTCGGACCCGGAAACTACTCGGTCGGTGAATTTCATGTAGCTCGCATCGTACTTGCTCGCTAGTACAGCTGTACGAGTCGGCCGGAAAACACGCGTACGGCTCGTAGTTTTTCCAGCCGAACCCGATTCGGTACCCTTCCGACCGAGATCGGAATCGGTCCCAATGTAGAAAGCCAGCTTCCCACAAGGGTGCATTATATTACATGTGAGGGCACTCACATTAGTCTTTTCGACTAACGAGATTTGGGGAATACTTTCTCCTCATTGCGTCACACCTTGAATTGGACAATGGGACAGCACAACTGTAGTGCCAAGCCCAGGACATAATGACTGGATGATACACCAAAACTTGCATGAGTACTTCCTTCATTTGACAAATTGGCTATAGGGAACACCTAACACTAAGAGGTTAAAACTATATGCCTAATTAAGAATCAAATTACTTTCAAAGCCTGTAGTCAAAACAAGAGAATAACATTGAATGCCCTGAAGGAGTCTGAAAGGACGAAACGCGTTGGCTACGTTTTTAACCAAATTGTGGAGAAGATGAGTCACGAATAAAGGATCATAAAATAGATAATCAAAAAATCAAAGGAGGGAGTAAAGAGGAAAAAGGTAGAATCGTCCTCCTCTTGATACTGTCATCCAACATAGGGATTATACTATGTATTATGTGAATATATATGCATCCATGTGTGTGCTGCTATTTTTATTTGGAGGGTTTAGTCATACGTGAAAAATGGTGCAAAAGGATCAGAGCTCCTTCTCTCAATTTGTGGGAAGGGCAGTGTTTCAAAAAAATGTAAAATACCCCTCACACACTGAAACCTGATTCAGTGTCATGCTTCATCATTGGGGTCTTCCCGCCGTGCTGCGACTTACGTAGATGCAGGAGCACTTTATTCAGTGATTGGTGAGTATGTGTAGTGCGTGGGATCGTGAAAAGAAAATGTGAGATGATTAAAAATTATTTGGCTAGTGGAACGAAAATACCTTATTGTCTTCCCTGGCTGAGAATAGTTAAAGTGGGAAGGTGTAAATGGTGTACTATAATGAGTCACCTCCTACATGGTCCATATGTTTCACAAGGAGTGTTCTTTCAGGTGATTTATGAGTAGAGGATATTTACCAAATGGTACCATTACCTACAACAGAGTTGCACAAGAGAAATATATCACAAAAAAGCTTAACATTTTCCACGTGATGGTGATGTGAATCGATAAAGATAAATGATGAAAGCCATGCTTTATCCAAAATATTTTTTTTTTCAGGTTCTTAAGATATACAAGTGGTATATTTTTCTACTCCCATAACAGGGAACAAAGGACATTGTTTGTGACTATCAGGCATATGTACATTTATTCTATCACCCATTGAGGTGTAACAGGGATCGTTTTTTTGGTCCTGAGGAAGAAAGCCAAGGGGATGGCTTCTGAAACATGTCAACCTTGTAGGAGGTGACTCATTATAGTACACCATCTACACCTCCCCACTTATACTATTCTCAGCCAGGGAAGACAATAAAGTATTTTCGTTCCACTAGCCAGAGAATTTTTAACCATATCACATTTTCTTTTCACGATCCCACGTACTACACATACTCACAAATCACTGAATAAAGTGCTCCTACGTCTACGCAAGTCGTAGCGCGCCCCATCCCGTTGAGGGGCGGGAAGACCCCAATGATGAAGCATGACACTGAATCAGGCTTCAGTGTGTGAGGGGTATTTTACATTTTTTTTAAACATTGCCCTTCCCACAAATTGAGAGAAGGAACTCTGATCCTTTTTGCACCATTTTTCACGTATGACTAAACACTCCAAATAATCATAAAATAGATATGCTGGATTGGTATTATATTTAATGATAACAACTGATTGATGTTATATCGTTCAAATTGTGCTTTGCTGAATTCAACCTAGTATTCAGTAGTGATTCTGGTTACAATGATGGGTGCTGGACCAAATTGATGATTTTATTGTTGAAGGGTTTCTTAACCTAGGGTGGCTTAGGGGTATTGAACCTCCGGTCCTGTGCACCACTACTTGACTTAGATAGGTGCAGTCCTAGTTGCCTCAAACCCCATGATGTTCTTAAATTTTATATGTGAGGTCACACCTGCATGAGCAAATGTGTCCCTGTAATGCTCAGTTACATTGCTAGGGATTGCAAGTGATGAGGAAGCCATCTTAAGGACATTTATTGGGCAGAGGTCTTTACAAGTTACCC
Source organism: Triturus cristatus (assembly GCF_964204655.1). Taxonomy (NCBI): domain Eukaryota; kingdom Metazoa; phylum Chordata; class Amphibia; order Caudata; family Salamandridae; genus Triturus; species Triturus cristatus. The sequence goes on from NC_140584.1 coordinate 255,541,235, forward strand.
AGCTACATGATGGCTACAAATGGTGTTTGATATGAAACACCTTGTACTAATAAATCTAAACTGGTGCCAGTACCAGATTAATTATGACATGCACCCAGAGGGCACCTTAGAGGTGCCCCTGAAAGCCTACTAGTTATGTAGTATGCTGGCTGACTGGTATATTCCAGCCTGCTACCACAGATGAGTTTCTGACCCCCTGCAAGGGAAAGCCCCAATCTGAATGGTCAGAAACAATGCCTGCTCCAGTGGAAGGTGTTCACACTTTCTCGAGCAGAATGGCTAACAGATTAGCGTCTCAAGACTGAAGGCATCAAAGATTCTACCGCCTTTGAAATGCAACCCTGTCTTCTCCCCAGACCTGGGAAATGCCCCCCTGCCCTAAGGCTCATTTGGCACCAGAGCAAGTGGGAAATTAAATAGTCAGAAGGTGTGCCACACTTACAGGCTAGGCACAACCCTAAGGTGGGCCATTTGAAGTGGACAGTCGAAGAAGGGTTTCACCATCTTGGTTTTGGTGAAACTAGGAACTCTGGGTTAGGGTTATGCCCACTCCACGCAGGAAGTGGTCATATAGAGGGTATAGACACCATAGGGATAGGTGACCAATTGGCTTCTACTCTACACTCCCCTAACCACCCACAATTCAGTATTTAGGGGTCCTCCTAACACTAGAAAAATAGATTTGTCAACCTGGGAACAGCAGAAGAACAAAGAAGAGCTGTCACTGCGAGAACTGAGGACCTACACTGAACTTGGCACAAAACCCTGCCTGGTGGCTGTTACCACAACAATTGCAAAGACCTGACTCATCCAAAAGCTGTGTATACTCCTCAACAATGGGAGGACTGTCTCGGACTTTGCCAACCATCTAGCAGCTCCATTGGGGTGAAGGAGCCACCTCCTTGAATTTATGGGCACCACTGCACCTGTTCTGTCAATTGTTGTGCTGGCCATCAGGCCCGCAGAGGAAACATTATGCCAGGAAAAGTTTTTTGTGCTTCCAGGAGGTCAGCCCCATCTCTCCACGGATATGCTAGACCTTCCAAGAGCCCCTCTGCTCCAATAACCTGGGTACAGGAGCACTTGTAGCAACCAATGCTTGTTAAGTGTCCAGCCCAGACACCATCAACGTCAAAGCCGACCTGCACAACAAGGGACTTCAGGACCGATGAGACTTTGCACTGAGAGTGGCCTGCCTTCTTCTTTTCCTCCACTCGACAGGTCAAACTGAGAAACGTGAGCGCCTCTAACGCAAGTGGCCAACTGGCCAAACACCTCTGCACCCAAGCCGCAACGCCTGGGTTTACGTCAACTGACTGTGCCTCCTTGCTCTAAGGACCCTCAAGAGCCAAGGTCCCCTTTGGGTTCTGCCGAAATTGTCCCCAAGACCCCCCTTGCAGCCTTTGTTTACAGGTGCCCATTGACTTCAATGGTGTAGCACTCAAGGCTACCAACACATCCACCACCTCTGCACCCGGACAAGCCAGGGCAGGAAAACTAAAACTGCTGGTGGTTCTTTGGATGTTGGCCCCTTAGCACCTTAAGTTCAAAAGGGCACCCTCAAACTTTGACTACAAGTATATGTTTGCCATTAATATCTTTCCTCCAGTAGGATAACATTACCACTTTCAAGGCGCATACCTCAAAACCCGTTATTTGTGTATTTTACTGTTTTCATTTAAAATCCATACCTCCAACAGTGCTTACCTCTTTCCGATGATCTTGGTGTCTAAAATTATATGAAAATCTATGTTATTTTTATAAATTGGTCATGGATTTCTTTTTGAGTATGTGTTCCTCTTATTGACTCTGTGTGTGTAACGAATGCTTAACACTTCCCTCTGATATGCCTAAGCTGCTCGACATACACTACCACAAATAAAGCCCTTGGGTTTATTAAAGTAAGCCCTGTAAACCAATAAGGGCCATCTGGACTTTTGCATGGTGTGCTCTTACATTGGCCACTGCAGAAAAAGCCAGCTTCCTACACATATTCATTGCTGTAAAACTACATTTTACTTTTCTGTTACATGCAGGATTAATTTATCTGATGGTTCTTGTGAGAAGCTGGCCTTGTATGTGATGTCCACTATTGCAAGTGGGCACTTTGCACCAGGCCAGTATTCATGTGGGACTTCGCCCCGGTACCTCCCGCCCACCGCGCAATACTGACTGAAATTGGGAGTTGTTAATAAAGACCACTTGACGCAACTCCATTTCCAGACTTATTGCGTTATATGTCTAATCATTGGACCAACAAAATCAAAAATAAGGGAGGGAAGAAAAAGAAAGTACAGGCTACGTTTCAATTATTTATATATCGTGAGTGTGCCCAGATTCCCATATGACTACATTTCATTACTTTTATATCGTGAGTTATGCCAAGATTCCCATATGGCCCAAAACTTTGTTCTTTTAGATGAGCCCCACTTTGATCCAAACCATATACCCTATGTGATGCTAATACTCATTCTTTCCAGTCTGGGAGGTTTTGGCTAAACCACTACAGGCAAATCTCTTTTCGAGCTAATAAGATTAAGAAAAAAATAAGTGATTTTTGTGCCCTATTTAATTTTTGGCAGAGCTCCTCACCATCATATACCCTGAATATAACTGTCAAAAGGCTTACCTTTATCTCATTGCCTATTATGTCAGACAGGGCCATGCTTAGTTCTAGCCAAAACTGCGCAACCAAAGGGCACTGCCAAAACATATGGACATCATCGACACCTTCCTCGCCACACTTAGTACACCTTCTGATCCCTCCGCTTCCAATCTTGGCCAACTTTTTTCGTGTATAATACGCCTTATGAACTGTAAAAAGATGATTTTTCTTAAATGGTGCAGATTTAACAGAGGGCCAAAGAAATTACATAGATACTTGCCACAAAGAATCTATATCAACGCCTGGCAGGCCATTCTTCCAGATCTTTGACGAAAGATTAAACTCATCTTCTCCTGCTTGTATCAACATGCTACTTCTTTTCACTGGAATGTCTTCTTATGTATCTTGTCTTCCAAAACTCCATTACCTTTTCCATCTTCACCTAACACTCTTGCCCAGCTTGCTAATTGATAGTACTTAAATCTCGATATGTTGCCTTCCCTGATTTATACCAACTCATCCCATGGGCATAGGCAATTGTTATTCCAGAGTTGACCCCATTTATGAATAACATAGTCAAACAAAGGTTTAGCTAGCTTATCCTTAAGACAGGTCGGTGTGCCCGGCGAGTTCCATACTGGAGCCTGAGTGCTACAATATGGTATTCCCAAAGCTCGTCTAATCTGGTACCATGTTTTACAAGCGTCTGCCAGGATCTTAAGTCTTAGTTTTTTAAAGTATTTTGGGTGGCCATACTTGTAGAGAAGAGAATTTCCTCCCATGGGGAGATCCTTTGCAAAGGCTCTCAACAGTGGAGAGAAGGAGGATTTATCCCAAAGCAGTTCTCTAATATTCTTCAGATTAAAGGCTCGGTAGTATTGATAAAGATCTGGTGATGCAATACCCCGTGCTCTTTTTCCTGCGTATTTTTCTCCAGGCTATTCTCATGCCTTTTGCCCTCCATATAAAACTACTTAATTCCCCCTAAAACTTCTTAAACCATGTTGTTTTAAATTCCTGTGGGATTGTATTAAAAAAAGTGAATTTTGGTAAGATCGACATTTTCAGGAGGCTAGATCTACCTATAAAGGCGACCGGAATGTTCTTTAGCCTCCGAGGCTACCTTATCAAAGTTTACCTTGGCTAATTTCTCAAGATCTTGTACCACCTGTATTCCTAAATATCTTATTTCCCGCTTTATCAATGGATTCACAAGTTGGCTATTCCACTGCATGATTTCAGTTTTCTGATACTTTCCCAAAATGTCATATTGCGTGGAATGAGGTATCGATATCTCCTGTAGAAATCATCAAATCATCTGCATACAGGCCTACTTTTTTCTCCCAGCCATTTACAGCAAAAGGGGGAATATCTGTGCTTGCTCTAATCTTATTGGCTAAGGGCTTTATATAAAGGTTCAAAAGCAAGCGAGATAGTGGGCATCCCTGCCGGGTTTCTCTTTAAATATTAATTCTTTTACTAGTAAGATTCCCATTCACTAGGATCTTCGCCGTGGGATTTTTAAACAATCACCTAACTGCGGCCATAAACTTCTCTCCTAGGCCATAATGGTTGATTACACTATATAGAAAAGGCCAGCTCACCCTATCGAAGGCTTTAGCTGCGCCAATCGTTAGGACTGTCAAGGGGATTCCTTCCTTAGTGGCCAGATCTATTGCCCCTACTAAATCGTGTCCTAACTCATGTAATTGCCTCCCCTTAACAAAACCCTTCTAGTCGTTATGAATCAAAAGCTTCATTATTGATTCCAGCCTATTTGCCAAAATACGCATAAAGATTTTATAATCGCTATTCAAGAGTGATATTGGCCTATATGATTCGCAGCTCTTAAAATTCTTATTAGGTTTAAGAATTACATTTATGATGGCTTCGTCCAAGACTGCGGAAGCTCCTGTTTCTCAAAAAGTGCCAAATTAAAGACCTCTGGTACCATGGGTGCCAATTCTGAGGTTAAGGCGATGTATATTTCATTCGGCAACCCATCAAGGCTGGCTGCCTTCCCTCTTTTTAGGTTTTGAATAACCTTAGTGACTTCTTCAGTAGTGATTTCCGCATTCAGGTCATCCTTATAAGTCTCATACAATTGTGGACATTCCACCTCACTAAGGTACTGCCTAATCTGCTCTTCATCCTCCTCCCGGTCCTCTGTGTACAGGTCTTGAAAGAAGCCTATAAACTCTGACTCTATATCGTCATCCTCTACATAGATTGCCCCTGTTGTTTCACTTTTATTAGCCTTAAGGGTATTTTGTACCTGTTCCATTTTAGTTTCCCAGGCCAACAATTTACTGCATCCTTTCCGGTACTCCTAATGTGATAATTTGCTTGCCTCCGACTTTCTTCTGACCTTCAATACTAACTTTGTCAATTCCCATCTTGCTGCTTTTAACTGCTCATTTAATAATGTCAGTTTTTGGGAGTTCCAGACATTCTCTATCTTACTCACCAGGGCCTTAATGTTGAGCTCACAATTAATTATTTCCTTTTTATCCTTTTCAGTCTTAGCTATACTTAAGCCTTTCAAAGAGTCTCTTAAAAATGACATATATGAATCCCACACTATGTGTGCGAACATTGACGACTTATTTATGAGAAAAAAATCCTTTGTTATCTCTCTGAGGCTATCTACAGTGGGTGAATGTGCAATAAGGGCTCTATCTACAGTCCATCTCCCCAATGCAGGGCGATCATCTATACTAACCTCCATGATAACTACTGAGTGATCGGACATATGTTCTACCTTATGCTTCACCATGACCACTCCTTTAGTTAAGGAAGCATCTACAAGGAAGAAGTCTATCCTAGATCTATGAGCATATTGTAAAAAGTAAATCTTTCTTCCTTTTTAGTGGCTATATCACGCTTTATCCTCCAAATGTCTACTATCCCAAAGTCACACATCAATTGTTTCAGCAGACCTCTAATTTTGGTGGCGCTGTTTTGCCACAAAACTTACGCATCATCACCTTTGCCTCAATCAGAACCGACGTATCTCCCTTCGACGCCAATGCAGAGGCTGTTCGATGACAGTGATTCTACAGCCTGTGCAGCTAGACAACAACGCATTGTCTGCATCTCAATGGAGCTCGACGACGACACAGCGACCTGACTGTGTGGAAAAGACTGAAGCATTGTGCCCTCGGCATCGACGCTTTGCTCCATCCAAGGTACTTTTTCAGCAGGACCTGAGTGAGTCTCGTAGCCAGCCTGCCCTCCTTTGTGGTCAGCCTGAACTTTGGATTAACACCTCAAGTAACCTTTTAGCGCTATTGACTTAAAAGCACTGTTTTTGCATTTATACTTTAAAAATTCATATCTCACCTTCTACTGATGGGTTTTGTCATTTTGGTCTTGTGTTACCCAGATAAATATTTCCTACTCTTCTAAACCCATGTGGAGTCTTTTTTTGGTGTTTTCATTGTGTTACTCCGTGTGTGTGTGTGTGTGTGTGGGTGTGTGTGTGTGTGTGTGCATGTGTGTGTGTGTGTATGTGTGTTTGTGTGTGTGTGTGTGTGTGTGTGCATGTGTGTGTGTGTGTTGCACAAATACTTTACACATTGTTTCGTGAGTTGAGCATGCCTGCTCTGTGCCAAGCTACCAGAGGGTGATCACAGGGTAATTTAAAGTGTGTATCTAATTTACACTGACGAGGATAGTGGTCCATACTTGGACAGGGTGCAAACCTCTGTCAACCAGAGACCCAATGTCTGACAATTATACAATACATTTCATGTTCATGTTAGCGCCTAGGTGGTAGAACAGCCACATATTCTGACTTTGGGGTCCCTACTGGTCTGAAAATAGTAAAACAGTATGTTTAAGTCTGAGCGATAGTACACAGGGGCTTAAGGCTTAATTAGTCATAAGAAATGGGATAAATGCAACCACTTGCTCAGTTTGTCAATGTAGAGAAAGTTAAGAATGGAAACTGGAATAACAAAGAATAGGCTCAGAAGACTTCCCCTACTACTGTAAAAGACATTCTCCTAAAGGATGAGACATTCCCACTCCAAGGATAAAAATGGTAAACCAAACATGTCATACATGCATACTAATAATCTGAATAAAGTCTATATGTAATATTAGGAGTGAGGAGACTGTAATGTCCTGCTACTGCAGTTGATCCCAGATCCAATTTGTGATCATGAGAAAAAAGAAAAACATGGTCTGCCGGGCACATGATGCTAGAAGAGTAATAAACAGATGAGGCTTTTATCTCAAAATATCCCACAATATTATGCATCAGTGTGTCTGGGCTTAAGAAGTATGTGGTTGCACAAATCTCCAAACTATACAATTCTCCCTTCAGAGCTTACATTTGTACAATCCAGTACCTCGGTTTTCACAGAGACCTAGATCTCAAAAGGAGGCTCTTTCAGAATCAACTGTGCATCAGCGCCTGGCTCTGCTCTTGATCTCCATGCACTGATGCATGGACTCTGTCAAGGAAATCCCGGCAACGGGTTTCTGAGTATTGTAAGATCTTATGTACTGCCCACTTCCCACAAGACTCTTCCTACATTGACAGTATATTGAAGAATTGCACTTTTGCAAGTGTGAGGAAAAAAATAGGGGAGCTTCTTTATGAGAAACTAATGCAATGCGGTGCCGCAAGTTAATTTGCTGCGCCACGCTGCGTTAGTTTCGAGGCAAAGGGATGCAACATATTTACAGCAACATGTCGCATCTCTGTGCCTTTCCAAGCGTTAGTGCACAAACTGCTGCCATGCACCGGGGCAGGCACCCTTGCACCATGGTGCAAAGATGCCTGCGTTGTGGGGAGATTGTTATTGTGCATGAAGAGGCACCTTCCTGCACAAAAACGATCACTTGAGGTGATTTCCTCTTACAATGCGTGCTGTAGAATGCAGCACGCATTGAACAAAAAAAAATGAAAAATTAAAACATTGTTCCTCGTTGCACCTCGCTACGCCACTCCAGGGGGTGGCGTAGCATTCTGGCATAGTTCCAGGTTTACGATTGCTCGTAAATCTGGAAATGCATCAGTGGACATGGGTGTTGCGTGGGAACACGCGCAGCAACACCCATGCCACACCCCTAACACGCAAGGTGTTGCATGAAATGGGCGATAAGAGCACATGTAAAGCCACTCAGGGTGGCTGTACCTTTGCTTGTAAATTTCACACAGCAGGTTGCACTGCCAGTGCGTCACGCGACAGCAACAGCGCGAGGGGCTCATAAATAAGCCTCTACTTTCTATTGTTACACCTGTTCATGCTCAAGTTCGTGGCTCAGGTCTTCCAACTAGGAATGTTCCTAAATTCTTTTTGTATCTAATGGATTTCTGTGACAATTTTATGCTGATTGTTTTTTGCAGAAAGAATTAAAAGAAATAAATATGAACTACAAAAAATGGGTAACCTAAACATAAGATCAGACTTCACCTATCTGGAGACTAGCTCCTTCTCAATTGCATGACAAATGGAGCTTCTCAGAATATGCTGGTGGGATTTCACAACCTCCCAAAAGAATATTCTCATTATGATAGTGACCTGGGTAGCTAGCAAGCAATTTTTGGTAAATTATTTCCCTTTATCCTTGTCAGGGACCCTCACCTTCAAATGAGGACTCTCTATCCCCGGTGGGGGACAATTATCTAACAATTGTTCTGGTTTTGTACACCACACCCACTATGACAAACCAGTAAACGCACAGGAATTTCTTTCTGTGCTCCATTCCTACTGTTAATGCGTATATAGTTTCTTGTTCCAAAAGATTACATAGAAAGTATTTTTCATCAAGACAGCCTCACCTTTTAGTCTTTGGGACTTAGAAAGTGATGACTCTTTATCCAGTTGTTCCTTAGGCTGCTTCCATTTCATCCCCTTCCCTCCATTTCATCCCCTATGCTACAACAGTAATTCCAATTTTCGTGTTCTCGATTGATGCAATAGTCAATTATGCCATATTTCTTTCTTTCTAAGGTACCATCTTGCCGATGATGACTCTCAGTGACCACATAGATTGGATGTCTCCAGTATGCTCTGTCTTCTATTTGGGTCTTCTTACGTCTCAATGGAAGTTTGATTGCTATTATTATTAAGTCTCTTTACCTACTGAAGGTCGCCCTCTTCATCCTTTTGTTTTTAAACTTTTCCAGGTATCCTAGTCTTTTTAGGGAATGGGGTATTTTTATTTTGTGTCTAAAGTATGGGATCTTCAATCTGGTCATCTGTACTTCGAGTTGAGACTTCATTTGATCAAGGATACATCTATTTGTTTCCCTGGCTGTCCATGGTAGTCTTAGAAGTTTCCTCTAACTCTATCGCACAAAAGCATCTATGCTCTCTTGTTTAGTGCATTGTCCAACTTTCATACTCATACGCCGAAAGAGGGAATACAACTGGGCTTGTACAATTCTGATCTTGATTCTTGTAGATACATCAATGCACTTACAAATGATTACCAAGTCCTCCATCATATCTCTACCTATTTTAAATCCGTGGCGTAGGGCTTGACTGCTGTAAAATTCATGGTTGATCACAGAAGACAGAAGCTGTCCAACACTTCTAGGTCTTCACCATCAGCTTTACAATTGGCTGCTGAACCTGTTGCTATCACTTTTGTCTTTTTACATTTAATCATATTCTCATTTTTTCATTATACTGCTTGACTCTTTATGTGAGTTTTCTTGGGTCTTCTCAAATTTCAGCTAGAGGAATTGCACATTCGGTCATTCATTAAGCGGCATATGCTATTTGTTATTAAAACTGCCTATCACTCCAATAATCTGTAGGATTAATTTGACTTTGAAATGTTGAGTTACAGGAGTCATTTACAGCACGATCTCACAATAGGTTTTACAACCCAACCAAACATTATCAAACACAGTGATGCTCTGGAATGCTTACTGATGGTGATTAATGATGATGCAAGATTTAGTAAGGGAACTAGCTTTTTTTCTTTGCACATTATTTTGCCCTTTTAGTATAACGGAGGTGAAAGTCGTATTAATCTCTCTTAGGCCTTCATTGTCAGTGACCTTGTAAACTGCGATGACTATGCCAATACCTGTTTGCGCAGAGGTTGCAATTATAAGTGTTGGAATGTTTATTGCACTTAGTAATTAAAGGTAAAAATTACACCAATTGTTACATTTCGCCAGGTCGAACCTGGTGCAATGTAAAGAAAGAAAAATGCCTAGTAACTATTGTGAGACATATGGATTTCGGTGCCGTAAGCATCAAAATATGCATGATAGTTCTGTCACATTTTTGGGGCAAGATGTGCACAAGGGGATAATTCTAAGCTGAGTTCAATATATTGGTTGCTAAAACATGGATGGTTTAAATCAGAGGGGGGCAACCACGGTGCAAATAATCAGGGTCAAATAAACTGGAAAAACTAATTAAGGAAAAATCTTAGGGCCTCATGTATGAAAACTGTTGCATCATTGCTGCAAAACAGCGATACAACAGTTTTCACTGCGCCCTCCTTGCGACACGATGGATGCGCCGTATTTAATGTATGGCGCTCCATGTCGAAAGGAAAGACAGATACGCCAGGGTTGGCGCAAAAGTCACGCATTGCTGGAGTTGTGTCGCAAGCATGGCGCAACTCCAGCAATGCATGGGGTAGGCCTGTGCCTATGGCACTGCGTCACCCATATGCCTGCCATGAGGCAGGTGTAATGTTTTGACGCACTAGAGTCCTAGAAGTGTTGCAATGAAATCTCATAGATTTCACTGCAAAGCTTCTACGAAGTTTTCTTGCGGGGGAACAACCACCCTGCATGCATTATACCTGACACAGGTATGATGTGGCACAGGGCTTTTTACAAGGTGACGCATCTGCCTAGATGCATCAGTTTGTAAATATGGTGCAACGTGGCTCATTTTTTATGCCGAAGCTGCATCAAGAAAAGTGACGCAACGGCGGTGCAAAAGTGTTGTGAGGCCTTCATAAATAAGGCTCTTTGGGCCTCATTTATGAAAACTGTTGCATCACTGCGTGAAAACAGCGATGCAACAGTTTTCACTGTGCCTTCCTTGTAACACAATGGATGCACCGTATTTAATGTACTGTGCCCCATGTCACAAGAAGTAACAGATATGTGAGTACTTCTGACGAATCTGTAGGTGTGGTAATGACGCACTGCTGGGGTGTGTCGCAAAAGTGACGCAACTCTAACAATGCCATTACACATGGGCAAGTCCCATGTTAAATGTGCCTGAGTCAGTCTTACGCCTGCTATGAGGCAGGCGTACGATTTTGACGCAGTGACATCCTAGAAGTGGTGCAGTGAAATCTCATAGATTTAATTGCGCCACTTCTACGAGGCTTAAGAGTGAACGCCCACCCGGCATACATTATACCTGATGCAGGTATAATGTAGCGCAGGGCTTTACAAAATGATGCATCTGCTTAGATGCATCACTTTGGAAATAAGGCTCAGCATGGCGCATTTTTTACGCTGCCTGTACGTCACAAAAAGTGATGCAACGGCGGGGCAAAAGTGTCACAAGACCTCATAAATAAGGCCCTCAATCTTGACTGCTCGTCAGCCATCATTAAGGAAAAAACTATTCAATCTGAAATATCTACACATTTTTGCAATCTGATAGTTCTGCCATTTACTGACTGAAGTTACTGTAGACATTTAATACACACATAAATACAGAAGGAGAGCGTGGTTTACAAAAAACAGTCATTGCATATGATTGGTTTGTGAACTGTTGTTTATTCGTGATCTTTCATTGAGTCCGGTTTTTACATTAATTATTGTAGTTGGTAACGGCGTGGTATTCAGAAAGATAGCCGGGCTTCCCTGGTTCCTAATCCTCAATGCGTTCAGTATAATACACAGGTACCTTCAATCCGCCCTTTTACAGTTGGAGCGAAATACACACCCTCTGATCTTTTTGTTTTGCACATTTCTTTCCACCACAGTAAATTATGTAGCCAGACATGTGGCTTCATAACGTTTTAGACCGTTGCACAAGCCTGTTCCTTCCACACAAGTTGCAACAAGACACAAGCAAACGGGGTGCATTCTAATGTCACAACAGAAACAGAGAGCCCATGAAATGTAATCCTACACAACTCTTTTGAAACAAATATCTAACAGAGTGAGTCATCGGGAAACTGTTAAACACCGCAATAAATGCATATTTCTGCAGACAACAGCAAGTGACGGCATGCATCAGTGTTGTGTTTGTGTTCAAAGGAAGTCAGTCCATTAAACCAAAATGCATACCACATGCTCTGAAAACGGCTACTCCAGACTCAGATAAACAAAACCTTTGTCCAAAATCCAGCTCAAGTCTGGCATGTGTCTGCAGGGAGGAAGTGATGTCAGAGAGATTACTGGCCAACGGCATGATTCACTTAATGAAAGGATTCTGAATCTTAGCAGTGGGAACAGATCTGTAACCGGCAACAAAGGCTCTGGGGAGACAAGGGCTTTCTTAAAGGTGGTGTCTGAGCCATGAGACACATACCCGTGCATGCCCTGTGAGTTGATGCGGAACTGCACCTTGTAAGGTAGGTGCGGCATCTGGGCAGAGGAAGGATGCAGATAGATGCTGCATCTAACCCTGAAGATGGCTAGCAAGATGATGCAAAGCTTGCCTTTAGAAATCCTACAAATGCAGGGCCTGGTTCACAAATGTAACCTACATGTTTGAATAAATTTACTCTTTTGAGTAAGTTTACTACTTTTCAGTATTCACAAACAGCAATTCTGTAGTAACCTTCACTTTTCCAGTAAGTCCAGCATGCACATGGCCAACCTCTGTTTCTGCAACCCTTCGAAATAACAAAGAAAGGGACTTACTACAAAAGTGTAAGTTTACTACTAAGGTGCAAATTACTACAAAAGTGCAGTATGTGAATAGCACTTTGTAGTAGTACTACTGTAGTACTAAAGAAAGTTTTATAACATGCAGTTTGTGAATGAGGCCCCCAGATTGAAGGCATGCCTACGTTAGTGGTGCTTCACATGCCTTCAGTTATGGTGTCTGGTTCTTGTATAGTGCCGCATTCACAGACTTCATGGCCATTTGTTTATTTAGGTTCTTGAGAACACACAGATGTCTGCAGTTGTAGGTGTCCTCCATAGAAGGTCCCCGTGGGGAAGGATCATAAAATGTATGGCTCAGGAATTAATAGAAACATTCAGTTCAAGTCATGGTGCTAAAGTTGTTGGATTGCATGTGATTGTGGTGTACTTAAAGTAAAAAAATGAAGAGTTTAAATACAAATTTGGACACGGATGAATAACGCTGCTTCCTCAAAACAGGACTGAGCTTGATATGAAGCATCTTAGGAGTCTGGGAAATTGGCAGACTGGACAAGGCTGTCAATCTGCCTCCACCAATGGAGGTATGACTCTCGACGTGCAATGAAGACCTCTCTATAGTGACCTCAAGGCACTGTACGTCTCATAATTTGTTATGAATTTGCATGGGCAGAATCACAGATTTCTTTCTCCCATTAGGCATCACTAGTCTAACACTCAGCTGCCCATGGGAAATATGATAAATGTGGGCACTTTAGAGGAGATTTACAAGCCCCTTGCGCTGCCAGTGCGTCACTATTTGTGACACACGGGCAGCGCATTTTTCTGTACCATATTTACAAGGAGAGGAAAAGCCACCCTGCGTGGCTTTTACTGTCCTTGTAAATACAGCCCCTTTACATGAAGCACTCTGCGTGAAAGGGGCGTTCCATGGGTGTTGCTGTCCCCACGCAACACTCATGGAACCCGGCACATTTCCAGATTTACGAGAAATCGCAAATCTGGAAATGCTTCTGAATGCTATGCCGGAGGTGCAACGAGTAGAAATGTATTCATTTGTCCTCGTTTTTTACCTCTTTCTATGCATGCTGCATTCTGCAGCACACATAGAATCAGGAAATAACCTCTAATGATTGTTTATGTGCAGGAAGCTGTCCCTTCCTGCATATAAACAATCCTTTAAATAAATGACGTTTTACAAGTTCTATGTGTGCTAATGCAGTACACATAGAAGGTGAAAAACGCCATTTCAGATTGTTTACGTGCAGGAAGGCACACCTTCCTGCACATAAACAATCATCCCTGTGACGCAGGCATCCTTGCACCATGGTGCAAGGGTGCTTCAGCGCATGGCAGATAATTGTGCACCAGTAAAGGGAAAGCACAGGGATGCGACATATTGTTGTAAATATGTCGCATCCGTGTGCTTTGAAAGCGGCTCAGCCAAAGTGCAGCACGCACTGAGTCACTTTCATTGTAAATCTGACCCTCAGATTTTAAGACACTGCCTCATATCGGGAACCCGAGAGTAGTGATGCGTTTAATGGCCCTACTCTCGATGTTCTCTCCGATAGCAGGATTGCAGATATCACTCGCTGCTCCTTGAGGCATGTTCATTTGTCTAAAAATTCTGCACCTGATTTAAAGATGAGTTGTAATGAAAAATCATCCGATTTGAGGAGGAAGTGTTAAACCTCAAGGCTGATCCTCTTAGGGACTTCCCTTTTTGAGAGGACTAGTAGGTCAGATGTGCTAAGTGATTTTACAGTAGCAAACCCAGCGATTCGCTAAATAAACAGGTTTTGCAACTGAAGAATCTCTTTTTCTTATTTGCTAAACACATTTTGTGATTCTGAAAACTTTTTCTGAATCTCAAAATGGGGTTAGCGATCCATACCAAATCTCAATTTTGAAGGGAAGTGAAACGGGAGTTCCTTCCTAAATTGTGAGCCATTGTGGTGCACAGTAATGATTCAGTTACAAATCATTGATCAGTTACCTACTCCAAAGTTGTGAACTGAGATGGCAGATTTGTGGTGAATTGGTAGCAGTTCAGGGGACCACGGCCAACTCACTTTGAAGTGTTCCAAAACCGAACACAAGCTGCTTTAAAACAAAATGTTTTCTGTTTTGGGATGTAATCACAGGAATGCTGGTGTGACTTACAGGCAAATTGCAACTTGCCTAAGGAATGTGAATTAGATAGGCCATTCTGCGATGCCATGGGATTTATTATTCTGTGAAACAACCGATAAGCACATAGGACGGTACCGAGAATTGGATACAACTTATAAAAAATTCGGTGAGCATTTTACGCCGATATGTGGAAGAAATTCTGTCAATGTGTCGTCCTTTTGCTTTAGTACTTCCTCCACAAATTGGAGGATTTTCCATTATTTTATTTTGCTGATTTGATGTCAAGTTTTTGTAAAAGTCTACAGACCTCTCTGCGGTAACAAGAGAGTGCCTTAGATTGTCACACTTTGTCACATTTCCAGCTTTATCACGCCTTTTCACCACAATGAACTATATTCTTGCCACAATAAAATATATCCTCAACCTACTGTTGCAATAATCATGGTGGGTAATAGCACAGCAATGTTGAATTTTAATGTATTGAAACATTTGTATAGTGCTCACTCTCCATAAAGTGTTGTGGCTGGAAAAGTGTTGTGTCTGTCTTGCTCCTAAGCATGTATGCCTTGACCACTGAATGTGGGTGGGGGGGATACTATGGATTCTACCTAAGATAAAACTAGTGGAACTGAACCGACAGGCAATAGGAGCAGGATTTCTGTTTTCACACCAGTCAGACATAGCCATTTTTTTGTTTTTCATCCACATTTAAGGTGAAGCTGAACATCATCTATCAGCTGATTTTATTTGAATCAAGAATGTTGACAAGACATGGCCAAATTGATGTTGAATAGAACTGGTGAAAATACTGAGCCATGGGGTACTCTACCAGTGGCGTAACGATAATGGAGGGGGCCCCCCTGCAAGGTACGTGGAGGGGCCCCCTCCGGACTCTATCAAGAGCTCTACGGCCGAAGTGCAGTGCTGAGGGGGCCCCCTGGAGCTTGGTGGCCCCGCGCACTGCGGGGGATGCGGGAGCCTGTGCTACGCCCCTGTACTGCACCCGTAATAATTACAGATCTTGGGTTGAATGGTCTCAATTTGACCTGGTGGGTATGGTTTTGCACAAAGGATGTAAACCAAGATAACCCTCTTTCCCGAAGCCTGCCATCAGTGCCCTTCTTTCGAGGAACAGCTGATGGCCTATAGTATCAAATGCCAGTCAGTCAGTCAGTCAAAGAGGCTTTATTTCGATATAGATATATCTTAAAAAGCAAAGCTGCAACATTGTACAATAAAAAGATAAAAAGGAATCAGTGCATGAAAAAATATACACACAGTTCATACTACTACTGATGCCAATAAATTAGCTAAAAACAGGGATTAAAAAACAGATTAAACAACATATAAAAGCCTATATGACCTAATACTCCAAGCCCAGCCTAAGAACTTGGCTAAACCACAAGCAAAGAGAGGCCTTGGATCATTTTTTAATATTCGTAGGGCTTCTATGCAATGTCTGGTACCAAGTTCTCTACAAAGCGGTTTTAACCACCTACTCCGGGGGGCTGCGTAGGCGGGACATTCAAACAAAAAGTGGGGAACAGACTCAGACCTCTTATCACAAAATGGACAAAGGGAAGTTGTTTGAGATGGGACTTTCCACCTGGAAGTTAATTCTCCCACAGGGAGTAAACCTATTCTAAATTGAAAATATAAGGCCCTGTCTTTACGATTAGAGATAACATCCAGGTACGGTTCACAGAAGTAAATTTCTTTGACCAAAAGAAAATCCAAAGTGGACCTGCACAGATTGACATTGCTGCTTCTGATACCCGCCACCCAGCTCCAATAAATCTTTTTTAGCTCAGACTTAGGGGGTGCAGTTCTATTCGACCAGGCCTCGCCAAGACCAAGGCAGACAAGGAGCCGCTTAACCTCCCTCAGCCAAAAGATCTTGGACCAGCCTGATAACCCCAGCACCTCGTTAAGGCCATCAGCATAGCTGGATAGTTCAGGTGTTCTCCATATTCGCGCCCATAAGAGGAGAGGGCGGAGCCTAGCCTGATCGCTGATTGGCCGTGTGCCCAAGTCCAAAAGCAGTGGAAGAGTTGGGGTACTATAGGGGAGCCCCATAAGATCTTTATGGAATTTATTTTCTGAGCGGGACAAATGGTCAACCTTATGGACGCCCCAAAGTTCCGCCCCATAGAGAGCTGCGCTAACCCCCCTTGCCCTATATATATCAAGGACAGGAGCAATGGGTTTCAAGGATGAAGCACGGTGTTCCTTAAGCAAGGCACCCACCACCCTCTTATGGATCAACAACATCTTTTGATGGTGACACTTCCAACTCATGGAATCGCAGAGGCGGATACCAAGATAGTCGAACTCTGACACTTTTTCGAGGGTAACAGAGTCCAGAGATGGTGGTTTGGCCAGCCTTTTCGGGGGGTTGAGGACCAAGTACTTGGTCTTAGCTGTATTAATAGCTAACCCTCTCACATCGCAAAAAGACTTGAAGTTGGTTAATAGACTCTGTAAACCTGCCGGGGTTTTAGAAATCAGAACGGTGTCATCCTCAAATAGAAGGGTAGGTATTCTTCTACCGGCCAGGGTTGGTGCATCTGTAGGATGTTGTAGCAGATGCTCCACCACTCCGTTGACATACAATGAGAACAGAGTGGGGGCAAGAACACAACCCTGGCGCACCCCTCTATTTACTGGAATACGAGGTGTTTTTTGACCCTGATTTCCCCACCTAATCTGGGCACAATTATCAGAATGGAGGTTTATCAACAAGCTCAGCAAATAGGGTGATATACCCTGTTCGCTGAGGACACTCCATAGTTGGCTACGGGGAACTAGGTCAAAGGCAGTCCGCAGATCGATAAAAGCAAGATACAGACTGCCTTTGCCCAGTAGAACCACTTTCCAGTATAACATCAAAAGGCGAAAGCATTGCTCTATTGTCCCCGTGCCTGTTCTAAAACCAGCCTGAAAGTCTGAGAGAATGCCCTTTTCCTCTACCCATTGCAATATCCTTGCCAAAACCACTTTTCCTGCCACTTTTTGTGAGGTATCTAACAGGCTTATTGGGCGATAATTAGCTGGGTCGTTACGACAGCCTTTTTTAAAAATAGGAACGACCTCAGCACCCTTCCAAGAGGTCGGCAGGGATGCCCCTTCGAGACTGGAATTCAATAGGGCGGAAATGAGTTTTCCCCATTCCTCAGGATTGATGCGTAGCAAATCTCCTGGAATCCCATCCGGACAAGCAGCTTTATTGGGCGTAAGGGAATTAATCGCCTCCACCACTTCCTTGAGTGTGAACATAAGCTCATCCATAAACTGAAAATGTGCGTAAGGGTGGCATATTCTCAAGCTTTCCCCCTGGTTCTGGGTCATTGAATAGAGTTGGGAGAAATGAATCATCCACGCACTCTCGGGTACATTACAGGTGATCAATGTATCTACAGGTCTCTCTCTGTTTCTGAGTAAGTCCCAAAAACCCTTAGCATCCTTCCTAAGGCTTGCAGCCTTCAGGTCACACCAAAACTGGTCTTCCCAATCTGACTTTGCCTTTGCTAATACCCTCCTATAATTACCCCTCGCGGCACAAATCAGAACTCTAATCTTAGATTTTACTGCCTTTAGGAGTTCCCGTTTGGCCATACGACATGGAGCTGAAAACCAGCCTGCAGGACCCTTCCTGCCACCACTCTTGTTGGCCCTCTTCCCACCAATGGGGGCTATGAATAGTTCGCCTATAGCCTTTGTTGTTTGTTGAAAAACTGCAGGTACCTCTTGCGCACTGAAAGAGGGGGAATCTAGGCAGAGTATAATATTAGCCATCACTGATTGTACCTCCAACATCTTGGCCTCATTGCCAATAATATTTTTCCATTTCAGGCGCCTACCGCAATTGGAGGGACGCACTTCATGGGTTGTTTTCCACACATGCGAAGTTTGGAGAGGAGACCAACCCTTCCAAAGTGGGGACAGAGACAGGATTAGAGGATTATGGTCACTATCAATAGAAGGGCGAACCTCCATATCCACCAGGAAAGACCATAGCCGAAAATTCAGCATAATGTAGTCAATCCTAGAGGAATGCCCTATTCTATTAAACGTATGTGCCCCCATTTGGTCTGATTTGGATCTGCCATTAGTTGCTCTAAGACCATACTCCAGGCAAAGAGCATTAAGGTCTATTGCGTTTTGGGTCCATCTTCTAATAGGAGTGATTGACAACGGAGGAATGCCTCTCCTTGCATCATCTTCACCAATGCCCAGCACATCTTCCACAGCAAGAGGTTCGAATGTGCAGTTAAAATCCCCAGCTAATAAGACAAGGGAATCTGGACCACAGCGCTTGAGATCCTCGTCGATACCAGATGGGGCAAGGATAGATAGACCACCTCTAGCGCTTCTAACATAGATATTAAATATTTCAAGCACTCCTCCACCAGACGGGCCTCTTACTGATAGTCTCAAAAGGTCTGGGGAATTGATGACTATACTTTTAATAGAATACCGCAGGGAAGTGCTTATCCATATTAACAGTCCTCCGGAGGGGCGCCCTTTGCCTCCGTTCGGTCGAACAGCTGGTTCAAAATAAGTCGTGTATCCCAACTTATATTGTGGGTCCATGCACCAGGTTTCCTGGAACAAACAAATCGAAAAAGATTCGATAAATGTGTTCCAGTCTGGGACACTTATATTTCGGGCTAAGCCGGCAATGTTCCAGCTTACTACCTTCAGGGGAATACTGGGAATCTCTCCGTGCCCCAAAGCCAATGCTCCTGTAGAGGGAGTACAATCCATGGCAATATCCTTATGGCCGACAGGTGATACCACAGTAGAAAATGTTCGAAAATTTTCAACAGGCGTCTCCCCACTAAGTTGGGACAATGCCTGTAGGTAACCCCTAGGTGAAGGGGAGGGAGGAGAAAGAATAGTGATTGAAGAGTTCACCTGCAGCTCTCCAAGGGGTAGACTTTCTATTAAAGGCTCCCCAAATGGTTCAGCGTATAGCTCACGTATAGGGGAAATTACCTGTCAGTAACCTTTCCGCAAACGACCCTGCAAATGGCCAGGACCATTATTAAATAGGCTGAATTGAGAAATACAGCCACCAATATATCTACAGTCCCGACCTTCCCTCATATGGGTTCCGGTCTGCCTTGGCAAAATTGGGGGATAAAAATAGCTGAGGTCACAAGTGCCGATTGAACCCAAGCTTCCTAGTAGGCTATGTTACTTTATAGGATCACTACATATAAAACTGGCAATCCTTGGATCTTCAAAGTTCACTATAATACAATCGCCAGAAATAACTTTTTCCCTAGAACCAATCCAACCGACTCTACGTACGTGTAATATCCTGCCCCCCCAAAACTCGGGCAGAGGTCTGTTCTCTTTGAGCCAAAATAGGGTCTTATTAAACAGTTAAGCATAGGACTCTTTCTTGCCTGGACTAAGGGCGGGAACCCCAGTCAAAACGATTACATAGGGCTTACACTCAGGGGGAAGATTAATAATAGGGTTTCTCCTGCCGGAAGGGGCCTCACCTGGATGCATCACATGGGCATTTGCATTTTCCGATGATTTGGAAGTTGGGATTACTAAAAAGCTATCAGTTAGTGGAGATATAGCAGTACTAGTAGAATTACCCTCACCTACACTACCCAATGCCGGGGGACAAACAGTTTTTTTGCCCGAGTTGTTGGTTGTAGCTTTGGGGGATTTAAGTTTCTCAGCCGGCTTAGGGAAGGACAGACCGATGGTGCTGGAAGTACCATCGACAAGCGCCGTAGAGAACGAATTGTAATTAGTCACCTCCAAAACTACTGGTTTATCAACTGTAGGAGCTAAGTTGTGTCGGGCAGTAGACGTCACCTTTTTGGCAGAGCCCCCACCCAAGCTGTCATCCCTAGATTTTAGCTGCACTTTTATGAATGATTTCAATGAGAAGAAATTATCTAGGGTTGTCTGCTCCATTTTGTCAATTCGCTCAGATAACCCTCTAATTTTATCTAATACTGGCAAAAGTAGAGATTTCATTATTTCCTCCATTTTTTTTGCCAGGGGTGAATCTGAGGATGGGGGCTCTAAGCTACCAACAATTTGAGTATTGCGGGCAAAGGATACATTCCCCTCAACGGTGCCCTCTTCTTTATCTTCCTGGAGTGGACTAGATTCCCCACCTGATGCCTTATTGGAAAAGCCCCTCCTAACAGCCACCCGCCTCTTGTTTTTACAAGTTTTAGAAAATCTATTTTTCTGTAAGGTGGTAAGTTTTCTAGATTTTAGGGGGGCTGGGTGGATATCCGCCTGCACCATGATAGATGCCGGGTTAGGTGTAGTTGGGAGAGTGGTGGGGTCAGCCAAATGGGAAATAGAAGTGGCTGACTTGCTTACTGCTACAACTGGGGCCACATAGCTTTGGGCATTAAGTGCCGTATCCGACAGATTTTCAAGCCCTTCTATATTGGCTCTCAAGGCCGCCACACGAGGATGGTCCAGAGGAGAGGGGCCAAGAGGGTGCGAGAGTGGGACCAAAGCATGTTCCGGTGAAGGTATCTGAGCTATCGGGCCAATCGAAGATCGTCTGTCACCAAATGGGCTTCCGGATAGCCGCCGCTCAGCCATAGATATTTCTTTGTCAATGACATTGGCCACACGGGTAATAAACTGGTCCATAGTTCCGGCCGTGCCCCCCACGTTCCCCCTCAAACTTTTACCTGAACGAGTTGACATTAGTAGTACAGGAGCAGACCGTGAGGCAGGACAACACAAACCCCGGTAGAGTGTACAATAAGCAACAGATATATATGGCTGAAACAAGCAAGTAACAAGAAAGGGAGGTCCAAACACAGGAACACCTTACATATGTAGGGCAGCTAATGCAGGAAATGTTCAATAGGCACAACCCAGTCCGAAACCACAACAGGGGGAGGATGACGCTGCTACTCAATGACAGTACCTGATTAGTGTTCGGAGCATCAACACCAGCGATTTAGAGGGGGGGCCCAGCCCAGCCTCCTTCAGCCCCTGACGGCCACAGACGGCCCGCCCTCTGCCCGGGCTCTGCCCGGCGGCGCCCGCGCGCGTCCCGCGAAGCGGAGGAAGCTGTCGTTTTTCTAGCGCCTCCGGGCGCGCTGGTGGCAGAAATGACGTCGGACAAGGAGCTGGGGCTGCTGGGAAACGAAGTCCCCTCTCGCGGCTGCAGGTGAAGTGGTCCGCCAGCGAGGGAGACGCAAAGATGCCCCAGTCAGCTGCACCCCCACAAGGAACACCGCTGGTCACCAAGTCTGGAGTCCCGGAGCAGGCGCAAGTGTTCAGTTGTTCCCCCCGCTCTGCCGAGGAAGCTGTCGTTTTTCTAGCGCCTCCGGGCGCGCTGGCGGCAGAAATGACGTCGGACAAGGAGCTGGGGCTGCTGGGAAACGTAGTCCCCTCTCGCGGCTGCAGGTGAAGTGGTCCGCCAGCGAGGAAGACGCAAAGATGCCCCAGTCAGCTGCACCCCCACAAGGAACACCGCTGGTCACCAAGTCTGGAGTCCCGGAGCAGGCGCAAGTGTTCAGTTGTTCCCCCCGCTCCGCCGAGGAAGCTGTCATTTTTCTAGCGCCTCCGGACGCGCTGGTGGCAGAAATGACGTCGGACAAGGAGCTGGGGCTGCTGGGAAACGTAGTCCCCTCTCGCGGCTGCAGGTGAAGTGGTCCGCCAGCGAGGGAGACGCAAAGATGCCCCAGTCAGCTGCACCCCCACAAGGAACACCGCTGGTCACCAAGTCTGGAGTCCCGGAGCAGGCGCAAGTGTTCAGTTGTATCAAATGCAGCTGAGAGGTCTAACTTGAGCAAGGCACAGGGAATGTGCCAGACCGGGGAGTTGACTAGTTCTTCCCTGATATTTAGAAGTGTTCACTCTGTGCCCCAAGTGAGTTTGAAACCTAATTGAAAGGTACTGAAAAGCCCATTTGACTACATGCTCCACCAAAGCTTTCTTTAGAATAGAGTGAAGATTGCCTTTTTTGAGTGCCTAAGGGATAATTCCACTAGCAAGGAGGTATTGATTATCCTAGTGATGAAAGACAATAGTGGAGAGGGATGTAGCCTTACGGCTAGAGCGGTCAACCTCAAAGCTGGGGAACCGGGTTCCAGTCTCGGCAACAACGCATCCTGTGATTCTGGGCAAATCACTTAATCACCCCGTGCCTAACAGAAAATTAATGTGTCCTTGTGTAACAAAACTGGTGCTAATGTAGAGCGCTCTGATACCTGATATCTTAGTGTCTAGTTTGCGCTATGGGAGACAGCCTTTACATCAAAACTGTTACAACGCATGCCTTTACATCGCATGTCGTTGCAACGCAAAAGGTGTGCAGCAGTGGGTAGAAGGTGTTGGATTTAACTCCAACACCTTCCCTACAGTTGCACACACTGGAGTTGTAATAGAAAATGTATCTATTCCAACTTCCAGCTCCCCCCCCGACAGAGAGTCGTAGTAAAAGTTTGCGTTGCAACGGCATGCGATGTAATAGCATGCGTTGTAACGTCACCTATTTTCGCGCTATAAACCTCTAAAAAAAAAAAAAGGTGCAATGAGGAATAGTTTAACTGCTATAGCATTGTAGATGTCCTAGGAAGGGGAGGATTTTAAGGACATCAGAATTTTCTAGAAGTCATCCTCAGTGATTGGAGTGAACTCAAGAATTGGAGAAGAACAGCCATGATCAGGTAAACTCAAGAATTGGAGAAGAACAGCCATGATCAGGTAAGTTAGGATCCTTATGCTGGGGGCAGCAAAAATGCTCTCACTTAAAGCAAACAAGTTGATAGTGAAGAAGTAAAGGCGATTATCACAAAGTTTGTTTGACGTCATATTGGGGCTTCTGTGTAGAATAGGGGTAACCATCGCCATGTAGACAGAATAGTTTTTTGGTCGAAGTATCTGCTTCTAAGATGGGGATTGAAAGTATTCTTCAGCTCTAATGCAACTAGAATTTACCGTGGTGTGCACTGTACAATTGGTAAAGTGAAAAAACAATACTTACATTCCACAGTCTTTCCAGCACTTTGCCTTCCTTGCAGTTTTAATTAGGAGATGTTTTCCGTGAACGATTTGTGTGGGGCTTGGGTTGCGGGTAAAAAAGCTGCGTTAACAAGTCACAAGAAATCAGGCCCTTTTTGTGACGTACTGGGGGCGCATTTCACTTCTCCATATTTACAAGGAGAGGAAAAGCCACCCTGCGTGACTTTTCCTCTCCTTGTAAATATGGCCCCTTCACACGCAACACTTTGCGTGGAAGGGGCATTCTATGGGAGTTGCTGTGGGGGGAACAGCCATTACAACGCAGTTTTTACCACGCAGGGCATTTACATCGCATGCGTTACAACGCATGCGATGTTACAACGCTATGCCATTACAACGCAAGTCTGTACATCGACTTGCGCTAGATGGCGTGCTAACATTACAAATAGTGTAGTTTACTATCCCAACACCTTCCCTACTGTTAAGTGGACTGGAGTTGGAATAGTAAATTACTCTTTTTTAATGTTAGCACGCCATCTAGCGCAAGTCGATGTAAAGACTTGCGTTGGAATGGCATAGCGTTGTAACATCGCATGCGTTGTAACGCATGCGATGTAACTGCACGTGTGGTAAAAACCCGCGTTGTAATGTCATACATCCTGCTGTGGGTGTTCCCACCCAACACCTATGAAACGAGTTACATTTCTAGATTTACGAGGAATCGTAAATCTGGAAATGCGTGTCAATGCTATGCCTCCCTAGGGGAGGCGTAGCAAGGCACAACGAGGAGAAATGTTTTCATTTCTCCTCGTCTTTTCCTCTTTCAAAGCGCGCTGCATTCTACAGCACGCATTGAAAGAGCAAAATGCCAGCACTGAATGTTTTGGTGCAGGAGGGTGCCCCTTCTTGCACAAAAACAATCTCATCCATGACGCAAGCATCCTTGCACCATGGTGCAAGGGTGCCTGCGCCGGCGCATGGCTGCAGTTTGTGCGCCAGCGCAGGGGGAAGCACAGAGATGTGACATATTATTGTAAATATGTTGCATTCCTGGGCTTCAGAAGTGCCATAGTGTGGCGCAGCCAAAGGGCTTGCGTTGCCGCGGTGTGGCACTTCCTTGTAGATCTGCCCCACAGGTTTTAACAGTTTGCCAGACAAGCGTCCGTTACAGAGATAAAGTGAACTAAGTAGATGAGAAATATTGTGGTAGCAGGCCTACGCTAAACACGCCATAAAAGGGAAACCACTGCACGGAGTTTAAAGACAACCGGAAAGCGGTGGTTGTTGGGCCATCCAAAAATGACTAAGAACCGGAAACTTGCACAATTACTGGAAAATCCTCTGTTAATTATCTTTGCTGCACCAGGAGTGAAAACTGTTATTTAAAGAAATAGCAAAACACTCATTCACCTCACGAAAACATCTTTTTAACAGAAATATTGCACGTTTCCACACCACACTCTGCCACTTGCTTTTCCCCAGTTTCACTAAATGGAACTTCTAAAAAGTAAATTTTTTGCAGATTTTTCACTGGCCTAGTATCAAACATAAGCTAGGGAAAGACGTTCAAGACTTGGATAGCAATTTTCACTCAAATGGAGTCGGTTTAAAAGTGCTGGTCATACGGTAAAGCAGTAACACTATTAGTTATATTTTTCCCTAGACTTAAAGATTTCTGATAATGCATTTGGAATAACGTGATATTACGATTCCAACTTTTCTTCCCATGCATTTGTCTTGCCTTCCCCAAATCATGTGGGGGCATATTATCAAGGGGCCCAGGTAATCATCGCGAATCGCGTTTAGCGCGATTTGCATTATCGCCGTCTATCGCCGGTTCAGATCGCCGTGTTAGCAGCATATTTGCAACACTTTGCTGACAAGCAATATGAAACCCGGCGATAGATGGTGATACACATCAATAGCGGCGGAATACAGCGAAATAAGAACAGCGCTAATGAGAATGTTGTAAATAGGGAGATGTGGACTTAACCATGCAATCCACCTCCCGTTTAACTTATAGCTAAGTCGGGATTTTTGCAGACATAGGAATCCGTCGAAAACCACGGTTAGCGCGGCTTGAATTATCGCTTTGCGTGTTTGGGGCCGGGTTGTAAATACCGCGGTGTTTCCTTAGCGACTTTTTCCAAGTTGGTTTTCGAGGCATCGCCTATTTTGCATCTGATTTGCGATGTGTATCGCTAAAATGCGAGGCATCTCGTAAACGGCAGCTAACATGCGCTAATGCATGTTAGCGCCGCCTTGATGATTGTAGGATTTGATTTGATTAAAAATGAATAGAGCGCACGCATGCCCATGGGCGTCATGGCGCTGTACAGAGACAAGGAACTACCGGAGAAATGTCACGGCTGGGTCTAAATGGAGGCAAACAACCAGGTTTTTACCTCTTTCCTGAATGACAGGATAGAGGGAATGTTTTTGATTGTGATTGGGAGGAGATTCCAGGCCCTTGCTGTGTGTAGCAGAAAGCTTCTCCCCCCCACCTGACCTGTTTGAATCTTGGGATCTGGATTAGTTTTGCTTGGCTAGAGCGGAGATTCCGGGAAGGCTCATATAGTTGTAAATGAGTTTTTAGAAACTGAGATCCACTCCCCTGCAAGGCCTTATAGGCCAGGCAAACGGATTTAAACTTTATTCTTTTGTTTATTGGAAGCCAGTGTAGAGATCTTAGTTTGTGTGTAATCGGCTCAGACCTGGGAATGTCAAGAATCAGTCTTGCTGCTGCGTTTTGCTGGCGTTGTAGTTTAGCTAGGTGCTGAGCCTGCATCCCTACATACAGAGCATTTCCGTAGTCAAGCCTGGATAAGGCCAGGGCTGTTACCACCGTTTTACGAGAGTCTAAGGGGATGAAAGGCAGGAGCTTCCTTATTACTTTCAAAATGTACCACATGGTTGATTCCAGTTTGTTGGACTGGGCTTCAAAAGTCAGTTTGTTGTCTAGTAGAAAACCCAGATTTTTCAGTTTATTTACTGGTAGTGGGCAGTGGCCTAAATTGAGCGGCCATCACTCCGGGGACCAGGTTTCCATATCAGTACCTATCAGCATAACTTCACTTTTGTCTCCATTTAACTTTAGACAATTACTCTGCATCCATTGATTGACTTGTCTCATGCAGTTTTGAAATTTTTCTGCTGTTTCACTGACATTATTTTTAATCGACACCACTATTTGGGTGTCGTCAGCGTACGAGACAGGTAGAAACCCACAGTTCCTAATGATTGCAGCTAGGGGCTCAACATACAGATTAAAAAGTGTGGGGCTTAGAGATGACCCCTGAGGTACACCACATGGCGAGCTGAAAGGTTGTGATTTTGCTTCCCCAAGCTCTACTGTAAAAGTTCTGTTGGACAGATAGGAGGCAAACAATGATCGGGCCGACGAATGCACTCCGGCTTCGTCTAGACGGGTAAGAAGTGTATCATGGTTGTCCGTGTCGAAGGCCGCCGAGAGATCTAATAGAATCAAGGCGGCCTTCCCTCCGGCGTCTAGGATATTCCTAAGTTCCTTGACTGCTGTGATCAATGCTGTTTCTGTCCCATGTCCCTCTCGGAAGCCACATTGCGAGTGGTCTAGGGCGTGAGTGTCTGAGAGGAACAAGGACAGTTGCTTATTCAGTAGTTTCTCAAGAACCTTAGCGGCGAAAGGAATTCTTGCAATGGGTCTGTAGTTCGCCGGAATCTGTGGGTCCAGATTTGTTTTTTTTAAGAGTGGCAGTACAGAGGTGGTTTTCCATGTATCCGGGAAGTGGGCGGAGTTTACTATATGAGAGAAAAGAATGCATAGTTGTTCACTCACTAGCTCAGGAAAAAGATGCATAACCTTCGGGGGGGCAAGGGTCCGTTAGACTCCCAGACTTGGTCATCTTAATTGTTTGGAGAATTGTTCCACTGAAGGTGGAACAAAGTGGAAACATGGGTTCTGCTCTAGTGGATGTAAGACGTCTTTGGGAACTGTGTGTGGCTGTGTGGAAGAGACCTTATCGGTCAGTTTGAAGGATTCGTAAACTGTGGTCACTTTATCTATGAAAAATTGGCCCAGAGTGTCACAGAAATCAGAGCTGATTATTACCTGTTTGTCACTCAATTTTTGTCAGTTTTTTAACAGTAGCAAAGAGTTCTTTACTAGAATTCTTTGCCTCATCAATTTTTCGAACAAAGTATTTGCTTTTTTCTTCTAATATAAATTTTTTGTACATGGCCAAGGAGGTTTGGTATTCGGCTTTCAGTTGAGGATCATAATTGGTCCTCCATCTCCTCTACGCCCTTCTACAATATTGTTTATGTGATTTTAGTAAGTCCGAGAACCAAGGTTGGGAAGGGGTTCTTCTCCTAGAAGTGGCTTTTTTTAGAGGAACTAGTTCATTAATGGCTTCCTTTATCCAGCTTGAGATTTGATGTGTGGCAATGTTACTGTCAGGTACCAACTCAGGGGTGGTGAGAGTAAGCTGCTCATTTAGTTTAATGGAGTCTAGCCTGCCCCAGTCATAATATGATGCACTTCTAGTAGGGCGGGCGGCTGTGTTTGGGGTTTTACTTACATTGATAGTGAATAATATGACCTTGTGGTCCGACCAAGGAACCGGTAAGATGTCTGAAAGTTTAATGTCGGGATTAGAAGTAAAAATCCCGTCGAGAGTATGCCCGGCTGTGTGGGTGCTCTGATTGACGATCTGAACCATAGCTAGGTTGGCCAGCGCATCACACAGTGAAGCTGTGACTGTATCCAAGCTTTTTTTCCAGATGTAGGTTAAAATCTCCCAAAACGGAAACATCAGAGCCTTTCACACTAGATTCCAGAAATGGGTTAAGCAGTTGTGTCAGTGGTGTTCTTGCATTAGGTGGCCTATAAATCAAAAGGCCCTTTAATGTGTAATTTTTAGTGATATTAATCTGAAAGAAGAGGATTTCGCAGTCTGGGTTGCTGCCCTGGTCTGAGCCCTTGGTCTTTAGTTCATTTCTAAAGATAATGGCCAGGCCTCCACCCCGTTTCCCTTTCCTGTCCGACCTAATGATAGAGTATCCCTCTGGGATTGCTAGTGATAAGTCTATATCTGAGGCGTCATCTGCCCAGGTCTCAGTGATGAAAATGAGGTCTAGTTTTTGGGTTTCTATTAGATTAGCCGTTTCTGTGTTGTGTTTGACTAAGGAACGTGCGTTAATTAACCCGGCTTAAACGGTTTGACAAGTTGGTTTGATGGGGCGGTTCTGGAGAGGTGTTAACCTTCTACTGTGTGAAAAATCGAAGGTGAGTTGGCATCGTGGGCATTGCTTGGTTTCTTTTATAGTGCGGCAGCGGGATTTGGGCCTGAGCGAGAGCAGTTCCCCACTAGTGTAACTTATGCTCTTAGGGACTGACATTATTTGAGTATAGGGGGAGGCCCTGGGCCCGAT
Organism: Triturus cristatus; assembly: GCF_964204655.1. Classification (NCBI taxonomy): domain Eukaryota; kingdom Metazoa; phylum Chordata; class Amphibia; order Caudata; family Salamandridae; genus Triturus; species Triturus cristatus. Next base: position 255,570,142 of record NC_140584.1, read on the forward strand.
CGAGGCGCGGACGGGCGCGGACGGGCGCAGACGGGCTTGTCTTTGGCGCGCCTTTGGCACGCCTGCTGCGCGCGTCTGCTGCGCGCTCGGCGGACCATTGAGTTGAAATAGATAAGGGGCGTTGAGCAACTAGACCGCTCAGCGCCGGAAATGCCCCCAGCCCAGAAGTGTGTTCGCTCTCGCCTCCTCTGCACCCTCCGTTCAACCGGCACTTGCCGTGATGGACCGGGGTGCCTGGGGCTGAACTAACACCGGGGATAGGAACAGGCAATGTGCAAATAACGCAATACAGGTAGGAAGGTATGAAATGTTTAAAGTGTTTTAAAACAAGGTTGCAATTGTAGGATGTGTAAATCGCCGCTTTTCCGGCGCTATGTGCCGGGAAAGCGGCAATATGGCCCTTGTTAATATGCCCCCTGATAACAAAGAGCATGTATCTGTCAGTATTATCACACGGCTCTAAAATCTTTGATGTGCAAAATGACTGTATTTAGGTCGGTTACCATTCCTCGCCCCCTGTGTGCATTTTACTACAGCATTCGATAAGAGGTCATGTAGGAAATGGCGCTGCTCTAGGAGAGGGCCTCTTGGAATCACTTCAGACTTCCAAGAGACTTCTCCGTGTGGGTCGGCCTCCTCCCACACATTCCATTGGCCTTTGTGTGTGGATTTCAATAATGAAAGCACGCAAATGGCCAAAGATGCGTGAATGTCCCGCCTTACCTCTATACTTTCACTCCCATGGCCTAGGGGTCTCGGGAGCGAGCAGCGTTGAGCAGCGGTGGGCAGTGTGGCAGCTGCATTCTTTACATTCTTAGCAGTGCGCGCACACCACTCGCCTTGTTTACTTTTCCATCTCATCATTACGCTCGGCAGGCTGGGCGGTTGCTATGTATGTTCACTGCCGGAATGCATGTCCTGTTAATCGCGCCCTCGTTCTCTAAAACAGGCGAGTGTTGTACATTGAAATTTCCAGCAAGTACGGCCGGCCTCTGCATGTCACGGCGCCGGGCAGGGGATCCATCTCTTGCCGTTCGATCGGCCGCTCCTGAAAGGCTCCAGGATTCAATTGATTTACTGTTATAATTGCACTTTGTTATGAAACACGTGCATATAATTTTAGTGTTCTGCATCCAGTCTAGTAAACTATTCTTTCTGGTGTCTTATTTGCCTTTGTTTCTAATAATGGCCGGTCTGTCAATACGCACGTCTTTTTATTTCATTTCACTAACAACACAATACAAATTAAACGGGGAGGGGTTGACCACGGGATGCACGTGCGGATTCATTGGCCTGACAGCAGTGCACACTGCATTGCATTGCCAGGGTCCCTTGCAGTGCCATCTCCTTTGCTCCCGCTTCCGTCTCCTCGCCCGGTGCTTCCCCCCGTCTCCAGCGCCCTTGCACACCTTCCCAGCTCTCTGCCGCAGTCGCCGGCCCGGGGGCATGCTGGGCGCTGTAAAGAAAGGCGCGCCCCCTCCCGCCCCCGACGGGCGCGGGACAGTAGAGGTAGCACTCCGTGTCTGGGACTGCAACACCCTCCAACTCTCCCTGACTCCCTCTCCTCTGTTCTATCTCATCCCCCACTCTCCTCTTCACCTCACTCCATTCCTATCTCTCCTTTCACACTCTCTTCTCCATCACACATTTTCATTCTTCCTCGCCCGTAAACCCTTCACCCCTTTCCCTTCCCCCTCCCACTTCCTATCTCTGCTCTAATCTTTTTATCCCCTCTCTCTCCTTAGCCTTCTGTGTTTCTATAGCCCTCTGCTCTCATTCTTCTACATCTCCCAAGACACCCTCTCAGTCACTCCCTCCTCCAGTACCCACATTTGCCCCCCTGCCCCCGCCTCCTCCTGGCTGGTGCGTCGACCTTGGTGCTGGTGTTGGCGGCAGGGGGAGTCTTCTTCCCAGGGCTATTCCTTCTCTCCCGGCAGGGGCTCCAGGAGCTGCCAGGGCTACGATGGGACGAGCTGGATGCGGTCATTGTGTCAGGCAAGTACTGACCTTCCTTCCCCCATCCTTGAATCCATCAGACTTCCCTTGCAATGCACCCTGACCCTTGCTGACTCCCCGCATCCTCAGACCAACCCAGCCTACCATTAAAGCACCACACTTCCGAGCAACCCACCCGTGACCGCATGTTCAGCAACCACGCATCCCACCGACAGCCTATCCGAAACCACAGCCTCCGCCCCGTATCCCCTTAAGAACCAGGGGTGTGGCTACCATTGGTGCACAATGTGCAGTGGTGCTTGGGCTCAGAGCCCCAACGGGCCCACTGTACCTGATAATTGCTTTATTTTACTGCCCCAACAGTTGTCTCATTACAAATGGTGAAGGACTCAACTGCGTTCTCTTACATTCTCTTACAGATACTCCAGTCCTCCAACCTATTGCAATCTTTCCACTCTTCTGGTTGATCCTGCTTAACCCTGCAATCTAACAAACTCTGAACTGCTCCTTCAATCTACTTCCTCTAATTTCGCAAAATGTCCTTAGATTCCCCCGGCTGTCCTTATGTTCTATGGTGCTTCTTCACTGTTTAATCCAGTCATTTGTCCCACTGCCGCTCTTACACTTACTCCATATCACTTATAAGGTCTTGAAGGCGAGACCTATTGGCTATGCCAATGCTTGTTTTTGCTGGGGAATGCCCACCTGAATACATTATACCTGATGCAGGTATAATGTAGCGCAGGGCTTTACAAAGTGCCTCATCTGCTTAGATGCATCACATGGTAAATAAAGCGCAACGTGGCACATTTTTTACATCGCTGTAGCGTCACAAAAGTGACGCAACAGCGGCACAAAGGGCTAAAAAATATGCCCCCAAGAGTTCTTGTGCTGACATTTGGAGAGCAGCTTGTTCAATGCTGCTAGTATCTACACCGAATCACACTACACCTCCACTGTTCAGATGGGCCAGGGTACCATCAAGGCTGCAGTCTAAAGAAAACATGCTGGGAATTCATAAGTGGCATTGGATTATGAGGTTTTTGTCCACACACACAACTCTTCACTGCATAGTGTTTCCTTTTGCCCACGCCTCTCCTGCTGGTGAGCAAAAACTGATTAGATTAGGATTGTGAGAAGTGCTAAAAAATAACTGAAACAGTGATCTGGTACTGTATGTTGTTTTCCGGTGAAAGAAGGCATTTTATTCTGATTTTGATACTGATTTACTGAATACCTTGAGTGGTTGAGGCTTGCACAACTGGGTATTTGGCTATGTGAGACTTTTTTTTCAGGTCAGGCTTTTCAGTTTACCCCTAGCTTTCCCACTTTCAAGTAGGTACTGGCTCTTTGGATAATGAATGACAGGATAACTGTTATACACCAGGTTGACAGAGGGTTGTAGGTCACTTGCCTGTGCCTAGTGACAGATCTCTTTGTTGTTAATGTGCCCTTTAAACCTGATTTTTTTATTAATCTACATGAGGCTTGAACTGAGGTTTTATTAACCTCCATGAGTTATGAATTTTCCTCATTGACCGGCTTCTTTGCTGATGGGCAGGTGCTAAATGATAGACTTGAAACCACATGGCAGGATTGGGATGAATGTGCATGACTGAGTAAAGCCATGTTTCCCTGCCGTTGTGCAATTTCTAGACAATCTAAGGAATTTATCCCTGAATGAGCTCAGCCATCATGTAAGCCACGTGGAGGTACCCCTGTGTTAGAGATGTGAAACATCAAATGGTCTGATGTTGAGTGGGCATCCAAAGTGTAACCTTCTTGGAGAGCACACTCTCAAGAAAGTCTACAAGATGCTGCCAGTGATGGCAGCATAATCTCTAGTTGGTGGTAGAGTCCTTTTTAACTGTCAATCAATCAATCGATCAAGCATTTATATAGCGCACTACTCACCCAGAGGGTCTCAAGGCGCTGGGGGAGGGGGGTCTGCTACTGCTCGAACAGCCAAGTCTTGAGTTGCTTTCTGAAGGCGAGGTGGTCCTGGGTCAGGCGGAGGTGGGTCGGGAGGGAGTTCCATGTCTTGGCGGCGAGGTAGGAGAAGGACCGTCCCCCTGTGGTGGCTCTTCGGATGCGGGGGACGGCGGCGAGGGCGTGGCTGGTCGATCGAAGCTGGCGTTTGGGAGCGTAGAAGTTGAGGCGGCTGTTGAGGTATCCTGGGCCTTGGTTGTGTAGGGCTTTGTGTGCGTGGGTGAGGAGTCGGAAGGTGATTCTCTTGTTGACCGGGAGCCAGTGCAGGTCTCTCAGGTGTCCAGAGATGTGGCTGCGACGGGGGATGTCCAGGATGAGTCGTGCTGAGGCGTTCTGGATTCGCTGGAGTCTCTTCTGGAGTTTGGCGGTGGTTCCGGCGTAGAGGGAGTTGCCGTAGTCCAGACGGCTGGTGACGAGGGCCTGGGTGACCGTCTTCCTGGTCTCGGTGGGGATCCACCGGAAGATCTTATGTAGCATGCGCAGGATGTTGAAGCACGACGAGGAGACGGCGTTGACTTGTCTGGTCATGGAGAGGGAGGAGTCCAGGATGAAGCCCAGGTTGCGTGCGTGGTCTGTTGGTTTGGGTGCGCTGCCTAGGGCGGGGGGCCACCAGGAGTCGTCCCAGGCGGAGGGTGAGGATCCCAGAATGAGGACTTCCGTCTTGTCCGAGTTCAGTTTCAGGCAGCTGTTCTTCATCCATTCGGCTACTTCTTTCATCCCTTCGTGAAGGTTGGCTCTGGCGGTGGCGGGGTCGTTGGTGAGGGAGAGAATCAGCTGGGTGTCGTCGGCGTAGGAGATGATGTTGAGGTTGTGCTGGCGTGCGATGTCTGCGAGGGGGCTCATGTAGACGTTGAAGAGGGTTGGACTGAGCGAGGAGCCTTGAGGAACGCCGCAGATGACTTCGGTGGCTTCAGATCTGAACGGGGTGAGGCGGACTCTCTGTGTCCTTCCAGCGAGGAAGGAGATGATCCACTCCAGTGCCTTCTCCTGGATTCCGACGTTGCTGAGTCGCTGCACTAGTGTACGGTGGCAGACAGTGTCGAAGGCCGCGGAGAGGTCTAGGAGGATGTGGGCTGCTGTTTCTCCGTTGTCAAGCAGTGCTCGGATGTCATCGGTGGCTGCGATCAGGGCGGTCTCGGTGCTGTGGTTGGCCCGGAAGCCAGACTGCGAGAGGTCGAGGGAACCGTTCGTCTCGAGGAAGGCGGCCAGCTGCTTGTTGACGGTCTTCTCGATGACTTTTGCAGGAAACGGGAGCAGCGAGATGGGGCGGTAGTTCTTGAGGTCGGTGGGGTCGGCTGATGGCTTCTTTAGTAGAGCGCTGAGTTCGGCGTGCTTCCATCTCTCCGGGAAGGTAGCGGTGTCGAAGGAGGTGTTGATGATGTCCCGCAGGTGAGGTGCGATGACAGCGTCAGCCTTGTTGAAGACGTGGTGAGGGCAGGGGTCGGTAGGAGATACGGAGTGGATGGAGTTCATCGTGCGGATGGTGTCTTCGGTGCTGATCGGGGTCCAGGCGCGGAGGGTGGTGGTGGGGGGCGGTGGTTCGGTCGTGGCGTGCGTCGGTTGAGTGCTGAAGCTGTTGTGTATGTCCGTGATCTTGTTGTGGAAGTAGGAGGCGAGGGAGTTGCAGAGGTCTTGCGAAGGGGTGATGTCGTTGTTTCCGGCATTGGGGTTGGAGAGCTCTTTAACGATGTTGAAGAGTTCCTTGCTGTTGTGTGGGTTGTTGTCCAGTCGTTCCTTGAATGCGGTTTTCTTGGTGGCGTGGATGAGTTGGTGGTGTTTTCGGGTGGCGAGCTTGAGGGCAGTCATGTTGTCCGGTGTTGGGTCTCTGCGCCATGTTCTCTCGAGGGCTCGGCAGTTCTTCTTGGAGCTCTTGAGTTCGTCGGTGAACCATGGGGCTTTCTTGCTGCCGGGTCTGCTAGGCGGGGTCTTCAGAGGGGCGAGGTCGTCTGCGCAGTTGCTGATCCACTTCGCGAGGTTGGTGGCCACCTGGCTTGGGTTCATTGCGCTGGTGGGAGGGTTCATGCTCAGGGAGGTCGCGAGCTGGTCGGCTGTGATCTTGTTCCAGCTTCTGCGTGCAACCTGTTGCTGGTGGTGGTGGATCGTGGTCCTTCTGAAGCTGAAGTGGACGCAGCTGTGGTCCGTCCAGTGGAGTCCGGTGGCGTGGCTGAAGGCGATGTCCTTGCTGGATGAGAAGACGGGGTCGAGTGTGTGTCCGGCGTAGTGGGTGGGGGTGGTGACCAGCTGCTTGAGTCCCAGGTTTGCGAGGTTGTCCAGCAGGGTGGTGGTGTTGCGGTCGTTGTTGTTCTCCAGGTGGAAATTGAGGTCCCCGAGGAGGATGTAGTCAGCGGAGAGGAGGGCGTGTGGGCTGATGAAGTCGGCGATGTCTTCGCTGAATTGTGTGCGTGGTCCCGGGGGTCTGTAGATGAGGGTGCCTCTGAGGGTGGTCTTGGGGTTGATGTGGACCTGGAAGTGCAGGTGCTCGGCGGGTGCGAGGGTGTCGTTGGTGTTGGTCGTGATGCGGATGGTGTTCCTGTGGATGATGGCGATGCCTCCTCCGGTCTGGTTGATGCGGTCCCTTCGGATGATCTTGTAGCCGTCTGGGATGGCGATGGCGATGTCGGGCGCTGAAGAGGCGTTCATCCAGGTTTCCGTGAGGAAGGCGACGTCTGGTGAGGTTGTGTCGAGCAGGTTCCAAAGCTCGATGGCGTGTCTGTGGACGGAGCGGGTGTTGAGCAGGATGCATTTCAGGTGGCTGCTGCTGTTGCTCGTCTTGGTCTTGGTTGGTGCTGGAGTAGTGCTGGTCCGGATGCAGGTGAACTTGCAGGCGTTGCAGCAGAAGGGTCCGTGGGTGCGTCTCGGGGTGGCTCGGTAGCATCCTGGGATTCGGCCGGCGTTGAGTGCGTTGAGGGTGGCGGCGGCGTAAGTCCGGCGGGTGGGCTGGGGTCTGCGGGGGCCAGGGATCCGGGCGCTGGGCGTGGTCCAGGCGCGGACGGGCGCAGACGGGCTTACCTTTGGCGCACCTTTGGCGCACCTTTGGCGCTCAGTCGGCGCTCCCGCTGCGTGCGTCCGCTGCGCGGACTCTCTGGGGGCGTCATAAGAAGGGGGACGAGAGGGCGGGTCAGCTGGGCGGCGGGAGCGGCTCGGCCAATGGGCCGGTAGTGGGCGGGGCCTGTGGCGAGCTGCGGCGGGAAACTGGCGAGCGGGTGGCTCTGCGGCAAGGCTGGCAGGAGGAGCAAGGGGGTGACCAGGCCTGGTGAGAGGCGCAGCGGTCACTCCCAAGCACTCCTTGCTGTCCCCTTAAGAAGGGGGACGAGAGGGCGGGTCAGCTGGGCGGCGGGAGCGGCTCGGCCAATGGGCCGGTGGTGGGCAGGGCCTGTGGCGAGCTGCGGCGGGAAACTGGTGAGCGGGCGGCTCTGCGGCAAGGCTGGCAGGCAGGAGCAGGAGGCGGCAGGAGGAGCAAGGGGGTGACCAGGCCTGGTGAGAGGCGCAGCGGTCACAAATGGCGAGCCTACACAGTACATCCATATAAAAGGCCTTATTACGAGTACAACACGGCAAGAAAATCTAGACAGATGTCTAGAAAAACAAATGCACTACAAGTGCCCAAGTGGGGCGTAATCGTATTCAGACATGAAAGAATAACTTGAATGTGACGTATGTATCAATAGAAAATGAACAATTGCTTACAAAGACACCACAATATAGAACATTGAATACATTGACATAGATAATTCTCCACACCAAAAACAAGTTTTCATCAATGGAACTGAGTCCATGTATCTTTTTAATTCAGTCAATGAAGATAAAAAAGCTTGACAGAACGTTGCTTATTCTCAGCAAAAGTCTGTACTTCCGATTTCACATGTCAAATCCCAATGTATTTCGGGCTTTAAATTCAGCCCTTCATCAGGGGCATCTATAAGAACGAACAATATTTGTATCAATTAACACAAAAACATCAAGGATTATCATAATCAACACATGTACAATTATGCTGCTCAAGGAAAGGCAGGGTTCTAGGGAATAGCATTATGGTCTTTGCAACAGAAGCGAAATACCACCACCACAGAAGTTGTGAAAAGGAACAGGAAAGCAAAAACCCTATAATCCAAAATTGTGAACTGTTGTAGAAAACAATATGTGCTCTAAAGAGGAACAAATCATACCTTGATATACTACGATGAGTAAGACACAGTTAAAGAATCGAAAACGAAGGACTGAGTGTGTCTGTGCAACTCCTGAAGTTACGCTGCAAGAAATGAAAACGAAACCTCAAAACGTCGTCCCAAGTGGATGAACACCGACCAAACCAGTGTAAAACCACTTACCAGCACTATGTCTCAATATCGGGTAAAGTATCCGAGTAAGCCTCCATTTACTGCCACATGTAACAACACGCGACAAGTTTAGAACTGCGGTTGCAGTAATGATCAGCGTTCTAACTATAAAAATAACGAAACCCAAATATCAGGATTCTGGTCTCACAAAAACTCACTGAAGTTAAAGTTTTCAAATAAAGAAAAAACGCTTACCCAATCCAACTGTAGTCCACGCAAACCAACCACCAACACTGGCTTCTGAAAAGCTATCCGTGTTAGCGTGTTTAAGACAGAACTGGTCATAGAAACAGGACTAGCGAATGAACTATTCTAATACGATGACAAGAAGCCGCCATCTTTGAGAATTCCACCAAAACTACAAGCAAATGCTATTAGAAATGCTATTAAAAACTCATTGCACCCAAAATAGAAAGAAGGAAAAAATAAACGGAAGAGGAAAAGCCACTGATGCAGCAAACCTATAATGCTTTACAAAAGTCAGGGTAATATTAAAAAATGAAATCAACACAGTGCATGAATAATCATTGATAGATATACAATACAACCCCCAAGGGGGAATTTTAGAGAAAACAAGCCAATTCAAACTTGTCATTGAGCCCCTTGGGCAAGAGGCTTTGCATAAACCAGATCCAGTAAGCTTCACGCTGTAGCAAAAACTTTGTGGTATCCCTGTCAGGACGTACTGTTACTTTCTCTAAAATACCAAAACGTAGTTGAGCTATGGAATGCTTTTTTTCTGCCCAATGAACTGCGAGTGGTGAACTTGTGGTTTTTGTACGAATTCTGCTCTTATGTTCAGTAATTCGAACACGTATTGACCTTTCAGTTTTCCCAACATAGTAAAGCTCGCATGGACACTTAATGAAATAAATAACATGATGACTATTGCAATTAGCATCAAAATTAAGAATGATCTTTTTGCCTGTCCATGGATGTGTTACATATCTGCCAGTGATGGCGTTGTGACAATGCGAACAATTCATACAAGTTGTCATGCCTTTGAACAACGTGTTGGGTTTAACTGTGGTCTGATTAAGGATCTCTTTTATGTTATTAGATCTCTTGTACGCAAATAGCGGTGGCTCAGTGAAGAGATTTTGGAAATCAGGTTCGTTTTGAAGTAGATCCCATCGTTGTAGGATACTTTTTTTGATGAAATTGGAGTTACTAGAGAAGGTGGATACAAATACTTCTCGACTAGGAGAAACCGGTTTGTCTTGCTTAAGTAGAAGTGATTCACGACTCTTCATCATTGCTCGGCTTGCAGCCTCATTCACCACTTTAGGGGGGTAACCCCTGGCTAGAAATTTGTTTTTGAATTCATGCATGGTCTGCACGCTTGACTCAGGGTCAGAGGAAATGCGTCTAATTCTTAACAGTTGAGAAAAAGGTAGATGTCTTTTTAGAGACCAAGGATGAAAACTCTGATAATGCAATGCATTATTACGGTCAGTTTGTTTCTTATACACCGCAGTCTTAATGTTAGTGCCCATCCTCGTTAAAATGACATCAAGATATGAAATGCTTTGAGGATCAATTGAATATGTAAATTGAATTCTAGGGTTAATCACATTGAGCTGATGTATACATGACACCAATTCATTTTGGGACCCCTGCCATACAACTAAAATATCATCAATGTATCGACGATACAGAATAAGCTTAGATGACCACAATATGTTGGATAGAATATGCTCTGTCTCAAATTTAAGCATGAAAATGTTGGCATAGCTAGGTGCCCCAGAAAAGCCCATAGACGTGCCATTGGCTTGAAGAAAAAAATCGCCCTTCCACTGAAAATAACTGTGGAATAAACAAAAGTGTAAAAGTTCGAGTAAAAACACTTTGTTGGCTCTGATGGAATCATGCTTCAATAAGGACCATTCAACAGCTTCGATACCCTCACTGTGAGGAATGGAAGTGTACAATGACACAACGTCAATGGTACACAAAAAAACTTCAGCTGAATGCGGTAAACTAATACCAGCAATGATGTTCAATAAATGCGTGGTATCCTGCAAGTATGATGGACTGGACTGCACGATTGGTTGAAAAAAAGTGTCTAGGTACCGTCCTAGTGGATCATGAATTGACCCACACCCGGAGACTATCGGTCTCAACGGGGGGTCGTTGACATTCTTATGGATCTTGGGTAACATGTACAGAGAAGGTCTACGCGGAAATCTCGTGTACAGAAATTCACTAGTTTTGTTGTTGATCCAGCACATGTCCACAGCGTTCTGAAGAATAGAATTCAATAAGGACACAAAAGAGCTCGTGGGGTCTTCAGTGAGTGGGATGTACGTATCCCGGTCCTGTAGCATTAATTCAACTTTATTTTCATAGTGAACACAATCCATCACAACAAGTGCCCCTCCCTTATCAGCTTTTGTAAAATGAAGAGTGGTGTTACGTCTTAAGGAATTCAATGCCATTTTTTCACCTTTGGACAAGTTGAATGACCCCGATTTTGAACATGGAATATGTTTTAGATCCTGTTTGACCAAATTCTCAAATAAATCAATAGTTTTGTGTGAAAAAGGTGGTAAAAAAGAGCTTTTGGGTTTGAATTCAAGATAACCCTCATCAACAGTAGGATTGGGAGTAGTTTCAATAGTAGAAAAAAAGTATCGAAGACGAAGCTTCCTAGTGAACTTGAATAGATCAACCTGAGAATCTAAAGCCTTTCCTGTGTAGGTTGGAACAAAAGAACAACCTTTGTTCAAAACTGAAATTTGTTTGGGAGTCAAAGACTTAGAAGAGATGTTCACCACTAATGTTTCTTCCCCCTTCTCGTGGATCCGGTTCTTGTTGAATCTGTGGCCTCGGTGGGTTTTACTGAGGATGTTGATGTCAGTGCGGGGGGTTGGTTTGATGCTGGGCTTATCTCTAAAAAAGACACTTTTGATGTACTCGGCCCAGCAATAGCTGGTTCACACTCTTGTGACTGTACACTGGTGGGGGCAGGTGGACGGGATAACTGAGTGTCTGTATCTGATGCTAGACTCTCCTCTGACGAAGTAGTACCCTGTTTCTGCCAGTTACGTTTCTGGGCGTACACTTCCGCCCAGGTATAAACCTCATCTAATTTGTAGTCGATGGTGTCCCTACGAAATTTTCTAATTTTACGCTCATGGATTTCTTTTGCGTAATTATCCAATTTAAGGTTGATGTCATCCAGTGTTTTAGTCCATACCTCCGGTGCCATTTGTGCTGTTAAAGTGGTTTGCAAATTTTTAATTTCAGATTCTAGTTCAATGATAACGATTGAAGGACCTAATGGTAAACCAGTTTAATACTATCTTTAAAAGACTTGATAGACTGGAAAACATCATAAAAAATGAGGAAACAAAAAGAAAAGGGATCATGACGATAGAACAAACCAGAGGTGAAAAGCTATTAAAAGACCTGGATGCTCTCTACAAAAGAACCATAGAGGGTACCGGTAATAGTGTCTTGCCTGGACCAACTGGTGTGTACAAGGAATGTATTGGGGGGGTTAATTCAAATAGACCATCAACAATCCCTATGATTAGTTCTGTGCCTAGTTCGTTGCCACCAAAAAAGGCACATACCTCGAACAACCCCCCTACTAACTCGGTTCTCTCTACTATCGCACCAATTGTAATACCCACGCCAGGCTTTGAAAAACAATCTGACACCACTAACAGACCTACTTTTCCCCAGGTTATTAAAAGCACGGAAGTCACTCTTCAGTTGCCACCAGAAGCCTGTCCCTACGTAATAATATTAGCTGGCGTACCCCCCCTTAGACACAACCAGACAGAGACCTGGGACGATTTAAAAAATAAATGCCTGGACTGGTTGTGCAAACACAAGAACGCGGGGTGGGAGATCGCAAATGATATCTTAATGGTCCGTAGGGTAGCCTGGGTGGGTCCCTCCACCAAACACATTACAGGCGATTGTATAATCGTATCCCTAAGGCTTCCTTCATTGGCAAAATGGTTGCTGAACGCCCCATTTGATCCATTTTCTAGCTCCACAAATATTATTCTGGTTCCACTAGGCTTCTTTTACAGACCACGAGCAAGGCTACATAATGTTACCAATCTGGCACCCCAGTTATTTAACAGGTTTAGCACCCTATCTGACCTGGAGAACCAGGATTGACTTGTACATAGCTCTACTTTGACTGAAAAACCACAATCGAGCCATTTGTACGAGAATTCTGTTATAGTTGAATGTACTTTCACTGATAACCCTCAGGGATCAAGGCAGGTAGTAGCTGCATCTGCCGCTCCCCCCGTGACCATCCCCTGCAAATCCTATGAACAAAACCTGAATATACTTAGCTGGAACATCGCAGGCTTGAAAGCTAAATTGACTTCTGATGAATGGGTCAATATGGTTAGTCGATTTAATATCCTGATGTTCCAAGAAACTTGGTGCACCAGTGGTCTATTGCTCGAAGGATTTGTCTGTCATAACAAACTAGCACCGATCCCCGACTCCGGTAGACCAAGCGGGGGTTTATCCACATGGATAAAAATCACTGAAGGCAATAGTATAAAACCTATAGAGACTGACAGCGATAATATTCAGGCTTTGATTTACACGCATGGAATCACGGTTTGTCTGATAAATTTTTATAATAACGATTTTATAACATCGCCTAACAAAAATTTTATCAGGTTATTTGAATTTATCGACAACCTAGTGCATGAAGAAAAATATGGTAAATTAGATGGCATCTGTCTGGGGGGAGATTTTAACGCCCACTTATATAATAGCATAGACACATCTGCCGTAAGTATCGCCGGAAAAATCCCCTGTAAGAGAGGGGAAGAATTGTACAACTATATATCCATTCACGGCTTAATCGATGTAATGGCTAAAGCTGGTCACGACCCAGGCAATCCCCCATTGCCTACTTATAGAGGTCGTGGTTGCTCATCCACCATCGATTTTATTTTTATCTCTGCTTCCCTCGAAATCTTTTTAGCGAAGGCTGAAGTTTTAGGCACCATTTATAGCGACCACAACCCAATTTTAACTACTTTTAGATTTTTAAATAAATTCAAGAAATGCCTAGAAATAGGGGCAAAAGATCTGACAGCATCTACCGATAAGTTGAAACTGATCTGGAGAGGGATAGATAATAATGCTTTACTGGCCCGTATTATTAAATCCCACCGTCCACTTATAGAGATGTGTCTGTCTAGCACCCGTCCTGGCACTGATATCATCCAGGCCTTCACAATGCTGTGTGCCGGAATAAAATCAGAAATTTCGAAACCAGTTAACATCCAAGATAAGAACCCTAGATGGTTTGATGGCACCTGCTCAAGGGCAAATAGGTCCTTACGTGAGGCATTAAAAGCTGAACCTAGGGATACGGCATTAGTGAAGCATTTGAGAGAGCGTTATAAGAACGCAACTAAAACACGTGCAGAGGCAGTGTTAATGGAACGGTGGGATTCTCTTGCCTGTGCAGCAGCTCTCAATGACACAACGGGGTTTTGGAGAGAGGTGAAAGCACTTAGATCCACCGGATCAAATATTACCCCCATAGGATGTAATATATCGAGCAATGTATGGGAGGACCACTTCTCAAAAATCTATCTTGCTGATACACCAAGCACAGACAGTTTTCCATCACCCACCAATCTTATCATATTGTTATCTGAAGTTGAAGATGCCATACATGAAAGCGCAGGGAATAAAGCGCCAGGCCCAGATGGCCTGTCAATAGATCTTATTAAATCTGAACCTGACCTCTGGGCCCCTCTTCTATGTAATGTCTTTAATAATTTGATCAATAGCTCCATCCCAGCAACCTGGACGACAAGTATAATAGTACCCATCTTTAAGAAAGGGGATAGATCCGACCCCTGTTGCTATCGCCCTATATCCTTGATCGATAACACCCTAAAGATCTTGGGCCGGGTCGTTTTTAATAAAATCAGGATCTGGGCAGAGGAAGAACAAATTTTAAACTGTTGCCAACTGGGCTTTAGGAGCCGTGTTGGCACAGTTGAACAGTGTTTAAACCTGAATCTTATATTGGGGAAATATACAGTAGCAAAAAAAGTACCCTTATATTTGGGTTTTATGGACCTAACTTCAGCGTTCGATTTTGTTAACCGTTCACGTTTATGGGAGATTCTTTTAAATTATGGGTTAGATGATGCACTTGTACACTTTTTGGCTCATCTGCACAAAGACTTGAAGGCACGTGTGAGGATCAACAATGAAGGGGAGGTTTCTAGGGATATTGCAATTGGCAGAGGGGTCCGACAAGGGTGCGTCCTGGCCCCTCTGCTTTTTATTCTTTATATTAATGAATTGAATAATTCCCTGGTTAAACTAACTAGTGACATACCAAAAATCAACGGTCAAATGTATCCTGCACTCTTATATGCAGATGATGCGGTCCTTATGGGCCGCACACCCAAAACATTACGTATTTTAATTTCTGGTTTCGTCTCTTTTATGGAAGAGTTGGGACTACGCACTAATTTTAACAAATCATTTATAATGTCATGTGGACCCAAAAAATACAACACAAAGAACATAAGGATCGGAACTGATCTTTTAAAAAGCACGAGCACTTTTCCCTACCTTGGCCTAGTCTTCTCCGACACAGGTTCATGGAAATCACACGTTACAAGAGGCAGAAATAAACTAGGCATGACAATTAATTCTATAATCAGTCTGCGACAACCTAAAAAGGCAGACATAGTTACTCCACTACTGCAGATCTACAGAACCCAGTGCTTGCCTACCGCGACCTATGGCTCCGAGGTTTGGGGGTTCGTGGACTGTAGTGGGATACAATCCGAAGAAAACAGATTCTGCAGAAGGTTACTTGGGGCACAAATTTCATCGCCAACTTTCTTATGCCACAAAGAATTGAACCTACATTATGTAGAAGATTTTATTAAATCTCGCCCTGCATTATTCTGGCTGAAGATATGGCGCAATCCTGCTGCCATTTTAACTCAACGGATTATAACAGATTGCCTGAGATGTGATAGGGGTAAAAACATACCTTGGCTCAATGCTGTTTATAAAAGTTTAGTCAGTATACATTTAGAACACAGCTTTTCTTTTCCCGCTGCTGCCGAAAACATTAGCCTAAGATCAGCCAGGGATGCACTTTACGATTTATATCGTACAGACAGAGCAAAGGCTGAGTTTAGCAAACCATCTATTATCAGATACTTGTCCATCCCGAGGATAGTAGGTACCAACCATTCCAAACCACAAGAGTACCTAAGAAAAAACATTGGGAGATGGAATAGGCGCTTGCTCTTTCGCCTTAGGGACAACAGTGTAAAATACTTGCTATGTTTCCCCATCGGCTTTAATAAAAATCTGGAGGAGACAGTTTGTCCATGTGGTGATGGCTGTAAACAAACCCTACCACACTTTCTGTTTTCCTGCAGATTTTATGTAAAGTATACTAAACAATATCTCATCCCCTACTTCAAGGCAAATGGGATAATCAATCACATCCCTGCATACGAAGAAATACTCCAACTGGGCAGTGAGGATATGATTTATCGTGTTGGCTCCTTTTTATCAGCAGCTGTCAAATCACGAGCCTCCATGTTTACCCCGTGAAAAAAAAAAAAAATGCCACCATATGTAAAAAAGTCTATTAGCTGCCAACTTTGCACAGTGCTCTAAAGTTTACATTTTGTATTTTTGCACACTAAAGAATGTCGATCTTTGCACGAATTATCAGTCTAACCCACTCCCATTTTTTAAATTGTTTTTAAATTCATCTTATGTTTTTATCTTTTTACTGTTTTTGCTCGAGTGAGGAATGAGTATTATATGTATATCGATAGTGATGTTGTACTTTTATGGATCAGATTGTATCCGAATAAAGAAGAAATTGATTGATTGATTGATTGATTGATAACCTGAGACAATTCTTCAACTATCAAAAGAATTAAATCCAAAGAGCACTTATTAAGAATGGCGTACCATTTCTCCATAAATTTCTTGTTCATGTTAAATAGCATAGGCTTAATGGCTAGACGTAAACCTCTTGGAATTCGACTCGCTTTATGATACTGAACGAGAGTCGTCGCGTGCAGACGTTGATTAACTTCACGGCGCATCAAGAGATCTAATAACATAAAAGAGATCCTTAATCAGACCACAGTTAAACCCAACACGTTGTTCAAAGGCATGACAACTTGTATGAATTGTTTGCATTGTCACAACGCCATCACTGGCAGATATGTTACACATCCATGGACAGGCAAAAAGATCATTCTTAATTTTGATGCTAATTGCAATAGTCATCATGTTATTTATTTCATTAAGTGTCCATGCGAGCTTTACTATGTTGGGAAAACTGAAAGGTCAATACGTGTTCGAATTACTGAACATAAGAGCAGAATTCGTACAAAAACCACAAGTTCACCACTCGCAGTTCATTGGGCAGAAAAAAAGCATTCCATAGCTCAACTACGTTTTGGTATTTTAGAGAAAGTAACAGTACGTCCTGACAGGGATACCACAAAGTTTTTGCTACAGCGTGAAGCTTACTGGATCTGGTTTATGCAAAGCCTCTTGCCCAAGGGGCTCAATGACAAGTTTGAATTGGCTTGTTTTCTCTAAAATTCCCCCTTGGGGGTTGTATTGTATATCTATCAATGATTATTCATGCACTGTGTTGATTTCATTTTTTAATATTACCCTGACTTTTGTAAAGCATTATAGGTTTGCTGCATCAGTGGCTTTTCCTCTTCCGTTTATTTTTTCCTTCTTTCTATTTTGGGTGCAATGAGTTTTTAATAGCATTTCTAATAGCATTTGCTTGTAGTTTTGGTGGAATTCTCAAAGATGGCGGCTTCTTGTCATCGTATTAGAATAGTTCATTCGCTAGTCCTGTTTCTATGACCAGTTCTGTCTTAAACACGCTAACACGGATAGCTTTTCAGAAGCTAGTGTTGGTGGTTGGTTTGCGTGGACTACAGTTGGATTGGGTAAGCGTTTTTTCTTTATTTGAAAACTTTAACTTCAGTGAGTTTTTGTGAGACCAGAATCCTGATATTTGGGTTTCGTTATTTTTATAGTTAGAACGCTGATCATTACTGCAACCGCAGTTCTAAACTTGTCGCGTGTTGTTACATGTGGCAGTAAATGGAGGCTTACTCGGATACTTTACCCGATATTGAGACATAGTGCTGGTAAGTGGTTTTACACTGGTTTGGTCGGTGTTCATCCACTTGGGACGACGTTTTGAGGTTTCGTTTTCATTTCTTGCAGCGTAACTTCAGGAGTTGCACAGACACACTCAGTCCTTCGTTTTCGATTCTTTAACTGTGTCTTACTCATCGTAGTATATCAAGGTATGATTTGTTCCTCTTTAGAGCACATATTGTTTTCTACAACAGTTCACAATTTTGGATTATAGGGTTTTTGCTTTCCTGTTCCTTTTCACAACTTCTGTGGTGGTGGTATTTCGCTTCTGTTGCAAAGACCATAATGCTATTCCCTAGAACCCTGCCTTTCCTTGAGCAGCATAATTGTACATGTGTTGATTATGATAATCCTTGATGTTTTTGTGTTAATTGATACAAATATTGTTCGTTCTTATAGATGCCCCTGATGAAGGGCTGAATTTAAAGCCCGAAATGCATTGGGATTTGACATGTGAAATCGGAAGTACAGACTTTTGCTGAGAATAAGCAACGTTCTGTCAAGCTTTTTTATCTTCATTGACTGAATTAAAAAGATACATGGACTCAGTTCCATTGATGAAAACTTGTTTTTGGTGTGGAGAATTATCTATGTCAATGTATTCAATGTTCTATATTGTGGTGTCTTTGTAAGCAATTGTTCATTTTCTATTGATACATACGTCACATTCAAGTTATTCTTTCATGTCTGAATACGATTACGCCCCACTTGGGCACTTGTAGTGCATTTGTTTTTCTAGACATCTGTCTAGATTTTCTTGCCGTGTTGTTCTACAAACGTGGCTGGCAGTGCCACTTCTCAGGTGCACACAAAATTAGTTGAATTATTGATTATTCTTGATTAAGATTGAGGCAATAGTTTGAGTTTGGTTTAATTGAGTGCATACTTAGCTGCTTTTGTATATTTAGTATACTTATTACGAGTACGGCATCCCATAGGACCACCGTACTCGCGTTAGTGGTTTGACAACCGCCACACTGAGGCACTGTGCATCACATTAGGAGTGTGGCGTTCAGACCTTCGCAGGGGCACGGCCACCGCCGGGATCCAGGATCCTGCGGTGTGGCAGTCAGGCATAGTAATATGCTGGTGGTGCTGCTGTGACACTGTCGAGCATATTATGAGTTACCAAACCACCACCCTTTCCATGGCGGTGAGCCCGCTATGGAAAGGGGGGGATGAGGCAACTAAAAATGGGCCCATAATTGGGCCCCCTGACACTCCTGGACCTAGGGGTGCATGCGGGGAGGCACATGTAGTGCCCCCTGGATTTGCACTCCCATTTCCTACATCATGTTGCATGTATGTCAAACCATGCAGGAAGGTGCAGTTGGCGCTCTAACTGCGGCGGTCTGCATATTAGGCTCTTCTATGAGCCTAACTCACCGCTGCTGTCAGACTGCCGCAGGATTGCCCGCCAGACCAGGACTGAAGTCCTAATTTGGCGGGCAGCTGGAACCAAGGCTTTGGCGGTCCTACAGCAGATGGCGTGTTTCAACATCTGCAGTAGGATCACCAAAGTCGCAATAAGACCCAAGGTCTTCCATAGCTGTGCTCCCTTGCCTTCATTGTGTTTGGCGCATGAATAAAGGGTGCTTGCACGTGTGCCAGGGTGGGGGAATGATGGAATTTATCAAACTCTAGGTGTATATGCTGCACAAGATGGTGGTCACCTTTGTGTGAGACTACCAATGTCCATCTTGGAATTTGGGGTCTGCCCCTACTAATTTCTTGTTCCACTTCAAAACAAATTGTCTCTGCAGTGGTAGCCCAAAAGAGCCCCTTTGGTGTAGGTTGAGGTCTTCTGACAGAATAAAGCGTAGCCCTTCCCCTAACCTGTTCAGGATCTGAATTTCTTCATGAGATGGACTATATTCTTCAGCCAGTCCACATTTCACTTGAGGCAGCCAGTTTTGCCTTAGGTGGGAAAATGGGGCTGCCGTGACATGAGCAATGTTCCCACCCAAGGCTGAAGGAGCCCCAGAAATTTAAAAGAAGCAGACTACCTTCAGTCAATGAAAAGGGTGAATCTCCTCCTTCCCGACCCTACTCATGCCACATAGTACCCTTACCTACCTTTTCATGTTTCTGACTTGCATCAAAGTCCTATAGCATCAGCTGCACAAGACTGTCCTAATTCCAGAACCATTGGAACTAGCATCCTAGATAAAGCAGTTCCAGATATATTGTGGTTTGAACCCCAGGTCCATACCATAAGTCTAGGCCAGTAGTCCCCTGGCCAGTGACTTCCTGGTACCTGATGCAGGTGCCCATGGACCTGTAGATGCCCCTGTAAAATTCCTGCTTTGACCTGGGAGTTCTGAAATAAAGGAAAACAGTATCCTTAACCAACCACTATCCACTCTGTAGCTCAGTGGCTAATAGACTCAGGCTCCAATACCTGTGCTCATCTCAACCAAGTACTGGCAAATAGATACCAGGGGCTGTATTACACTACAGGCACATTTTCATTGCTTGTGCCGGGTGCACCTTTTAAAAGGTGCGCCCTGTGCAAACAATGAAAATGAGCAGTATTACTATGAATGCGCTGCCCCCAGGCCTGCTGCGAACACACACTGCCCCCAGGGCATAGCATTCATGTGAAAAACGGAGGGGCTCCTTGTTTTCGTTTTCACAGTACATCCTGCCTGCGCTTTTAAAGTAGATTAGAGATCCCCTTGCAGGCGGGTGTAGTCAGTGACTACACCTGCCTGCAAGGGTATGTTTGGGGGGTCCATAGGACCCCCTATCCCTCCTCTAGAGAGCTGCTTTCAGAGGACGGACTGGCAGTGTGCCACCTTTTAGGTGGTGCATTGTCAGTGTCCCTCCTGAGAGTTTCGTTACCTCTACACCCGTGTCTGTAATACTGCGTGGGTGCAGAGGCAAACAGATTCCCTCATTTGCATGGGGCACGCTCTCATGCAAATGAGGGAACGACCCCTGAACATAGCGCTGGCGCTTTATGTGCACCAGCGCTATTGGTATTACAGAAGGGGCCGCACAAGCGTCTGCAGCACCTTCTGCAATACCAAAGTGGCACTTTGTGTAATACAGCTTCAATTCTCTCCCAACCCCCTTCTCTGGTAACAAAAGGGCGAACAAAACAATAAACGGTTTTGCTTTGCATAAGAGTGGTCACATCATTTCTTTTGGGTGGTGGTCATAAAGGATAGCAGAAGCATTCACAGTAGTGTCTGAAGCCAAAAAAAACAATTTGTAGACACCTGCAGCACCATTAGGTTTGGCTTTTAAATGAGCCTGTAAAAAGGCCTATAAGTATTTTGAGCCCAAGTACTTCTGAGCCAGCCCAAGTGCAGCCAAATGTTTTCCCTTAGAACATATTTGCATTTGAGCTAAATGTGATTTTTGGGACAAAAAATGAAATGAAATGAAAAATAAATTTATAAAGCGCAAGACAATCACCCAAAGGTGTCAAGACGCTAGCTCATCAGACAGGATTAACTGGACGGTTCAGGGCCACATCAGAGATTAAACAGCCAGGTTTTCAACGCCTTCCTGAAGGCCAACAGGTGAGTTTCTTGTTTCAGCCTCAGTGGAGGGGAGTTCCACAGTCTGGTCACGCCGACCAGAAAACTTCTTCCACCCCAGGAGCATTTTTTAAACCTGGGAACTATCAGGTTATGGGAACGAGTCGAGCGAAGATGGCGAGCAGGGATGTAAGGCTGTAAATTATGTTTAAAAAAGCCCTGCCCTATATCATGTGTGGCCTTAAAAGCGATACAAAGAGCCTTAAACCCGATCCGCCTCTTCACTGGCAGCCGGTGTAGTTCTTTGAGCACTGATGAGACAGCTTTATGTCTTGGAATATTCAACAGAAGACGTGCAGCAGTGTTTTGCACAATCTGTAGCTTGGCCAGGTACTTCTTCCAAAGGTTGATGAATAAGCCATTACAGTGATCGGCTCTAGATAGAACAAGAGCCGAGACCACTAGCTTCCGCAGCTCAGCCGGAATAAATGGGAGAATCCTTCTCAGTAATTTTAGTGTGTAAAAGGAGAGGGATGTGACCTGGTTAACGTGGCTTTCGAAAGAAGAGTCAAACGTGACTCCCAAATTTTCCATCTTATTCATAGGAGTTGGTAGCTGGCCCAATTCCAAAGGCCATAAAGTAGGGGACCAGAAATTAGTATGGCAACCAAAAAGTAGGACCTCGGTCTTACTCAAATTCAGTTTCAAACAATAGGTGGCCATCCAATCCCCAACCTGACAAAGACAAGTGTGGAACTGTGCAAAAGTGTCAGCAGGCGCGCTAGTCACTGAAACTACAATCTGGGTGTCATCGGCATAAGAAATAGCAGAGAAACCCAGGGACCTGATTAACCTAGCCAGCGGTGCAACATAAATATTAAAAAGGGTTGGGCTCAATGAAGAACCCTGTGGCACTCCACATGGCAGTGTTAAGTTTGGTGACTTAAACTCATCAAGAGCCACAAATTGTTCCCGATCAGACAAGAATGATTCAAGTAAAGCAAACACTTTCCCTTTAATACCCATCCCCCTCAGTACTTCCAATAATTTTTGATGGTTCACCGTGTCAAATGCGGCAGAGAGGTCAAGCAGCACAAGTGCTGCATTGCCTCCTGCATCAACTGTCTGCCTAATCAATTCGGACGCTGTGATCAGAGCCAGTTCGGCGCTGTGATGCTTTCTAAAACCAAACTGAGTAGCATCCAGGAAAGCATGCTTTTAAATATATTCAGATATAGCACCATTCATGGTTTTTTCCACCATCTTAGCAGGCAGAGGGAGTCTGGACGGTAGTTGTTAGGATCTTCCCCATCCAAATTTGGCTTCTTCAGCAGGGGGAGAACAGACGCCAATTTCCAACTTGTGGGGAATACACCCGAGGAGAACATTTGATTAAAAATAGGAGACAACTGTAAGGCAAATAATTCTGGTAGAAGATGGAAAATGTTAGGGGGGCAAGGGTCCATTGGGGAACCAGATTTAGTGGACCGCAGAAGGTTAATGGTCTCCTTAGTAGTCAGTGACAGAAAAAACGACAATTCAGGGGGGTCACTGAAATCTTGGGGGGCTGGGAAAATTTCACAGACTGCACTGGATGCAGCTCACGCCCCGTTTTCAATGTTATCTGTATTTAATGTGTGCAATTCCTATTTACATGCACACAAAGTAATTTCCACGTCTAAGTTAAGAACTGGCTGCACATTCTATTTATTAAATGCTAAATGCCTTTATGTGGATCCATTACAATGAATACAAAAACATGCAGGAGTTACAATGCAGGCTTTACAATGGATTTACTACAACACAAAAAATTGTCATGCGGAGCAGTACTACATAGGGGGAACGGTATGATGAAAGAAAGTTAATATGTAACTTAATATGTAATATGCATATCTGTAATAAGTGGAATGTCCCAAAAAATTAAAAATAATAAAAAAATGTTTTATTTAAGATGGGAGGTTTACCACCCTCCCCACATAAACTAAAACAAAGGATCAATTATTTTTTCAGCATCTGTTCAGAATGGTCGATTGAGGTTTAGCCCTTCCCCTAAACTAAAACAGTATAAATTATTATTTTAAGTTTAATTTAGGAGGAGGTGTTAAGAGGGGTTTACACCATTAGCTAAAGTAAAGGGATATATTATTGAGTTCAATTAAATTTAAAATGGGATGTGTGGTGTGACCCCCATAATCTAAAGAAAAAGGATAAATTATTATTTTACCTTTACCCTAGAATGGGGACTGGTTAGATTATCCCACCCTTCCCTCTCATAAACTAAAGAAAAAGGCAAAATGTATTGTAAAATTTAATTTAAGCTCCCTGGTTGGACAAGTAACCCCGAATAAGCTACAGAAAAAGATCAATGATTTAAATTGGATTTAGGAGATGGGGTGGTTGCCCTACTATACATGCTAAAAGTAAAGCAATAAAAGGGGGGGGTAAAATATCTATAAAAAGAGACTAATCTTTTTAAACTATGTTATATACTATATAATATTTAAACATATTTTCATTATAGAGGCATTCATAAAGTAGAATGAGAATAAATGAAATCTCATTAAATAAAATATTGGTTTATTGAAAACATTTATTTCAATGTTTCATGGTGAAAAATGTTAATAACATAGAAACATTATTAAATAACATTAAAAAGTAGTTCAATTAACTTTAGTATTGCTGTTTTTACGTTTCCTTGTAATTTAGGTCTGTGACATATAATTAGTTTTGTGTTATTTTATATTTGTAAAGACTTTTAGGTGTAAATTGGTAATATACATCTGGAAAAAAGAGAAGATTATGTTTATTATTATATATGTATAATTTATTGTTTCTGTTATTTTGCAAACAAAATTATAGTTCAGTTAAGGCTTTTTGAAAAACAAATATTTAAAATGTCAAATGAAATTGATAGTTAACTTACATTTTTGATTTAAAAAGATAGAAAATAATTACTGTGACTAAAAGTACATTGTAAAATAAATGATATGTCCTGTGAAATGAAGAGAAATAATAAGCATCTTAAACTATTTTCCAAACCTTTGGTTTATGTTCTTAACTATCTCTGTGAAAAATATAAATTGTTAGTATAATTCAAATGAAATGTATTAGACTTTTAAAAATAACATGTTGTTGTGGAATGTAATGTAGCAAAAATATTAATTTTTGAAAAAATTGATACATGCATTTGTTTTTAATGTTTAAACATTTTGCATATGCATGTAAAACCATTTAAAGTTACATTTATGACATATTTAATGTATATTTAGTAGTAATTTATAATTCGGTTGAAAATACTTTTTTATGTCCATCAATCTCTTCTTTTTTTCTCTCAAGTATGCAGAAATAGTCTGTTTTGGGTATTCAGTCGATACAAGGTTGCTTTGGCTGGTAGCAGTTATGTTGGCTCCAATAAGTATTGGTATTTTTTAGTTTCTCTGCTAAAACTCACTTTAAACATTTTAAATTTCTTATTTTGTATAGAAGGGTTTTTCTTCATATATGAAGGTCGATTTAACTGTTTGCCGTTTCTTTTCCAGGTGTTGTGCATGGAACAGAAAAAAGTGCTGCACATTTACTGCAACAGGAAGAAGAACACATCTTTAACTTTGTGGAGTTTTTAGAGTTTTATGCATTTTTCAGGTTTGTAAGTATTTCATTTGGATGCATAACTCCGCTTCATGGAGTTTTTTTATTTCTTCAATTATTTTGTGATGTTTCTTCGAGGGTTGCTTTACTCTGGATTGCAATGGACTGGAGTCTGTCATTGGAACCTTTCTGTTCGTGTGGAATGGATTGATGGACTATCAGGAGGACACCAAGAAAAGACACTGAGTACATTATTCTTTAATTTTTTTTACTATCAAACTTAGTTAATGTATTTAAATGTAGTGTAATTTGGGGGTGTTTTAATATTCTAATGTGATGTTCCAAAATGTATACTTTTGGTTAATAACTGTCCCTGATTTTCCATGCTAGTTTTAGACATTTTCGGTTTAGATTTCCTGCAAATGCTTGCATTTGGCACTTTTGTTGAAGACTCAGTTTTTTTATGTTTTCAGAAATTGTAAAGGAATGGATGTTGGTTTACTACACTTGAGGCAAAGGAGGTATGTCACTTGTTGCTAAATTATTGGTTTTTGCATCTCATTCTAAACTAGTGAAGTAACACTTTAACCAGGGTATTTGGAACCTTGGTGGTCTTCTGTTACCCAGTCACTTTATATGATCTATCCATATGCCTGCACAGTAGTTTAGGAAGCAGGCCAACCTTTTCAAATTTTCTGTATAATATTCACTTTGGCACAAGCTGTTGTAATGTTCGTCTCCTTGTTTGTGTGGGACAAATGCCAATGCTGATAACATTTTTATATTTCATATTGTGGTTTGCTGCCAGTTATGTACTCCTCAACATGGCTGTTTTATTTCTTTTTTTTTACTTTTTTACCATATCTCTTGTTTGAAATAAAAAAAAAAGAAGCCATGTACCCGTGATTTCAGGAATAACTTTTTTAATAATGTCAAGGACAGGTAGTTGGAAACTGATTAAATTAAATATAATATTAGGTTTGCTTTAGTGTCTATCCAATTCTATGTTTGAGCACTTCTATCTAGGAGCAAAACATACAATAATGACTTGTTATTGTCCATTTCTTTACCATGCATAGTGCCAATTTGGGAGAAGGATGGTGGACAAGCTTTAACTGTACCATAGAGCATCCAAATATGACTCTGTTCAAGATTAAGAGATTTTTTGTTTTTGAAAATATTTATACTCTTTTTGTCTGCATGCTCATTGATGTAAAGCAAAAATCATTTAGTGTGCTTTTTTAAGGTGCCAGGTATTAGAATATACACAGCTGTGTAGGGGAGTCATTTGCTTGTCTTTTTCTGTCAATTGATTGTAGGAAACCTGATCTTTCTGCAAGGTCACCCCTGATTGTTTTTTGCTGGACCTTATATTGTTTGCTGGTTGTCAATCTCTGTGCTCTGTACCTCTTCTAACCAGTGACACTATGTCTGTGCTACACCTTTCAACATAGTGAAATTGGCACACGGCTAATTGAAATATTTAGCTTAACTCTACGTCCCTGGTATATGGTACAAAGATTACCCAGGGTCAGTAGTGGACTACAGCATCCATTGTGCCATTCACCGCAGTGATAGTGCAAATCTGACTGCAAGCCTACTGTTTGTAGCCTGGCTACTGCAGCTTTAAACTACTAAGCACTGTTTATATACTCAATTTTGCGCGTAAATGAGTAAACTACACCTCCCAGAATGCAACATTAGAGGCAGTTTGGGCACATGTGTACAAATAGACATGACAGGTGGATCATCGCTAACCGTGATCAAGACGAATCTGGTCAAAACATGTTGGTTTGTGAACTAATGAAGGTGATGCTGTTGTATTATTGGATTAAAACAAACCTTACAACTAAGGGGCCGATTCCGATCCGGGTCGGAAGGGCACCGAACGCTATCCGGCTGGAAAAACTACGAGCCGTACGCGTGTTTTCCGCCCGACTCATACAACTGTACGAGCGAGCCAGTACGATGCGAGCTACATGAAATTCACCGACCTAGTCGTTTCCGGGTCCGAACCGCTCCGTACGTCTCAGTCGTAAGCTAACCATGGCGTGCAATGGATACGATTTACGACCGAGCCAGTACGATGTACGCGTCGGCAGCCTGTGCGGGAGTGTCCGGGTCGCAAAAGCTCCCGGAGTCGGACTTCAGGGGTCTGCGTCGGACCCCCCGACACCCGCAGCCGTACGACTCGGACACAGGGGCAGACCCATGGGTCTCCCCCACACAGGCATGTATGGCGCGGATGGCACTGACTCATACCTACTGTAGGGGGCGCACTTGTTCGAGACATACCCATTCAGTCAATTGGAGCGCATGTACACGTAGTACAACTGGCTCCCATTGACTTCTATGGGAGTCCGACCGAACCGAGTCCGACAGCACACGTGCGCATCGTACTCGCTCGGTCGGACTGTAGGGGTCCGGCTTGGTCGGAAAACACTCCGGATCCGACTCGGTCGGAGTGCTTTCCGACCCGGTTTGGAATCGACCCTTAAGTCTCCAGGAGTGCGAGTGGATTTGTTGCTTGGTGGTGATATTATTTGCGGATCTAGATTCCTTTACCGCACCACTCGCAATGATTGTGAGCACACTGTGATAAAGAATCACTTGGTGGTTCTTTTGGTGGCAGTCTCCATTTGGGAAACTAGCTGGCGCGAAGTGGCATTATCTCCCATGGTGAAGGCCCACTGGAGGGCTTTTCAAATTGCAAAATCGTGCGAAAGTGGACATAACCTACAAAGGTAATAATATTTCAAGGTGCTTGACAAATAGTACTAACGATTAATTATGCAAGGACTTCTTATCCCAGCATGCAACGCAGGTGATACGATTTGGTCACATGCTGAGGAGTGCGCCTATTTAAATGAAATGACACTTCACCATTGCTTTTATGCCTGGAATGAAGCCCCAAAACGCGGAAGGTTACAAATGACTCTGAGTGAAGAGATACTGCACAGCCACTAAAAAGCTAGTTTGGAGAGCGTTTTCAAATCGAGGGTGCTTTGGAGAAAATATATATATATATAAATATATATATATATATATATATATATATATTCACTGAAAAAAACATAGGTTTTAGGGAAAGTTATAGTTAGTTGGACATTTCACTCGTACAAAACCATAGAAATTCCCCCGTTATAGTTAGTTCAGCTAACTATAACTCGCGCCCCCGCAATGCACTGCTGATGACGTCACATATTACACCACTCATGACATGGTCAGTGACATCCCTGATGACATCACTGATGACATCTCAAATGACATCACTGATGACATCACTGATGACATCATCCATGTGATAAATTGATGCATCTTCTCACACCCTAATATAACCTTTGATACACCCACTCTAAATTACAGACTGCCATTCTCAAAACCATAGACACTCCAACACCAATAACTACATACCCACTCATTGATTCTTAGGTTTACACACACATCCACTCACTCACCCGTACAGTCACTCATACTTATGGTCACTCAGTACAGGACTATAATATGCACTCATACACCTATACAGAAACTCACACACTGCCACTCATCCATAGAGGTACTCACACACCTAGTCAGTCATGCTAGTCATTGCAACTCAGATCTGTGGCGCTCACCTCCCCTTCGGCTTGGACAAGGAGAGGGGTACCGACGGATAGAGCGGGGCCTCAGTACACCGAGCAGTTGCCGGGTGAGGTGAGGCGAACTCCCACATAATGCTGGGAACACTCTAACATCCCTTAAACTACTGGACAAATCAATGACTGTTTGATTTTGGTAGGGTATTGTCACGGTGATGTTCTTATCAAAGTATCTTTGTAAACACATATTTCTGCAGTAGCATTTTACCATACATGGTCCTGACGAAAGCCAGGTAACTGTAACCTTTTGGCTGAAACATGTCGACCTCTATTGCTATAAGATAGTTATTTTTTCAAACTATCAGTTTTTCACTTGCTTTTTTAATCTTGGCACTTTTTTTGACACTGAATAAAGTTGGGTGGTGTTATCAGGTAGCCATTTTTAATACACTTCTCTTCTGTTTTGCACTGCATCTCACTTCTTTCTCAGTACCACTAGGTTTTGAGACTTTTTCTCTGGAAGACTGCAAACTCATTGCATATACACAGTGATGGTTCCCCTGAAATAGGGTGCACTGCAATGAGTTGACCCACCTTACTCCCAGATGATTATGTCCTGCCAAAACGGTGGGCTGATGGGATTTGTCTCAACTTAGTGGGCTGAATCTGTCTTCTTCTCTTTGGCTCCCAGTTTCTTTACATTTTGACCGTCTCTCTCCTCTTTTGTTGTTTTTGCTTACTGGAGGTACCTGGTGGTCACGTTGGCCCCCAGGGGCCCTCAGGATTGAAGGGGAATTAATTCCCCAACTGAAAACGTGCCTCAGGGCATGTTTGCACACCTGTCACCTCAGGCCCTGCCACCTCCCTTCATCACTGTCAAACACGCCCTGTGGCACATTTTAAGTTTGGGGATTAAGTCCCCTTGAATCCTGAGGGTCTCTGGGGTCCATCTAGCCCAGCAGGTACCTCAGTAAGCGCCACAGAGCTGCGTTGCACAGAGGTGTAAAAAGGGGCGTGGCCTGGACCACCTCTCTGCAATGCAGGCCTGTGGCACTTACTGGAGATACCTGGAGACACCTGGTGGGCTAGTTGGCCCCAAGGGGCCCTCAGGATTGAAAGGGGATAAATTCCCCAACTTAAAACGCGACACAGGGCGTGTTTGCACACGTCACCTCAGGCCCCGCCCCCTCCCTTCACCACTGTGCATACATGCACGTGGCTCGTTTTAAGTTGGGGGATAAAGTTCCCTTGAATCCTGAGGGTCCCTGGGGTCCAACTAGCCCACGAGGTACATCCAGTAAGCGCCAAAGAGCTGCATTGCAGAGGTGTAAAAAGGGGCATGGCCTGGACCACCTCTCTGCGACGCAGCCCTGTGGCGCTTACTGGAG
This sequence comes from Triturus cristatus, assembly GCF_964204655.1. Lineage (NCBI taxonomy): Eukaryota > Metazoa > Chordata > Amphibia > Caudata > Salamandridae > Triturus > Triturus cristatus. The sequence goes on from NC_140584.1 coordinate 255,599,655, forward strand.
GTACCTAGTGGGCTAGTTGGCCCCCAGGGACCCCCAGTATTGAAGGGGAATTAATTCCCCAACTTAAAACGCGACACAGGGCGTCTTTGCACACGTCACCTCAGGCCCCGCCCCCTCCCGTTACCACTGTGCATACATGCACGTGGCTCGTTTTAAGTTGGGGGATAAAGTTCCCTTGAATCCTGAGGGTCCCTGGGGTCCAACTAGCCCACAAGGTACCTCCAGTAAGAGCCACAGAGCTGCGTTGCACAGAGGTGTAAAAAGGGGCGTGGCCTGGACCACCTCTCTGCAATGCAGGCCTGTGGCACTTACTGGAGATACCTGGAGATACCTGGTGGGCTAGTTGGCCCCAAGGGGCCCTCAGGATTGAAAGGGAATTAATTCCCCAACTTAAAACGCGACACAGGGCGTGTTTGCACACGTCACCTCAGGCCCCACCCCCTCCCTTCACCACTGTGCATACATGCACGTGGCTCGTTTTAAGTTGGGGGATAAAGTTCCCTAGAATCCTGAGGGTCCCTGGGGTCCAACTAGCCCACCAGGTACATCCAGTAAGCGCCACAGAGCTGCATTGCAGAGGTGTAAAAAGGGGCATGGCCTGGACCACCTCTCTGCGACGCAGCCCTGTGGCGCTTACTGGAGGTACCTAGTGGGCTAGTTGGCCCCCAGGGACCCCCAGTATTGAAGGGGAATTAATTCCCCAACTTAAAATGCTCCACAGGGCGCGTTTGCAGAGTGTTGGTGGGAGGGGGCGGGCATTGGCGATGCCGGTCTTTTTTTATTTTTAAGAAGGGGAGCTGTGTGGCCCCCCTTTCTTTTCTATTATATGGGCCCTGGGGACCCCATCCCCCAGGGCCTGACCCCTATTTTATTATTATTTTTTTTAAAGTGGAAGGGGCCCGTGTGGCCCCCCACCGGAGGCCATATTCGGCCCCGGAGACCCCATCCCCGTGGCATGGCAGTGTTTTTTTTTTCTATGGAGGGGGGCTGCATGCACCCCCTCATCAGGCCTTTTATGGCGCCGGGGACCCCATGCCCTGGGGCCGGCCTTTGCGTTGTTTTTTTTCCCATTTATTTTATTATGTGGGAGGGGGCTGCGTGGCATCTCTCCCTGGCCACTTCTGGCCCTGGGGACCCCATCCCCGGAGCCGGACCTCTCATTGGGGACCGTGAGGGGAGCCCCAATGCCCCCATGGTCCCTGCCAGCTTCCCGCGTCCTGCGGGATCCGGCATTGCTTTTCCACATGGGAAGCTGCTGACATGCAGCTCCCTGTGTGAAAAAGCAATCTGGTTTGGATTTTGGAAGAGAGACAGGACTGTCATAGCAAACAGCAGTGTCCCGGGGCTGGGCACCCCGGTACACTGCAGGAGCCGGCGTCCCCAGGGCCATCACGCGGCCCCCCTCCCAACCAATGCACAGCCCCAGGGAGGTGGTGGTCCCCGGGGCTCAGGGGTCCTTAACGGACCCCCAAATTTACATATTAGTGTCTCGGGAGGTGGCGGTCCCCAGGGCGTGTGAGGAGGCTCGAGCCACCCCACACAGGTATTTCTTTTTTTTTAAAAAGAAGCCCCAGGGGGGTGGCGGGTCTGCAGGGGGGCAGTGTACCCCCCGCAAATAATTAATGAAAGTCCTGGGGGGTGGCGGTCTCCTAGGCTTGGGGGGGCCTTTGAGACCTCCCCATACATTAAAAAAAGAAGCCCGGGGGTGGCAGTCCTCGGGGCTGCAGGGGGGGCTGGGTCCCCCCGGAAATATTTATAGAAAAAAGCAAAAAATTATTTTTTGGCCCTGTGGGTCCTTGTGGCACCACCTAAGCAGGCCTAGGGGGTCATGGTGTTTCTACCCTGCCCCCTTTTCTTGTTTTGCACGTTAGTTTTTCTGTTTTCTTGTGCCTCGGTTACCGAGGCACAAGGTGGCTGCCAACACTTCCTGGTTTGGAGTGTTGACAGCCAATTAGCATAAAGCTCGTGGTGGGGAAGGTGCACGGATCCACCGCGGCCATAGATATCGAAAAATTTATTTTTGGATTATCCCAGCAACTACTGAACGGATTTACCCCATTTAAAAAAAAAAAGGCTCTTTCTGAACCAAGACCTACCTTTTTGCCAAATTTGGTGTAATTCCGTTAGGCAGTTTCAGCTGTAACCGTGTCTAAAGTTTCCTATGGGAAATTGATTTTTTCACCTCTATTTTTTTTATTTCTCAGGAACTACAGAACAGATTTACAACATTAAAAAAAAGGCTTTTATTGAACCAAGGGCTACCTGTTTGTAAAATTTGGTGTAATTCCATTCATCAGTTCAGACTGTAGTCGTGTCTAAAGTATCCTATGGGAAATAACATGGAGAAAACACGTTTTGGGACCCCCTTTTTTTCTCAGCCCCCGCTTGCCGAATCTCCCAGAAACTTTCAAGACAGGAGCTGACTGGAGCGCCCCACTAGTTTTGAACATTTCGTGAAGATTCATCAACCGGCACCAAAGTTATTGGGAAAAAAAAAAAGCTTTTCCTATGGAAACCTGGTCCTAACTATAACTGCCTCTTGGCGACCGCCAGTAGGTAATATATATATATATATATTCACCGAAAAAAACATAGGTTTTACGGATGTTATAGTTAGGAATTAGCATTTAAAAAACCTTTGAAATTCACTAAAAAACTATAGGTTTCAGGGACGTTATAGTTAGTTGGACATTTGACTCATATAAAACCAGAGAAATTTGCCCGTTATAGTTAGTTGAGCTAACTATAACACGCTCGTCCGCAATGCACTGGTGATGACGTCACATATTACATCACTCATGACATGGTCAGTGACATCACTGATGACATCTCAATTGACGTCACTGATGACTTCACTGATGACATCATCCAGTGAATGTGTGTTTCTGTAAAGTTTAAATATTTTTAATATACATCTATGCCAAGGTGTATTGAAGAATGAGTGGATTTACAAGTGCCTGAATGGATTGTTTAGTAGGTGCATGACTGACTGTATAAGTGAGTGATTGAACGTATCTTACTGAATGCATGGGTTAGTGACTAAACTGTGTGAAAGTCTGTATTAGTCTCTCAGTTGGTGTGTAAGCGGCTGCATGGGTTGGAGAGTAGCTTCATAAGTGTCTATATGGGTTATTGATTTGTTTTCTGAGTATCCGTATGGGTGCCTGAGTGTCTGTGTGGGTGGGTGGGGTGGTGTGTGACTGTGCATAGATGTCTGAGTGGGTGATTAATTGGTTGTATGGATTCCATGGTGCATCTGGGAAGGGCTGTATGGGTGAGTTAATGTGTGTATGGGTGTGTTGATGAGTGAATGAATGTCTCAGTGGTATATGTGTGAGTAACTACATATGTTTTAAGGCAGTATGTGTGAGTGTTGGAGTATATGAATGACTATACGTGAGAGTAAGTTATTTGAAGAGTGGGTGTATAAATGAGTGTCTGCTTGTATCAGTGACTGTATAACAAAGTAAGTATGTGTTAGAATCTGCATTAATAAGTGATGTGGTGTGTGTATAAATAATGGAGTTGGTGTGTATGACTATATACATGAGTAAATGGGTATGACTGACTACGTGTGTGAGTAACTCTATGGATAAGTGATGGAGTGTGACTGTATGTATAGGTGTATGAGTGCATATTATAGTACTGTATTGATGAGTAACTGAATGTATAAGGGACTGGATGTGTGTGTAGACCTAGGAAATAGTGGGTGGTATGTAGTATCTGGCATTGTTGTGTGTATGGTTTCAAAAATAGTAGTCTGTATTTTAGAGTGCCTGTATCAAAGTTTATATTAGGGCATCAGTATATGCAGCAGATTATCACGTGGATGATGTCATCAGTGATGTCATCAGTGATGTCATTTGAGATGTCATCAGTGATGTCATCAATGATGTCACTGACCATGTCACGAGTGATGTAATATGTGACGTCATCACCAGTACTTTGCTGGCGCACAAGTTATAGTTAGCTCAACTAACTATAACGGGTGAAATTCTCTGGTCAAATGTCCAACTAACTATAACGTCCCTGCAACCTATGGTTTTTTAGTGAATTCCAAAGGTTTTTGAAATGCTAATTCCTAACTATTACCTATATTTTTTCTATTTTTTGGGAATATTTTGGAACTCTATTATCCTTTTTTTTATTGTAAAAATTATGCAATGGGTTATATCTTCAAAAAAAAGTATGTATATCTTTTTTTTTTGTTGAGAAAACTGGAGTCCCGTACCGGTAGTGTACCAAGCTCCATCAGCACGTGAATACTATCCGCCATATTGCTAAACTCGTAAAGGATGCGCATTTCATATCCGACAGGTTCGTGGCACCGTGTCCCGCCTAACATCATATACGTATGAGGTCACATCAGCTGCTAATTTGGTATGCGATGGGTGTGCGGTACCAAGCCGCGCATTACGTCATATATGTATGGGGTCGTGCCGGCTGCGCATTCCGAATGCGATGAGTGCACGCTGCCAGGCCCTGTGTTACGTCATAGACGTGTGGTGTCACGCCGGGTATGCCATTCCCTCATTTTTAGGTTTCGCCTAGGCAGCAAATGCCCTGTCTCGGCTAGAGATGCTGTATACAGTATTGTGGGGGGTGCTCCACCCACTTTCTTCCCATGCTTTTGATTGGCTCAAATCTGAAATGCTGCATTCTCATTGGTTGCCGGCAAATTAGTCCCGCCTCCTTACTGCCATGACGTTATTTTTATCCTTCCATGGCTATCAGCCCCTTTACTTCAACAACTCTTTTGTTCCCCTGCCTCCCCCTGTTCCCTCCCAAAGTCCGTGACTTCTCTGACCACCACCACCACCCCCCCACCCACTCCCTTTCCTGCCTTCTTCAGCTTCCGCATTTTTGTTTACAATGCAATAGGACTCGCGTAAATACGAGTCCTATTGCATTTGTAAATGCTTTTTTTTCATATGATTGGCTGCCTGCAGTTGCACTATCTTTCACCTGACCTGTCCAGACTCTCGCATGCGCACGATGCTTTACATCGTGCGCGCCAAAAGTGTTACTCTGTAGTGCAGCAGCTGCCTCCGGCTCGGCACGCAGTGACTCGAACCACGCTCGGCTGGCTGGCTGCCTCACTTCTCTTCAAAGCGGGTGCCGAGGCCCTGTGAACGAGCCCCTGTATAACCATCCGTCCTTTGACACCAGACACACGGCCCGACTGTGCAAACAGAGGTTTAATGTCTCTCACATGGGCGGAGGCCAGTGGTGATGGATAAGAGATCTGAAAAGGTGGCTGGAGGGGTTAGTTTGGGGACAGCGGGGCTCGGCTCTTGTGATAAGAGAGGTAAATAGGTCCAATGAAAGGGGTCGCCTCTTCAAACAAGCGTTAGCTGCCATCTCTTATTGGGTCTTCAGTTAAAGGACAGACCCACACCTATGAACAGAATAACAAAGTTAACAGCCCCCTTATATTTATTTATGTAATATATTATGTAGCATCGACTCCACCCAGCGGGGTTTCATAGCGCAGTATGACGCACTCTTAAACACGGGCGGTCAACCATTTATTGATTGCTGTAAACACGCTCCTAATGCAGTTGGAATCAGTTTTGCCTTTCTTTTAAGAACGCTGACAGTGTGCTAGTTTCTTTATGTCTCAAAACTATATCTAAATAACTTTAAAGTGCATATGAGAGCAAGCGATAATCTAAAATATTTTAAACATTTATATATTTCTAACTGTAATAAACTTATATTATGGTAAATATATTTTATCAAAATCGCGTCGGGTGCGGTCTCCTTGCGTGCTTGGTGCGCGATTGCCATGTGACCTTAAAAAAAAGCCTTTGATTAGTTCATAACATTTCCCATTGTAGCAGTTGGAGAACAACACCCATTTTAGTCAATCTCTCTACAGCATTTGATGAGACACACCTCTTCTGCTTAGAGAGCTTTTTTTAAAACGTTTTGCTATGTACACATATCTTACACTACACACAACATACAACCATCATCTTCATCAATATTCAGGGTCTGTAAAGTAGCCTTCCACCTGTGATAGCCAGGCACCTAAAAGTTACATGACCAAAGTTTTCCCCACTGCCAGAGGTAACATGGTTGCATACGCAATGTAATGTGGTACGGCCCAGGGGCAGTATCATGCATAGATAATGAACACACGGACACAGATAGATAGTGGAAGTGGGTATGGGCACGTGCGCTCGTCTCCTTTTTATTACCAGGGTCACATATCCAGTGACGTCTGTGCTGAATGAGTGTGGGGTGAGTGTAAACCAGCCCTCAGGGAATGGTTGCTCCTAGCATCAACTACAACAGTAATCATTGGATCACACACAGAGATTCAATAATAAAAGGGTCAATAGTTTGTGCTGCAGTAAGGTAGGGAAAGTAGATGTGAAATAATACACAAAAGATTCTATCGTAAAAGAACCATAACTTGTGGTATACTGAGATACAGGCAGTATACCTGAAATAATACACAAAAAGATTGTATCATAAAGGGTCCATCAGTTCTGGTGCACTCAGATAGCCACATCAAAAGCATTCAGCATGTGCACAGCCAGTGATGATCCGAGCTGCTGGCAGGCCGTACTAGGAGCAATGTCTGTTGCCTACAGGACTGCATCATCTGAATTGTGAACACTGCTGTCTACAGTGTAGGCCAGAGAGAGCGGTCAGCAAGGGCCCACAGCCACGTGGCGTTGACTTGAGCTGTCCTGTTTGTAGTACTCGAAGCAACAAAAAGCGTATGCGGAGCCTGCGATGATGCGTATGCGTAGTGCGGACAGAGCGCACTGGAGCAATGTCTTTTGCCTACAGGACTGCGTCATCTACAATAGCGACTCAATCTGAATTGTGAACACATGTGTGTCTGCAGTGTAAATTGAAGGCAGTAGTCAGCACAGACATCCATGAATACTTTTTCTCACTTCCTCTTCACAAAATACAACAACATAACTTACAAAAAAATCTGCAATAAATAAATCAAAACAATTCAAATTGCGATCTCTGCGGTCCACAGTGTAGACTGTTATTCAGTGTTCTTTTCCACTACCTAAAAGAATTTGGTCATTGTACTAAACCTATAACTCATCTAAAAAAAGTTCTTCAAGCAAGTATACTAAAAGGATATTGTGTATATTTCAATAGACGTTGTAGTTAGTTGCCTACTGGATTCCGAAATTTAACAATCACCACTCGATCTGAATTGTAAGCCCTGCTGACCGCAGTGTAGGCCAGAGGCAGTGGTCATTAACGCCTCACAGCCACGTGCCGTTGGATTCGGAAGCACGGAGTTGGTTGCACCTGATCAGAGGGGGTACACAGAAATCATCACAGACTTGAACTTCTGACATCCTCAATCATACAATCAAGATCCCGTTTCACTGTTCGGACATGCTGTACCGCGGTGTAGTCCATCGACTACAGTCAACCAAGCCCAATAATCATGTGCAGCATTTAGCTACGGAAGCACAGAGTGTAATGCACCTCAACGGAGGGAGTTCTGTGAAGACCAAGCAGCAGGTAATATCGGACATCGTCCATTGTGGAATCAAGACACCATTCCACTGTTGGGACCTAGAGTTGGTTGCACCTGGTCGAAGGGAGTACCTTCATCTCCACTCTCAGATGCAGTTCTAACATCGACCATTGTGGGATCAAGACACCATTCCACTGTTGGGACCTAGAGTTGGTTGCACCTGGTCAAAGGCAGTACCTTCATCTCCACTCTCAGATGCAGTTCTAACATCGTCCATTGTGGGATCAAGACACCGTTCCACTGTTGGTACCGGTTCGCCTACTGTGTTAGTAGTATACAGAGAACTCCACGGTGCTGGGCCTCAGGCTGGGCGCTGTGTGCCTGTGTCGCGGTAGCCAGCGTTGATCTCAGAAGCCTTCCCAGCTCGCAGACCTCGGCCCAGGAGCTTCCCCCAGCACATGGTGTGCCCTCTTTCACATGCGACATGTCAAAAGGTGAACTGTGGGGCATATGTGCGTCACAGCGGCCATGACGGTTTCTGGGTACCAGCAGGCTGAGAGCATCATTCACGCACCCACCTTCACTCACGGCGTCAGCCTCGTGGCAGTGTAAGCTGCGCAGACCTGGCAGACACGTTTGCCATTCTGGAACAGAACCACACCCAGAGAAACGTGCCTTTTTTTCATACCCCTACGCTAGCCTTTCATCCGCCGAGCCATCCCACTACGCTAAAGATTTGGGCAGGGGAGGGGGCACGTACGCGCTATGTTTTCGCAATCTTCCCTACTGACTGTACTATCATGGTTGCGTCCACTGTCCGCTTCACTCAATTGACCATCAGTGTATGTTGACATGTACATGTCTGTGCTCTGCATACTCAAGTCTCTCCGGCACATCCCCTCAACACTTTGCATTGTATACTTTTTATAATCGCGAATCACTTGCCACCTTCGCAGATACTTTGCTCCCATCTCTCCCCGCATTCTGCATTGTGTGGCACAGGTGCCATGCCGTGTTTGGTTTGTGTACATAGCTAGCCACGGTTCCCACAGTACGTAGTGTCATTGTGTCTGCTAGGTGTACATGTTGTTTGTCATGTTGTATGTGATTATATAAGGTAGCTTGTTTATCCACGAGCAGTGATTTCTTCCATTTACATATCGCTGTCTTAAAGAGGATACAGAAGTTTTTCTCACAGGTGAAAAGTGCAACCACAATGGCAGTCATTCATTACTATGCAAGAATGTCCAACTGCACGACACTTCTAAGCTTACAGCCCCCAATCTTACGTGCTTTCTTAAAAGCACGCCAACTCCCACAATCAGACCAACATTCACACAGCTTTCTAACAGCAGTTATCTGGTTCTTAATAACATAGACTGCTATGGAATGTGAGCTGTCATAACGTATGTCCTTACTGTTTCAAACCGAGTAACTTCCTGTGGCAATGTCTATTCCCACCCACACAAAGTAACTCCCGCAGTTCAACTTGGCCTTCAATACCTACTTTGAAAACAGATTTAATTAAACTGAGCAAACTGAAAGCTCTTTTATTTCAAACAGAAGTGTCCCTCACTTCTGCAAAAGAAATGTATCGACTGCAGATAGCACAAACTTCAAGTAAAATACAGTCCCTTTTAAATACGAAACTCCCATTACACTTTGTGAATTGTTACACAATTTTCAACACATCTGACACTCAAGGTCTGGCACAGTTTTTCAACACTGTCTCCTCCTTGTCACAGACTTTCAAACTGTTTTTGGTATAATACCAGACTTCATTCATTCGATCATCTCTGTAATAACAGGAACAGTGCCCATAATTCTCGCTCTGTTTGCGGCTCTCTAACTACTATTTTTGCTTGTAAAAAATGGCTGCGCTCCCTGTGGTAACAATCATGTCCGACAGAATACGTCTCTACGCAAAGCTACATGAATACCGTGAAAAAATTGAACAACTTTTCGGCTGCCAGCCTCTATCTATTATCGGAGCCAGCTACAACATGACATTTATTTACATATATGCAATCTGCATGCAATCATCTTTTTATTGCAAAACTTGCCCATTCGACTGGTGAATGGATCTATGCCTTGCCAACATCCCAATAATCGCTCCCGATATCCAGCAGGTAATGAAGTATCTTGAAAACCATGAACTTGATTGTTTGGGCATTGGAGCAATGGCGGACGCAACGCAAAAAGGTATCCTGGCGGAATGGGATTTCTGCACAGTCGCGAAAGATCTCCTGCAATGTGCGACCTTTGTCAACATAGCAGATTGCGTGCCAATTCAAATTGCCGCTCCAACGTTCGAGGAGCATTACTGTCCCTTCGAGGATATGAATTGGATCGCTTTGCTTTTCTCACACGATGGCAACAATCGCCTCTTGGAACATTACGCATCTCAAGCCACTGAAGAACTTCCGGACTGCAATCTCCAAGACTTGTAAGAAATTCACGTTATCCTTGGATTGATTTTTCCAACTTTTTTGACTTTTTCCTATACATTTTTTTAATACACTTCAATTGAACTATTTTCATATAATAACTTTCTAAGTATACTCAGGCATTTGAACTCTGTTTTCATTATTGCCCCTTACGTCTCCAGCCTAGCCAGGGATGGGTGATGTATAGCCTATGCAAATACGCTATTTACTTGCTAAATTAGCCTAAACCCGACATCCATTTTGAAACCATGTCTATTCTTTGTGCACATGTCTCTCTGCCTGCCTTTTATCCACAAAGCCCTTTCACACAAATTAGCTCATCCTCAGCCTCTGCTCACAAGCTGGTGATCAAGATAAAAAAACACGACATTGTTTAGGAACTAGTTGGCACAGTCTGGTAATCGTATCCTACCTTTATTTTCATTATAGAATTTACTCATTCATGTCTAATAGCTATTGTTTATGTCACATGGAACTGTAACATGTAATGTGCAATTCACTGATGCAGCAGCTTAGGTTTGAATACAGCAGAAGCAGTTGGAGTTTGCCTCAACTCGATGCATTAGCTCTTGCACAAGAATTTTTTTTTGAAAGGGCTGAAGACAATAATGTATGGTTTGACGAGAAGGGTACCGAATGTGCTTCTGAGAAGCGCAATGTTTGTGTTCCTCCTCAAAGTTCCGATGTGAGTAGAACTATTTCCAATTCTGACCCACACCAGATTGAATCTACTGTAGAAGAGATTGCTGACTTTTCTGCTGTTGATAATTTTGTGTTACAAAAAAGGAGTACCAGGGCACCTAAGAAGTTTGATGATTACATTTTGGATTTTTTTTTTCTTTTCTTAAAGGATACATGTGGTAATCGTATCCTACCTTTATTTTCATTATTGAATTTAGAGTCATTCATGTCTAATAGGTATTGTTTATGTCACAAGGAACTGTAACATGTAATGTGGAATTCACTAATGTAGGAGCTTAGGTTTGAATACAGCAGAAGCGGTTGGAGTTTGCCTCAGCTGGATGCCTTAGTTCTTGCACCAGTGGGTCCATTTATGGCACTTAAATAAAGACACTTTTTATATAACTTGCAGACTCCATCGCTTTATTACACACAGCCACTTTCTTAGACACACCTGATTTCACCATTTGTCTTCTGTGGCATTGCAACATTCTGCATTATATTCTTCATGATTATTTCTCTATTCCTGCTTGCTAAAACACTGCATTCGAGTCTTCACACCGGTAGGGGTGAGTAGTTCGCTTCCCACTCCCTGTATAATATAAACGCATACTAACACTACTTACACAGGAATGCTACAGCGGCCAGTATCCTACAGCGCCCACAGCACATCACTTTACAGCAATCAGCTCACGGCTTAGGCTCACAGTTTGATCCCCGAGTCTTCAGACCGGTAGGAGTGAGTAGTTTGCTTGCCCCTCCCACTATAGTCTAAACGCATACTAACACCACTTGGACAGCTATGCTACAGCGCCCAGAGCACATCAGTTTACAGCAATCAGCTCACGGTTTAGGCGCACGGTTTCATCTCCGAGTGTACCGGCAACTCACCTCAGAACCATCTCACTCTGGGCAAAACAGCACTTTCACACCGGTAGGGGTGAATACTTCGCTTCACACTTCCTCTATGCACACCCTAACCACCCCACAGAGCTCACAGCGCTCCTACCCTCCTCTTTCCTACTTTTTTTGCCCTTTTTTCCCCTTACTCGCTTCAACTGAATCACAAAATGGCTGCCAACACTTCCTAGTTGCAACCGTTCGCAGCCAATAACCAGCAAGCTCTTGCTCGTAACACCTCAGCCAATCAGATGGCAGAATTCCCAAATTTCGATATCTGTAAATTTCGATATTTCTCCAAAACTACTTAACGGATTTACACCAAATAAACAAAAGCGTGCTTTCTAGACGAAAACCATTCTCCCTGCCAAATTTGGGGTAATTTCGTTCACCCGTTCGACTTGTAGCCTTGTCTAAACTTTCCTAAGGAAATTGCATGGAGAAAACACGTTTTGGGACCCCCCTTTTTTCTCGGCCCCTCCTTGACGAATCACCCCCATACTTTCAACATAGGAGCTGATATGAACAAAAATTTCATGAAGATGCATCAAAGGACGCCAAAGTTATAAGCAAAACCAAAAATGCTCTTCCGATGGAAACTTGGTCTTAACTATAACTATATATATATATATATATATCCAAACAAGAGCACAACTATGGGTATATGGCAATATAGGTTTTATTGCAACAGCAAGACGTGTTTCGGTATAACCTGCCTTTTTCAAATGCTTGTTCGTACACCTTATTTTTCACTGTCCCAATTTAAAAGGTCCCTGCCTCCCTTTGAGGATTCGATATGGCCAGTGAGAAAATACTTCAATTCTTCAAATTAAGTGCTGTTTCTAAAGCTTGCTGGAATAATTTGTGACTTTAAATTTTGTAAATTGGCCCGATTACATAATTTGGCCTCTTTGCGTACAATGGCAGCCCATTATCGTTACTACAATCTCATGTCCACCGATGGATGAGGGCTACCTGCTATTTCATGCACACTGGCCCTTTTTACACCTCTCTACAACGCAGCTCTGTGGCACTTACTGGAGGTACCTGGTGGGCCAGTTGGCCACCAGGGACCCTCAGGATTGAAGAGAAATTAATTCCCCAACTTAAAATGCGCCACAGGGTGTGCTTGCACACATGTCACCTCAGGCCCCGCCCCCTCCCTTCACCACTGTGCAAATGCACCCCGTTGCGTGTTTTAAGTTGGGGGATTAAGTCCCCTTGAATCCTGAGGGTCCCTGGGGTCCAACTAGCCCACCAGGTACCTCCAGTAAGCGCCACAGAGCTGTGTTGCAGAGAGGTGTAGAAAATGGTGTGGCCTCTGAACACCTCTCTGAAACGCAACTCCCTGGCGCATACTGGAGGTACTTGGTGGGCTAGTTGGCTCCCGGGACCCTCAGTACTCAAAGGGGAATTAATTCCCCAACTTTAAACGCACCAGGGGGCGCATTTGCTGAGTGTTGCAGGGAGGGGGTGGGCCTTACCACGATGCCAGCTTTATAAAAAAAAAAATTAAGCAGGGGGGCTGTGTGACCCCCTTCTCTTGGCTTTTTTTTGCCCTAGGGACCCAATCCCCCAGGGCCTGGCCCCCTTTTTTAAAAATAAAAAAGTAAATGGGAGTGGGGCCACGTGAGCCCCCTCCCGTGGCCAATTCTGGCCCCGGTGACACCATCCCCCGGGGCATGGCCACACACATTGTTTTTTTATAGAAGGGGGGCTGCATGGCCCCCCTCCTGAGGCCTCGATTGTCCCCGGGGACCCCATCCCCCGGGGCCTGCCTTTGTTTAATATTTTAGGGGGGGGGATGAGGGCTGCATGGCCCCGGGGACCCCATCCCCTAGGGCCTGGCCATTCTTTTTTATATTTTTTTGTGAGGGGGCCGCGAGGCCCCCCTCATCAGGCCAAATATGGCCCCGGGGACCCCATCCCCTGGGGCCTGGCCTCTCCTTACTTTTTTTTCAATAAAAAAATTCTCAGGGGAGGGGGCCACATGGACCCCCTCCTGGGCCACTCCTAGCCCCGAGGACCCCATACCCCGGGCTGGCCCTCTCCTTTGGGGACCGTGGGGGGAGCCCCAATGCCCCCACAGTCCCAGCCGGCTCCCCGCATCCTGCAGGAGCCGGCATTGCTTTTCCACATGGGGAGCTGTTAACATGCAGCTCCCCATGTGGAAAAGCAATCTGCTTTGCTTCATTGAAGTGAGAGCAGGTTTCCCTGCTCTCGCTTCAATGAAGCAAAGAAGTTTGCAATGACAGGGCGGGAGCCGCACGGCTCCCGCCCTGTCATTGCAAACAGCAGTGTCCCGGGGTGGGCACCCCGGGACACTGCAGAAGCCGGCCCTGGGGGGTGGCGGTCCCCAGGGCCATCACTGGCTCCATGAGGGGGGCCACACGGCCTCCTCACAATCAATGCACAGTCCCGGGGGTGGTGGTCCCTGGGGCATGTGGGGGGGCTCAAGCCCCCCCACACAGGAGTATTTTTTTTTTTAAACCCCGGGGGTGGTGGTCCCTGGGGCAGTGTGGGGGGGATTGAGGCCCCCCATACATTTTCTAACTGCCCCCGGGACCTGGCCCACGCGGGGGCTTAAATTAAACAAAGCGTGGAAGCCAACTCATCCATAGAGTTGCTCACACGCCTAGTCAGTAATGCAAAGAATGAATCACTTACCCATTTAATCATGTATACAGTTTTACGCACCAACTTAGTTATTTTTAGACATACCACATAACTTATTTATACAGATACTAACACATATGTACTGTCTTATACAATCACGGATAGAAGCAGACACTTATTTATACACCCTCTCTTGAAATAACTTAGTCTCACGTATACTCATTTATATACTCCAACACTCACATATAGTGGCTCAAAACATATGTAGTTAGTCACAGAGACATTTATTCACTCACCAACACACCCATAGACACACTAACTCACCCATACAGCCCTTTCCAGATGCACTTTTTAATCCATACAACCACTGAATCGCCCACTTAGACATCTATGCACAGACTCACACACCCACCCATCCACACAGACACTCAGGGACCCATACAGATACTCAGACAACAAATCAATAACCTATATAGACACTCATGTAGGTATTCAGCAACCCATGCAGTTGCTTACACACCAATGGAGAGACTAATACAGACTTTTTACACAGTTTAGTCACTAACCCATGCATTCAGTAAGACACGTTCAATCACTCACTTATACAGTCAGTCATACACATAGGAAATAATTCCTTTAGGTACTTGTAAATGCATTCATTCTTCAATACACCTTGGCATATATATATAAAACATATTTACATTTAATAGAAACACACATTCACTGGATGATGTCATCAGTGATGTCATTTGAGATGTCATCAGTGATGTCGTCAGTGATGTCACTGACCATGTCATGAGTGATGTAATATGTGACATCATCAGCAGTGCATTGCGGGCGCACGGGTTATAGTTAGCTCAACTAACTATAACAGGCAAATTTCTCTGGTTTTATATGAGTCAAATGTTCAACTAACTATAACGTCCCTGAAATCTATGTTTTTTTTAGTGAATTTCAAAGGTTTTTTAAATGCTAATTCCTAACTATAACGTCTGTAAAACCTATGGTTCTTTCAGTGAATATATATATATATATATATATATTCACTGAAAAACCATAGGTTTCAGGGGTGTTATAGTTAGCTGGACATTTCACTCGTACAAAACCATTGAAATTCCTCCGTTCTACTAACTATAACTCGCATGCCCGCAATCTACTGCTGATGACTTCACATATTACATCTACTGGATGATGTCATCAGTGATGTCATTTGAGATGTCATCAGTGATGTCATCAGTGATGTCACTGACCATGTTATGAATGATGTAAGATGCGACATCGCCAGCAGTGGATTGCGGGCACGCGAGTTATAATTAGTAGAACTAACTATAACGGAGGAATTTCAATGGTTTTGTTCGAGTGAAATGTCCAGCTAACTATAACACCCCTGAAACCTATGGTTTTTTCAGTGAATTTCTAAGGTTTTTTAAATGCTAATTTCTAACAATAACACCCCTGAAACCTATGTTTTTTTCAGTGAATTTCAAAGGTTTTTTAAATGCTAATTGCTAACTATAACATGTCTGAAACCTATGGTTTTTTCAGTGAATTTCAAAGATCTCTTAAATGACAATTTTTAAATGTAATAATAGTTATATTTATTTTTTTGATACTGATTTTCTACATTTGTTTAACTATTTATTTTTACATATTTAATTTTTTAAATTACATTATATATTTTTAATATAAACGGAAATTTTTTTTTTTTAAATATTGAAACTCTAATGTTTTTTGTTTTTGTTTTATATATATATTTTTTAATATATTTATATTATTTTCTTTATTGTTTTTTCTAAAATAAAATTTTAAGTCGCGCACCCAAAGAGTACCTTCTCGATCGCTGCGCGGAACCTAGCCGCCATTTTTGGATTGTTGTGTAGGATCCGCGTAGGATGTGCTATGCGACCGGTACGCGACTCCAGGCACATACGCGATACATACGTATTACTTTACGTGACGGTCGTGCGCTTGCGCGTGATGTCATATACGTGTTCAACGCATTAGGAGTCGCGCACCCAGCGCGTGCACACTAGGGGGCCGCGCTGAGTGCCTCGCTGGATGCGCGACTCCTAATTTGCCAGTAAAAAAAAAAATTAGCACCTATCACTAATTTCTATTTTCCCGGGGACCCCATCCCCCGGGGCCTATATACAACGTTGGGGACCGTGGGGGGAGCCCCAATGCCCCTACAGTCCCAGCCGGCACCCCGCGTCCTTCGGGAGCTGGCATTGCTTTTCCACACGGGAAGCTGCTAACATGCAGCTCCCCGTGTGGAAAAGCAATATGGTTTGCATTTTGAAAGAGAGAGCAGATTTCCCTGCTCTCTCTTTCAAAATCCAAACCAAGTTTGCTATGACAGGGTGGTAGCCTCGGCTCCCGCCCTGCCATAGCAAACAGCAGTGTCATGGGGTGGGCACCCCGAGACACTACAGGAAGCGGCCCTGGGGGTGGGGGTCCCCAGGGCCATCGACGGCTACAGGAGGGGGTTACACGGCCCCCCTCCCACAATATAAAAAGCCCCGGGGGTGGTGGTCCCTGGGGCTTGGGGGGCCTTTGAGCCCTCCCACCCATTTTTTTAAAGCCCCGGGGGTAGCGGTCCCCGGGGGCAGGGGGTCTTTGAGCCCCCACCCATTTATTTTGTAGCCCTGGGGGACGGTGGTCCCCGGAGCTGGGGGGCCCAATGGGCCCCCATCAAATTTAATATTTTTGCCCCCGGGATTTGGCCCCCCCGGGGGCTAATTATTAAAGAAGCGCGGGAGCCCGCGCTTCGTTTTATTAGTTTTTTTACGGCAGGATCCGCGCACCCTGTGTGCATTTTGCAGTTTTTCCCAAAATTTGGGAGGGCCCTGGGGGTCCTTGTGGGACCCCCTAAGCAGGTCTAGAGGGTCAGAGTATTTCTACCCTGCCCCCTTTATACGTTTTGCACACTTGATCCACTGATTTCTTGAGCCTCGCTTCTACCGAGGCACAAAATGGCTGCCAACACTTCCTGGTTTGGAGTGTTGTCAGCCAGTTGACAGCCAATTAGCATGCAGCTCGTGATCGGGAGGGTGCGCGCTGGGTGCGCATAGGGTGTATATATATATATATATATATATATATATATATTTATATATATATATATATAATATATTCACTGCAAAAAGCAACAGTTACAAGTCAGCAATTATAGTTCTCAAGTAACTATAGCTCATAAGTCAGGCAACTATAGCTCGTTCCCCCTCCATGCACACTTTTCTCATCATTAATTTTGCAGCAAATGTTGCAGTGATATTATCAATGATGTCATAGAAGATGTCATGAGTGATGTAATATGTGGGGTAATTAGTAGTGCAGGGCGAGGGCATAAGTTATATTGCAGGACACAATTTCCTTTCTGTAGAAGTACGGACCCCATAACATGTAATGCGATCTTGATATAAATTGTTTCCCATTTTCTCAATTGTTACCAGAACAAGTGTAAATAAGATGTACAATTTGTTTACATTAGGTACATAAATTATGAAATAGATGGGTGTAGGGCAGCTGGACCCCTGTCACAAACCAGTTACAATATGGCAAAAATGTATTTACTCACCTGGGTTCTGCCTAACAGTCTGTTTGCATTGTTTATGACATACTGATACGGAGCACACTGATTGATTTAAAACATGATTTGTTCCTATGTCACCTGACCTGTGATCAACTAAACCTTTTTCTCCAAAACGAATCAGGCTGTATTTTCTCTTTACTTTATCATATAAACCCATGCTGGATCATTGGATTTGAATTGCGGTCCATTTTCTTTTTACTACGTGGACCCACTCAGACATTCTTGCATCCACTCAGAGACCAACTCAGACACTCACGCACCCACTCACAGACCCACTCAGAAATTCACACACCCACACATAGACCCACTCAGACACTTTTGCACCCACTCACTAACCCACTCATACACTCTTGCACCCACCCAAAGACCCACTCAAACACTCAGGCACACACTGACAGACCCACTCAGACACTAACACACCTAGTCATTCACCCAATCAGACACTGATGCATCCACTCACAGACTGCCTCAGACACTGACACATCCATTCACAGACCGACACAGACATTCACACACCCACTCACAGACCCACTGAGACACTCGTGCACCCACTCACAGACCAAGTCAGATCCTCTCACACCCACTGGCAGACCCGCACACTCATACATGTACTAACACATCTATATATTCATTCACACAGGTACTGACACACCCACACACAGTCACATACACACTCAAAAACCTGTACAGTCACTGATAGACCTAGCTACACACGCAAACATCTACATACATACATAGTAAGCAGATTTCTTTTTTACTACAATCTTCATGGTTATTTTTTTTTTTACTGATCAATGATCATTATTAGGTGTAGGTGAAGAATTCCGCTCCACTGGTGGATTTCGCCAAGTTTTTGTTCCGAAAAACTCTGAGAAGTGACGTGGAGTGGAGTTTTTACTCTTGAATGGCTCGCCAAAGTTGAATTGGCGAGCGCTCACGAAACAAAATCACGCGCTAGACCTCCTCCCAATGGGATGTCTTTAAGCGGGTTGTCATGGCAGGTCACGACCACTCACGTTGAGAAATCTGCTGCTCATATTGAGGATGCTGCAGCTGGAGTATAATGTCTACTCGAGTGGCAGAAAGCAGCAGCGCCCTCTGGCACAATTCGTAGTGCCATAGTTTTTATTTTACAGCACAGGACAAACTCCCGGCGGTAAAAATCAGTGCGACTTAACAGACTCCTCCGCTGGCGGAACTCTGCAGAGCACGCAGAGTTTTTCTGCCACTTTGCAGAGTTCTGCAAAGTAAAACTCTGTGAACTCTGCTCAGGCCTAGTCAGTATCTCAACAGTACCTCATTTTTGGTGTATAAGTATACAACCTGAGAACAGTAGAGGGGAAAATGGACCCAGAGAACACATTTTTACACCAATAAACAGGTGACATTTTGCACAGTGAGTATCCATCTCACTCAAATCTTTCACAAACTGCTGGTGTTATGATGATTGCCGCTGATGAATGTTCTCCCATGAGTGCTTTAGAGGTGAAATATTCTGGTGCACCTAGTATCTCTTGCACCATTCAGTTGTACACCCTTTCATGAATTGTTTTTAAGTGCTTCCATTTGCAACTTGTTCCATGTGAATACTTTGTGGCAGTGCTGCTGGGTAACTGTATGCTGCAAATTTTACACTGCGCATATTTAGCTGTAAGCTTTTCCCCTTAAGGAATTGTAAAAGGATTTTAGATATCACTTTCTTTGTGCTTGCTGGTGTAAAGATATACCTGCATGTGTATAAAGTGGTTGTTCACAAAACTGTATTTGTAAATAGTTAAATAAGTTATATTATGTGATTGTTGTTTGTTGCTAATCTTTATGATTGCTTTTCCCTACTGTTCAATTGTGACTGTTTAAAAAGTACATCATTTATGGGGAGGTGGGTAAAGAAGCTGAGTACAGTAAAAGAAAGAGAAAATGAAATGCTTATTTATATTAATACATATCTTTAAAGTATGAAAAATGTCTAGTTATTTCTTTGAAATATGTATTTTTTCATTGTTGAAAATGTAAGTTACTTTTGTAAATCTATTAATAGTAAAACTAATAAATATTTCTGTCCTTTTCTTTTTATGCAGATCAATGGCAACATCAATTGGGATAATGTACTTTACTAATTAGTTCTTGTAGTATTGTTCCATAACTTTAGATTTTGAGAATGCACACCCAAAGACAGATGGCTACAGTTACTAACACACCTACTCACACATCAGTACAGCAACTCACACACCCAGCTACACACAGATAGAGGTATTCACACAGGCTCACACTGATACAGCCACTGAACTACCTAGACACACATCGATACAGTCACTGACACACCCAACTAAACAAAGATACAGGCACTGACACATCCAGTCAAACACTGATGCAACCAATAACATACCCAGGCAAACACTAACACACCCAGGGACTTACAAATGCAGGCACTCACACACCCAGGCATACAGCAATACAGACACTCACACACCCAACCAAGCACCAATGCATCCAATAGCACACTCAAGCACAGACTGATGCACACACTGAGACACCCAGAGATTTATCAATGCAGACACTGACACACCCAGCCATACAGCAATGCAGACACCAACACACCCATCCAAACACTAATGCATCCAGTAAGACATCCAGGCATGCACTGACGCATACACTGACACACCCAGGGACATACCAATGCAGACACAGACACACCCAGCCAAACAGTAATGCATCCAATAACACACTTAGGCACACACTGATGCAGACACTGGCATACCCATGCTCACACTGATGCATATCCTTACACACCCAGGCACATACTGATGTATACAGTAGCACACCAAGGCACACACTCATGTATACACTAACACACTCAGGCTCACATTCTTGCATACACTAAAACACCCAGGCACACACTGATGCATACACTAACACACCCAGGCACACACTAATGCATACACTAACGCACCCAGGGACACACTGACATATACATTGACACACCAAGGCACACACTGATGCATAAACTGATACACCCAGGGACATACCGATACAGACACTGACACACCCACAAACCCAGGCATCCAGCAAAGCAGACACTGACACACCCAGCCAAACAGTAATACATCCAATAACATACCCAGGCACACACTGATGGATACACTGACATACCCAGGCTCACACTGATGTATATGCTAACACACCCAGGCACACACTGATGCATACACTGACACACCTAGAGATGTACAATGCAGACATTGGCACACCCAGGCTGCATGTAAATGAAGCCAGTCTGGAAATGCACAAGGTTGCACTTCCAGGCCATCTTCTTTTACAAGTACTTGCTGATACATGTGCACCTCCCTGGGAATGCAGCCTCGGGTGCACCCCACAGTTTGAAGACCAGTGTGTTAGAAGAAAAAAAATCATGACCAGTGTTAACAACTTTCAAAGCACACAGAGGTAGAAACAGAAATCATTTGGACAATTTCTATATTTTACTGTCTTTTCAGGCCCCTGGTCAAGCAGCAATTGGGCCAGGCATGTTTGTTAGGATGCTATTATGATAACACCATGCTCTCTTCACAGGCTAATTGTCCTACAAATCTTAGCAGTTGTAAAAACAAAATGGCAGCTTCTGGCATCCCAGTGGAAGTCATGCTGTGGCAGCTAGTGAAGCAAACCATATACAAGCGATCTCTAAACAAAACACACACTTTCATGCATAAACATGTGCCTCAAAAAATGATGCAAAAAATATTTTCTGGAAAAAGTGACTGCAGAATCCACAATAAGCCTTACAGAAGACATACAGAGAGTGGTGGAGGGGAGAGGTCTGAAAGGAGAGACAGCTGTGAAAGTGCTTCACAAAGTGACCCGCTTTTTTTTACCTTCTATCCTCAGCATACCTTCTGTGTCTGAGAATAGCCTCCTTTCAGTCTCATGCCTGCCTGCGTCAATTCTTCTTATTGGAATTCTGCAGTAAGCTGATGCCTCATTTCATAGATCACAACCTCTCCTGCTTATAACCCTATCTCTGTAATCTAGTATTACCTAATCGCCGCTAGCCTATCTATCTCACCAACCACTCACCTAAAACCACATAGCCCCCACTAATGATCACACCTACCTGATATTAATGTATCACAACGGTACTATAGTAAATGCATTCAATGTTTTCTTGAGAGCATATGACTAATTGCCATAACCAAAATAACCACTAGATTTACCACTAACATTGGGTTCCAGAGTAGTGTGCTTCTCACAAAAAAGCGCTTCAATGCCTTATCAGTGGTAGTAAGCTCTTTGTAAATCCAATTACAATTACAGTATCTACATTGAACTGTTTAGACATGTGTTATGTATCTACATTGAATCATTGAGAACTCTCCCTAGTTTTGCCATCTCCTTTCTTTCATCAAATTGTTCATTTTCTGCATTGAGTGTTTACGTACATTTGCACTGAGGCAGGATACTCTTTGTGCTATCCTCGTGGTTAGCTCGTGTTCGTGCAGGTCTGAGGTTCTAACTCCAGCAGTTTGGCAGTTAGAAGCTGGATCTTGCCCTGGCATCAGTAAAACCAGTGGACTCTTTGCACTAGTGAAATTAATGGCCTACGTTGTTTCCTGTACTTTTCCTTTAGTGAGATATCTTCCCAATGTTGTGGTCACTATGAGACACTACACTCACACTAAAACATTGTGAAGTCTGCCTCATGACTACATTAAATAATGGCTGATTTTTATGTTTATTAAATATTAACAAATTTATATTTGTGTATGTTATTTGTGATAAGAGGTTAGATATGTCTACTTTTACAACCTGATTAGGAAGAGATGAAGGTCCAATATGTTTATCTGGAAAACATATTTTATGCACATCACTCTACACTTCAGATATGGTAACACTAAGGGGAATATTTACAAAGAAGTGACGGGGCGCTGCATTAGCCTTCTTGGCTGAACGCCGTGCTCCGCCACTTCGGAAACGCAAGGCTGCACCGTACTTACAACAATACGGTACATCCCTGTGTTTCCCCCTGCACTGGCGCTAATTTCAGCTGCCTAGTGCCATCACAGACACCCTTGCACATTAGTGCAAGGGTACCTGCGTTAGGGGGACAGATTGTTCATGTGCAGGAAGGTGTCCCTTCCTGCACATGAAGAATCTTATATGTCGATTTGTAACTTCTATGTGTGCTGCTTTGTGCAGCACACATAGAAGTTGCAAATCTTCATTTTTAAAATGATTGTTTCTGTGCAGGAAGGGACCACATAAACAATCATGTATTGCATTTTGCTGTTTCTACACGTGCTGCACAATGTAGCACACTAAGAAACAACAAAAAACGAGGAGAAGTAAAGCATTTGTCCTTGTTTTGTCATGTTAAGACCATTTTTTTTGTTTTAATTTTGGTGCTGCCTCTTATAAATGCCACCCTTGTAAATAGAAGGCAGCATCAAAATCAATGGTTGTTGCGACACAACACCCACCGCAACACCCATTGCCCACCTCTTTCATGCTAAGTATAGCGTGAAAGAGTGCTTTATTTACAAGACAGGGTTAAACCACGTTAAATTGCTTAACTCTGTCTTGTAAATAAGGCAAAGCCCGTATTGCCATAGGAGTGTCTTTAACCCCTTGTACGCTCATGACGGAACCACGCCGTCATGAGCCACGGGCGGCGTGTGCTCATGACGGCGTGGTTCCATCATGCTGCGGCCGTTGGCGGCCGCTCCTCCCACGCGGCTCTAATGCCCCACCTGAGCGGGCGAAATAGAGAGTGGGCGGAGTCGTGACGGAACCACGCCGTCATGAGCACAGCTCGCCCGTGACTCATGACGGCGTGGTTGCGTCACGAGCATGGCGGCGCCGTGCTCACCTCTCACCCCCCCCAGCGCTGCGGCGGAATTCGCGCCGCAGCGTAGGGGTTAAAAGTTATGTTCCTGTGGCAATAGGGGCTTGTAAATATGCCACTAACTCTTTGCAAGCTTGCTGCTTTCACAGTGGTAAACAATGGTTTCACACACAACATTCTCCGTCAAACTACAGTTAATGTTCACTTCACCCTTTGTCATTACAGCCAATAGAAGCCACATATACCTTTGAAATCTCTTTCTTCTGACACAGTGCTTGCCTGAGCGGTGCATGAGTTCCCTTTAAATCTCTCATGTTATTGCAGTAGTGACAAGAATGGCTGCTATTTTGTGAAGCACTTTATTGAACATGACCCATGGTGTGACTGTATGATATCATTGATTGAGTTGAGAACAAACGTGCAGTGAACAACTTATTTGCAAATGGAATTGAGAGGAGTAGATTTTGTTTAAGGAAAGATGTCTGCCAAGAGTCACATTTACATAATCTCTTATTTAACAGAATCAGTTACATAATACATTAGGGAACATTTCACATAATTTTGTCTCAAATTTATATATTATTCACAGATGCAAAAATGGTGAAAACTGTTCTAATGACAATCATATTTACACTGATGCTTACTTGTCAACGGATACCACTGGAATCAAGATATACTTGGCTAATGAGTCCAAACTAGGATGAAAACGGTTCAGGATTGCTTGTGTTTCCGTTCAGGGAACCCGAGCTGGCAGTGTTATATTCCTGGTTAGGCCCATGTAGCGAAGCAGCTTATTTCTGACATTATCCTCACAAATAACATTTTAAATCTGTGACCTTTTGTATACATTTGCACGCACGACAATGTTGGATTAGTTTCTCTGAAACTAAACTTGTTTTACATCTAGCTTTGCACAACATTATTACAACGCCCTGAACATCATGTACAAGGTCTTGTACCTTGCTACGTACAAATGTCATCACTATCTTCATTCACAGGGTGACAGGGCTATCTACATATCCGCAACATCACTAATCCATGCATAAATCGCAAGGCTGCTTTCTACTACAAAAGAAGAGCACATCAATAGATTAGTAGAGGAGGTACTTCCGCTGACACCACGGGTCCTTGCATGCTAAGAAATCACAATGCAGCAGTCTGACATCTCGTGAGGGGTATCCAGTTCGTGACCAAGACGGGGTCCTTCACTCTATACCATCAGATAATGGGGTTGGGGCCTCCCTTGGGGGGATTCTTGGCTCTACACCTACACATACTCTAGGTACACTTGTAGTTGGGTTTGCATAGTAGGAGTACACTAGATTACTTCCTTGTTTGTATGCCTGCATATATACAATTGTTTAGCACCGTGGTAGAACTATATCTGCTATTCACGCTTTTGGTGCTTGTAATCACGTTTATCTGCTTCTGTCTACTAATCATTGCAGCTCACGTATTTTGTGCAAGAATAACCTTGGTTCAATAAATATTATTGGAAACATCCCACTATGTATGCTCTGTATATTTCTCTGAGGATAAGTAAGCATGAGTGATTGAGTAAAAGGTACTGTACTGTTTCCACAATCCCTGAGGGGTCAGGGTTGTCATGTTCAGTGGTTGCCGGAAAACATTCGCTCCCTAGTAAGGTAGGAAGGCTTACAGTGGCACTGTAAGCTAGCTGGTCTATAGGTCAACATATCCTGCGCGGGTGTCTGGAATCAATCTTTTTTTTTTTTTTTTTTTTAAAAACCTTTATTACAATTTCAGAGAAATACAAGTATGGGCCTACAACCAACAGGCCGGCCGCTAAAATGCAGTGTAACCCTAGGCACAGCTGAACACTCACATCGATGAAGCAACAAAAAGGGGTTCACTGGAGAGTTAATCATCGCAGTCGGCCGCAGCCGCAGTCCATAAACAAACAAGAAAGGTTTAATATTTTTAGGAAACGAAAAACAGCAAACATACAAGGCAGAGGAAATTAAGAGCAGTAGCATGTGCCCCTCGTATCGAGGGAGTAATCCAACCCGGGTAGACAGAGGGGGGGGGGGGGGCAAGGCCGAAGAAACCAAATTTGCATGTCGCAGGAGCATACAGGAATGCGCGTGCTAGGGAGACAGAGCGGCATCTATCTCACGCATCTGAGGCAGGGCGCATATACCTCCACGATAGGAGTTCCAGGGGCCCCACACCTTAATCCACTTCCCAGGCTTGCCTCTCGCAACATACACCGTTTTCTCTCTGAACATACACCAGTCCATGTGTTCTTTCCACTCGGAGACCGTGGGTGGCCTCTGGGAGCCCCACAATTGTGCAATGTCACGCTTCGCTACCATATAGCCCAGAGTCACCCAGTGCGTCTGCGTCACATTGTAATCAGTCGGCTCCCAGACATTCAGCAAACATCTTCGTGCCTCTGGCAACAAGGCAACACGCGTGACTTCTTCTAGCACCGCATGCACTCTGCCCCAAAACCGAGTCACCTCCGGACATTCCCACAGGATATGGAGGAAACTCCCCAGGAGTCCACAGCCTCGCTTACACAAACCATCCACCGAATACCCCATACGCATCAGAGCAGGCCCCGTGACGTACACTCTATGGAGTATTTTAAGCTGGACGAACCGCAACCGGGCCGGGATAGCCACCTCTTTCGGGGAGGCCACCGCAGACACCCAATCCTCGTCGTCCAGTTCCAAACCGTCGGCAATTCATGTCTCCCGCAATGAAGCCAACAAACCCATCCGATCATTAATAAGCTTCTCATAAATCAGCGATATGGTGCTATCCGGCACATAGCCGTCCAATATCCTGTCCTCCAACGGGGAATGCTCCGGAATAGCCGCCACGTCCGAAAACACGGAACACAAGGCATGATGGATCTGAGCATACCGATAGTATTCCCTATCATTCAACTGGTATTCAGTTTTCAGCATGTCGAACGTCTTAAATTTCCCTTTCGTCCAGAGATCCCCTACCCTGCTGATACCAATCGTATCCCACTTATCAAAGCCTTTCGTGGTATACAGATAACCCAAACGCTGGGACGCGTATAATGGCGTAGCCCGAGTCAAACGATCCCTTCACCCCATCGCCGCATTTGCTGCATGCCACACCTGTACCGCGACCCGCGTCGGGCCCGTCAACCGCGCATCAAGGGACCCCGAGTATAGCGCTCGGTTATAGTCTCCGCCCGGCAATAACAATTTGTCCATCTCAAACGCCGGGTTCAAAGCAGGGCCATACATCCCGTGATTGACGGCAGCCAACTGGGAGGCCCAGTAGTATCGCTTAATGTCAGGGAGGGCGACCCCCCCATCATACCACGGTAGAGTTAGTTTGGCAAGAGCAATCCGCGGCCGCCCATCCCAAAACAATCGACGCTGGAGACACTCCACCTCCCGAAAATAACGGGCCGGCACTACGTCCATGGTGTTCTGCAGGGCGTACAAAAAGCGTGGCAGCGACATCATTTTGAACAGTGCTGCCCGGCCAAGTGGCGAGAGCGGCAACCGCCGCCAACCCGCCACGTCCGCCCTTAGGCGCTGAAGGGGGGGGAGAAGATTCCGTTCGTAGCGGGCCACCGGGTCCAGCGTTATAAAAATTCCCAAATACGTAAATCCCGACGGCGCAATCTGGATAGGGCACCCCCGCGGAAGGGGGGGGGCCTCCCCGGAAAGAACGTATACACAGGACTTAGCCCAGTTGATGACCAATCCGGAATTGCGACCGAAAGAGCTCAAAACATCCACCAACACAATGAGCGATTTGCGCGGTGACACAAGATACAAAAGGATATCGTCCGCGTATAGGGAGACCCGATCCTCGTATTCCGGCGTCCATCTAAGGCCACGCATCGAGGGTTCCCACCGCAACCACTCCGCAAGGGGCTCCAGACAAAGCGCAAAAAGAAGAGGCGACAGTGGACATCCCTGTCGGGTGCCCCTACCCAAAACAAAGGGAGCCGACACGCGTCCGTTGACCACCACCTGTGCCAGTGGATTGTCATAAAGCAATTTCACCCAACCGATAAAACCCGGGCCAAAACCAAACTTCGCCAATGCTGCCCATATGTACGGCCATTCCAAGGTATCAAACGCCATAGTAGCGTCCAAGGACGCCAAAATGGCCGGCTCACGAATGAATGGAGCGCGAGCAAGGACGCCATGCAATCGCCGCAGGTTCAAAGCGGTATTGCGATGGGGTATAAAGCCGGATTGATCCTGATGAATCAGGTCGCTCACAACCCGGATCAGACGATTGGCCAGTACCTTGGCGAGGATTTTGGGCTCCGCGTTTAACAAGGAGATGGGCCTGTAAGAAGTACACCGGTCCCGCGGCTTCCCCTCCTTATGGATAACCACAATAGTAGCAAGACGTTGGTCAGGAGGGAGGGAGCCCACTGCCTTAGCCTCAAGGAACATGTCGCGGAGATAAGGCGCAATCACGTCTGGGCGCAACTTGTATAATTCGATGGGAAGTCCGTTAGGACCCATGGCCTCACCCGAGGCAATAGAGCGAATGGCCAAAGCAATCTCATCTGGCGACAGGGCCGCATCCATCAATACTTTATCCTCATCAGATAGGGAAGGCAGAGTAATGTCTCGAAGCAGCAGTCGAGAGTCTTCCTCCGAGCGCTCTGAGACCGGAGAGTAGACCCCGTGAAAATACTCCGCGAAGCAATCAACTATCTCACCGGGGTCCGTCACACACACACCGTCCACCCTCTCAACCTCCGGTACCACTCGACTCGCTCTCTCCTTCTTATCCAACCAAGCAATCAACTTCCCGGCCTTATCACCCATATCATACAAACGCCCCTGTTGCTCCCTGCTCATACTCCTAGCAGATTCAGTAACCAGCGCCTTATAGTCGGCCTGCTTAAGCTCCAACACATGCAATCTATCATCCGTAACACCTTGCTCCAACTCACTCTCCAACTCAGTGATCTCATCTTCTAGCCGAACAACCTCCTGCGCAGCGCATTTTTTGGTGTAGGAAATGAGAGATAGGGCCTGGCCCCGGAGCACCGTCTTAAAGGCCTCCCAAAGGGAGACGGCGGAAGACACCGACCCCACGTTGTCAGTAAAATAGTGTTCCAAAGACTGAACCAGGTCTGCACGAATCATGGGGTCTCGTAGGTACCAGGGGTTGATCGGCGCCACCCTCCCCTCCGCCCCCAGAGCGATATCTAGGTGTAACAAGAGGGGGGAGTGATCTGATATACCTCGTGCCAAATGTCGCACCTCCCCGATCATCCCAGCTTGGGCCGCAGGCACTAGCATATAGTCAAGCCTCGAAAGACTACCATGGGCCCCGGAATGGAAGGTATACTGCGCCTGTCCAGGGTGTTTCAACCGCCAGCAATCTATCAGTCCCAGGGTATCCAGAAAGCCCCCCAGCCAGTTCTGGGCCCAAGGGAGGTCCCTAGGGGGGTATCGATCCTCAACTCTGGAAACCACAGCGTTAAAGTCCCCCCCCCCCGTACCAATACCCCCCCCGGAAGCCCAAGCAGCAGGCGTCCCAAATCGGCATAGGTGGCCGTCTGCAGGCCCGGCGGCACATAGACCGTGATCAGCGTAATCAACCTACCCTCCCACCTCCCCACCAGCGCAGTGTAGCGCCCTCTGTCGTCGTGGAGCACCTCATCCACCACCAACGGGAGAGAGGTCCTGACTAAAATGCCCACTCCCCTCGAGCCAGAGGTGAAACCAGAATGGGCCAGAAGGCGATACCCTCGTCTGTTCATGGCATGGAAAGAGTTCCCTATGAGGTGCGTTTCCTGCAGGAACACAATGTCAGGCGAAATACGTTTCAAGAACTGCAGGACTACCCCCCGCTTTATCCTGTCCCCCAGCCCATTCACATTCCAGGAAAGAAGTTTCAGCCCCCTACCCCCCATCCCTCCCAACACAAAACATCCCTCTCCCGGGGAGCACAATCATAGTAGCACAACATGAAACCTTACCCCGCCTTGTGAAACAAACAAACAACCCCCAACCCCACCCCATCAACCCCAACAAAACTCCCCCCTCCCTGCACCCCTGCGTGAGCCCGAACAGCCACCCCAACCTGCAGTGTGCCTGTCGCCCCAATATAAAATTCACTACAAAAAGGACAAAAAAAGGGCCCCCAGATGGAGGAAAGGGCCCCAGCAAGCCCCCCGCAACCTCCAAACACCACGGGGCAAAGTGTCACAAACTGGAGTCCAATGCAGCCACAGGTTCAAAACGTTACCAGTGCAGTCCAGCGCCAAAATCACTGTTCCATTCCTACTCCGTCAGACCCTCTCCGCTCTCCGTCATCCGACCCTCCGGCTCCCGACTCTTGGGCAGGGCGTCCAGCCACTCTCCCACCGCCTCCGGCCGGTCGAAGAAGTGTGAGCGACCATCTAGCTCGACCCGCAGCCTAGCCGGGAATAGCATCGCATACTTGAAGTCCATGTCTCTCAAGCGCCGTTTGATGGCCGAGAAACCCATCCGTTGCTTTTGAACCGCTTGCGTAAAGTCTGGGTAGAAGCTAACATTAGAGTTCTCAAATCGTAATGGCCCAGCCATCCTCGACGCCTGCAGGATAGCGTCTCTATCCCGAAAATTAAAAAGTCGGGCAATGATCGGCCGCGGGGGGGCCCCCACCTTAGGCGCACCCCCTGGAACCCTGTGGGCCCGTTCAACAGCGAAGAACTTGCTCAGCCCTTTGGGCGCTAGATGAGTCACCACTAGGTCCTCCACAAAGAGATCCACAGCAGACTCCTCCGATCGTTCAGGCACGCCGATAATGCGGACGTTGTTCCACCTGGCCCTGCCTTCAGAGTCCTCGAGGCGACGCTCAGTCAGGTCACTAGTGAGCTGTAACCTCCGCACCGTCGTCTGCAAAGCGGCCACATCTACCGTTAGGCTCGTCGACGCTTGAGCCAATGAGTCGACCCGGTCATTGGTTTTCGACAGGTCCGCTCTGATCAAGGTGACATCAATCAGCACCGAGTCCAATTTGTTGGCCAGAGTATCCAGTTGTTGGTTCACAGTCACCTTCATCTCCTCAATGGCCCCCATGACATCCAGCAGAGTCAATTCGGGTGATGCGCCCGAGGCCTCCTTGGGCGGTTCAGGCGACTTACGTGATCCACTAGGGGATCCCTTTGGCTGTGCATAGCGGTCCATATTGTTGGCCTGGGAATAGGCTCCCCTCCGGGTAGATTTGGGTTTCAGTTTGTCGCCATCCACTCTTGTCGTCATCGTCAGCGATCAGCAAGGTCAGCACCCTCCAGCACCCGGAGGAAGGCTAGGAGATCCGGGCCGCTAGCTGGAGTAGGCCCGTGTACAGGTCAAGACTAGGCTTTGCACTCTGTACTCGGCGCAGCTCTCCCAATGTCTCCTCATCAGTGTCAGTAGACCAGCTCGAAACCGAAAGTGAAAGTGCGGGGTCCGGGGCAGGCCCAGCCTGGCATGCCGCTGTTGTTCACTTCGCAGCCGGGCACCTCGCCAACCCGAGTCCGGGACCAAGGCCGGAGAAGGCCGCAAACTTCAGATCGCCAAAAAACCCGTTCCCGGAGTCCAATTTCGATTCGGAAAACGAGTGGCACCTTAGCGCAAGATCATAAACAAAAGCCCGTCGAGAAAATCAGGATTATGACAGGATAGACGTGGGAGGTTGCGGAGGCCCTCGGGAGCCACAAGCCTACGCGGCCATCTTGGTTGCGCGCTAGGCTCCTCCCCCTGGAATCAATCTTGACACCAAGCTCTTAGTCTATGTTGTTGGAACAATGCACAAGTCCTACGGATTGTAGGAATGACACGACAGCAGTTTGGGCTGGACTGCTTTTACTGGAGCAGAATCAAGATTGATTTTCAGATGGCTGGGTACAAATTTAGGTGGCAAGGTGTGAAAAATAATGATGGACTGGGATGCTGCCTGAGTAATTACCTGTGGCTGAGATTAATTCAAGCATCCCACCCATCACTGT
Organism: Triturus cristatus; assembly: GCF_964204655.1. NCBI lineage: Eukaryota > Metazoa > Chordata > Amphibia > Caudata > Salamandridae > Triturus > Triturus cristatus. Next base: position 255,631,155 of record NC_140584.1, read on the forward strand.
TTTGTATACTTCAGGCATGTGTACATGGATAACGATTCAGAAATGCTAATAAGTGAGATCACAAAGTCTTTGACAGATTCACTCACCCTGCAACCCCCAACACATATGATATCTCAGAGTTGACTGTCAACGCTTCCCTTTGCCCTTTCTTTGGCCTCCAATTCACTGTTGGGTGGTTAGACAAAATAAGGAAATGACAGAATATAAACAGCTCTCACAGCACTGATTACTTTATGCCACTGGCACTGTTTTACAGGCCCCCAGAATAAACAATTGATGTTGACCCATAGGCACCATGCCACTTTGATGTTGGGTTTGAGGAATAGTGTGTAGGCATTGCTGAATCTGTCAAGCCATGTCATTGGTGTACTTTGGACCAGTAGTCAAAATGATTTTTGAATAGGAGTTTCAACTGGACTCCAAGCTACAGGACTTAGCACAGGATAAATGTGATTACTATGAAGATGGTGATTGTTTTAACATGTACCCGTAAAAAGGAAGAAATATGGCAGCCAGGATGGTCACTGGAGTAAAGAAATATGAACACATCTCTCCTGCTCTCAGAGAGCTAAAATGGCTCCCAATCGAAATGCGTGCCAACTTCAGAACTGCCTGTCTCACACACAAAGCTCTGCACACTGGGAAACCTGCCTACCTGGCCGCCAAACTCATTAAGGCCGGCCAGACAAGAATCCTCTGGAGTACTAACACCCTACTTCTCATCCCCCAAAAAACTCACAAGCAAAAAACACTTTCACGCTCCTTCTCTGGAAATGCTCCCAAAATCTGGAACTCCATTCCAGTCCATATCAGGACCATCCCCTCCTACCTAAAATTCAAAAGTCAGCTCAAAGACCTCTACTTCAACCGTACTCTCCCGAATGGTTAACTGGACTCGTCGCGTCTCTGTGTACGACTGCCATACTATGTACTCGATTTTCTTCACTATAAATGTTGTAAAGCGCTCCAATACCTCCGGGTCTGGCCAGCGCTATATAAAACTCCTAAATAAATAAATAAATAAATAAATGTTGTGAATGGATATGAAAGGAGCATGCAGGCGGAGAAATACTTCTATGTTTACCTCTTTTGCATCAATAACACCCTCCCAGGGTAAAGTAGTACCACAACTGTAGACACATTTTAAACATGAGCATTTCTTAGACCTAAGTGCAATCATACATCCTTCATTCCCTTCACATATTATACCAAACTATCCATGAATTAATTTAATTTCTCCAAAAGCAAATTGGTTAGATAAGAATCTCAAAACTGCTTGAATTGCAAATGAAATTCATTTCACTTTCTTCCAGGGTGTCTGCCTCTCACTGGCACTATTAAACAGCATATAGTGCATAATTTTGTATCTGACCATGGACCCATTGCCACAAAGGTCAAACAGGTGGTGTTTCGTTTTAGCCCAAGGTTCCATGATATTGTGGTTTGGAGGTGGATGTGAATCCATACTTCAGGGGGCTTCTGCATGCTTTTTCTTCTTTCTTCTTCCTTATTGCAAAACATTTGGGGTTAAAGGTCAGTGGTCATTGCATCTCTCCCACACTGGGTTCACAAGCAGTGTGGTCCCTGGGTGCTTGAGCTTGCAGTAGAACCGCTTTTTGTTTGTTCAAGTCCTCTAATCTCATCAGTGCTAACCAAAGCCAATGTGTCATTACTGAGATCTGCTAATTTGGAAGCTACAAATTAGGGCTACATCACATGGTTCTTTCCTGTGGTGTGTACTTGGCTGTTCAGCAGTCAAGGTACTCATGGACAATGTGTACCTAAAGTATAACTGGATATCCTCCAGACTTGAGACGTGGTTAAGATAGTGTTAGTTGTCTTTAGCTACTGTCATTCCTCAAATGAGTGATTTTTAGGTCAAGCCTGGGCAACACATGCCAGTGGTGGCTGGCATGGATCGGGTGTGGTGAGGCGAAGGGCGAGGGGGAATGGGGTACGGGGGTAAAGAAAAATAAAACATACCTCCTTGCTATGTCTCTCCTCATTGTCCCTCGTTGTCGTCCCTCCACTCTGGCTGGAACAGGAAGCACCCAGGCTCCCATAAGTCAATCAAAATGCTGCAAGGCAGCATTGTGATTGGTCTGAGCACCGTGGTTCAGCGCTCAGCCACGGAATGGAAGCCTGGGCATGTTCTCCACTCAGGCTGTAATGTAACATGAAGAACATGCAAAGTACGCATGACTGTTTGGTCGGTCCAAAACGGCCGACCAAACATTCATACGCACTTTACAGAGTGTCCACCACTCGTCCCCCTCCTCTGAGAGCAGAGCAGCCCCGCCCTGAAAAGCTGCCTCAGCAGGAAGAAATTAAATGATGATAACAAGTTATTATCATTTTATTTTTCCTTTATTTCCACTACTGAAAGCAGTGGGGATACCCTCTTCTGCGTTAGCAAAAGAGCTGCCACTGGCACATGTGCTGTCTCTCCGAGACATCTTGCATTCACTCTTTGGGCTTGCAGCCCAGCCCACCCATTTCCTTTTTATTTGTTCCTTCAATTGTCATTCAAAAATGATTGCTTGCTAGTGGTTAATTCCTCCTCTTTTTTTCCCTCCTTTTAGTGTTTGGCTTCCTCCCACAGAGCTCCGCCCAATTACTGTTAACAATACGTTTCTGTGTTTATGTGTTCATTTGGGGGACTATTTTTTTATTTCATTTCTGCTTGCATCACTGTTTGCCTGTCTTGGTTGTTCAGCTTCCACACCCGTCACTTAATCTCCCTGTTCCATTCAAATACTTTCATGAAATGTCAGACACTGTTTATGAAATCGCCTCTTTAATTTTCTCTGACTTCAAAGTGCGAGGATTTCACCCAAACCCCTCCTGATTTGCTGCCTGTTGCTTAAGCGAGCCTCAGTCACCAGACCTTCAGCAGCCCAACATTGCCACAAAGTTAAGGGCAAGGCTTGGGCAACTCCCGTCTCATTTTCTCTGATGTTTGTTTATATAATGTGAACTTGAGTGACCCAAAGTAGAGCTTTACATGAGCACTAGTTACATTACACAATGTCAGATTCATTTTTAGGGGTAGTTTTATAGAACGCGAACTTGACTGATCCAAAGGTATTAAAGCGCTTTACAAAAGTGCCAGCTACATTACAGAAGGTCAGGTTATTTTTTTGTTTTTAAGTGCGCGGAGATTAAGTGAGGCCTCCCCTGCCCCTATTTATTAATTATTTCCCCTCTACCTGACAAATGAGACCAGCATGCATCCCTCCTACCTCTTCCCATGTTGATGCATGCCCACCTTGCTGCCTCTTCCTGTCCTCATCCTCTCAGAGTTCTAATCTCAAAGCACATTCACGGCAGCTCCCGAGAGACTGTGAGACAGTTTTTATTATATTTTGTGAACTTGAGCGATCAGAAGGTTTTGGAGAGCTTTCCATGAGCACTAGTTACATTATACAAGATCAGATTACTTTTTGTGGTCCTTTTTATAGAGCGCAAACTACACTGGAGCACTTTACAAAAGCGCGAATTCCATTACGCAAGGTCAGATTACTTTTTTTGTTTTTAGGTGAGCAGAGATTAAGTGATGCCGAAGCCATCCAGGTTTATTAATTATTCCTCTTCTGCCTGACAAATGGGAGCATGTTGTTGTTGTTGCTATGTCGAGTGCTCCAATACCCAGGGGGCTAGGACAGAGGCCAGAGGCTTGCTAGTAAATGGATGGTGGGAGCAGTATTTTGATTGGAAAACTCTGGAGAAGGGTATCTGGTGAATAGAGGCCGTGGGGGAGGAAGGATGTGACATCTCCACTATTGGAAAGTACTTCACTGCTTTTTTCATAGGCTGTTCAATACTCTAATGATGCTGTCGCACACAAAATACTATAGTGCTGTTGACTTGCACTGAGACACTTGTCTTTCTATCTGTGCGTTAAAAAGCCTTGGAATGATTACACACATGTTTCCAGAAGTAAGCATGTATTCCTGAATACCACTGCATGACCCAGTGTGTAGAAATTGTATTTCTGTCCAATTCCTGGTGGCATGGCAGCCAGGATAATGTGTTAAACTCTTATAAGGTCCCAAAAGCGAGAACTATTGCCTATGCCAATGCTTGTTTTTCTGATTGTATCCGTCATATATCACAAAAAGAATTAAGAAAAGGGGATGTGGTGGTGTCAATTACTTGGGGTAATGTGCACTATGCTTAGTGTCCTCACACTTGTGCCCTTCCTGATCACTTTCCCACCTCCTTGGAAAAGGGTTGTGGTTTGTCTTTTGTTAGGATGTTGCAGAATGTTCTCCTGTGGAAATTCTGGGATAAGATGGGCACAAAGTCATGTCTGGAAAACAAAGGGGGAAAAATACTTTCTGTGAAAGAAGCCTAGGGCTACCATGTGTTTGTGTTTTTTAGACAGCATGCCTCACTCCATCAGGAAAACAACGAGGAAGAGAAGGCTAAGCATAATACAGATTACTCTAAGTAATCCAGACAGTACTTGTTCACGAACGGCCCTTTCTGCAATAGAATGTCTTCCCGAGTGTGACGGACTTGTTCCCGGAAACCCAATTGAATTCCAAGATAGACAATAAGGGCCTCATTTCCAATATTTTGACAGCGCAGCAAGTCTTCCTGCTGTGCATCAAAATAAAAGGGCAGGAAAGCGCCTTATCTACAAGATACGGTGCATTCCTGTCCTTCTCCCCGGCGCACAAATAACAGCTGCGTGCCAGCGCAGACACCCTTGCGTCATTTTGCAAGGGTGCCTGCGCTGAGGGGACGATTGTTTTCGTGCAGAAAGGGACACCTTCCTTCACAAAAACAATCATTGATGGCATTTTCCTCTTTTTTTGTGTGTGCTGCAGAATGCAGCACGCATAGAAAGAGGAACAAGCATTGGCATAACCAATAGGTCTCGCCTTTGGGACCTTATAAGTGTTTAGCCATGCAACAGTTGCATAACTAAATACTTATAAGGTCCCAAAAGCGAGACCTATTGGCTATGCAAAGCGGCCGTGCGGCCGCGAAAGTGATCGCGATCAAACATCAAAGCGGCCGCGAAAGTGAAAGTAATTGCGGTCAAGCGCGGCGCCCGCGCACATGCACTGTAGCTCTAGGCTGGCCTGGTAGCACTTTTTGGAGCCCTCTCAATAAGTCTCGCCAGACCAGGGCATGCGCTGGGTCAGGCGAGACCTAAAAAACAAGGAGAAATAATGGTATTACAAGGCCATGAAAAGTCACGCAGAGTGACTTTACATGGCCTTGTAAATATGGGGAAGCACATAGTGATTCAGTTGCGTCAATAAAGTGACGACAGGCTGCACAATGGCCCCTATGAGTTTACTTGCTCAAACAAGTCTTAAAAATTTAGGGGGCATTTCTTGACATGAACAGTTCTTCATCTCTTTCTGGCCCACATTAAATTGTGGACTGTGCAGGTCTATTTTTTCAGATACTTTTGTTTATCACGATTGCATCCGTGCTTTCTTGGCGCCCTGCTTAGAGTGGGCGGGGCTTACAATCAAAGTATCATAAACTAGTGTTCTGTAGTTGCATCAAGTCGTGAGTAAGGAATGTGATGAAGAAGAGCAGGAGTAAGTGTAATGAAGAGTGCTGGTGAATAATCGGAGTAGAATGACAACATCAATGCAGCAGCCGGAGTTTCACTCCCTGATGAATTAAGATTGAAAATATTTGGCAGTGCTCTGTAAGTATGTCATTTTCTAATTAAAATGAGCGGGCTCGTGAATTCCCTGACTGATAGAAAATTCCAGCACTATTCAGCAGAGTTTCAAATTGTTGTCATGATTCTCTGCATGACTCAGCGTTGCTTTCACTCGACAGTAATTTCCAAGAAATTGGCCAGCTCCGAGCCTGCTGCTTTTCAAAAACCCCAGACCTGTTTTTCGCCAGTAAAGACATTGTTCAAGCTCTCGCCTTTAATTAACGCCTTGCTTTGCTGATTACAGCGACTGCGCGCCACACCCTCAGCACGCTGGATTCCCCCCTCCCACCACACCCCCCGCCTTTGCAAGCTGAGTATTTGCATGCGTGCTCACAGATTCCTGTAAATGTACTTTTTCCTGAAATGTCTAAGAAAAAGCCGTTATCTGCTCTTCTAAAGCACGACCTCCGTTTGAAAAGTGAGACGTCTGTCTGCCTTGTGGCAGGCACCAGTTTACAAGTTTATCTGAACTCAATTTTGTAATTACAACATTAAATGAAATAAGAACTTGTGGCCGTTTATGACTGCTCTTGTTATTGTTGGGTCGAGCCCTCTGCACTGTCGGAAACTCCAAACCTCAGACATCCGTTGGGGTTTCATGGTTCACATGCTGAACATTCGCTACCAAAGTGGGCTTTTTCTATGTGGGGCAAACCCGAGGATAAGTGGCAGCTTTCATTGTACCCGTGGGATTGTTGAATCAGGGACGTAGCTTCCACTGGCACAGGGGCCCAGAGGCCTGAGGGAAGCATTGAACCATGGTTATTGCTGTACTTTATACTTCAAACAGCATCCTTTCTTGCACCAGGGCCCATGAGACACTGAGGGGCAGATTTACAATAACTGGCGCATCTCTGCATGCGCCAGTTATTTTGCGTGACGTAAAAATAGCCTTGCGCCACAATGCAAATGCGGCGCACCGTGGTGCAAGGATAGACCAAAGGGTGACGCATCTTCAATCGGAAAGGCAGCGCATTGCTGGAGTCGTGTCATAAGTACGACGCAGCTCCAGCAATGGTTAGGAATGCCTATTCCTAACATGCTGCTTCACTCCTTACGCCTGCTGTAAGCCGGCGCAAGGTTTTGACGCAGTGGCTTCATAAAAGTGACTCAGTGAAATCTTGTAGGTTTTACTGCGTCACTTTTACGAGGCTTCCTTGAGATGGAACGCCCGCCCTGTATACATTATACCTGACACAGGTATAATGTAGCGCAGGGGTTTACAACATGACTCATCTCTCTAGATGCGTCATGTTGTAAATATGTCGCATAGTGGTGCATTGTTTACGATGCCGCTGCGTCACAGAAGTGACGCAACGGAGGCGTAAAGATGTTACAAGGGGGTTGTAACGCTGCCCCTGACCATGCTACAGTTTTCAATCCGTTACACAGACCGGTGAAACCGAATTCACAATAGGACAGTCATCCACTTTTGAGGAAGGATATGAATCCGCACAAACAACAAGTCTTGCAGACAGTTTCGTTTCAGTCACATTGTGAAGCAATGCCTTTATGTTCATGTTTTTATTGAACTGTGGTATTAAAAATAGGCCCGAAAACAGCACTGTCTAGACGCACACTCTTGCCTTCTGAGTAGCAGGATACGAATTCTTGGAATTAGACACTTCAGCATGCAGTTCGAAGTGAGGACATACCACTAAACTGGATTGCTTCATTTAGCAAGTGTAGGGTTAGGAGTGGGATTACGTTTGTTTATGGATGGATCATCCTAGTAAATAAGATGAGCCTCCACAAACATTTTTACATTTGTGGATATTCCTACACCTCATATATACGTTTACCACTCAACAAGCACATGCAAAATTGCTTCTGTCAAAGTCAGAGGTGAATGCCCTTAAGGGGTGGGATTGGAAAGAGAAGCCCCTCAAATTTTCCCAGAAATTGTTTTCCCTATGAAGAAAAAAATCTATGTCTTAATGCACATTCAGAATTCATACATGAGGGCACCTGATGGTGTTACTGCCTGTTTAATTATTATGCATTGGCTTACTGCAGGGAACATACGACTTTTACAAATTAAGGAACATATTCCGAGAAATATTCTCTGGTCTGAATTTTTGCACACTTTGATACAAAATAAGATTCCAAATGCACGGGTTTCTTAAGGAAGAAAACTATACACATTCAGCGCATCCTATTGATAATTTAGTGGCTGATTACGAGTTTGGTGGGCAAGGTTATTCCATCACAAAAGTAAAAAAACATTTCTCGTCCGACAAATTACAATTCCATTATATCCTATAGAACTTGTCATACGGTGGATGAAATATCAATCACATTTGTGACAGAGTATCCCATCCGCCAAGATCGTAATCAGCCCCTTAGTTCTGCGTGCACACACATGAACACTATTTTGTTAACAATGTCCTTTATGCTTGCAAAGTGTCTACAGAATGAACCATGTTGCATTCAGCCAAAAAGTCAATAGACAGAAAAAGTAGTTAAAGTGTGCTACATTTATTCAGCATAACTCAATTATGTTCTAAACTTGTCTTCATTTTCGGTTAAATCTTTATTCACACTACATGGAGTCTTCAAGGTCCTCTTTCCATTAAGAAACATTCCTCTAGCACAGTAGAGACATTTCGTGCATATTGTCTAAGAGTCTCAGTAGACGGCAAATTCAAGACCGTTTCCTGCTGCAGACACAATTTTGCATGAATTGGAGCTGTTTACACTATCTCTTACCTTTGTAAAATTCCTGAATACTGTAATCAGAAGCGTCAGCCACTTAATGCTTCCAAAGGTATCATCGCCCCTTAGTAATCTTTATAACTTGATTCATTTGAGTTAGAATGTTTCTCTTCTAAAACCTGCAAATTATGCAGCAGGTGTAGACTTCTAGAAAGTGTGGCAAATTAATAAATAAACAGGCAAAAGGGTGTGGCTGTAGAATCACGTTTCCAACGGCACTGCTTATAACCTACTTGAAGTATGGAGTACTCAAGGGAGATGTTACACACGTGCAGCAGAAGCACAGCATGAAATACACTTTTCTAATGGATAATCATTCTCATGTATTCTGTAGGTTAAACCTCCCCTGTCTCTGACTGAGGGCCTCATTTATGGGCAAAAACAGCGATGCATCACTTTTCATAGCACCATCCTTACGACATGATGGATGCGGCGTATTTACAATACGGCACTCCATGGTGCAATGATTTACAGATATGTCAGGATTCCTGACGTACCTTGCGGCACGAAATGACGCATTGCTGGAGTAAGTCAGATAACTGACTCAACTCCAGCAATGTCATTACACAAGGGCATGTCCCATGTGAAAAACCCTGTGTCACTCCTTACGCCTGATTGTGATGCAGTTAAGTCGTAGGAGTGGTGCAATGAAATCTCATACATTTCACTGCTCCACTTCTACAAGGCTTTTTCACGGTGGAACGCCCACTCTGTATACATTATATTTGACGCAGGTATAATGTAGCGAAGGCCTTTACAAAGTGATGCATCTGCCTAGATGTGTCACTTTGTTAATAAGGGGCAGTGTGGCGCATTGTTTACGCCTCCGCAGCGTAACAAAAAAGTGGCACAACAGTGGCGCAAGCCCTTCATAAAAAAGGGCCAGAATCTTGCGTCTCTGATCTCCAAGTTTCCAATGTTAAGGTTGTCACAGATCCCGCATGTGCCAGCAAGGCATTTCCTCAGTTATTCTCAAAGTTTTGATGTTTATCACTTTTTTTCTTTCTGACGCCTTGTCGAAAATCATTTAGATACTATCATAATGTGAAATGCTGCAGACAGGTATATGTAACTGACCCTCATGCAAAATGTTTGTAGTAACTTGGCAAATCACATGACGCAACTTTCTGTGAAGTGTTTCCAAATGCCTATAAAAGGTATTCGTCAGACAGAAGCAACATTTTTTATGACCTCTCGAAAAAGGCTAGGCCCTCTTCCAGAAGCTGCTTCCAGAAATATGAAAATAAGCACTAAATACACAAGAGATCTTAGCTATGTTCGGGCCATCAAAGGGAGAAAAAAAACACAATGCCATCCATGCTCAGCTAGAATGGGACAAAGTCTTTTGTCATTTCTACAGAATAATTTATGCACCACTCTAAGCATTAAAGGGTATTGTTTTGATTTATACTGGGTGCTCCCTTGTTTCTGAACAAAGCGAACTCTCTCTGAAGTGCTATAATGACAGCGAAACACATCTTAGCGGTTGCTTTTATTTATTCCAGGTTGGCTTGGATGGTACTTTACCAATCCATAGCTCTAATACTGTGCCTGGAGTGTTACAAGGCATTTGTGCTAATCCTATGCTTAAAGACTTTGCTGTAGAAATGGCAAAACACTTTGTCCTTTTCTAGCTCGCCATGGATGGCATTGTGCTAATCCTATGCGCACAAACTTTGCTAGACAAACAGACATTTCAGGTGAGTAGATTCAGAGTGTCGCTGGTTTTGTAGGGTGCTGCATACAGGAACTGATTTCCACCTAAGCTTGGGAAGTGTTTCTTTTTTGCATAATTATTGTAGAAATGGCAAAAGACTTTCCGCCTTATTCCGAGTTTGGTGGTTACATGAACGCCATCGAAACGGTGTCGGAATCACTTGTCCTGAATTGGTGGCCCGACATTCCCCATTACGATGCATGCGTTCCCATAGACAACAGACTGCCGCTGTACCGATAGTAAATCATGACCACATCTGCGGCAGGATAGGCGAGAGCGTTTGTCAGAGGATGGACTACCAGTTTCCCAACCCACCCAATCACGATGTGCCTTACTGTTGACACCTGAGCTGGCAGAAAGGGAAGCATATTAGGCACAAACTCACCTTCACATGTCCCGTACCGCCATGGAGTTGGCCCTCAAAGTCCTGACGCTGCTGCTCAATGACTACTGACACCAACATGGATGCAACTGACGGTAAGCCACATACCTACCCATTCCCATTCACTCCCCAGCAAATAGTTGATCTGTTAGGGATTGCCATAAGCAGCTGTTCCCTATCCCGCTATGATCAGATAATGATTTTGTCTATTCTGGTATTTTAATGATGCAAAGTCTTGCACACTTAGGTGCCGATCACGATCCGGTAAAAAATTCCCCCGTGCGACTCGTATCGGGTCTTTTTACCGTACGAATCGTACAAGTGCCGTACGAACTGGCAATCACGATTCGCATGGTAAAAAGTCCATACGAACCGCACCGGGAATCATTCCCCACACGTCCTCGGGTCGGAAAATGTGTCCGACACGTCCTCGGACGATTTACCTTACAAACGTAAAAATCCAAGTCCGACCGAGGAATCACGATCCATCCCGTGCGTCCGAGCCTACAACCGTATGGAAAAAACACCGTCCGCACCGAACACCTATAGCAACCATGGAGACATGTGCCCGCATACGCGCCCAACACTCCCCCCAGCCCCCGTACGTCCGACACGTACCCCCTGTATATGTATACCCCCACCCGTCTAGGTACACCCCAGTACGTTCCAGTCGTACCCCCACCCCAGTACGTGTCGTACCACCGTCAATGTACACCCCCCCACCCCTGTACGTGTCGTACCACCGTCTATGTACACCCCAGTACGTTCCAGTCGCACCCCCACCCCAGTACGTGTCGTACCCCCCGTGTACCTACACCCCAGTACGTTCGAGCCACACCCCCACCCCAGTACGTGTCATAGCCCCGTCTACCTACACCCCAGTACGTTCCAGTCGTACCCCCACCCCAGTACGTGTCGTACCCCCCGTGTACCTACACCCCAGTACGTTCGAGCCACACCCCCACCCCAGTACGTGTCATGGCCCCGTCTACCTACACCCCAGTACGTTCCAGTCGTACCCCCACCCCAGTACGTGTCGTACCCCCCGTGTACCTACACCCCAGTACGTTCGAGCCACACCCCCACCCCAGTACGTGTCATAGCCCCGTCTACCTACACCCCAGTACGTTCCAGTCGTACCCCCACCCCAGTACGTGTCGTACCACCGTCAATGTACACCCCCCCACCCCTGTACGTGTCGTACCACCGTCTATGTACACCCCCCCCACCCCTGTACGTGTCGTACCACCGTCTATGTACACCCCAGTACGTTCCAGTCGTACCCCCACCCCAGTACGTGTCGTACCACCGTCAATGTACACCCCCCCACCCCTGTACGTGTCGTACCACCGTCTATGTACACCCCCCCACCCCTGTACGTGTCGTACCACCGTCTATGTACACCCCAGTACGTTCCAGTCGTACCCCCACCCCAGTACGTGTCGTACCACCGTCAATGTACACCCCCCCACCCCTGTACGTGTCGTACCACCGTCAATGTACACCCCCCCACCCCTGTACGTGTCGTACCACCGTCAATGTACACCCCCCCACCCCTGTACGTGTCGTACCACCGTCTATGTACACCCCCCCACCCCTGTACGTGTCGTACCACCGTCTATGTACACCCCAGTACGTTCCAGTCGTACCCCCACCCCAGTACGTGTCGTACCACCGTCAATGTACACCCCCCCACCCCTGTACGTGTCGTACCACCGTCAATGTACACCCCCCCACCCCTGTACGTGTCGTACCACCGTCTATGTACACCCCAGTACGTTCCAGTCGTACCCCCACCCCAGTACGTGTCGTACCACCGTCCATGTACACCCCCCCCTGTACGTGTCGTACCCCCCGTGTACCTACACCCCAGTACGTGCGAGCCACACCCCCACCCCAGGACGTGTCATAGCCCCGTCTACCCACACCCCAGTATGTTCCAGTCGTACCCCCACAACAGTACGTTCCTGGCGCACCCCCAACACAACCTCCTAAGTACGGAGCGCACCCCATGCCCCAACATCACAACCGCATGTACGAGTCGTACAAAGCCACACACAAGGACCAAATCGTACAACCAAATGGCCCATGTACACACCGTACACACGCTCAAAACGCACGTACACAACAAGGACAAAACAAAACAACTCAACAATACACCATTCGAAAGGCACACAGCCACTAAACATGGCCAACAACCACTAAAATAACACAATCACTGACCTGCAACTGTCAAAAACAAACAGAGGCCCAATACACCACCACTCCTTATAACACACCCACCCAAAATTCAAACACTGCCACACCCACCCATGGACCAATAAAAAGGGCCCACACACACAAACCATGAGCCTTTGCAACAGACCCACTGCTGCCAGACACCACAGAACCAGACTACAAGCGACACCACATCTTACACTTGCACACCTTCACACGACCACCCTCACAAACACCCTCTCATCACATTCACACACACACACAACCATCCACACCCCCCCCAACATCCACACACCCCCCACACCCACACCATCCCCACCCACACCCCTCACCATGCCCACTACCAAGAATCCAAAGTTCAGTCACCGAGAGTTGGAGGTCCTTGTTGATCAAATCCTCAGAGTCGAGCCACAGATCTTTGGAACATTGGTCAGAAGCACCAGCCAGGCAGCCAAAACAGCCATGTGGCAGACCATCGTCGATGCTGTGAATGCTGTTGCGGACACCAGGAGGACCAAGCAGGATTGCCAGAACAGGTGGTACGATCTGCGGAGGAGGGTCAGAGCCAAGAGACAGGAGGAACACGACCAGGCCAACGCCACCGGAGGAGGGCCCTCCCGCAGACCCGTACAGTACCATCCCTGGGAGGAGAGGGTGATGGCCATACTGCCGGTGGAGGCAGTTGAAGGAGTAGAAGGACTCCGAGACCCGGGTGAGTACACAAACAACGCACCTCACATGGGGGGAACTGCAACCACAACCAAAATTAATAACAGGCACGCAACCACCACAAGCCATCGCATTACTCAACCACACTCCATGAGCAGGCACATGCCACTGCTGCCACCATGCCCCATGCACCCAGCTGGACAATGTCAAGTCACAGGCCACAGAAGACAACAACACATGACACGGTAACCCGGATGTCGGGAGGCTGGGCACCAAGAATCACATAGTGCGACTCCAAAGCAGACAACAATGCCCTCTGCCCATATGGCCTAGGTCACAGCCAGACAAACACTGTGTCCCAACACAGGAATGACTTGCCAGCAAATGGCGGATGCCTTGCATCAACACATGGGGGTGAAGGCACTGTTTTGCACATGCCAGCAGCTAATGAACAGCCAACAGTGTGAAAGAGTGGCAGCACACACCACCACAGCAGCAGCGCACAGACACACAGCAGACAAAATGGGTGCCTGGAGATCAGAAACAAACTCACATCAACAGGCCAAGGGCCACTCAAAGATCTGCTAACAGTGTGTGCCCAGGAAGCTGGGCCAAGGTGACAGAGGGTGACACACGGAGGGAGGGAGAGGGGGACACAGAGGGAGGGAGAGGGGGACTGAGAGGGAGGGAGACGGACAGAGGGAGGAGGCTGACACACAGAGGGAGGGAGAGGGGGACAGAGAGGGAGGGAGAGGGGGACAGAGAGGGAGGGAGAGGGGGACAGAGAGGGAGGGACAGGGGGACACAGAGGGAGGGAGAGGGGGACAGAGAGGGAGGGAGACACAGGAAGATGGACAGAGGGAGGAGGCTGACACACAGAGGGAGGGAGAGGGGGACAGAGAGGGAGGGAGAGGGGGACACAGAGGGAGGGAGAGGGGGACACAGAGGGAGGGAGAGGGGGACAGAGAGGGAGGGAGAGGGGGACAGAGAAGGAGGGAGACACAGGGAGAGCAAATCAGTCCTGTGGTGTGTGGGAATGTCTGCTCGTCAGCAGGTGGACTGCGTGCATGTAGACAAGGGGGGCCAGTGCCAGAACCCCCCCTCTTCATCATGGCAAAACGCAGGGCCATGTCACAACCTGTACACGAGCACAAGGACAGCCACCTGCATCATATGAGTGTGTGGATCCACTCCATGTGCACATGTACAGTGCTACAAGGAAGGCGCAAATGCATAGCTCGGCACACATGCACACTCCACTGCTGACTGCAGTCACACTTGACGCAGCAAGTAAGACTGTGCCACACATAGTTAAAGGGGCCAAATTGGTGCCCAAGGGACACACACATGCACAAGTGCACTGTGAGTGGAATGCAAGACAGATCCTAATTCCAAGAGGAAATGTGCCAACTTTGTAACGGATGAAACATGGATGTTGCATGGATCAAAATTAACATTTTCTCTCTCACACACAGGTCAACGTCGTGCTGCATCCCCCAACACTGGGGGGGAACACTCACAGGACCCGGATCTGCAGGAGACCGATCCCACCGGCAGCGACCACTCTCACCACTCTGCGGACGACCCCGACCGACCTGGCCCCTCTGGTGTCCAACCACCTGCAGCACCTGCGTCAGGTACAACCGTGCCAACCACCACCCCCACTCCTGCCACATCCCAGGAGACACCCAGGATCCCTGCCCCAACACCACAATGCAGCCAGGCTTGCCAGGAGGGACACGGTGTCCCGGGCACCCAGGAGGAGGCAGGCGACAACGCCAATGCCACCCCTCAGGGGTCCCGGAGACCCGATGTGCCCACAAGTGCAGGCCAGACGCAAGTGGGCAGGGGTGGTGGGAGTGGAGGACGGCGGAGGCGCGAGCCTGACCAGTTGGCTGGGGATCCGGTATTTTCACATGTCCGTAACATCCTGGACTCATACCGGCAGGACACCACGGGCATGGCCCAGGTTGTGTCCGTCCTCGAGGGGATCAAGGTCCAGCAGGCCCAGCAACATTCGGAGCTAATAGCCTGTCTACAGCTACACCAACGGAGGATGGAGGACAGACAGGCTGAGCAAGTGACGGCGTCCCAGGGGATTCACGCTGAACTCCATCGGATGGCCGACACCATGGCCGACCCTCCCTGTGCCAGAAGGCGGAGAACATCACCACCCACAGGGAGGGATCATGAGGAGGAGGAGGAAACATCCGACGGAGCATCCCAGACATCGTCACGGCCTGCTGCTGAGGTTCCCCGCAGGAAGCCGGGTCGTCCACGGAAAGGACCGTGAGGGTGGCTGCTACATCACCATCTCCCAGGACACCTGGCCTGGCACCTGGCCCACTGGAGCAACAGCATCACAGCATCAAGAGACATTCTCTGCCACATGGCCCTGCTGGTCACTGGCTGACCAATGTTGACAAAGACTGTGGCATGGACTCTGAGGATTTCCAATGGCAAGGACACCAACTCCCCTACTGAACTTTGGATTCCCTAATCCCGGAAAGCCCCTCACTTTGTCCCCCCCCCCCCATAATAAATCACACTATTAAGAGTAGATGCCTGCTGGTAGCATTATTACCTAACATGTGTCTTGTACAGTCTAAACATGCCTGAGTCATCTGTTCACTTCAACCATCCACACCCTGGGGCCTGAGTCTGGCACAGGACACATGGGTCACAGTTTATTAGGCAAGACAGACATGGAGCACCATACACACCCGTGATGGTCAGAACCAGCTGAGGGGGTGGCCGAACAACCGTGCTGACAGACACATTGAGTACAGCAACAGTCATGCGCAGAGGTCAGGGAACCTGGCCCGTGTCCTGGGGGGCACCCAGGTACGTGTAGACAGGTGGCAGAACATTGTCCTGCAAGCTTGAGTCCGGTGGATGCAGAGAATGGGGGCCTGGACAACGTTGGATGCATGGGGATGGCACATGTCACACTACCCACACAGTCATGGACATCATGCCCAATACACAGTCTCAGCACACACACACAGCTTGCATCTTGCCACTCGACACATTGACACATAGCCACAATCTGGGAATACCATGCCAGACATGCAGGATGCACCGTGCCAACACACCAGCATTGACTGAGCAGAGGCACCTTGGAGGCATAGGGACACCTTTAATAGTCATGTTTTTGGGATTGCAGAGGCAACTTGAAGTACACATGAACACATCATGTGGAGTAACATGTGGCTCAAACACTGGCACCCCCCTTCTGCAGCACAAATGCGTGATAGCCATGGTACTGGCACACAAGCGTCGGCTAACAGCTAAATACCCACAGCTGCACACGGAGAGCCTGCCATACACCATAGATCCGCTGATGTGGAAGTCCCACGCCATGTCAAGCCAATGTCAACCGTATGTGTCCGAGGGCAGTGTCACACACATTGATGCCATCATCACAATCCACCATCCCATCACTGATGACTGACAACCAGGCAGCCCATCTATTCTGGTGTACCCAGCTGCATGTCGTGTCCCATGGGGATGCCACATGACTGCAGAGGAACCAAACCCCGACCTGGGCAGTGTGCACACATCGTGAACAACTGCCACACCCAATACACCCCAGATGCATCCCTTACCCCATGGAGACTTCCAAACGTGTCCGTGCCTGTAACGCTGAGTCAGCCCACGATGCCATGTCCATGAGGAATAGCAGTGCCACAACAATGCAACCAGCAGATGGCATGCGCAGGTACCTGGGGAAGAGAGACACACAAGAAGTCAGCCACAAAAAGCACAGCCACTTGCATGTGCATTGACTCGACACATGTATGGATGACAACATGCTAGGTCACAATTATGACTGGGGAAATACTACCATCACTGCCACCATCACTCCAGTGACACACCCACACACACCTCTGACTCACGTGCCATACATGCAGGTGGACACACACATCACAACACATGCCACACGGGGACCAAGGCGTGCACACTCAGACACTGGTACTCACCACTAAGCAAAGAAGTCGCGTATGAGCCGAGTCCGGATGTCCTCTTGCGGCTCCACATCCTCCACATCACTAGCCCCATTGCCAAGGCCTTCGTCCTCCACGGGTGGATGGTCCTCGTCATGTTGATTCAGGATGAGTGGCACAGCTCTTTCAACTGCCATGTTGTGCAGCATGCAGCAGACCATGAAGATCTTGCAAACCTTCGCCGGGGCATATGGGAGTGCGCCGCCGGTCTTGTGGAGGCACCGGAATCGGCTCTTCAGCATGCCAAACGTCCTCTCTATCACACGCCTTGTCCGGCCATGGGCGGTGTTGTAGCGGAGCTGGGCCGGCGTGATGGGGTTGCGGAGAGGTGTCAGCAGCCAAGGCATGTTGGGATAGCCAGCGTCCCCTACATGGAAAGCACATGGATATCGTTAGAACTGGCGAAGCGGTCGTGCTGCTCGGCTATACAGAATACAGGACAGACAGACTGTACCCACCAACAACACATGCCCGTTCGTTGCGCAGCTGCATCATCATATCAGGCATCCCGCTACGCCTCATGATGTAGGCATCGTGTGCTGATCCTGGAAAACGAGCACAGACATGTGAAATCACCATGTTGGACAGACACACCACAAGGGCATTGATGGAGTGGTAGTGCTTTCGATTTCGGTACGCCACCTCCCGTGCGTGTGGTGGTACCAAACCTACATGTGTCCCATCTATGGACCCAATGACATGGGGCATCCCTCCCAGGGCATAGAATCCACGCTTGACCTCTGTCATCTGTTCAGGGGTTGGGAACTTGATGAAGTCATCCAGGTGAATCAACATGGCCTCCAAGAAATCATGCAGCACACCGCTGAACATGCTCTGGGACATGCCACCAACATGAGCTATGGTATTTTGGAAGGTACCCGTGGCAAGAAAATGTAGGGCAGCCATTACCTTCAGCTGGGGTGTCAGTGCCGTAGGATACCTGTGCTGCGGTTGCAGGTGTGGTGCCAGTCTCGCCGTCAGCTCCAGAATCAACGGTTGGGTGAAGCGGTAGAGCCGGATCCTGTCATTCTCCTGCATGGCAGCCAAGTCTGGAATTATTCGGGCAACAGGCGGCGCTCTGCAGTAATTTGGAAGTGACAAGGAAGAGTGAGTGCACTACGACAACAACTCATGTCTACTGAGCACATGTAAATCTGGCAATACACACATGCCACATAGGGAGTCAGATACGTGCTACATGCCCAGGACACGTATGGATGCAAGGTGACACTCCTTCCAAGACCCAGCTACACACGGAGATTGAGAACCTCCCCATGCCACGCCATGGGAATAGCTGTGTCCCAGTGCAAGTGAACAGCCAGACGCAACACAGGAGTGACATACACCCACACATCAGCAGAAGTAGGATGCCGATTGCAGAGACTGGTAGCGGAACACCGGAGCCACAGGTCACATGACATTACACTAGGCCTGCCCACACACCTTGCCATGAAGGTGCACATGTCATGACTCACCACACATTCCTTGCAGCTTTTGAGGGTGTCTCCTCGCGTATGCGTACTCGTAGTGGTACGGACCGTACACACGCATGTACGCTCACTATCACTATGGGTCTCCTCGCGTATGCGTACTCGTAGTGGTACGGACCGTACACATGCATGTACGCTCACTATCACTATGGGTCTCCTCGCGTATGCGTACTCGTAGTGGTACGGACCGTACACACGCATGTACGCTCACTATCACTATGGGTCTGCACGCGTATGCGTACACGTAGTGATATTGAGCGTACATGCATGTGTACGGTCCGTACCACTACGTGTACGCATACGCGTGCAGACCCGTAGTGATAGTGAGCGTACATGCGTGTGTACGGTCCGTACCACTACGTGTACGCATACGCGTGCAGACCCGTAGTGATAGTGAGCGTACATGCGTGTGTACGGTCCGTACCACTACGTGTACGCATACGCGTGCAGACCCGTAGTGATAGTGAGCGTACATGCGTGTGTACGGTCCGTACCACTACGTGTACACATACGCGTGCAGACCCATAGTGATAGTGAACGTAGGATGCATGTACGGGCCGTTGCCATGTATTTGGGGTGCCCTAGGGCCCCGAAACGCACCATACCTGTGTGTGATTCTCCAAATTACATAGGGGACAAGTATTAAGGCCTACATGCATGCTGGTTGTCATGGAGACAAAGTTCAAATTTCGAAATTGTTCTGGAAGGTGCACAGCAGAAGTCAGTTGGAATTGTTCTACTTTGTTGCAATGTGTTTGTGGGGGTTACATCATGCAGGAGAATGAAACTGATAGGGAACCCACAGACTGCTAGGTTTGAAGGGATTGGTGGAAACATAGGATGCAAATGTGAGTGACCAATCACTCTGTACTCCTGTGCATGAGACTGGGCAGAAGGGCACATATAAGGCAGCCAGGTCCCATGAGGGAGTACTTGCCTGCACATATTTGCATTTGTCGACCAAGCTGCTGCTACTGATTCCCTGGAACCATGTCAAGGGCTGTGGAGAGGTCACAGCCATTCACCCTGGAGGAGAACATGGCTCTGCTGGATGTGATCCTCCCACAGTACCCCATGCTGTATGGGCGACCAGGGTATCAGGTGAGTGCATAGGCCACTGCCACAGACTGTCCCTGTGTTCTGACTGTGACTTCCGGCATTGTGTCCTGGTGTGACACACATGCCATGTACTGTCGGGGGGGTACCAGGGGGGGGGGGGTGCCTGATTCCTCCCAGCAGTGCCCTGAGACAGGAGGGGTGGGTGTGGAGTCCTCCCAGCAGTGCCCTGAGACAGGAGGGGTGGGTGTGGAGTCCTCCCAGCAGTGCCCTGAGACAGGAGGGGTGGGTACAGAGTGCTCCCAGCAGTGCCCTGAGACAGGAGGGGTGGGTACAGAGTGCTCCCAGCAGTGCCCTGAGACAGGAGGGGTGGGTACAGAGTGCTCCCAGCAGTGCCCTGAGACAGGAGGGGTGGGTGTGATGCACAGTGTGAGCCTTGATCATTGATTGTGACATTGCCATCATTCCACCTGTGTACCCACTATGGCACGTACTGCCTTTTCCCTCACCAGAGGATGATGTCCCTATGACAGAGGTGCAATGCGTTGGCTGCATGACATGCCTTGTTGTAACCAGCCAATTTGTTCTCATATGTCTCTATGTGACATGTGGCTGGTGTATTGATGTGGTGTCACTTGTTCTTCCTCACAGGTAGGCGCCACTGCCAAGGAGCAGATCTGGCTGACCGCCGTCAGTGCCGTGAGGCGTGTGGATGGTCGGAGGCGGAGCCTGTCCCAGGTGAGGAAACGCTGGCAGGATATCCGGTGCTGGACGCGGAGGATTGCACGGCTCCTGCTGGGGGACTCACCTGAGAGCCACAAGAACCGCGGCCGCCGCCGTCTGAGCCACCTCCACAGGCGTGTGCTGCCGGTGGTCTTTCCAGACCTGGAGAGGCGCTTACAGGCGATGCAGCAGGCGGAAGGGGGTAGGTACATGTGCGTTTGTTGTGTGTCACCGGCATTTGTAAGGGCACTGTGGCATGAATTCACTGGCAGGGTTTAAAGGTGCTGTGCAGATCCTGTTTGCCCCAGTATAGCGCTGCGCCCCTGCCACCCTTCCCCTCCTTGCAATGTGTTCCCTGGTCTGTGTGTAGTCACTCCTTCACAAGGTAATGTAGGCTGGCGCTTTGTCCACGAGAACAATGACTGTAGCATCATGTGTGGTGGTGGTGTGTAACAGGTTGTGGGACCTTGCCTGTGAACTGTCAAGTGCACTGCATGTGGGTTCCATGTCAGTTGGCACTGATGCTGACTCCAGACATGGGAGTTGGTCTCTCATGTGTCATGCCTCATAGCGCATGTCCTATGTTGTGGCCTGTGACATGATGTGCATGAGTGTGCGATACGCATAGTGCAGGGATGGTGACGTGTGTAGCAGTCATGACCATTCTGTAGCATGTAGTTGCGTGCACACTACTGTCCCCTGGGGCACCTTATCCTCAGTATTGTATGTGTCATCATCAACGTGGACACTCTCACTGTCTACAGCGTAGGTTGTGCTCTGTGCCATTGTCCCCTGTCACCATGTATATAGACGTGCTATTATGTACAGGTGTCCACTGTGCAGCCTGACCTGATTGTCCTTCTTCATACTCACAGTTGCCAGTGCCTGTGTGTCTTGTTATACTCATCTGAGGATGGGCACTGGTGCCTCATTATTTGTACAGGCGCACCTTGGCTGTTTGGCGTCCAATCTTGCTTTTTGCCTGCCCCTGTGTTTATCACCCAGACTATGAGATGTTGGTGCCACCTGTGTCTCAACAATTTGCATCGTGTGGGGGTTGTTTGGGGCGGGCAATGCCTATGTGTCAAATCCTGATTTCTACTTGCTGGGTCTGGCCAGTGTGTGATGTTACTGGACACACACGCAAGGTGCAGTGACCGAGTAATGTTGGGCATGTTTGCAGCATTACCTATGCAGCATGTGTCTCAAGTTCATGGTTATTGTCCCTGGTCATCGGTATTTTCACCAACGCTGTGTGGTGCAGATGCTGGGCAGGATTGTCCCCAGGGCCTGGGTGCTATGTCAGACTCCGTTTCCTGTCTTTAACTATTGTCTCATACTCTCCATGGTATTTCAGTGGCATGGTGGCTCAACCAACTGTGTGTTTCATGCCCTACATCGGTACCTTGTTTAGCAGATGTTAGGGATCTTCCTCTTCAGGCTATGCAATGTTGACTATGTAGATTGGACTCATGTGACAGATGTGTACAGGTGTCTGATTAATTTCTGTCTCTCCACCCTGCCCACAGCATCGTCGGGGGACACAGAGGGAGACATGGACACAGACCAGGCGGAGGGACCGAGCACCAGTGCCAGCCGTGACATCGGGGCTGGCACATCGAGTGGGACAGAGGCGGAGGATAGTGCGGCCGAGGACCTGTCGACTGGCACATCAGAATACGAAGCTGACAGGTCCGAGGAGGATGTCTCCGAGTTGGCGGAGGCTGCACCAGCAGCTGACAGTGGAACAACACCTGGCACCGCCCCCTCAGTTCCCATCAGCCGCCTCCCACTTGCTCGTGTCCCTTCCCAGCGTGCCCGGTCACCGCATGTCTCCTTCCTGCCAGGCACCGCACCCCCTGCCCCTGTCTCCACAGCTGCCGCCAATGCTGAGTCTATGGACATCCAGCGGCAAATGCAGGTTGGTCAGGCTGCGATCCTTAATGTCCTCCATTCCCACGGGAAAACCCTCACCAACATCGAGGCATTCTTGGAGGGCATTCATTCTTCGCAGGCTGACCAACGCAACTTGCTGAGGTCCATAGACTCCACACTGACTGCAGCAGTGGGTCTCCTGCAGCGCGACCTCCCCCCACCTACCCCTGCCCCATCCACACTTCCCACTTCCATGCCTGTCCCACGTACACCCAGACGTCGGCATGCACCCACCACAACAGACACAGGCACCACACCAGCAGGGAAGGTCCACCTCACTCCTCCTGACACGCACACACAGGGTGAGATAGGCACACCCACTGGGTCGGGGGGCAAACGTGTGACACGCAGCCAGAGTGGGAGTCCGCATTCCACACAATCCACTCCCTCCAAATCCCCTCCCCTCAGCTCTCCTGGCCACATCTCCCCCAAGGACTCCTTCATGGCCGCTCTGTCCCTGAGCCCCACAGTTCCGCCACCACGCAAGCGGTCAAGGAAGTCCTCGGTCAGGGTGGTTGAGTCTCCCCCCCGTCTCCACCCTCCCCCGGTGGCGCTGCAACCCATCCCTCTGACCCCCCCCCCTCCTTGGGGCCTGAGGTCACTTCGGGTGCAGGGGACTCCCTGGAGGACCTTGCTAAGGTGTGTAGTGCCATCCTGGCCTCCGCCTTTGGCCATGACACACCCCCTGTGGTTGAGTCCTCCATCCCTGCACCCACAACGCCGCCCCTTTGCCCTGATGTCCCTGCGGTGCCTGTTGCTTCCCCCCCCCTGATGCCCTCACCAGTATGGAAGACGATGGCATTTGACTGTGCAGGCAAGGTAGGGGACACACATCCCACTGTGTCCCCCATCCAGCTGGGAATCATTGACTGCCCTATGGCCTTTGTTGAATTTGAACTGCCTGCGATCCACGGACATTGTGCTCATGCTGAATAAAGCTTATTTTTGTTGTCATTCTCACACTCCTGCTATGGTGGTATTGGTGTTGGTGGGGCTGCTACATTGTTTTGGGTGGTGTTTAACGCTTTGGGTGTGTGGGATTTGTAGTAGTGTTCTGCTCTTTGGGGCGACCCTGGGATCTGTGTGCCATCACAAGGTGTTGGCTAACTTCCTTAGGTCATGTCAGCAGTTACTGCATGGTTCAAATGTCCCAGGGTGTATTCCTTCCTCTGTGTATCCAGTTTCTTCCCTGCAGGGTGTTCACAATGTTTAGCGCAGAACTGTGTCTACATGAGCTGTGTGTGTGACGGAGCCCTTCTACTTTGGCCATGCATGCATGGGCATGTCTCCACCTGCAACAATCGTGGCATCCTTGGTGATCACTGTACTTGTGTGTGGAGTCAGTTGACATGAGTTCATGGGGACATGTTCCCTTGTAGGCAGTATGGATGTGGGTAATTCTGGCATCACACACATGTGTTACACCCCTCCTGTGTCTGGGCACTGCTGGGAGGACTCTGCACACACCCTCCTGTCTCTGGGCACTGCTGGGAGGACTCTGCACACACCCCTCCTGGGTCTGGACACTGCTGGGAGGACTCTGCACACACCCCTCCTGGGTCTGGACACTGCTGGGAGGACTCTGCACACACCCCTCCTGGGTCTGGACACTGCTGGGAGGACTCTGCACCCACCCCTCCTGTCTCAGGGCACTGCTGGGAGGACTCCACACCCACCCCTCCTGTCTCAGGGCACTGCTGGGAGGACTCTGCACACACACCTCCTGTCTCTGGGCACTGCTGGGAGGACTCCACACCCACCCCTCCTGTCTCAGGGCACTGCTGGGAGGACTCCACACCCACCCCTCCTGTCTCAGGGCACTGCTGGGAGGACTCTGCACACACCCTCCTGTCTCTGGGCACTGCTGGGAGGACTCTGCACACACCCCTCCTGGGTCTGGACACTGCTGGGAGGACTCTGCACACACCCCTCCTGGGTCTGGACACTGCTGGGAGGACTCTGCACACACCCCTCCTGGGTCTGGACACTGCTGGGAGGACTCTGCACCCACCCCTCCTGTCTCAGGGCACTGCTGGGAGGACTCCACACCCACCCCTCCTGTCTCAGGGCACTGCTGGGAGGACTCTGCACACACACCTCCTGTCTCTGGGCACTGCTGGGAGGACTCTGCACCCACCCCTCCTGTCTCAGGGCACTGCTGGGAGGACTCCACACCCACCCCTCCTGTCTCAGGGCACTGCTGGGAGGACTCCACACCCACCCCTCCTGTCTCAGGGCACTGCTGGGAGGACTCCACACCCACCCCTCCTGTCTCAGGGCACTGCTGGGAGGACTCTGCACACACCCTCCTGTCTCTGGGCACTGCTGGGAGGACTCTGCACACACACCTCCAATTTCTGGATATGTACGCTTGGGACATACACGGTGTGGGTGCGCTCCATGCATTCGAGGTGAGGGTACGGGTCGTACTTACACTGTTGGGGTGGGGGGTACGCTCCATGCATACGCGGGTGAGGGTTCGTGTCGTACTTACACTGTTGGCATGGGGGGTACGCTCCATGCATACGCGGGTGGGGGTACGGGTCGTACTTACACTGGTGGGGGTGGGGGTACGGTCCGTACGTCCGCGGGTGAGGGTTCGAGTCGTACTTACACTGTTGGGGTGGGGGGTATGCTCCTTGCATACGCGGGTGGGGGTACGGCTCGTACTTACACTGGTGGGGGTGGGGGTATGGTCCGTACGTCCGCGGGTGAGGGTTCGAGTCGTACTTACACTGTTGGGGTGGGGGGTACGCTCCTTGCATACGCGGGTGGGGGTACGGCTCGTACTTACACTGGTGGGGGTGGGGGTATGGTCCGTACGTCCGCGGGTGAGGGTTCGAGTCGTACTTACACTGTTGGGGTGGGGGGCACGCTCCATGCATACGCGGGTGGGGGTACGGGTCGTACTTACACTGTTGGCATGGGGGTACGCTCCATGCATACGCGGGTGGGGGTACGGGTCGTACTTACACTGTTGGCATGGGGGTTACGCTCCATGCATACGCGGGTGAGGGTACGGGTCGTACTTACACTGTTGGCATGGGGGGTACGCTCCATGCATACGCGGGTGAGGGTTCGTGTCGTACTTACACTGTTGGCATGGGGGGTACGCTCCATGCATACGCGGGTGGGGGTACGGGTCGTACTTACACTGGTGGGGGTGGGGGTACGGTCCGTACGTCCGCGGGTGAGGGTTCGAGTCGTACTTACACTGTTGGGGTGGGGGGTACGCTCCTTGCATACGCGGGTGGGGGTACGGCTCGTACTTACACTGGTGGGGGTGGGGGTATGGTCCGTACGTCCGCGGGTGAGGGTTCGAGTCGTACTTACACTGTTGGGGTGGGGGGTACGCTCCATGCATACGCGGGTGGGGGTACGGGTCGTACTTACACTGTTGGCATGGGGGGTACGCTCCATGCATACGCGGGTGGGGGTACGGGTCGTACTTACACTGTTGGCATGGGGGTTACGCTCCATGCATACGCGGGTGAGGGTACGGGTCGTACTTACACTGTTGGCATGGGGGGTACGCTCCATGCATACGCGGGTGGGGGTACGGGTCGTACTTACACTGTTGGCATGGGGGGTACGCTCCATGCATACGCGGGTGGGGGTACGGGTCGTACTTACACTGTTGGCATGGGGGGTACGGTCCGTACGTCCGCGGGTGAGGGTTCGAGTCGTACTTACACTGTTGGGGTGGGGGTACGCTCCATGCATACGCGGGTGGGGGTAGGGTCCGTACATATCCGTCCCCACGCTATGTGATGCTTGTGCGGGCCGTACCCAGGCCTTTGCCACGTGGGTACGATCCGTCCCGCCATTGTTGGGGTGACGTGTGTGTGGGCGTGGTACGACTCGTACCCACGCTCTTCAGGCGTGGGTACGGGACGTACCTGTCTGGTTGTGTTGCCGGTTCGCGTGGTGACGGACTTCCGTTGTGGCGGTCGCTGGCTTATCAGGACACACCCCCACCCCCTCGTGGTGACCAGGGCATGAGAGTCAGGTATGTCCAGGCCATGTGTGACTTATGTGGTTGTTTTGTGGCCTGCCCTGGTCGTGCCACCCCCACCCCACCCCACTTTCCCCCCTCCCTTAGTTATTCTGACCTTCTGCGGCGTCTGCGTCGGTGCCTGTAGAGCAGGTGGACTGCTATGAGGGCAGGGATGACTAGTAGGTTTGGGTCCATGTCTGTCCGTCGCGTACTGGTACTCCAATCGCGTCGTCCTGTCGCGTACGGGTCCTCCTTGCTCGCGTCGTCCTGTCGCGTACGGGTCCTCCTTGGTGGCGTCGTCCTGTGTGTCCGTCACGTACTGGTCCTCCTTGTTCGCGTCGTCGTCTGTCCGTCGCGTACTGGTGGTCCTTGTTCGCGTCGTCCTGATTTCCCGGCAGTTTTTGGCTGCCGCAAAATATTCACCGTGCGGGGTGACGTCGGTGCGAATCGTGATTCCTGGGTCGTGAATGGCTGGCTGCGAGCGTCCCGACGTCAGGTCGGCACTTTCCCGGATCGCATTGGTAGGTGTTTTTTTGTTCGGTCGGACTTTTTTACGAATCGTACGGTCATGGTGTACCCGTGCGATTCGTAATTCCTTGTTTGTGAAAATTGACGACCGGGTACGCGTCGGGCGGAGATTGTGCTCCGTCCGACGGTTCGTACCCGGTTTTTGCCGGATCGTGATCGGCACCTTAGAAGGGGAATCATAGCCCATCCGGCATTGTATATATACCCACCTCAGTTCTGCACATAAGCACCTTAATTACCGATATTAATCTACTTAAGGGAACTTTAGCCACTCGTATTGCAATCTTGCACTTTATACACCTGGGAAAAGACCAGTCCCTGATTACCCACTTTATCCAATGTATTTCTGTAGTTGGCACCTTCACTAAAATGCTTAGGAAGGAAAGTTGAAGAAAGTGAAGGGCTGGTGGTGTGATGCTCAGTGGCCATAATAGCTGTATGGTACATTTCTTTTTTAATCTTTTTTGTATGTATTTTTAAACTTTAGGTACTGTACGATCTTATTTATGGTTTTAATTGACTAACAAACTATTATTAACAAAAAAAAAAAAAAACGAGTTGGTCTGTTAAGACGTGCGAAGGTATATGGGGTCCCTGGCCCAAATATGTCATATGGGCCCCTATTCCCAATATATCGGAATGTATGATCCAAGCACTGCTTCATGATGCCCTCTTTGGGCAGGTCACTGACAGACCCAGATCATCGATTTGAACAGGTGTATAAAAATACTATTCATGGACACTGATGTGTGCATTGATTGATGTAACATAAGAGCACCTCCCCATCAATATCTGAGCTATTCATCTCCTTGACACCCTCACATATACCACTTGCTACGTCCTGTTGTCATATCAAAGAGACTTCTGGATGGATGTATCATGAAACGTAAACATACCCTCCTGCTAAATAACTATTACATTCTCACACATCACCTACATACACAAAACGTTAAATGTGATATCAATGGGATGTCAAACAATCAGTGTGAGAAGCATACAAAGGTCACAATGTAAAGATCACCTACACAAAAAGTTAAATGTGTAAGTGCAAGGCAGGAAAGCAAACACAGCAGTAACTGCATTTGTCACTCACATGTATAAAGTAGGTGAAGCTAATCACACTAAAAAGGACACCTCCATAAAAAGTGCCAAAAGGTATGACCATTCACTACCCTCCATGTGTAGACAAACAAATACCTTGCTTGCATACATCAAACACATATCTCCGATCTACAGCATTGTTAGAACTGCAAGCTAAATGATGTTCACATTGCCAAAGACAATCAGAAAACTTGTAACACACATTGAAGGGGAGTGAGGTAAAACTCATTTTCAATCCTCTCTAAATATGACCACATTTACCCACAAAAATAGGAATAGGAGGAAATGTGAGTGTTCTGTACTGACAGCGACAACACATAGAAAAAACGTAAGGTTTCTTTAAAATGCCCTCACCCAGTAATAGTGGCATGCTTCATCATAGGGCGATAGTTAATAGCCAAAACATGTCAAAAGTATGAGCAGGAAGGAGGGATTGAGAGGCACTAATTACCCTCTGGGTCATCCCCGTTTGAAACCTTTTAATCCTATGAATAAAGAAGTTTAGGGAATCCCTGAGAA
This sequence comes from Triturus cristatus, assembly GCF_964204655.1. Classification (NCBI taxonomy): domain Eukaryota; kingdom Metazoa; phylum Chordata; class Amphibia; order Caudata; family Salamandridae; genus Triturus; species Triturus cristatus. The sequence continues at coordinate 255,659,906 of NC_140584.1, forward strand.
AGTTATATTCTTTACCTTCACTGTCTTTTTGTTCTGCTGAGTGATCTCAAGATGTTTGTACTCTCTTCCCCAATCACTTTGCTCCATCCCGGGCATTGGTCTGTGCAGGGCTGTTGTAGCAGCCCTATGATGAAGCATGCTACTATTAGTGGTGAGAGCATTTTTAAGAAACGTTGCTTTTTTCCTATGTGCTGTCTCTGTCCATACAGAACACTCACTCTTAGAAATGGGGGCCTCTAGTTGGAAAGGGTTTGCCCCTGTGCTCAAGTAGGGATACTTCCTCCTAGTTAGGATAAGGGAGTTAGACTCCTAAAATAACCCCTGATCACCCCCTTGGAAGCTTGGCACGAGCAGTCAGGCTTATCTTAGAGGCAGTGTATGAAGCATTTGCACATAACCAACAGTAACATAGTGAAAGCACTACAAAAGGACACCACACCAGCTTAGAAAAATATCCAATATTTATAAATACTTAAGATAAGACCACAAATGATACAAATCCACAATACAGTACTTAGAAATCTTCAGTTACCAAAATAAACTTAAAATAAGGTTCCTTGAAGTTGATAGCTCCGTCTGGGGCTATCACAGGATCGTGACCAACAAATCCAAACAGTTCTGGCTGACCGCGGCGTCGCTGGCCAGCTGCCGTGTCGGGAAGACCCGCAAAACAGTACCTTTAGAAATGCAAGGTGTCGACGACCTCTCGTTGAGCTCCGAAAGCACGACTTCCGCAGGCGTCGGTTCTGGAAGTCGGTGCAGGAGTCGTCGGGCCCTTGAAGTCACACGCATTGAAGATCAAACTCCTCGCGGTTGAAGTCAGGAGTGCTGGCATCGGCAGGCGTTGGGTGCTGTTGTGCGAAGTGCAGCGGTGCTGGCAGGACACGGTGCAACCAGCAGTGTCGTCGTTGCTGAAGCACTTTCGTCGGCTGACGAGCTGGAGTCGATGGCGCCGGCATCGGTAGGCCAAGGCTGCAATGCAGGATGAGGACGGTGCATCGTGTAACTTACGAGCGGTGCCCTCGAACCACGGTGCAAGCAGCAGTGTTGATGTCGGTGTGAAGTGGCATCATCGGGATACCAGGGCGACGGTGTGAAGCGAGGCAGTGCAGAGTGCGGTGCCCACAGGTTGCGAGCAATCAGCGGCTTGGTGGCGGCATCAGCGGGTGTCGTCGGTGAGACCAGGGTTGCGGCTGTGCCCTCTGCGGTACCTTCAGGACACAGAGTCGGCAGCATCGCAGATGGCGTCGGGTTGCTTTTTCTTCAGTTGCAGCACAAAACACACAGTCCCCAGTGCAGAGGGCAGAAGAACTCAAAGTCTTTGCTGTTCCTGAGACTTCCTGAACTGGGGGCAGCTCTACCTCAAGCCCTTGGCGAAACTCACAAAAAGAGATTGCAGAAAGTTCAGTCCAGCCCTTTCACTGCCCAAGACAGAAGCAGCCACTGTAGGTCAACACAGCAAAGCATACAGCAAAGTGGTAGTTCCTCCTTACAGCTTCTCCGGCTCTTCTTCTTGTCAGTCTTCTTGGTCCAAAAGAGTTGTAAAGTTCTGGGGTCTGGCCCCCAATATTTATACCACCAAATCCTTTGTTCTCTGAAGGCAGAGAGTGTCTGTACCCAGCCCACACCAGTTCTGTCCTCACTGGTTCAGCTTCCTGGCAGGGGGTGGAGACGGCATTGTGCAAGGCAGACCAGACCCATGCAGGTGCAAGGAAATCTCCTCCCACCACTCTAAATGCAGCCCAGGTCTATTCAGCCCAGCCCTGACCCATCAGGCTCTCTGGAGCCACTGTACATCTCCAGCCCCTGCCAACCTAAAGCAATACATTCAATACACATCCTAGCAGAGGCACACTGGATAGCTAACAAGAAAATACCTACTTTCTAAAAATTGTATTTTCAAACACAGAATGTAAAAATAACCTTTACTAAAAGATGCATCTTTAGATTCTGAGTTCAGGCACACTAAACTTTATTTTCCTATCTGGTCCCAATGGGAAGTTATATTTATAAGATGTTATAAATTAACTCCCATGCTTTCCTATGGGCCAGATAGCCTTTCAATAATGAAAAACAAAATTGGCAATATTTCACTATCAGGACAGGCCACACACATCAGGGCATGTCCTACCTTTCCCATACATTGCACCCTGCCCACAGGGGTACCTTGGGCCTACTGTAGGGGTGACTCACATGTAAGAAAAGGTTAGGGCCTGGCAAGTGGGTGCACTTGCCAAGTCGACATGGCAGTTTTAAACTGCGCACAGATGCTGCAGTGGCAGGTCTGAGTTACCTTTTCAGGGCTACTCATGTGGGTGGCAAAATCAGTGCTGCAGGCCCCCTAGTAGCAATTGATTTACAGGCCATGGCACACTCAATGCACTTTACTAGGGACTGACAAGTAAATCAAATATGCCAATCATGGAAACACCAATCCATAACCCAATTTTCACAGAGAGCATATGCACTTTGGCACTGGATAGCAGCGGTAAATGCCCAGAGTCCTAAAACCAACACCAGCAGGTCAGGAAAAAATATAAGGAAGAAGTAAAACGTTTTGGGAAAGGCCTGCAAAAATGACCATCTCCAACACACACATTTCCTTCTTTTCCTCTTTTTGTGGGTAAAAGCAGAAATACTTACCATATGATATCCCAACCAATGCAATGTCAGTCCTGTTTGGAATTCATCCCACATATCCATCCTCTGAACCGTTACCCTACTTCTGTGTAACACCAACACTGGTTCCAATGTCAGATTATACAAACCCCTTCAAATAGATTAGCAATCAGGGTAAAACAAATACAACTGTAGTCACACATCACAAAGTATACCATAACATCAAATAGAATGAAAAGTAATGGCAGGACTATTGTGTTCTGAACTAAACAAAGTTTAATTTGCTCCAACAGAACAATATGCAGTTAACCAAAGGACAATGGCCAGTCCATGTCCACATTTGGTGATCCAGCACAGTGTTGTGCCACTAAACATTCCATTCCAGACACTGCCAGGAAACCTTCTCACAAAGGGGCAACAATTCAGCATATTAGGCACCTCAATCATCTTATTTGGGAGGGGGACGTTTGGGTTTGGAAGGGGTGTTTTGGGATTGTGAAGGTGGGACTTTGGAAGAAGAAGGGGTGGAGAGACATTTGAAGTGAAAGGGGTGGATGGTTTCACAAATAGGGATGGATTTGGAGGTGGAGGTGTTGGTCTTGGCGGCAATAGGAAGAGAAAGCTTCTGTGAAAGGGTGGTGGGAGGTTTGGTAGTGGTGAGGGCAAGGCGAAAGAAAGAGTCTTCTGTTGGTAACATCGGAGGGGGTGTGGGAAGGAGTGGGGACTTGGAGAGAGAGAGGAAGTGACTGAGTGATGTGCTTGGGTCCATTGCAAGTTCAGGTGCATGTGTGTCAGTTGTATGTGCTGCTAGTATGGGTGTGTCTAGTTTCTTTGGTGTATGTTGGGTGCTTGAATGTTTGTGTCTGAGTTTAGAAGGAGTGCAAAGTGTCAGTGGTGTGTCCATGGATATTGCTGCAGTGAAAGTGCTAGGTATGAGTGTCATGAATGGTAATGTTGTGCTGAGTGTGGGTGTGTCTATGGATGGGCTGGTGGGTGTGCAAATGGGTATTGGTGTTTGCGGTGGGTGGGTGTGGGGTGTGTGCATGCAAGTGTTGTGTCCCCTGTCCTGTGTGGGTATGTGATGGGTGAGTGGTGGCAGTATGTGACTGTTGTGTTGTCAGTGGTGTTTGTGATTGTGGTGGAGGTACCTCTGGGGGTGCAGTGTCTGTTTGGATGTGGGTTTGCCTTTTTTGATATGTTTGTGCTTGTGTGTGGATGTGCTGCTTGGGTCAGTATGGGTGGGTGTGCGCAAAGGTGTGAGTGTGCTTTGGACAGGTTTAAACTGGTTTGGAAATATAGTATTGGGATGGGTAAGAGGCAGGGGGATGAACACTAGTTTGGGGGGATCGGAGGCTGCGGTCTGTGAGGAGGCCAAAGTCTGAAAAGGTCTGTAGGGCAGACGTAGCACCATGAATGCCTCCCAGGTAGGCTACCATCTGCTGTAGATGGCTGCCTTGCGCCTGGATGGCATTCAGCAGTGCAGTCTGACCCACATAGATGTTTCTCAGGAGGGCAATAGCTTCCACACTTAATGCACCAGCAGGACAGGGGGAGGGGCTGAGGTGCCTGCAGCATAAAAGATGGGTCCCCTCTTAGGGGACAGTGTGAGAAGTTGGCCTGGTATATGATGCTCACTAGTTAAAGTGATCACCTTGTACCATGCCAAGCAACCCTTATGGTGTGGTTGTAAGTCAACCTTTTCGGACTAGCTGCCCTAGTGGTAGCGTAGGCTAAGCAGTCTTTGAGGCTAAACTCGTGATGCGTGTTAAGCAAGTTGTTTTACCAATAGTAACCCCCTTTTATACCAATGAAAGGACACCACACAGATATATATTCAAAATATATATGTATTTATTTCTCAAAGTAACCCCTAGTCTCTTTATGAGCACAGGAGCACAAATCGTCAAACAAGATTATCACAGAATACACAGAAGTTGCACTTTATATGGATAGGCCCTGGTGGCCACTCGAACCATATACTAAAATAGTGGTATAAGTACCACGAACAGAAAAGGGAAAAGGCCTAGGGCCTCTAGAATCGCTGGGCCTACAAGGAGCTAACGTCAGTTAGTGACCAGGAGGTCCACGGGTGGCGTGTGCAGAGCAAATAGTCACACGCGTGCTCCCATAGGTTTCAATGGGTGCGTAAAAAGTACAAAGTTACTGCAAAAGGAATCTTCCGGATGACCTAGGAACTTAAGATTTGGAACACAGGCACTAGAGATGTAATACTACACTTGGGCACAGGTGTGCCAGCTTTACCTCACCCACAGGAAGCGGGTGCATAGGCCTCGAAGTGCGTCGGGTTTCTTCTATCTGTTCCGTGGGGCCTGTGGACAAAAGTGCTGCAGGCGGTCGGTCGGGAAGAGATGCAGTGGACCCAAGAGTGGATCGGAGATGTTGAAGACCTGTAAGCAGAGGGGACAGTGTTCACAGTCACTAGCCAGTGACCAGCGTGGCACCAGGTGGGTACCAGGCGATGTCGGGTGCAAACAGGAAGGAAGGTGTAGCTTGACTCTGCAGCCACGTGGTCCCTGAAGGTCGACGACGTCCAGGAGTCGAGTCACGAGCTGTCCCACGCAGGCTCTCGCTGTCGGCGGTGTCGGCGACTTGATCGAAGCAAACAAGCCTTGGCAAAAGCAATTGTTGTAGGCAAGGAGTTTAAGCTGATGGTTCTGACCAGCAAGGTCAGAGGAACTGCTCCTTTGGAGGGGAGCAAGGGCCAGTCTGGAGCAACCAGACCAGCGGTGTTTGTCGTAGATTTCGTCGCCAAGATGGCCACTAGCCAGCGGGCCAGCAACCGGTTAGGCGCGTCGAGTGGCAAAATGCAGAAGGGCCCCACGCAGATCGTGGAGATGCTGGAGGGCTCACCTTTGGTGCAGATGCTGCTCGAGGGTTGGGCTTCTCAGGACCCAAAGCACAACTTGGAGGGAGCCTCGGTTGTTGCACTTGTCAGCTTGTCGTAGTCGTTCCAAGATGGCTGGCTCCACGTGTCTCGGTGCCTCCACGGGTCTCCTCTTTTCAGGGACTGTGGATCGGGCGGTGAGAGGTCTGGAGGTCCAGGTCTTGTCAGTCTCTGGGCTCGGGCTCCGGCGGGAGGCGGCGGCAAAGCAGACGTTGATGCGCTGGATGGTGCTTGCGTTAGCAAGGTGGTCACTCCCTGACCACAGGGGAGATTTTCTTCAGTCTTCTGTGCAGCAGAATGTCGAAGTTCCCGTCTTCTTCTTAGTTTCAAGTTGATTCCAGGATGTCTGAAGTCTTAGGACACAGCTCCTACCTTTATTCGGATTCTAGGGGCCGGACTACCTGCTAGGTCCCTCCCTATGGGTGGGACCAGGAAGGGGGGTGGTTACACCCCCAATCCTTTGTCCAGCTCGCCCCAGGCCCGGGACTGGTGTGCCCCAGGACCGGTTTGAACTGGCATATGCCCCGAGGCTCCTTGTGAGCCACAGGCATGTCTGGTTTCTTTCAAGCCCTACCTGACCAATACACAAAATCCTGTCTGGGGTGGTGCATGCACCTCCCCTGGCAGGAAACCCTTTGTCCACACCTCCCAAGCTGGAAGGACTCCCAGCAGCAGGAGGGCAGACTTGTGTCTGTGGTGGCAGCATCCATTTTGTGGAGCTGAGGCTATGTCTGATTTTACCCGGGTTTCAGGCACTGTACATGTCGTGTCCCTCTAGAAGGGTGGAATGCTAACCCCGTCGCCAGAATTGGCGAGGGGTTAGTATTCCAATTCGTATGACACCTTACTCGACATGTTTTGATAAAGCCAAACCAAAGATAGCATCTAACCGCGAGGTTCATAATGCACTTAAGAGTATATGGTATGACGATATCTGGAAACAGTAGAAGGAAGTTGTTCCGACCACTGCAGACAGGCTCAGCTCATGCCAGAGCACCATCTCACATGGAACCAAGCACTCTGCCTTCAGGATTGTTAAGGCCTGCCATAGGAGTGACTTATAGGTTACCAGGTGTCCCATTTAAGTTTAGGTATAGGTATACTACACCTAAGTAAGAGGTGATTACACCAACTTACCCCAGCTGAGTGATCAGCCAGTTGTGTCAGATTGTTAGGCCAAGCCTGGGGTGGCATAATACATGCTTCAGCCCCTGGCAGGCCTTGGATACACCAATGCCCTGGGTACCTAGTGTACACTGGTACAGGGGCTGACAGGGTGATCCAACCAATTGGGTATGTACCTAGGGTACATGGAGTCCATTTTACAGAGAGAGCAGATAGCCTGAGAGCCTGAATGGCAGGATCTCAGGCCAACTAAGTCGAAAAACCAGCTAGACACTAGGCAAAAATTTGGGGGTAACCATAGTCAGATATCCACCTTCCTACACAACCCCCCCCCAAACGAAGGGAGATAAGGCTGACCTTGACCAGGTAAGCCTATATTGCCCAAGTGGCCATATAAGGAGGAACCAGCACTGGCATGGTTACCCCCTGTCTCATGGTCCACTAAGCAATCCCTCACCCTAAGGGTATCAGAGGGTCTCCACCATAGGGAATCTCTACCTGTGGTGTGTCTTGGCAAAGTAAAAGGCTGGTGTTGAGATGGAGTACTGAAGTGAGTGTCCTCAAAGTGAGGCCTCAGCTTCCTCCAATCATCCTCCACCATGGATGCCTTTCTTTCTTTAACTGAGTTGCACTGTGCTCTCAGGGTCAGCCTCTGGCTACCTAAAGCTGGAGGCTGGGTCCCTTTTGTGGGCTTACTGGAGGGACAGGTCAGGTTTGGGGCCCTAAGGTCCCATGTTTGCCTGTGCCCAACAGAATCCCCCTGGGGGAGGTCCCTAACTACCTGTAAAGGAGATCCCTCAGGAATGTTTTTACCCATCACCTGACTAGGGCTACTAGCCAGGCAATCCTCATTCTTTTGATGGGGGGGTTCTTGTGGACAGGGGCCCTCTGGGGGTCCACTGGCCTCCCTGACCTCTGCAGCCCTGGGCTGACTGAGGCAGGGTAGAGAGAGGCAGGCTACCTGCACCAGACTGGATCCCACCTTGGAAGGGGCCACTGACATCAGAGGCTCTGCCAGGCCAGGCCTGGCTACCTCTGGGGCAGTTCCTTCACAAGGGGTGAGGTCAGATCCCTGAGGAGGCTGACCTTTTCCTAATGTCTGGGGAGAGGGAGACTTTTCTTCCTCCCCACTACTCTCAGTTTGTGTGGAGTGATCCATTGTTTCAGGCTTCACTACACCTATGTCAGTCTGAGTATAGGCTGAGACCATTACAGCCTTGCCAACCTTTTCAGGGGGGCACTCAGTTTGTGTTTGAGCTGTGACTGTCACAGCTCTGCCAGTCCCTACAGGGAAGTCTGTCTGTGCCTGGGCTGTGGCTACCACTGCCCTTCCAACCTTTTCAGGGAGGAAATCTATTTGGACAGGGGTTGTGAATGGCACAACCCCCCTACCCTTTTGTGAAAGGCCTACCATTTTAGAATGGGTGTCTTGTTCAACTCCAGCCCAAGCTGAGAGTTCTAAGTCATTCCCCAGTAAGCAGTCTACAGGCAAGGTTGGGGACACTGCTACCCTTTTAGGGCCAGTGACCCCTCCCCAGCTGAGACATACCTCTGCCATGGGATGACTGTTCTGTTTGCCATCAATGTTAGTCACCTGGTAGGAGAAACCGGGCAAAAGCTGCTCAGAGGGAACTAGCCAATGGGCCACCATTGTGATGCTAGCCCCAGTGTCTCTGTAGGCCTCAGCTTTTGTACCATTGATGTAGGGCTCCTGTCTGTACCTACCCAAAGTGTTGGGACAGGCAGTGAAGTTGGCAAACCCCATGCCACCATCACAGACAAGAGTGGTTGCTGTAGGGGAATTGGCTAAGCCAGGGTCCCCCTGTGTTCCCCAAGTAAACCCACCCAGATTTCTGGGGGCACTCCCACCACCTGGGGGATTACTGCTGACAGTAATAGGTGGTGTGACAGGAGTAATTGGAGGAACAGTTTTGTTTTTAGCCCTTGGGCAACCGCTGTCAGTTTTCCAATGCCCAGGAGTTTTACACTCATGGCAGTAGGGCTTTTTAGCTGTGGTAGAGGAGGGAGCTTGGGACCCACCACCCTGTGTGGAGTTTTGGGGCCCTGAGGAAGGTTTCTCTTTTTCTTTATCCCCACCCTTCTCTTGAGGCTTGGTGGTATCTTTCTTTTGGTCACCACCCTGGTTTTTAGGCCTGATCCTGGTCCTGACCCATTTATCTGCCCTCTTTCCCAATTCTTGGGGAGAGGTCAAATCTGAGTCTACCAGGTGTTGATGGAGAAGCTGGTTTTGACAATTACTTAAAATCTGCTCTCTCATCATCAAATTGTACAATCCTGTATAATCAGACACCTTACTTCCCAGCAACCAACCCTCCAAAGCCTTAGTGGCACATTCCACATATTCAGACCAGTCCTGAGTCTGTGTCTTCTGGGTGTCTCTGAACATTAACCTGTACTGTTCAGTGGTTAAGCCTAACCCATCAACTAGGACACTCTTCAGGACTCTGTAATTTCTGACATCCTCTTCTCTAACAGTGAGGAGTCTATCTCTGCCTCTCCCCTCAAAGGAGAGCCATAAGATTGCTGCCCACTGGTCTTCAGGAACCTGCTGCACTTTGCAGGCTCTCTCAAGAGCAGTCATCCATTTGTGGATGTCATCCCCACTTTTGTAGGGGGGCACAATCTTGGACAGGTTCCTATTGTCAAAGACCCTATCTTTGTCCCTAGGGACATTGCTGCCACCAGTGGGTATAGACCCACTCTCTCTATGCTGCCTAGCCTTGCTCAGTTTTTCTTCCATCAGGGCTACTTCTAGCTCCTGCTTCCTGATCCTCAGCTGGGCTTCCTGCATTCTGGCCTCATGTTCCCTCCTCTGAGGGGTGGTCAGTCTCCTTCTGGAGTGACCTTGAGAGCCTCTAGAGCCATGGGAAGCATTGGAGTCACCTGAGCGATTCCTTTGCCTTCCAAGCCCTGTGTTAAGTCCACTGGGGAGATCCAATGGGGTGAACCCACTGTCAGTCCCCAATAGCCTTAGTTTAGCTGGGCCAAGTATAACACTTGGCACTGGGCTAGTTCTCCCTTCATCCCCACTCACATCTGTATCCCCATCACTTTCTTCCTCTGTGGTAGGCATCCCATCTAAGGGGTGACTATTGGGAAGGGGTACTTCAGTGGCATCTTCAGAAGGGGGGCCTCCTGTTCCTGTCCCTAAGGGGGCTAACTGGGAAGCTTTCTTGAGTGCTCTCTGATTCTCATCATTCTGTAAGAGCTCTCTGAGCTCAGCAGAGTTTGGGTTCTTGGGCTGTTTAAGGCCTCTAAGAGTTGCCAAATGCCTGAGCTCATTCTGATTAAGGGTAGCAAAGCTGGATGGTGCCCTCTGGGGGTCACTCTCAACAGAGATGGGTACAGTGGACCCCTCTGCCCCGGCCATTGCTCTTAAGTGTGGGTGGATGTGTTGCAATCTACCTACACTTGGGTTTACCTACTAAACCTATCTAGTAGTTGTAGTCAGGGTGTGCTACTCCCTTTGCTCTACAACAACTAAGTTCAGTAGAACTTATGTATATCTAATCTTGTTTTATATGTACCTACAGGTACCTATGTGATCTTTCAATTGGTAACCAAGAGATTACAATGGTAAAACACAGCAAGCTCAAATCCAACCGCTGCTCACCAATGTGAGAAGTTGGCCTGGTATATGATGCTCACTAGTTAAAGTGATCACCTTGTACCATGCCAAGCAACCCTTATGGTGTGGTTGTAAGTCAACCTTTTCGGACTAGCTGCCCTAGTGGTAGCGTAGGCTAAGCAGTCTTTGAGGCTAAACTCGTGATGCGTGTTAAGCAAGTTGTTTTACCAATAGTAACCCCCTTTTATACCAATGAAAGGACACCACACAGATATATATTCAAAATATATATGTATTTATTTCTCAAAGTAACCCCTAGTCTCTTTATGAGCACAGGAGCACAAATCGTCAAACAAGATTATCACAGAATACACAGAAGTTGCACTTTATATGGATAGGCCCTGGTGGCCACTCGAACCATATACTAAAATAGTGGTATAAGTACCACGAACAGAAAAGGGAAAAGGCCTAGGGCCTCTAGAATCGCTGGGCCTACAAGGAGCTAACGTCAGTTAGTGACCAGGAGGTCCACGGGTGGCGTGTGCAGAGCAAATAGTCACACGCGTGCTCCCATAGGTTTCAATGGGTGCGTAAAAAGTACAAAGTTACTGCAAAAGGAATCTTCCGGATGACCTAGGAACTTAAGATTTGGAACACAGGCACTAGAGATGTAATACTACACTTGGGCACAGGTGTGCCAGCTTTACCTCACCCACAGGAAGCGGGTGCATAGGCCTCGAAGTGCGTCGGGTTTCTTCTATCTGTTCCGTGGGGCCTGTGGACAAAAGTGCTGCAGGCGGTCGGTCGGGAAGAGATGCAGTGGACCCAAGAGTGGATCGGAGATGTTGAAGACCTGTAAGCAGAGGGGACAGTGTTCACAGTCACTAGCCAGTGACCAGCGTGGCACCAGGTGGGTACCAGGCGATGTCGGGTGCAAACAGGAAGGAAGGTGTAGCTTGACTCTGCAGCCACGTGGTCCCTGAAGGTCGACGACGTCCAGGAGTCGAGTCACGAGCTGTCCCACGCAGGCTCTCGCTGTCGGCGGTGTCGGCGACTTGATCGAAGCAAACAAGCCTTGGCAAAAGCAATTGTTGTAGGCAAGGAGTTTAAGCTGATGGTTCTGACCAGCAAGGTCAGAGGAACTGCTCCTTTGGAGGGGAGCAAGGGCCAGTCTGGAGCAACCAGACCAGCGGTGTTTGTCGTAGATTTCGTCGCCAAGATGGCCACTAGCCAGCGGGCCAGCAACCGGTTAGGCGCGTCGAGTGGCAAAATGCAGAAGGGCCCCACGCAGATCGTGGAGATGCTGGAGGGCTCACCTTTGGTGCAGATGCTGCTCGAGGGTTGGGCTTCTCAGGACCCAAAGCACAACTTGGAGGGAGCCTCGGTTGTTGCACTTGTCAGCTTGTCGTAGTCGTTCCAAGATGGCTGGCTCCACGTGTCTCGGTGCCTCCACGGGTCTCCTCTTTTCAGGGACTGTGGATCGGGCGGTGAGAGGTCTGGAGGTCCAGGTCTTGTCAGTCTCTGGGCTCGGGCTCCGGCGGGAGGCGGCGGCAAAGCAGACGTTGATGCGCTGGATGGTGCTTGCGTTAGCAAGGTGGTCACTCCCTGACCACAGGGGAGATTTTCTTCAGTCTTCTGTGCAGCAGAATGTCGAAGTTCCCGTCTTCTTCTTAGTTTCAAGTTGATTCCAGGATGTCTGAAGTCTTAGGACACAGCTCCTACCTTTATTCGGATTCTAGGGGCCGGACTACCTGCTAGGTCCCTCCCTATGGGTGGGACCAGGAAGGGGGGTGGTTACACCCCCAATCCTTTGTCCAGCTCGCCCCAGGCCCGGGACTGGTGTGCCCCAGGACCGGTTTGAACTGGCATATGCCCCGAGGCTCCTTGTGAGCCACAGGCATGTCTGGTTTCTTTCAAGCCCTACCTGACCAATACACAAAATCCTGTCTGGGGTGGTGCATGCACCTCCCCTGGCAGGAAACCCTTTGTCCACACCTCCCAAGCTGGAAGGACTCCCAGCAGCAGGAGGGCAGACTTGTGTCTGTGGTGGCAGCATCCATTTTGTGGAGCTGAGGCTTTGTCTGATTTTACCCGGGTTTCAGGCACTGTACATGTCGTGTCCCTCTAGAAGGGTGGAATGCTAACCCCGTCGCCAGAATTGGCGAGGGGTTAGTATTCCAATTCGTATGACACCTTACTCGACATGTTTTGATAAAGCCAAACCAAAGATAGCATCTAACCGCGAGGTTCATAATGCACTTAAGAGTATATGGTATGACGATATCTGGAAACAGTAGAAGGAAGTTGTTCCGACCACTGCAGACAGGCTCAGCTCATGCCAGAGCACCATCTCACATGGAACCAAGCACTCTGCCTTCAGGATTGTTAAGGCCTGCCATAGGAGTGACTTATAGGTTACCAGGTGTCCCATTTAAGTTTAGGTATAGGTATACTACACCTAAGTAAGAGGTGATTACACCAACTTACCCCAGCTGAGTGATCAGCCAGTTGTGTCAGATTGTTAGGCCAAGCCTGGGGTGGCATAATACATGCTTCAGCTCCTGGCAGGCCTTGGATACACCAATGCCCTGGGTACCTAGTGTACACTGGTACAGGGGCTGACAGGGTGATCCAACCAATTGGGTATGTACCTAGGGTACATGGAGTCCATTTTACAGAGAGAGCAGATAGCCTGAGAGCCTGAATGGCAGGATCTCAGGCCAACTAAGTCGAAAAACCAGCTAGACACTAGGCAAAAATTTGGGGGTAACCATAGTCAGATATCCACCTTCCTACAGACAGGGCTCGGCTAACTGGGTGGGGAGCAACTGAGAGGGTGGAGCTGGTACATGGGGTGACACAGAAGGAGTGCCCACCGGAGGATGATGCTGATGGTGGTGATGAACTTGGGCTTGCCTCCTCCATGGTACTCAATGCACCCTCTCAGCTACTGGGCCCCTCTGTGTCGGAAGTGCCATACCCGAATCCACTGTAGCCAGCTGCTTCTCCGCCAATGTTGGCCCTCTCTCCTTCGCTTGCCTGAGATGATGCTGTAATGTAAACAGACATCAGTTTATTGCATCTGTGGTAACACACCTGGCCATGAGATGTGAAGGCTAAACATTTCAAAGGTGCACAGATTACATCAGCACCGAGTCACTAAACATTTACTCCAGCATTAGCTTGTACACATGAATGCATGGTACATAACCTGTAATAGTTGTTCACAATGATGTCATTAACCCACACAGCTACAAGATCATGAGTGAAGTTTACTCCACGTCATCTAGATGTATCTACTGATATTGGTCCTCACCTTCTATACTTTGGCCCGTTTGGGTGATCAGTGAACAAATGCCCACAGCATAAGTTGTCACATTGCCCTCAGGATATCTCCATTCCATCTTTGGACTGTCTAATCACTCCATTCATACTTACCATTTGCCAAAGACAATTTGTCATTGAAGGCTCATGTGTTACAGTGACTATCTGTGACATCAACATGTACTGTAAGTTTGCTTCCAGGGTGAAAGCATATTACAGCACCTATCATGTCGTTCATAGGCTCACCATTTGAACATTCACATAGAGGTATGAGCACTGGATCAGGGTATGTGTCACACACTCACCAATGTGTACATAGTCCTGGCTGTGATAAAACATTGACTGTTTAATTAACGCAATTAACTCACAAAATAATATCAGTGGCCTATACATACATGATTGACTCAGACACCAACCTAAGAATCCAGTAGCATCATGGAGGACATAGGATTGCTGATAACATAACTGCAGGAAAAGGTTCACAGGCCAACATTTAGGCCTATAACTGATTGAACCAGTGATGTAGGAACACTTACATAATCACACATACCCAATTTACCAATGGTCATCCTTGTTCAGTAACTGCATCAAAGGTGCCCGCCATACTATGTCACATGTGATAGGCCTGGTAAATAGACATAATATCGAAAAAATAATATCGAACAACAAGAATATCGAAGTTAAAATATCGAGATAACATTAATATCGAAGTGTAGAATATCGAGGTAAGTAATATCGTTTTTTTAGTGTTTAGTAAAATATCGAAGTATGAAATATCGATGTAGTAATATCGTTTGAAGATAATATCGATTGAATAGTTTTGTTAGAAATATCGAAATATAATATATATATTGTTTAAAATGTGTATTTAGTGTATATTGAATAAGTAAATTGTTTAATTATATGTATAAATACTTTATTAAAGTTTAAAATATAATTAATAGTGTTAAGTAATTTATAGTATGATATGTTTTAGGAGCGGGATGTTGGGTTATTAGGGGATAAGGGTGGGGAGTGTTTTAAAAATATTAGTGTAAAATCAGATAATAATTTAAAAATATTAAATAATAAATAATTATGAATAGTAAATTGTAATGAAATTTCTAAATTAAATATTTATAATTTAGAAAATAATAAAGAAATTATATATATTTTTTAGGAGCGGGATGTTGGGTTATTAGGGGATAAGGGTGGGGAGTGTTTTAAAATTGTTAGTGTAAAATCAGATAATAATTTAAAAATATTAAATAATAAATAATTATGATTAGTAAATTGTAATGAAATTTCTAAATTAAATATTTATAATTTAGAAAATAAAAAAGAAATTATATATATTTTTTAGGAGCGGGATGTTGGGTTATTAGGGGAGAAGGGTGGGGAGTGTTTTAAAAATGTTATTGTAAAATCAGATAATAATGTAAAAATATTTAATATTCAAGATTTCGAAATTTCAAAATTTCAATAAAAATTCGAAATTATATAATTTGAAATTATAATGAAATTTAAATTTTGTTTTATGAGTGGGATGTAGGGTTATTAGTGTATAAGGGTGGGGAGTGTATTAAAAAGATTATTGTAAAATTGGATAATAAGTTATAAATATTAATACTAAAGAATTAGAAATGTTAAAATTTAAATGTAATTTTGACAATGTTTTAAAAAAAAATTCAAATTAATTTCGAAATTATTTTTTTGTTTCATGGTTGGGAATTTGGGTTATTAGGGTGTAAGGGTGTGGATTGTATTTTAATAATTATTACAAAATTATAGATTAATAAATAAATATTTAATTTGGAATAAGTCAAATTTGTGAACATTTTATGTCAAAATCTAATTATATAATTTACATTGGAAATTATAATTTCAATATTTATGTTGTATTTATGGGTGGGATGTGGGTATATTAGGGGAGAAGGGTGGGGAGTAATTTTTTTAAATAATATTGTAAACATAGATCATAAAAAAATTCAATTTATTAGTAAATATTGTGAAATCTAAAATTTTAAATAAAAATTATAATTAAATAATTGTATATTTGCAATTTATATGGAAAACATATTGTACATATTTATTTTGGAATTAGGGTTAATATGGGATAGGGGTGGGTATTGTAACTATAGTATTGTTAAATTTAATAGTTTTTAAATGATATCTCATAGTTAATAAATGTAGATTATTAATATTTTAAGTGATGTTATAACCAGCACCTTGTCTCAGTTTGATCTTTCTGGAGCAGGAATATTAAATTTAATTGGGTTAGTGTCCAGCATCTTCCCTGAGTTTATGATAACTGGAGTGGGAATAGTAAATTATTTAGGGTTAGTGTCCAGCACCTTTCTTGACTTTATGTTAACTGGAGTGGGAATAGTAAATTATATAGGGTTACTGTCCAGCACCTTTCTTGAGTTTATGTTAACTGGAGTGGGAATAGTAAATTATATAGGGTTACTGTCCAGCACCTTCTCTGAATTTATGTTAGCTGGAGTGGGAATATTAAATTATATAGGGTTAATGTCCACCACCTTCCATGACTTTATCTTAACTGGAGTGGGAATAGTAAATTATATACAGTTAGGTGCCGATCACGATCCGGTAAAAAATTCCCCCGTGCGACTCGTATCGGGTCTTTTTACCGTACGAATCGGACAAGTGCCGTACGAACTGGCAATCACGATTCGCATGGTAAAAAGTCCATACGAACCGCACTGGGAATCATTCCCCACACGTCCTCGGGTCGGAAAATGTGTCCGACACGTCCTCGGACGATTTACCGTACAAACGTGAAAATCCAAGTCCGACCGAGGAATCACGATCCATCCCGTGCGTCCGAGGTTACAACCGTATGGAAAAAACACCGTCCGCACCGAACTCCTACAGCAACCATGGAGACATGTGCCCGCATACGCGCCCAACACTCCCCCCAGCCCCCGTACGTCCGACACGTACCCCCGTATATGTATACCCCCACCCGTCTAGGTACACCCCATTACGTTCCAGTCGAACCCCCACCCCAGTACGTGTCATAGCCCCGTCTACCTACACCCCAGTACGTCCCAGTCGTACCCCCACCCCAGTACGTGTCGTACCACCGTCAATGTACACCCCCCACCCCTGTACGTGTCGTACCCCCCGTGTACCTACACCCCAGTACGTTCCAGTCGTACCCCCACCCCTGTACGTGTCGTACCACCGTCAATGTACACCCCCCCACCCCAGTACGTGTCGTACCACCGTCAATGTACACCCCCCACCCCTGGACGTGTCGTACCACCGTCCATGTACACCCCAGTACGTTCCAGTCGTACCCCCACCCCAGTACGTGTCGTACCACCGTCAATGTACACCCCCCACCCCTGTACGTGTCGTACCCCCCGTGTACCTACACCCCAGTACGTTCCAGTCGTACCCCCACCCCTGTACGTGTCGTACCACCGTCAATGTACACCCCCCCCACCCCAGTACGTGTCGTACCACCGTCAATGTACACCCCCCACCCCTGGACGTGTCGTACCACCGTCCATGTACACCCCAGTACGTTCCAGTCGTACCCCCACCCCAGTACGTGTCGTACCACCGTCAATGTACACCCCCCCACCCCAGTACGTGTCGTACCACCGTCAATGTACACCCCCCACCCCTGGACGTGTCGTACCCCCCGTGTACCTACACCCCAGTACGTTCCAGTCGTACCCCCACCCCTGTACGTGTCGTACCACCGTCAATGTACAATAGACCGATCCCACCGGCAGCGACCACTCTCACCACTCTGCGGACGACCCCGACCGACCTGGCCCCTCTGGTGTCCAACCACCTGCAGCACCTGCGTCAGGTACAACCGTGCCAACCACCACCCCCACTCCTGCCACATCCCAGGAGACACCCAGGATCCCTGCCCCAACACCACAATGCAGCCAGGCTCGCCAGGAGGGACACGGTGTCCCGGGCACCCAGGAGGAGGCAGGCGACAACGCCAATGCCACCCCTCAGGGGTCCCGGAGACCCCATGTGCCCACAAGTGCAGGCCAGACGCAAGTGGGCAGGGGTGGCGGGAGTGGAGGACGGCGGAGGCGCGAGCCTGACCAGTTGGCTGGGGATCCGGTATTTTCCCATGTCCGTAACATCCTGGACTCATACAGGCAGGACACCACGGGCATGGCCCAGGTTGTGTCCGTCCTCGAGGGGATCAAGGTCCAGCAGGCCCAGCAACATGCGGAGCTAATAGCCTGTCTACAGCTACACCAACGGAGGATGGAGGACAGACAGGCTCAGCAAGTGACGGCGTCCCAGGGGATTCACGCTGAACTCCGTCGGATGGCCGACACCATGGCCGACCCTCCCTGTGCCAGAAGGCGGAGAACATCACCACCCACAGGGAGGGATCATGAGGAGGAGGAGGAAACATCCGACGGAGCATCCCAGACGTCGTCACGGCCTGCTGCTGAGGTTCCCCGCAGGAAGCCGGGTCGTCCACGGAAAGGACCGTGAGGGTGGCTGCTACATCACCATCTCCCAGGACACCTGGCCTGGCACCTGGCCCACTGGAGCAACAGCATCACAGCATCAAGAGACATTCTCTGCCACATGGCCCTGCTGGTCACTGGCTGACCAATGTTGACAAAGACTGTGGCATGGACTCTGAGGATTTCCAATGGCAAGGACACCAACTCCCCTACTGAACTTTGGATTCCCTAATCCCGGAAAGGCCCTCACTTTGCCCCCCCCCCCCCCACAATAATAAATCACACTATTAAGAGTAGATGCCTGCTGGTAGCATTATTACCTAACATGTGTCTTGTACCGTCTAGACATGCCTGAGTCATCTGTTCACTTCAACCATCCACACCCTGGGGCCTGAGTCTGGCACAGGACACATGGGTCACAGTTTTCTAGGCAAGACAGACATGGAGCACCATACACACCCGTGATGGTCAGAACCAGCTGAGGGGGTGGCCGAACAACCGTGCTGACAGACACATTGAGTACAGCAACAGTCATGCGCAGAGGTCAGGGATCCTGGCCCGTGTCCTGGGGGGCACCCAGGTACGTGTAGACAGGTGGCAGAACCATGTCCTGCAAGCTTGAGTCCGGTGGATGCAGAGAATGGGGTCATGGACAACGTTGGATGCATGGGGATGGCACATGTCACAATACCCACACAGTCATGGACATCATGCACATTACACAGTCTCAGCACACACACACAGCTTGCATCTTGCCACTCGACACATTGACACATAGCCACAATCAGGGAATACCATGCCAGACATGCAGGATGCACCGTGGCAACACACCAGCATTGACTGAGAAGAGGCACCTTGGAGGCATAGGGACACCTTTAATAGTCATGTGTTTGGGATTGCAGAGGCAACTTGAAGTACACATGAACACATCATGTGGAGTAACATGTGGCTCCAACACTGGCACCCCCCTTCTGCAGCACAAATGCGTGATAGCCATGGAACTGGCACACAAGTGTCGGATAACAGCTAAATACCCACAGCTGCTCACGGAGAGACTGCCATACACCATACATCCGCTGATGTGGGAATCCCACGCCATGTCAAGACAATGTTAACCGTATGTGTCCGAGGGCAGTGTCACACACATTGATGCCTTCATCACAATTCACTATCCCATCACTGATGACTGACAACCAGGCAGCCCATCTATTCAGGTGTACCCAGCTGCATGTCGTGTCCCATGGGGATGCCACATGTCTGCAGAGGAACCAAACCCCGACCGGGGCAGTGTGCACACATCGTGAACAACTGCCACACCCAATACACCCCAGATGCATCCCTTACCCCATGGAGACTTCCAAACGTGTCCGTGCCTATAACGCTGAGTCAGCCCACGATGCCATGTCCATGAGGAATAGCAGTGCCACAACAATGCAACCAGAAGACGGCATGCGCAGGTACCTGGGGAAGAGAGACACACAAGAAGTCAGCCACAAAAAGCACAGCCACTTGCATGTGCATTGACTCGACACATGTATGGATGACAACATGCTAGGTCACAATTATGAGTGTGGAAATACTACCATCACTGCCACCATCACTCCAGTGACACACCCACACACACCTCTGACTCACGTGCCATACATGCAGGTGGAGACACGCATCACAACACATGCCACACGGGGACCAAGGCGTGCACACTCAGACACTGGTACTCACCACTAAGCAAAGAAGTCGCGTATGAGCCGAGTCCGGA
Organism: Triturus cristatus; assembly: GCF_964204655.1. Taxonomy (NCBI): domain Eukaryota; kingdom Metazoa; phylum Chordata; class Amphibia; order Caudata; family Salamandridae; genus Triturus; species Triturus cristatus. Next base: position 255,679,684 of record NC_140584.1, read on the forward strand.
TGTCCTCTTGCGGCTCCACATCCTCCACATCACTAGCCCCATTGCCAAGCCCTTCGTCCTCCACGGGTGGATGGTCCTCGTCATGTTGATTCAGGATGAGTGGCACAGCTCTTTCAACTGCCATGTTGTGCAGCATGCAGCAGACCATGAAGATCTTGCAGACCTTCGCCGGGGCATATGGGAGTGCGCCGCCGGTCTTGTGGAGGCACCTGAATCGGCTCTTCAGCATGCCAAACGTCCTCTCTATCACTCGCCTTGTCCGGCCATGGGCGGTGTTGTAGCGGAGCTGGGCCGGCGTGATGGGGTTGCGGAGAGGTGTCAGCAGCCAAGGCATGTTGGGATAGCCAGCGTCCCCTAAATGGAAAGCACATGGATATCGTTAGAACTGGCGAAGCGGTAGTGCTGCTCGGCCAAACAGAATACAGGACAGACAGACCGTACCCACCAACAACACATGCCCGTTCGTTGCGCAGCTGCATCATCATATCAGGCATCCCGCTACGCCTCATGATGTAGGCATCGTGTGCTGATCCTGGAAAACGAGCACAGACATGTGAAATCACCATGTTGGACAGACACACCACAAGGGCATTGATGGAGTGGTAGTGCTTCCGATTGCGGTACGCCACCTCCCGTGCGTGTGGTGGTACCAAACCTACATGTGTCCCATCTATGGACCCAATGACATGGGGCATCCCTCCCAGGGCATAGAAACCACGCTTGACCTCAGTCATCTGTTCAGGGGTTGGGAACTTGATGAAGTCATCCAGGTGAATCAACATGGCCTCCAAGAAATCATGCAGCACACCGCTGAACATGCTCTGGGACATGCCACCAACATGAGCTATGGTATATTGGAAGGTACCCGTGGCAAGGAAATGTAGGGCAGCCATTACCTTCAGCTGGGGTGTCAGTGCCGTAGGATACCTGTGCTGCGGTTGCAGGTGTGGTGCCAGTCTCGCCGTCAGCTCCAGAATCAACGGTTGGGTGAAGCGGTAGAGCCGGATCGTGTCATTCTCCTGCATGGTGGCCAAGTCTGGAATTCTTCGGGCAACAGGAGGCGCTCTGCAGTAATTTGGAAGTGACAAGGAAGAGTGAGTGCACTACGAGAACAACTCATGTCTACTGAGCACATGTAAATCTGGCAATACACACATGCCACATAGGGAGTCAGGCATGTGCTACATGCCCAGGACACGTATGGATGCAAGGTGACACTCCTTCCAAGACCCAGCTACACACGGTGATTGAGAACCTCCCCATGCCACGCCATGAAAATAGCTGTGTCCCAGTGCAAGTGCACTGCCCGACGCAAGACAGGAGTGACATACACCCACACATTAGCAGAAGTGTGATGCCGATTGCAGAGACTGGCAGCGGAACACTTGAGCCACAGGTCACATGACATTACACTAGTCCAGCCCACACACCTTGCCATGAAGGTGCACATGTCATGACTCCCCACACATTCCTTGTGAGTTTGCTGACATGGCCTTGTCACGCTACTCCGTGTCCCTTGCATACATGTGCACCTCACATCCGATAACACATGTGGCATGGTGTTGGGAACAGTGTGCAATGACAATCTACACACAGCCACATGTTGGTTGCTGCAACGGCTGCAGCTTTTGAGGGTGCTACAACATCAACCCGATGTAAATCCCGGACACATATATGGCATAGTCACATTGTGCACTGTGGGTAGTGATGAGTCATGTGTCATGACCCCTGTACCGGGCATAATGGGACACTTCCGTGTGTTGGTGTCCGTGCCATGCCAGTGACGCTCACCCCAAGTGCGCAGTCCCACATGCACACATGTCAAAGGAGTCAAGGGCATGCCTGGCACACATTGCACCCTCACACAGTACACATGTACACATCTCATCATACATCTGGTGCCTTCTCCACTCAGGAGGCATGTTCCACATCACAGCCTGTGACACCTGTGCCCCACACATGTGGTAATGCACAGACGATGCCTTGATGTCCATTCCTGGACAAGTATGTCCATCCATGGACAAGTATGTCCGCCCTATTCCTACATGTGTGTCGCCTATCACCACAGTGATGTGTAAAATCCGCCGTACTGCTGCTGAGAGGGCCTGTGCATGTTCCCAAATCACTGTGGGAGTGCTGCCGTATGTGTACCCATCGTGATGGCGAGCGTAGATGCGAGTGTACGGTCCGTACCACTACGAGTACGCATACGCGTGCAGACCCATAGTGATAGAGAGCGTAGATGCGAGTGTTCGGTCCGTACCACTACGGGTACGCATACGCGTGCAGACCCATAGTGATAGAGAGCGTAGATGCGAGTGTACGGCCCTATCACTATGGGTCTGCACGCGTATGCGTACCCGTAGTGGTACGGACCGTACACTCGCATCTACGCTCTCTATCACTATGGGTCTGCACGCGTATGCGTACCCGTAGTGGTACGGACCGTACACTCGCATCTACGCTCTCTATCACTATGGGTCTGCACGCGTATGCGTACCCGTAGTGGTACGGACCGTACACTCGCATCTACGCTCTCTAGCACTATGGGTCTGCACGCGTATGCGTACCCGTAGTGGTACGGACCGTACACTCGCATCTACGCTCTCTATCACTATGGGTCTGCACGCGTATGCGTACCCGTAGTGGTACGGACCGTACACTCGCATCTACGCTCACTATCACTACGAGTACGCATACGCGTGCCGACCCATAGTGATAGTGAGCGTAGATGCGAGTGTACGGTCCGTACCACTACGGGTACGCATACGCGTGCAGACCCATAGTGATAGAGAGCGTAGATGCGAGTGTACGGTCCGTACCACTACGGGTACGCATACGCGTGCAGACCCATAGTGATAGAGAGCGTAGATGCGAGTGTACGGTCCGTACCACTACGGGTACGCATACGCGTGCAGACCCATAGTGATAGAGAGCGTAGATGCGAGTGTACGGTCCGTACCACTACGGGTACGCATACGCGTGCAGACCAAAAGTGATGGAGAGCGTAGGCATGCATGTACGGGCCGTTGCCATGCATTTGGGGTTCCCTAGGGCCCCCACACGCACCGTACCTGTGTGTGATGCTCCAAATTACATAGGGGACAAGTATTAAGGCCTACATGCATGCTGGTTGTCATGGAGACCAAGTTCAAAATTCGAAATTGTTCTGGAAGGTGCACAGCAGAAGTCAGTTGGGATTTGTCTACTTTGTTGCAATGTGTTTGTGGGGCTGACATCATGCAGGAGAATGAAACCGATCGAGAACCCACAGACTGCTAGGTTTGAAGGGATTGGTGGAAACATAGGATGCAAATGTGAGTGACCAATCTCTCTGTACTCCTGTGCATGAGACTGGGCAGAAGGGCACATATAAGGCAGCCAGGTCCCATGAGGGAGCACTTGCCTGCACATCTTTGCATTCGTCGACCCAGCTGCTGCTACTGATTCCCTGGAACCATGTCAAGGGCTGTGGAGAGGACACAGCCATTCACCCTGGAGGAGAACATGGCTCTGCTGGATGTGATCCTCCCACAGTACTCCATGCTGTATGGGCGACCAGGTTATCAGGTGAGTGCATAGGCCACTGCCACAGACTGTCCCTATGTGGTGACTGTGACTTCTGCCATTGCGTCCAGGTGTAACACACATGCCATGTACTGTCGGGGGGGTCCCAGGGGGGGGTGCCTGATGTCTCCCAGCAGTGCCCTGAGACAGGAGGGGTGGGTGCAGAGTCCTCCCAGCAGTGCCCTGAGACAGGAGGGGTGGGTGCGGAGTCCTCCCAGCAGTGCCCTGAGACAGGAGGGGTGGGTGCAGAGTCCTCCCAGCAGTGCCCTGACACAGGAGGGGTGGGTGCAGAGTCCTCCCAGCAGTGCCCTGAGACAGGAGGGGTGGGTGTGGAGTCCTCCCAGCAGTGCCCTGACACAGGAGGGGTGGGTGCGGAGTCCTCCCAGCAGTGCCCTGAGACAGGAGGGGTGGGTGTGGAGTCCTCCCAGCAGTGCCCTGACACAGGAGGGGTGGGTGCGGAGTCCTCCCAGCAGTGCCCTGAGACAGGAGGGGTGGGTGTGGAGTCCTCCCAGCAGTGCCCTGACACAGGAGGGGTGGGTGCAGAGTCCTCCCAGCAGTGCCCTGAGACAGGAGGGGTGGGTGTGATGCACAGTGTGAGCCTTGATCATTGATTGTGACATTGCCATCATTCCACCTGTGTACCCACTGTGGCACGTAGTGCTTTTTCCCTCGCCAGGGGATGATGTCCCTATGACAAAGGTGCAATGCGTTGGCTGCATGACATGCCTTGTTGTTACCAGCTAATTTGTACCCATATGTCTCTCTGTGACATGTGGCTGGTGTATTGATGTGGTGTCACTTGTTCCTCCTCACAGGTAGGCGCCACTGCCAAGGAGCAGATCTGGCTGACCGCCGTCAGTGCCGTGAGGGGTGTGGATGGTCGGAGGCGGCGCCTGGCCCAGGTGAGGAAACGCTGGCAGGATATCCGGTGCTGGACGCGGAGGATTGCACGGCTCCTGCTGGGGGACTCACCTGAGAGCCACAAGAACCGCGGCCGCCGCCGTCTGAGCCACCTCCACAGGCGTGTGCTGCCGGTGGTCTTTCCAGACCTTGAGAGGCGCTTACAGGCGATACAGCAGCCGGAAGGGGGTAGGTACATGTGTGTTTGTTGTGTGTCACCGGCATTTGTAAGGGCACAGTAGCATGAATCCACTGGCAGGGTTTAAAGGTGCTGTGCAGATCCTGTTTGCCCCAGTATAGCGCTGTGCCCCTGCCACCCTTCCCCTCCTTGCAATGTGTTCCCTGGTCTGTGTGTAGTCACTCCTTCACAGGGTAATGTAGGCTGGCGCTTTGTCCACGGGAACAATGTCTGTAGCATCATGTGTGGGGGTGGTGTGTAACAGGTTGTGGGACCTTGCCTGTGCACTGTCAAGTTCACTGCATGTGGGTTCCATGTCAGTTGGCACTGATGCTGACTCCAGACATGGGAGTTGGTCTCTCATGTGTCATGCCTTACAGCGCGCATGTCCTATGTAGTGGCCTGTGACATGATGTGCATGAGTGTGCGATACACATAGTGCAGGGATGGTGACGTGTGTTGCAGTCATTACCATTCAGTAGCATGTAGTTGCGTGCCCACTACTGTCCCCTGGGGCACCTTTGCCTCAGTGGTGTATGTGTCATCATAAACGTGGCCACTGTCAGTGTCTACAGCGTAAGTTGTGCTCTGTGCCATTGTCCCCTGTCACCATGTATATAGACGTGCTAATTTGTACAGGTGTCCACTGTGCAGCCTGACCTGATTGTCCTTCTTCATACTCACAGTTGCCAGTGCCTGTGTGTCTTGTTATACTCATCTGAGGATGGGCACTGGTACCTCATTATTTGTACAGGCGCACCTTGGCTGTTTGGCGTCCAATCTTGCTTTTTGCCTGCCCCTGTGTGTATCACCCAGACCATGAGATGTTGGTGCCACCTGTGTCTCCACAATTTGCCTCGTGTAGGGTCTTGTTGGGGCGGGCAATGCCTATGTGTTAAATCCTGATTACCACTTGCTGGGTCTGGGCAGTGTGTGATGTGCCTGGACACACACGCAATGTGCAGTGACCGAGTCATGTTGTGCATGTTTTCAGCATTACCTATGCAGCATGTGTCTCAAGTTCATGGATATGGTCCCTGGTCATCGGTATTTTCGCCAACGCTGTGTGGTGCAGATGCAGTGCTGGATTGTCCCCAGGGCCTGGGTGCTATGTCAGACTCCTTTTCCTGTGTTTAGCTATTGTCTCATGCTCTCCATGGTATTTCAGTGGCATGGTGGATCAACCAACTGTGTGTTTCATGCCCTACATCGGTACCCTGTTCAGTAGATGTTAGGGATCTTCCTTTTCAGGCCATGCAATGTTACCTATGTAGATTGGACTCATGTGACAGATGTGTACAGGTGTCTGAATAATTTCTGTCTCTCCACCCTGCCCACAGCATCGTCGGGGGACACAGAGGGAGACATGGACACAGACCAGGCGGAGGGACCGAGCACCAGTGCCAGCCGTGACATCGGGTCTGGCACATCGAGTGGGACAGAGGCGGAGGAGAGTGTGGCCGAGGACCTGTCGACTGGCACATCAGACTACGAAGCTGACAGGTCCGGGGACGATGTCTCCGAGTGGGCGGAGGCTGCACCAGCAGCTGACAGCGGAACAACACCTCGCACCGCCCCCTCAGTTTCCACCAGCCGCCTCCCACTTGCTCGTGTCCCTTCCCAGCGTGCCCGGTCACAGCATGTCTCCTTCTTGCCAGGCACCGCACCCCCTGCCCCTGTCTCCACTGCTGCCGCCAATGCTGAGTCTGTGGACATCCAGCGGCAACTGCAGGTTGGTCAGGCTGCGATCCTTAATGTCCTCCATGCCCACGGCAAAACCCTCACCAACATCGAGGCTTTCTTGGAGGGCATTCATTCATCGCAGGCTGACCAACGCAACTTGCTGAGGTCCATCGACTCCACACTGACTGCAGCAGTGGGTCTCCTGCAGCGCGACCTCCCCCCACCTACCCCTGCCCCATCCACACTTCCCACTCCCATGCCTGTCACACGTACACCCAGACGTCGGCATGCACCCACATCAACGGACACGGGCACCACACCAGCAGGGAAGGTCCACCGCACTCCTCCTGACACGCACACACAGGGTGAGGTAGGCACACCCACTGGGTCGGGGGGCAAACGTGTGACACGCAGCCATAGTGGGAGTCCGCATTCCACCCAGTCCACTCCCTCCAAATCCCCTCCCCTCAGCTCTCCTGGCCACATCTCCCCCAAGGACTCCTTCATGGCCGCTCTGTCCCTGAGCCCCACAGTTACACCACCACGCAAGCGGTCAAGGAGGTCCCCGGTCAGGGTGGTTGAGTCTCCCCCCCTGTCTCCACCCTCCCCCGGTGGCGCTGCGACCCATCCCTCTGACCCCCCCCCCTCCTTGGGGCCTGAGGTCCCTTCGGGTGCAGGGGACTCCCTGGAGGACCTTGCAAAGGTGTGTAGTGCCATCCTGGCCTCCGCCTTTGGCACTGACCCACCCCCTGTGGTGGAGTCCTCCATCCCTGCACCCACAACGCCGCCCCTTTGCCCTGATGTCCCTGCGGTGCCTGTTGCTCCCCCCCCCCCTGATGCCCTCACCAGTGTGGAAGACGATGCCATTTGACTGTGCAGGCAAGGTAGGGGACACGCATCCCACTGTGTCCCCCATCCAGCTGAGAATCATTGACTGCCCTATGGGCTTTGTGAAGATTGAACTGCCTGCGATCCACGGACATTGTGCTCCTGCTGAATAAAGCTTAATTTTGTTTTCATTATCACACTACTGCTATGCTGGTATTGGTGTTGGTGGGGCTGCTACATGGTTTTGGGTGGTGTGTAAGGGTTTGGGTGTGTGGGATATGTAGTAGTGTACTGCTCATTGGTGGGACCCTGTGATCTGTGTGCCATCACAAGGTGTTGGCTAACTTTCTTTGTTCATGTAGGCAGTTACTGCATGGTGCACTTGTCCAAGGGTGTATTCCTTCCTCTGTGTACCCAGCTTTCTTCCCTGCAGGGTGTTCCCAATGTTTAGCGCAGAGCTGTGTCTACATGAGCTGTGTGTGTGACGGAGCCCTTCTACTTTGGCCATGCATGCAGGGCCATGTCTCCACCTGCGACAATCGTGGCATCCTTGGTGATCACTGTACTTGTGTGTGGAGTCTGTTGACATGAGTTCATGGGGACATGTTCCCTTGTAGCCAGTATGCATGTGGATAATTCTGGCCTCACACACATGTGTCACACCCCTCCAGTCTCAGGGCACTGCTGGGAGTGATAGGCCCCCACCCCTCCTGTCTCAGGGCACTGCTGGGAGGACTCTGCACCCACCCCTCCTGTGTCAGGGCACTGCTGGGAGTGATAGGCACCCACCCCTCCTGTGTCTGGGCACTGCTGGGAGGACTCTGCACCCACCCCTCCTGTCTCAGGGCACTGCTGGGAGGACTCTGCACCCACCCCTCCTGTGTCTGGGCACTGCTGGGAGTGATAGGCACCCACCCCTCCTGTGTCAGGGCACTGCTGGGAGGACTCTGCACCCACCCCTCCTGTGTCAGGGCACTGCTGGGAGGACTCCACACCCACCCCTCCTGTGTCTGGGCACTGCTGGGAGGACTCTGCACCCACCCCTCCTGTCTCAGGGCACTGCTGGGAGGACTCTGCACCCACCCCTCCTGTGTCTGGGCACTGCTGGGGGGACTCCACACCCACCCCTCCTGTCTCAGGGCACTGCTGGGAGTGATAGGCACCCACCCCTCCTGTGTCAGGGCACTGCTGGGAGGACTCTGCACCCACCCCTCCTGTGTCAGGGCACGGCTGGGAGGACTCCACACCCACCCCTCCTGTGTCTGGGCACTGCTGGGAGGACTCTGCACCCACCCCTCCTGTCTCAGGGCACTGCTGGGAGGACTCTGCACCCACCCCTCCTGTGTCTGGGCACTGCTGGGAGGACTCTGCACCCACCCCTCCTGTCTCAGGGCACTGCTGGGAGGACTCTGCACCCACCCCTCCTGTGTCTGGGCACTGCTGGGGGGACTCCACACCCACCCCTCCTGTCTCAGGGCACTGCTGGGAGTGATAGGCACCCACCCCTCCTGTGTCTGGGCACTGCTGGGAGGACTCTGCACCCACCCCTCCTGTCTCAGGGCACTGCTGGGTGGACTCTGCACACACACCTCCGATTTCTGGATATGTGCGCTTGGCACATACACGGTGGGGGTACGCACAATGCATTCGAGGTGAGGGTACGAGTCTACTGACACTGGTGTGGTGGGGGTACGCTCCGTACGTCCGCGGGTGTGGGTACGGGTCGTACTTACACTGTTGGGCAGGGGGGTACGCTCCTTGCATTCGCGGGTGGGGGTACGGGTCGTACTTACACTGTTGGGCTGGGGGTACGCTCCGTACGTCCGCGGGTGGGGGTACGGGTCGTTCTTACACTGTTGGCATGGGGGGTACGCTCCGTACGTCCGCGGGTGTGGGTACGGGTCGTACTTACACTATTGGGCAGGGGGGTACGCTCCTTGCATTCGCGGGTGGGGGTACGGGTCGTACTTACACTGTTGGCATGGGGGGTACGCTCCGTACGTCCGCGGGTGTGGGTACGGGTCGTACTTACACTGTTGGGCAGGGGGGTACGCTCCTTGCATTCGTGGGTGGGGGTTCGAGTCGTACTTACACTGTTGGCATGGGGGGTACGCTCCATGCATACGCGGGTGGGGGTACGGGTCGTACTTACACTGTTGGCATGGGGGGTACGCTCCGTACGTCCGCGGGTGGGGGTACGGGTCGTACTTACACTGTTGGGGTGGGGGGTACGCTCCTTGCATTCGTGGGTGGGGGTTCGAGTCGTACTTACACTGTTGGCATGGGGGGTACGCTCCATGCATACGCGGGTGGGGGTACGGGTCGTACTTACACTGTTGGCATGGGGGGTACGCTCCTTGCATTCGTGGGTGGGGGTACGGGTCGTACTTACACTGTTGGCATGGGGGTACGCTCCATGCATACGCGGGTGGGGGTACGGGTCGTACTTACACTGTTGGCATGGGGGGTACGCTCCGTACGTCCGCGGGTGGGGGTACGGGTCGTACTTGCACTGTTGGGCAGGGGGGTCCGCTCCTTGCATTTGCGGGTGGGGGTACGGGTCGTACTTGCACTGTTGGCATGGGGGGTACGCTCCGTACGTCCGCGGGTGGGGGTACGGGTCGTTCTTACACTGTTGGCATGGGGGGTACGCTCCTTGCATACGCGGGTGGGGGTACGGGTCGTACTTGCACTGTTGGGCTGGGGGTTACACTCCTTGCATTTGCGGGTGGGGGTACGGGTCGTACTTACACTGTTGGCATGGGGGGTACGCTCCTTGCATTTGCGGGTGGGGGTACGGGTCGTACTTACACTGTTGGCATGGGGGGTACGCTCCTTGCATTCGCGGGTGGGGGTACGGGTCGTACTTACACTGTTGGGGTGGGGGGTACGCTCCTTGCATTCGTGGGTGGGGGTTCGAGTCGTACTTACACTGTTGGCATGGGGGGTACGCTCCATGCATACGCGGGTGGGGGTACGGGTCGTACTTACACTGTTGGCATGGGGGTACGCTGCATGCATACGCGGGTGGGGGTACGGGTCGTACTTACACTGTTGGGGTGGGGGGTACGCTCCTTGCATACGTGGTGGGGGTAGGGTCCATACATATCCGTCCCCACGCTATGTGATGTTTGTGCGGCCCGTACCCAGGCCTTTGCCACGTGGGTGCGATCCGTCCCGCCATTGTTGGGGTGACGTGTGTGGGCGTGGTCCGACTCGTACCCACGCTCTTCAGGCGTGGGTACGGGACGTACCTGTCTGGTTGTGTTGCCGGTTCGCGTGGTGACGGACTTCCGTTGTGGCGGTCGCTGGCTTATCAGGACACGCCCCCACCCCCTCGTGGTGACCAGGGCATGGGAGTCAGGTATGTCCAGGCCATGTGTGGTGTGTGACTCATGTGGTTGTTTTGTGGCCTGCCCTGGTCGTGCCACCCCCACCCCACCCCACTTTCCCCCCTCCCTTAGTTATTCTGACCTTCTGCGGCGTCTGCGTCGTAACCTGTAGAGGAGGTGTACTGCTATGAGGGCAGGGATGACTCGTAGGTTCGGGTCCATGTCTGTCCGTCGCGTACTGGTCCTCCTTGTTCGCGGCGTCGTCTGTCCGTCGCGTACTGGTGGTCCTTGTTCGCGTCGTCCTGATTTCCCGGCAGTTTTTGGCTGCCGCAAAATATTCACCGTGCGGGGTGACGTCGGTGCGAATCGTGATTCCTGGGTCGTGAATGGCTGGCTGCGTGCGTCCCGACGTCAGGTCGGCGCTTTCCCGGATCGCATTGGTAGGTGTTTTTTGTTCGGTTGGGCTTTTTTACGAATCGTACGGTAATGGTGTACCCGTGCGAATCGTAATTCCTTGTTTGTAAAATTTGACGACCGGGTACGCGTCGGGCGGAGATTATGCTCCGTCCGACGGTTCGTACCCGGTTTTTGCCGGATCGTGATCGGCACCTTAGTGTCCAGCATCTTCCCTGAGTTTATGATAACTGGAGTGGGAATAGTAAATTATTGAGGGTTAGTGTCCAGCACCTTTCCTGACTTTATGTTAACTGGAGTGGGAATAGTAAATTATATAGGGTTACTGTCCAGCACCTTTCTTGAGTTTATGTTAATTGGAGTGGGAATAGTAAATTATATAGGGTTACTGTCCAGCACCTTTCCTGACTTAATGTTAACTGGAGTGGGAATATTAAATTATATAGGGTTACTATATAGCACCTTCCTTGACTTTATGTTAACTGGAGTGGGAATAGTAAATTATATATGGTTACTGGCCAGCACCTTTCCTGAGTTTATGTTAACTGGAGTGGGAATAGTAAATTATATAGGTTTACTGTCCAGCACCTTCCTTGACTTTATGTTAACTGGAGTGGGAATAGTAAATTATATAGGGTTACTGGCCAGCACCTTTCCTGAGTTTATGTTAACTGGAGTGGGAATAGTAAATTATATAGGGTTAGTGTCCAGCATCTTCTCTGACTTTATGTTAACTGGAGTGGGAATAGTAAATTATATAGGGTTACTGTCCAGCACCTTCTCAGAATTTATGTTAACTGGAGTGGGAATAGTAAATTATATAGGGTTACTGTCAAGCATTTTCCCTGAATTTATGTTAACTGGAGTGGGAATAGTAAATTATATAGGGTTACTGTCCAGCACCTTCCTTGACTTTATGTTAACTGGAGTGGGAATAGTAAATTATATAGGGTTACTGTCCAGCACCTTCCTTGACTTTATGTTAACTGGAGTGGGAATAGTAAATGATATAGGGTTACTGTCCAGCACCTTTCCTGACTTTATGTTAACTGGAGTGGGAATAGTAAATTATATAGGGTTAGTGTCCAGCAGTTTTCCTAACTTTAATGTAGGTGAAATGGGAATAGTAATTTGTATAGGGTTAGTGTGCTGAATGTATATGTATTGTGTTAATGAAGTATGTTTTTGGATTAAATGTTGGAAAAAAATGTGATTATTTACATTTTTAAACAATTAAATTAGCTACATTATATATGTGAGAGTTATAAATTATGAAATCCAATGACACATTTTATATTTTTAGATAAGCTTTATTTTTGTTGAAGAAAGTAGACAGATTATTTTTTTTTTATTTACAGAATGGAGTATACATTAGTAGACATACAGCAAATATGCATTCATTTGTGTCTTTTTGCAATGTTTTAAGGAAAATAAAATGTATTGATATTATCACATTTTATAACAGAAGTATTGATAATTACAAAAAAACATACATAACATTTATTACTTTTTAACATTGTTTGCAAATAAACATATTCTTACAGTATTCATATCATAATGTTTTTGTTGGCTATATACATAAAAAAAATCATTGCATATTTAATTTCTGAAGAATGTTGTTTCATTTTTATTTTGTTGTTGTACATAATTAGTACATGACAAAAAGTATATTTTTATGCTATGTATTTTTAATGATGATTAATAATATTATTGTAGGAAATGTTAATATTATTAATTTTTATATTTTATAATTATATGAAAAAAATTGTTTTGCAACATGTACATTTTGTAAATAATTTTTAAATAATAAAAACATTTTATTATAGTTTGTACAGTTGTGAAAAAAAATTACTGTATTATAATCATAATAATATTGTATTTATAATTATTATGAATATAATTTTTTAAGGTATTGTTTATTACAAAATAATTTTCAAAAAATTTAGATACATTTATGTTATATTTATATATGATTATAATGTTTTAATGTATTTACACTGATTTAAGTAGGGACTTTCATTTGAATGGGATTATTTTGTAACCGCTTCATGTTATTTTGGGTCATTTTGGACTGAGGAAGCTCGCGGTTGGAAGCTGCGTCGCGTTGAGCAAGGTAAGGGGTGTTTTAAGTATTAAGTGTTATTAAATACTTATGTTTAGGGTAGTTAGGATGTTTATAGTGTATTGATAGATAATTTAAAATGTTTTGGGTGTTTTTGACGTGTTAGTAATGATTTAGTTACGTCTGGTTGTTTACTGGTTGTGACGTAGTTTTCTAAGTAAATATTGTGATTAAATATGTGTTGTTTTGAAATGATGTAATTCTATTTATTAAATGTATTTGGGTGTGATTGTGTGGGTGGGTATGTTTTGTTCTGTTTTTCAGGTAAATGTTGATCGATGTTTTTTCGAAGACCAAGACGCGTTTTTTTTTTTTAAAGTGTGTGTTACTTGATTTAAGTAATAATGTTAACACACTTTTTAACTTTTTACGGGATTTCATGGAGCGTTTATTTTGATTTTTCACTTCTTTTCGGGTTTTTGAGGGTTTGGATATTATGATGGAAAGAGAGACGTTATTATTTTTTTTTTTTTACAGTGTGTTTTAGTTAATGAAACTAATAAAGTTATCACACTGTTTTTTTCACCGGGATTTCCAGGAGCGTTTGTTACTATTTTGACCTATTTTTCGGGTTTTTGAGGGTTTCACGTTTTTGGATTTGTCGAGGATGGATTTACATTGGATGTGTTGATATTTTCATTTTTGGTGCGGCAAATTTTTTATTATTACTATGGATTGACATAGAAATGGAAGGAGTATTACTTGGTGGAATTCATCTTGTATGGCTACATCAATGGTAAGTTATATTTTGTTATAATTTGGGTGGGAAATATTATTATAGTTTATTGTTATATATATTATATTTACAGAAATAATATTTAATTGTACAGATATATTTCCTATATGAAAATGAAATGTATCTGACAATTATATATTATTTTGGAAAATATAGTATTAATATATGATTGCAATTGTTTATTGTATTGACCTATTTCATTTATTAGCTGTGTGTATGTTAATTATAAAATGCTTTTGGCTATTAGTGATAGGTAGTCTAGGCCACTTGTTGATGGGTATAGGTTTACTTGACTTTGTAGTAGATCAAACATTTGTTTGGTTTGTTTAGTTAATTTAGGACCTATTTGAGTAACAGATTGTTGCATCCGTAATTCTTGGTAGCTTTGTTCTTTTTGTAGAGATTCCAGGAGTTTTTGTAGGGTAGGTTTCCCTCTGCTTGTAGTTGCTTGGAAGGCATTATGCCATCCTTCAACACTATTGTTTGTTTTGGATTGTTTATTTAAGGTACTCAGGTATACATTCCACCAAGGAATGTGGAACTTTGGTTGTCTTCTATGTCCTGATCGATGTAATCTTCCCACCCAGGTGTCCTCAAAGTAGTCTAGGAGTTGGCTTAATTTGTCTTCGTTCTTTTTGTAATAGGGACTTTCTATTAGAATATTATAGTGTTCTGCTACATCTGTTACAGGTACGTATGCTAGTGCTATTAGTTTTTTAACCTGGTAGGCAAAAGTACTATCTGTAGCATATTGTACACTTAGGGTGGACTTTTGCAGATGTCTCCATAGACACTGGTTAAAATGATAATAGCAACCTTGGATTGCTGTGTGTGGATAATTTTTTAGTATTGAATTGATCATGGCTAATTCGAAATCAATAATTATTTTTTGTGGGAAATAATTATTGGTTTCTTCTTTAATTTTGGTTAATATTTCTATGTATGTTGTTTGCTGTTTATTTGGTAAGAGGGCATAGATGAATGGAATGTTAGAATGTTGGTACAATCCATGCACTGTGTACAGCTGGTAAAATGGTTTTGGACAAACTTTAAAAGTTCCATCCATCATCCAAGTGTCACATTGTTGTAATTTCACTAAATTGTTTGCAGTAGCAAACATAATTATTCTTTTCTCAGGAGATTTGTTGTCAAAAAAAATAAATGGTTCATTAGTGTGAGTTATGCTTAATTCTGGGGGAATGATTACTGTATCAAATGTTTTAGGGGTAGGTAAAGTTTTGGTAGTTAGTTTTTTTTGTCTAGCTATAGTTCTTTTTAAACAATCAATTGGGGGTAATTGTGCTGATGCATGGTGTGGTATTTTTATTAATTGTTCTTTGAGTATTTGGGTGGTGGGTTTATCAGTGCTAGTACTTGCTTCTTTAATGTTTTCAAGAGCATTTCTAACTTCTATCTCTGTAATATTGGGGGGGTGATTATGTTCTTTTACAGAAAGAACAGTGGTTTCTTTTGTAATAGCTCTACCATAGCATTTGTTTGAGTAGTATTTGCTACATTTCCAAAACATTTTCAGACCACTTTGCTTTTCTTGTGTATATACATAACCCATATAACATAACAACATTTAATTTTTTGAGACGTTATAAATTCAGCACCTTCAGTCATGTTGTTCTGTATTATGCTAGGGGAGATGAAAAAATATTTTGTAAATATAAACAATGTTATCTATATTTTAAATATATTTACATTTTAGTGAATATACTTACAATGTATAATTTGATGTGTTGAAAGATGTTAATTAGCTGACTTCAAGCTTTCAGTTTAATCTTGGAGATAGATTTTCTGTTGATAAGAGAAAAAAATGTGTTAATAGTTGTATACATTTTTTTGAATGTGCTACTCTTTTAAGGGGAAAGTAACATTCTGGCTGCGTATTTTAGGCTGTTTAATGATTGAGGTTTATATACTTACTTATTTCTTTGGTCCAGTAGGTGATTGCGTAGAAGGTAGTTTTGGATGGTTCAGTGGTTTTCTGTAGAGGAGACAAATAAGGAATAAATATTTTTTAGAATTATTTTTTTATTTAATAGTTGTAGGTGGGTAGGAAAAAGTAAAACAATACTTACATTGATTATTATTAGAGTTGTGGGGATGTCCAAAATATTTCTGTCTTTTTAGAAGGTATCTATAGAGGCGAAATGAATGTAATTAAATGAAGTGTAGTACATTCATTTATAGAAATAGTTTCAGCTGTAGCATTCTAGATTAGTTGCTTTATAAACAGAGTTTAACTTACTTTCTGTAGTTGTTAAATTTTCTTTTGGACTGTAATTCTTCTTTCAGGAAACAGTTGAGTAGAGTTTCGTCTTATTTCTTCTTTTCAGTTTGTAGTGTGAAAGAGATGTTGAAATGTAGTGTTTTTATAGTGTGCAATTAATTAGTTGCTTCATTTCATTGGTTTAATTTGAAATGTGAGCATGTCATTGGTCCACCTTAATATTTTTTTTCTTTTCTGGCTGTTTGTTTCCTTGTAAGGGAAACGCTAATTAGCAACTTATTAGTAGTAAGTCATTGTTTATTTGTAGTATTAAATGCTTTAAAGAGATTTTTAAATGTGGTTTAATGCATGTATAATAATTATAAAATTATTTATGTAGTGAAATGTATTCATATTGTTTATGGAATGTTTATTTTTAAATGTATGTGTTTGAACGAAAGTTTTAATGTTATTTACGTGTTTTATTATGTATTGCAATGTTAATGTATGTGTTGTGCTTAAAGTATATTTTCTTCATAGTTTTTTAGATAGTCGATATTGTGAAATATTCTATATTTTGGTTGTCTATATTTCTGGTTTCGATAATTTTGTCATTTACATTGTCATTTAAGAGTAGACGATAATTTTGTTAACGATATTTTTAACTTCGATATAATGATATACGATATTTTGTTAAGACGATATTGTGTACTCGATATTTTTGTATTTTGTTTAATAAGTATGGTGAGTCGATAATATTGTAGTCGATAATTTAGCAACGATATTTTAAGTAGTCGATATTTTGGTAATCGATATTATGTCAGTGATCCGATAGGCCTATCATCACATGACACACAGTAGTGAGTGAGCATCACTCACTCTACAATGTAGACAATTGGCCTGTTAGGAGCAATGGACACCCGGGTTATTTAACAACATGAGATTAATCATCCTTGAGTCAGCCATGTGACAGCCCATGTCACGTTCATGGATAGGTGACTGGTTACTGTTGTGTAGCAGGTTGATAAGACAATAGGCAAAGGGCATAATTATTCATCTACCACTAGACCTACACATTTGTGTACTCCTCTTGTGCATTAGATATTGCGTCTGCCTCAGTTCAGATGGTGACAATCATACCTGTGAGCTGAAAGAAATGTTAGGCCACTTGTACAAATCTGGTCATGACTTATCCCCTTGTCGCTGCTGTAGGACCCTCAACTGCCCATCAAGATGAGGGAGGCCACCGCAAGTAGCGGTCCATGGGGGGTCAGTGTGCGGTGTGCGCCCCGCACATGTTGGGATGTCAGCCCCAGATGGACCTCAACAATCTTCCAGGTTCAGTGTCTCAGGTTGTCCCACCATTTGCGGCAATGAATGCTAGCCACTTGTAGACCCCCAGGGTCCACATCTTCTTTGCGATGGCCTTTGAGATGTCATGCTTCGTATGGGTGTTGACCTGCATAGATACAAGAGAGGAAGCAAACATTTTGTAACTGAAAGTTAATGTATATCAGTTTTGATGTCACACACGTGTAATACATCTGCCACAAGCGGACACCAACAGTGAGCACACATGTGTGTATTACACATGCTAAGATATTCAAACAGCCCAATACACACTTCAGTTATAATCTGCTGAACTGTTGAATACCATCATCGCTGTTAATGTCCTAAAATCACAGAATTACCCCACTCACATGAAGTACCTGAAAAGACGACCGACATTTACTGTGATGTCAGCTACAATTAAACCTGACAAGACCTTGTGGGCTTTAGAAGGCTGCACAACTTTAAGCAAAAACTGATATCCATCTGTAAAGGCAGATACATTGCATTTAGGCCTACAGTCCATAGAGGCTGGTATCAGGCTATGGCCCACAGACTTTCACTCATACCACTATGAC
Source organism: Triturus cristatus (assembly GCF_964204655.1). Classification (NCBI taxonomy): domain Eukaryota; kingdom Metazoa; phylum Chordata; class Amphibia; order Caudata; family Salamandridae; genus Triturus; species Triturus cristatus. The sequence continues at coordinate 255,697,569 of NC_140584.1, forward strand.
TGACCTGCCATGTGTGACAGTGAGAGGATGCTCACTGGGGTGGTGTGGACATGTCTATTCCTTGCTGCTACACAATACTACAGCTTATTGAGTATGTGCGCCATGTACTAGCTGAACAGCACACCTTTTGTAATATGTGAAGCTGTCACCGTGATGCCATCAACATACCATATTAAGTCCACCCTGGCTTGGTTGAATGTATGGTAGCTACTGATTCACCTAACCAACATCCCATCTAAACTAAGCAATGATCTGGACTGTGTGTGTGTGAAATCTTTAATTGGGCCTGTACTATGCAATTGTTGCATATTGTTAACAGATCACTGTTAGTAGTTACCCTGTGTTTGTGAAATCACACATTTTTAACACCATCTGTACTGGACATGAGTATCAGATCAAGAGGTTACCTCACTTACCATGCAAAGGTTTGTCCATGTGAGACCAAGCAGGGGCATCGTTGAAATGACCACAACTCAATTTGTCATCACACATTGCAAAAGAGGACTACAGGGACATAGCTCTTGGCATCAGTTGTAGTGCTAGACACACCTTGTCCAGCATTGGACAAGCTTATAACTGGCAACAGCTTATTATCAGGCCTTGCTCTCTGCAGGCTGAGCATACAGATGTTCCATGTCCAGCACATTTCCAATATGCCCCAATCACAAAGTCAGCTTGTGGACATGCAAGAAACAAACTCAATGCTGTGTGCCACCTTGAAAGGGCCTGTGATAGCTTGCTACCTTCAGGCAACTTTTTCGAGAGCCCAAATATGCGCTTAGTGATAAGTGTGGCTAGACACATTGCTGACATCATCCTCATCTGGTCTTGCCAAAGTAGATACAGTCCTCATGCTGCTTAAGTATATGCAAATGTTTTCATATATGGAATCATCATAGTTGTAACAATATCACCGGTCCCATTAAATGAATGATTGCATAGTTGACTACATACACACAACATGGAATTCAGGACTTTTCATATGTTACCCAAACAATGGTGATGTCACATCCACAATGCACAGTACTCAACAATCACTAACATGATTGTCCTATGAGTGAACTACAAATGATACAACACCATATAGATGTATAATGTGACTCAGGGGCACAGTGTAGCCTGTGGACATTGCAAAGCTTGAGTTACACAGATACGTTGTTAGTAACTCACCTGTTTCTCTGGTGAGATATAGAGCTGGCCAGATTGGGAGAGGACCATGTCTGCCAGCATTTTGAATTATTTTTCAGAGCAGAGAAGGCAGTGGCACTCTCCTCTTTTGGCCGCCCATGAGTGCTCTTAGAGGTGGCTGAAGTGGGAAAGTGTTGGTGGCAGCAATGTCTGTAGACAAGTGAGCTATTTTGGAAATTGCTGTGTACATGAATGCGGTAATCAGCGGAAACCAGCCATTGAAAGTAGTACATTTTTTTATTTAAATGCATTACCATCGCTCATATAAAAGGGTTACATCTTGACATGGGAAGAAATCCACAGACATGTAATTTCCTCGAAACTCATATGTGTAGTCATAAGCAGTGCATTTCAGGGGCATACGTTATAGTTAGCTCAGGTAACTATACCTGCTGAATTTCACTGGTTTTGTATGAGCGAAATCTGAGCCTAACTATAACATACCTGTAGCCTTTGTTTTTTTCAGTGAATTCGAAGATATTTTTAATTCTATTTCCTATTTGTAAGATCCTTGTAACATTTGGTTTTTTCAATGAATTTCTTAGGTTTTTCAACTTCTATTTCCTAACTATAACGTTCCTGTAACCTTTGTTTTTTAAAGACATTTCTATGGCTTTTTAACTAGTAGTCATGTTTGCAGAGTGGTGGCGAAAATGGTGGACAGAGAGGTGAGTCCTTCGATGACTTCTCAGCAATGCCACTGTGTTGGACTTCCTGGAGGTAACAGGAGGGGTTGATGGCCCCAAAGGACCCTCAGCAACCAAGCGGACTTCATCCCTCAACAAGTAGTGCACCAGAAGGCGCATTTGCAGAGTGGTGGAGAAAGTGGTGATGATGATGATGATAGAGAATTTATATTGCGCAAGACAATAACCCGCAGGTATCAAGGCGCCTAACAAAACAGATATAAAAAGAATGGAAAACCTTACACATAGGCTTGCAAGAAGAGGCGAGTTTTAAGGGCACTTCGGAATATCTGTAGGGAGGGTAGGGACCTAAGATCCAAAGGAAGATCATTCCACCATTTAGGTGCCAAAGTGGAGAAAGCCCTACCACCCCACTTGGCTTGGTGGAGAAAGGGTGTGTGGCCTACAATGACCTGCCAACAATATTGCTATGTGGGACTTACTGGAGGTAACAGAAGGGGTTCCTGGTCCCCAAGGACCCTCAGCATTCAAGGGGACGTCATCCCCCAACCATTAGTGCGCCAGCAGCCATGTTTGTAGAGTGGTGGAGAAAGGGGGCAGGGCCACTGAATACCTCTCCCTGTGTGGGATTTACTGGAGGTAACTGAAGGGGTTGTTGGCCCTCAAATACCTTCTGCAGCCAAGGGGACGTCAACTCCCAACCAGTAGTACACCAAGAGCTGCGTTTGCAAAGTGGTGGCGAAAGGGGGAGGGCCCTCCGGTGACTTGCCTGTCTGGCATTTTTTATTTTTATTTATTACTGGAGGGGGCTGATTGGTGCCCCAGGAACCCCATGCCCCTGGGCCCAGCCTCTATTGTGGGTGTCCTATGTGCCCTTGTGTGTTTGAGGACCTAATCCCCAACCAGCTGCCTGCCTGGAGGCACGTTTGCAGAGTGGTGGACAAAGGGGTGATGACATCTGAAGACCTCTCAGCAATTCCGATGTGTGGGAGTTACTGGAGGTTAGAGGAGGCTTTGTTGGCCCACAAGGACACTCTAGAGCCAAGGGGACTTTATCCACAACCAGCACTGCACCAGGCGGTGCATTTGCAAAGTGGTGGAGAAAGGGGACATGGCCTCTGAAGTCATCTCAGCAATCGCCCTCTGTGGGACTTACAGGAGGTAACAGATGGGCTTATTGGCCCACATGGACCCTCAGGATCCAAGGGGATGTCATCCCTCAACCAGCAGGGCACCAGGAGGCACATTTGCACAGTGGTGAAGAAAGGGGATGTGGCCTCTAAAGACCCCTGGACATTGCTGGAGCTAGCCCAGGGGGGTGGTGGTCCCCATGGACATATATGGCTCCAGAATGAAGCCTGCACAGACCCCTTTCATTACAGGACACAGCCCAGGTAAGGTGGTGGTCCCTGGGGCTGTGGGGGCCACGTGGCCCCCACTTATATTTTGACCTCTTGCCCCGGGGATGGCAGTCCCCTGGGCTGCAGCAGGGCTGCGTGCCCACCCTGCATTTGTGTTATGTTTTGCCCCTGAGAGGTGGTAGTCCCAGGGACTGTGGGTGGCCGTGCAGCCCCACACCTTAAATTTTTACAACTTGCCCTGGGGAGGTGGCGGTCCCCAGGGCTGTGAGTGGGCCACGTGGCTAACCTGCATTTGTTTTCTTACAAAGTATCCCTTGAGAAATTATTTATGTCCCAACTAAGTTTAACAATTTTTCCTGGTCACAAATATGATCCAATTTGTTATCTTCACGGATGTATTCGAATGTTTTTACTTCATTTATCTCATTATATTTAGTTCATTATACAAAACATACAAATTGTTTTGATGTAAGGATTATATACAAAATATAAATAAATAGCAACACTGACAACACAAAAACAGTCCCTACGACTTTCTCTTAAGGGGTTGATGGGAGTGTAATCACCCTTTTTCCTCTTAGGACGATGCCGATAAAACCTAACAGTCCATTAGATCAAATATTCAAATATTCATACAGATGAATTGTCAATTCATTAGAGATCTTTCAAGGAAATAAGTGTGCGTTGTTGATGTTTCAGTCTTTATATGGCCAAAAAGGTCCGCAAGACCATCTTCAGTACTCAGCGTTGCACAGAGAATGATGGCTCCTGTAAACACTTGCTTCCTTCTTAATAAACTTCAAAACTATTCCGGACAAACTATATATCCAATACCGACTACAAATTTGAGTCAACTCATTATTTATTCATTTGTGCAGTAAAGCGTCCAACACTCCTGTTTGAGCCTGCATTTATGTCATGTTTCGCCCCTGAGAGTTGGTAATCCCCTGGGCTGAGGTGGGGACTCATGCCCCCCTATTTATTAAAACATTTGCCCTGAGGAGCTGGCAGTCCCCAATGCGTGGCGGTTGTTGCGAGGGCAAACCCGCAAAAATTATGAATAATGCCCTGGGGAAGTGGCTGTCCCTGGGGATCCTAGAATGGGGGCCCGTGCGCCCCACCTACTAGATATATTGGAGATGCCCCTGGTCCCTGGCCCACCTGTGGGCCAATGAGAAACGAAGCACAGGAGACCGCGCTTCATTTTTTCAAAATTTTCAGCAGGAGTCGCAGATCCAGCGCAACTACCGCCTACATTTAAAGAAAAAGGCTTTTTTGGCCTGGCGGGGTCCCTGTGGGCCCCCCCCCCCCCCCAAAAAAAAGGCCTAGTGGGTCAGGATAGTTCTACCCTTGACCCTTTTCTTTTTTTAAATGTTTTTTCCTGTGACTCAGTTCCGCAAGTCACAAGATGGCTGCCAACGCTTCCTGGTTGGGACTGTTGGCAGCCAATCGGAGATTGGGAGGGGTCACGGATCCACCGCGTCCCTGGATATACAACTGGAAATGTATTTAAATAACTCAGCAACTATTGAAAGGATTCGCACTATTTAACGAAAGGTCGCCTTCTGTATCTTCCCCTGCCACAAAATTCCAGTGGCCCTGATACATATAGTCTGCATTGCAATTGTCTCCCTCCACTTTCCTTCTCAGCTCACACAAGAGTGGCACTTACACATGAGCCACTACAGTACAAACACCGGATACGTGTAGTTAAAAAGGCACATAACTTCAAATAAACAGTTTTTGTTCCCAGTTGGACATACACACACACATGCCGAAACAAAAGATACAAGAATTCACACGGGAAGCATGACACAAAACACTGCAAGTGGCTATACACACTGAAAGATACACCGACGTTTTTCAAAGACCTCAATTAAAAAAGGTGTGATGAATTTAGATCCATCCGCATATAGAAGTTGTGGATGGATTGGAATTCTGAGTTGACCTTTAATGACAGTACTGCTGCATTCTTTCCTGTTTGCACATTCTACCACAGTCACTGAGACCCCTTTCTTTGCCAAGGTAGTGTGTCCTGTATTGTGATTTTGTGCACCTGAGAAGGTGCGTAACATCAGTCCTAGGCCCTGATTCACAAAGGATGAATAACACTTTTGGGTAATTTGAACTTTTCAATACGATTACTACTTTTTGCTTATTTACAAAATCCAAGAGTAAGTTAGTACTAAGTCCCGCACAACACTTGGCCAACCACTGATACTGCAACACACTCCCATCCAAAATATATATTTTTAATTTTCCCTATACTTTACCACAGGGAGGCTCTACAGTCGGGTGGATATCTACGTATGGAAAACTATAGGGAAAAACTAAAACGTTTATTTAACTTGGATATAAATATTAAAAATATTTGTATGTTAAATACTAATATAAGTTCATTTTATTTCTTTATTTTAATTGTAGAACAAAATAAAAAAAAATCTACAGCATCATTAACTTAATTTTGAGATAAAGGTTTAGAAATGTATTCAATTACATTTAAATTACCTCTGTATTCAAAAATACATTTCCACCTAAAGGAACAAATTATGATGCATTAGAAATAATTAACCATGATATATAGAATTAATTAAAACTAATATAGTTATAATTCAATAAACATGGATGTTACATTAATGTTTAATTTAAAATTGGCCACTAACATATTTTATAATTAAAGAGTAAATATGTACTATTTGTATATATGTTTTACCTTGAAAAATATATGTATTTCTAAGTTTAACTAATTTAAAGAATATAATTTAATTTATTCTAGGATAACATTGTTTTGTCTGAGGTTTTATTTTAATTCCCTACTGCCAATATTTTGTATGTGATGGTTGTACAGTACCAGTAGTTGGTCATGTGTTCTGCTGGACTTACCACTGTATTTTTCTAGCAGCAATTTACACTCAGATTTTGTGAATAAGCCAAAAGTAGTAAACTTACTCAAAAGTGTGATTTATCTTTGTAACCAGGCCCCTAGTGTCTTCAGGCACACCAGCCTGAGATTCCCTATGTGTGTGTTTATGTTGTTTCTTGAAGTGTGTTGCCATTAGATGCTAGTATACTGTGATAATGGAAACACTTTCTGTACCAATATTTAACACGAAAGTGGTTTGTTGATTGAGCACTAGGATCTAAAAGGAAGGAAACATATAAATTGCAGCTGACTGCTACTACTTGTCGAAGCAGGCTACAAAAAATAATACTGATGTTCAGTCAGATAATTTCTTTATTTAAAAAAATATATACACTTGAAAATTGAATAATCCTACTAGGGTAGGCATGGCAGAATTTAAGCAGAAATAACGAAACAGGCGACCTTGTGCACAGGCACCTAAGTGTATTATTTTATAAATGCACGCTCCAGGCTGCGCACGTGGCCTTTGGAGAGGACACCTAACACCCAGATACACCCCTATTGACTTACCTGTCTTTGTGTCGACATGGTATCATTCTTTCATACAAGCTACTGTTGGTAAAAATATCTAACTTGCCTGGTAGGAGGCTGTAATCACTTTACACTTTCTTAATAAAGAGAATGGATTAGACTTTTCCTTTTTTAGGGCTCGCGCCCTGCGTTGCACTGCGCAGCAGTGCTCGCGCAGGCGAGAGTCCTTTTGTCCGGGGTTCGGAAATGGACCCTGGAATTGTACACGCTCGTGCGTGTGTTTTCAACAGAGCACGCAATAGGCCAAAGGCGGGTGCATTGCTCCGCCCACGGCCTATTGGTGTCGGTTACGCGCACCAAAGGCCATGTGGTTTCAATTATCGTGCCCAGACATGGGCGCGATAATTGAAACCATATGGCTGGTTGTGGCGCACACGCGCAGACCACTCGCCGGCGTTTTTTTTTTTTTTTACAATAACGATCGCTTTCGCGATCACTTTCAGTGCTGCTTGTTATTATTTTTCGCCGCATTTTTTCTAGTGCGAAGATATAGAAGCACTATTTTAAAAGAAATAATTGACAGTACTGCGATCCTGTTGAGGAGGACTCCAGTGGGTTATAACACAGAACTGCCTGGCTCAGTCGGTCCCCAACCGCAATGGAGACCGAGCCGCTGCTCCCGCCGACCGTGGAGCAGAGCTGGTGTGCCAACCCAGACTTCGAAGCGCATGAGCGGGACGCCAAAGCCGGACTTGCTCCTACTCATCGTCGGGCTGCTCGATGACGTGCGTGCTGGAGCCAGGTAATGTTCTATGCGGATGAGGTGCACATGGGTAAGGAGTTTATAGCGCCTAGTTGTGCCCCGGGTTGTTTCATGGTGCTTAATAAGAGCACTTGGGATCCCACACTTATGAACTTGCAGTGGTGCATTCTCCGAGGTCTCAAGCTGTCTGCACCACGTGTGCGTAGTTTCTCCAGTACAGATCTTTCTTTAGTTCGTGCTATTTGCATTTTTACTTTCCAAATGTCTTATTTTTGTATTTTGTTTGTCAAACTCTCATAATATGTTACTTTAATTCCTTTGCTGCGTGTCCTCTGCCGGCCTCTGGGCAGAGGACTTGCTTGCCGCTGTATCCTTGCAGCTGCCTCCTGCACCGAGGAAGTATCTACCCCATCGCCTCAGTGGTACTTTGCCCCCTCCCTGTGAGCTCTACCACAGCGATGTGGGCGAACCCAAAAAAAACAACATGTGAGAGCCGAGCCAATGGCCTTGCTCTAAAGTCATGTGCATGAGCCGAGCCTTGAAAATTTTTTGTTTCTGTAAATCATACAACACACATCCTGTAAAATATGATGGCCTCTTCATTTTTTTAAGTGTATTGCTTTGACATGTGGGTCAGTACTTAATTTGAGCCGGTGGTTGCTGATGGGGCTCACCTCATTTTGTTGACCGGCACTTATTTTTCCTCATCTCATATTTATGACGAGCTAAAGGGGAGGCAAACGTACAAAAGGAGAACGAAGGGGGCGATAAATGTGGAAAAACGTCAAAGGGGAGACGGTAGGAACCAGGAAGAGTGAGATGAGGGGGCAGGGAGTGCTGATAGTGGTAAAGAGGCACCGAATACGCATCCTTACTTTTCGGGGGTGGACATTTAATCAGCTGGCCGGGGATACTAAGCGGTGTTTTGGGCTGCGCTTAATCTTTTGACAAATTAAACACTAATAGCATCTTTGCATCAAGATGTATCCCTTGCTGCATTGGAGTTATTAATTACAAAGTAGTGTTTTAAAAGATCCATACCCGCCATCCCAGAAATGCAAATAGTGAACTGAGATGCGGCTCAGTGGACTAATGCACTGTAGTAAGGAGTCCCTTAATACGTACATACATTGTTAAGTTAGCATAACCACGTTAACTGTTAGAAAGCCATCTTGCTGCTTTTGCGCACGACACTGCATCTACAGGTTATTGTTTAATCAAACTGCTGACTCGAGCTTTGCCTCACACGAAAGCAATCTGTTGTTACCATCCCGAGCTCTGCGCAGCGACCTTGGTCTGTACATGGCGTGACAAACAGTCTGGGTTGTTAGACAATGCATGTTTTCCACTCTAGGTTGATCGACCCACTATTTAGCCATAACACACAGACAGCTGCAAATACCTGAAAGTTGGTGCTTTTAATATTGCAGACATCATGTTTAATATTCAGACCGAAGACGAGCCTTCCTGCGAGAAGACTCCTGATGCTCCTGTGATGTGATTTCACTAAGCTGATCTTTGAGGTATGGGGTCCCCTATTCAAGCCTAAGAGACCTTCTATTAGCATACTAATAATATTAGCTTCTTAGTAAAGGGAAGGTGGTAGTATCCACTGTCATTATAACATGATCACCCCTTTTATATTCTATGGTATTGTAACGATGCTGATGGTTTTGATTCTAATCATTTGTCTGCTTGTATTAGCCAAAGTACTGCACCTTAGGACACGTGGTCTATAAAAATAAACTCTTTTTATTTTTCACCGTGTCTCATTTGATTCTTGTTGTGGACTGATGTGAGAATAATATACGAACAGGTATTTCCGATTCCCACCATTCCTGAGAGTACACTGAGTAGCTTGTTCTGGGTTGTCTTTTTATTGGGATCGCCGAGCCAAATCTCGGATAACGAATGGGACACTTATGCTAGCCAGATACTGGGTTCTGGGTTCTGAGGTGAGTTTCTGGTACACCACAATTCACTGAGGTCCTGGAGTTCCACGCATAGTTCTGTTTATAAGCAGAATCCCTGCAACATGGCGCACCTAACGTTTGGTCTATGAGTTGAAACGCCTTAGTAGTGCTTATATTAGTCCACAACACCCTCATTCTTGTTTCCGGATAACAAGTCTGACGGATTTAAACCTACCTATTTCTTTTGATATAGGTTTCTTCAAGCTTGATCATTAAAAAGGTTATTGAAGCCTTGTGCTACTGATTACTTCGAGTCTAGCTTGTCCTTATGGCTGTAGATATTGCGGTGCATAGCCGTGCAGCTCTGAAACGTCATTTGACGCAGTATGGGGTGCCGGACACTGGTATGAACGTCATCTTTGTGGTGGGAGCCGATGCGGCTCATCCTTATGAGTTGTTCTACTCTTGAGTGACGATTCCGGCAGTGAGTGAGGACGATAATACCTTTCATTCTTACACTGCCACTGCCGTGCCAGCGAACTATACGCCGTATAGGAGACAGGAAATACCAATATCTGCTTGGCAGCATCTTATTTGGTTTAATGGCGCCCTTCCCCATGTGGTTATACCGCCGAGAATGGGCCCTTTATCGATTGCAGGGGCCACTTGGCCGGTACTAGCCGGATTTACGCCTCATCCCCGTTACCTCACAGTGACGGTGGCTGAGTTGCGTGTACTACACACTGCCTTTATTACAGTTTATAGGGCGTTGGTACAGTACGTGTCGCGCAATATGCAGGCGGGGGCACCTGCTGTTGCGGGACAGCCTACTGACCACCACGCGGTGGTCATTAGTCCTGTTATTTTTAATTCTGTTATGGGCAAGCGCCCCCAAACTAGGGATGATTTCCCCTTTTGGCTTGCTGAAAAATTTGACCAAATAGAAGCGGTATACCCGAATACATCTCCTGTGGAGAAACACAGGATCCTTACCATTAGTTTGCCTAAAGACTTGGTCCCCGACATTGATGATTGTGTAAACTGGGGCAAGGTCTTTGCGGCGACGTACTCGCAGTGCTTTGGCACTCCGTCTATGTCGGTACTACCCTCCGTTATTAAGCGTGTTCAAGATAACCACGGTGCGGAGTCCGCGGTAGAATTAGGAATGCGGCTCCTCGGACAGTTTGACCTGGTGGCTTCCATGATGATGTGTAACCTTAAGGGTGATGCTATGCAGTTCCAAGTTCGTAATGAACTGAAGAAAGTTGCTGATGAGGATAAGCCGCGGGAATTTGCGAAAATAATCTCGTCTGCGTACAGAGATTTGGGTCGTAGCTCTTTAGGAGTTAAACCTGTGGTCAAAACTCCCGAGATTAAGCAGCAGGGTAAGGCGGAAGCCTCTGGTAAGGATGACCGTCCAAACTTTCCGAAACAAAATTGGCGGTCAAAACAACAGGGAAAGCAGCAGCAGAAACAGGGCTCTCGGCCTGCCTCTCCCGTTCAGTCAGGTAGTGAACGCACTTATGATCTGCGAGATCGTGCTACTATTAAGTCTCCTGATAGGTTTCAGGTTTCTGAACAACGTTCTCCTCGTTCTTCACAGGAAACATCGGCTTCACAGTCCGGTGGCGGAGGCGGTGGCAAAGGTCGGGGTGCTCCACAACCACGTGACCAGCCCCGGCAGACTGAGGGTAAAGGCAAGCAGGACGAATTTGCACGACAAAGACCCCCGTTTCAGAAGAAGAAAGTGGCTGCTCTGACGGCAAGGTATGCCTCAGATAGTGCGGACACAGCTTCGGAACCGGACATGGGCGCTGACGCTACTGGACAGCGCAGCGGAAATTACCGTAGTCCGTCAAGCTCTGGGTCCATTTCTGGCGGCGACAGCAACTGATATATTGGTTACTGTTGAAACAGCTGACACCAGAGTGGCTCCCCCTGACAGACTTTATGAAATAGTCTTACTAATTGAGGGTGACATACAACGTACAATAAAGGGGATTTTTTGGGATAATCTGACTACCACCTATGATATCCTCCTAGCGGAGGCAGATTGGCCCCCAGCTTTCATTTTAGAAGCTCCTAGAGGGGAGGAGGTAATCCTCCCGTCCTTTGCGCACACAGTGCCTAAGGACCAGGCTGAAGTGTACGCTGAGGAGTGGGCGCTGGCGCTTGCGCCGGCGGTGTATCGTACTCAGGTGGGATGGGACCGGTTGTCCCCCTGCCATGAGATTCCATTGCGGTCTATGCCCCAGCCTCAACCCCAATATCCCATGCGTCGTGAAGCTAGACCGCACGTCGCTGCAATCCTTGAACAATTGGAATATCAGGGTGTTATTGAAACTTGTGTGTCCCCTATGAATAACCCTTTATTCATTGTGACGAAGCCCGACGGGTCGTACCGTTTAGTTTTGGATTACCGGCACTTAAATTCGCATTGCCGGACCTGCGCGGTACAAAATACTCACAGCTCGGCTCTGGTCGACAGTCTCGTGCGTAAGAGATTTAAAACGACACTTGACATTTCCAATGGCTTTTTTAGCCATAACCTGTCCACACTGAGTAGCCAGTGGACGGCGTTTACTTCGGGCGGCAAACAGAAACAGTTTACGAGATTGGCCATGGGCTACAAAAATCGCCCTGGCGTCTTTTCCGCTCGCGTGGTTTCTCTCTTAGAAAGAATAGACCCCGACGCATACTTCTATGTTGACGATATCTACCTCACGGATGATGAGCTGATGCCACATCTGTCTCGAGTCGACAATATTATAGTGAGTTTTGCTGACTTTGGCTACAAATTTAATTTTGCGAAGTCTCACATCGCGGAATATACGGTGTTGTTTTTGGGCTACGAGCTCAACAATGAAGGTAAGGGACTGGCTCCTCACTTTCTGGAGAAGTGCGCATGCCTGCGTGCTCCTACAACACTGAAAAAATTACAATCTTTGCTGGGCTTTCTGAATTTCGGTCGTACGTATATTCCTGATTATGCCCAGCGTATCAAGCCGCTTTACGCCTTGGTACAACCTTCTTTTTCGAAGTCTAGCTGGCAGCTAGAACACTCTGCTATTTTACAGTCTTTACAGGCTGATCTTCTTGCTTCACAATACTTGCTGATGCGTGATAAACGCACTAACCTGGTAATAAGAATAGTACCAGGCGCCGTGGGTTTCACGTATTTGACGTTCAATGAGGGCGATACAGTCCCCATTGCGTATAAATCACACTTGTACACCTCTGCTGAATTACGTTTTTCCACGGTCGAGAAAGTTCTGACGGCAGTACAGATGGCGATCCTTAAAGAACGCGCACTGTCGCATGGGAAACAGATTCTGGTTGTAACACCGTATCCTGCCCTAGAGGCAGTGACTAAAGCAAGTGTACCAAACTCTAAAGCTTTGCATCCACGGTGGATACAATGGGCCACAACTCTGACATCACCAGATGTCACTTATATCTTTGATGCCTCATTACAGACTCAGGAGTACTTGCAGTATGAATTCGCTCATCCAGCTCCTCTGTCTTTGCGCCCGCTCGAAGAATACCATTGTGTCATATACACTGACGGCTCGGCGCAGCGCGCGATTGGATCTAAGCACGCCTATTCTGCGGCTTGCGCAATTGTCGTGGGTACATTCGTAAATGGTGAATTCCAATCTGATGCAGTGCATACGCAGTCATTGGGTGATTGTACCGCGCAATTGGCGGAGCTTCGGGCTCTGGTGCTTGCAGTGGAGTTTGCTGATCCCCGAGTCACGACTCTTATAGTAAGTGACTCCTTTTATTGTGTCCAGTCCTACAATGACAACTTACACTTCTGGTCTCAAAATGATTATCGAGATACCAAAGGTAGCACAATTAAGCATAAACTGCTTTGGGTTCGAGTGGCAGACTTTAAAGACCGTCTCCCTCTCGTGAATGTTATTCACACTCTTGGTCACCAACGACTTGGTGTCCATGCTGTCGGTAACAGCTTGGCTGACGAGGCAGCAAAAACCGCAGTGGCTACATACTTAGTGGCAGCAGTTACGAGATCCAAAAGTAAGATTGATGATGACATCTTGGCAGCTATTGCTGCTACAGAGAAGGGAAGTGATTACCCGAAGGGTTTTCCTTCTCGTTATTTTTATCATTTAAGTCCTGCTAACGTCCCGTTAGTGAGGATTAACGACGTTGGTGACAGAATTATTCCCAACGCGGACTGCAGACCAGCTCTGATACTAGCAGCGCACGAGGGGTTGGCGTCAGCCCACGCCGGCGTGTCCGCTACTATATCTCTGTTACAACAACGTTACTGGTGGTTTGGTTTATATAAACAAGCGCGCGCTTATGTTCTTGATTGTGACATTTGCCAACAGATTAAACCTTCTACTGTTGCGCGCCCACCACAAACACAGTTGTACATATCTAATAAGCCATTTGGTTGTGTTTATTTAGATCACTGCGGTCCTTTTTCTTCTGATACTGCGTACAAGTATATCTTGGTTGCAGTGGATTCGTGCACACGTTTTCTCTGGGTATGGCCACAAAGGAGTGCTGACTCGCGGACTGTCATCAGGGATTTGCGTGTCTTTGTGGGAACTTTTGCGTGTGGTACCTTCCATTCTGATCAGGGCCCTGCGTTCGCCTCTAAGGCTTACAAGGAGGCTATGAGAAATTTGGGGGTCCAAGTCAAATTTTCGTCCCCCTACCGACCTGAGGGTAATAGTGTGGTGGAGCGAATGAACCGTGACTTAAAGCAATCTTTGACAGCACGTGTTTTAGGCACAGGCCAGAACTGGCTAGCCCATTTGTATAACGTTCAACGTGCACTTAATAATCTCCCTAGAAGGTCTCTGGGTGGGCGGACCCCGTACATGATGCTCTTCAGAATCAGAATGTTTGTTCCAGACCTTGATGGTCTAGACATGGCGGCGTCGACCGCACCCTTTGACGTAGATGATCACTGTGCTGTTTTGCAGACTCTACAAGAAGCCAGAGACACTCTTTCGAAGGAACACTTGCCCTCCACGTCTGAAGCTGAGGTTCAGATTCCGGTAGTCGGCTGGCTACCCTGAGTTGGAGACCTGGTCCGTGAGAAGGTGGAGAACAAGAAGGAGTTCGGCCCCTCTTACCGTGCACCGGTTCCAGTGCTTGGAGTGCAGGGTACAAGAACAGTCATTTTACCTCCACTTCCTGGTCGAAAAGAAAACAGGTACATCTCTATTGACAATGTCAAACTTCAGCGAGTGGCCGATACTTCTTAGTCTGACTCCAGCAGTTTCATGCCAGACGATGCAAAGAAATTCAATGTTGGTTCCTGCTTCTAACACCTTGTCTGATGTTGCCATCGAGATGCAGTCAGTTACTGATCCCTTGTTAATGCCGCCGACTGGTGGTCTGCCCGAAGAGACTGAGTATGCTTATCCTACAAATGGTCACTCGCCTGTTTTACACTCTACGGCGGTTGACCAGTCACGTTTCTCCTTTGACACTAACTCATTGCCTCATACTTCCCCTTCAAACATTGCTATTTTTGCTAGCTGGTTCAAAAGACATTTTTTGATTCCCCCTTGGACATATATCTGGCTGGTGCTCATGAGTATTTTTTTGTTTATGTCCATTGGATTTGTAATAGTGTTTTTCCGTTTGGTGAATGGACACTATCTTAAAGAAAGATCTACAATTAGACTTATCAATGGAACTTTGGCCCCCCACTCCTCGTCCCACATCATGAAAAGGGACCAGACTTTTGTGAATATTACTGCCTGGCCCGTTTTGGATGGAATCGCGTGGGATGCTGTTAAATTCCAAATTCATGGGCCTACAGAGGTCATCAATGTACCTAATGTATTTCGTGTTTCTATGGGTGATGTGGTTAAGCAGAACATACGTTCTGATGATTGGGATGTTCACGCCATTGAAGCACTGTTTTCAGATTTGAAATATTATGCCGCTTTTGATGCTGAAGATTTATATGAAAATGCGGCTAACTATGCGGAACAGTATTGTTTTCAGCAGTATGGCAATCACTTCCTGCATAAGGCGAATACATTTAGAAATTTTGTAAATTTTACCCAATGGGAACACTGTCCCACCCCCTCTTTCGGCAGTTCACCTACATTAGTTGATAAGTATACTTATTTTACTGATTTCAGTGTTTCCGACGCGGCATCCTTTTATTTTAAAGTTATGCCTGAGTCTGCCTCGAAGGTTAGACTGACACAGACCAAATTACTTTATTCTAAGTCCTTTATGGATGAGTTGTCAATCAAAGGTTATGATCTATGGAAGGCTACTATTGATCTTAAGTCGGTTTGGGGTTCCAAACCGTGGCAGGTTCAGGGAACTGAAGCTTCACATCGTGCCTGTCTCGTACCAAATCATATGTTGTTTTTGAATTCAACCATCTTCCAAACCACCTGTTTCGGATTGGCCACTTCTAAAAAACTAAATTCCCCTTCTGTGCTGGATCTGGGCACTTACCCCAATTGGGATAACCACACAGATCTGTCCCTTCCTGCTTTGCAGTCATTGGTTTCTAATACATCCTTCAATATTTCGAAATTTAGTAGTGAGGGATGGTTGATTTGGCAAAGCAGTTCCGATGCCTGTCAACGTCGTTTTCTAGGTCTGAAACCGGGGTATACTCAACAAAGCATAGACCCTCGGTTTGAGTCATCTCATACAGTAACTACCTACTCTGTAGGGAAATTATGTCAGTCCTGGCTGCGACATTCCACCTTGGCATCTGTCAAAGTTAATTTATCAAGATTACATGACAAAATAGATTTGAATGATTTTGTTAAAGGTCCTGTGGGTGGCAGATCAAAAAGGTGGGCGTATGCTATTTACAACGAAGTATGGAAATTGTCGCAAATTGAGGCGGCTTCCAGATTGAGAGCTATTGATCAAGCCAATATGGAAAAGGTATTGGCAGTTATTGATAACAGCATTAACACTCTTTCTTCTAGAATTTATACATTGGACAATATTGTTTCTTCAATTGTTGATATTGTACATGATGATGTGTCTGTATTGTATCATGGTCAAAACCAATTGCGTTCTGTTATGCAGTTTGCATGGACTTTACAAACGTTAAAGGCAGGGAAGGTCCCCTGGGACTATCTGAATACAACGTCATTATTCCTTCCCTTTAACCTTACTGTTAAGCAGCAGTTCATGTCCATGAAAGATGCTACATATTCATTGTTACATATTGAAAAGTTGGAGCCGTTACCTTTCTCTGTGGCGGAATTGAATTCAGCCGTGTGGTTAGTACATGGGTTGATCACTCTCCCGTTTGCGCTTTTTAAGTTTACGTCCTGTATGAAACACTATGCTCTGGGTAGATATGAACAGCTGGACACCGCTTTCATACATGAGGTTTGGTCCCTCCCTTTTACGTATAGATGTACAAGAGACGGTACTGAGGTTTATCTGAAAGGTGAGGAGTGTACCTCGACACCGGATCATTCTGTAGTTTGTAGGCACATTCAGTTACACGGTGCATGCAATGTCCACGCCCCGAATTTGGCCTGCGTTCTCAAGGGTATCCCGGTGCCAGTGATTACACCATCTTTCACGCTGCTTGCAAACGGTAGTTATTTAATTTTGAATAATGAAGCTTGCTGCGGGATGTTAGTGGGAATCCCATATATAGTGACTGTATCGCAGAGAGTAGTCTGCTGCAATAATGTTCTATTCCCAACCCCGCATGGACGGCTGGATGTTTCCATCTGGCCTTCGATTCCGACCTTGAAAGCAGAGTTCAACAAGATGAGCAGAATAAGAGCTCTATTGTCCCAAAAGGAGGTGCCATTGACTTCCTCCCGTGAAACATTTGTCCTTCACGTGGCAAATACGCGCACTGAGGTACAGGCGCTTTTAAATACTGACCTCCCCCTGCATTTTGGAGCTTTGATCCAAACAATTTTCAATGCCTCGTCCACAACCGGCCTGGCTCATTTTTTTAAACTTGTGGGCTCGGGCCTCGTGACCTCCTTCCAAACTATTTTTGGTGTGATTCCGGCATTTTTTCATTCTATTTTCTCGAGCTTCTTTGGAGGGGTCCCGCTGATTCTGGCGCTGGTGGCAGGTGTGCTCCTTTTACTTTTCATACTACGGAATGGCTGCTTTTTTTGTGCCACACGACCACCTGTCCCGTCTGCATCTTCTTCGTGACAGGATGCTTGACTTTTATGGTACGCTGCCATTGGCGACTTTAAGCCTGGCGTATGGATTATCCTTCCGGTATTCCTACTTCACCTGCGTGCAACCTGTCTTTCACTGCCTAGATTGTCCCTTTGAATGGCCTCTGGATTTGTGCTTAACCAACACGGTGTCTCCGGTGCCGGATTATGATCGACTGATGAGGCCCTTAGTGTCTCACGAGTTTGCCTGTTCTGGTGTTCGGATTATGGCCTGTGGTGCGGCGCATGGTATCCTGGGTAATTGGGACATCGCAAGGGCTGCCTATGACTTCTTGAATATGAGCTATCTGGAGGAACACGTCGGTTGCCCTCTGATCGTGCTAGAGGCTCCGCTTATTGATGAACATGTATGTTCCTTTTCTTTGATTAACTGGATGGCTGAGACTTTTAGTGGCTCTGCAAACGATTTCCTGTTGGAAGCAGTTGCCACGTATGCTGCATACACGTTCATGGATTGAGTGAACTGTCGTCCACTATGTTTTTACTGCCAGGTCTTGAACATTACCTGTGCCTTTGGACGGCTGCCCGGCACAGCGTTTTTTCATTTTTTCTTCCCCACTACACGTTTGAGGTTTTTTTTGTTTTTTTTTTCTCTCCCCTTTTCGTTTTTCATTTTCGGACTTTGCCTGACCTGAAACTTGTTTTTTAAATTGAATACGCCTTGTTCTGCTCTGTCGCAACTGAACTCTGCGTTCTCTCTTTTCTTGCCTACTGGTTAGTGCTTCGATCAAGGGGGCATGTAGTAAGGAGTCCCTTAATACGTACATACATTGTTAAGTTAGCATAACCACGTTAACTGTTAGAAAGCCATCTTGCTGCTTTTGTGCACGACACTGCATCTACAGGTTATTGTTTAAACAAACTGCTGACTCGAGCTTTGCCTCACACGAAAGCAATCTGTTTTTACCATCCCGAGCTCTGCGCAGCGACCTTGGTCTGTACATGGCGTGACAAACAGTCTGGGTTGTTAGACAATGCATGTTTTCCACTCTAGGTTGATCGACCCACTATTTAGCCATAACACACAGACAGCTGCAAATACCTGAAAGTTGGTGCTTTTAATATTGCAGACATCATGTTTAATATTCAGACCGAAGACGAGCCTTCCTGCGAGAAGACTCCTGATGCTCCTGTGATGTGATTTCACTAAGCTGATCTTTGAGGTATGGGGTCCCCTATTTAAGCCTAAGAGACCTTCTATTAGCATAATAATAATATTAGCTTCTTAGTAAAGGGAAGGTGTTAGTATCCACTGTCATTATAACATGATCACTCCTTTTATATTCTATGGTATTGTAACGATGCTGATGGTTTTGATTCTAATCATTTGTCTGCTTGTATTAGCCAAAGTACTGCACCTTAGGACACGTGGTCTATAAAAATAAACTCTTTTTATTTTTCACCGTGTCTCATTTGATTCTTGTTGTGGACTGATGTGAGAATAATATACGAACAGGTATTTCCGATTCCCACCATTCCTGAGAGTACACTGAGTAGCTTGTTCTGGGTTGTCTTTTCATTGGGATCGCCAAGCCAAATCTCGGATAACGAATGGGACACTTATGCTAGCCGGATACTGGGTTCTGGGTTCTGAGGTGAGTTTCTGGTACACCACAATTCACTGAGGTCCTGGGGTTCTACGCATAGTTCTGTGTATAAGCAGAATCCCTGCAACAGCACCCCCTGTGTTTTATCTCATGGTCAGTGATTCAAATCCTGGCGGGTCCACTCAGCCTTTCATCTGTCTGAGGTCGATAAAATGAGTACCATTGATTTGGTAACAATAAACATCTGTTATTCAGCACCAAGATGACCTTATGTTATCCGTTGTCCTGCATCCTTTATGTGACCTAGATTCTTGTTGTACATGCTGCAGCGTCATAGTTCATCTTCAGTGCCAGCGGCTTTGGCACAGAACACATTCTCGAAAGCATGTATCTGAAGCTTCTACAATATGTGTTAGTGAAGAACAAGGAAGCTCCGAGAATTATCCATCTACTAGAATCTCAGAATTTGGTTATGCGGAGAAACGAGCTTGATCCGAAATGTTCTGGTTTTACTATGTGGGATCCAGCCACTACATAGGCGTTGGTTTCTCTCTGCCTGCTTACGTGAAAGGCCTCGTCTTTAATTCTTGGCGCCTACGATTAGAGTGTGGGTGGCAGACAGAAGGCACATGTAAGCTCGGCTCGTTTGGGCTTGAGTCTCCAAGAATACCCTGGGCAGAGCAAGGCATCTGGCTCGAGCTTTTATGGGCTCGCCCACCTCTACTCTTCTTCCCCCAATGTCCAGTTCACTGCCCCATAGCTGTCTCTGTGTTTCCACCCTTTGTGCTCTTAGGCACATCTTTGCTGCTGCCACATGTCCTATTCGCCACATCTTTACAATATTATCCTCTTGAATGGCCCTATCCTGTATTAGTTTAGAGAGTCTTAGCAGTTTTTTTTTGGTTGGGTGAGCAAGCCTCGGAACTTTGCTGTTTCTGTAATTCCTCGATCGTGGCAGTTGCCATGCCCCCCATACCCAACTCCCATGATGTCAGCCTGGGCTGCTGCAGCTTCAGGACACACACAGTTCTTTAGCTGATGTGTGCTGGGCTGGGCTGCCGATGGGGCTCCAATGGCAGCCTCGTACAAGGTATTTCCTAGGCCATCCTGAGGTTGAGGTGCATAGAAAAACGATGTTAACTCTATTTTGTTCCCCTTCACCTTGAGGTAACTACAGATAAGATATAGCGCCCATACCTTAAATAAACAAGCATTGGCAATGCAATAGGTCTCGCATTGACGCAAGTTTGAGCTTTTGACATTGCAATTAACAATGCCTTTTATTTTTGTTTTCTTTTTAAAAACATAAATAAAAGGCATTGTTATTTACAATGCCAATAGCTTAAACTCACGTAACTGCGAGACCTATTGCATTGCAAATGCTTGTTTGTTTTTACAGTGGAATCGTTTTCTAAGGTTTCACTAACACACAAAAAACATGTCATGGACATCAATAGTGCAGGCTTGCCTCACACAGAGCAAGTACAGCAAGGAGGCAGTGGCAGTGCAAACTTCCCTCAAACAAAACAGGTAGCGGGATGACGTTCCAAAAGCACTCTCAATCACACACATCTTTAAACACACAAAACAACAGGTATAGTACTGACAAAGTGGCATGTTTATGAGGTCGTTTGCTTCACTCTTGCACCACAAAACATTGTGCAAGAGAGACACAAACTGTGAGATAGATTTTTTAAGCCATGCAAAGCCACTTAGCGTGGCGCTGAGTGGCTCCAAAAATCTGGAGTAACACAAGGTATAGCAAATCACTGCATTCCTTTACTCTGCTCTGGCAAGGCATTCTATGGGCATTGGGCGGGTGTTCCCACGCAATTCGCATGGATTTTGATGCATCCCCAGACTGGCAAGAACTTGCAAACCTGGGGATGCGGCAAAATCTTACACCTTCCCAGGGCAGGCATAACGAGGAGAAATATATCTATTTCTTCTCATTTCGTCCTCTTTCTGTGTGTGCTGCATCTTGCTGCACACATAGAAAGAGGAATATGTGACCCAGGATAGTGTCCGTGCAGGAAGGTGTCCCTTCCTGCACAAAACATTCCTGCATGTAACACAGGGTGCCTGAATTAGCACTAGACTGCCAAAAGGGCACCAGCGCAAGGGAAAGGACAGGAATGCACTGTGTTGCCTTAAATGTGGCACATTCCTGCCCTTTTCCTGTCACGAAGTGCAGCGCAGAAAGGTGACTTTTTGCACGGCACTGCATGTCTTAACCATAAATGAGTCCCAAAGTATGTGTCTTAAATGAACTGATCATCACTGCAAGCTTCCCTCACAGACACTGGCGAGGTACACTATGGGCAACCACATTGGATTCTCCCCTCATACATAGAACAAGAATGTGTTCAGGTTTTTAATTGCATTCTGCAAATTCATACATTTGCAAAAAAAAGAGTGAGAAATATTAGGAGAAAATTGCATGCGTGACGTTGAAGGGGACAAAGGCTGAAATTACAAAAAGGGGCTGTTTGTCTCAGTTGCATAACAAAACCCTGCAAATTACTTGCGGGGGGGTCACCACTCTCCGTACATAGTAAGGAGCTCTCAGGCAGGGGCACAGTCCCGAAGGGGCCCCTGGAGCTCAGGGGCCACTGGTTTGGCATCTCATAAGGCTGAAATGATACATTCAAATGTTCCTAATATGAAATATTACCCGTCTGCATGGATTATAATAAAGGAGGCAGGCCGTATACCAGGTGGAAGTAAAGCCATGCAGGAGCTGGCTCAGAAAACAATCCTTATATTTCAGTTACTGAAGAAGTCTTTCCTCCCCTCCGCCTTCTTAGAACTATTCCCTTCATTGGCCAATATCGCATGTTTTGGGTTTCACTTGCTGCAGGCCTCCACCAATGGGGAGAGGATAGTATCATGAGGGGAAGTTGCCTTCACATAGCTCAGAGTGGACCTAGAAACCATCACTGATGAGATTGTTGTGTCAAGTCCAGCAAGAGGTGAAATTGCTGTCTCATAGATCAGAGTGGTCCTTGTGTATATGTCTCAGAACTGTGGTCGAACAAAAGTGGCCCGCAGGGGAGACAGAACAGGCTCAGAAAAGGACAATAACAAATTCTGCAAAGTGATGGTATCTCCCAAGACTAACTATGATCTCTTTACATTTTTAAAACGGGACAGGGTTTACGATGGAAGGCAAGCTTGTGTTAAATTTGGTGTCAGTGAAAACATTGTGGAACAATGGGAGCCAGTAAAGATCAAGGAGAAACTGTTGGGCATTTTTCCAAAGGCCAGAATGTTGTTCATTCTGCCGGATGTGTTCATGAATAACTGACTGAAAGAAGCCAAGAGTAACAACATTGTGAGATTTTAAAAGGAGAAGTAGCCTTCATTGTTCTCTTATTCTCTTAATGGTTTACTCAAGATTTTTAGGGGGGTGTCAAAAATTCTGACATGGCCACAAGTTAGTGGAGGGAGTGAGTGGGAGAAAATTTCATGAAATACCCAGAAGGCTTCTTGCTGAAGCTGGTAAAAATTATCTCCAGACATTCCTCAGATCCATCTATCCTTTGGGTGATTTGGAATGCTGTTAGATCCATCCATGCCTTCTGCTACATAACATGTCTATTAAAAGGATATGGCACTTATAGGAGGGGGGTTGTTGGGGGAAGTGCTAGGGGCAGAGCACTAGCCCTCCTCACTTAGACTTACACCAATTCAAGAGCATCAACAACCCTTTCATTTTAAGAGTGGAAGAGGATTGAGTGTGTAGGGGCACAATGAAGTCCGTGAATGATCCTAGCTGAAGCTGGCAAACATCGGTATCATTTATATACAAAAAGGAACCTGAAAGGTACCCAGTAAAACCTACCCTAATAGAGAGAATTTCAAACCAATGGGTAATTCTCTATGTTAGTTATCTCTAGAAAAACAATTGTTTTTCTTGAGTCCCCTCACTCACCTAGGGTTGCCCCAGGGTGACATGCTTCATCATAGGGGTCCTCCCAGGCATCTACTGCCTGAGGCGTGCTGCAACTTGCGAGGTTACGTAGGAGCACTTTTTGTTTAGACTATGTGTCGTGCTTAGTGTGTGGAGTGACTTATGTGAATATTAAAACCGCCTAGATAGTGAGCTCTATTATTTAATTCTGCTCCTATCCGGTCGGTAAAATTAAAATGGGGTGAGAAACAGGGAATACAGTGACTATAATGTGTAACTGGCCCTAATTACTCGGTCGACATGTTTCGTGGTTACCCCAACCACTTCTTCAGGACCACACAGGGACCAGCCCTATGCGTGCCACTCCGTGAATAAATATATACAGTGCTAGTACTTAATAGGTACTTGAAACATACGTACTAAGTATGTTTTTGTATTATACATACGATTTCATGTGGAAAAGTAATCAGATGGTCACATGAAGATGTATTTAGTTGGAAGTATGAATATACTCCATGATGTTGCCGAGGTGGAGGGGCCTGTAGAAACTTGACTCGGATGAACCTCCTGCCGAATGACCTGCTTAGCCCCAGCTACCGTGTGAACCGCCGCATTGCGCTTTGAAAATAGAGGCACGATCTGTCCTGAGCACGTGCAAGCTTACCTGCTTTTCCTGATCGCGGGGATGTTCTCATTGGCATTCTGTGAGGACACTGTTGCTAGGCAGAATAGCAAACTGCTTTTTGACGGTATGAAGCACCGTCGTGCCTGGAGCCATCCGGCACAGCGTCGTCTGCGTGCTGCCATCTTGGGATTGGTGGTAGCCAGAAGCACTGGAGTTACAAATTGTCCTACAGTGTCCTCTTTGCTGCGAGACACGTGCCGTTATTTTAGGTTTGGCACCACCACGCAAACTCTGGGGCACGTTTCCTTCAGTTCTCCTTTGGTCAACTGCATGTGCACATTCATACATGTACTGAGATGGGACATGTGGCAGAATCCAAGTGGACTGCTCTTTTGGGTTGAACTATGGAACGGTTTGGTGTGGTGTTACAAGACCATGGAGAAGACTCGTCAAATCGTGGGATCCTTTTGGTCTGAGGCTCCTCTCGACATATGGATTGGTAGTAATGCCTCATTGTTTTTAACATTTTGTTTTTGAATGAACATATAGTGAAAGGAATTCCTCTGGGGTCCACAGACTCTTGCTTTCAAGTCTGTTGTTGGAAGGTTTACAACAGTTGACTCTTCTCAAGTACTTTCTTTTAGGGGTTACTACTCATATGGTCACAAAGTACTTTGCCTGAATGTCACTGCAGGGTACATGCATCTTTATTGTTTTATTCAGTCTGCCACAAATGTTTTCTCTTAGGTGCAAATGTATTTATTGCCAAACTATTCACGTTTCTTTTGTTTAACCCTCAATGATTATTGGCATTGGTCTGACTGCAAATCTAGTGTGTATTGTCAGACGTCTTCTAAGTAACACTCTTCTGTTGAGACCATGCTTACTTACAAATTGTTATTAATGTATGATGCTTTTCACAGTTCTCACAGTTGATGGGTTTTAGTCCCATTTAACACAGTTCTCACAGTTGATGGGTGGTGTCCCATTGAACGCTGTTTTTACTGTTTGTGGGTTTCAGTCCTATTCAACACAGTTTAAGAGGTGGCTTTCTCTTATCACGGTTGGTGGGTTTTAGTCCCATTCAACACTGTTTTCACAGTTATGGGTGTTAGTCCCATTTTTACAGTTTGTAATGGGTGTCAGTCTCACTTACACAGTTTCTAAGGGGTACAAGTCCCCATGTGTTTTTCTGCTCTGTGCACGTTTCTATTCTCAACACAAGGTTTCTAATGGGTACGAGGCCCATGTGTTTTTTTGTGTGCATGTTTCTAACCTCTAAGTAGGAGTTCTAATGGGTAGGAGTCCCATGTGTTCTATTGTTCCGTTAACTTTTCTAACTTTCACATAGAGGTTCTAATGGGTTGAGTCCCATGTGTTCTGCTATAGCTACTAACCTCTAAGTAGGGGTTCTAATGGGTACGAGTCCCATGTGTACAATTGTTTGTTTGCACCATTGTCTGCCCTTAGGCATTTTGGGCTGCATGGTCAGCAGTCAACCTTCTTTACTTTCTTTCCCTTCTATTTTCTTTGGTTGATGTAGGGTGTTAATGTTCTCTGTTGTTTCTAGTCAATTTATTCACCTGTATATTGGGGAAAGTCAGTTTGGGTGTCTGTCACCCATTTCTAATGTTTCTTTAAAAAGATTATAGGAGGATGATGGGTGGGTAATATATATTTCATGTATATTTATCTTTGCATCTCCTCTACATGGTTTATTTTTCTTGCGTGTACTTATTGTACATCTCTTGTATATTTTCTCTGAATTCTCTTTCTATTTCTCTTGTACTTCTCTTAACCTTTCATTTCATTTTCTTTTGTACTTACTCTTGCATATCTCCAGTGTATTTTCTTCCTTGCTCACGCTTGATTTGACTTGGAATATTTGCTATGATCTCTTCATGTTTGGGTTCACTTTCTTCTTGCTTTTTTTCCACTTTTGCATTTTTCTATTTCTTGGGGTTCTCCATTTTTGAACCTTTTTCTTCTTTGTGGTTTCCATTTTTTGTTTTGTGGAAGAAGTGAAGGTATGTTGTAACCTGTATTGTGTTTGCTGGTTACTTCTCCCTAGCTGCTCAGCCAGTGTGAATGTGATGCATTGAATGTTGGTGTGAGAGTCTTGAATGGAATGTTTGGGTGCCTGGATGCTTGAGTGTGTCAGTTGGAGTATGGGCTAAGAAGCAGGTAGAGTGCCCATGGTGGGGCTGCATCTCTACAACTCTACTACTTGTAACTCAACTGAATAAAACTACTTGAAACTACGTCCTGGCTGCGGACTTCATCACTACACTATGTTTCCTACAAAACATGTGTTTTGTGCACTGGTGTAGATAAATTAGAATTTACATATTAGTGTAGTGTTTATGGGAGCATATCTTCAATTATAATGGGAGCATGTTGTACAGTTAGTGATTCCATACTTTGGGTCGTAAATTTAAGACACGGTAGTCTCTCTCTTTACTGTCTTTCAATAATTGATCTGGGGTATCGTTAGTAATGAGAAGGTGGCAGCTTGAAAATATTTCTCAAAATGGCAGTCCCTTGGTGCAAGAGTATTTCTCCTCGACTTTGCTGTGAAGCTGTGACTGGAAGATGTCAGATAAGAAGCCACACAAGCTTCAACATGCATGTGGGAACCTTATCACCCATCTTGGATGGCACATCTTGGCTTCCATATGAGGAGCCTACACAGTGCAAAAGGCTTCTTAGAGTGTGGAATTCTCACTTAAGGAGAGACGATTGAATTAAAGTATGAAACTGGACATCTCATATTGACCTTCCAAACAAATCTTCTTCGCCTCTGCCCGTCAAGGTATCAACGCCACCTTGTGCTCTTATTACTCCCTACGGTGATAATTCCTGGCTCTGAAAAGGATGTGGCTTATGTTGATGCTATCTCACCAGACATAGACGCTAGGGAGGATCAGGGATGGTGTTAAACCTCAGGCATGTATGAGGCAATGTGTACCTAAACAGCACCCAAATACAAGTTTAAATAATAACATTTCCAAGAAATAAATCCTTGGAAGTCATAACTAAAATGAAACAATGAAGTTTTCTTAAAATAACTCATGGTGCAATACGGAAGGCAAAAAGTAGATGTTAATAAAAATACATTATCAGTATAGATAATTAGCATAACGCTCACTCAGATGCAGCAGTAAATGACATGAAGTCTAGGCAAAAATAATTTAACACCAAAGCAAAGAACAAACTGACAAGTCGGTGAGTCAGAACACCATCTCTCCTCTAGAAATGCATCATTTTATAGCCCATTGTGGAATGGAAGTCCATGGAAATTGCAAAGTCGGAATAGGGTGAGCAGATGTAGCAACACATTGACAAATTCCAATACAGAATTATACAACACCTGATTCTACCATTCTAACACTAGCCCCTAACTGGAATATTAATGTTCCCTATTCTAACCTAATCTCTTTGGATGGGACAGTATAAACTAGTTACAAGAAGCCAAAGCCTCCGTCTCTGGTTCATCAAGTGCACCATGTCAATACAAAGCATTACAAGTGCAGATTGTGGTTACATTTGGTGAACATACAAATGAAAACACTTACATCATCAATACTGCTGAGAAATAAAATGGAGTTGAGGCCTAGTTCAGGCTAGTTGTGTCAAGCACATACTTTTTTGTTAGTGCAGTGTTGTTGGTTGAATGCAGACATTTTCATAATATTAAGAGCACATTTTTTAAATCAAAATCAGCTTAATCACTAATGTGCAATTTCTGTGGATGGTGGTTACATAACTACACATACAGACTATGTAAGGCATGTTTACAAAGGAAGTCAGAGGTTTCTGCCTTGGTGTTCAAGGATTTTTGCTCATAGAGAAAGATTCTCAAAATTATGCCTGGAAAGTTGCACCCAGTGTAGGTTTCAAGGTGAACCTTTGCGACTACCATGTGACCTTTGAGGAGGGATCCTATTCCCGCTGTAAGACATTCTCAAGTGGAGAACTGCACATAAGAGGAATAAGGAGCTCCTGTTCAAATGTACTTCTTTGTCTCTGCAGGGAAAATACTTTTCCCCGTGGATAAAGCCTTCTCCTATACCCTCACAACATTTTGAGATGATCCATTTCCATTCCCACCCTGGAAGAGGATTTAGACCATCCCAATGCTTAAGTAAAAATATGACTCTTTCCAAATTTGGAAGCGTAGGTAGAGAAGTATGGGAATGCCCACAAAAGTACTATTTGTGCGCTTTCTCAAACTTCCAAGATGTAATCACGCCATTTACCACTTACTTTCCACTTCATGAGTTTGTTTTATGACTGCAGAGATCTGATCTCAACTGTGGTGGAAACCTCGGCCCTCATAAATAGATTGCCATCAGGAATCCTTTTGTTAAATCCTGTAGTCATAAAATAGGCACATTACGAAGGCATTCTTGCAGCTTGGTGAAGGTAGTCATAAAACTGTCATCCCAGTGTACCAGATCAGACACGTCTTTGGGCGTCCATCTCTGTAGAGTTTTTGCTGTCAAAGAGAAGTTTGGAATCCACTGTCTGCATTATCCCACCATTCCTAAGAACATGCGGATTTCTTTCAGAGTGGTTGGCGGACTCATTTGAAGAATTGCTGACCTTCTTTCCTGTGACACTTTCCTTGCTCCCTTTTCAATGTGATGTCCTAAGTACAGAACTTCAGTTTGGCAAATATGTAACTTAGCCAGGGACACCTTATGTCAATTTTCGACTAGATGATTAAAAATAGCAATTGTGTCCGTTTTGCAAGCTTCTTTCGTATTTGACGCTACCAACATGTCGTCAATATACTGGACCAGAACTGAGTAATTTGCCATTACCAGAGACTCAAGATTCTTTTTGAGGATCTGATTAAAATCGAGGGTATTTCCGTATACCCCTGTGGGACTCGGCACCATACCAAAACACGACTGCTGAAACGGTAAGCGAATAAAAAATGACTATCCTTATGCAATGGAATTGAGAAGAAGGCCTTGCACAAGTCAATGACAGAAAACCATTCGGGCTCACATGGAATCTGTAATAAGATCACAGCTGGATTCGATGGCACAGGACAACATGAGACTACAATGGCATTCACCTTGTGCAGATCCGGCAGAATGCGATACTTGCCATTTGTCTTCTGCGAGCCCATAGTGGTAGCGTTACATGAACTTCCCGTTATTTCCTTTAGGATTCCTTGCTCAACAATTGAGTTAATCACAGGAGTAATTACTGCAATAGTATCTGGAGTCAAATTATATTGTGGGATTTTTTAATATTCTGCATTCAGTTTGACAGTGATTCAGATTGGTTTATCTACTTTAATAAGTCATATATCTTTACCTGTAAAGTCCCAAACTATTGGTAATACGGTGTCTCTCAGTTTAATGGGTAAATCATTTAAAGTCAAAAGTGGATACATTCCCATCTCATATGTTTGTTGAGCAAGTTTAAAAGTAAAATCCTCATCATTAGTATGAAATTCAATACCTCTTGGAGTGCAATAAATAGAACTATTTAATTTGCAAAGTAAGTCACGTCTGAATAGATTTACTGGACTTGAATTGCACACCACAAATCGGTGTTGATCTCCAAAAAACCCTAGTTTAACAGGAACTGGTTCTGAAATTAGGGTAGACAACTTTTTATTTGTAACTCCTTCAACTTGGATACTTTCTCATGAGAGGGGTAGGTTGGGAACCTCTGCTGTTCTTACAGTAGAGCAGGTAGCACCAGTATCAAGAAGGAATCAGACATGATTCCCACTTACCTTTCAGTCTAGATAGGAACCACTCTGGGCTACCTCTAAGGCTGTACCAAGCACACAGTCCTCCTCCTCCCCCCTCAGGCTGACTGGTGCTGATTTATCTGTTTGAGCCAAATACTGTTGTGATACATCTTGAATTTGAAAACGATTTCTATGCATCTGCTGGTTCTGATTTCGGTTCACATTGAAACTTTGTACCTGAACATTCTCTTGAGGCATCAGGGCTTGAGGTCTGCATTGACTGGGATTAGGAATTTGAATTCTCTTTCTTTGCATCTGTTGTGTGTGACCCATGTTATTTCACAGAAACTGTTCATATTCTACATTCAATAACTGATGTTACCAGGATTCTTCACATTAAACAAACACTCACGTTTTCAATGGCCATATTTTCTGCACAAGTGGCATGGATTTGTTTTCTTCAAAGCTGACACATCAACACCTGTTCTAGAATCTATTTGCATACCACAACCTCTACCCTGTTGCTGGAAATTCTGCTGTTGAAAACCATTAACACCCTGCATTACAGGAGCCGAATTAAATCCTCCATGAGCTGGAACTACATTGCCAGAAGAATTTTTGTGCACATGAATGAGGCATACATTTTGCGATTCTAAAATAGCACTTTTTTTTTTTTTCTAAACAGCTTTTTATTAAGTTTAAGGGATCACTCCTGTAGCAGTACACAGCTTATTCGCCTACAGCCTCAGGGGCCGGCAGCAACCACATTCAAATAACAAAGGGCGAAGGCCCAAAAGATCAAGGATACATGCCATGTCCCAGGTACAAGTTCAGATGCAGTTCCAACATGTACAAAGTCCCCCGCCCCCTAAGCTCCAAACCCAGCGGCAGCCACAGAGCATAAAAGCGGGAACAGACAATCGCAGGGATGCCGCAGGCCAACAACAGGTGCAAAGGATGGCCACCTCACCCGATGGGTGACCTGTTCCCTGTAGGGTGCTGAGATCTGGAACACCCTTGTGGCTTCTAAGCCTTGCGTATAGTTACTTTAGTTGCGCCGAAGCCCCTGTCCCCTGAAGTGAAGCAGCGCCCAGGCTGACCAGCCCCGGATGAGTGCTCCACCATTCCCACATCGCGTCCAGCAGCCCATGTTCACACAGCCAGCATGCAATGGCAGGGGCGTTGGTCCATGAGAGTACAGCATCATTCACCAGGGACCTATAAGACATGGAGTGGCTTAACCGCTATTGGGCTAGTCGCGTCTATATGAAAACCGGCAACTAAGCATTTCAGTTTTGACAGTAATAGGGTGGTGCGCGAGGCCCCCGGGACAGTCCCTGAAACGAAGAGTGTCCACAAGGCAGTCAACTAACTGAGGGGGAAAATGAGACAAAAGTGGGGGAATATGAACGGTACCGGGGGGGGGGAGGCTAAGCGGGGGGGAAGATGGAAGCGTCAGCTACACTACCGCTAAACGATGAGAGCCGCAGGATCCCGGCTTTGCAGAGTCAGGGTCCCCTCTCCATTGGGGTGGGGGGCAATAGCCGGCACTCCCTGCCCACCGTCCGACAACCCCCAGAGACCTCCTGGATCCGCAGGGCATACAACATCATCAAAGAACCTCAAGGCCCGAAGCCGTGGCTGCTGCATTCGAACATGCTCCAGCCGCCCTAGATGATCCACCAGAGGCGTCCAGAGTTTCCTATATTGAGTATCTCGGAATTGAAGACGGGCCATGAGCAACTCCATCGCCACCACATGCCACAAGAGAGTAAACCATACGTTTATGGAGGGCGTCTCAGCTTTTTTCCAATATAGTGCCACCGTCTGTTTGGCGGCGCACAGCATGTGGAGGCTAAGATGCCGATCACGCCCCGTCATGGCTCTCGCAGCCACTGGCCTGAGGCCCAGAACAACAACCAGCGGATCCGCAGGTAGGGGGTACCCCAGAACCCGTTTGATATGGCTGAGGATCTCTTTCCAAAAGATAGCTAGAAGGGGGCAGGTCCACCAAATGTGAATAAAATCTCCCGGCGCCTGAGTACAACGCCAGCAGAGGGGAGACGTCTTAGGAAACATCTTCTGAAGTCGAACCGGGGTGTAATACCATTGAGTCATCACCTTATAAGCTGACTCCTGCTGAGGAATGCTGCGTAGAATTTTAGGGATGTCCCTCCACAGCCTTGCCCATTGAGAAGGAGTGACACCTGAGCCAGGGACAGTCTGCCATTTCAATTGGTATAGATGAGGAGCTGGCCGTTGTGCATGTTGCAATACCCGGTAGATACGTGAGATCAACCCCTTATATGTGCCGAGTGTACGTGCTAGCTGTTCGAGCGGTGTGAAGGGTCGTGTGGCCGCCTGTATCAGAGAGAAGCCCTGAATCCAGTGTCGAAGCTGGATGTATTGGAACTTGTCGTTCTCCGAGAGCCCAAACTCGTGCTTGCATTGCGCAAAAGATTTAAGACTACCCCCCGTGAAGAGGTTCCCGATCGTCCTACAGCCAGTTTCCGTCCAATTGGCAAAAAAGGGCGGACGACACACTGGGGGGAACTGCGGATTGCGCGCAATTGGGGTGTGAGGGGATGGAAAGGAAGTGAGTCCCCTGCGAACTGCCACCTTGTCCCAGATCTCCAGGACCGTTCTGGTGGGGACAGCCAGATAGGCGCTGCGATGACGCGCCTCTCGAGGCAGCCAGGCATGATCCCACAAGGGGCGGCAGGTGACTGCTCGATCCATGTGAAACCACACCTTTTCACTCTCCCACACCCCCCCATTCCAAGACATATCGGAGATGTGACGCCCAATAGTAGTCAAGAAGGTTCGGGCACGCGAGGCCACCCCTGTCTCGGGGGAGCATCAAGATCGTGTTAGAGAAACGCGGTTTCTTCCCACCCCATATAAACGCTACAAGCTCGCGTTGGAGCCCCTGGATCTGGTGCTCTGGAATCGGTGTCGGCAGCGTTTGGAAGAGGTACAGGATCTTTGGCAAGATAGACATTTTCACCGTGTTGAGTCTACCAAGCCAAGAGAGTGGCAAGGCTCTCCACGTACGTAGGTCCGTCTGGACCGAACATTTATACTCCTGCCAATTGGCCTGCGTCCAGGTGGCCAGATCTGGGGTCAGGTTGAGGCCTAGGTAGCGCACCGACTGAGTCGCCCATTGATAGGGAACGCAGGTCCGAAGCGCCAAAAGATCCCCATCCGGGATCGTGATATTGAGGGCCCAAGATTTCGCATGGGTGATTTTGAGCCCGGACGCACGTTCAAATTCCTGGAGCAGCAAGTGGATCGCCGGCAGGGAACGCAGCGGGTCCGATAGGGTAAGAAGGAGGTCGTCCGCGAAGAGGGCAATCTTATGCTCCACCCCTCTAAGGGAGATACCACGGACGTCGGGGGACCGGCGTATCATGATGGCGAGGGGCTCCACCACAAGAGCGAACAGTAGGGGAGACAGGGGGCAGCCCTGTCGGGTACCCCTACAGATGGGAAAGGCCTGTGTAAGCTGACCATTCACGCGTACTCTAGCCACCGGCGAAAGATAGGGGGCCATAATGCGCGCCACCATCTTCGGGCCCAGACCCACCTTCTGTAAAACCGCACGGAGGAACAGCCAGTCCACCCGGTCGAACGCTTTCTCCGCTTCAAGCGAGAGCAAGCATGCCGGTATCCCCCAATGTTTGGCTTTCCCGACGATGTGCGCTATGCGGCGTACATTGTCTGCCCCTTGACGGTGCTGGATGAACCCCACCTGATCCGGCCGATAAGATTGGGCATGTGGACACTAAGCCGTTTAGTCAAGAGTTTAGTGTACAACTTAAGGTCTGTGTTTAACAATGCAATGGGCCGATAAGAGGCCCAGGCCCGGGTTTCGGGATGAGAGCTATTTCAGCCATTGCCATATCTATCGACGGGCCAGCCAGCTCATCGAACGAGTTAAAGAGACGAAGAAGATACGGTTGTAGTTGCGGCCAGAAGGTGTGGTAGAAGGATACCGGCAACCCATCCGGGCCTGGCGCTTTACCCAGCGGAAGATCGCGCAGGGTGCCAGCTATTTCCTCCGAAGTAATGGAAGCCTCAAGAAGTCCCGACTGGCGCTCACTTAACGATTCCCAGGCACAGGCACCCATGGTAGAGGCTATCAATTCCGGCGCTGGGGGGTCAGCGGTATAGAGAGTTGCGTAGAAGTCGTGGAACATTTGGAGCTTAGCCGACTCCGCGGTAGCCCAGGATCTGTCCGCCCATTGTAGCTTTGCGATGTGGGCCTTGGCCGCCCGTGTACGCAGGCGTCGCGCCAACACGGCGCCCATCTTGTCCCCACCCGCATAATAACGCTGCTTAAGCGCCAGTAAGGCATGCTCCGCCTTATTCGTTCTGTGCGCTCGGAGCTGGCCTCTAAGGATAGCCAAGCGGCGTTTGTGTGCCATCAACGGACGCTCGTGGTCCATCCTCTCGAGCATTTTGACCTCCCTCTCGAGCTTATGCTCGTACAGTCGAGTCTCCCGTGCTCTCGCGGCCGCGATAGCAGTGAGGGTACTCCATATGGTAGCCTTGAAGGCGTCCCACAAGAGGGGAAGGGAAGTCCCTGGGAGATCATTTGCCGCAAAGTATGCTAAAATAGCTGCCTGAATTTTCTCCTTGTCTACTGGGTCCCGGAGAACGTGATCTGGAAACCGTCATCGACACGAACGCGGGGGACCGGTGCAGCACTCGTGGAGACTCAGCTCCACGTGAGCGTGGTCAGAGATGGAGATGTTGGAGTGCGTCGCCGTTATAGTATCTTTGAGCAGGGAATGTGAGACAAGTAGTAGGTCTATACGAGAGTAAGAGCGGTGCGCATGCGAGTAATATGTGTAGTCACGCAGGCCTGGGGAGTGGTAGCGCCAAACATCCACTAAATTGAGGGCACCGAGGGAACTCTTCACCGCCGCGGACATGGCCCCCACCCCATGAAAGGCTCCACCACAGCGATCCAGCTCTGCATCCCACACCAAGTTGAAGTCACCCCCAACTATGAGGTCCGTGGTCACCGGCTCCAGGTGGTCCCTGATCAACCTGCGTAAAAAAGGATCCTGACCCTGATTGGGAGCATAAAGGTTACATAGGGTGAGTGTGCGATGTCCTCTCCTGACCTCAACCTTCAAGAACCTACCCTCACTGTCTCGAAGCACCTTAGAAACCCCTGGGGTGATTCCCGCCCGGCAGAGAATAGCCACCCCTGCCGTCTTAGTGGTCGCCGAGGCCCAGAACTGTCGAGGATAGCGAGGGTGGGCCATACGGGTCACGTCAGCCTTAAGGAGGTGGGTCTCCTGAAGGAAAATTATGTCAGGGTTCTGGAGCAGTAGGTACCGCCACACTTGGCGACGCTTATTGGGCGAGTTAAGCCCCTTCACATTAAGGGAAAGGACCTTCCAGCACGGCTCAGCAGTCATATTCCCAGATCCACCAGGCATGCTATGACCCTCCAAGAGCTCCACTCGCCAGCACGCCCCCCCCGCCAAGAGGGCACCGAGGATGGGGAAAGATAGGGGGGAGGGAAGAACCAAGGAAAACAACACATACTCTTAACCGGCCAACATGGCCAACATGTCCTATTCCAGTCTAGGGAGTAGCCAGGCCTCGCGGCACAAGCTGTCCCAGAGATGTCACTCTCCCATGGATAGGCGTGGGGGTTCGTCATCGCCCGACCATGAGACCACAGCACCAAGAGCCCGCTCCGGGCCACCGCCTCTCCTGTAGAGACGTTGTGTCGAAAAGCAGGCCCAGGCGCGCTACATCAGCGGAGCGCCAGAAACAGGAAAGATGGAGCCACCAAAGCGGCCGCCGGCCCAGTAGACCGGGAGCACGCACAGTTGAAATGCTGTCATCAAGGAGGGTTGGGCACCCCAAGGGGTCTCATTTGAGGGGTGACGCCTGCGAGCCCATCAGCGACGAACCTCCCTCCAGGGATTTGATGTGCTGGATAATATCTTGCTTATCTCGTGATGTCCTGCTGCCATCAGGGTAGGAAGGGTGCCGGGAACGGCGCACTGTAGACCATTGCGGCTTCAGAGGGGCTCTACGAGCAGCAGGGCGCCGTGCCGGACTGACCGACGGGGAGCCCGGAATCTGGAGCAACTGGGCCGCCTCTCGATAGGAGCGTAGCACTCGGCGCTTGGATTCCCACTGGAATATGAGGGCGAAGGGATGGCCCCACTGGTAGCGGATATTGAGATCTCGCAGCTTGTCCGTGACGGGCCGAAAGTCCCTGCGGTGACGGAGAGTCGTGGAGGCCAGGTCCTGGAACAGCTGGACAGGCGTGCCTTTATATAGGATTTCAGGTTTGTCTCTGGCTGCTTTGAGTATCGCTTCCTTCTCTACAAAGAAGTGGATCCTCGTCAGAATGTCAGGGATGAGCCCAGGTCTCCCAGGCGGCCCCGAGACCCTGTGCGCTCGGTCCAGGGCTGGTGGCGAAGCATCATCGTCCCAGCGGATATCCTGGAGCAGGTCCGCCACAAATGTCATTATATCCTCCCCTTCAGCCCCAATCGGAACACCCCTGATGCGAATGTTGTTCCGGCGCCCCCTATTTTCCAAATCCTCCTGTTTGATCTGGAGCTCGACATGCTGTTCCTCCAGGGTCGCCAATCGCTGCCATAGGTGTTCCTGGTCCTCCGTGCGGGCATCCAGGGTTTTTTCCATGTCATCCACACGATCTCCCAGGTCCCCCACCTCTTTCCGAAGGTCTTTGACGCAGGCCTGGACTTCAGTATGAAGGAACCCAATTTCCGTCTTGAGCTCCTGCATAAACAGCGCCATGAAGGACTGAGTGACCAGCTCAGCGGAGGCACCCCCTCCCGATGAGGCAGCGCCCGACTTTCCCCATAAGTCGATGACTGAAGCGTCTTTGGAGGTCGCCGGGGGCTCCTTCCCGGGCTTCGTGCGGGTCATGCTGCAGACCTGTCTGTGCTAATCCCCTCCAAAAAGGCCAGACCCCCCCGGCCGGTAGGTCGCCCCCAGGCAGTCACCGTCGAACGTGCGGAGTCAAGCAAGGGGCCAGAAGCTCCAGAACAGCAACCGCGCGCTCACAGGGGCCCCTCCATGGACCACCGCCTCACGTTCCCTAGGTAGCGGGGTCTCCGCAGTGCATCGTGTCTGATCCGCCACAAGTCCCTAAAGTCTGCGAAGGTGCCACAGCTCCCGGTCCAGCCTAAGCGTCCCGTGCCCTCCAGCCTTCTCACCCTTGCGTGCGAAATCCCTGCGCGGGAGACCCCAGCTCAGGCAATACGACCAACAGTCTAGGGGCCCGTTGACAACCCCCCGGAACAACTCACTGTGCAAGAGCTGGCGTCGTCCTTAAGCTCCGTCGCCGGTTCTCCACGGGCTCCTGCCCCAATCGAGCCAGTCGCGAAGTGCAGTGCAGGAGAAAAGGCGGCAACAGGTCACCTCTCGGGTCTCCAGAGCTGACAAAGGTCCCCAGCGAGCGCGCAGGAGGCCTCCAGTGGTCGCAGGGGCAGCCCCGTGCCCAGCCGCAGAGGACACAGGCAGGAGCTCCAGGGCAAGGCTCCCCACCAGCCCAGGGTCCGATGCAGCCGCCCAGCAGGTCCCCAGTCTCCAGCCGCCAGTCCCAAGGCCCCCGTCCACTCCCCCGAAGGCGCTCCAAGGGCCGCCACACCACCAGGCCCTAGCCGCTTCAAAAGGCCAAAATGGCGGGCATAGTGCTCCCCGCGGCACCGCTCCCGGCTCTCCACAGAGTCCTGCCCCGATCAACCAGTCTCCAGGGGCGATGCAGGTGAGGCAGCGGCAGCTGATCGCTACTCAAAGCCCCAGAGGCCCCAAGGGGCACCAGCAGACTGACAGGGGGCTTCCGCAGACACAGGCGCGCTCCAGTCCGCCACCTCACCAGAGTCTCATCGAGGGCCGACCACGCCACCAAACTCCAGCCGCTCTCACCACAGAAAATGGCGGCCAGGTCCCCCTCTGCAGCTCTCAACTGCTCCGGCTGGGCAGCGCCGTCCGGAGTCCACAGCCCCAATCACCTCTCGGGCACCGGACCCTGCCTCACCTCCGTTGTCGCCATCGCTGCGGGCCTGGCCGCTGCACCGCTGCCGGTCTTCTCTAATGGTCTGTGCCTCCAGCAGTCCGCCATGAAGGAAGGCCAGATCGGGGGAAAATGGCGGCCGCCACTCCACCAACGGGATCCCCAAGACCGGTATCCCAGACGGTCCGGGGTCCGCGGCACCACAGGGCAGCTCCGACGAAATCAGCCCAGCCCTCCGGGCCTCCGATCTCTCCCCCACTGCAGCTGTCGGGCGCCTGGAGCTTCAGACGAGCGGCAGGCAAAATGGCGGGCAGTACGGCAATCTCCGAGCCCTCGCCACCGCAGAGTCTTGCGCCCGCCGCTGTCCCAGATCACCTCCGAGCCCCTCGCCGGGTGCCCCCCGTAGTCAGCCCCGCACGGGTATCAATCCGGGCCCAGGCTCTGCCGCAACACCACTGAAGAAGGCAAATGATCACAGCGGCGGCCCTGAGCAGAAGCGGCGCACGTCTCACTCCATTCCTGGCGAGACCACGCCCCCTAAAATAGCACTTTTTACTGAATTGTTATTTTGGACTCACAAAATGCAATGCATGTAGAAATCGCAAAATATTTTGCGATTCCTTTACATTACTTAATAGCGATTCGGTAAATAGCAAATCGCTATTCAGTTATATGACTCCATTCATTCCAATGGGCCTAAAGGCCGCTGCCTCTTTGGCCTGCAATTATTTGACTCACATCTTGGCATAGAGGAAAAGGCACAATGTTCAAAGACACTTGTTTATTTTCACTTTAGAGATTACTACTATGCCACAGCTCCTAAAGGCCCATAGGAATGAATGGTTTTGAATTTACTAATTTGCGATTACCAAATTGGCGAATGCAAACCCAAGGGTGCCTGTACTGTCCAAAAACCTGTATCAGTCTCTCATAACAAGTATGAACTGATTCTTAAATCTCTTGTGATGTTCTATCTATTTTCCACCAATCGATTTGTTTTCGGGAAACTTTAGTTTTCAGGAAAGTTATCACTTGTTGGATTTCTGCTACACCACAGGAGATGGAGCAACAGTTCTACGATCCCTCTCTGGATCTGCTTCAGGCAAATTCACAGAAATCTTACACTCTGCCCACAGGTCTCCCTGAATCATAATGTCAAACAAGGTGTTCAAATTGATTCACTAAACCTTTGAAATTTTCACAAACCTTTTAATTTGTCTGCACCACTCCACTGGATTTTTTCTCAATTTCAGAAATTCATTGGTAAAATATCAGCTCTCGTCCAAGGCACATGCATATATCCTCTGCTAGGTACTTCTATCATTAGAAGCATCTTTATCCCTCCAACCCCTCCATCGATTACAACAGGAGGTGTCTGCAATCTAGCTCTGTGTTTCCTTCCTTTTTGACCATCTACCTTCCCATTTCTCTCTATCGCCCCATTTCTTGATCAGTGTTATTAATTCTCTAATCTGTAATTTCATTCCAGCTGGTCTCAGGTTTTCAAGATCTCGTTCTCCTTCAGTTACCTTAACTATTCATAATTCTAGTTGTGAAATGAAAATCTGAACGTTTAGCACCCAACTCAGAATTTTGCCCCATGAAAACACTGTGGAAGAGTGCCAGATGTCGTAAACATTCTGGGTAAGTGATGTTACTTTGCAAGCTCTTTAAAGATTCTGATGGGAATACTTACTCTTTCTTACCTTTACATAGTACTCAATCTTAAGAGGCCTAGAAAGTTAATTTTGATGCAAAGAACACACCTGATTCAATGATATTATATTTTTAAATATCTTTTCAATTGGGATCAGAATATGATTCTTCCTCAATTGTTTTCTGCTAGATAAGGCATCAGTCTGCATCTATTGCATCCATTGGACCTATGATGGATTATTCTGCAGTTCTTTCCTTAACAAACTTGCATGAGGTGGTTTGTCACATTTGGTGCGGTTACAGAGGGTTCGTTAACAGCTTCTACGACTCTTGGTTCATGGTTTAGGGAGATGATTCATCAGGCAGTGTATGCATGAGCAGGATTTGGTTTGGGTAAATGATCTACTATGGAAGTGACAGCCATTTGAATGGACTACAGGGAGCCATTCATTGACATTTGCAGCTTGACCCTATTAGGGTCAAGTGGATTTGCTCATCCCTCAGCCAGGGGTGATCAAAGGTCTTGTATGCTTAAAAGAGATTTTTCAATAAACTTGGTATTGTGTAGCTTGATGGGTGTAGTGAAGAGATGCTACTTGAATATTTCTTAAAAGTTAAATAATAAAACAAAGCCGAAATGGCTATGCCACAGAGCTCTTCTGCCTTTTGTCTAGGTTTGCGCTATAGGTATATCTTATACATGCAAGCATACACATACATACAAGAACCCAACATCCATATTTACTTTAAAGCAAATCTTCATAAGATAGTACCTCTCTTACCTAATGCGGTGATACTCTCCTACTCTCCCACCCTCTGGTATGGTTCGCATAACCAGTAAGCCAGTAAGCCTTAGTGAAATTTGGTTTACGTCCTCTTATTCTACCATAATTTCTGGCATTTTGCGTTACAATTAATAAACCTCAGATTATGCAATGACACCACAATCAGGTAAAATCCTAATGCAGGAGCACGGGAACAATATGAACAAAACAAATGCAAGGGACGTGATTTTTAGCTTTTTTTTGTTTTAGCAGAAATGTGTCTTTACATGCAAAATGGACCTGAGAATTCATTTCATACTAAAAAATAGCACAAAATACCAGACCAACATTTCATGTAATAATAACATGTAATTTTGTATATTTTTTGTATATTACTTCTTTTTTAGCATTTTGACAAATTCCAGTCAACAAATCAACAAATGGAAGCATTCCACCATATGTTATACACACCTAAATCCAGTAAGGTCTGAGAAAAGACTAGGGGCCAGATTTATGAAAAAGTGTGCAACAAGTCACCTTATTGCGCTGCCCTGCATCACTGGGAAAAGAGCAAGAATGTGCCATATTTAAGGCAATATGGCACATTCCTGCCCTTTCCCCTGGGCTTTGTTCGCCATAAGTTGGCAGGGTATGCTCAGACGTGAGTCCCTTGCTCACTTTGTCACTGGATTCTTTGATTGGTTCTAACGCTCCGTCCATCACCACCCCCTTTTGTACCGCTTTGTTCGCCATAATTTGGCAGGGTATGCTCAGACGTGAGTCCCTTGCTCACTTTGTCACTGGATTCAAGCAAGCCTGGCTGAAGACGGCTGAATTGCCAGAAACCGGTCCTAGGAAGCTTGTTTCCGGTCCAGGGAAGGCATGGCTTGGCAGTTCAGGCTGGACTGTTCCCATGAGGCACAGGGTCAGACTGATTTGCATATGGCCATGTCTGAACTGGGGTGGCAGAGTGGGCTAAAGAACGGTGATGGATCAAACCCGGATCTGTTGACTGGGTGTGAGTGTTTGATTGGTTCTAACGCTCCATCCATCACCACCCCCTTTTGTACCGCTTTCCCCAGGGCTGGCACACAATGGGTTACCTAGTGCCAACGGAGGTTGCACCATGGTGCAAGGGAGCCTGCGTTGGATGTGCGATTGATTTTGTGCAGTACAGAGCACCTTCCTGCACAAAAACAATCTTGAGAGGCGTTTTCCTCTTTTTATGTGTGCTGCAGGATGCAGCACACATAGAAAGAGGGGAAAAACATGGAGAAATAAAGATATGTCTCCTTGTTACACCTCTCATAGGGAGGCATATATTTTTGGTGCGTTCCTAGGTTTACCTGTTCTTGTAAATCTGGGAATGCCTCAGAATCCATGGAAACACCCACGCACCACCCATGGAAACGCCTCCCTGGCGCAGAGTAATGCAATGCATCCATTCGGGTCTGGTGGCTAGTGGACTAATGCATCAACTGTAGGGAACTGTGAGTGACCTTATGGTCACAGGTTCCAATCCCAGCGGGTCTACTCAGCCTTTCATCTTTCTGACGTTGGTAAAATGAGTACCATTGAGGTGGATAACATCTGCTATTCAGCGCCAAGATACCCTTTTGAGTGAACATGCACTTTACAAATACACATGTTATGTTACATTACTCGCGATGTATGAATCCACGCAAGGCCATGCAAGGCGGTCTTGAGTGGATTTACAAATCTCATTCGTCTTTGCATCCCCCTTGCATTACGTTGCGTGGTGCAAGAGCGATGCAAAGGTGCTCATAAATATTGCCCTAGGAGAAAAAAGGGTTTGTATAAATTTTGGAAATTTTGTATAATTTTTGCTAAGAAAACTATAGGAGTTTCAGCCAAGGTTCATCAGCAGTAATAGGCTTCAACAGAACACAAGAAGTGGTAAAGTGATCCTTCTCTTTTTAGCCTCTATAAGGGGAGGTGCTTGAATTTAGGAGGAGAAGGAATGGGGAAAAGGTGTTTCAACAAACATGGGTATTTTCTGAATAAATTCCTGTGGACACAGAGGTTAAGTAATGTAACGAAGAAGGGAAGACTTGTTGTAATAAAGGATATCAATATGTAATCAGGACATCTGCATACATCCTTGCAATGTATTCAGATGGAAACATACCCTAGCCAAAGCAGGTGTCAGGAAAAACAAAACATAAGAAAAACTTTAGAGTCCTATTCATCTGTCATGCCTCTGTAACTAAATCATCCTGTGTTGAAAAAATAGGGAAATACTTTTTTGTGTGTGTATTTTTTGCACGGGTGCTATTGAGAGATAGTGGGGTCTTAGTTCATTTCCACCCACGTTTGGTTTCATGACGGTGTACGAATAGTACATGTGGCGTCTGTATTGAAAAGCAGGGACAACGTTAAGGAACATGAAATAGCAGAAGTGAGTGAAACTGATGGTTTCACGGAGTCGTATGCTTTTCTAAAATACAGAAGGAAGGGCGTGACGTAGTTTGGGGTGGGCGGTGAGTCGTAGGGATTTACCAAGACAAATGCTGACATGATACTTGTTTTAGCAGTATATTTCACACTGGTGAAAACGCCAATGCAGCGCTTTTATTTCTGGAATGCATTTCCACATCTGCTAAGCTGTTTACATGAGCGTTGGGTTTCACACACACAGTAAGAGAAACAGAAGCGACATTAATTTTGAACAAAACAAGCATTGCTAAAGACAATAGGTATTGCCATTTTTTATATATTGTTTGCCAGTGCTTTTTGGTGACTCTGTGCAGCCTTGGAAACAATAAATGCTTTTTGGAAATGCTGTGCAGCATCATCAAAAAGCAAGCATTGGCAAAGCCAATAGGTCTCGCCTATGCGAGAGCTATTGGCTTTGTTAATGTGTTTTAGCCATGTTGTACAGCTGCGTGTCTGGTGTGCATCATGGCTAAAAGTTAGTAAAAGAAGCGCTATGATGCAGCCTACATTGGCAGTGTCATAGCGCTTTTTTTCTGGCAGGAGGGGAGGGGTAGGACCAGTAACAGATGCGTGCTGCTCTGCTGTGTTAATGCACACAGCTCCATCGCAGTTTTATAACACCGGTTTGTTGCTCAGCCCTGTTGCACATGAGGCTATGTCTGTACTGAATTCAGTTTTGTATATTTGCATGAGGATGACATATTGCCATGTGAGTGAGATTTTAAAACAGTGATCCTGGTTGTTTACCTGGATCTAAGGATTCATGGGCCCACACAAAATCACGGCTGCATCTCACCTACAGTGTGTTCTTGATCACAAAAGAACATCTGAGAAGCCATTCACTCACCAGCTCTCGCCTCTTTGAAAGGAAAGCTGGAGGGGATTAGTCCGTCTGTTTGGGATATATATGATTAGAGAAAAAGCAAAGCTTCTGTCCATCAATCATCCTCGCAAAAACCTTTGTACAATTGCTGTTGCAGTTGTACATGGTGGCTGAATGTTACAGGACAACAAGATGATGGACGGAGTGCTGAAACTTTTCAAACACCAGCCCCAACATATCTAGGTTTAATCCATTGTTCTTTTGCTCACCATGCCACTCTAGTTTTGACCCAGCCATATGCAAATCAATCTTGACCTTTCTCCCCATTGGAACAGTGCAGTCTGAATTGCAAGGCCAGGACCTCCCTGGACCAGAAACAAGTATCCTGGGACCGGTTTCGGGGTATCACCCCTCGTCAGCCAGGCTAGTTTAAGTCCAGTGGCACAGTGAGCAAGGGACCCACGTCTGGTCATAGGCCGGCAATTTAGGGTGAACATAGTAATGCAACAAGATGATGGACGGAGTGCTGAAACTTTTCAAACACTCACCCTTGTCACAGATCTAGGTTTAATCCATCTTTCTGAATGTTGGCTGAATGTTAACATTCCCAAATGTAACCCACAATGGTGTTTTCAGACCCCTTTTACGGCTTTGTCAGGGAAAGAGGAAAGGATATGGTATTACGGATAGAGCTGCTGACTTCGCAGCTTCATGCTTATGCTGTGTTGCTCTCGTACTACTGACCCTGGAAGTCGAAAAAAGCACATGACAATCTGGTGGGGGGATGTAACAGTGGTGGTGGTAAAGGGAGGGGGCATTGGGGATAAAGGACAGTTTGAAAACAAGCGCTATGCGGTGGCCAGCACAAAAAAGCACTTTAAAAATGAATTATTTTCTTTTAATGCTCCAAGTGGTGGCTGCCATACGTCTGTG
Source organism: Triturus cristatus (assembly GCF_964204655.1). Taxonomy (NCBI): domain Eukaryota; kingdom Metazoa; phylum Chordata; class Amphibia; order Caudata; family Salamandridae; genus Triturus; species Triturus cristatus. The sequence goes on from NC_140584.1 coordinate 255,741,481, forward strand.
CACATATGCCTTGTATGGCATACTGGTACATATGGAACGACGTTGCTGACAGCAGTGTGTTGTACTTGTGTTCTTAGAAGGTTGAGAGAATGTGGTCTGTTGCTACAGGAGGAACATTCAAAAACAGCAGATGAGGGCTGAGGATGAGATTTGCTCCTGTCTGGTGGTGACTTTTTACACACATTCTTGAAAGTAAATTCACCAAACTGAAGAGTTTTGCTTCCGATGTCTTCTTTCGCCATAACACATACATGCACCTGCACACATTTGCATCATTGTGCCTTTTCTCTTTTCTTCATAGGTCTCGCTTGCTAAATGCTTGAGTTCTATACTGGGCTTGGAGCCTGCCCATTGCTTGCCATTCGTCAGCAGTTTTGCCACACTTCTTTGCTGCTTTCAAATTGGGCAGCACTGGACATGTGTAACTTCCTTTTATTTCGGTGGCACATGAATAAAGCACTGATTAATTAACTCTAATTAGTGTCCCTCTGCTGGCCATCACTGCTCGCACTGGGAATTTAGGTACTATTTAAAAAAAAAAAAGAAAGAAGACGCTAGGATGCGTTCCATGCTTGCTGCGTCATAGCCTGATTTTGCTTTACTGCCCCATCTGGTTTCTTTTGCCAAGTCCTCCTATCCCTGTTTCTTCTCTCCCTACCACTGACAACTGACTGAAGCAAAAAACAAAACTCTATGAAGCGGCCTGTGCTGGCCACTTTATAGCGCTTTTTTTCAAACTGTCCTTTATCTCCAATGCCCCCTCCCTTTACCACTACCCCTGTTACATCCCCCACCAGACTGTGCCACTGGATTTAAGCTTGCCTGGCTGAAGAAGGGTGACATACCCTGAAACCGGTCCCAGGATGCTTGTTTCCGGTCCAGGGAGGACCTGGCCTGGCAGTTCGGTCTGAACTGTTCCCATGGGGGACAAGGTCAAGACTGATTTGGATATGGCTGGGTCAAAATTGGGGTGGCGTAGTGGGCAAAAGAACGATGGATTTAATCCAGATCTTTTGACTGGGGGAGAATGTTTGCATTGTCAGAATTCTGTCCATCATTTGTTTGCTGTGACACTTTTCGCCCTAAGTGGGATGGGTATGCCAAGACGAGGGTCCCTTGCTCACTGTGCCACAGGATTCAAGCTAGCCTGGCTGAAGAAGGGTGACATACCCTTAAACTGTTCCCAGGATGCTTGTTTCCAGACCAGGGAGGACCTGGCCTGGCAGTTCGGCCTGGACTGTTCGCATGGGGCACAGGGCCAAGACTGATTTGCATATGGCTGGGTCCAAACTGGGGTGGTGTAGTGGGCAAAGGAACGATGAATTTAACCCAAATCTTTTGACTGGGGGAGATTGTTTGTATTGTCAGCATTCCATCCATCATTTGTTTGCTGTAGCACTTTTCGATCTAAGTGGGATGGGTATGCCCAGACGTGGGTCCCTTGCTCACTGTGCCACTGGATTCAAGCTAGCCTGGCTGAAGAAGGTTGAAATACCCGGAAACCGGTCCCAGGATGCTTGTTTCCGGTCCAGGGAGGACCTGGCCTGGCAGTTCTGTCTGGACTGATCCCATGGGGCACAGGGTCAAGACTGATTTGCATATGGCTGGGTCCAAACTGGGGTGGCTTAGAGGGCAAAAGAATGATGGATTTAACCCAGATCTTTTGACTGGGGGAGAATGTTTGCATTTTCAGCATTCCATCCATCATTTGTTTGCTGTAACATTGTATTTTTTGCAGCACCAGGTTACTGTGGCAGGGGCTGCCATGTAAGAAGTGTGCTTGGTTTTACATATGGAGTCTGAACACTATCAGAATTTTGAATGGTTGTTAGTTACACAAACGCATGTGAAAATGCACTGCATGGGCATCGGCTCAACATTTTGAGCAAATCGTTTCATCTCCCCATGTGCTCATCTAAAGCAATCGAATATCTTTGGGTCGAGATCGTGCTATATAATGATGTGGATTTGAGTCTCGGCATTGGCTCAACATTTTGGGCAAATCACTTATTCTCCTTGTGTGCTCATGTAAAACTCTTGAATACCTTCGGGTCGAGATCACGCTATATAACTATGTGGCCACGATAGTGACAGACAGCACAAAGCAACGCAAACATTGAAACAAAAGAAAGATATGACTGCCAATTAAATCATGTGATATGCATATTGAAACAGACAAAGGGCAAGTGATTACTTTTTTGACTACATTACCATCAATGCTATTTACGGATATTTAGAATCTTGCACGTTATCGTAAAGAAGAGATTGAGCTCTCATGTGCAGTGCTTTTGAACAAAGGAAGAAGTAGTCCCTTTTACAATTGCTAAAATGCAACAAGTGGAAGAGTTCAAGTACTCTGGCACTGTTCCGTAGGAGTAATCAATTGATGAAAAGGTGGGACAAAGAGGAAAGATTAACCACACAGAAGCGAAGATTTTTAAAGGACACTGACATAAACAAATGAAAATCAGTGAGTGGGCTATAAGCCCACAAAGAATATATAGCATGTCATGGAGAGGCAGCTCAAGCACTGTCTTGGCCCCACTTAAGAATGAAGTTCCCTGAATGAGGAGTAGAAGGTTACAAGTCATCCAAACAAAGGAATGATTAAGAAGCTATGCTCCATGAGTGGAACAAACAGAAGAAGAGGAAGGGGAGCCACAAAAATAAGAAGCAACCCACTAAGAGTAACAAGAAAGCCAGCCAATGGTAAGCAATGGGCTGGCACAAAGCACACTGCAAGTTTCTGGTTTGCTCCACAACAGACCTTTCCCAAACAAACATTTAAAACATGTCTGTAGGCTTTACCTAAAGATGAGATTATGGTACAAAGTACCCTGCTATACATTTACAAGGACATTGCAAGTCACTGTGGAGTTGAGGGACCTTGCTCAAGAAGGAGACCACAGGCCAAGGTACTTGAAATGTTTTAGACAAAAGTATGGGTCATTTATTTCTTATAATACACAGTTGCGAGTATGAAACAATTTGTCAAAACCTCATTTAACTCCTTGGCCTGTTACACATTTGATGGCTTGCAACTTAATCTAAGAATGTTAACATTAGCTACTACCTAAGCAAACCTTCTGATTTAAGAAGTATAAAATGTTATATCATGGATTTTTAGTAATGCTCTCACTAGAGGGGTTTCTTGGCACTCACAAGAAAAGTTGATTACATCAATGTCATCAGCAAGTCTTTTTGATTAAAGTTTCAAGTTGTTGAAATCCAGCAAAATAAGTTATTGCTCTGTAAATTAACAGAGGCTGGAGGTGCAGACGTCTTTGACCCACAGGACCTTGTCACAGCCACTTTGGAATAAGGAAAGGATGGATAAAGTACCTGTCTCTGGGCATCTAACCAGAATGTGGCATGAGGGATGCACTTGGTGAATAGCTCCTTGATGAAACCGGGAGCATTATAAGAAAAGACTCTGTACTCCTTCATTTGTGCTGGTAGGTGCAAGTGGTGGCCACTGATACTCATTATTTGGGGACTGGTACTTGTTTGTTATCCTCAGACTTTTATACAGAGAAAGAGAGAGTATGGCAGAAAACAGAGAAAGAAATAAGAAGAGAAAGATCTGACAGAAGTAACAAAAGGAGAAAGCAGGGATGGAAGGGAACCTGCAGGAGTGATATAAAAACACAGAACGTGTATAACACTGAAAGAAAGAGGCATTAGACGGAAATAGGCAGCCGTGGTTTTTAGAAATCAAGGCATTTAGCAGCTCCAGACTTGGGCTCCTAAGAAAATATTGGTTCCTTGTACTTATATTTTTACAAATGGAGCACGGAGGCTTTGGTGAAAAATGTACAAAGTTTTGAATCGAATGTCACTGCACTAAGCACCAGTTTAGCAACTTCAGCCCAAAAGAAATGTGATTGTACTTAGCTCCAGGCAGTGTGCCAGAGAAGTTTGATATATGTTGGGGGAAAGGTGAGGGACATTTGTGGCAGGTCCAGATAATTGCCATAATCAACCCAGGTGGAAATTAAGGCATTAATATCAGAGAAAGTAATAGAGGAGAGGCAGAATTTGAGTAGTCGTCTGAGATGAGGAAAGCAGGATTTAGTTTTTGCCATAATTTAGGCTTCAAGATAACTCTCAGTGAATAGGAAGTCTCAGGTCCCTCATGACCATGGCCTGTTAAGGAAACATGACTAAGTCTGGCTGTAGAGAGGTTTTTTGACTTTGAGGGATTTTTCTTTAACTGATAGATGAACATTAAAAAATTCCATCATGGGAATTAGAAGTCATAGCAAAGCTTCACTAGGATCAGCTGCTGGTTATATTAGTCCTCCGATATAGGACACTCAAATTATTTTTAATAATGTTAAAGTAGTTACATTGTTGGTATACAGGCATGTATAATGCAAACACCACCGTCAATGCTCATATAAATGTGAGTGTGCCACACCCTCGTCACCGGAACTGACTAGATATAGATAGTACTGATGTTAAGCAGTCCACATGCATTGTCTGTAGTTGTATAAAATCGATAACGAACTATATAAAAAACGGAATGGATGGACATTAATAGTGTGGATTTGGTTTTTGCAGTGAGGTACCCAACTCTCCCTTTAAATTTAAAACTAGACAAGTGACATCATGATAAACAGAACTCTGAAAGAGAGTAAAAGATTTGTAAGAGGCCTATGTTTACAGTTACATTGTAAAGATAGCATTTCTAAAGTCGGGGGGCACTCCAGACTAGCAGTCAAGGGGGTAGGAGAGTGACATGTAGTGAACAAGGATCCAGAAAAGATGCTGTCAAGTTAATGCTAAATGACAGGTGCCGACCTCATCCATTCGCTGGAGTAGGGCTGGATGGTCCTCTGTGTTGAATGCTGCTGAAGATAGCAACAATACCACTGCCGATCATTTCCACATTGAGGCTGTGCAGCAGCAAAAAGACTCACTCCTTGGGTACGTATTCCAGACCTGAAGCTGGTTTGAAGTGGGGCCAGAATCCCAGGCCTTTGGATAATGTTCCACAATCATACAATGCCCGCACTCTCAAGTAATTTCATCAGTTTCCTAACACAACAGAGAGGACGTGGCTAAGCTGTTGATACTGGGCTGTTCCTAGGTGAGCAGGATAAAAGGCAGAAATTCATATTAGCAAGAAAGGATGGCCTGGAATACAGCCCAGAGTAAATAAAAAGAGGCTGAGAATAATGCAAGCATCCCACCCATCCTGCGCTATCTCAAGTGGAGAGCAGCCAGGGTTGTCTACCATTGGCCACACGCTTTTTGGGGCTGCGCTCCTGTTAAAACTTGCATTTAAGTAATAAAAGGAGGTCTGGCCTGTTCCTTCATGATACAAATAGCATGGGATATCCACCACATGTGCAAAGTCCTGCCAGCCGCTCATGAGTTCATGAATTTTGGCACAAGAGTTGATTTTCCAGGGCTTTGTCAAATCGATGGGTTAAGTCTAGCAGGGCCGTTATTACTCAAAACCCCTTGGTTTCGTACTTTGCCATAGACCAGATATGTCTTCCTACTCAGTGTCTTTCTTCATGCACCATTGCAGTTTCCTAATGCAGAGTAATCACCCTGTACCCCTGCTCTCAATCTATGCTTAAATGTGTGGTAAGATCAATATTATTGGCCAGATTTACTAACATTTTGCGTCATGGTTGCACCACGTTTGTGGTGCATCCATGACGCAAAATGCTAGTAGATATTTACAAAGCCACACAAGGGGTGATTTGTGCTGCCTTGCATGGCTTTGTCAAAAGAAAAAGTGTAATGCAATGTATTGCGTTACATTTCATTCTGTGAGGCCTTGTATCAGTGGACCATGGCGTTCCGAGGGCCAGTTTTAGTGCTCGTGGCGCCCGGTGCAACAATGTTTTATGGCAACCCCTTTGAATTCCCTCACCACCACCTTTTCACAGTGCCCCCTCAAGTCTCCATAACCACTCTCTTTCAGATGCATTTAATTACTTATATGGCGCCACTCATACCAGTGTAGGGTGTCAGAGCACTTTGCATCACAAACGCCATTACACAGAGAAAATCAATCATATGTGTGTAAATCAGCTTATAGGAAATGTTACATAAGCCAGAGGGACTAGAAGGTGTAGGAGTGACATGTCATTCATACTGATAGGCAGTATAGTTTAGGAGTGCTTGGTCTGGAGAAGCACAAACTCTGAATTGAAAACACAACACCATAGTTAAGGGGTTCTCTTCAATAATAAGATTAGATTCCTACCCAAATGAACCTTTTTTGCAGCATTATTCTATGTAAATGTAAATGTATGAGTGATTATATAGCGCAGCTGCGACCCTACGGGTATCCAGGCGCTCTGCCCAGACGGGGTGTTTTATCACTGAGAGTGGCAAAATCGGGGACGTCAAGCTGCTGGAAAGAGCCAGGTCTTAAGGCTCCTTCTGAATTCCATCAGTGAGTGCGTCTGCCTAAGTTCAGATGGAAGCACATTCCAACTTCGGGCTCCGACCACACTAAAGGCCCTCCCCCCCAGCCTTGCCCGTTTGAACCTAGGCTGAGCCAACAAGTTGGCCTCGGATGACCGCAGCTGCCTTACGGGGGAGTACCTTGAGAATCTTTCCTGAAGTGGGACCGGACCTGTTCCGTGGATTGCCTTATGGACCAAGCAAAGGGACTTGAAGAGGACCCTCTCTCTGACTGGCAACCAGTGCAGTTCCCTTAGTGCCTGAGAAGAGGACGAGTCGAGCTTGCGACCAAGTGCCAGCTTGGCAGCAGCTGACTGCACTCTCTGTAGCCCCTGCAAAATGTATTGAGGGGCTCCAAGACACAACGAATTACAATAATCCAATCTGCTGAGAATGGTGCTTCTGCTCTAAACTGTACTTTGTAGTGTGCATGCAGTTCTTTGATGACAGTTACTAATTCACTGTTTTATATTAGGATTTTTACTTATAAACTGCAAGTCACGAAAAGATGTCTCTTAGAAAAGCAATAACCCACTGACCTACCTAGGTACATTATATGCACTTTATGATCTACATGTAACATGTTCTTGCAGGAGTCAAAAATAATCCTCTGTGCTATTTTATGATCAGTCAAAACCTCAACCAGACAAAACTCTGATCCCTCTCCAGGAAGAGCAATAATCACCAGAGTTATCTTGACATTTTTACAGTTGCCTAGAAATTACTGGAGGCAAGGAATGCGGCAGCAGGTGCTTTAAACACGAAAATAAACTTGCAAACACAGTACCCCCTGAAGTCAGCACCCCGTGCGGTGGCATCGATCGCACCACCCTAGAGCCGGACCTAGGCGTTCCCATGCATCCACCCATGGATTTTACACAATCCTAGATTCACAAAGGTTTGTAAACCTCAGATTGTGTGAAATTGCTAAGCCTCCCAGAGGAAGGCATAACGAGGGCAACAATCTTTTTTTGCTCCTCATTATTTCCTCTTTCTATGTGTGCTCCAATCTGCAGCACACATAGAAAGAGAAAGATTGTTTTTGTGCAGGAAGGTACTCCTTCCTGCACAAAAACAATACTCCTTGAAACACATACACCCTTGCTCCATGGTGACTGCTCTAGGCTCCCTGAAGTGGGCCAGTGCTATGAGAGAGCAGAAGTGCGCCATATCTTAGAGGATATGCTGCATTTCTGCTCTCTCCCTTTCACACAATGCAGCACAGCAAGTTACCTTGCTACACTGCATGAAAGGTTAGTAAACCTGGTCCTATAATTATGTATTACAAAATCTACTAGGCTTTTGTTTTGAAGCTACTCATACATTTAGGTCAAACTTATACTTTCAAATATCTCTATTTACAGGTTCAAAACCACATTTCAAATTTACAAATGTTGGGGACAAAAAGTGGATGATGTCATACCTGCAATTATTGTAGCGCACATGGCCTCTAGGCACTGTCAACAGAGTGGATGGAAAATCATCTACTTAATGGCAGATGTCCTACATCTGACTAACTCAAAATAAAACCCTTGGTTTTGAGCTTGTAAATGGATATACTCACACTGAGATATATGTGTGAATAAATCTCCTTCTGGAGGTAAGATTATGTTTTATGGTGGCAACTTTTCCTCAAAGCTTGTGAGTATTCACTAAGCATTTTCCAACCCATTCCCACCCAGGAAATGGTCGAAGATATGCACCCATCAAGTGTAAGTAAATCCCTTTATAAAATGGAAAGTACAGTGCTCCCAAAATTGAGAGACAGTTGAGGGTATAAAGGAAAGGGGTTTTCTGCTGGGAAAAAGGTTTGACAGTGAATTTGGACATGCACTTGTGTTTTACATCTGGGTTGTGAAAACACAGCTGTCAAACAGTTGACAATATATATAGAGTAGTTTTGGTTTCTCTCCTTTAACCCACTGGTTTTCTTTGACCCGTTCTTTAAGGCTTTAGCTTGAGACGTTGTCAATCACATCTAGACTGCACCCAGTGGAGCATTCAGCTCTCACCTAATGCTTTGAGCTGTTTTGGGGTATCCTTCTGCCTCCACTCAAGTGCTTGCATTGAAATGCCTGAGGGATTATTCAGCCCTCTCTGACTGATCCTACTGGCTCCCTCCTACGTATGTCACTGTTATTGATTTATTTATTGATAGATTGATCAATTTAATTTTGCTGATTTAACCCCTTCCATGCGTCGACGTCACGGTGGGCGTGTGCGTTGGACGGCCGGGAGCCGTCCGATCTGCGCACACGTGGAATTTTCCCACACACCGCTGGGAAATTCCAGCCACGTTCAAGGGGTTAATATAGTGAAGACTTGGCCAAAAAGCATCAGAGTGCTATACAATACAGTGGAAAGTATGTACTGGTTAACAGACATCATACAACAGCCTATTAGAACCAGGAAAACATGAATCAAACAGCTAACCATCATAACAAAATAACAGGAGATTATAAGTTCCCAGACCTATGGCCAACAGCTTTATGAGAAGGGGGAAGTCAGTAGTAGATTGCTAGCATAGTGCATTTGGTCCTGAATGATGAAGAATTATATCACCAAAATAGAAGACCCAACAACAAGGAACATACATGGGGATAAAGAGGGAAATTAGTCTATTTTCGGGGCATACTTCTGTTAAATCTATGAAGAAGGTATTGATCCTTCAGATGAAGATATTTAAAGTTCTTGAATTTGGGTCAAATTCCCTCAGTGGCAATGGAGGCTGTGGGCAATCTGATTCACTCAATAGAAAAAGAAGAGGTGGTAGAGGTGGTAAGGGAACTTCCAAGATATAAATCTCTGATGGAGGATGGCTACTTCTCCAAATAGTACTCATTGATGATTAAATACATAAGGAATCCGCCTACAGAAATGTTCAACCATGCTACAAAAGGAGCGGCTATACCCCCTTTATATAAGAAAGGAACCTTAATTTGCTTTCCTAAAAAGGAAAAGAACCCAGAGCAGGTGCATTCTTACCCCCCAATCACTTTATGCAATTCAGATTGTAAGATTTTAATGAAAATCCTTGCCAGGAGAATATCGGATGTAAAGCTGTTCTAGTGGCAGTATAGAGGAATGGGTTTATGCCTACACACCAATCATTATCTAATACACATTTCCAAATTGAAGCTATAAATTACTATGCGACTAATCATAATTAGCAGTACTCTTGTTCGGGATGCTGAGAAAGTTTTTGATTTGGTGAACGGAAGTTTATATTTAGAACTTTGTAAATAATGATATTTCTCATCAACTTATTAAGACTATTGCCAGAAGATCCCAGGGCTCCAAGGCGCATCTGGCATTATACTGAAAAATCCCCACTTCTAAAAATATCCCTTGGCACAAGGCAAGGGTGCCCATTATCACCTTTATCGCTTGCTGTTTTATTGAACCCCTTGCATGTGCCCTGTGGAGTATGGAAGATTTTCGAGCTGCAGTACCAGACACTCCTGAACTCAAATTGTACGCGATCGATCTGGTTCTATACATTCAACCAGACTCTGCGGCTATTAAGAAAGTGTTTGAACTTTTAGGAAATGTTTCGGCTGTTGCAGGTTATACCATAAACACTGCAAAGACAACACTGATGTGAAGAAACTGCCTGAAGTTCTTCAAAAAGTCTATAGCAGCAGTCGCATTAGTTACCTAGGAATTCAAGTTATGACGGATCTTGACGATCTTTATAATCTCAATGATATCCCTTTAGTTAGGAAGATCAGAGATAAATTATATAGGTGGCTGAAACTACCAATTTCGATTGTTGGTAGAGTCGTAATGATTAAGATACATATTTTGCCCTTATTAAATTTTCTATTCATGACTATTCCAGTTCACCTAACTGATGGATCTTTCCCAAAACGTAATGCAAGGATTTCTTAGTTTATATAGAATAAGGCCAATCCACAAATAAGCCTACCAAAGTTGCATCTTTGCTGGGAAGAAGAAGGGATGGCTCTCCCAGATTAAAAAGGGTATTATTTGGTGGCTTTTTTGCTTATCCATACTAGAATCCACAATATATCCAAGGCATCTGTGGTAGATAATCTTTATGTGATAAATATGTTGAAAGAGGTCCCACCATAACCAAATCTTTTTAATCCCTATAAAAGAAACCACAAGCTGGTTAGGTACAAGACAATGTCATTATTTAAGCAGAAGCAGAAACAATTATTGAAATATCTTGGCATCCCACAGATTCATACAGAGCTTTCCCTCCAATTCTTATGCCCCATAGAGTTACAGCACACAGTAAGAAAGTAGGAAAGAGCTAATTTGAAAAGATTAAGGGATTGATTTAATAATAATTAAATAATTTCTTAGGAAGAAAGGCAAACTAGATATCCCTCAGCCCAGGTCTCCAATATCCTGAAATATCTTCAAATACAGAGTGTACTCAAGAAATTCCTCCTGCTTCAAATAGAAAAATCAACATAGAGAGCAATGGTAATACTCAATCATAAAAATACAAGAATAGCTTGGGGAATAGGTACAAAGGCTTCATGTTTGTCACAAAGAAGCTGATAATATGTTTTGTATTGCTCAAGAAAAGTGGAGGAAGGAGGTTGGAGTGAATGTGGCTGAGGCGGACAGGTCAGAAATGTTGGTCTTTAATTCCCAGATGTTGAGGGGAGCTAACTTCAAACAGATGCACATGTACTAATAGTGGTTAGTGTACTATAACCCTAAGAAATTACATGAGTGTAATGTAAATATTACAAACAGCTGTCCTAGATGTTACCTAGTGGGTACGTGTGAACATATGATTTGGAGTTGTCCGAAAATATTTGGATTCTAGAAAGAAGTTTTAACATATGTTCTGAAGGTTCTAGGAGCTTTGCTTGTATCATATGCTAAAGCTATACTTTTAGGACGCTTTAGGCATCTTGGTATACAGACTAGGGACATGCAAGCTTGGTGGTATATAGTAATCTTAATAGCTCTCTCAGTGATAGGTAATCACTCGAAATCAAGGGACCTGTCTGAAGTTTCAAATTTGGTTAAATACGCTGCTTCTGGTTTATAAATGGTTTATAACAAAGAATATTTATATGCCAACATGGTGGGGAGGGATAAAAAGTTTTATTCACTATATGGAGAGCACTTTTGGAGGGAGAACTGAGAACAGCAGCACTTTTTGCGAATTTGTTTGGAAAATGTTAGGATTGTATTTTAGAAAGATAAATCTAAGATATTGCACTTTTTTTCCAGCACTTTACATAGCAATGATAAATGCCTTTTCAACGCACTGTATTGTGGATTTTTAGTTAGGAAATTGGTATGGTCTCTAGGAAGATTGTTTGAACCTCTATTTTTGGAAAGGAAAAATAGCAAAACAGCAGCAAGTAAACAAGAGAGTAGAGAGAACTATTATTTTGTAACAGGAAAGACAGGTCATTTCAACTGTGGGATGAGAGCAACGATCCCCACTTTAACCAAAGTGTCTCTCAAATAGGAGGATTGTGAGTTCCCTTTTCAATGTGAACAGACAGGAGGCTGTGCTTACGGCTGGTGGGACGGAGTGTGTTGGACTTGGCCCTTCTGGCAGGTTCACCCCTGAACTTTTTGCTTTTATTGGTGACCTGGTGGTAGTGATTTTTGGTTTCTGCGCACTTTCCCTATGGCCCAGAGGAAAGTGTGTGCGCACTCTGAGTGCATGTGGTGAGATAGGCCTGCCCTCCCATAGGAATGCATGGGGAATGTATGTGTCCGTGGTAGTTCCTGATGCGTGGGGTGTGCAGGCTCGAGTTTGGTATGTGCGGACTCGTGTGATTGAATGCTTCGCAATGATGTATAATGCATGATTATGTCATGTGCGGAAGGGCCACTTCTAGGAGTTGGCATATTAGTGCAAAATGTGTCTGGCGTGTGATTGGCTGGAGCTGGCTGGTGAGCCTGGCTTCAGGAGTCTGGTTGGGTCTGCCCCAGTGGTGAGTGTGAGATTAGCATGCTGATGGCTGGGGAGGAGTGCACCTTGGACCTGAATAGGGCAGGGCTTTCCCCACACAATGCTGGCTCCGCCCCCTGTGGTGCGACTGACGACCCTAGCCCTGCCAGTGAATAGAGTGAGGGGCTGAGCACATCAAGGGTGCTCCCCAACCAGCTGCGACTGGTTTTCCCCCTCACCCTGAACCAAGAACAAAGGGTTTTACAGTATAAGAAGGGGCTGTGTCCCCTTACAATTTGTTCTCTTGCTGATCCTAATTTGAGGGGGGCCTGCTGTTGCTGGGCGCCAGGAGAGACCGCCACTGGGGACTGCCTCCCTGCTGGAGGGCCCTGTGATCTGGCCCCTGGGCCTAGTCCTTGCTCCCTGCATCTGAAGACTTTGTTTCTGGACCTTGTTTTTATCCCTAAGCGCCTGGGAGCGCTTTTATTTGCTTTATAGCGCTAGGAGCGCTTTATCTTGGACCCCAGCGCTGAGAGAGCGCTTCGGTGACGCCTCTGCCGCACCGGACTGTTTGCCTAACCGAGGGAATCCCCGGCGTAGGGATCCCCCCTCGTGGTGCCGAGAATTGTAGCGGGTGCCCACCCCACATCGTGTGCTCGTCGGCGGGTGCCCAACCCGCTTGTTTGATTATGTACTTGGCGGGTGTCCACCCCGCTTAATCGCGTTGATTACGAGGGAGCCTACCCCTCTCTCGGCCAGAGAATCACCGCCGCGGCCGGGGAAGCCCAGGAAGTCAGGCAGCGCCGACTGGCACGTGGGCGGGGCCTCAGTCCGGAAGAAGAAGCGGAACGACGAGGAAGTGACCGGGGCTCCCGTGAGCTGAGGGAGCCCCGCGCGGTTGCAGCCCGTTTGAAGAGCCGAGGCATCCAGGCCGGAGCCCACCCCGCGCTGGATCTTGCAGAGGAGTGCGGCCGGAGCTGGTTCGGAGGGGGCACGAGGCACATTGTCGGTGCCTGCCCCTCCGCACTACGAGAAGCCTGGAGTCCTCCCGTGGAACCCGGTGAGTGGGGGCCGCATGGGGACAGAACGCCTGACGCTCCATGGACGGGGCGCCTTGTTGAATAGAGCCTCGCTCGGCTCTGTTCGGGCAGTGTAGTGAGAGAGTCCCCCGAGTGGGACTCCATCGTACGGGGGCATTCTGTTGGCAGTGAGAGCGGCCCCGGGAGGCAGTGGGCCGCTCCAACGTGTCCCAGGGTAGATCGGTGGGTAAAGAGCCCACGAGGCCCCACGTGACTGGGGCGCATGTCGTTGTTTAGAGCCCACGAGGCTCCCACGTCGTTTTGGGGGCATTCTTCTGTCAGAGCCTAGGTGGCTCCAGTACTGTATCTTGTTTTTAGATGGCACAGTGGTGCCCTAGTATTTCTCCAGCTGCCCAGCACTTAGTGGGCAGCTGCAACGTTTAGGTTGTGCACAGTTCTACTTTGCGCTTTGGCTTGCGCAGTCTTGCCCTGACTCTACTGGACACAGGGCGTCCTAGCCCCGACAAGGCCAGTTGGCCTAGGGACTGCCACAGGTGGTGGCTAATGTGAGTTTTTTGCGCTATTGTTCCTAAACCTGCACCTCTGAATGTGTTTTTATGCGTCATGTGCCTTGTTTTACACCGCTGAATGTATGTTATGCATCATGTGTTTTCCTTCCCTACACCTCTGAATGTGTTTTTATGCGTCATGTGTAATGTGCTTATACCCCTTCAGGTATTGTGATACTTAGGTGGTGGTTTTTCTCCTAGTACAAGTGGTGCTAGTGAGGTCCTGGTTCCCTGCGCAATATTTTCCTAAGGTGGTTAGGGTTGCGTAGGTGGTACTTACCTGTTACCAGTAGTTACTGGTTGTGTGCTACACGTGTTATTTTGTGCTACAGTAATTTTATATCCTATGTTCTAAGTGCTAAGTTCTAAAAGTGCTAATTCCTGACAGTGGTCCATGTGGCCCTGTCCCCTGTACATATAATCCCTTGTAAAATTCTGCCCAGTGCCAGTTGGCACAGTGTAAATTGTGTGAATAGTATCTAACGTGTTTTGGTATAATACAAAGGCTATTTTTATATAATACCTTGTGTGGAGTTTCTTTTGTGGTGGGCCTTGGGTGTTGTTGCTGGGTGCGCGCGCAAACGCTTTACACATCGCCTCCGGGATAAGCCTGACTGCTCGTGCCAAGCTACCAAGAGGGTGAGCAGGGGTTATCTTTGGCGTGTAACTCCCCAGCCCTGACTAGAGTGGTGGTTTCTGCCTGGCTTTGGCACAAGCCCTAGCCAACCAGAAATCCCATTTCTAACAGAGTGCTAAAACCTTGTTGCACTACCAGAGAGTGCCTGTCTCAGGCAGCCTTCTTTCCTCTAAGTTAGAGGTTTTAGAAGGAGGGCCTCACCCTTTCTTGATCCTCGTTGAGCTATGGAGACTTTCACTTTTCCAACCAGGTTGCAGGAGTTGTGGAGGACTTTATGAGTAATGCATGCAATCTTAAATTGTGCTCTTGCATGGATGGAGAAGCCATTGCAGTGTTGGAGACAAGGAGAGATGTTGTTGGACGTCCTGTGGCCTGTAACACAGCTCTAATCTACTAACGATTCCTGTGTTCGCAAACCTATCGACTTTGCCAATTCTTGTTTTTCTTGAATTTTAGAAGATGCATTTCTATATTCTCAAATATGTTAATATGCACAAGTACATTCTCGTATGCAAAAAAGGAAAACACTGACTGCCTGGAAACTCGCAAAAGTTGAGGGTTTTCACTTTTAATCTGGAAAAAATTTGTAAATTAATTTCAATTAGTTAATGTACACGCGACGAGGTCAAAACCTCAAGGTGCAGATTCAATTATATCTTAAGAATCATACATATTATGCATAGCACACTTTTTTTTATTTTAAAATCGGCAGCTCGATTTTTATAATTGAATTAATTGGAAACAGTATGTAATACTGGGATCTAGAAAAAAAAAGCATTCAATGAATCTGAAAGTAGCTCACAATCACTTGCTCTACGTCTGTTACTCACAGGAAATGCAACATTAAATTACAGGGCTTTCCAAAGCAGAGGAAGTTTGGGTGTAATTCAGTCCCGAATATGTAATGGAACATTCTTCAATGTACCCTGGCAAGTCACCAAAACTACCGCACAAATTTCACTATTTTTGCTGTAAACCAAGGAGGAACGACACTTGTAGATGTTTCTGCACCCACTTTTGTGCAAAGTATTACATCTGTCACATTTTTACAAGAGCACACTACTCATGCAAAAGTTGATGTGAATGGTAGTTCCGCTTATCTTGTAATGGACGCAAAATGTGCTAAGCATTGGCAAAGTCAATAGTTCTTGCCTTTGGGACCTATTGCCTTTTCCATTTTGCTTTCAGTGATGCTATAGGGCATCAGCAAGATGCTGTGCAGAATTGCCAAAATAATTTAATTTTTAAAATAAAAAAAAAGGTGCAGCAGCAGTGTTATTTTGCAGGCATGCTCATGCATTAAGACGTGTATAAGCACATATGTCAATCCATGTGAACGCCTGCAAAATGACGTAGGGTTCCGAGATGGATCGATAAATTAAAAAATGAAAAGTAGTATGGAAGCACCTTTTTTCAGGCAGCAAGCCAGTAGCAATTTGCTGCCACTAAAATCTTAACTTAAAAAAAGAGGGTGGGTGTGGGGTGGAAATGGAGGGATGCTGGAGGGAAGCAACGAGGAGCAGTCAGGGAGTGGAAAAGCACATTTTAGGAGTAAACCAGGAATAATCGCGACTTGCGCCTGAAATTCAGAAGTACGACACGATTAAGTTGCAGCAAAATCATTGCGAATCAGGCCCTTGGTCTGTACTGCTGTTTGTAAATAATTCAAGGGTGCCTTGAAAATAGATATTGTATTATATTTCATCATAATGAATATTGTGAGAGTGATTAAATATATCTATAAGTACTCATACATTTATTATTGTTTATTCCCAAACTACCTCTTTATGAGAGCTTTACTTCTGATCCTGGAGGATCACTGGTTAAAGTTGCATATCAATGATAGTGGTAACTGGTCTCTTATGGCCTTAGATAGTATTGCACTCCAACTGGGTGACCAAATTATTTCCTTTGTACACTTAACCCTTTAAGGGAAGAAAGGAGGAACAGTCAGGACTTACTCCAGCAGGTGGTAAAGAGTTTTTAACTCAAACACTTACAGAAGTAATATCACTGAATAAACTCATTGTTCAGTCAGAGCTACAACCTTAAAAAATAGAATGTCTCTATCAATCAATCAGGGGAATTATAACCACACTACTCACCTGTGAGGATCACAAGGCGCTGGGGGTGGGGCAGTTCCGTTTTAGTCAAAGAGCCAGGTCTTCGGCGCCTTCTTGAAGGTGTTCAGGGAGGGGGCATGTCTGATGTCGATGGGGAGCTCGTTCCAGGTCTTGGCCGCGATGTAGGAGAACGATCTTCCCCCTGCTCTGGCTCTGCGGAAGCGTGGGGTTTTGGCGAGGAGGAGGTTGGTGGAGTGGATATTTCGTTTGGGTATGTGGAGGCTGATACTGTGGTGAGGTGTTGGGGTCCGGTGTTGTGTAGGCATTTATAGAAGTAGGTGAGTATCTTGAAGGTGACTCTTCTCGATGGGGAACCAGTGGAGCTTGCATAGGTGTTGGCTGACGTGTTCGTGTCTGGGGACCCCGAGGACAAGGTTGGTGTCGGTGTTCAGTATTGTCTGGAGCTTATGGAGTAGTGACTTGTTGATGCCGGCTTAAAGGGCGTTTCAGTAGTCCAGCCTGCTGGTGATGAGTGCACGGGTGACTGACTTCCTTGCGATGGAGGGATCCATATGAAGGTCTTACGGAGGATGCAGAGGGTGTTGAAGCAGCTGGCAGTGACGGCGTTGACCTGTCAGTTCATGGAGAGGGCGGAGTTGAGTATGATGCCGAGGTTCTTACCGTGGTCTGTGGGGGTCAGGGGGCTGCTGAGGGCAGTGGGCCACCAGGTGTTGTTCCATGCCGAAGGGGTGGTTCCAAGGATGCGGACTTCTGTCTTCTCCGAATTCAGTTTTAGGCAGCTGTTGCTCATCCAGGCTGTGACGTCCTGCATTCCTTCCTGGAAGTTGAGTCTGCTGGTGGTGGGGTCCTTGGTGAGGGAGAGGATGAGCTGGGTGTCGTCGGTGTAGGAGACTATGCTGAGACTGTGCTGTCTGACAATGGCAGCAAGGGGTCACATGTAGATGTTGAAGAGGGTTGGGCTGAGTGATGATCCCTGTGGGACTCCGAAGTTGACTTCCGTGGGTTTAGAGAGGAAGGGCGGCAGTCTGATCCTTTGGCTCCTGCCGGTGAGGAACGATCTGATCCAGTCGAGGGCGGTGCCTTGTATGCTGTCGTTGTGTAGTCTGGCTGTGAGTGTGCTGTGGGAGACGGTGTCGAAGGCTGCTGACAGGTCAAGTAGAATCAGGGCTGGGGTGTGGCCTTGGTCGAGGAGGGTGTGGATGTCATCGGTGGTGGTGAGAAGGGCGGTCTCGTGCTGTGGTTGCTTCGGAATCCGGATTGGAAAGGGTCGAGAATGGCGTTATCTTCGATGAACCTCATCAGTTCTCCATTGACTGTCTTATAGGCGACTTTAGCTGCAAAAGGGAGGAGCGAGATGGGCCAGTAGTTCTTGAGGTCCATCGGGTCTGCTGAGGGCTTTTTGAGCTGGGGCCTGACTTCTGTGCGTTTCCAGTCATCGGTGAAGGAGCCGGTCTCAAAGGTGGTGTTGATGGCGTATCGTAACACAGGTGTGATGGTGGTGGCGGCTCTGTGATATATTTGGGGAGCAGGGGTCTGTGAGGGCCCCGAAGTGGATGCCTTTCATGGTCGGTGAGGTCTCTTCGGTCGTAATCGGTGTCCAGGTGGCGATGGTGGTCTGGCTGGCCTTGCCATAGGGCGTGCAGACTGCGGGGTCAGGCTTGTGGTCGTTGAAGTTGTCTTAGAGGTTCTTTATCTTCAGGTGAAAGTAGGATCTGAGTTTGTCACAGAGGTTCTGGGAGGGGGTGATGTCCGTGGCTTTGCTGCAGGGCTTGGTGAATTCCTGGATGACGCTGAAAAGTTTCTTGGAGTTGCTGGAGATGGCGAGGATTCTGTTGTGGATGAAGGTCCTGATGTGTTGATGGTATTCCTTCATAGCGTCCTTGTAGGCGGTGTAGTTTTTTGGTGTCATGCTGTTTCTCCAGGTGTCTGCAGGTGCGCCTGGCCCCTTGGAGATTGGTGGTGAACCAGGCGGCTTTCGTAGGGCATTGCTTGACTGAATTTCGCAGTGGGGCAAGCTTGTCTGCGCAGTTGGCGATTCAAGTGTGGAATTCCGTGTCCGCGGCGTTGGCATCGCTTGCAGTGGGGGTTGTTGTCGTTGAGGGTGGAGTTGAGTTGTTCCTCAGTGACTTTGCTCCAGTTCCTACGTGGGGGCATGGGGCAGATTTGGGTGGCTTGGGTTTGTTGACAAGGAAGTGTACGCAGTGGTGGTCGGTCCAGGAGGGCTGCGTCTATGTACTTAGAGGAAAGTATAGTAATAAAGTACAGAGGCAAAATTAAAACAGAGAGATCCTAGCAACTCTTCAGGCATTGGTACAAGCCCCAAACACAACCACTGATACAGTGCTTTCACGGTGAGGTGTTGCATTCCAAATGACAAGGGGCCCATGGGCAGTGTTATACAGGATTATTCAAGTGTTCTGTTCATGTCGAGTTTTGGGAACTTATTGAGTTCAAGCTTTTGCAGCAGCATTTACGAAGTTCTAGTTGATGAGCAAGATGTTAGACAAAATGCTACAATGTATGAAGTTGGTATGATACATCTGCTCATTGCAACAGTCTCTCAAGGCCCTGGGAGCAAGACTAGGCAACACAGTGAACTAGAGCCTAGGTGTTCGAGAATCTGCAAGCCAATGCACCAAGTAAAGTCAGCTACCCCGACCATCAAAGAAAAAGTGATAAAATGAGCAGGAGGCCTCACCAATTTCCCAAAGTGATGATTCATGTATGTCAAATAGAAGCGACCTTGGGAAACAGATGCTATCCCTTGCTTACCTTACAGTTCTATTCACACTTTGCTGTGCCCCTTCTCAGGGGTCATCAAGGCAGCTAAACCACTAGTAGGGAGCAAAAGGATATGATTAAAGATACTCAGGGGTTTATTTACAAGCCCCTTGTGCCGCCGGTGCGTCACGTTGTGTGATGCTCCGGCGGCACAACCTGCTGCATGATATTTACAAGCACACGTAAGGCCACCTTGCATAGCTTTACCTGTATTTATAAATTGTGACCCTTTTCACGTAACACTTTGCGTGTTAAGGGTATGACATGGGTGTTGCTGTGGATATTCCCACACAACACCCATGTCCACTGATGCATTTCCAGATTTACAAGCAATCGTTAGGGTGGCGTAGCGAGGTACAACAACGAGAAATGTTTTAATTTCTCCTAGTTTTTTTCCTCTTTCAATGCGTGCTGCATTCTACAGCACACATTGGAAGAGGAAATCACCTCAATTAATTGTTTTTTGTGCAGGAAGGTGCCCCTTCCTACACATGTGCTACCTGTGCACATGTGTTATGTGGTACAGGACAGGTGATATGTTTAAAGAAGGCAGGTAGTCATCCTCAACATGCAGCTTGCTTCTGCATTCCTCTGTTGAATGTCACAGAGTTACCATAAGCAGTACCTTGTCACACTAATATGCCTCCTTATTCTGCATACCCCAGGTTGGCAATCTTGCATTTGTCCCTCCCATGGTGCATTGCCTCTTTAACATAATTTGGATTGGCTGACATCTTTGCTTCCATTGCTTGCTTTTCAATCACTATTATCATTTGGATTGGCTGACATCTTTGCCTTCCATTGCTTGCTTTTCAATCACTATTTATATTGTGCTGAGCACTCCATGAGAGTGTGTGTGTTTTTAAGCTGGCTTCCTCGTGTACATGTCACCCTGTGTTGCTCTTTGTAGCCCGATACAGTCCCTGTTGCACTCACCCTAGTGTGCTTCTTACCATTTCCTCCCCTGGCCTTCCCTCATGACAACATGTTGCTATAGTTTCTGTACCCGCCCCCCTCCTTTGTTCACCCGCTCCACCATGCCCGTTCCTTCTGGCGGTAACTAAAAAGGGAAAAGTGCCTGCTTCACACCTACACACAGCTGGCCACCCATGGGGAAATGCTGTAAGGATTTAAAGGCAACCGGCAAATGCATATCTATATAACATACATCAAGTTGTCCACTGTATGATAAAGCCTTTTTGAAAATAAATTAATGTATAGAGCATGTCGAGCAAAGCAATGTAAAGCAGCACAACTGTGTAAAAGTAAGCCACCATGAAAAATATTTGACAGAATGAATTCACAAATTCCTAGAAAATCAGAGCCAAAAACATTTTGAGATTAGAATATAGAAACCTGCTTTATGTTCTGTTGAGAACATAGGCTCTGGTTAGGGCAAACCCTAAAAGTCCATTTGCTTAATGGGCTGCAGTAGCTCCCTGAAAGTGCCACAGTCCGTTCTAAAGAAATGGTGTACAATAAGAGACTCTGGGGCATATTTACTAGAAAATGATTCAGTGTGGCACTCCAAGCTATCATGCTGCGCCAAGATGTGTCATTAGGAAAGTGCAGAGATGTGCCATATTTATAGCAATGCAATGCATCTCTGTGCTTTCCTCTGCACTGGTGCACAATTGGCTGCCTAGCACCAATGCAGGTTCTCTTGCACCATGGCACCGTGGCAAAATTTTTACTCCCTTCCATACAATTTTCTGAGATTGGCTCCATTTTTATTTCTAACCATGCCCCTGTTTCATCCTCTTTTGATCTATTCCTTGCTACTCCCAAACATGCTGGATGGAGATTCAACAACTTACTATCTGATGAAACCTTTTTTTTAGAAGCTACCTCCTTTATAAGATACTTTTTTCAGTTCAATAAATCTAGTGATACCTCCCTTCATAGCAATTGGGACACTTTTAAAGCCTCCTTTTGAGCCTTTACCATTGCTTACACTGACAGAAGGAAAAAGTTGTTGAATCCCCAATACCTTTCCACCCTCAAACATATTAAGACTCTTGAACACATATTTTACTTCCAAATCTCCTTCTCATCTTCGGGACCTTATTAAAGCAAAATCCACTTTGAAGAAGCTGGCTACAACTGATGCTTGCAACATCCTATTTAAAATAAAAACCTAAATATCATGGGGGTCAGAATAAAGCTGGTAGAATAGTGGCCAATTATCTATTGAACCTATTCAAAATGCCCCTACAAACAACCTACTACACTCTGATTCAGACATTGTTATTGCTTTTCGGTCCTATTAAAATTCATTATATACGGAAGATACCCATCCCTCTGAATATGATACCCTGTCATTTTTTGATAATCTCACCACTCCCCTCTCCATACTGGACGTTATTGCTCTCCTTGAAAGAGATATAACTCTTCAGGAGATTTTGGATGCCATCAAATCTTTGAAGACAGCTAAGGCTCCTGGTCCTTATGGTTTTTCCATTGAACGTATTTCTTCCTTTCCATCTACTTTTGCACCACATTGTCTTTAGATTAGATGATGTTATGCCCCTTCTTATTAAATCTGACCAGTCTGGTTTCATTAAAGGTAGGCTTACCTCAGATAATACTAGGATGTTCTCCATTATTTTTACATTATGGAGAAGATATCCTGATCCTCTGGCTGCATTATCTCTTGATGCTGAAAAAGCATTTGACCGGATGAATTGGCAATTTAAGTTTAAAACTTTGGTTTGGCCCAAAATTCATTTCATTTGTCAAGCTACAGTATTCACAACCACGTACTTGTGTTTCTCTCAATGTTTTTTTCTCCCCTTATTTTAACTTACATAGAGGTATGGAACTCCAATTGGAATGTGGATCCTCGCACTCCTTGTGGTTAAGTAATCAAGGTTGAGTTTATTTAGGGTGCCTGGTAAGTAACTCCCTCCTGAGCTGGAGGGTGAAAAATATGAAAAGAATGAAGGCGTTATCTCCCGTAGGAGTAACGTCCCTTACTCAGCACTCCGATGTTAGCAATTTCAAATAATGGTGCTCCAGGCTGTGAAAATGTGTGTTTCAATACTTTCTTTAATTCAAATTCTTGGTGAGTTCATGTGAAATTCATACTATTTCTCACATAGTATTTTACAAGTTCTTTTCAACAATCCTTGTATATTCTGTCCTGTGTTTCAGCCCTATGCATTTCGGGCGACCCCTTCGTCAGGGGACTTGCATTCTGAAAGCATAAAACATTATTCAAATCGCGAGGCACAACACAAATATCATACAAAAATATTCTGAAGATTTCATGCTGGCAACAAAAAAAGTTTTTTTGTGAATATCAAAAAGCTGTGAGCGGGTAGAGTACCGGACAACAGGGGTGTTTGGATCGTGGGCTAGGTTGCAGTAAACATACTCAATCGGTGCGTCTATTACGTGTGTATTGACAAAGTTAAACAGTTGCAGTGGTCTTTAAAGAAAAGATGGATGATATAACCGTGAATTCATAGAAAGTTGTGAGAGGTAAAAAGTAAATTCATGCGAGATTTTCATGGTAGAACAAATACTCCGGTGCAGTGAAGTGAAACGGTGTTGGGAAATAAACGGTAACGAATAATTTCTGACCTTTCTAAGTGATTGCTTGAAATCCTAACAGCATGTCGTGAAGTTCCACAACATAATTAGAAGTAAACGATGCTTTCTGAAATAAAAATGGTTTCATATACGATTTAGCAAACGGGAAATTTGAACGCTGTTGTTAGTGCTATACAGACCGTGAAGACGGCAGCCATATGTTAAATCTTACCGCAACGTGAGTTCAGTCGGGTTCCGCTGTGGGACCTCTCATTCAGTTTCGAAAACTAATTACTTCCAGGTGTTAAAAATACGATTACGGGTAAATCACGTGGTGATAGAATGTGAAGAAAGACTGCATCATCGTGAGTGCGGTAATGCCTACCAAAATAATACTACGTGTACATAATCAGAAACGTTCATAAATCGTACGGTCCATATTGTTGCTGTTGGTGTGGTCACCAAATCATAGAAATGAAAAAAATGAAAAGAATGCGGTGGAAAGAAGTTCAATGTGAATAAAGTTACCTGAATAAAACGAACGGTATGTAAATGTGTAAGTCAATAAAGTTTGGGTATGATAGAATAAAAAAGGAACCAAACTCAATGGTGTCAAAAAATGTAAATCACGTGATGGTGAAATGTAAAAGAAGACTGCAGCATCGTAATAACGGTAATGAAAACCAGAGTGATCCTACGCGTACGTACTCAGTGACGTTCATAATGTCGTTTACGTGAATAAAACAGGCGGAGTGAAATTGTATGGATCAATACAGTTTGATAAAATGGAAGTGAAACCAAACTCAATGGTGTCAAAAAATGATGTCGAGGGTAAAGCAAATGAAAGTAATCACAATGATAATGGAACAGTTCAATCATATCAAAAATGTAAATTCAAGAATAAAGGGTGAATTTACGAGTATATAAACTTCATACATTACAATGTTGAATTTTACAAGAAACAATTAAATTCTAGCCGTTCATTCAGTCCTTTAGGCTGAAGCGTGTTAAGATGGGTGATCCAAAATATCTCTCTTCTTAGAAGATGTTGGGAATTGTCTCTTCCAGGAAGGATAGGTACCTGTTCCAGTATACAGAAGCGTAATTGGCATGGATTATGGTGCTGTTCGTTAAAGTGCGTAGATACAGTGGATTTCATGTTCTTGAGTCTGATGTTACTTTTGTGTTCGATAATCCGTGTTTTTATTTTTCTCTGTGTTTTTCCCACATAGGCTTGGCCGCATGGACATTTCAACATGTATACAACGTTACTACTATCACATGTGCCTGTCACTAGTAGTTTTATGGTCGTTCCTTTGGTTGGGTGAAATATTTCACTACCCTTGATTATAGCATTGCAGTTACTGCAATTATAACAGGGTAAAGTGCCTCGATGTTTTACGTTGGGGACGTCATCTTTGGGTTTGAGTAGTTCCTTTAAGTTACGAGTGCGTTTGTACACAAATCTGGGAGTGTTAAGGAAGATTCCTTTGAAGTCTTCTTCGTGCACCAGTAATGGCCAATGTTTCAAGATGGTTCTCTTGATGTTATAACTTCTGGTTGAATATTTGGAGATAAATACTGATCTTTGTGCTTCGTTTTTGTGTTGTGGGATTAACAACTGTGTTCTTTCGAGTTTCCGGACTCTTTCCTGGGCATCGTTGAGTGTGGTTTCAGGATATCCTCTCTGTTTAAATTTTTGAATGATGGTAGTTTTGGATTCATTGTAATAATTCTGGGTAGAAGAAATTCTCTTGATGCGTAACAGTTGTAAAAATGGTAAATGTTGTTTTAATGAAGGTTGATGGAAACTTGAGAAATGTAAGAAGTTGTTTTTGTCAGTTGGTTTGGTGAACACTTTGGTGTCAAGTTGTCCATCATTGTTAATGACCAGAACATCCAAGAATGGTATTTCCCTTTTGTTAATGTTGAACGTAAAACCAATTCTGTCATCAACTTGATTGAGTTCTTCAATAGCTTTTGTTAGTAATGATTCTGTGCCGTTCCAAAGTACAAAGATATCATCTATGTACCTTTTGTACAAAATGATGTTGCTGTTCCAATTTGGGTTGCATAAGATGTGATCCTGTTCAAATTTGTGCATTAAAAGATTCGCATATGCCGGTGCGGCACAGTTTCCCATGGATGTTCCTGATGATTGGATGAAGAAATGGTCACCCCATTTGAAGTAACTGTGATATAGAGTGAAATGTAACAGTTCCATTAAGAATACTTTGAACATTTCTTCTTGGTCACTTGTTGTTAAGTAGTGTTCCACGGCTTGTAAACCCAAATCGTGGGGTATAGAAGTGTAAAGAGATTTGACATCGATTGTACATAATGTCATATCTTCGGTAAATGATGGTCTGTGAGTTTCTAGTAAGTTGAGAAAATGAGTGGTATCTTTAATGTAGGTGCTCATGTTTTGAACTATTGGTTGAAGATGTCTGTCTATGAACTTTCCTACTGGTTCGTGGATGGAATTTAAGGTGGAAACAATGGGACGAAACGGTGGAGAGTTGGCATTTTTATGAATTTTTGGAATCATGTAAATATAAGGAATGGCAGGATTGGTTTTAATCAAATATTCTTTCTCTTTGGTGCCGATGATTCCTTGGTCTATGGCTGTATCTATTATTTGGTTCAAAATGTTCTTGAATTCATTGGTAGGATCCCTATCATATCTTAAGTAGATGTTGGTGTCATTAACATGTTCATTAACATTTTTGTTGTAAAATTCTGTGTCCATAATGACGAGGGCGCCGCCCTTATCAGCTTGTCGAATAGTTGTTTCTTTGTTCTTAGCTAGTTGATCCAATGCTTGTCTTTCCTTCTGAGTTAGGTTAGTGGCTTTTGATCGAGGTTGTTTAAATATGTTTTGGACATCCTTCAAAACAATTTTTTCAAAAGCATCCAGTACTTTATGGCTAACTGGTGAAATGAATTTGCTCGGATTCCTTAAGCCCAATAATTTGTTCTGGGGTTGGTCAACTGTTGTTTCTAGCACATTTGAAAAGAAATGTCTTAACCTTAGTGTACGAAGAAATTTATATATTCATACTTGTGTCTCCACTAAATTTGAATGGTATGTCGGGACATACGAGCAAAAAGCCAATTTTTTTCATGTACAGGAAGGAGGCCTTCCTGTACATGAAAAAATTGGCTTTTTGCTGTTTCCATGTGTGCTGCACAACGCAGCACACATGAAAACAGCAAAAACGAGGAGAAATTGAACATTTCACCTCATTGCACCAGGGTAAGACCAGGTTTTCCCGCTTCTTAAGTCTGGCACTGCCTCCTATTGACACCTCTCTTGAAAATAGGGGGCAGCGTCAGAATCAATGGGTGTTGCGGTGGAACGCCCACAGCAACACCCATTGCACGCCCCTTTCAAGCTAAGAGTAATGTGAAAGGGGGCCTTTTTTACAAGGCAGAGTTAAGCCTCATTAAGTGGCTTAACGCTGCCTTGTAAATAAGGCAAAGCCTTAAAAGTCATCAAAAGTGATGTTCCTGTGGCAATATAGGTTTGTAAATAGGCCCCAAAGAGGGGTGAGATTAACCCCAAGTCAACAATGCAAGTTCCAGAGCAAGATGCTGAACTGACAATCCAGAAACTCTCTGATGGACACCCATAAACAGTGCAAACAAGCATAAATATAGGAGTATATTTAAAAACAGGGATAAACTGATAAT
Source organism: Triturus cristatus (assembly GCF_964204655.1). Taxonomy (NCBI): domain Eukaryota; kingdom Metazoa; phylum Chordata; class Amphibia; order Caudata; family Salamandridae; genus Triturus; species Triturus cristatus. Next base: position 255,768,123 of record NC_140584.1, read on the forward strand.
GTGAAGGTGGGCTAATATCATTGTCCTGATTTTTGCCTGGTCTCTTATACAATTCAAGGTGACTTTATATTATGCAGAAATAGACAGGGGAGGTGCAGTATCATGATCCAACATACTGCAGCCTCTGTGTGGTATCTGGCAATTATCATGCATATCATAACATTAGTACTGAAGATTTTGTCCCAATGCCTCAGAGACAAACAGGGTTTGTTTAGGGAAGATTCGGATACAGTGATATCTGCATGTGTCTTAATATAGTAGGTTTATATGGCAATTCAAAAGTCTCTCGAAAGCTGCAGTAAATGTAACTGGAGAGAAGAGATTTGAATATTTAGAATATCCTCAAAATGTTTTCTTTCAGAGAGAATGTATATCTTATTGCAAACAGGAATGAAGATAAAAATACCATCAGAAAATAAGACAATAACCAAAGTTTTTGAATGGAGAGAGACACTCATGGGTGCTGTTCGTAGTCTTCCATTTTTTTCAGTTAGAACCTTTACTTCATCGTATGAGAAATTATCCTTTTCTGGAAGGGGAATTATTTTGTGAAGCTGACTGCAAAACACTAGGCTATGTCATTGATGTATTAACAGAGAGACTAACTATCTCTAAAACCTTTTGAATGGATCAACTAAACTCAGGGATTAAATGGTACCACAAATATATTAAGTACTTGCAAATGCATATTCTATCATACCCTAAAAGATAGTCTTCTGTTATCTAAAGCGCATTATAAAAAGGTTAAAGTCAAATGGGATAGGTGGGTGGTCATAATCTGACATCATGGGCAAAATGTAAAGTGAAAGAGGTGCTGAGTTCTTATATAATTTTTATTGGATACCACATGAAATTTAAAAACAAATCTTAAACCAGTGTAAACATGTATACCTTAACTGGAGAATTGTTATAAAGTAAAAAATAACATTCTCATGGGAAAATTTAAAGAGAGACCTGAAAAAGGTGGTTTGTGTAAGTACAAATTGTAACTTTCTGAATAGCACTGCATCAATGGGCAGTTTCTGAGTTTCTGTCTAGAGTGATATCATGGGCAAAAAACGATGTAATGGAATGGGTCCCAAATAATTACGAGCGCTGAAATTGAGTCAGGTATTCCACCTTTTCCTGTCGAGCAGCAAAGATGCCTTTGGAACACGACAGCAATTGAATCAAATATCTTGAAGTCTATTAGTATTGATAAACTGATAAATATCGACACACAAAAGGGCAACCAGGCTCCACTCTGCCACAATCCAGTGTATGCTATTGCACTTATACAGTACAACACACGCTACTCCATTACACGCCACTCCACTGTACATCACTAGACTGAATGCCACTAAACTCAATGTTATTCCACTCTACACTACTCCACTGTTCACCACTCCACTGTATGCCACTCCACTGTGCGCTACTTCACTGTAGGCCACTGCACTCCACGCCACTCCACTCTACCCCATTCCAGTGTATGCTATCCCGCTTTAAGCTACTACATTCTACCCTAGTTTACTCTTTGCTATTCAAGTTTTCACCACCACACTGGACCTCACTCCAGACTATGCCAGTCTACTCTACATCACTCCACTGTACCCCATTCCACTCTATGCCACTCCACTCTACGCCACTCCACTCTATGTTATTCCAGTGAATGCCACTTCACTCTACCACACTCCACTCTACGCCACTACACTGTACTCCAATCCACTCCACATTCCACTGTATGCTAACCCACTCTATACCACTCCACTCTACACCACGCCACTGTATGCCACCGTAATGTAAACTATTCCTTTGTACACCACTCCACTGTACACCACTCAACTCTACCCCACTTCACTCTATGCCATTCCACTCTATGCCACTTCAATCTATGCCACGCCATTCTATGCCATTCCAGTCTACGCTACCCCAGTGTACCACATTCCAATCTACTCCACTCCACTCTACTTCACTATATGCCACTCTACTTTACGACAGCACACATTACAACACTATCCTCCATTGTATTGTACCACACTCTACTTAATGCCACATCACTCGACAGCTGTACAATTAGAAAAAAGTTTATAAAAAAATAAAAACCATTGAAGTCCCATGAACAAACCAAAGGTTAAGGATCAGATATAGTTAGGAAAAATGTATTTCTTTTTTGTGTACAAACCCAAATTAACCTACACAAACATTAGAAATTCTATAGTTATAACTTAGCTTTATAATTTACGCACCACTTTCAAATTACTATTAAGCATTGTTATAGCTTAAATTTTTAATTGACGCACCACCTTCAAATGAATATGTCTCCTACCACCGTACATAGTCTTGTCACCTCACTAGCCATACTACATTAACTATAACTCGCTTCTCTGCTATGCACTATGTTCTCACAAATTATTTCATTTTAGATGTCATAAATGTTGTTATGAATCCTATGAGTTCAGATTCTATAAGTTATGTAATATGCAAGGGTATAACTAGTGTCTGTGTGTCACAGTAAGAGTCCATAGGTAATTTACACAATTGTGAAACATAACGATAAACGCCAGGATGAACTGCGCAATCATGACCTAGATCACAATTAAAATGAAATGTATCAAATCCATGGCCTGTTGGAGAAACTCTAAACATTTATATCTAGCTCACTACCAACAGTTGCATGACATCTAACCCAGCATTTTGGGTTGACATGGATATCCATAGAACTGGGTGATTCCACCACACACATCGGTACTAGAATAGAGGTTTATGATCCAACCACAGCTTCAAATAAGGATGTTGTTAAAGCGACCTTCGATTTGGTCCCTCGTCAGACTCTTTGGGCGGTCTTGGCAGAGATGGGGATGCCTACATGATTGTTAAGCGACTCCATAAAGACAACTTTGCCCAAGTAAGGTGTGGCAAGAGGGGCAATTTGACATCCAAGTTCCCCGTCAACCGTGGAGTCAGACAGAGGTGTGTGCTGGCCCCAACCTTATTTTCCCTTTATCTTAACGCATTAGTGGCCCACCTGAGGGGAGCCAAGGATATTGACATCCCTAAACTTAATAATGAGCAGGTAGTGGCACTAATGTTTGCCGATGACACTCTTTTAGTGTCAAAATCCCCTATGGGGATACAGCGTGTTCTCGATAGTTTTACCGAATTCTGTTCCCTAAGAGGGCTCGAGATTAACTCTACAAAAACAAAATTTATGGTATGTAACCCGCCCAAAACCACTCGCCCTAATCCTTCCCTTAATGGTGTTATACTGGACAGGGTAACAGTGTTCGAATATCTTGGAGTTATACTCACAGATGGAATGGAATGGGGTCCCCAACTAGCAAAAGCAAAACTTCGACTTACCCAGACCTGCGGTGGGATCCTTAAATTGCACAGAGCATCCACCTCTAAACCTATAGCACCCATTATTGAGATCTATAAAGCCCAAGCATGAGGTGCAACTTTGTATGGGGTTGAGCTCTGGGGGCATTGTCCAGTTGGAGACATCAGTAGGTCTGAGAATTTGTTTTTAAGGTCTTTATTGGCTCTACCACCCAGTACACCACTCAATCCACTTACAATGGATTTGGGTGTTAGACCCATACAAGAAGAAGTTGCGTTGAGGCCTCTAATGTATTGGCAGAGGCTGTGGGCAACTCCGGAATTGGTAAACTATCGAAATGATCTAAAGTCACTAATGGCACTTCCTGGTCTAGCCAAAATACCGTGGCTAGTATATATCAAAAAGGAGTCTATGAGATTGGGAATTCCTGCACTCTGGTATCAGCCAGAGACAACTGCTCCAAATCTTTCTAGAGCTGAATTGGCTAATATATTTTGGACAAATAGCAAGGACAAACTGCTAACCAATAATGAGTTGGGCCCATTGACTCTAGAATTTTTTAATATAAAGGAGGAGTTTAAAATAGAGTCTTTTCTAGACGAGATTGAGCCGTGTGCCTCCAGAAAGCTCTATATTCAATTTAGATATGGTACACTTCCCCTGAGGGCCTTTTTGGGAAACTGGTCGATCAACAATCCTTCTGACTGCCCGACCTGTGGAGCTATAAAAGAAACTGAGTTACATGTGTTGTTCTTTTGCCCCACATATAAATCAATCAGAAAACGTTGGCTTACCCAACTTTGTAGGAACTTGGGCAAAATACACTGCCACGAGGCCTATAGAATTTTGAAGACTGATACCTCAACACCTATAGTTTTTTCGGTATCACGCTTTTGGCATGCTGTGTGGCGGAGGAGATGTTCCCTTATCCCATCTAATCTCTAGGGCCATCTAAACAGATATATTTATTAACCTTCGTCACTAGTGCCTTTTTAATCATTTCTAACTTTTATATTATTCTTTTATTATACTGCTTTTATATAACTGTTTTGCTAATTAACGTAATCCATAATGAAATATCATTCAATATGAATTGTAATTGTTCATTTTTGCCTTTTTATGATGTATGTTGTTATGATCTACCATCTTTTATGGTCTACGACCGAAATAAAGATTATTTTGATTGATTGGATGTTGTTATAAAGTGACTCTGGATCAGTTGAGTAAAATATACTTGGTTTATGTCAATTACAATTCTACTACAAGCAACCCGAAGATCTGGCATCTCCACTTTGCAGATGCTCTTTTCCAACTGCCAAAGTCCTGATAGTTGTACATGAGACTCACTCTCTCCATTCCATGAAATTCCAGCACAGTTGACATAGCAGAGACAGGCATGACACTACATTACTGAGCACTGGCCCCTTATGCAAGGACATCAGGGACAGGTAAAACATAGCTTAAGATAGCTCAGGACATAAGTCATAAAGGCAGGAGTAACAGCAATCATTGATAAAGATGAAAAAGGCAAACTGCTGCCCTGTCTACCCTCCCATGGAAATCTTGCCACAACTCACAAAAGAAAAGGGATCTCTACCAACATTTGTTTGACCACCATGCAGGTTCATACAAAGCAATCTGGAAGGGCATCTCTCGTACCCATACACAATAAATATGGCCAAGGGCATCTCTTACCCCCTCGTGCAGCATCACTACAGCATTTCTCACTCCTTACACTGTACTCTTAAGGAGAGTCTCTTTGTTAGTTCAGATGCATCCACATGAAATGTATGTAGAGTATAATTTATGCTGCTTTTGGCGCATGGGTTGGAAGCCACGGTCAATCGGAAAAAAAAAGCTTTCATTGAATATTAACTTGTTCTCCAGTTTGAACAGAGTGGATCTTCCATTTGCTCACTTCCTCTTTCATTCTTGATTGGTTTGAATACTGTGCACTCCGGTTCTCTGACTGCTCCACAATAATTTCTACTTCTTGGAGTGCAGTGGAAGATATTCCCGACAGTGGCAAGTTCAATTACATTCGCATGATACACTGAGGTGCCGATTCCGATCCTGTAAAACCCGGGTACAAATGGTCGTACGGAGCGTTTTCTCCGTACGACTCATACCCGGGAATTCCAGCATACAAACCAGCAAGTACGATTCGTACAGAAATACCATTTCCGTACGATTCGTAAAAATCACCGTACGGCTAAAAAATACATACAATTCCGATCCTGGACAGCGCGTACGCGACGTCCACACGGAGTCAGGCAGCGTTTTACGGACCAGCAAGTACGATTCGTACCCACAGCAGTCTGCACGGCTATATTTTTACGGGAGCCAAAAAGTGCCGGAAAAGCTAAGTATGCCGCGATGCATGAGGAAAAGGGGGCCCGGCACGCACCGTACACGCCATCACCCACATCGTACGTGTCATCATGTACGGTGCGTACCCCAACATTGCATATGTACGGACCGTACCCCCAGCCCCACTATGTACGCGCTGTACCCCCAGCCCCGTATGTACGTGCCGTACCCCCAGCCCCGTATGTATGCACCGTACCCCCAGCCCCCCCATATGTACGCGCCATACCCCCAGCCCCGTATGTACGTGCCGTACCCCCAGCCCCCCCGTATGTACGCGCCGTACCCCCAGCCCCGTATGTACATGCGTACATACGGGGCTGGGGGTATGGCGCGTACATACGGGGGCTGGGGGTATGGTGCCTACATACGGTGGGCTGGGGGTATGGCACGTACATACGGGGCTGGGGGTACGGCGCGTACATACGGGGGGGCTGGGGGTACGGCACGTACATACGGGGCTGGGGGTATGGCGTGTACATATGGGGCTGGGGGTATGGCACATACATTCGGGGGGCTGGGGGTACGGTGTGTACATACGGGGCTGGGGGTACGGTGCGTACATACGGGGGGGCTGGGGGTACGGCGCTTACATACGGGGCTGGGGGTATGGCATGTACATATGGGGGTTGGGGGGTACGCGCCATACATACAGGGGTGGGGGATATGGAGCAGACATACGCGGGAGGGGTGGGAGGCGGGGGGACCGTACGACTCGTACTGGGGTCGTGCAAAGTTTGCTCCGTACGGGACGTTTTCCATACGCTTGTGTATTCGGGACGCTGGTACGGATCGGACTTGTGTGCTCGGACTTCAGTTTTACGACTCGTACGTAAAACTGTCCGGGGACGTCTCGTAGACTTTTCCCAAGGTCATTCGTATGTATTTATCACATACGAATCGTACTTCGCCGTTTGTACGGGACTTGTACGATTCGTACGTAAAAAAATACGGATACGAGTCGGACGGTAATTTTTTTTAACGTATCGGAATCGGCACCTAAATTGGCATTTGCACAGCATATTCCCACAGAATGCCATAATCCAGTGAAGGGCTCCAGAGTTTTACCAGTTCCACCAGAACTGTGGAACCCCCAGGGATTATGGAAGTGTGTGGAAATATGTTGCACATTTGGAAGTTCAGTGTGCCATGCTGTTCCCATTATTTTCTTATTTCTTATTCTTTCTGGAAAGGCAAAAGTCCTCTCTAATCAATGTATTTTAGTTGCTAGGCAATGTCCAGCACAACACCTAAGAGAATGGGCATAATGCACTGTTACTTGGCAGTTGTTAGCTTGGCAGGTAAAGTCTATTCTGTCAGTTTAATCAGACATCTTCAGGGTCTGTGACCCTGCTCCTATGCTCCTAAGGACATCATCAAGCAGGCTGCCACAACAGGAAAGGCAAGGTTGCCTCCAGGGGAACCTCCCTTTTGTGCAGCCCTCACTGTGTTCTGTGTTCTCCATGAGATACCATTCACTCTGTATCACAGTCTCTCATCCACCGAACACATGTAGAAAAAAAACAGAGAGAACATATATGGTACACACCACAGGGGAAATACAAGGATTTATGTTATGCTTGGACTTCAATGATTTTCCATTGTACATCTTTCAGGCTTCTCCATTCTAAAAATAAATGTAAAGAGAGGATTTAGCCTTACAGCTAGAGCGGTCGACCTAGAAGATGGGGAACCGAGTTCGAGCCTCGGCAACGAAGCTCAACATCCTGTGATTCTGGGCAAATCACTTAATCTTCCTGTGCCTAACAAAAATGAATGTGTCCTTTAGTAACGAAACTGGTGCTCATGTAAAGCACTCTGATACCTGATATCCTCGGGTCTAGTTCACGCTATATAAAACTCTAAATAAAGATGGGTCTATCCCTTCATTAGACTGAGAAACCCATGGCTTGGTATGGGGTAGAGCTGTTGGGTGGGATGAACCTGATTGCACCTACTGGCTAGCAAAGCTGTGCGCTCTTCAAAACAATATCCTGGACGCACTATGTTTTCGATCCACACGCATGCATATATTTGCAAATAGTGATGGATCTATACATACATTTCTTGGTTTGTATGGTTATAGGTGGTTTTTAGACAAACTATTTTAAAAACAAATGTAGACAAAATATAGTGCCAAGAATACCAAGTGAAATACATTGTGAAGTTAAGTTTCTATGGGTAAGCAAAGTTTTACTATAATTAAGTCCACATAGTCTCTCTGTGTCTCTCTCTCTCTCTCTGTGTGTCTCTCTCTCTCTCTGTGTCTCTCTCTCTCTCTCTCTCTGTCTCTCTCTCTCTCTCTGTGTCTCTCTCTCTCTCTCTGTGTCTCTCTCTCTCTCTCTCTGTGTCTCTCTCTCTCTCTGTGTCTCTCTCTCTCTCTCTGTCTCTCTCTCTCTCTGTGTCTCTCTCTCTCTCTCTGTCTCTCTGTCTCTCTGTCTCTCTGTCTCTCTGTCTCTCTGTCTCTCTGTCACTCTGTCTCTCTGTCTCTCTGTCTCTCTGTCTCTCTGTCTCTCTGTCTCTCTCTCTCTGTGTCTCTCTGTCTCTCTCTCTGTGTCTCTCTGTCTCTCTCTCTGTCTCTCTCTCTGTCTCTCTCTCTGTCTCTCTGTCTCTCTCTGTCTCTCTCTGTCACTCTGTCTCTCTGTCTCTCTGTCTCTCTGTCTCTCTGTCTCTCTCTGTCTCTCTCTCTGTCTCTCTCTGTCTCTCTCTCTGTCTCTCTCTCTGTCTCTCTCTCTGTCTCTCTCTCTGTCTCTCTCTCTGTCTCTCTCTCTGTCTCTCTCTGTCTCTCTCTCTGTCTCTCTCTCTGTCTCTCTCTCTGTCTCTCTCTCTGTCTCTCTCTCTGTCTCTCTCTGTCTCTCCGTCTCTCCGTCTCTCCCTCTCTCCGTCTCTCCCTCTCTCCCTCTCTCCCTCTCTCCCTCTCTCCCTCTCTCCCTCTCTCCCTCTCTCCCTCTCTCCCTCTCTCCCTCTCTCCCTCTCTCCCTCTATATATATATATATTATTCATTGAATAAACCACAGGCTTCAGGGACGTTACAGTTAGGCTGACATTTCACTCGTACAAAACCAGAGAACTTTGGCCATTATAGTTAGCTGAACTAACTATAACTCACGCCCCCAAAATGTACTGCTGATGACTTCACATATTACATCACTCATGACATGGTCAGTGACATCACTGATGACATCTCAAATGACATCATTGATGACATCATTCAGTAACTCAGTGTTTTTAAAAAGTTTAAGAATTATCTATATATATATATATATATATATATATATATATATATATATATATATATATATATATATTCACTTCTCTTCTCCTCGGTACAGCCGCCGCTCACCAAACCAACGGGTGCGTCGTCACAAAGGACCACCCAGGCAGGGTCCGTAGTATTTTTTCTCTCTTTCACACAACGGTAAAGATTGACGACGCTGTGTTCTGGCCAAATATTTTATTGGGACAGCTTGGAAGGACGCGTTTCGCCTGCCCACCAGGCTTGTTCACCAATAGTTTAACCATTTTGAAATCGGTCATTTTAAACCGCAATGCATGAATACAGAATCACGTGATACAACTACAATTGCAGTGTGTTGAAAAAAATACTAGTAGTTCTTAATATCGAACGTCTCTAGTCTTAGCTGATTGTTTCATGAAAAATAAATCTATTACATATAATGATACATTGGTGTTTGATACATTAACGAATACTAGTTAAAGATTCGAGCAGACCGTAAATCAAACTTTTGAAATTCATTTTTTTAGTTTTCAATAAAACTTTATGCAACCATTACAGGTCGCACATACTCCTCTTATTTAATCACGTTAACACAGACAATTCAACTCTAGTGGGTATGACTTACTGAGACGGGTACAAACAATCCAACCCTAGTGGGTATAACATTTGTTCTAGTTTTCTCTATGTTTTGCAGTGCCCATGTGGCCTGCAATACGTAGGCAGTACTATCAATCCAGTACATGTTAGAATTCTGCAACACCTGAGAGCTATTAGGAATGGGGACAAGTCATATCCAGTGGCACGTCATTTTGATCTACACCATGCCAAAAATGCGCAAAAGTTAAGCTACTTTGTGATAGATTGCGTGCCCCCTAACATCAGAGGCGGCAATCGCGAGAAGAAGCTTAGAAGATTAGAATCGCGATATATTATAGAACTGAATACAAAAGCCCCTATGGGCTTAAATATGGAAGAGGATCTGATTACACACCTGTAAAATTGTGGGTACAATATTTGTCAATCAAATAAAAGAGATATATGCTGCACCTCTCTAAGATTCTGGTTTTAACTGTTTTCTTATTGTTTTCATTTTAAGTTTTTTTCATTTCATTCATTTTTTTCTCACAGTTCACGGGGATACACAAACTATTAGCTCGATCGGTTGATTCATGCATTACAGTTGCCCATTTGGGCTGAATTGTGATTAGATTTTTGTCTAGGTTATAGAGGATATTAAGAGCAGATGTCACTGTGACTTTAATAAAGAATATACATGTAAGGAGAGTTAGATACAATCTGTTTGGGAGGAAAAAAAAGTAAAAATGGGTTTATGCCCACAGGGGTGGAATTAATTGAATGATATTTTCGCTAAGACAGTAATAGTCAAATAGACGGTTTTTACAGATAATTGAATATGCCACACCCACTGGGGTTGAATTGTTTGTACTCGTTTCAGTAAGTCACACCCACTAGGGTTGAATTATCCGTGCTAGTATGATCGAATAAGAAGAGTACGTGCAACGTGAGTGTCTGCATAAAGTTTTATTGAAAACTAGAACAAATGTTATACCCACTAGGGTTGGATTGTTTGTACCCGTCTCAGTAAGTCATACCCACTAGGGTTGAATTGTCTGTGTTAGCGTGATTAAATAAGAGGAGTATGTGCGACCTGTAATGGTTGCATAAAGTTTTATTGAAAACTAAAAAAATGAATTTCAAAAGTTTGATTTACGGTCTGCTCGAATCTTTAACTAGTATTCGTTAATGTATCAAACACCAATGTATCATTATATGTAATAGATTTATTTTTCATGAAACAATCAGCTAAGACTAGAGACGTTCGATATTAAGAACTACTAGTCTTTTTTTCAACACACTGCAATTGTAGTTGTATCACGTGATTCTGTAATCATGCATTGCAGATTAAAATGACCGATTTCAAAATGGTTAAACTATTGGTGAACAAGCCTGCTGGGCAGGCGAAACGCGTCCTTCCAAGCTGTCCCAATAAAATATTTGGCCAGAACACAGCGTCGTCAATCTTTACCGTTGTGTGAAAGAAAGAAAAAAAAAAAATATATATATATATATATATATTCACTGAAAAAACCATAGGTTTCATACATGTTATAGTTAGCGGAAATTTTACTGATAAAAAACCAATGAAATTCCCCCGTTATAGTTAGTGCAGGCAACTATAACTCACGCGACCGCAATCCTCTGCTGATGCTAATACTGTATTTAGACACTTATTTGCCCATGTCTTCTTCCATAAATTTTTAGCTATACATATATTACAAATATTTTTTTTTCATAAAGACACATATGTCATCAGCAGAAGATTGCGGTCGCGTGAGTTATAGTTGCCTGCACTAACTATAACGGGGGAATTTCATTGGTTTTTTATCAGTAAAATTTCCGCTAACTATAACATGTCTGAAACCTATGGTTTTTTCAGTGAATTTGCAAGGTTTTTTAAATGCTAATTCCTAACTATAACGTGTGTGAAACCTATGGTTTTTTCAGTGAATTTGTACGGTTTTTTAAATGCTAAGTTACTTTACGCCATTCGTGGCGTGCACGCCCACTTAACGCAGTTCGTTCCGTGCGCGCACGGTGCGCTTCGCGCACCGCGCGCCCACTTTACGCAGTTAGTGCCGTACACGCAAGGTGGGCACGCAGTGCGCAAAGCGCACCACGTGCACACGTTACGCACCGTGTGCACATGGAGGACATATTATGCGCTTCCTTGTGATAGGTAATCTGTTAAATTTAATTTGTAAGTGATGACAATAATATGCCATGCACAGAGAGTGTTTTTTTTTTTTTATTAAAATTTTTAGCGTAAGCGCACCGTAATCGGCAAAATTTTCAAAAAATAAAAATTTACCGTTTTTGGCCTTGGGGGATCTTTGAGGACTCAACTAACATGGCTATGTGCATGGGCGCTGTCTAAACAGCCCCTTTATATGTTTTTTGCCTTTGTTTACAGCCCCCCCTCAGAGTGCGAGAGAGAAAATGGCGGCCGCCGCTTCCTGGTTTCGACCGATTCGAATGTTTACTTAGATGTAACAGCCAATCAGAATCGCGCTTGCGCACGCCACCTTACGCGTACGGTAAGCTTACGGTAAGCGTACCGTAAGCTGGCTCAGATATATATATTGATTTAAAGGCTATTTTCTCAGAATCTACTGAACAGATTTACACCAAACCTACAAAAGGCACTTCCTTGACCTGAGGACTACCTCTCTGCCAAATTTCTAGTAATTCTGTTCAGCCGTTCGGGCTGTAGCCCTGTCTAAAGGTCCTATGGAAAAATGCATGGGAAAAACGCGTTTTGGGACCCCCCTTTTATCTCAGCCCCCGCTTGACGAATCCCCCCGAGACTTTCAGGGTAGGAGCAGAGCGTAGCGCCCCACCTATTTTGAGAAATTCGCGAGGATTCGTCGACCGGCGCCAAAGGTATTCAAAATAGAATGTTGCGGATTTCCTATGGAAACAGGGTCCTAACTATAACTACCTACTGGCGACCGCCAGTAGGTAATATATATATATATATATATATATATATATATATATATATATATATATATATATATATATATATATATATATATATACAACGGCCACAATTCTCTGGTCTTGTTCGAGTGAAATGTCAGCCTAGCTATAACATCCCTGAAACCAGTGTTTTTTTCAATTAATTTCCAAGGTTTTTTAAATGTTAATCTCTAACTATAAAGTCCATGAAACCTGTGTTTTTTTCAGTGAATTTCTAAGGTTTTTTAAATGCTAATCCCTAACTATAATGTCCCTTAATTCTGTGTTTTTTTCTGTAAATTTCTATGTTTTTTTTAAATGCTAATTTCTAACTATGCCTACATAGGTCGAACATATACAAAAAGAGGTAGGTGCAGAAAGAAGCAAGAGAAGTGCAGAAAAAAGCAACAGAGAAGTAGAAAGAGGCCTACTTCGACTGTATCTTTCCATAGACTCATACAAAGTAGCCTAATCACTAATCCTACCAAGATGTCTTAAACCTCTTTTCTCTTGAAGGTTCAGTATTCATCGACTGTTCAGAATGTTAGGCCTACTAAATGTAAAACAGCAATCCTAACCATATTACTGTTGTAAGTCTGACAAAAGTTACATCACAATAAACATACAAATACTTGAATATTCGTGTTTCAAACAGCATACTCTGTAAATTTGTGTACAAGAAGGTATATGTATTTTTCTGCTCCTAATGCAGGGCAAATACGTATTCAATAGTACATTTGAGGGGCTCTATAACACCTATATACATAAGACACGTCTGCCTGTGCAACCGAATGACAGAGCAGAAATAAGAAGATTTGACCACGTATAAGAGAAGCTACCCGCTTTTTAAGCTACCATCTTCAGATCCATAACACATGTGAGAATACATGTACAAGTAGACATATACCTCAGTCACGAGAGCATGCGGACCTTTAAACTTGACAACTTGTGCTTCCCGTTTCAATATAGAAACAGGCAAGACAATTACAGAAAGAAGCAAGAGAATTGTAGATCAAAACAAGAGAGGTGCAGCACGAGTAAGAAATGTGCAGAAAGAGGCAACAGAAGTGCAGAAAGAGGTAAGAGAGGAGTAGAAAGAGGCAAGGGAGGTACAGAAACAGGAAAGAGAACTGCAGAAAGAGGCAAGAGAGTTGCACAAACAGTCAAGAGAGGGGCAGAAAGATGGAACAGGGGTGCAGAAAGAGGCGAGAGGTGCAGAAAGAGGCAAGAGAGGTGCAGAAAGACTGAAGAGGGGTGCAGAAAGAGGCAAGAGAGGTACAGAAAGTCAGAAGAGGGGTGCAGAAAGAAGCAAGAGAGGTGCAGAAAGAAGCAATTGAGGTGCAGAAAGCGGCAACAGATGTGCAGAAAGAAGGAAGAGGGGTGCAGATAGAAGCAAGAGAGGTGCAGAAAGAAGCAAGAGAGCTGCAGAAAGAAGCAACATAGGTGCAGAAAGAGGCAAAAGGGGTGCAGAAAGAAGCAAGAGAGGAGCAGAAAGAGGAAAGAGAAGTACAGAAACAGGCACAAGAGGTACAGAAAGGGGCAAGAGAGGTGCACAAAGAGGGAAGAAGGTGCAGAAAGAGGTAAGAGAAATGCAGAAAGAAGCAACAGAGGTGCAGAAAGAGGCACGAGAGGTGCAGAAGAAAAAAGCAAGGGAGGTGCAGAAAGAAGCAAAAGAGGTACAGAAAGAAGCAAGATTGGTTTGTGCAGCTTTAGTACCAATTTAATACCCACATTTAGAAGTAAGTAACAGGTGACCAGTCCAGGTTTGCAAAGGGCCTTCCACCACGCTGTAACACTTTTGGTAACGTTTGAGCTAGAAACAAGTTTTTTTGTTCAAATCTGCAGATTATGCAGCAGATAATGGATTATGTGGCAAATGCAGGAAATGTCTAACTATGCAAAAATCGGTGCAGCCAAATAGTCGCATAATTCCAGTGGCCCTGCTCATACCTTCTACTAGATCCAGAAGTTCTCCTCAGTGGTTCCTTCTTTTTTTTGTCTCATTGAGTTTATAGTTTAGCTTCTATGGAAACAAGGAACGCTAAAACCGAGGTTACCACTCCACAACACAGACTACCATACCACATAATAGTCTCCATAACACATTAACACATAATCTCACTCTACATAATTCTTATACACTAAATACCACATACTTTCTATCCACATAATTTCACTGCACAACATACCGCATAATTGCACTACACACAACGTACACTTACTCTACTCCAAAAACATTAGAAAAAACGTTTACATTTACAAGGCCAATAGCCGTAACTTTCACAAATGCGAGACCTATTACATTGCAAATGCTTCTTTAACTAGTAGTCGGGTTTGCAGAGCGGCGGGGAAAGGTAACTGGGCCTCTGACCAGCGCTCAGGAATTCCGCTGCGTAGGACTGACCGGACATACCAGGAAGGCTTCCTGGCCCCCAAAGTCCCTCAGGAATAAAGTGGACTTCATCCCCCCAACCAGTAGTGTGCCAGAAGGCACGTTTGGTGGTGGAGAAAGGGGGGCGTGGCCTCCGAAGACAGGAGGGCTAGTTGGCCCCCAAGGATATCCTTGGGGGCCAACTACCCCTCCTATTGCCGCCAGTAATCCCACACAGCAGGATTGCTCAGTTCTCGGTGGTGCGCTTTTGAATGGAGATAAAAGTACCCTTTGCTGATGGGGGCCCTTAGGGGCCAACTAGCCTACATGGTACCTCCAGTAAGTCCCACACAGAGGGATTGCTGAGAGGTGGACACAGGCTACACTCCCTTTCTCCACCACTCCACAAATGTGCCTCCTGGCAGGCATGCTCTTGGTTGGGGGATGAAGTCCCCTTGCCTCCCGAGGGTTCCTGGTGGCCAACTAGCCCTCCTGTTACCTCCAGTAAGCCCCACACAGCTGGATTGCTGAAAGTATTTAGAGGCGTGTTTGCAGAGTGGTGTAAAAAAGGGACGTGGCCTCCTACCACCTCTCAGAAATCCCACTGTGTGGGGCTTACTGGAGGTCCCTGGAGGCCTAGTTGGCCCCAGGGACCCTCAGTAGCGACAGAGACTTAATCCCCCAACGTAGAGTGCGCCAGGAGGCGCGTTTGCAGAGTTGTGTAGGTAGGGGTGGCCTCCGGTGAGCTGGCATTTTTTTTTTTTTTTAAGAAGGAGGGCTGTGTGGCCCCCCCTTCTCTTGTTCCTTTTGGTCCCCGGGGATCCCAAATTCCGGGACCTGTGCCATTTTATTTTTTAATGAAAAGGAGGGGGCGCAAGGCCCCCCTCTTGAGTCTGATTTCTGCCCGGGGACCCCATCCACCGGGGCTAGGCCTTTCCTTTCCTTTTTTTATGTTTTGAAGGGGAGGGGTCCGTTGGGCCCCCCACCCCACGCTGATTTTGGCCCCGGGACCCCTTCCCCCAGGGCCCGGCAAAAATGTATTTTTGGAAGAGGGCTGCGTGGCCCCCTTCCCTGGGCCTCTCTTGGTCCTGGGGACCCCATCCCAAGGGGCCTGGCCAGCCCCAGGAGTCCCCCACACTTATTTTATTTCAACTGAAGCCCTGGGATGGTGGTGGTCCCCGGGGCTTGTGGGGGCCGGTGAGGACCTCCTCACCCATAATTAAAGTAATGCCCAGGAGAGGTGGCAGTCTCCCAGGCAACATGGGTGGGGGCAGGAGCCCCTCCACGCATTGTTTATGAAAAGCCCGAGGTGGTCGTCCCTGGGGCTGTGGGGGCCTCGGTGTTCCTGTGTGTTTTATGACCTTTTTTCTTGTGACTCGGTTCAACCGAGTCACGAGATGGCTGCCAACACTTTTTGATTTGGAGGGTTGGCAGTCAATCAGAAACAAGCTCTTGCTCAGTAGGGTTCGCGGATCCAGGGCAGTACCGGATGTAAAAAGATTTTTAAATATGAATATTTCAGGAACTACTAAATGGATTTACATGATTTTTTAAAAAGCACGCTTTCTGAACCAAGAGCGACCTTTTTGCCAAATCTGGTGAAATTCCGTTGAGCAGTTCGGGCAGTAGCTTTCTCCAAACTTTTCGATGGAAATTAGCATGGAGAAAACGTGTTTTAGGAGCCCCCTTTTTTCTCAGCCACCGCTTGACGAATCACCCTGAAACTTTCAAGACAGGAGCTGACCGGAGGGCTCTATTAGTTTTGAAAATTTTGCAAAGATTCGGCAAATGGCGCCAAAGATATTGGTAAAAGAAAAAACGCTTTTCCTATGGAAAATAAGTTCTTACTATAACTACCTACTGGCGACCGCCAGTAGGTAATATAGATCTTCAAGGTACATTGATGTGGAGTTAAGAATTGGAAATCTATACTGGCCTATTTTTACTTACCTTCTCGATCTTTTGGTCCTTGATATTTTTGACATGATATTCTTTCCACACAATATTTTTGCCTCTGATATTCTGTTAGTGATCCGTTAGATGTTATTTTGTACTAATTATATTTCTTGTGTTGTAATTTGTATATTTATATGCAAACCTCACACTTATGACCACTGTTCCCTGGAAGGTGCGCGCTTGAGTGCGCGTGCACCTATTACACTCCGAGCGCGCAGTGTCTTCTATGGAGCGCGCACCCACACAGCACATCCCCTGAGAGACAGGTGCTCATGTTAATCGCAGCACCCTGTAGAAGCATGACGGGCACTGCGATCAACATGAATACTTTTTTTAAAAAGCAGACAATCTGCCCCAGCCACTCTCTATGAACAAAGGGCACGCAGTAAGCCTATAGGCACGACATGTGCTTTCAAAATCACTAACATATACTAGTGATTGTGAAAGCCCACATCCTGCTTTTAGGCCTGCTGCATGCCTTTTGTTTAAAGAGCGCTGCTGCAGGCAGATTGTGGGCCTTTTTGAAAGTTTTCATCTTAAATCCAGCCCGCGTATTAGTATGTCGGACACTGCCATTAACATGAAAACTTTTAAAAAGACACGCAACCTGCCGCGCACTATTAACAAAAGGCATGCAACAAGCCTTAAAGCACGACGTGTGCTTTCGCAATCACTAATATATGTTAGTGATAGTGAAAGCACACATCGTGCTTCTGGACTTGCTGAGTGCCCTTTCTTAATAGAGCATGGCTGCGGGCAGATTGTGTGCATTTTTTAAAAGTATTCATGTTAATTGCAGCACCTGTCATACCTATACACTGCGCTGCAATTAACATGTGTACTTTCAAAAAGTGCACACACTCTGCCAGCAGCCACGCTCTATTTACAAATGGAATGCAGCAAGCCAAGGGCTTTAAGTGGTCCGGGTCCTGCCGGTGCTCAGCACCTGCAGTTCTTAAAAGCAGGTGCTGAGACCCCTATCGGGCTCTTCATTTTTGCCCTCACCCTCAGGGTAAATCGTAAATCTGCAGTGCAACTGTTCAAAGCCTTTGGTGTAACCTCAAAGAAACTTGCTATAGTTCTTTCACAGTCTCATCATTTAAAAACTGAAGCATCTTCAATATTAGATTCAACAAAACCGGAGTATTTGCTTATTGATATGCAAGTAACAACCATTGACGAAGCCAATAGTCCTGGCTTGTTGTAGGTATAATGTTACTTGTTGTATTATATATTGCAAACACGATTGCAGAATCACAAAACAAAGTGTATCTGAGCTCCAACAGCCTTGTATTAAACCTTCAGGAGGACAGTTTCGCTAGAGCAAGGTAAGTCTGCAGTTTTTGTTATACTCACAGATTCTTCTGATGACTGTCTCTGTATTGGACTTTAATCTTTACGTGTCCACCTGAGATTCCTGTTCTGTACACCTGCGAGGGAAGGGAGTGCCTCTGGTGGGGACCTCGTGCCAACTGTTGCCAAAAGCTCTGGAAGTCTCATCCGAGGTTGCATGCTTCGTTTACAGCTGTTGCACCAAGTGTTTCTTGGACAGTTATGAGGCTAATAATTCTCCAGAATAGTAAAGATATTGGAAGCAGTTGAAACCGACGACAATCCCACAAAAAAAGGACAGTAAATATTAGTATTATATTTTTTTTCAGCTGAAGTAAAGGTAATATTTTTTTTGTTTGGTAGGCCACTACCGTCTCAAAGTCATGCTTTACATAGACTAAGGAATGGTGCATTAAAAGAGTTATTGGTACAGAAATCAGTAACGCATTTGGGAAGGGACAGGATAAGATTTAAAGTAAAAAAATAAAAAGAATGGCTAATAAACAAAAGGTACTCCAGTCAAGCATTAGGACATTGATCTCCATTTTGGGTGTTGTGATGTCTGTCTCTCCCACAGCAACACATACACACAAATCTACCAGGAGGGACTGCCTCCCTATGATAATATATCTGCACCATCCCACTTCTTGCTTCAGGTCCCATTTATATGATTGTATCCCTTAGAGCGTACCTGTTCTTTCTGCATTCCATTATAAGGGATAGGAGTCAATGGGAGGTGACTAAGCTGATGGTGGGTAAATTGTCTATAAAAGCTTACTGTCTCGGTACCCAGTGTAGCTGTCATTAGGGCAACTGGTGGAATGGCACCAGCATAGAGGGGTAACAGTTGCTCCTTGCACGCAAGTTATGCTGTTCAATCAGGTTAGTGTGCTTGCAGTGGAGCACATGTCTAAATGTAGGATTAATATGCAAAACCCCACAGAACGGGTGACTTTAACATAAGTGTTTTCAAATAAATGCCGAATTTCACGATGGAGACACAAGTCCAAAAATTGGCAGGTTCATGCTTTGGCATTTTAAGATCCCCAAGGAAATTCTTGCAGATGTTAACTTTCCCTACTAAAAGGATAGTTGAGCAGAATTTTATATAAAAAATATATATATATTTCTAAATCCGTCCCTCTTCTATCCCTCCCCTATCCTTTTCAATCCAAATAACTGACTAACATATTCACCACTCAAATGACTTTCATATTTCACTATACCAATTCAACACTAATCCTTTATGGATTCCGGAGTGGTGTACTACTCGCCCAAAAAATGCTTTAACACCCCATCATGGGTAGCAAGCGCTATAGAAATGCAAAACTTTTATCCCTCTCCTATCCCTCCACTATCCTTCTCAATCCAAATAACACATCCACCACTCAAATTACTTTCAGATTTCACTATATTATTTCACCACTAATCCTTAATGGGTTCCTGAATAGCGTGCTACTTGCAGAAAAAGTGCTTCAACACCCCATCAGGGGTAGCAAGCGCTATATAAATGCAATTACAATACAATATATCTGGATGCAATGACAGAGGCAGCACAATAACAATCGCGTGGCACACTATGCTAAGCACAGATTTTGAGCTCAAATGTTTTAAGACACACCCTTAATTACATCAGTCACGCCCCTTTTAGAGACCCCCCAGTTTTTTCATCTCACTTAAAGCCCTGAACAAACCTAAAAGCACCATGTGTGCTTTCAGAATAACTAACATATATAAGTGATTCTAAAAGCACACTTGGTGGACTGCTATGCACATTCCTCCCCCTGCGTATCCAGGAAACCATCTTCAGAACTGATAAATGAACTAATGATTATCAGTTCTGAAGAGTGGAGTGACCCCCTCCCCCCCGTAGCCCTGCTCTGTTCTGCAGAGAGCCTTGCCCTGCTTACCTTGAATAATTCTTAAACAGATTGCTGCAAATAGCATTTTTTTTAATTTATTTTAAATCTGGGTAATGTGTGAGAATCTGTTACAGACATTTTATGACAAATGTGATTTTGTTTCATGCAACATCCATAAAAAAAATTCTTTTAGATCCAAACAGGATCTCAGATATGAGAAATGGGAGGATGTCACAGTGATTATTTACAGTAGTATTAGTGAGCTTCTACTATATTACAATATTGGAAAAATACATCACTATCCCTGAATATTAACTATAAACACATTTAGAATTTGAACCTGTGTGTCTGTGCACTGTTTGTGATCTGGCCAAAGAGGACACCAGAGAGATGAAACTGCATCATAAATGCAAAGGTGATCCGCACAGGAGCCCCTTAAATACGGTTGACCTAGGGTCCTTAAAATCCTTAAGATGTGCCTCAGCCGCTGCTGTGTAGTTAGTTAGGAAAGCAGAGGTTCACTGGTGCTATGGAATGAGGCAGGTTGCCCTCGTTTCCTAATATACATTAGTGTAACTTTGTTGTGGTTGCAGATGCTCTGCACTGCACCTGTTCATTTCCAACATGACACAACCAGTGTATGCCAGTCACCAACAACAAGGCCTTCCCCAGGGCTGGACTGGCCGTAGCAGGCATCTCGGGGGCAGTTTTGTAGCGATGCTCCAATATCGGCCCCAGGGACAAAAGCAGCAGTGCTGGGGACCGGTTATGTTCAGCAGTAGTGCTTGACACTTCCCCCGTTCCGTAAAAATTGCCAGGGCTGCTTTGGGTTCCCAATCCGGCACTGCCTGCCCCATCAAGCAGGCCTCCTGCATTCCAGTACCTAGGTCAGTTATCAGCACAGTCAAGCAGTAACCCCTCTCGCTGCATCCACACGCGCTGTCGAGTTCTTGGCGCACATAGCCTTGGCTGCAGTGCACAGAGACCTTACGCTGCTGCAAACAGAGGAAATAAATTAGAGGGAACATTGTTTATGACATGTCTTTTTCTGAATCGACGATTTTGCTTGATAGGTTTTCTACTGCAACTGTAGAAGCCGCAGTGAAAAATTATATATTCACATCTTGCAAAACGTTACAAATTTGCTGATGTAATGTGGCTGCTGTATTATTCTTCGGAAGTAATTAAATGGGAACCTTGTATCTTTCACAAACGTACTTCTGTATTTCACAATCCACTATGCAACAACAGTGTCTCTTCCCTCTACAGCACGCTTGTACTTCCCTCTTGTCAATCTTAGACTTTCACAACAAGCTGTTAATTGTTTGTTTCATTACTGGTGATGGGAGTGGTATGACTGGGTGAACCGGATTTAAATTGTTACTCAACTTTCCACAAACTTCACATACATACTTTGCAAACAGTCCCCGAACTTTGGGTGTTGCAAAAAATGAACCAAACAATCTTTGAAAATTTGCTGGTTTCAAATATAGCTTTGAAAGAAAAGAAAACTCAATAGCAGGTGGTGGTGGTGGTGTTATAGACAGAAGTGTATAGAAAAAGAACTCCTGTTATCAGAAACCGCACTTCTGTCTGGTGTCAGGAGTATATCGGCAGGTGCTCTTCTCTAAATGCACTGGTGTCTGTAGATGGGGGCCCAGATGGGGCGCGTTCCCAACTCTGTTTGTCCTGCACCTCCCCCATTAGGGCCCCACAACCACGGCTGTTGAATGAGCCAGAAAGGGGCATAGAAAAATAGACAATACGCCTTGCCTTAATTTGTGTAAAAGTCTTCCACTGCAAATCAGTGTTGTTGGCTGAAAGATGTTTGTGCTTAAATTGCTTAAATCTGTGTGTGTGTGTGTGTGTGTGTGTGTGTAGTATATTTCTATATATAACAATAAAGATATATGTATATGAACACATAAAAGTCAGATTTAAACATTTTCAGACTTGATACATCTCTCTCTCTACATGTATGAGAAACCCCAAGGTTACAGGGACGATATAGATAGGAAATAACATTTAAATAACCTTAAAAATTCACTGAAAAAAACAAAGGTTACAGGGACATTATAGTTAGGCTCAGAATTAACTTGTACAAAACCAGCAGAAATTCAGCAGTTATAGTTACCTGAGCTAACTATAACTTACGAACCTGCAATGCAATGCTTATGACCTCGCATATTAAATCACTCATAACTTGGTCAGTGACATCACTCATGACATCACTGATGACATGTCAAATGACATCACTGGGAAAGTTTTGGGGTGATGCACTAAGCTGGGCCCAGAAAAAGGAGGTGCTCCAAACTGCATTTTCCCAATGCAATTTTACAGAGGGATTTTGAACATGACTACAGCCCAAACCTCTAAACGGAATTACACCACATTTGGCTGAGAGCAAAGTTCTTGGTCCAGAAAGAGTGCTTTTTGTAATTTGCTGCAAATCCGTTCAATGGTTTTGGAGTTATCAAAGGAAAAAGAAATATGGATATCTAGGGATGCGGACCCTCCGCAGATCTGACAGATCTCAAAATGAGATCTAGTGTGCTGCCACCACTTTAACCATGAAGTGGTGGAAGCCATTTTGAGACTCGGCCGACCCTCGAAAATAACACAAAAAAACATAAGGGGGCAGGGTAGGAATACTCTGACCCCCTAGGCCTGGTGGTGCGGTCCCACAGGCACCCCCTCCGAGGACCAAAAATGTTTTTTTTTAATTTAGCTGCAAATTCACAGAGGATCTGCAAATCCGTGGCAATTTATTTTTTTAAAACAAGTGCGGTCCACCGCACTCGCTTTTCTTTGGCCCTGGAGTGGATCAGGTCAGGGGGGAATATCTTTTTTATTGAGGGGAAGGAGTGCATGATAGTCCCCTAACCGGGCAAATTAAAGCCCCGGGGACCCCATTTGCCGGGGCCTGGCAACATTGGAATACAGGAAGGGGGACCGTCATCTTTCCCGGCCACATTCGGCTCCGATGACCTCATCCAGGGGCCTGCCCAGGCATAGGAAAGGGAGGCGCTAGGCGTCCCTCCTCCTAGATCCATTAATGGCCCTGAGGACCCCATCCCCAAGGGCCGGGCTCCTGCTATGTCCCATGGTGCCTATACCCGGGACACAGCGTGTTTGTTCTCGCTTGGAATAAGCTATTTTAAAGCTCCCGTCAAGCGAGAGCAAACACTACGTCTGCTCCCTGTGGGCGAGAGCATCTGAATCACATATATAATTATGCAATTTGAAATATTTGGCATACTATGGAGTTAGTGAAGATTGTGAAACTAGGTTAATTGATACTGGGTGCTTAATTTGTGTTGGTAGTGGCAGACCAGGACACAGGCACATATCTTTGGCAGCTGTAATTTATTATTGATCATCTGACTCTAACCCAGCTAAAAAGACAAAGACAGGCAGAAAAGGGAGAAAGACTTAAGAGGAGAAAAACCAGGGAAGCAGTGACAAATAGAGAAAACAAGAGTAAAAAAAGAACCTTCAAGATTGTGGCAGAGAGGACAAAAGTGTTTGATGGTTAAGCAAAGAAGCATGAGGGGGAACTGAGACTAGGCGACCTTAGTATTCAGAAAATCTTGTAATCGAGAGGACTCCTTAGAGAGACTGAAATGAAACTGAAAAACCTTTGCTCCCATGTACTTTTGCTTTGTTCAGTTTTTGCAAAATGAGCAGCACTGTCGCCCTAATCTTGGTATCCGAAACTCATGAGTCAGGATCTTCCTGGGACAGAAGATACTATCATGGGGTTTCCCATCAAGAGTCAATGTGCTATAACTTATTGGAGAAGCGTGAGTAAGAGCACTGTTGCACATCGGTTACTAAAGGAAAATTCTTCCTCCTCAAGAAAATATGTGAGAAAACCTGTTTTTGGTGACTTTAGTAAGCGCAGCTTGAAACTATAATTTACTTCGGATAAATGTATTCATTGAATGGTATTGTTTTTTTATTTATAGACCATGAATGTTATGCATAATTTCTGACCTTCATACAATATTCATTAAAGCGTTTGCAATGGCTTGCTTTATTGTTTATTGATATGCTCTTCTGTCAGCATAGACAACCTTCGCTCTACATTACTTCAATTTTGTTTATGCTCCACGTTATGTTTTTCAGCTAAAAAAGGGCACATGAGGGAAGAGTTCCTGTAGTTCTGGGGTCCAAAAGGACCCAGTGAACGAGGTCCCGTTTACACAATGGAAGAGAGCAGAAGAGAGGCCTCTAACAGGGCCAGACTGGGAACCAAAACCGGTCCTGGCAAAGTGCTTGTCCGCCTCCCCACCCGTGCGGCCCACTGGGGGATTGCCTGGTGCCCGCTACGGCCAGTCAGGCCCTGGCCACTAAATGGCCTTTCCATTCTGCTCTGTTGGGTGTGAAGTAGAACAATAAAGAAGAAAAGTAGAACTCTGCAGTGTGATCATTGGAAGACTACGATGAGGAAGAGGTAGCCCATTCTTGTGAACTTTGACCCCGCGTCAGCAACACTGTTTTTCAGCAAAACAGAAGTGTAACTCACTATGCCCTGCCTTTCTGGTGTCCCATTTACAAGCCCATTGGGCTGTCCGTGCACATTTGTTGATGCACTGGTAGCGCAATGGGTTTGCCCATATTTACAGGGCCATGTAAAGTCACCCTGCGTGACTTTTCATGGCCTTGTAAATATATTTCCCTTTCATGCATTACTCTGTGTGAAAGGGGTGTTCCATGGGTGTTGCTGCTGGTATTTCCAAGCAACATCCATGGAACCTGACACATTCCCAGATTTACAACATCTTGTAAAGCTGGGAATGCATCAGAATCCTACATCTCCCCAGGGAAGGCATAGGTGTGGCGCAACTAGGAGAAATTCTTGTTATTTCCTCTTTCTATGCGTACTGCAGATGCAGCACTCCTAGCAAGAGGAAAATGCCATCAATGATTTTTTTGTGCAGGAAGGTTTTCCATCCTGCCCAAAAACAATCAGCCCCACAACGCAGGCACCCTTGCAACATGATGCAAGGGTGTCTGCATCGGTGCACAACAGCAGCTGTTTGTGGGCCGACACAGGGGAGAAGGATAGGAATGCGCCGTATCTACAAGATACGGTGCATTCCTGCCCCTTTATTTTGACGCATGGCGGCGCAGCAAGAAGGCTCCCTGGGCTGCAGTGCATCAAAATATAGTCAATGAGTGCCCTAGTCTGGGGGGCAGTCTGTGAATTACTTGGCTTCCTTCGATTATTATTAGTATCAATGCATTCGAGCCGAACAAGTGTTAGGATGGAAAGTCGCTTGTATGGCTCTGCAGACTGTGCTGCACTGGGTCTGTGCACAGTGCCCCAGAGCACATGGGGGCAACTGCTCTTTAGAAGCAGCTTTCTTGGACTGTCAGGGATGGCAGCACTTTGTATAGTGGATAGATTGAGCTTTTTTATCTGTCTCCTTCATTGGGAGATGCCCATGGGATCCAGTGTGAAAGTTTATGCCAGTCTCACTTAACTGGGTCTTTCACTTAACATTTGACGGGAACATACATTGAAGAGTGTGTACACCTTGAGTTTGTTGTGGTTTGAGTGTGAAGAATGTCTGAAAGAGTACAAGTTTGAATCCATTGTAGATTGCACATGTGTGGCAATTTAGGATGGAGGGAAGTTTTCCCAGGTTGCTGGTGACAACTGAGCCTGCCCTTTGTGAACTGCTTCCAACTCCCCTGATTAGTCTGTGGTAAACATCCAGTGTCCCGTGGGTGGAGGAGCCTGGACCTCTTCTCTTTGAAAGTAGGTCGCTTGCCTGGCAAAAATAAAAAAGTGATCAACACTAAATATTTTGTGCTCAGATCCACTCCATCGCTTTTATGCTTTGCTCAGTGTGATACCCTTAGTGTAACAAGAGTGCCCAGACATGGGTCCTGTGCTCGGTGTGCCTCTGGACTCAAGTTGTACCTCACTGATGCTGAAACCAATCAAGGCTTGCTTCAGTTCCCATACAGAGAGATGGGCCGTTCTTCTTTAAGCAAAACCAAGACTGATGCTTAAGACAGGTCCCTGTATGAGGTATCATGGAGGGCACAACAACGAGGGACTGGTATTCGCTCACCAATTACCAGTTCCTGAGATTAAGTAAAGCATCCAAACCCTTCACAGTTATTGCTTTCCTTGCTTCCAGTTGTATATAGCAAAGCATTCTGAGCCAGCGGGGGCGCTTCCAGCGTTGTATTTTGATTCCCCCTGTCCCCCAAATGATATATAAATTGAGTTGACAGTGTAATTCTGCCACGGCCGCCCGGGCTAGTTGCAGTATTCCTGAGGGCGGGTCCTGACTCCTGCAGAAGCCAGTGCAAGCCTGAGGGAGTGGGCTTACAATATTAGTGATTGACACTGTGATCACTAGCACATCTTTACGCATCAATCTTCTCCCTCATATAAACGAATCAAAAAGGCTCCTCTTCTCTGCCCTCATTGCAAGCCTTTTGGGAATGTTTCACCCAAAAAAATCCAAACCGGAAATAAAAGAAGGTGGAGCTGTTGGAACCCGTACTCACATACAAATCAATGCCAGTCTGAATACTCCATGACTGCCATAAAGACAATCAGAGTGGGGCTTATTTACAAACCGCTTGGCCACTTTTGCGTCATTTTTAACATAGGAAAAACGACGCAAAAGTGGCGCAAGGGGCTTGTAAATGAGGCCCAGTGTTCTTAAATCTCACTGCGTGTGCTCATTACTGTAGGCTACCTTGGAGCAGGCCGTAAAACTGTGGCTCCATGTTCTCGCAGGTAATTTGAAATTGTCCTCAGGGTGAGATTTGCCCCTGCCATTGACCCTGACACTCCCGTTGCATGCGTAAAGCACCATTGGTGCGTATGAACTCAGTAACATTCATATAAATACATGCACTAAAATAGCGCCTTACTGCGTGAGGTATGTTCGCTTAATCTCCTCAGTGTCCACTACATCGAATCTATGATCGTGACAGGTTATTTTCAGAATATAATATTGCAGTCAGGCCTAAAAACATGCACTTGTGTTTGGTTGTGCCACTGCCAGGCAGTGTACGCAGTGTCCCTTTATCAGAGAATTTGTTGTACGCTTTATTGTGTGCAGTCAGTTGCCATTGTGTTTTTGTGTGAAAATAGGACATTGCACTGCGGCGTTTGTACAGCGGTGCCATGCCATTAAAACAGGCCTAGTGGGACTTATGGGACAGAAACTTGCTGCACATCGAACTGGAGTAAAGGTTGGCAACCCCGAGGTGAAAAATGCAGTGTTAACCCTCTTTTAAGGGGGGCTGCTGCTGGAGTCCGAGATAGAAGTGTACATTTCTATTTTACCAGTCTGTGTTTCATCGTACACCAAAGCCTTGGCTCCATCCAGCAGCTGTGCGGAGAGGGCATGTTTTATGACTTAGTGGAACTGTGGGCACCACAATGCATCGTATGCTTCCTTCGTTCTGCCATTAGCATTGTGTGCCTTTCCAATTTGAAATTGGTAGCTTTCGTTTCTTTTCAAATGCTATGTTCCCTTATTCCGAGGCTCTCTTCCTTTTTTGTGGAACTTCGTGCTGCTGGGGTTGTTACATAAAACATGCACGCCGTGGGAGCCTTTTACTCACCAGCTGTCACTGCTTAAGTCTTTGGTGCTGGGTGTCTGTCTTGGAAGGGCTCTCGAGGAGAAAATACAAAACTTCTTGATAATATGTAATTTGTTTCAAACTGTATGAGTGTGACATTTTCTGCGTTATAGCAGGGAAGGTGTGTGGTGCATCGGACATGACTCCATGTTTGTATTTATAATGAAAGCAGACTGTGTATTTATAATGCAGGCAGTTGGTGGGGGTTTGTACCCCTTAATCTTGATATGATTGTGGAGAATAATATCCAATGATTGTGTTCAACAGTGGTTGCTACTTTTTTAAATTTTCTTAGTTGCACATAGTAATGTTGAAAAAAGACAAAAACAGCAGACACAAAAACAGCCAACACATGTTTCGCCCAATGGCCGGTTGGCCGAGGGCTTTTTCAAGGCAGGAGTCTTTTGAGAATGTTCAGGAAAACAATCATTCCGTGTGTCAGACATGGTCTCTGTGGTCCGGGAAAAAGAAGGTGTATTTATAATGAGGAGGACGTGCATCTTTCCTCAGTTGGGACACATGTTTCCAGCTTGAGATGTGCCCTAAAAAAAAAGATTCCCCCCCACCTACCACCAGGCCTCATTTTCTTTCGCCGCACCACTTTCCAAGCCCACCAGCCGCCACTGCTCTGAGCACCTTCTCTTCTTCCTGTCTGATCTAAAGCAGCGGCTCGTTCATTAGGGCGCAGGGTTTCTACCTCACCAATTATGATAAATAATGCTGGGAACATTCCTGCCTGCCATTGGCAGAGTCCCCTCACATGCACAGACAAAAACTTATGGCACCCTTATGAAGGGGGCTCAATGTATGCTCTATGATTAAATGTGCCATAACTTAAACATTTTATTTAGGAGCACATGCATGAATCCTTGTCTGACATCCCTAAGTTACCTAGGCAGTCTGTAAATGTTCCATATGAGAAGAGGAAGCAGCTTGGACTTCACTGACACCCCTCAGGCACTTTGTCATACATCCCTGCGAGAGCATCGTATGCCATACCTGGTCGTTTTTTGAAAACATTGTGTGGAAGTACTTAAGCATGTGAATCCCTACGTCTGTCCTTATCCTGAGGCCACTGCTCCTATTAGTGCCAGGTCTGCTTTTTTTCATCCAGGTGCTTGCCCACCGAGCTGATTTGTTGCTGCTATGATATGCAGTTCTGTAGTTTGTGGAGAACCTCACCGAGACTTCAATAAGAGTGAACAACTTTTTGTCATCTAGTGGCTTTTACCTACAATTCTTTAAAAACTTTTAAATGAGTCGGTTTGGTACTGTTCTGCCTTTGGTCATTGCTTATCCATTCATTAACTTAATTGATATTGTATCTTCCAAACAAATTTTAAGACATGGGCAAGGTGGACAATTACCCAGGATCCCCATCTTCCAAGGGGCCCTTTGGAAAAGTCATTGTCGTCTCCCTAGCTCACGTTTGTCTATTTCTCTGACTCATCTGCTCTCCCTCTCTCTGCCTGTCTCTACTTTTGACTCTGTCCCTTTCTACCTATTCCTACCTCATCACTCTGCATATTCCTCTCTTTCTATCCTCACCTCTCTTGTGCTCCATCATCTCTTCCCACCTAAATGACGTCACCCTTTTTTACCTCTGTATCTCTATCTACCTCCTTATACGTACTCTGCACATCACCTACTGTCTTAGTTTTCCCTCTCTTTCTACCTCATTCTCCTCTATTTAACCCCTTTCGACCTTTCATGTCATACCTCAACTGTCTACCTCCCTATTTAGTAAATCTCTGCCCATCTTTCTACTACATTTCTCCATTACTACTCTCTCCACCTGTCTATGCCTCTCTGAACCTCTCTGAACGACCCTGTACGTCTTTAGCTGTCTCACGTAGTTGCAATGTCACATTTATCTCCTTACTTGATATCACATCTTCCACCTCCCCTCCATTGCTACGTGTTAGACCTGGCAACATTGGCGTGGGTCTCCCTTCCATTTTTGCTGTTGCCTCATCTGATTTTGCTGGTGTTAGATGCTTTGGGCACTGTGCCACTGCTGTCCAGTGCCACAGTACAAGTGCTCCCTACTGTAAATGAATGTATTGATTAGTGATTCCATGATTGACTGATTTGGTTTACTTGTCAGACCCTAGTATAGTGCACTGAGTGTGCCCAGGGCTTGTAAATCCAAATGCTGCTGGTGGGCTTGCAGTACTTGTTGTGCCACCCACAGAAGCAGCCTTGTAAAATGTGTCTAAGGTCTGCCATCAGACACCCCTATGGTAGGCCCAAGGGCAGGGTGCATTGCAAGTATAAGGTAGGACATGCCCTGATGTGCAGGGCATGTCCTAATAGTGAATTACAGCCATTTTCGTTTTTCACTATTGCAAGGCTACCTGTTCTCCATAGGCCAGAATGGGCTGTTAGATTATTACATGTTTATAATCTTAACTGACTCAGAGAACATGGTAGAAATTCGAGTTGTGGATGCCTGAATTCAGAATGATAAAATACATCTTTTAGTGAAGGTGGTTTTAACATACTGTGTTTGAAAATACCACTTTTAGAAAGTAGGTATTTTCTTTCCTAACCTTCCAAGCCTGCCTCTGCTAGGTTGTGTATTCCTTTGTCTGGTTTCTGTGAGTGACAGGGCTGGGGGATTCCAAGAGACAGGATGAGTCAGCCCAGTGGTGAATAGAGAGATCTGCATCCAGATGGGAGGGAGGGGTTACACCTGAACCTTGAATAGGGCTGTGCCTGCCTTCCACAATGCTGGTTCCACCTCCTGGGGAGCGGCTGATGTCTCTGCCCAGCACAGTGAATGAAGAGAAGGAATCCTGTCAACAAAGTGCTCCAGGGCTGTACTTGCCTTCCACAATGCTGGCTCCACCTCATGTGGGACGTCTGATGTTTCTGCCCTACACTGTGAAAGGAAAGGAGAAGTCTGGTAAACAGAGTGCTCAGGAACTGGTTTGGACTAGGCAAAGGTCCCTCTCCCCTCAGAGAACAAAGGATTTTGGGGTATAAGTAGTGGGACCCTGATCCCAAGAATTCAGATCACTTTTGGAACAAGAAGAAACCTTTACTGAGGAGCGAACCTGAAGAAACTGAGGAGAGACTATCCCTAAGCTGAAGTGCTGCTTGGGGGATTGGCCTGCAGTGGTTTGCCTGACTGCCAAAGGAAGGAGAAGAGACTTTGTGTGCTTATTTCAACTTGTAAGGATCTCCAAGGGCTTGGAACAGAGCTTGCCTCCTGCTGAAGTCTCAGGGACAACAGACTTCAACCCCCAGCTCCCCAGAGTTCTTTGGAAGTGCCTGCTGCTGTTTTGGGCCTTCTGAGGGACTGCGTGTCGCAAGGAGATGGAAGCGCGACTCAACGAAGCCGAAGCGTGTCGCCGTTGCTGCTGCTGCCGTCGCACTTCTGAACAAGGGTGTCGCCGCTGGAGTTGTCGCACTGCACCGCATCGAGAGAAGGGTATCGGAACGAGGAAGAAGCGTGTCGCTGTTGCTGCCGTCGCACTTCTGAACAAAGGTGTCGCCACTGAAACTGTCGCATTGCACCGCATCGAGGAAAGCGCCTCGCATCCCAAGAGAAGCACGCTGCCGTCGGAGCTGCTGCCGTCGCATTTCTGAACAAGGATGTCGCCGTTGTAGTTGTCGCATTGTGCGGAAGCTTCACGCAAACTGGGCGAAGAGTGTCGCAGCTGAAGCTGTTGCCGTCGCACTTCTGAACAAGGGTGTCGCCGCTGCAGTCCATGCATCGAACCGAGAACTTCTCGCATCCCCGGAGAAGCGTGCCGCATCTGAAAGATCTTCACGTCTTTATTTCTTTGCACCAGAACTTTGCCGCATTTCCATCGCTGCAACACTACTTGTCATGGAAGCGCAACGCATCGTAAGGTACATTGACGCAAAGTGTCGCATCTTAAGAACTGAACTGAACTAAGCTAAAAACTACCATCTTAAAGTAATAGTATTGTGTATTTTTGTTGTTTATGGTCTTGTGGTAAATCTATATAAAGTAAAATTATTTTTGATATAAAACCTGTGTGGTGTCCATTTGTAGTGTTGTCACTGGTTTACTGTATGTGTCACAAATGCTTTACACACTGCCTCTGAGATAAGCCTGTCTGCTCGTGCCAAGCTACCAAGGTATGAGCAGGGGTTATTGTAGGAGTGTACCCCCTTACCCTGACTAGAGGCAAGGGTCCCTATTTGTCACAAGTGCCAACTAGAGACCCCCAAATCTAACACTACCTATAAGTACTCTCTCTCTCTCTCTCTCTCTCTCTCTCTCTTGGTTCAAGCTTTTCTAACTCACCTCTCTCTCTTTTGAAGTAACCTCTTTGTACCCTACCTCTTTCTGGCTCATGGCCTCATCTCTCTTTGTAGTGGGCACTTTCAGGCCCAAATTATGCACCTCCCTCTACCTCACTCCTCTCTATTCATCACTGTATTTCCAAATTACCGCTCAAATTCTCTCTTCCCTTGACTTCACCTAACTCTCAACTTTATCTCTCTCTTTATCTGACATACCTATCACTTTTCCATCACTATACCCCCTTTTCCTCTACCTTTCCCCTCACCCCTTACTCCACATCTTTTCTTGTTCTCACCCCTATCTCTGTGCCTCATTTCTCTAACTCATATTTTATTCCTCCATCTTTCTACCCCAACTTACTCTCTTAGGGCCATATTATCAAGGAACGGCGATAACATTATCGGCGCTTTAGCGGCAGGAAACTATTTGAACTGCCTATGCATCATACTACTTTTTAGTAAATTTGACTCAAAACTGCAGTTTCCCTCCACTTTTTTCCAATCTTCCTTCTATGGGAGGAGGGGGTGAGCCCCTTCGACTAAACAAACCAGAGAGAGTCAAACTGGTGCTGAACTAAGACTAACTAAGAGCCTCGAAACAGATCCATGCTACCCAGGTGCCATGGTCAAACCGATGCCCGTGTGCTAGCACGGTAGGCTGTTGTTTCTTACTAAAAAAGAAAGGAGCAGATTTACGAGTTCTGGCGCATCTCTGCAAATCAGCAGGGATGTGCCAGAAAAGATGCGACAAGCAATTCCCTCCCTGCGCCAACACAAATGTGCCACACTTACAATGCGGCACACCGTGGCGCAAGGATAGGGTGATGCATGTCGCATCCTGTGGCGTAAGGGCGGCGCATTGCTGGAGTCGTGTCGCAAGCGCGACGCGGCTCCAGCAATGCTCAGGGGCGCCCTATGCCTAACATGCTGCGTCACTCCTTACGCCTGCTTCAAGAAGGCCCGGGGTTTTGGCGCAGCATGGACGTAAAAGTGACTCAATGAAATCTTGTGGATTTCACTGCGTCACTTTTACGAGGCGTTCCTGCGCTGAAATGCCCACCCTGCGCCGGAACGCCCACATGAAACCTAACGCAGGTTTCATGTGGCACAGGGCTTTACAACATGACGCATCTCCCTAGATGCGTCACGTTGTAACTAAGGCGCAACGTGGCGCATGGTTTACGCCACAGCTGCATCACAGAAGTGACGCAGCAGCGGCGTAAATGTGGTGCATGGGGCTTGTAAATCAGCCCCAAAGTGATTATATCTGTGAGGAAGGTTAAGTAGCAAATGAGGATTCCTCTGCATGTACGCGTAGCAAAGCAAACTCCCCATGGATCTAAAGTCCTGGACCTGCATGGAAGGGTCAGACAGCTGCATGTTAAGAGGAGGCCTGATCGGTTCTGTCTTGACAGGGCAGTAGCCTGCCAACATCTTCATCTTACACTGTGGTGTGCTGGGTGCCGGGTGTGGCAACTAAGCAAGGTTGTCAGGTTGTTTGCCAGCGACCTTGCGATAGTCTGTCAAGCTTGAGCATGGAACTCCGTGACGTCACCCGGGGAGCTGAGCTCAGGTGATGGAACGGGTGCTAGTTGAAGGGTTTGACAGTTGCTGTGCTTCGCTGCTGCAGGATGTCAGATGGGATTCCTCTTAATAAAGATACTTGATTTGGCAAATAGCGGTTGTTCTTTTCATCTGTACCGCGTATTCTTTATTTGCCACACCGGGCTAGTGGTTTCGACATGACAGTGGCTTGCCGACTGGAAATTACACACCTTTGGAAGCCATCAGGTGCATGAGTTTGGTTTGAGGTTCAAGGAACCCCTTTACAAATTGCCCACTCTCGGACCAAGAGGAGATGAAATCTGCAACTTTATAGGTTGCATAGACACTGCTCAACTCAACAACTCTGATTTCTGCTACACTTGTATTTGCATTGGGCATAAACGTAGAGCAGTAGCCTGTATCCCTGCCTTGAAAATATTGCATAGATTTCTGCTTCTGTCACCATCACAACACTCTTTTAGTGAGAACATGCACTGCGCTACATTGCCTTTCTGACTTGATGTGCACTCTCTAGCCACAACCCCTGACTCCATCATGTACACAACACACCTTCAAGCCTTATATTTGTCTAGTCATTTGGCACCTCAACAACACATGCATATCAAGTTATCCCCCTACTTCTCACTACACAACTCTTGACAACATCTGGCTCAAAGTCACAAAAGTATCTGCCACCCACATACCACTGTAACACCTGTCCTGGCCTCATCACGCACATCCCACCTTGTAATTTATTTCACAAAGAATTTGCTCTCTCATTAATTTATCTACATCCTATCACCAGCATCATAAGAAACATCTTGAATAATATAACAAAATACACATAGAATGTTATCAAAGTCATTTAATCGACAAAGATGTTTTGCAGCATAACAGCCATCAAAACCAAACAATTGGCAACTTAATACTCCTGCAGAACAACACAAATAGCAAGGTCCTTGATCACATGAATCAAAGCATGTAATGCTCAGGATACATCAGCAAACTATTACATTTAACTCACTACTGAATAATACCTTTGTCTACTCCAGCCTTGCCTACCACTACACAATATGATTCACTTATAAGCAATAAAAAAACTCAACCCAATACAAAAGCAAAAGACTGCTGAGACTTCAGTCAACGAGAATTCCAGAACCACTCTTTGGGACCATAAAAGTGTTGGGAATGCGCTATATGAATGCACCAAACACAATACACACACAGGCTATCTATTGGCGCAGCTCTTCAAGTTCCACATCTCCTATTCACAAAGTGCATGTGTACATTTTCAAATGCATTGCAGCGCTCTGCATTGTTACTAAGCTGCCTCCTATTGAATGTGGAGGAGCTGGGATGGCGCCCATCTCCTGCATATTCACTTTATTTCTCAGAATGAAGACATGCTGGAGACAGCAGGCCTCCACCTATGGCAAAGCCTCAAAGGCCCACTTCCTGGTTGCCCTCTATCTGGGAGAATGTATTGCCCCTTTTTTAAATGGGAAGCCAAAATCCATTTATGTTGTGCTCTGACTTGTCATGGGTGCAGCTCCTAAAACTGGGCAGGCAATAATCCAGGAACCAATCTTGAGTGCCTCAGAGTGGGGCTGGAAGGCAACCAGGGGTAGGTATCATTACAGCTCCACTGTGGGGCAGCAGGCACACAGTGCAATGCTTGACTGCAGCTATAGTGTGGGGAAACTTGTAGTGGACAAAACATGCCCCTATGTTTCATAGGAAGTCTGTGATGCCTTTTTGGATTGGATTGAAACCCGCCTTGCTGTTTGTGTTGACATATTACATGTGCTTTCATGCTTAACTTGGAAGTTTATTGATGATATGTGTGTGTAGGACATTGCAGGAGCGACAAGTACCCTCTACAACAGCTTATACAATGAAGACAATGGAGCTTTCATATAGGTGCAATTGGAGTCAGTGGAACCCTCTGCATCCTTTCCCAGGTTAACAAACCTTGGACGTGGTCCAGCCACCTTAGCGTCTTTGATGCCAAACAGAACACTTTGCACCCGACCCCAGTTCCTGACAGCTTTCCTTCCAAGTGTGCACTATAGATATACTTTTCAACTGCTGCTGTGGAAATGCATGACGTAATGTATAGTTGGTCTCACCCTTGCAAGTGAACAGATGTATGATCATAGGAAGATGCAATTGTGCCTTAATGTGTGAGTGGTATTTTGGTGGTGACTGACCCCTTCTTATCTCTGTGCTGAAGGCTGCAGCATAGGCCATCTGACATCAACATGAACACTAGTTCATATATGCACATAGGAGATGTGTATTAAAACATATTATAGTTGGATAGTAAAGAATAAAGTTGCCTAAGGAATTACAATATTAGTGCCATTGGAGATGCAATATTCACACAGGATATGATTATTTGATGAGACGTGGGCATAGACAGGTAATATGTCAATGTCTTGTTTCCACCCTTGACGGCTTCATTCTACCATATACATGTAGGCTCCATAGTATACTGCCCTCTAGTGCAGAGAAGACTGCACCACCACAGGCTTTGAGATACGTAGGTAATTCTAACAAAGAAAGATGCTTATTGCCACACCTGGAATGGGTGACAACATGTTTCACTTAGCAGTTTAGAAATGTGTGATCGGATGACCAAGATCATATGATCTGATGGTGCACCTGTTCATCATACATCATGCTATCTTTGCTACATCACATGTTCTCCGGTAAGTTGGCAGCTCAATGTTTTTTTTCATTGTATTATGGTTTTACAGCAAAATCTTTTTGCCAAATGAATATCGTAGAGTAACTTATATGCAGTTACTTAGCACAAACGCTAGAGCTGTCGGGAGGTTGCAGACATTCGGGAAGCGCTAGCTCACTACTACTGAAACCACAGTCCTTCCACAAAAAGAGAACGTGCTGCAGAGCCTTCTCAGGTATTGCACCGAAGATTTAGAACTTATTACCACCAGATGTTCGTAAGATCGCTTCCTCCTCCTCCTCCAAAAAAGAAGTGAAAATGCTTCTAATGAACAAATTCACATCCTAAGACTTTAACACATATGTTACTGTTATCAACATATGTTATCTTATCTACCAATGTCTATCTCTTAAATGGAATGTATGTATACTACCCCTAATGTATCCATATGGTGTTATGTAAAGTGCTCTGATACCCCCCAGGGTCATGTTCGCGCTACATAAAACTTTATAAATGAATAAATATTCAGCCCCAGCAGATAGGGCTACACCCATGTCAGCATGTGATCTATTGATATGGTATTATTGATCTTTCCTCTGCCTTTGGCCATGTAGATCGACCTACTTTGTGGTGAAAGTTCAGAAATGTAAAAAATCCTGAACATTTGCTCAATCTTATTATTGCATTGTATTCTTTTACCTGGTGCCATGTGCTGCTTGGAGAAGTCTGTGGGTTATCACCTAAAATACAGAAGAACAACAGTCTTTAACAAGGCTGTTTGTTAGCCCCTTTATTATTTTCCCTATATATCTATGATTTACCAATGGCATTGACTGAATCGGGTGGGGATGCCCTGAAGTCAGGTCACCGTAATATAGCTTTATGTGGATGACATTGCGATTTTGGACCTAACTCCTACGGGGCTTCAGAGTCATCTGGATTGCCTGCAGAGGTTTGCAGATAGCCATTATTTAAAGGTTAACATTAATAAGAGTAAAGTGATGATCTTTAATGTTAAAGAAGGTAGAAATGTTAAGTGGCGATTCGGAACCCTGGAGATGGACTGTGTTAATACATATCCTTGTTTGGGAAAAAAAATTTCAGCCAATCTCCCTGTTCCCTGTGAAAGAACACATTTCGTACTTATCTGGGAAAGTGATGGCACATATTAAAGCACTCCTAACACTATTAGGGCTATAGGCTACATACATTTTATCCACTTACTGTTCGTGTATAATGTAAAAATCCCCTCAACTTTACTTTGTCATTGAAATTATGGATTTGAAATGTTGGAACTCTTGGCATAAAATGGAGGGGAAAATTCTTCGTAATATGTTTAATTTAAGTACCCTTGCTCTGGTTGAAGCCTTACACTTAGAAATAGGGCCCCCGAGCTTCTGTGTTAAGGGGCTGGCAGCTGTCCTTCAATGGGATCACCGGTGTCCGCTTACCCAAAAGAATTCCTTTAGAAACCTACTCTGTTCAGAAGCATTTGGCCAATGTAGAACAGCGAACTCTATTTTTAAGAATTTTAACAAAGCACTAGGGCACTTTAATATGGCAATGTATTGGTTTGTACTCAAGAATGTTTGAAAACATAGCATTAGGATTACCTCAGGGATCAAGATATGCTATGTATGGAAAAAGGGAAGATGGAGGTAATAGTTTAGACATGTTCTGGGGTCACCGTCACCCTTATTTAAAGTGGAACTTGCAGCATGGTATTCGTTAGTTTTTCTTATTGTTTCAATTGAGTAATTTAACATTAAATATTATTACAGGGTCTGGTTGGTAGTGCCTCCGTAACTTAGATTGTGTAATCTCTGCAGGGTTTCCATACAAACTTTAGAGCATGTTCTGTTTGTGTGTGCGTTGTCTAATATACGCTAATGTTTGTTGAAACCATTGTTTTTGAAATACAGAGTTCGCTCCGTGACAGAAAAACATGTTGAAAGATATTTTTTTTTTTAAATGTTTTACCTATCAGATTTTCTGGAGACCAACTTCTTCCTGCACCACATGCTTCCAACCTAAGCACACTACTGAGGCCGCCCCCTTGGCTGTGGTAGAGGATGCTAAAATTGGGCTGGACCAAGGGGCCATGGTGGCCATTGTATTCCTGTATCTCCGGGTGGCCTTCGACACTGTTCACCACCCTACCCTTCTAGATAGGGTTGGCAAGACTAGAGCTGCAGGAAAAGCCCTATATTGGGTTGGTACCTTTTTGAAGGAGTGAACATTCCTGGTTTTCAACAAAAGCTGCTCCTCAAAAATTCTGCGGCTCCCTTGTGGGGTCCTGCTGGGGTCCTCTTTTAGTCCTGTGTTAATTAACATATACCTGCAGCGGATATTATAGCTCCCTTTGGGATCTCCATAGGCTCCTATGTGAATAACAACCAGCTGAATGTTTCACTTGTCCCAGATTTGGATCCCTTAACATCTACTCCTGGACCTTGCCTGGAGCAGGTAGTCAGCTGGATGAATTCATCCTGTCTTAAACTCAACAGAGCTAAAACTGAATTAATAATACTCGTGAAACATTGCTCCACCCATCAAGTCCTGGGCTGACCAATATGCCTCGTCTCCCTCCCCCTCCCCACCGGCTACTAGAACAGTTAGAAAAAGCTTGGAGATGTGGCTTGATAATACTCTGACTTTGGAAACCCAGGCCACCAAAATCTCGGCCAGTTGCTTTGGACTGTTGCGTTTGTTGTGCAAGATTCTGCCCTTGCTCCCTCAGACCTCGAGCGGGTGGTGGTTCAGACTCTGATTCCCTCTCGACTGGACTCTGATAATTCCCTATATCTGGGTCCTCCCGAGGTAGTTACTCGAAACTGCAAGTTGTGCAAAATGCTGTCGCTCGTTTGTTAGGTGGAATTCAGAGAGGCAAGGGTTGACAGATCTTCATTGGCTTCCCATTGACCAAAGAATAGAATTCAAGACTCTGTGCTCTACCCACAGAGCCATACATAGGCAAGATCCAGATATCCTATGCCAGTTTGTAACCCCTGCGTTCCTAATAGGTCACACCGCTCTTCCAACTTATTCCTGGTTACCATCCCTGCTGTCAAAAGAGTTAGACGTGGAGGACGTTCATTTAGTTTCAATATGGCCAAGCTCTGCAATTATCTTCCCTTGGCTACAGTAAATGAGCTGCGCTTTCGAAAAGCTCTTAGAACCTGGCTTTTCTACATTGGACTCTTCCTGTGTTTGTCTTGTGCCCGCAGTGGCGTAACCTCTCCTAACTAGCGCTGGGATACCACCGGGTCAGCATGCGCTTTACAAATCCTTTAGCTTAGCATGGCATAGCTCCACAAAAGATGCCATGCAACTTTTAATTAATTCAGCAAATGAAAGGATGCATTTTAAAAGCGTTATTGTTTCTAAAGGCTTTTTAGATATATATTTATTCTGTAACTTGTATTTTATATAAAGTGCATCTCATTGTAGATCTGTATCTCCTAAATAAAACAGAGTAATACAGATTGTGTGAGTGCAAAGTTAGCACCATTGCTAAATAAAATGGACATAGACTCATAGACTCATCTGCAAATGGACCTGACAACAGAAAACGGTATGACTATCTTTGCTCACACTCTTTCCCCATATTGCAGATACAAGTGCCTGTAAAAAGGCCCATGTTGGGCCAACCAGAGGCAGAGTGCAGTTAGTTCATCTTGGAATGGTACTCTGTAGATGCCACAGGCCTAGTCACAGGCTTCACCCCACCTCTGAAGTGTTTGTTTCTTACTCTCACAGGCAGGCCAGGCGGTGGGGAGGTGTCAAAAAAGACTGACAGCTGCTTTTCAGGCACCTCTTGCAGGTACATCCTGCCTCCAAATGAGCTCCTGAAGAACCCTGTCAACCCCACCAACTTGAGATGAGAAACAGTAAACACACTTAACATCGTGGCATGCATTTGGACTCATGGCATATTGTTTACAATGTTCAGAATACACCAGGAAGATCTGCGGTGAACCATAAGTATGATGTGCTCTGTTGCCCATAATTTTGCCACCCCAGAACATTTTCCAATCCCTCATATTGTGGTAAATAATTTAATTACCGGGACTTAATTTGATACAGAAAAATAATAAATATAGCTCAGTAAAATAAGAGGCAAAATCCGTGATATTAGAGGTTCGGAATGGGCTTTATTCCAATGGACGATTTCGAAATCGTGGACTCCAGGTTCCATCACCACGGAGGTTCAGGAAGTGAAGTACATACTTTATTGATAAGTAATTACTTTTATACAATAGGCATTACAGTGAAGCAAATGCAGGAGGCGTAACAATTGTCAATAGAGATAAAACATACATGCGTAGCAAAAGTGGGCGTAACTGGGTGTAACTAAAGAACGTCATCAGGTATGATGTCATAATAGGGTGGTTCCATGAAAGAATTTCGCAATGTCAGTAGAAATACTTGGCAGAAATGCGCGCGTAGCAGCATGACGTATGATTGACGTGCGACTAGGGGGTGAAGGGGATTTGACATTTAACTCTACATGTGGCGACAGATGTCTGGAGGGTCAAGTCAACCTAATCCCAAATCATATCTAACATCCTATGTTTAAAGAACTATGTTATCCAAAAGAGAGGTCTCTTAGAGTAGAATCTTATTCTATACTGACTATACTGACTGTTAGTGCGTGTACAAGCGTCTAAGTGTCTACACTAGATGCGAGGGCAGAAGTCTTCCATGATAATGGGGCTATGAATTACTTGCATAAAGACAGAGAAGCCGGGCCTTTGCTCGGTAGCTGGAAGAATGTTTACTTAAACTACTAGACAGGAATGCATTGGGCAGGGAGCGGAGCAGATAATTTCGAAGGTGAAATACAGCTTTTGGCAGGCAACAAGCTGATGTCAGGCACCGTGAGCCGCGCAGGGAATGAGACAAAGTTCACGGTCACAGATGCAGGCTCAGACTGGAGCTCTCAGAGGCAGAAGGCAGGAAAAGCTTGATGGCAGAATCAGGGCCTCCTTGCCTGGACTGTAAAATGGCATAAGTGAACCATATAAAGCCGGTGGCCTTTCGTATTTAGGAATGGAATATCCGGCCCATTCATGGCGGATCTGAAAGAGGACATGTTAACGGTGGACGCACATGTATTTGCGTCTTCATAACTGGAACTGGAGGGAACATACATGTATTTATGATTCATACATGAAACCGTTGGGGTCCAAGATAGGGGACATAACTGATCATAAAAATCCATATTTCCACAATATGATGTGCACTTCAGTGGCAGTCCTGCTGAGCTCAAGGATGGAAACATCACACACCAACAAGAGGCTTTACAAAAGGTGACCAAATAGAGTGTGATACACAAATATCGTTTACTTGACACCCCTAATCCTCAACTTCATCTCCCACAGATACATGTGTGCACACATCAGGAAGGTGGGGCAGTGAAATATGTGTATGTATATTAACTCACATGTTATCACATGAGAAGCACACATGGTCTCTGATGAGATTACTTGTGTTGGTCAGAATTACAATGAGTGTAATGTGATGGTGCTCCCCCAATGCCACGTCGTGTGTGCCTCTTTCACATGGCCAGGAGCACCGTGGATCCAGCACTAAACTGTGGGCTGCTGGCCCTGTCCGCTGCACCTCCACAGACCACTGCATCGTGCTGTCCTTCAGAACCACCATATCAGCTGGTTCACCGAGGACAACACTTCTTAGGCAACAGTAAGAAAAGCAAGGACTGACAAGATGTGCCTGTGGTGGCCATCACTAGGGGAGTCAGTCACAGGGGTGGCTGTCTGTGCTGCCAGCCCACGCGCAGGAAACCCTCAAACTGTGTTCTTCCTTGGATCATCCTCTGACTCCAACTAGTGGATGTTCCCATCACCTGTAACAGGTCTTTAAGTGGGATGAAAACGTGGGGGTCTTTAAAAGAGGCATGGCCTAAAGAAGCACATCTAGGAATCCTTTCCAAGAGGGTGGAGTCTCTATAACCAAAGATGTTTGGGCAAATTTACAAGCCCCTTGCGCTGCTGGTGCATCACTTTTTGTGACCTCTTGTGATTGTTTTTGTGCAGGGAGCTGTCCCTTCCTGCACAAGAACAAGTATCCCCACAGTGCAGCCCCCCTTGCACCATGGTGCAAGCGTGCCTGTGTCAGCGCATTGCAGCCAATTGTGCGCCAGCGCAGGGGAGGGAGAGCAAAGGGATCCGTCAT
Organism: Triturus cristatus; assembly: GCF_964204655.1. Classification (NCBI taxonomy): domain Eukaryota; kingdom Metazoa; phylum Chordata; class Amphibia; order Caudata; family Salamandridae; genus Triturus; species Triturus cristatus. The sequence continues at coordinate 255,810,442 of NC_140584.1, forward strand.
GTTGTTGTAGAATTGACACATCCCTTTGCTCCCAAAGTAACGCAGCGGGCTCATTGTCTTAAAGCATGTAAACTAAAATCATGTGCTTTCCATAGGTGCCATCCAACCAAAGTTTTGTTGCCTCTATGAGCTTTCTGCTATTGCATCCAGACATATCACACAATAACAGACATGCCCCTAAAATATTCCAAAACTATTGTTTTTTTCAATGCTTGCTAGCAGTATCAGACAAATGTGTAGAAACAGTAATTTTGTTGTGGACAATTTTAATTGAAAAGTTTTCATTTCTTTAAGTACAAGACTGCGAATTAAATGGTACTGGGGTCTGTGGAAAGGCTAGTGGTCTTCAGAATGTCACATTCACTCCTATTCTCCCCATCATGCTGCTTTCTTCTGTAGCCTCTCTGTGAGACACACTCTTTTCTCTCTTTTTTTCTGAAATTCTCCATATGCCTATTCTACACAACAACTCTTTCTACTTCCACACCCTCTTTTCTCTCTCTAGTTCTGCACGCACTTCCTTGCATCTCCCTTACTTCACCATCCCCATACATACACACACCACGCACCCACTCGCCTGTAAGCACTGCATTTTCGTTCAATTTCACAGTGTCAATGATTTGACAACTGTGTACCTCCTTCACACACTGTTGCCAGAATCGAAATTACAAGTGGCATTTGTGACCATTGTTGTGTGCGATCTGCAGGGATAGAAAGGACTGAATGAGCATGTATTGTTGCCTCAGTGACCGACACTGAGAGAAACTTACATTGCCTCTCGCCTCCACTCTAGACCTCTCAAACCTGACCAGAAACTTCTCTTGAGTCACTTTAACTGATTATGTGGTTGTGGCAGAAAACGGTCCACTGTCTTTTGTGAAATTCACAGAAATTGTGTAACCATGATTCACAGAAAATGATAACGGTTTATAGAGTAAAATATAACCGTCAGGGGCATACAGTAAAACCTCGATGGAAGACTGACATGAATTCAATGCACAGATAAAACTCAGCTTATAAAAACACCCACCCACAACCTGACTCACACAAACACCCACAGACGACACCAGTTCCCAGTAGGTGCTTTTAAAGCGTAATAAGTTGCATGAGAAAGAAACTACAGAAAAATAACATCCTGAAAAATAAATACTCTTGGGAAAGTAAATTAAGTTAAATGTGAAATGTAAAAAGAAGCTTACTTGCTAACAAGGATTTGTCATCATCATCAATAAAACTCTTTTTGGTTTTTATCAAGCCATAAAAGTCACAGATAAAAACCACAATACAACATGTAACTTTTATACATAGATTTCATTAAAAAAGCAGCTTAGCAGACTTAAGGTTCATGAGGACACATCAGGAGCATCCAGATCAAGGGCCAGATGTATTAAAGGGTTTTACCCATTCTGTGTCCATGGGAAAATGGCCCCAAATCCTTTAAAATTCATTATCATTATTCAAACACAATAAAGCAATGCTCATTCAATTATATGTAAATATATAAAGATTTTGTTAAATGTTTTGGGCATGACACAGAACCCTGAGAACAAACATTTTGTTTTTTAAAGTGCAAAATGCCTTTACCCAGCGCCAAAAGAATTTCGGCCCCGACATGCAGCCTTAGAGACAGCCATTTCTTAAAGTGCATAGAGACTTTTTAAAGTGCCACAAGAGAATTAAAATCCTAAAGGAGAGAAAGATCATTTACCAACTAGCCTCCTTAAACGAATTGCAGCAGAGATAAATCTAGGTATCATTTCACAGGTATATTCTGTTCGAAGCAGCTGAAGGTGGAATAGAGCTGGCCTGCATTTTCTAATATTCAACAACCTTAAAAGTGGTAAAAATGAATTCCCTGCGTGGAATGTCATAGAGCTGACAAAAAACAGAAAATGTATGATATTCTGACATGAGATACGGTCACAGGGGCAAAGAATCAAATGGGCATCCTGATATGTTTCACTAGGGTACGACACCAGAAAGGGAGCAATGCTAAGTCTAAATCTTTAAAGATAAAACATTTTAGACTGACTAAAAGGGTATAAAAGATATGGCTCAGTTCCGTCATTGATGACCAAGGCTAAATATTCGGCTACATGCTTTTTACTAGCCTTCAGGGATTCCCTACGATCCATTAAAGAATGACAAAATTCTCTCTTAAATTGGGTTTTTATAACAGAGATAATAAGATAAGGGTTAGTAAAACAGTCCTGCCTCCCTACCTGTGCCGACTAGGTCTTAACATAACCAAACCATGGTATTCTATGTGCATGGTCACACTTTGAGCAGTCCTAAATTATTGCTCGATTAAGGGCCAGTTCTTAATTTGCCCAGAACAAGCGCCAGAACATAATTAGGACAATTTGTATTAGATCTACCAGAGGAATTTGCCCCAATTCCTTAAAACAAATAATGGAAGGCAGGCGGGGAGACATAGATCTTCTGAAAAAAACATTTTCAATAGTTTGTATCATTGATAAGTTACAGAAACCCAAAACCCCAGCCCCTTACAAAGTCACAGCACAACACCGGGTATTATAGATGTTGACGAGGGTCTTAATTGGTTTAGACCCAAGCTTCCTGCTGAACCTGAATAGGGCTTCAAGCGTTTTTTCGAAGCTCCTTCTCCTTACTTCTACGATATGGGCCCATAATCCTTTTTGATTAAAAGGAATGCCTAGATAGGAGAAATTTGAGACCTGAGATAATTTTTAATTATTAATATTAAAGGATTTGTACAATTTGTTTCTCTGTAAAGGTAAGGACAGAATATAGGGCCCAATACAGACACTGTTCAATATCTTTTTGTAACTCCTGCCGAGTCTTGGACCTTGAGGGACCCGCCCATGTAGGACCTCAATCTGGGAGACAGGAATTCGTTTACCATGCTCCACATCCACCCACTACTTCACAAGAATAATTGAACTACGGTTTATGGTGGACACAACATTAATATTTACATTATTTGGCAGAGATTTTAGTGCACCAGTTAATCTTGAATCCGAGCTGTCTATACTGATGCGCTTTGGTGGTAATGGTATCAACTAACACATAACTCTTCCTCTGACACTGTGAGGTTTAAACCATACTGCTGTGTTTTTATGTAGCGGGTCAGTCTAGCAGGTGATATGAGAGTGTGTGCTTGGTGTGCGTGCTTGCAGTGACTCGTTCACATTTAAAGTCCACCAAGTTGTTGCTTATGTTTAAGCTCCAGTATTGGTATTCGTTCATGAATTGTTATTCACTGTATTCATTCTTGTCTTGACTGAGTTAACTATCCACCTGTCCCACAGTCAACCCTGTTGCAATGCCCACCATTTTTCTATCTCGCCCAGGCAGCGTTTGTGCTGTTTCTTCAAGACATACTGTATCTAGGATATGGGCTTGAAAAAGCACCCATCTTTTTCATTGGTTTGCTGTTGCTGTCCTTTATAAATGCTAGCTTTTCATTGGTGAATACACTTGGTAGTCACTCCTTTTGAAATTATGTATCCTCCCATGAGAACTGCCCCTCTTACATGTGTTCTGAATGTTCAGGTCATTTATACTTGGAGAGAACTCTTTTTTAGTTGGTCTGCTTCTTTGCTCTTTAACTGTTCTGTTAACTTGTGCAGTGAAACTTCTATTGCATCATTTGCTTGCTGTCTCTTTATCTCCTGTGCCTCCCCCTCACCCCTCCCACAACACTGCTTTGGTTGCTTCATATCCCTTAATCGCCCATGCCTCCCCTCACCACTCCCACAACACTCTTCCCAGGTCCCCACCTTCCCTCTGAGGCCACTGCTGTTTTTGTTACTTTACAAAGGCGTTTATTTATAGTGCAACCCCAGCAATGGGCTTGGGGAAATTAAACAATCAGCCCATTATCACAGGATGATGAGCCTGACAGCAAACTCGAACCGTCGGCAGATCTCACCCTTGCACCATATCCTTTGCCTAGCCATGGTACAGGGCACAGTACCATATGTGGCCAAAAGAAGTCCTAAAGAACACCTAGTGACAGCCTGTAGTACTGCACCCTCACAACACTGCTTGTCTTCTGTGCGTTGCCTTTACGTTTTGCCTGCAGATGGCGATGCTCCGGTGCAGACCTTCTTGCCTGAGAAGCTTCTCCTCCTCCTCTACCCATCGGTTGCCCCTGGAGCTCATAGTAAATATCATACTGTGTATCAGGTGCTCAAACAAAACAGCATAGCAACTGGCCACATGTACCACAGCGGCAGCTACATCTAGGGCACCGCCATTACATGTCCCTGCCTTGCTGCAGTCAATACAAAGAAGAAACCTGCTGAACACCACGCACACACTGCAACCGGTTCAACAAACCCACTTAGAGCACCCACGAGCATCACAGCGCAGAGGTAAAGCCTGCAATATCGCCAGAACCCATTAGCCGGAATAAGGCTCTCTGATTTGCCCACCCATCGTAGCGGTTGTTGAAGTTTTCACCTGCTGTTTCATGCCTGGAAAGGCATGCTCCCCCAGTTTATTTAATAGTGAAAGGGGTGCTCTATATTACAACAGGTCCGTTTCTTGATTCCCGCCAACGTTGGTTGTAAAATGTAGACGACGTTTGCAATGACTTAATTATTCTGAGTCAGAATTCTCTGTAAATAAATTCCTTCTGTTTTTTGAGGCACAACAGGTACCTTATCCAGTACACATCTTAATGAATGCAAGTATTTGTGTTTTTTTTTATGTGTGACACAATTTATGTATCTTCTAGTATACATGTATATATGAATATATAGTCAGTTTGCCCACCCATGCTCCACAGCTTAGCCGCTTTGAAACTACTGACAATAAATCATGCTACATTGGCTAATTTGTGACTCACTTGTGACTTTGTAGGTGCATGTCAACATACGTGAGTCAGCACGTTGTTTTGCATCGCAATAGTATATTTGTAAAGCATGACAACACAGGGTGACGCCAGAATATAATCAGTAGCTTTATGAGCAGCTTCACCCCGACAATGCTTTATACAAGAGTCCCCCGCCGCCAGCGTGTAACTCCACCTTTCTCTAAGTCTCTTTCACTCTTTACCTCATTTTCTCTCTCTTCACTCTACCTCTCACTTATATAAGCAAATAACTCTATCTCTATATACCATCTCGATCTCCCTTTCTATCCCTCTCGCACTCGCAAGTAAAACACATTTCCAATTCAAAGCCAATAACTCTAACTCTAAAAAATGCAAGACCTATTGCATTGCAAATGCTTGTTATTCCATGGTGGTGGACTTTTAAAAAAACTATCTCTATTTGCTCTTTGACAACCGGCAAAAACACACTGCAACCGGAATGCAAACATTTCTTTATGAGGGCAATATTTGCAGTAGAAAAAGTTGTATAAAAAGCAAAGTCTACTTTCCCATGACCGGCCTCTTCTTATGCTTGAGGCCTTGAACCTGCAGGCTGCTGCTAGGGGTTTACATGTCTAACTAGACCTGAAAGCCTGGTATCTTTACATTGTTAATCATAGCCAATCTACTCAGCCCTAGCAACAATGAATTAATAAATTATGTCATGGATATAAAGACAAAGAACCTTTTTCAAACTTGCCAGAAATTGGGGCATTCTCCCAAACAAAGCCGTTTTTGACTTTCTCTGAGACGTCTACTGGGACATTCAAGTGTATTACATTACAGAAAGGTGAGCCGGGCGAGTGACTCCTCGTTGCATAAGTGTTTTGAAGTGACTATCACCAGGTACACAAGGAGTGGCTCTCCTGACAGACATTCTGCTGACTCAGTGTTTGTCTCTCTCGCACTCATGAAGGCGTGACAGGAAAACAAGTTCACCGTCCTCACCGGGCTGTGAGATTCTTCAGTGGAGGACGGGCTGGGCAACCGAACTCACAACGAGGCCCAAAAGATCCGAGAAGAGTTCACTGACTACCCTGATGAACGCAGCAAAAAATAAACACAACCTCAAGCAGTACAGGAAACGTTTCGGCATGAAACAACCTGAACACTCAACAGGGAAAGAAAACAGATGTACCCGTTGCTCATTTCGAAAAGAGGAACAAAGCTTTCTTGAAAAATAATCAGACTATAACCTGTTACCCTTCCAAAAAACGGAACAGTATTTATAATAAACATGTGAGTCAACAAGCAAACAGACAACCACTGGAGGGCTCAATCAATAAACATACAAATGAACTGTTACTGCGCCCACATCTGATTCCAGGAAACCCAGATGTGGACTCATTTACAATGTGTCCAAAATAAATAAAGAACATGCAAGACGCTCATAACCCTGGGCTCTGGTACTTTGTCTAAAAATATGTCTGGCTGTGTAGAAATCATTTTAAAGCTACTGGTAAAGAAAAAATCCAGGTGCATATGCATACCACAGATCTGCATGTAATTGGACCAAAGGGAAGCAATTCCCTCAGCTATATGTCAAGGACTCTACCTGTGTGCGGACAAGGCTTGGTGACAGGGTATGTGTGAGCTGAGCTCAGGAGAAGGCGAGATAGTAGGGGGTACTTGCTCTCTGCAGAGATAAGGGTTTTTAGAAGACCAAGAACAATACCTGAAATCTGGGAAGAAAAGTAAAACAGAAAGTGACAACTGGAGCAGGTTGGAACAGGCTGTGATCAGGGAACTGGAAGCCTGCAAAGGGAAACTAGTAAAGTCAATACCCTTATAACAAGATGGTACAGGCTGGAAAACTATAGGCAAACTATCTAAAAAGACAGTTTTCATGCTCCTGGGAAAGTGATCTTTCTGTGAGGTGAAAAGTTCTTACAGGAAGGCAAGGACCAGATTAATCTGAGTTCAGGGAGACACCCAGCAGCTGATATCAGGAGAGAGCGCTGGGTGGATCTGTGCCAAAGGCACAAGCCACAGAATCTAAGTGACAACCTTGATAGTAATGATAATCTAGATCACAACACAAACACAAGAAAATACAAGAGTTAGAAAAACAGGGAACACAGAAACTGGAACTGTGATCAGGGAAAAACAGGACTGGAATTAAGACCAAGAACAGGATTGGAATACTCTGAAATGTCGATACTGGAAACAAGAGTGGAAATCTGCAAATTAACTAGGACAGGAATATGCAGAAAGAACAGGGACACAGAACACAAGGCAAGGAATCTGCATATGCAAGACAGGTCAGAAAGTGTGCAGTCCAAACTGAGGACAGGTAGGCTAGACGAGCCAGAAAACGGGTACAAATACCTAAGTAGAAAAGGAAAATAGAATCAAGTAACAAAGCAGAAATCAACAAGCAAAACAACTGGAAATATGGCAGCAGGATCATGATAGAGCATGACTTCACACTGAATTCACAGGGCTGTATTAGGTGGAAGAGCACAGCGGCAGGGAGAGAGCCAGGTGCAAGGAACACACCGAGTGCAAGGAGTCAGGAAACCACCAACAAAAGGACAGATTTACTGAGACTTGGGAAGGAAAAGACAAGGAAATCATAATGCACAAGGCAGGAAACAAGGAAGCCTGGAACAAAGTGTGAGGCAGAGACAAGAGAGTGAACATTCTAGAAGACAGGTGTTGAAGGATCAGAATGGCCGTTGGATCAAGGAACAAAGGCTACAGAACAAAGATCCACCGCCATGACGTCATATAGGTAGGGGGACCAACAAGGACTATGACACTTCAGAATTTTGATGTGGAAACCTGCATTGGACTGTGATGTGGAGATAGGAGTGCAAGGTATAGAATAGTGTAAGGGCATGTACTGGTGTAAAAAAAAGACCACACAGGGCCCTCATGAGCGCCACCTAGTGGGCGTATGGCAGAATCCTGACACTATGTTTGTGGAATTTACACAAATGCTCACAAGGAGGAGTAAACATCTGAATGGAATTCTTGAAACATGAGCATGCACATCGACAATTGGCAAACTTGTACATGGCATTTCCCCGATATGTTGTTATTTACCAGTAACATACACTTGAAAAACGTTAGGGCAACAAACAAAGATGGCACAGCATTGCACCAATCTGTTTTTGGCTCAACTGAAACTCAACTACCTTACAGCCTACCACATCAGATCTATAATGTATTTCCATTACATTGATGACAAACTACTAATTCACATACTAATATATCCAATTAATTCTAAAATGAATAGCACTGCACAACGTTTCTCAACAATTTCATTGAATTCCATCCAAGCAACATTACACTGCAAATTCCTTCAAATAAATTAATTTTAGACACCACCATCAGTATAGATATGAACAGAAAATTAGTTTACATCCAGCAAATTACAGATAGGCTGCTATACATAGACATTGCAATAAACCTAATGTCGTCAAGGAAGAACTTTACATCATAGTCACAACCACAGGATTGGGAATGCATGTCTGCAGAAAGGAAAAGATTGTATTTTGTCAAATTGCTTGAAAACTGGCTCTTGTGCTTCATTCGTGACGGTGTTTGGATGGTGGTGGCACCAGCACTTGGTTTAGAGAACTGGGAGTTATTTTTCATCATCAGACTTTGACCCAGTGCAGGAGAGAGAAAGGCAAAAGAGAGAGAAAGAGTAAGGAAGGGAACAAAGAGACAAGAGGTGAAGGGAAGTGGAAGAAAGAGGCAAGGGGTTGAATAAAGGGCAAACAGCTTTGATATTAGGCCACCTGGCATTCGGCAACAATCACAATGAGATTTTAAGCAAACTTTAGGCACCTACGCTTATTTCTTTCAGAAAAATAATGACTGACTAGCTCAGACACTGTCCCCTATCCTAGCACCTGCATCATTTTGCTTATAAAAGTCCTTTGCAGCCAAAAAGAATGCAAGCAAGACAACATCTCATATTAATTAGAAGAAAAAACATATACACACAATCTCCTGATTCAAACTGTTTGTTCTATACTAACAGAAAAATGTATACTATGTACAACTTGACATGGTCACCTTTGATCATGCCACTTGCCTTCAGAATCAACTTTACAGATTGAGTTTGCATGATAAAGATAATAATCTTCAAATTAATACTGAAAAGACAAATGTAATGTTGTGTGGACGATATACGTTCAGTAGCGGCTCCTCGTGGGAGTGGTGTGGGGCGGTGAGGCGGGGCAGAGTGCAGTAGCGGTCCGTGGATGGAGTTCCGTGGGGCGGTGAGGCAGGGCGGGGAAATGTAAACACCGGAATATGGATGAACGGAGGTAAGTACACATTTAAATAAATAAATCGAATTTCGTTGCGCGCGCTGCATCGCATTTTGCGATGCAGCGCACGCAAAGGAATTCGTTTTATTTATTTATTTAGTTACTTATCTCCGTGCGGCCGTAAGCCGTAGATTTCCTACCCCCACCCTGCCCCTCCCCCGCACCGCCCCGCACCACTCCCGCAAGGAGCCGCTATTGGCGCCGATATAAAATTGGCAAGTAGAAGATATTGACCCTGGGTGTAGGTCTATGAGTATAACAGCAATATACCTCACTGCAGACAGTTATTCCTGCCATCAAGAGCCCTTTACCGAAGTTATAGGCCTGAGCCCAAGTGAGGACTCATAACAGGGAAGAGAGAGCCTTTACGAACAGGCATAGATCAAGCCAAAAAGCCTGTAATTCTATCGTGGGTAGGAATTGGTAAATGAAACAGAGAGAAACCAAATAACAAACCTATGAATTTTGGAGCATAATGTCTATATCAGCCATTATTGGCCCTATGCCACTCTTTTGCTTTTAATAGTGTTCCCAATATTTGAGTGTCCTAATACAAGTAGCTCCATCACACGACTGGGATCACATGATGATGAAATCTATGTCAAATGTTATAACAGCACTTTGGGCATTCCAACATCTGCATTGGATTAGAGAAATCTTAAACTAAAACTACACTAATCTTCACACAACCTTCCAAAGGTATATATTTGTGGGTGGAAGAACGTTTAATGGCATTACAAAAATAATGAATAAAGCCACTGGTCAGCCTTAGTGCTGCCCCAAATGTCTAAATAAACCCCAGAACCCTAGCAGATACCTGCAACCCCACTGACGAAGCCCTATAAAGCTGAAACCAGTCTGGGGTCGCTTGTGCTACAGTTCAGCAGCCGCGGTCGCTGCAGGCATGAGCGGTGGGGTGGTGGGGCCGGCTGGGGGGGGAGATTTCGAGAGACGACTACGAGAGAAAATTAAATAAATAATTATTTTAATCTTGTGGTCGTCTTTCGAAATCCTCCCCAGCCGGCCCCACTGCTCTTACCTGCAGCGGCCGCGGCTGCAGTTCAGGTGGCCTTGCATTTTAGACCGAAGTATTCCTATTGAAGAAGGAGCAAGGCTGTTTATTAAATGGAGATTCCAGTTTCTGTAGTGGGAGGGTGAGCAAAAATGATGGACTGGAATGCAGCACAGAGTTATTACCAGTAGCTGAGATTAATTAAAGCATTCTACCCATCACTTTTTTGTTTCTATCAGTATGATGATCTACCTAAAACCAATATGGCCTGATATGAGACCCCTCTGTCACGGAATCACGCTTTAGCCTACTGATGAGATTTAAAAGCAGTGCGTGAGGTGAATCTGGGCCCCTCGCAAAAACAAAAATATAAAAACACGTCTGTGAAAGGCTAAATGAATAATATTTATTTAGAAAATAAAGAACACATTGGCATACCAGCCCTGTGATTTATTTGAATGTGGATGTGCATAAACAAAATGCTGTCACTAACAGACAGGGGAGCAAATAGCTGAACTGGGTGCTCCATTGCCCCAGGCCGTATGCTGTGGTGGGCGGAAGCAAAATGTGAATGACAAAGTAACAGGCAAGTGGATGAATACTGCTGACCCTAAGCTCTTCTAGATAAAGCTGTCTCTTTGGAAGTGAATGTGTCTGCGATTACTAGGCCAATTTGTCTTTTTGTGTATGTGGATTTGGTGTTGGGTTTGGTCTTTGTGAATTGTTAAAAGTTTGTTTTCATTGTCTTTATATATATTTTAGATCACCTATCTATGTATACATGTTTTTGACATGATTGCAGCCCTGAAGAAGCCTATGTATTGGGCGAAACGCATTGGCTACACATTTTTGTCTATCTCTGAGAAAAAAAGAATAATTAAAAAGAAAAATTCAAGCATTAATTGATTTCTGTTATGCTTCAGTGTAGACTCTGGATACTCTTGACGACTTCATAGCTTCTATTTGCCTCTCATTTTTTATGTCGCAATATGTTTAATGTATGAATAATTTGGCAGCTGGTCATTTGAGGTGGGCAATGATCAGTTGGTGTTAAATGTGTTATTATCTTAGGTGGTGCAGTGAATAAGTTCCCTAGCTGCCAACAATTTTTCACTTTGGAAGATGTTAGTTGATGTGCAAGATGAAATGCATTAAAATTCTGGTTTTCAGGTCGGAGAGTAAAATGAGAAGGAGAAGCATCCAATCTCATTGTAAGCTCATCAATCTAAGATGGGTTTTCTCACCAATATAATGGAAAAACTCCGAGGCTCAGCACTCACTGGGTTTGTGTTGTGCATCTCACACTTTTTATCCTATATGCACTGCACCCTTCGAATATGTCTGAGCAATTCTGTTGCACATGCAGGGAAGCCTTGAGCTTTTTTTCTTCTCAGGTGATACAACACACGCAGTACGAAGTTCTCCTTTTGCATAACTTCAACAAAGATGACTCAGGAAGTAAACAATTCCACTGGAGGTTACTTTGCCTATGGCGTAGAAGAGTTGCCACATTTCAATGGGCAGCGATACCTGTGCCCACACTTAAGTGTTTGCTGGCACTTGCATTCCTGGATTCTGAGTGAAACCTAATGGCCTGGTGCCACACACCAAGGAATGCCAGCGCGCGCTCTCTGACGTCGGGTGTGGCATTCCTTACATTGCCTGCATTTCTATGGTGAATATTTGTAATCATAATTATGAAAGACGTCGAGGCAAGCCTCATCTACATGGTACGAGCACGGCTAATAGAACTGGCATCGCCAGTCAGTACACGAGACGTTAACGGAACATTGCTCCACGCGATGCATGGTTGCATGAGCAAGCTGGGTCGATGACGCTGTAAAGACCGTTTTCTCCTTAGATATTATAAGGCTTTAAGAATTTGGAACAATAAATCCGAGGAAAGGAAGAGGAGAGGAGGTGTTATCTGCCGAGCAGGAAAGAAAGAACGTTCCCGGAATTCTATAGTAGTTAAACGCTTGGTACTCAGGGCGACTCCTCATTTGCATATATTTGCATACCTTTTCAAAAAGCCAGGCAAATTGAACAGTTTGGAAGCGAGATGGCGAAAGCAGCCATGCTGAATTTTCACGAGAAAAGGTCCTATTAATATGATACACTTCAGATTTGGTTGAGTTAGAGGAAATACTTATTTTTGCTTCCACTTCTTATTTCTCATATAAATGTCAGTTACTTGCAATTTTTATGACAGAATGCCACATGTCATGGAACACTCGTAGGCCTATGAAGGGCAATGTCACATCGCTGTGTAATGCCAGGCATGCAGCAGGCATTATGGGATATGGAACGCGAGAATGCACGTGACTCGCACAGGGAGACACTAAGAACTAGAATATACATGACTCGCACATGGGGTAGGGTGACCAGGTCATAAAAACAAAACAAAAAAACTGGGACATTTCACAAACATAGGAGCAGGACAACAATTGTTTATCAACCAAGAAACTGTTTGACTGGACTGGCAGCACTCACCAACATGGAAAACTTAGGGGCATAATATCAAGGACGGCGTTAAAATTATCGCTGCTTTAATGGCAATATGCCGCAGAGAATTCCAATAGAAGCCCAGGTTCTGGTGTCAAGCCCATTATCGCCGCTTTAGCGACAGTTTCCTGCTTCTAAAGCGGCGATAATTTTAACGCCGTTCTTGATAATATGCCCCTTAGATTGTGTTAATGAAATTGCTTTCTGAGAAGAGCAGCTAACTGATCTTTCATAGGAACAGGTGTAAACCTGCCTCCCGCTGTGATCAGCTGACCATCCCCGAAAACTGGGACGTTTGTTGAATTTACTGAACTCTGCTGGGGCAGGTGCGCAAAACGGGGACTGTCCCAACCAATGCAAGCTGCATGGCCAGGGGGCAGGGAGACACTAAGGCAGAGAATACAAGAGGGTCGCACACAGGTTTAGGGAGACACCGACAAGGAGATGGAAAATATATACAACTCACACACTGTGACAAGATTACACGTGACTCGAACACTGGTGCACGACAACCTTGAAACAGAGAATACAGATGACTCACTAAATGGGAGAAAGACAGTGACACTGACATCTAAATTACACACCTCGAACACTGGGACAGGGGCTACAGACACTGAGATCAAGAATGCAACTGACTCACTCACTGGGACAGAGTGACACTGACATGCAGATACATGGAACTTACACACTGGCACAGGGGGACATCAACACAAAGGTCGACGAAAATGCTCGTGACTCACACAGTAGGACAGGGTGACACTTGGAGAACACAGATGACTCATACTTACGTTGTGTCCGGACAATTACCAGAGGTTTCCTTTAGCATTTAACCTGCGGTATTGACATGAGTGACATATGCACCTGTCAAATAGATGTGAGACAATCATTAGCTCATAACATACTCCATAGCCGACTCTATAAGAAATCCAGAAAAGCAAACTTTTGCTGCCAAGGAGGCTGGACAAAATGATACTCTTCTAACAGTGGGATCAGCATCTGCTATCACAGAGGAAGACGTCTTGCACCTATGCCAAAACTTGAAATCTCATTTAAGTTGCTGGAAGCCTAAGGTACGGTTGGAAGTCCTAGAACCAGCAGTGGTTTCACTAAAATGTACTTGATTAGAGTTGGCAAAAGATTCGACAGACGACTAGGAGGAAAAATGAAATATATAATTTATGTTCCTTCCTCGTCATTTGTCAAAATATCCCCCCACTGCTTTTACCTGCATGGGCGGCGACTGACGTCCACTCCCATTGTCTGCCACGAGGACTCACAACCCCACCCCATTCCCACGCGGCAGACCAGGGTGTGTCCTGTGCATCACTCCGATGACCCGGGCAGTTACAATTTAGTAGTGTCCTGAAGGTAACTCAGACCTGCAGATGTTTGCATCATCAGAAAGGTCAGAAATGGAGGTCGATTATCCTTCTGACGAGAGCATACGGGCATTAGTCCCCAGTAGGTGTCCAATTGTTCCTGGCAGTAGGCAGCATCCCACAGCCAGCGGCCTACAAGAGGCACCAGACACCCACTGCAGTGGATGGCCACCCTATGCTTGGCCAGCAGTAAGAGGATAGCCATGAGTTTACTCACCCCAGGGGGAGGTTTTTCACATAGTCGAGCAAAGTCACCACTGGTATCCTCTTGGGTGCAAAATACATAATCAATACAATAGTATCGGACACCTCAGACCAAAAGCACGCCACCCCGAGACACTTCCACCACAGGTGCAGAAAAGTGGCCTCAGACGCAGCACATCGCTGGCAATGCGTCTCCGTGACTAAGCCCATCTTGTGGGTACGATATACTCTATTCAAATGTTTAAAATGTAGGAGGTAAAGTGTTAGAAATGAGGTTCCTGGTTAACTGAGGTATCTACCCAGGCCAGACAGGAACCACCCCACTTCTCAGGGTATGTGAAGTACACACTAAAGGTTTACCTGTTCTCACCCTCGGGTAGCTTGACACAGAGCAGTCAGGCTAAACTTAAAAGGCAATGTTTAAAGTATTTGTGCAACACATCACACAGTAATACAGTGAAAACACCAAAGAAAGAATCCACACAGAGTTAGGAAACAGTATTTCCTTTACTCTGTAAAACAAGACCAAAATGACAAAAATTTCATTTAGAATCTCAAGATATAAACTTTGTAAAGTATAACGATAACCACAGTGTTTAAATCAAATGTAATTAGTAGTTTTCACTGGCACAGATCCCAGGTGGGATCAATAGATATGTCTCTTCAAAGTTCCCCTATGCCACGGCAACTAAAAGGCACCAGAACTGAGAAACTCGGCAGGTCTCTCAGATTGGTGCAATTAAAAGATTTCAGCCACTCACAATAGCATGCAATAGGAACCTCAAGGGTCCTGGGTCCACAGAGTACCTTTCGCTGGCGAGGTCGTCAGTCTCAGATTCAGGCACCCATGTTGGTTTCTGTGCAGTGTTATCCTTGACTCTGCAACGCATGGGGAAAGGAAGGTGGGGCTCGGGTGCAACACGCTGCTCTTGATCCGGACTCCACTGGCATAGGGGTTGCCCCGGAAACACTTGGGGAAAGGAATGCAGTGATCATGAGCAATGTGTTTTTCTTCGTCTGGGCTTCTACGCTACTCAGAATGAAGTGCAGCTTCTGGGATCCATGGAGCACAGAACTCAACTGCAGATCAGGTCAAGCGCTACTCTTGATGAATGGAGCGCTGCGGTCCGCCGACAGTCTGGGTAGGAGTCACTGCCTTTGGAAGTGTCAAGCACTGATTTTTGCAGGGCTCAGCTGCTAGACTCATGGATGGCAGAGTCCGGAAGACATATAGATGACAATGAGGTCTTTGATGGCCCTGAGGCTTCATGAACAGGGGCAAGCCCCCAAGCCCTTGGAGTTACTTCAGCTTCTTCTAGTGGTTGTAGGGATAAGATTCAGTCCTTCTCACTGACCACGCAAGAGGTAGCAGGTCAACACAGCAAAGCAAGTAGAAAAATGTCAGTCTCTCCTACAGCTCAGCAATCAGCAGGCAGTAGCCCAACACAGGAAAGCAGTTAGAAACGTGGCAGTTCCTCGTGCAGCACAGCTCATCTTCCTGGCAGAGTCTCCTCAGGTCCCAGCAGTGAGCTGAGGACATGGTGTCAGAGGTCCAGTATTATACCAATTTTCGCCTTTTAAGTAGGGACATTTCAAAGAAAGGTCTTTTTGTTGTGGCCAAGATCCTGCCCTTTCCTGCCCTGGCTCCAGACTCATGTTACGTTATGTTATGTTAGCGTATTTGTAAAGCGCATGGCTGCCCCAGCAACAAGGCGTCCTAGCGCTAGTGTTGACCACAAAGTGAGGAGATAGAAAGGGGGGATTAGCATTGGGAGATGAGCCAGGTCTTCACCAGCCTTCTGAAGGTAAAGTGGTCAGAGCAGCTTTGGATATGGGTGGGGAGGGAGTTCCAGAGGGCGGGAGCCAGCAGTTTGAAAGATCAACCGTCCGCTCTGGCCCTCCATATCCGGGGGACTCTGGCCAGATGACGATCTGCAGAGCACAGAGCACGTGTGGGTACGTAGTGGGAACATAGATCACTCAAGATTTTTGGGCCAGTACCCATAAGGATTTTATGGGTGATACACAGCGTCTTGAAGCGCACTCTCTGTTCTAGAGGAAGCCAGTGCAGGCAACAGAGGAGTCTGGAGACATGACAGTATTTGGGGAGAGCAAAGATAGCGCAAGCACCCACATTCTGAACGTGCTGCAATCTTTTAATAGCGGATTTAGTTGCTCCCAGAAATAGCACGTTGCAGTAGTCCAATCTGGCAAGGACTGAAGATTGGATGATCAGCTGCTGGGTCTTAGAGTCAAAGAGACCTAGTATTGGTATAAGGCCTCGCAGAAGACCGAAACATTTCCCTGCCACTGATTTGGCTTGGACCTCAAAGGTAAGTTCACTGTCCATCATTATACCTAGGTTCTTCACCACAGGTTTGGGTATGGGGGCACTCCAAGAGCAGGAGGCCACCACTCATTGGCCCAGAGGTGTGAATCCCTGCCTACAGAAGGATCTCGGATTTGGCCGAATTTAGCTGCAAATAGTTGGCGGCCATCCACTCCGAGATGACAGTTCGATCCTGCCTAAATTTTAACGCACCCTGACTAGGGTTGTTAGAAAAGGCGATCACCAGCTGGGTGTCATCTGCGTACGACACCAGGGAGATGCCCCAGGCCTTGGCCAGCAGAGCCAGCGGTCTCACATAGACATTGACTAAGGTAGGGCTCAATGGTTACCCCTGGAGTACCCCACAACGTAAAGGGTGAGTGAAGGAGTGGAAAGGGGGGGGCAGTGATTTGAAAGTGGCATTTTCAAGCCTGCACTTTAAAACCAACTTCACTAAAAGATGTTTTAAATAGAGAGTCCAGAGACACCAAACTTACTTTTCCTATATTTTCCCAATTTAAAGTTACCTTTGTAACAGGTTACAAGACAGCTCCAATGTTACCCTTTGGGAGAATTAGGTCGTGCAGTAGTGAAATACGAATTTAAGAGTATTTCACTACAAAATGTTTGGAGTGACCTTGCAAAAAGGACCATCTCCAACACGAAGTATATAATTTGGCGAAAGGTCTTTTGATTGCGCACAGCAGTAGCACCACTGCTCCTCACTAATAGGGACAGGAGTACATATTGGCCTGTTCTCCTTCATCGAAGCATAAAGCCTGGCAATGAGCATGCACTGAGATGGATTGGTGATCATCATTTTCAGAACTAAAAACATCGGGGGAGGGTTCTCGGAAGGTGTCATGCATAGAGTGCAATGTCTCCTGCAGTTGATGGTAGGTGAGCAAATCTAATGAGGAGGAATCAGGTCCTTCCAAAACACGTTGTGGGGGAATAAACTTCCCTTTGGGGTACACATCCCCAAAGGATGAAAGCCACAGTTGATATATGCGTCTGAGAGTGCCAGCATCTGCAGTCGCACGGATCAAGGGATGACAACCTAGGGGCACCGCGGGTGCATACATGCGGCTCAGTAGTGTCCTGCAGCAGAGCCCATCCCACGCTTAGACCGTGCAAGTTACAGTATCAATATGGGCCTGAGGGTACTGAGGAGGGTGGTACAGAGCAGCTATCAGGGCGCAAGGAGCATCAATGTCATGCTCCAGCGCTGTGTGGGGCTGAAACTGTGAGGCTAGAACCACTAGTAGGCACAGTGCGCGTGAGCATAGTAGAAGTAAAGATCCATGTCCGGGTCACAAAGACCGCCTTATGCAAAGGCAATTGTCAACACCTTCCACACCAACCGAGGTTGGCTGCCTGCCAACAAGAACCCAATCATGAGCAATCTAAGCTGCCTAAGAGAGTGAGCTGGCAGTGGAAGGTTAATGAACAACTATAGTAACTTGGTGAGGACTACCAATTTGGGTATAGCAATCCTCCCCATTAGCGACAATGCCAGTCTCTTCCACGCCGTACCTTTGTTGTCCAGCTAAGTCATTAGTCTCCCATAATCTACCCACTACAGCTCGTCCAATTTCTGACTGAGCCAGACCTGAAATAGCTCACTGGTTCCCCTGCCCATGTAGGAGGATACTCCAAGTCAAAGGGTTGTATTGCGTTCATAAGCGGGAGTATAATAGACTTGGTCCAATTATTGTTGATATCAGTGTAACCACCAAACTGAACTAGTTCACGAATAAGAGGATCAATGTTAATCTGGGTGTCTCAGATATAAAGTGTAACATCATCTGCATACATAGAGACCAGAATCTTCCTTGGGGTAACTGTGAGCCCCCGTGGTAGTGTTGTTGCCACAGCTGGGCAGCAAGGGGCTCCATCGCAGCGGCAAAGAGAATGGGTGACTGGGGGCAACCCTGCCGCATCCCTCTGGTGACGTCCAAAGGGGTAGTAATTAAACCATCAACACAGACACAAACCACAGGTTTGGCATAAGGTAATTTAATAAGGCGCAGAAAGGTGTCACCAATCCCAACTCGAGTCAGGAGATGGAAAAAATAAAGACACTCCAGTGAGTCAAACGTCTTAGTGGTATCAAGAAAAATCCACCGCCACACTGAGGTGGGGGTCTACTGTGTGCAGAAGAGCAAAAAGGCTGCACAAGTTATGAGCTGTGGAGTGGCCGGGCATTAAGCCCGACTCATCCGGGTGGACGATATTAGGCAGCAGGGGGAGGAGTCGGGAGGCAATCAATTTAGCCATATTTTATTGTCCATGTTAATCATGGAAATTAGTTTATTGAGTCGCAGCACTGGGGGGTTTATCAGGTTTCAGAATAGTGACTATAAGCAGCTCTCGTAGGGAGGGCGCCAGCCCACCACCCAACAGGGACTCTTTATACATGGCTAAGAGATTAGGAGCTACAAGAGGAGCATACACTTTAAAAAAGGAAGCTGTAAGGCAGTCCGTACATGCCTTATCGTCAAGCAAACCAATAATAACCTGCACAACATCCTCCACCATGAATGTTTCATTGAGGAACCGGTGGTGCCCATGGTTCAACCAGAGCACATGGACAGTGTCCAAGTAGGAGGTCAGGTCTGAAGGAGCGTGAGGCAATGTGGAGGAGTACAATTTAGTGTAAAATGTGGTCATTGCATGCTGTATGGCCTTGACATTCATGTGTGCAATCTGCTTGTCATCTATGAGTTCTACTATATGGTTACTTGTCCAGGGTATACAAAGCAGTCCTGCTAGTGTCCGACCTAATATATCCCTTTCCCCATATCGTCAAGCTACTGCCTCTTTCCCAAGGAAGTGCGTCTCATGGGCTGATGCCTCATTATAGTCTCAGAGCTTGCCCATGAAAGATGCCAGTACTGTTGCATTATTAATAGCAAAGAATTGAAGTTCTAAAGTGCGAATATTCACCTTTATACACGCAAGATCCTCCCTTAGCATCCTAAGTAGGCCAGCCTTTTTGGCTATGCATGCACCTCGAATCACTACTTACTACTTTAAATGCCTCCCAGAGCGTGGAAGGGAAGTTGACGCTTTATGCTGAAAATACTCACTGACTGCCACCTTAATGGCAACGATAAAGACTTGATCCCTGAGTGCATTTAGGGGAACCCCCAGTAAAATGCACACGAGGCAGAAGCCAGGGGTGTTAACTCCAAAAGTACAGGGACATGGTTGGACAACATCCTAGGGAGGTGGCCAGCAATGGTGGTCCATAATACTATATCTCTGGTCATAAGCCAGTAATCTATCCTGCACCAGGTGTTATAGGTGGATGTTATAAAGGTACCCTCCATCTAAATGCATGCAACGAATGGCAAATTGCTCCGAGGTTAATGTCATCAATGAGTGTGTGTAGCAAAGCTGCGGCCCCCGGGTGTGGGCGACTAGAGTCACTTGACCTATTGTTACGCATGCTCAGAACTATGGTAAAGACTCCCCCCACAGCACTGCTCTCGAACTCATGGTTTCTACTAGTAGCCAAACTAATGCAAAGAAAAGGGGGTCATCCGCATTCAGGCCGTATACTGAAATCGTGATCAATGGGTATTCCTGAAATGCACGAGTCAATATAACAAACCTGCCCTGTGTGTCGCACAGTACACATTGTGTGTGCTATGACAGCCCCAGTCCAATAAGCACAACCACTCCTCGTGCATAGTTGGAGTAGGTAGAGATGTGGGATTCAGCAGTCCATCCAGCCCGTAAACGGGCCTTGGACAATTCAGTTAAGTGCAGTTCTTTGCAATAGGCAGATGTCTATAGGATGTCTGTTCAGATAAGCCAGCACCTGGGAGGTCTTACATTGATCATTTAGTCCCTGGACATTCCAGGTCAGGCACTTAACTAGTGCCATCATGGATCATGGGGGGAGTCAATTATCCAAGAGATGACTCTCTGTAAAGCAGATGTGGCCACAAGAGTGTAAGACTGTATGGCATTCCTGAAAAAGGGGCATTGAACATAACACAACAAATACCTCATTAACAACCCCAACCCCTACCACTTCAACCCCCAATCAATCCAATCAAGTGCACCACACATCCAAAGAAACTGACAAATCAGAATGGGAATCATCCCCAGAGGGCATCAAGAGGCCCATCACACTCCCAGTCCTTGAAAGACTGGGTGGCCTGGAAAGGAGTGACAGGGGGAATTCTAGAAATGTGGAAATATCCCGCAGAGCCGACAATGGGACGTCAGAGTCGTTCATATGGCCGACATGCAAGTGCTAGGTTTCACACCCAGAGCCGCAGTTGGATCCAGCAGATAAATATTTCCTAGTCCCTAGTTATGGTCGGGAAAAAGCAGGTCTTGATGTGGTTAGTCATTCTCGTTTGAGCAGTCGTTGCTCAACCCTTTCAGCAAGGAGGCAGCTCTAGTGGCAGGGGTATCCACATTACGAAGAAACTTGATGGTGGTCTTGAAATCGGCGAAGTGGTGGATTTCCTCTTTATGGAGGACTGGAAGTTAAGCCTGACATATCAAAGAGGACGTGGCACCACCTTTCTGCCCCATATATTTCACTGGGAAGAATTCATGCATGCCTCCTGCACCACTAATGTGAAGTCCGGCAATAGGGCATTTCCCTGGTACTGGAGAGGGCAGCGCTCCTGGGCAAGGCATAATGTGGTGTCCCTGTTATTCAGGAGGGAGGCGATTATGGGTCTCGCTGGAGCATCAGATGGTGGGAGCGGCCCAAAGGCACGTTGCACCTGCTCCACTATGAACAGCGGAGAAAGTTCTTCCCTGAAGAGTGTCCTGAGCATGTTTTCCACTTAAGTTTCCATTCGGTCCATCGACCTTGTTCAGAGACCTCCAATATGTGTAAATTGTTCCGGCAAGAGCACACCTCAAGATTCTTGTTCTTATTTCGTATGACCTCAAGAATTTTCTACATTCAGAGTAATTGCTCTCCAGCCATTGAGGTAGTGTCTTCAACGTCAGAAGTGCGGTGCTCCCAAAGATCTATGCGTTCCTCATAGTTGTCTACTTTTTCTTTCAAGCAGTCAAACCAATCTGCGAGGAGGTTAATTTTTAGAGTCTATGGTGTTCAAGCAGTGTTTAAGGTTCAAAAACATAGAATGAATGTCCTGTGGCGCTGCGGCCTTGTCACAGTCCTGGGGCCACCAATGATGTACCCAAACCTCTTGATTCGGGTTGGTGATGCGTTTGAAGTGGCAGGCCTCAAAGGATAGTTTGGCCTGTTTGTTGTTGCTTTTTCCCTTGGTGGGGGGGGGGGGGGGCTGGGAAAAGGCAGAGTCTGCAATCCTTAGGGCATCCCTAAACCCGGCCTCTATGGGGCCCACTACAGATGTATCTGCTGCCACTCTCCAGCAATGAGCCTCCAGGGGGGCATGAGCAGACCTAATTGCATTGCGGATATTAAAGTATTCTCTGTAAATTCAGCGTGCTCCTGTCACCTGGTTCAGGGGGTGTCGCCCCCAAGGGACATGCAAGACCTGACACGCCGCTGGACCCAACACCACAGTGCAGACAAGCTCAATGGTAGGCATCACCTTGGGCTCCACATCTCTGCCCGGGCTATCATCGTTGGAGGGCACTAGCAGTTCCGGGGCCCGACCCAGCCACAACACCAAGCAAACAGACCACTGCACCAGTGATCAAGGCAGGGGATGCAGGAGCTGCTGAAGCCCCTCCTGTCATCCCAGGAAGCCGCGCCCATCTGGTCTGGCAAATCCCAAGCGCCGTAAAGCCAAGCCTCCTCGTGGCTGCACCCCGCCACTCGCCACCTGTTAGTTATGGCCCAGTCATGCATGCAGCTCCAGCTGGGTCTCTGATCATGAGATCGGGCTGCGCGACACCACCTTCCAAGCCAATCACCGTGCTGCCATCTTTCGCAGGACAGCGCAGCACAGCGGTGCCAAGGTTAAGACCACCATACAGCTCGTCAGGCCTTACCCATTGGGATGCCCCGGTCCATATCTCCTATGCCATGATTTTTTTCGGAAGCGCTCAATCAGATGGCAGTCTAGTAGGTGTAACAGCTGAGGTGGCAGCAGGTCAAATTCCTTGCAGATTAGAAGGTTGGATGTTGGATTTTCGATCCAGGCCGGCGGAGCCTCACTACCCAGCAGCCATCTTGCAGCTGGACTCTCAAAAGCACCCCCCCTCCCAGGCTCCAATATAAAGTTAAGGGTGCCTTTCACATTGTTAGTAGAAACCCTCACCTGTATTGTTCATTCCTTTAATTTAGTGCTAGCATCATCTTAGACCGAGTCTTCAAATTGTGGGATTCCAGGACTTTTCACCGAAAGACCGTCACATGCTCTATGTCTGCAACAATCACATGGTGAAATCGCCGCTTTTTCAGTCTTTCTTATTAAACACTTCTGCTTACCTTTTTTTACATTTATTTTTTCTGCTCTTCCCCAAATTTGTTTTCCAGGGAAAAGCGGCTTTTCAGTTTTCAGGCCGAAGTGGGCTGAGCATGATGTGAATCTGTTGTAGGCTTTTGCAGCCCGCCCCTTTGTTCATGCTCTCCACTGTGCCTCCAATGAACCCCTTTTTCTTTCTTTTACAAGGGGAGCTCCCCATGTCCCTGCTTCAAAACTTTCCACAATGCTCCACAATGCTCCTCTGTGGTGAGTCTACTGCACAGTGTTAAGCCATGGCACAATCCAGGATGGTAAATGTTCGGCACTCCATTGTCTGTGGCGAGAAGGCTGCATAGCATTTGGGCCCTGTAAAACCCAACTGGACATTTGAAAGAAGGGCCTTACTTCTCCAATAATATGATACATTGGGCACAAGTATGATCATGAAACATCAGGTTCTTTCAGATCAGCTGTGTTACATTCTTTTGAGGAGCTCCAAAAAGTGGAAAATACGTATCATGAGTTACACTCAATATCTTTGCTGTACTATAGTGGCTGTAATGCAAAAACTGGATATAATGTTGCTGGGAAAGATTAACTATATGATACATGAATACTAGGACCATCATCCAGAAGAAGACAAGCAACAAAGAAAGTGCTAGGGAGCCCTATTCTGCACCTGTAATTTATTTACAGGCATGATGGTGGGCGTGCCCCATCCTGTTGTTTTTAGATGATCATGCTCATCTTACAAACCTTTCACTGACTTACACCGAATTGTGAGGGAACAGAAATTGCTACATTTTAAAGTTAACATTTCTTGTCCCCCTCTTCATGTTTTATTTTTTGCTTTAATTTCAAGCATTCCTCGTTTTGTACCTTTTTTTTTGTTTCAACAATTTTCAATTGTTATCTCTGTGTATATGCACTAGTGGGGATCTCCTGTTTCAGATAGGATACTTGAACCACTCACATCAATAGTAACTGTTCTGTTGCATGAATACGGCATGTTTGAGGTTAAGCCAGAGACCACCCAGCTCTGGCAGTCAGGTCCTATGCAGGGAGCAGCGATGAAGTGAAGGAGGAGCCACAGCTGTTGCATGGGAAATTCTGGGGGACTGCAGCAGGGTTCAGAGTCTGAGAAGCATTACGCCAGCAGTTTGCAGCAGTGATGGAAGAGATATTGCTTCTATTACTTACTGGTAATCGCATTACTCTGTGTCCTACTCTCGCTTATCGTCATTACACACTGAGGCCCCCTGTGCCTCACAGATGCACGCCCTAACAAAATAAAAGCATCTACCCCTCTCCACACCACCTGTACTTACCAAGCCTCTGTAGACACAGATGAAATGACAACCAGGAGGGCGGGAGACCCGTAATGGAGATAAACGAGAGTCGGACAAGGAGTAATGCAATTAACAGTAAGTAATAGAAGCATTACCTCTTCATCCCTCTCGCTAATCTCCATTACACAATGAGACATATCAAGCCAAAAAAGACCAGGACAAATATAGAAGGAACTGCTTAGAAATACCCAACCAAAGATGGACATTTATGGGCAAACAAACAGGAAAGACAGGCCAGTTAGAACACAGCAGACAGAACTTTGTAGTCAAAACTGGAGCCCAAACACAAAAAAGGAAGGAGAAGAACGTGGCCCCAGTTACATGTAATGCAGGCTCCATCACCCTGATGCCTGACTCCCAAATGACGGCCTCCGACCCGCTCTAACCTATACTCACTGAGCAATAACATCTGCTCGTTCGGAGACCTCCACCGACCATTCTCTCACTAAGCACAACAACCTTTCACCAACTAGATGCACTAACGAGATGCCCATCCCCAAGACGGTGGCTTCTACCCGTCCTTAACATCCACTACCCAGACATATCACTAGTGACCAATCACCAACTAGATGCACTAACAAGATGCCTATCCCCAAGACGGTGGCTCCTGGCCATCCTTAACATCCACTCACCAGACATATCACTAGTGACTCCAATGATCCACCTCCACTAGTAATACCCCCCAGGATCTCTAGAATACTCACTTCTGACACACCGGGCTCAGTAACAAGAGACCTTGTTGTTGGGCAATAATTGTATACCTGGAGGGATTATTCTCCCACCTTACTGACCCCTCCCGAGGCCCTAAGAATAGTTCCCACCCCACTGAGTAAAGTCAAATCACACCTTGCCCCTAATGCCTAACACGTATTGGCACCAATGATACATAGCTCTTCTCTAACTATCACCGAGACACTGACTGTCATCATCTCCCGGCCCCAGCCTTCTCTGCCCAAAAGACTGAGCATAGCTCCGGGTACCTATCCACTTTTCCAACCGAAACTAAATGGCACCGTCCATCGCAACCTTCCTCGGCCCCTCCATGCCTAATTGCATGAAACCACATGGCCCTAATTCCTTCTCCATCGTCTTCCTCTCACTAAAAGCGAAAATGAATTTCAAACACAGGCTGATCAGACAACACCCAGATACACTATTTGCGGACATATACCACTGCACCTCCAAAGGTCAGCTGAAAAGGGATCTCATCTTCCACACCGAAAGCCCTGCAAATTGGAACACCATTCTCAGAACACATCTCCACATTTCCAAAACAACAAACACTCCTTACAACTGCAAACTGACGACCTCATTCCCAAACCACCCTATGTGCAGTGGTAACACCTCCGTGACTTACACTAACGGTACAGTCAGGGTCCAAGCCAACAACGATAACCTAGATGTATTCGACTTCCTCTTCCCCTCGCTACAAAACGCCCTCAATCACATGCGCCACTCCCACCCGAGCAAGTCACCATCCCCCGACATACCCACCCTCCTAAAGATCCCCCAAACCATTCCCAGGATCTATAACAACAACTCCAACCTGTGCCCCCCAAACAACAACCTCTCCTCCTATCACCCCCCCTATGTAACGCACAATACATACCCATCTTCCAAACCCAATCAGAGTTGCGTCTCAGATGAGACCCTACAACCCCCCGACCGGAGCCTACCCCCTCCCTCGCCTTATTACTACTCCACACAAACTATCGAACTGAATCCTCAGCCAATGACTCCTAAGCCCCCCACTCTACCCATGCGAAAGAGGCGGCTGGCTGAACCATGACCTGTCCCTCCTCTCCACATGTCCATGGCTATCTACTGGGATAACACAAGCTACACCATAAACAATAGCCAATCTCTCATTCTCAAGCTCTCCCCTTCCCTTGACAACCTCGCCCAGGACAGACATAACCCTGATGCCCCCAGCCCCTCCTCCTGGGAGATGACTCAGAGACTCCCTCTATTGGAAAACCAGCTAGAAACTGTAATAGTGGGCCTCAACGGAATCCTACTGAACCTCACCTCACACCGGAAATCTCGCCAACGCTCACACCCTACCCACCCTACACCCACAAGGATCAACACTAAACACTCAAGACCCCCCAAGGCTCAATGGCACAGCTGGAACACAACTCCCCTCCCAAACAAAACACAGAGACCCAAAAAAGCAAAAGCCGCAATGTCCATGAGAGATGCGATAACACTCGCCACCACCTATGACCTATCCCCCATGGTCACCTGAAACTCCAAGATTCAGGTCATCACTGGTTTCGGAAGAGACCGCCCCCCCACCCACCACGCTAAGACCCCCCCATCTTCCTCTCTACTATTCCTAGGGCCCCCCCAACGCAGAAACTCAATAACGAGGGGACCACCACCAAATGCATGCTCATAAACTGCAGATCGGCCATGAAACATGCAACTGAACTGGCAGAAACAATCCTTACCTATGACATAGGCATTACGTTCATCACCGAAACTTGGTTGAAAGAGTTCTCTTGCCCTTCCATGGACATGCTTGCACCCCCAGGCTTCTTAATCATCAATAAAGTCAGAAAGAACCAAAGAGGAGGGGTTATTGCAATCATACACAAGAACAACACCTCCATAACGGAAATTGACTCCTTTAAATATAACTCATTTGAATGTCTAACAACCACCATTAAGACGAGTGTTAACAAAACACTATTATGCCAACGCCTCTATCACCCACCCGGCAACACCGCCTGTTTCGGAAAACACCTTTCCAACCTGATAACTCACTGCGCACTCAGGCATTCCAACACCATAATCCTAGGTTACCTCAACCTACACTGGAACGAGGAAAATAACTCGCTGATCCAATCCCTAAACGACCTTCTACACAACAATAACCTCACTCAACATTGCACAGAACAAAATCATAACAAAGGAGCTATCCTGGATGCCATTATTGCTCAAACAGATACAGTCACTATTGATCACATCCTACCGGTTGATTGGACCGACCATCATATCATTTTATTCCACATCAGCCAAAATACTCAATGAGTGTCATGCACGCAAGAACCCCCACACTGGGCGAGAAATCTAAGTCAAATTACCCTCACTGACTTGAAGGAAAGGGCAAGCTCACTCCTACCTACCACCACAGACAACTCCTCCACAGCAGATCTCACCTCCCACTACAACACAACCATGACTTCCTTCATGGACCAAGTAGCCCCCTTGAAGCGTAAAAGAGTCAGGAACACCCCATCTAGATCCTGATTCAACGCGGACATAAACGCCGAAAGAAGACAGCTCAGAGCTGCAAAAAGACTATGGCGTAATAACACGTCCACAACCTCCTTAACCGACTCAAATCTTTATGCAGGAAATACAAAAAACACATCAAGAAGGAAAAAAGTCCTTCTTCTGCAGTGCTCTTGACAAAGCACAAAATAGGCCAAAAGAACTCTTCAATCTCATCAGACAGCAAACTTCCAAACCCCCCTCAGCCTCAGTTCAAGCCTCCAGAGGTCTATGTGATTACTTTGCTAACTTCTTTGACGAAAATGTCACAAAGATCGAGCTCTCCCTAGATATTCACCATGATCCCCCCTACAGCAGCTCACTCACTGAGACATATGCGATCTCTCCTATCACCACTCAAACAATTGGAAATACTTCAACCCCGTCTCCGAAGCAGAGATCTCAGAATTGATACCAGCTCCACTCCATCATCACATATCTCGGACCCCATTCCTGCCCAACTGGCCAAAAATCTCAAACGCACCCTAGCCCCGATCTGGACCAAGATTATAAATATCTCCCTGAGTACCAGAGTCATGCCTGACTGTCTCAAAATCAGCCAAGTCACACCACTATTGGAAAAACTGGGCTCTGACACAACCGATCCTAACAATTTCAGACCTGTCTCCAATCTCCCTCTCCTAACTAAAATTCTGGAAAAATGTTTTCTCCTCCAACTTACCAAACACATGGACTGCAACAACCTTCTAGACCCTCACCAATCGGGTTTCAGAAAAGGTTGCAGCACAGAGCTATCTGAATGTCATAGATGATATCCACAATTCACTAGACAAGAACCAATGCTGTCTACTCATACTCTTGGACTTATCGGCAGCCTTCGACACGGTCGATCACGAATTACTCATTAAGGTACTGCAAAAAAGGGCAGGAGCTGATGAGGTGGTCTTACAGTGGTTAAACCTCTTTTCTACAGAACCGCACCCAAAGAATAAAAATCAACAACTTTTTATCTGACCTACATCCTGTCAGCAGGGGCGTACCCCAAGGATCAGTTCTTTTCCCGCAACTCTTCAACATCTACATGGAACCCCTCACCTCCATATTCAAAAACACCAATATCCCCTTCCACCTTTATGCTGATGACACCCAGATCTATCTCGAAGCCTCCTCCATTAACGACATCCAAAGACTAAACTACACTCTAAGAGAAGCCCAACAATGGCTATCACTCAACCACCTGAAACTCAACCGTGACAAGACAAAAATCCTTCTCATTTCCAACAAGGAACAGAACCCTCAAATTGCCAAATGGCTAAAAGCCATTGATGCTCTCTTTTTTTTTTTTTTTTTTTTATTCATCATCATCAAGAATTACATTTAATGATACATTTCATTATACAATTTCATCAGAAAAAAAAAAGAAAAGAAAAAAAACCAAAGAAAAACAAGACATGATTAGGCCAAGAATTAATGAAAAGCTAGCCGATTGCCCCCAATCAAAACGGAGAATGTCATTATTTTAATCTTTTTCAAGCCTCTCTTTCCAATTAGCGATAGGGGCCCATATTCGATTCCCCATTTGCCTTGTCTTCCATCCTTTTTTATCATACAAGGCTTTTTCTAATGCATATACAGCTAATAATCGTGATAGCCATTGTTGAAATGTTGGCGGATTAGGGTCTTTCCACATTGTTGCGACACAAAGTCGGCTCAAAGTCTTCGCTATATATATAAACTCAAATTGGGGTATTTCTATACCATCCCTAGTTACACCCAGAACCATAACTTCGTTAGTTATAGTAATTTTAATCCCTAGTGCTCTATCCAAAAATTGCTCTATTGAGTTCTTAAATAAATCCAAGGCAGGGCATGCAACAAACATATGTATAGTATCTGCCTGTGTTGCCTGGCATCTTGGACAAACCACTCCCATCGTTCCACCCCATTGAGCAATTCTATGTGGGGTGTAATAGAGCTCGAACATGGTCTTATATTGCTGGACTTGTAAGGTGGCTACTCTTAACACTGAATTTAATAGCTTGAACGCTTTTTCAACCTCGTTCCCAGATAAATTCAATTTAGTGTTCCATTTTTCTATAACCTTTGCACAATCGTCCTCCTTATGCCTGGTCAATTCCCCGTATACCTGGGATATTGAGCAGCCCTTCTTATCTCTTAGGATTTCCATGATTTCTACTCTCCTATAATTAATGTCCCCTCCCTGTTTTTTCAACAAAGCTGATCTTATTTGAAGGTATTTGAAAAAATCCCTGCGATCTAAGCTATATAACTGCTGTGCTTGATCAAATGTTATGAAACCTGTTATACCCATAAGGTCACCAATCATTTTTACCCCCATCATATCCCACCTCTTCATAACTGGATCATGAAATACCTCTGGCAACAGCTGATTATTAAATAACGGGGTGTAATAATTCATCCTCCCCATTTTCATTTTCTTCTTGACAGTTGACCACACTGCCATTGCCGCACCTAGAGTCTTGAACTTGACCTTTTTGTAATAGCTACCTTCATTAAACGAAAGAAGCCACTTATTAGGGTCCTTAATCAATAACTCATATATATCAGGGACGCTCTCTCCTACTCTCCACCGATCCTCCACACTTCCACCCACTAACCCTCTGATATATTGCAGGACAGTCGCCCAATAGTAAACCCTATAATCAGGTGCCCCCAGGCCCCCTCGCTCTCTCGGTAACGACAGAAATTTCAATGCTCGCCGCGTTTTGCCTTTAGCCCAAATGAAGCGATTTGTGAGTCCTTCTATTTCACAAAACCAGTTATTATTAAATTTTAATGGAATGGTGCGGAACAGATATAGTACTTTAGGCAAAAAAATCATTTTTATTAAGTTGCATCTGCCAATTGTTGTTAAATGTAGATTATTTAATCTATCTAAATCCCCTTTAGCCTTTTTTAATACCGGCCCCAAATTCATTTCCACTACCTTTGAGAGATCTGAAGTTATTGTTATCCCTAAATAGGTAGCTGAATCTGTAATTCTTTGATCCACCATCGTTACCTTTTTGTTGATTACTATTTGAGTTTTGCTCTGGTTTAATTTATACCCCGAGAGCGCCCCATAAGCCATTGCTTCCCTTTCTATTTCTAACAGCGCTGCTGCTGGATCCGTAGATGTTATGGCTAGGTCGTCGGCATACCCTAAAATTTTTGTTTCAAATACATTCAAAACAACAGGCAGAATATTTTCATTTAATTCTATCTTTCTTATGAAAGCGTCTATATAAAAGGCAAAGAGTAACGGGGAGCAGGGGCACCCTTGCCTGGTACCCCGTCCAATCTTTATTATCTCGCTCTGCTCTCTCATAATCCTTAATCTTATCGTGGGGTTCTTATATAGAGCTCTCAGAGCCCCAATACAGACATCTCCTATGTTTGCCTTCCCCAAAGCCGCCCAGAGGAAGCCCCACGAGACCCTATCAAACGCTTTTTCAGCATCTAACAAAATTAAAGCCATAGGGTCTCGTGAGGCTGCCGTCCCGTCAAACAATGCACACACTCTTCTAATATGGTCCGTTGTACCCCTGCCTGGGATAAACCCATGCTGTCGGGGAGAGATAATCTTGCCTATGACTACACTAAGGCGATTAGCTAATATCTTAGAGTAAACCTTAGTGTCGCTGTTCATCAGACTTATAGGTCTATATGAGCCGGGATCGGTTGAAATTTTATTCTTTTTTAGGAATACCACCATAGTTGCTTCCCCCCAAGACTCGGGAGGTGTCTCCCCTCTTTGCGTAGCTACCATTAATTGATAGAAATCCTCTTCTATACTAGGGAGGAATTTTTTATAAAATTCAAGCGGTATAAGATCAGGACCCACAGCTTTCCCAGCAGGTAAATCTTTAATTGCTGCCCGTACCTCTTCTATCGAGAAATTAATTTCCAACTCCGCTCTATCCTCCATTGTCAATTTCTCTACTTGCGCACTTTCTAAATAATTCTCTATTTCACCGCCTGCAGCGCCACTTTCAGGATTATATAAATTCTGATAAAACTCTTGAAAAATAGAGCATATCCCCCTTGGTGTTGTCGCTGCTATCCCTGCCACGGAGTTGACCTGTAAAATTTCTCCTTTAGTGGCCGCCTGTCGTGTCCTAATAGCTAGAATACGCCCTATCTGTTCGCTAAACTCGTATTGATCCTGTTTCCACGCCAAATATTTTCCGGCCGCTTTGGCTGCGAGCAACTCGCCCACTGCTGCCTTTGCTATTGCCATCCTTTGTAGTATTCCAGCGACCTCTTGTCTGGCCTCAATTGCTTTAATTAATTCTACTTCAATAGCAGCGACTGATCTCTGTTTACCCTCCATTTCTTCTTTCTCTAATTTATTTTGTTTCAATGTAAAGCTGATAGTCTCCCCCCTTATGCCAGCCTTCATAGCATCCCAAACTATTCTGGGGGAAGCAGATCCTCTGTTTACCTTTAAATATTCTTTTAACCAGCTATCCATCTGGGTAACATACTTAGAATCAAGCAGCAGAGCTCTCTCGAAGGTCCAGCTAGATCTCTCTTTTTGTTGATTTGAGATGGCAATATCTAATATCAGAGGACTGTGGTCTGATACCACCCGTGGTAATTTTCTAACCTTAGAGATCATCATCAATACTGGTGATACCAGAAAATAGTCCAATCTAGCTAAAGATTTGTGTGGCGCAGAATAATAGGTGCTTCCCCCTCCCCCAGTATTTTGCTGTTCCCATATATCCATCAGCCCGTTATCCTGCATCATCTGTATTAGTGCCCTATGACTTTTCTTTTTACGACCTGTAAATCTAGTTGGATCATTTTTCCACAGACCATATAAACCGTTAATATTCAAGTCTCCACAAACTATAATCGGCATAGGCCAGTTTGTCAATTGTGCATTAATATGATCTAAGGCCTCTGGATCATCGACTGTTGGAGCATAGATGGAGCAAAGTGTAAAGACAAACTCTTGCACCTTGCATTCTATTATGACCCATCGACCATGGGGATCTGCCTTCTTTTTTTTTACTGTCACCATGCCGCCCCGTGCTAATACAGCCACCCCCCGTGTCCTAGACCCTTGCGTTGTACAAATTAAAAGTTGATACCCTAGTTGCTCTAGCAGGAATTTTTCTCAATATCTCAATATGTGTCTCCTGTACACATACAATATCGGCGTGTATTGCCCTAAAGTATTCTTTCAGCTCTCTCCGTCTTTTAGCATCGTTCAGACCACTTATATTAATTGTGACTATCCGCATAAAGTTTGATTTTTTTTCCCCTTTTCCCACTTAATCCCCTCTTTCCTCCTTCTGTATAATTTCTTGATGATGATGTCGTTTTCTCTCTCTTTTCTCCCCCTAGACCCCCCCCCTATCCCACCCTTCCTACAGGGGCCCCCCGTGCGGTAGCCCCTCCCTCCCTCCCCTCCACCCAATGAGGCAAGCAGACCAATAGGTCTCTGTGATGGAGTCTGACTGTCAGCCTCCCTAAGCCTTAAATCCTTTAACTTTTTTCTTTTTTTTTTCCCGGTGCATTATACAACAGTATCGTCCGTTTCTTCTTCTGTTATTATACCCCTCCTTTGTTTTATACCCTCGTTTTTTTGTTTTTATTTGTTTTTTTTTTTGTCCTGCAGAATATTCTTTCTCCCTCTTCATACAGTCTCCAAAGTCCATTGTGTTGTCATCTTTCCCCCATCACCAATATATGAATAGATCTACATGACCATGAGGCCCATAATATTTCTTATATTTCCTGCATCAGGCAGTGGTACTAATCTTTTTTTAATGTATCCATATACGCCTTTGCTTGTACTTCAGAAGTGAATACTCTGGCCGTGTTTTTATATATAATCTTCAGCCTGGCCGGGTTCATCAAATAAGCCTGTAATCCCATTTGATGGCATGGATCTAGCAACTCTCTCAGTCTCCATCTCCTTTCCACTGTTGTATGACAATAATCTGGGGTTGTAAAGAAGGATTGGCCATCGAACGAGCATTTAGAATTGGGACGGGCTTTGGCATATACTTCCTCCCTTAGTAAGAAGTTTCCAAAAAATATCAATATAGCTCTTGGTCTCTGTGGTCTCTGAGTTCCTCCCTGAGCCTGAGCCTGTGTCTCTTTCCTCTTCATCATCATTGGGAATCGATGTACTCTTTGGACTTCCTTCTCCCAGTCCCAATGACTCAGTTCAGGAAAGGCTCCTTTCAACATCTTCAATACATAGGCTCTCACATCGTTCCCTTCCTTTCCTTCTTCAATACCCAGAACTCTTAAATTATTCCTCCGTTGGCGGTTTTCTAAGTCTTCCAATTTCCATTGGATGTCAAAGAGTTGCTGTTCGTGTCCTTTCGCCTTGGCAGTATCTTCTGCGTGTCGATCTTCCATAGTGCTGACACGGTCCTCTAGATGGGATACCTTAGTTTTTGTGTCTGAGCAGATTTTGGCTATTCTTTTAATTGAGCCTTGCAGACTCCTGGTTGCGAGCCGATTTTTCCTCCCCTCAATCTTCGTTGCCTCTTGGAGTTGTTTTATCGAATTTAATATCAACTGCAGCGGAGGAGCTTCCATTTCTGGCTCTCCGACACCCCCCTGCATCGGTGGCTCCGGATAAACCTCCTGGGTGGCTGAATAATCCCATTTTAGATTTGTTGCGCTACCCCCTCCGCTTACACGCCTTTGCCCGCTAGACGCTTTTTCCTGTGACTGTGTATCTCTTTGTCGTTTTGAGAGCCTCTTTCTTCTAATGGCTATGTCCTTTTCTTTAAGAGAGACTCTGCTACTCCCTGAGCTAAGACCAAGACTGGCATCTGTAGAGGCCTCCTCATCGCTTCTTTCTAGCTCAGATAGAATATCTTCAGATGCATCAGTCACTGAGAAGAAATTGTCAGCTGCATCTACGTTATCCTCTGTGCCACTGGGGCCGCTGCTTGCGACAGCCCCCAGAATCAGATTCTTAGTTAATAATACTTCCATATTTGGCGTGCCTGTTGTACTCTTTGCGCTAATCATCTCTGCTCCTTCAGCTCCAAGGAGGCCTGCTCGGCCTTGTACTTGATCTAAAGGAACCACTGGGTTCAGCTCTGTGCTTCCCTTATCGAGCTCTTCTTCAATTTCACGACCATCCATAATCTCTCCCCACTGCGCCTCATAGTTAATATCCTGCGTCTCAGGGGGTTTTCGTGAATTTTCTTGCGTGTCTGCTTTACCTTTGCGGGCAGCCGTGTTTTTTTCCCTCTTTCTCTTTTCCAGGGCCGACACGGTTTTGTCGTTTGTATTGACTACATTGGCTATATTAGCTATATTAGCTGTAGTATCTTGGCTGACAGGGGAAAAATACCCCGTGATGGATTTGGTGCCTCCTATATTTCCACCAGGATTTGCAGCCCGGGCCATATGAATAGTGCTTGTCAGGGTCTCCGATCCTGTGACTGAGCCTGGCACCCAAACTTTCTTTCCCCTAATGTTACTCCAGGTCCCCATGTTTAATGTTGCACCCCCGCTCTCACCTGGAGGTTTCTCACCATTTTCATTGCTTGGCAGTTTGGGCTGGACTGTTCCCATGAGGCACAGGGTCAGACTGATTTGCATATGGCCATGTCTGAACTGGGGTGGTGGAGTGAGCTAAAGAATGATGATGGATTAAACCCAGATCAGTTGACTGGGGGTGAGTGCTTGATTTGTTCAAACGCTCCGTCCATCATTCCCTTTGGTATCGCTTTGTTCGCCCTAAATTGGCAGGGTATGCCCAGACGTGTGTCCCTTGCTCACTTTGCAACAGGATTCAAGATAGCCTCGCTGCGGAGGGTTATGAACCCGAAACCGGTCCCAGGATGCTTGTTTACGGTCCAGGGAAGACATGGCTTGGCAGTTAGGGCTGGACTGTTCCCATGAGGCACAGGGTCAGACTGATTTGCATATGGCCATGTCTGAACTGGGGTGGTGGAGTGAGCTAAAGAATGATGATGGATTAAACCCAGATCAGTTGACTGGGGGTGAGTGCTTGATTTGTTCAAACGCTCCGTCCATCATCCCCTTTGGTATCGCTTTGTTCGCCCTAAATTGGCAGGGTATGCCCAGACGTGTGTCCCTTGCTCACTTTGCCACAGGATTCAAGATAGCCTGGCTGCGGAGGGTTATGAACCCGAAACCGGTCCCAGGATGCTTGTTTACAGTCCAGGGAAGACATGGCTTGGCAGTTAGGGCTGGACTGTTCCCATGAGGCACAGGGTCAGACTGATTTGCATATGGCCATGTCTGAACTGGGGTGGTGGAGTGAGCTAAAGAATGATGATGGATTAAACCCAGATCAGTTGACTGGGGGTGAGTGCTTGATTTGTTCAAACGCTCAGTCCATCATCCCCTTTGGTATCGCTTTGTTTGCCCTAAGTTGGCAGGGTATGCCCAGACGTGGGTCCCTTGCTCACTTTGCCACTGGATTCAAGATAGCCTGGCTGAGGAGGGTTATGAACCCGAATCCGGTCCCAGGATGCTTGTTTCCAGTCCAGGGAAGACATGGCTTGGCAGTTCGGGCTGGACTGTTCCCATGAGGCACAGGGTCAGACTGATTTGCATATGACCATGTCTGAACTGGGGTGGTGGAGTGAGCTAAAGAATGATGATGGATTAAACCCAGATCAGTTGACTGGGGGTGAGTGCTTGATTTGTTCAAACGCTCCGTCCGTCATCCCCTTTGGTATTGCTTTGTCTCACACACAAAGCTCTACACACTGGGAAACTTGCTACCTGGCTGCCAAACTCAAGAAAGCCGGTCAGACAAGGAGCCTCAGGAGCACCATCACTCTACTCCTCATCCCTCCAAAAACGCGCAAACAAAAAACCTCTTCTCAATCCTCCTCTGGAAACGCACCCAAAATCTGGAACTCCATCCCAGTCCACATTAGGACTACCCCCTCCTTCTTAAAATTCAATAGGCAGCTCGAAAACTTCTTCTTCACCCGACCCTTTTTTAATGGATAGCTGCCGCAGACTCTTGTCCATTGCAGCACTCAGCCACCTCAACACTAAGACTTCTACCTCTCACACCTCCTGACTCGTTCCTGTGCCCCCCCTCCCGGAAAGGGCCTACCCACGAGCCAATGTATATATTACTCCAAGCTGTGATATCCTATGAGACTTTCGATTCGCACTGAGTCTATATGTATACTATGTTACTCTTATCTGTGTGTTCTTCCCCCACCTATTTTGTAAACCGTTCTGATATCTTCAGGTCTGGTTAGCGCTATATAAAACTCCTCAATAAATAAAAATAATAAATAAGAACCAGACAATGAGTCTAGCTCCCCCAGCCAGCGAGCCAACATTACCACCATTAGAAAAAACACCTGCAAAGCCAGAAGACATAACCCCACAGACAAAAGAGACACAAACAGAAGATACTGATGAGCCCCAAAAACCAGATGTAAAATCCAAGGGCACACCACCAGATGGACTGGATAACCCCTCAAAGAACCAGGAGACCAGACCCAGATCAACCACCAGACCCCAAAAAGGGTACCAGAAACCCTCAAAAGCCCATTCTGGAGGAATTCCCACGCCAGAGGAGGAGAAAGAGAAAACAGAACCACAGGCATCTGAACACACTAAACTCCCAATGACTTCCAATGCCGAGCAAAATAAGACTGGCAGACACCCGGCAATATAAAGCCACCCCACTCAACTGTCAAGTTGCCAACCTGGAAATCACCAGAAAAGTCACCAGGTGACTCGGAAACCACAGGCTAGAGGAACCAAGAGAAACCGGCACTCCTGATGCACCATCATCTCCATCAACTGAGGAAACAAACAGGACTAGCCATACCAGAGCCACCAACACAGCCAGAGCCTCCCCTTCCCCTGAACCAGAAACCTCTGGATCAAGGAAACGGAGGTAAGCAAGTATTAGGCCCACCAGTCAAGGACCCGTCAGGGTATCCAACCTCAAAATAGGCACTTCCCTTTCT
The DNA here is from genome assembly GCF_964204655.1 of Triturus cristatus. Lineage (NCBI taxonomy): Eukaryota > Metazoa > Chordata > Amphibia > Caudata > Salamandridae > Triturus > Triturus cristatus. The sequence goes on from NC_140584.1 coordinate 255,847,964, forward strand.
CTGTTAACAGAACCGGGGAAGAAGTCCAAGAGCAAAGAGGCCAATACAGAGGTAACCCCACAACCAACACACCTTGAAAAAAAACACCTGAGGGGAAAGACAAAAGCCCTCAGAGAATAAAAACCCCTGCGCTGGCAAATGGCCAGTCAATCCAGACATCCCTGACCAAGATAGCCCGATGAACTTACAGACGAATGAGCCCATAAAAACAACTGCCGTGCAAACAACAAAAAAACACATGGTGCCAGAAGAGACATCAGGGGAGCTAACACTATGGCCAAAATCAGTAGATCGGCCCACAGCCCAAACGGCAGGATCAGGAACTGGAAAAGCTATTACCCCACAGTAGACCCCAGAACTGCTGAAGAAACGGACAAATGGGCACGAGTTGGAATGCATCTTGCAAAATGGTCACAGCCATGAAATACCCCAAGGGAAGTAGTAGCTGTAAGGATAGTGATTGAAGGGAATAGATGCCACCCATAAAACGAAGCAGCACAGACCCAACACTGGTTGAAATACCCTCGAAACTGACAGTACCAGGAAAAGGACTGCATACACCCCCCACACCAGTCCAAACCAGCATAACCGGAATGACCCGACATGGGAAGGTAGCAAGGAAGCACAATCATCACTGAAGGAAATAAGATGAAGCCGATAAGATGACAGACCCAAACAAAGCTCCACACCCACTAGACAGAAAGCCAAGCATCCATGTAGGAAGGAATGCTGCATCACACCAACCATAGGTCACGTGCCCAACTTGCAGGCCAAGCCAGGAGTGATGCCCGAGGGACCCACATCGTGGAAGATATCCAGCCACCGGCCCCACCTAGGTAGATACCACCCCTGTGGGAGGAATAGAAATGGGGCTCCCACACGATAAACCCCTTGTCACCCCAGCAGTTGAGCAAGAAGAATCGCGGGAAGGGGACCAGCTGGACCAGGTGTGCAACCAACCATGGATAACAGCTGGGCAGACTACCCAACAGTTCCATGAACAGCCAGGCACCCCTGACAGCAATCCCAGAAATGAAGAAGGTGTAGCCAGAGCCGCCTACCAGCCCCGCAACCAGAGGAAGTGACAGGCCATGACAGCAGAGGAGGATGCCACAGACGCCAATAACAAGAACAGCTGACACAACAGCCAGCAAGGACATTTGATGCTTCTTATGAATGGAATAGTCCCTGCCAGAGCAAAAGAAAATCCACCACTAAGGATATTGCCCACAATGCCCCATAAGATGTCACCCACAGCACCAAACTAGAGACCGTGAGAGACTTTATCAGGCTCCAATCTACCCTGAAAACCACATGAACCGACGTCCCTAACCCCATTGAAGCAATGAAGCTCTGCCAACAAGAGGGGTCAAAAAGAAACTATTCAGGAGGTATGAGACAATGGCGCCATCCCGACCTCCAATGCACATGTGAGACAGGAGACAGATACCCTTGTCTCGCAAAGTGGCAGAAAGAGCATTAAGGCAAAACTGAACCATAGAAGGCCACGAAACACAGTACAACCATAGGCAACAAAGAACAGCATAATAGAAGGGCGAACTGGAGGCCCATACATAATAAGATGAAACATAATCAGTCATGTCACGTTATGTGGAATTTTTACAGCACATTGATCACCTGAGAAGACATCCAGGAGCAAGTAAGCACTCCAAACCCTTTTTAATGTTATGTAGTTTCGTCCCTGAGGCTAAGCACCAGGAGAGCAACAGGAAGCCATGGCATCCCAAACATGTTCACCCAGAGAGACGCATCGCAAACCACCAGCCGGGCGCACAGAATAGCGAAGCCTGCAAAGTCTGCTGCACCATATGAAGAAGCTGCTCCACTGGCTGGGCCATAAAAAGCTGCACGAAATGTACCACAACAAACAAGAAAGCCTGCACCCGCACCAGCGTGGTAGACTAACCACCAAAATTATCCATGGCGAGCAGGGAAACGACACACAGCCAAGACAGGCTACTGGCAAAAGAGCACCTGGTTTGGCTTAACACAGAGAGCCCTGCAGACCGATCAACTGGCAGCCGAGGAGACACTGCCACCCTAGAAATGCCCATCCTGACCAGGGGAAGGTACAAGACCACCTGCCGGACGCAAGCAGTGCAAACATAATCATCAGAGTGAGACAGTAATACCATCACACAAGGCGCTAAGTAACTCATAAACACAACACAACAACAAGGAGAATAGAGACACGCCCCAAAGGCATTGGAACACTCTCCATGAGCACCAGACCACACTTGTAACACTAGGTCAGACCCATGCCCCAAAAGCACTGGGAAAATCGATTTGCCAAGAATTACCGGTAGAAGACTCGATGCCGGGACTCAAAACTCAAAACCCAGGTCCAAAGTCGGCAGCCAGACCAACATCGGCCACATCACTGAATTAAGAGACATCAGGAGCCCCAAACCCCGACAAGGGTACAAACAGTCAGCCAGTCAGTCAAAAGCAATATTTATTTAGACTATTGGTCTTTAAACACATAAAAGCATATCAGTCTTTCATAAATACCATCTCATTAAATAAACTGTATAAAATAAGCCTGCAATTACATGAAGTGAAAAATTCCTTAATGATTCTGTTTTTCTAAACTGGGTTCATTCCATCACAACATAATACTTGAAAGCTCCAATTCTATACAATTTTTTAAAAACATTTCAAGCTTCCAGAGTAAATATCCTGATTACACATGCTATATCCAGAGAGCGCATTTCAGTTAACAGGTCTACTGCCTGTGCATGATTTTTAATACCATATTTTAAAAAATTTGGATGTAAAATCTATTTCCGTGCAACAAGGATTTTTAGACAGTCTAATAGTATGTGCAAAATGTCACATTTTGTACCTATGTTACAGGTACACTTACCTTCAGAATCCATCAGAGATCCTTTTATCCCATTGTTAGCATAGTAAGAGTTAATCCCGATTCTTAACCTTAGTAATTCAGTTCTCAGCCAACGGTTGGGTTGTACATCTATATATGGGAACTTTTGATCATTTTACCATTAATTAATCATAAAACGCCCAGATTTTTTCCCCTTCAAATACAGTTGATGGTGATCTTGTGATAATTCTTTCCCTAGTATCCTATGGTCTCTTTTCGCAATCTAAATTTGGAGATTCTGTGAGCACAACTTAACTCTCAAGTCCCTGCATGCTGTAGTTACAATTTCACTGACCCCCTTTGTTCACTTCTGTTCTGCATCTCGCTTTTGCACCATTTTGAGGTTTTTTGCTTCTCTCCGCACCCCAGGCGTTGCTTGAATCTTATTAGTGCCATAGGTGCCATTATATCTTAAGATACCATTCCAGTTTCTATTCCTACTATCTGGATCATAGAGGATCTGGGTAGGGACAATACATTTTCTTTACACATTTCCCATCTTCAACGTCCTACACCCTTTTTTCACTTATATATAACAATTCAGCTCCATATTGGAATGGAGGTGGTATCATGGCCGTTTAAGCTTTTAGTACAGGGCTATCTGACATTTCTCCGTAGTCTTTGTTGAAAAATGTCAGGCCTCTAACTGAGGTCAGGTCCCGGATTCTCAGTCCGTCCAAATTGGTATTCCATTTTAGGGATTTCTCAAACCAAATTCATAGGTATTTATACTCATTTACTATTTCCAGCTTTATGGAGTCCAGGAACCAGCTACATGTTCTCGCATTTTGCCAAAGCTCAGAACTTGTTTTTTTCCCAAAGTTTTTTATGGCTACAATATTCACTGAAAACCTCCAGTTTACTTTGCAGACCTATCTATGTTTGGCCTAGGATTACAAGGTCGTCTGCATAAAGTAAGAAAACAATGTGTTTCCCATGTAACCCGTGCTGCGCCCAAAGTAGGTGGTAGGTCTGCTGTGAATAAGGAGAAAAATAAGGGAGCCAGGACGCACACTTGTCTTAACCTATTTCTGACTAAGATCTCCTGCGACAAGGTCCTCTCTATATCCAGGATGACCTGTGCCCAATTATGGCTATGGAGCCCTGGTATTATTACCAGGAGACCCTTGGGGATATCCCACCTGATTAACTTCTCCCACAAATGATTTTTGTCTACTAGATCGAATGCCGCACAGAAGTCGAAAAAGCAGCAGAACAGACTTCTCCCCTGCTCCCCCTTCTTTAGTGCAATAGACCAGAGAGAGAATTAATGGTCGATTGTGGAGTAGCCATCCTTAAGCCCCTCTGTTCAGGAGACACGATCTGGTTTACTTCAGCTCATTTCTTAAGATTATCCAGAATTATTTTCGGGAAGACCTTTTCTCCCACATCCAGTTGATTGATTAACCTATAGTTTTTTGGTACCTTTATATCTCAAAGTTTATGGATCAGTCTGATAATTGCCCTGAGTTTTTGGGCATCTGCCCTGAGTCGAGAATGCCAATAAACATTTTGACTAAGAATTCTGCCCACCAGCCAGGTCGGGTCTTTATAATCACTGCTGGGAGGTTATCTGGACGAGCAGCTCTGGTCAGCTCTAAATTTGTTATAATTCGTCTAACATTATGTACCGTAAAGAGGGACCTAATATCCTCCTCCACCTCTGTCCAAAGTGTGTCTTTCTGATTTGTTCGATCTACCCCTTCCCCATATATTTGTCCCAAATATCTCTCTCAGGCGTCTTCTGTCACCACACAGTTCAAAGTCCCCTGTACCTTACCAGATCCATCTTGGACTAACTTCCAAAACCTTTTTATATTTTTTGTTTATATTGCTTCCAATAGACTTCCCCAGCATCTCTCTTTGTGCATTTTTTTTTGTTTCCTAATGACCGTTTTATATGTTTTCTTTAGTTTCTGAAGGCATTGAAACATATCTAGATCATTCTTTGACCTCAGACTTCTTTTCCTTTTTTTTATGTTTGATTTTAATTTCCGACATTCCTCATTAAACCAATTCTTACCTTTACACTGACATCTCTTCTTTCTTATGTTCCCTATAGCTGTTCCCTTTTATTTTGACCCTAAGGCATTGGACTAGTTGGATAATTAAATTTTCAAACCATCCAAAATTATTAGTATTGGGGATGCCATCTTATGTTTCGCTCTGTTGAAAGACTGCCAGTTTTACCATGCACTCCTCTGTCATGGGAGTGGTAAGCCACCTAGGGTAGTCCATTTGCACAGGGATAGCTGTATCTCTTGATTTTTTATTGCCTCCTGCTATCTCAAACGTTAGGGGGAAGTGGTCACTTTCCTCAGCTGTCATCACCTCAAAGGCTCTGGCTACTTAAAGGTTCCATGCATGGATAAAAATTTATTCTATGGGGCATGGTTGGTTGCCTATCATAAATGTACGATTATCTGGTCTATCTGTCTTCATCCTCCCATTCATACAAACTAGTGCCATTGAGCCCAGAAAGTTTCCTAGGGCAGTATCTCTGGCTGCGAGTCCACCCCTAGGAAAGCAGGCATCGTTTATTTTATAGGCAGACAATAGCTCTTTGCACCATGGGTCAACTCTACAGGGGTCTAATTTGTGATTGAAGTCTCCCATCAATATAAACAATTCTTTCTGATGTAAGTCAATTATAACCTGTATATCTTCTTTGAACTTTTCCAGTTCTAATTTATACTCCTTATCTCCACCCCCCTGCATATAAACATTTACTGTAACTATGCCCTTGTGCTGTGGGTTGGAATCCAGAAGGAACGCTCTACAGGCCACTAACCATTTACATTTGACTTTCAGGGAGACCACCTTCTTGGCTATTTTAGTGGATATCAGGGTTATTTGTCCACCAGATGGGCGTCCAAATGTTCTTTTCCTAGCAGATCCATTCAATTAAAAATACCCTTGGAGCAGAGGGGTTTCTTCACACAGCTAAGTTTCCTGTAAGCACACAATCGTGTGAAGGTTAATTAATTTTTTTTAACTTTCCAAATTTGATATTCTACTATAGCTATTAATATTCCAAGTAAATATACTCAGTACAAGGTACAGACAGACAGAAACAAACCTTGCAATGAGGTGACTTCAACACCAGAGACCTAGAAACTATGACCCTGAGATATAGGCTTTAGGAGATCAGCAGGTAGCCATGGCAACCAAAACATACGCACCATGGCCATAAAAAGACACAGCAGACCGACTGTTACTTCAGCAGCACACTTAAAAATAGGAAAAAAACAAGAAAAAATAAAGGGGCATATTATCAAGGACGGCGTTAAAAATTATCGCCGCTTTGGCGGCAGAAAACTGCCGCTAAACCGGCGATAATGGGCTTGATAATATGCTCTATGGAATTCCCATAGAAGCCCATGTTCTGGTGTCAACATGGGCTTCTATGGGAATTCTCTAGAGCATATTATCAAGCTCATTATCGCCGGTTTAGTGGCAGTTTTCTGCCGATAAACCGGCGATAATGTTAACGCCGTCCTTGATAATATGCCCCAAAGTTCTTTCTCCTCGTTATGCCTCACCTTGGTAAGTGTAAGGATTTGGCACTTCCCCAGGCTTACATGATTTTGTAAATCTGGGGCAGCATCAAAAACCTACCGCAACCCTCATGGAATGCCTGCTGGCGCAGAGTAAGGCCATGCAGTGATTTGCACTGCGTTGCTTTACTCAAGATTTATGAGGCCACTAAAAGCCACGCAGGGTGGCTTTGCATGGCTTCATAAATCTGATTCAGAGCCCTTTGTCATGTTTGTACCACTTTACGTGGTGCAGGTGCAAACGTGACGCAGGGCTCTCATAAATAAGTTTCAGTGTGTCTGTGCAGGAAGCTCTAAACTTTCTAACACAATGAGCTGCACAGATCACCCACTCTATCTTCCCCCATCATAATCAGGTCAGAGGTGGAAATTTAACATGGGTCTTAGCGGTAACAAGGCCCACAGATATGGCCCAAGTATGAGTCAGGAGAGCATTAATCTCCTGGAGGATACGGTCCCTCCTGATTTTGTGCTCCAAAGAGCACGAGTATGTGTGCTAAGTGCTGCAGGGCACATGCTAAAATAAAAACAATTAGGACAAATTTAAACATTTCTCTTCATTACGCCTGCTTCGAGGAGGTGCAGAATTGTGGCACAAATCCCTGACTCTAATTCTTTGTAGATAGGGATGTACGTCAAAACCCATTGGTGGTTGCATGGGAACGCACATGCACCACAAATCAAACTCCACCTTTACACATAGGGGCATATCATCGAGGAAGAGCGGTAAACATCGCTAAGCGCACTTAGCGCAAGTCTGTTTATCGCCGTCTAACGCTGAATTACATTGCCGTGTTAGCGGCGTATTAGCAACGCTTTGCGAACTGGCGATGTAATTCCAGTGCTAGACGGCGAGAAACAGAAACATCGCCTGAAATCCTGCGATAATATTGGAGATGCTTGCTGATAGGGGAGTGTGGTCGTAACATGGCGATCCACCTCCCATTATCAGCATACCTAAGTAGAAGAAAACCAATCATTGGTTTACTCACATGGAAACATCAAAAACAACACACATGGAAAGACCATAAAGGGTATTCAAAAGTTTTATAAATTACATCATTTATAAATACCCATATTGATTTGCGTGGCTGTCAGAAACATAACATAAAATGCGTTGCAATTTGTGACAAGGTGAATATGGTGCTCAGTGCCGTAGTGAGGGTGCAATATATACAGATTGAATTTTTGTCGTTTTTTTAAGAGGCCAGGAAAAGAACAACAATGTTTGAATAGCTCTGTAAGTTAAATGAATAAGTCTTGACACAGAGTCTTTCAACTGGTCCAGGGGATATGTCGACGTTTCAAGCCAAGGAGCATTACTATGTTAGTCAATGCGGGTCTTCATCAGGACAAGAAGAATAAGGACAGCCTATGAAATAGTAAGGGTATTGGTCAGGTGTGTTGTAAAGAAGAATGCTAGAACTAATCGTGACAATAAGGCGGGAAACTCACCTAAAAAGCCCAATTTTAATCAAAGGGCGTATGTATCTTCAAGGATTCGGACAGTTACAACAATGTACTGTACAGCGAGGATTAATCCAATTAGGGGGACCCTATTAATGAAACGAAGCATATTAGGAACCCAAAAACGCTAAAAATTAAGGTGTAAGCAGGCTCAGTTCAATTGGCTACTGAGGACTTACCCCAAGGAGGGAATCAATCATCCACGGTTGCTATTGGTAATAAATACCCGGGAACGGAGAAGCAGACGGACCTCACGTCTCCTATGCAGTCGTGCAGACCAAATGCGTGTTTCTATACGAAAGGTTTAAAGGGGATTATTTCCAAGCGCGGAACGCATCTAAGCTCGGGATAAAAACTGCCTCAAAAGCATGCTTACCTTATAATCTTTTAAACTTTTTAGAGGAACCGGGGGGCCAAGTTAAGCAGCGCAGGCAAGCGTCCTGTATCGTCCGCGTTAGTCACGGGTATGCCATTCGACTGCAGTTAAAAAGGGGGGAGGACGCGTGTACGTTACGTAGCGTCTTGGGGCTAGTTGCTAGGCAACACGTAACGTATTAGGCGTGTTCTGTCATGGGGGAGTCCATGTCTAGTTGTCAAGTGTAATGCCATTGGAAGGCAGCTCCAGTGCAATGAAGTGAAATCGACTGCAGGTTAAAAGAAAGACGCGTATAAGTTACGTGGCGTCTTGGTGCTAGTTGCTAAGCAACGCGTAACTTGTGTGGCGTGCTCCGTCATAGGGGATTCATGTCTCATTGCCAAGTTGACACGTGGGTGATCTAGTGTAATACCATTGGAAGGCAACTAAAGTGCAATGAAGAATTACAATCTGCAATTACCAGTGGGTCTCAAAGAGCCCTGCATGCATCCCTGGAGCGGAAAAGAATGAGAAGCCAAATCCGCATAAATCTAGACATTTTGAACAAACTTAATTAACAATTAGGTTGACTTATTTTGATGGAAACACAAAATTCACAGGTGTGTATCAAATTGCGAAATGAATTACAGTATAATACATAATTCGAGTCAAGAAAGAATCGCGGTCTGTTATATGCGAGATCAAAGTACAGTATAATACATTGGTAATACATTGGTTTTAGTCATACAATCTCCTAGGGTATTAATAAAGGTTAAAACTAAAGCCAGTGGGGAAGGGGCCGAAGTGGCCAACAAGCTAGGGAGTATCGTGTCTAATTGGCTAGGTTGCTGGGTAAGGCCCCATGATGCGAGTCTCAGGTATGTGGAATGCCTAACTAGTAATGGGACATGAATCCCCTATGACGGAGCACGCCACACAAGTTACGCGTTGCTTAGCAACTAGCACCAAGACGCCACGTAACTTATACGCGTCTTTCTTTTAACCTGCAGTCGATTTCACTTCATTGCACTGGAGCTGCCTTCCAATGGCATTGCACTTGACAACTAGACATGGACTCCCCCATGACAGAACACGCCTAATACGTTACGCGTTGCCTAGCAACTAGCCCCAAGACGCTACCTAACGTACACACGTCCTCCCCCCTTTTTAACTGCAGTCGAATGGCATACCCGTGACTAACGCGGACGATACAGGACGCTTGCCTGCGCTGCTTAACTTGGCCCCCCGGTTCCTCTAAAAAGTTTAAAAGATTATAAGGTAAGCATGCTTTTGAGGCAGTTTTTATCCCGAGCTTAGATGCGTTCCGCGCTTGGAACTAATCCCCTTTAAACCTTTCGTATAGAAACACGCATTTGGTCTGCACGACTGCATAGGAGACGTGAGGTCCGTCTGCTTCTCCGTTCCTGGGTATTTATTACCAATAGCAACCGTGGATGATTGATTCCCTCCTTGGGGTAAGTCCTCAGTAGCCAATTGAACTGAGCATGCTTACACCTTATTTTTTAGCGTTTTTGGGTCCCTAATATGCTTCGTTGCATTAATAGGGTCCCCCTAATTGGATTAATCCTCGCTGTACAGTACATTGTTGTAACTGTCCGAATCCTTGAAGATACATATGCCCTTTGATTAAAATTGGGCTTTTTAGGTGAGTTTCCCGCCTTATTGTCACGATTAGTTCTAGCATTCTTCTTTACAACACACCTGACCAATACCCTTACTATTTCATAGGCTGTCCTTATTCTTCTTGTCCTGATGAAGACCCGCATTGACTAACATAGTAATGCTCCTTGGGTTGAAACGTCGACATATCCCCTGGACCAGTTGAAAGACTCTGAGTCAAGACTTATTCATTTAACTTACAGAGCTATTCAAACATTGTTGTTCTTTTCCTGGCCTCTTAAAAAAACGACAAAAATTCAATCTGTATATATTGCACCCTCACTACGGCACTGAACACCATATTCACCTTGTCACAAATTGCAACGCATTTTATGTTATGTTTCTGACAGCCACGCAAATCAATGTGGGTATTTATAAATGATGTAATTTATAAGACTTTTGAATACCCTTTATGGTCTTTCCATGTGTGTTGTTTTTGATGTTTCCATGTGAGTAAACCAATGATTGGTTTAATGATTTAAAGAGATAATTTACACCCGACAGAACCAATTGTTTATATAACATAATTGCCCAGGTTCTGAGGGATACTGGGTCACCCCATTGTTACTATATTCAGATTAGTGCAGGTAGTTACCTGCAAGGGTTTTTTGCTCTCATTCATTGTTCTTAAATTATTCGTATTGCATCTTTACTATTGTAGTATGTCTGAGAAAGATACTCTGTCATATAGTGAAGATTACATTGCAAGGCTTATTCAAGACCAAGGCGCTTCTAACTTTTTTCTAGGATCAGACAGAGTTTCAGTAGATGTAGGCCTGAATGAAAAATTAGCCAAGATCGAGAGATTAGAAAAGAAACTCATCAGATCCCGCCTTCACGGGCATGTACTAACTAAATATTTGCATGCCAATATAATTCCTAAAGGGTTACAAGTTCGCAATGAACCAGCTATATTTATAGACGTGCCGAAGTTCAGAGAGGGGTTCAGCTTCGTGGCTAACAACTGTTCCCGACACTGGATGGTCCTTGGGGTCGAAACTGCGATTGAGTACGTCAAAAAACTCACGCAGGAAATCTCTGCCCTCAAGAAGGAGATCCTTGAAGATAGAGCCCTCTCAAACGCTAGAGAAGCCCTAGAGCGAGCAGAAAAAACTCTTGCCGATTTCAACACAGTCACACTTAATCGTAAGTTAGATAAACTTTCAAAGGACATAAGAAGCTATGATAAAAATGTAACCTATCCTTACTTGTCTGATGACAACTATCAACAGGATATTCAGGGCTTTTTCTCCAATAGAAGCAGACAGGGCCCTAGGAGGTTTAAAACATTTTCAGACTCCTCGGCAGGGAGTGGTACAGATTCTGACTCCGAGAGACCCTCCAGTAGTTACCAGGGTAATCAGGGCTCCCATTTTTTAGGGGAAGGTTACCGACAGACCAACAGGGGAGGAGGGAGGTCACAGAATTGGGAAAGACCAAGGGGCTGGAACAGAGGCAGGAATACCCAACAGGGAACATCGCGGGTGCGCTTCTACCAACCGGAAACGCATGGCGAGATCTCAACCCGAAGGCAAACCTACAGGTGGTAGAAACTCAGAGGGTCAATTGTGATAATATTGAGACACAGAGTAGACTTAACTCCACTGATACTGACAACAACAATATTGACATACTTATTATGGCAGACCACGAAGTGATTCCTATCGATTCACTTAGGACCAACATTTCGGAACCACGACATGCTATGACCACTCCCAACAATGTGATAACTTCCATCCCGCTCAGCACTAATATTCCTACACCACAGGAGCTGTCTAATAGTGCGCCTAGACATATAGTACCACCCAATGAAATTACATTGTTAGATCAGAGTGAACCAATAATTAACCTGTCCACTCACGTTATGTCTATTGCTGAGAGAGATGTCCTTGCCAAGGGGCTCTCCTTTGTGCCAACTGTCATACCTGACTCATTCCAGGTTAAACTTGAGCTCCAACAATTTTTTCGGAAGATCAGACTGAAATATTATTTCAGCAAAAACACATACAGTCCTAAACCGGCTGCTACCTGCTTCAGACCCGTTTCCACCTTCACACCAAGCTCATACCTGATAAGTGAAAAAATACTGGCATTTGAGAAAATTGTCCTCCAAGAAACTATGCAGGTCTTGGCTGAAAGAAAATACATACAGTACAACATCAGCAAGGAAGAGAAACTTGCACTAAATTTGCTGCGAAATAATGATTCTATCGTCATTAAAGCCGCAGACAAGGGTGGGGCCGTGGTGCTACAAAATTCCACGGACTATGTAGAAGAGATAGACCTCCAACTGAGTGACCGGGAGAGCTACCAACCAACTCCACGTGACCCCACGCCAAACCTAAAATCCATGATAGAAAACGTAACTAAGGAAGGCATGACTTCTGGATTCCTCAGCCAACATGAACATGATTTCCTTAACAAGAAAGAACCTCGGATCCCAACTATCTACACACTACCTAAAGTGCACAAGCGGATAACCAAACCACCCGGCAGACCGATTGTGTTCGGTTGCGGCTCCATACTTGAGCCATTGAACCAATTCATTGACCATTTCCTCCAGCCATGGGTCCCGAAAACCAAATCCTTCGTACGAGACTCGATGCATATCATACAACTTCTGGAGGGTCAGGCGTTTGATGTACAGACACAACTGCTGGTAACACTGGATGTATCATCCCTGTATACATCAATCCCCCAGGACAAGGCATTGACGGTCATCAGAAACACACTTGACGGACGGCAGAGACCCCATTGGATCCCCACGGATTTCTTGATTTCGCTCTTGGAGATTGCTATGAAGAGGAATTATTTTGTCTTCAAGAAACAATTTTATTATCAATGCAAAGGTGTGGCGATGGGGGCTACCTATGCGCCGAGCCTGGCCAATATTTTCATGGATCATTATGAGGAGGAACATTTGTACAGTAATGATAATCCATACCTGAACCAGATTACAGTTTGGAAACGCTACATCGACGATGTTATAATGGTTTGGACAGGCGATGTGCAAGAACTGAATGCGTTCCATGTCTGGCTCAATGCCAGATCTAATGACATCCAATTTACAATGACGAGTAACAATGATACAATAGATTTTTTGGATCTCACGTTTCGGGTCGAAGATGGTCTCCTGTATTGTGACCTTTACCGGAAACCAATGGAAAGAAACACATTGCTGATGTACACCTCACACCATCCCCGCAACCTGAGGGATAACCTGCCCTATGGGCAATTCCTCCGACTCAGAAGGAATTGCACCAGGCAAGCTGATTTCTTCAAAGAGGCGGATACCCTCGTGAGTCGCTTGAGAGAAAGAGGATATCCGATGGGACTACTAAAACGAGCAAAAAAATGCGCTTGGTATTGCCCACGGGACCAACTTTTGGAGGTCAAGACCAAAGATACCAAATCAGATAACATCGTCTGTGTCACGACATTTAACACCAGGAGCAATGACATCAAAAGAATCATCAGGAAATATTGGAATCTGGTGGCAAGTGAACTACTGACTAAACAAGACCCGATCTTTGCCTTCAAGAGGGGCAAGAACATCAAGAACACTGTTGTCAGAGCATTTCTAGAACCGCCCAAGCAACCGGATCTAAGGAACTTCTTCGGACTACCAGCACTAAGTGGACACCATAAATGTGGACAGTGTAAAGTCTGTGATTTATGTCAGGAAGGAACGACTTTTACGTACAACAACAAAACGTATAAGCAACCACACTTTACCAATTGCAATAGCTCCCATGTGATTTATGCCATCCTTTGCCCCTGTGACCTGATATATGTGGGGCAAACCACTCAGAAAGCCAAAACTAGAATCCTCCAACATATGAGCAGAATAAGGTGTAAAATACAGGGTGCACCTTTGGTTGACCACTTCTTGACACACAACCACTCTCCCGACAGCATAAGGTGGTGGATTATTGAAAAGATCTGTCCAAACCCAAGGGGAGGTGCTATTTCTGGGGTCCTGAACTACAAGGAATGCAGATGGATACATTCGCTTAACTCAGTACAGAATGGGTTGAACGAGATAGAAGAGATCACAAGACAGATGGGGCAACTCTAGCTATCTATGTCCCATTACTAGTTAGGCATTCCACATACCTGAGACTCGCATCATGGAGCCTTACCCAGCAACCTAGCCAATTAGACACGATACTCCCTAGCTTGTTGGCCACTTCTGCCCCTTTCCCACTGGCTTTAGTTTTAACCTTTATTAATACCCTAGGAGATTGTATGACTAAAACCAATGTATTACCAATGTATTATACTGTACTTTGATCTCGCATATAACAGACCGCGATTCTTTCTTGACTCGAATTATGTATTATACTGTAATTCATTTCGCATTTTGATACACACCTGTGAATTTTGTGTTTCCATCAAAATAAGTCAACCTAATTGTTAATTAAGTTTGTTCAAAATGTCTAGATTTATGCGGATTTGGCTTCTCATTCTTTTCCGCTCCAGGGATGCATGCAGGGCTCTTTGAGAATCACTGGTAATTGCAGATTGTAATTCTTCATTGCACTTTAGTTGCCTTCCAATGGTATTACACCAGATCACCCACGTGTCAACTTGGCAATGAGACATGAATCCCCTATGACGGAGCACGCCACACAAGTTACGCGCTGCTTAGCAACTAGCACCAAGACGCCACGTAACTTATACGCGTCTTTCTTTTAACCTGCAGTCGATTTCACTTCATTGCACTAGAGCTGCCTTCCAATGGCATTACACTTGACAACTAGACATGGACTCCCCCATGACAGAACACGTCTAATACGTTACGCGTTGCCTAGCAACTAGCCCCAAGACGCTACGTAACGTACACGCGTCCTCCCCCCTTTTTAACTGCAGTCGAATGGCATACCCGTGACTAACGCGGACGATACAGGACGCTTGCCTGCGCTGCTTAACTTGGCCCCCCGGTTCCTCTAAAAAGTTTAAAAGATTATAAGGTAAGCATGCTTTTGAGGCAGTTTTTATCCCGAGCTTAAATGCGTTCCGTGCTTGGAACTAATCCCCTTTAAACCTTTCGTATAGAAACACGCATTTGGTCTGCACGACTGCATAGGAGACGTGAGGTCCGTCTGCTTCTCCGTTCCTGGGTATTTATTACCAATAGCAACCGTGGATGATTGATTCCCTCCTTGGGGTAAGTCCTCAGTAGCCAATTGAACTGAGCATGCTTACACCTTAATTTTTAGCGTGTTTGGGTCCCTAATATGCTTCGTTTCATTAATAGGGTCCCCCTAATTGGATTAATCCTCGCTGTACAGTACATTGTTGTAACTGTCCGAATCCTTGAAGATACATACGCCCTTTGATTAAAATTGGGCTTTTTAGGTGAGTTTCCCGCCTTATTGTCACGATTAGTTCTAGCATTCTTCTTTACAACACACCTGACCAATACCCTTACTATTTCATAGGCTGTCCTTATTCTTCTTGTCCTGATGAAGACCCGCATTGACTAACATAGTAATGCTCCTTGGCTTGAAACGTCGACATATCCCCTGGACCAGTTAAAAGACTCCGTGTCAAGACTTATTCATTTAGCTTACAGAGCTATTCAAACATTGTTGTTCTTTTCCTGGCCTCTTAAAAAAACGACAAAATTTAAATCTGTATATATTGCACCCTCACTACGGCACTGAGCACCATATTCACCTTGTCACAAATTGCAACGCATTTTATGTTATGTTTCTGACAGCCACGCAAATCAATGTGGGTATTTATAAATTATGTAATTTATAAAACTTTTGAATACCCTTTATGGTCTTTCCATGTGTGTTGTTTTTGATGTTTCCATGTGAGTAAACCAATGATTGGTTTAATGATTTAAAGAGATAATTTACACCCGACAGAACCAATTGTTTATATAACATAATTGCCCAGGTTCTGAGGGATACTGGGTCACCCCATTGTTACTATATTAAGTAGAAGAAAAAGCAGACGTAAAATACATGCGATAACCGCGGTTAGCGCGTTTTGTTACATCGCTGGGGCCGCATTGTAAATAGTGCGAAGGTCTGTCTGCCACCTAAATCATGCAGACATTGTGAGGAACGCCCATTTTGCATGTTATTAGCGATAATAATCGCTGAGATGCAAAATGGAGGGCAAACAGCTAACGCATCAAGGAAACACGTTAGCGTGTCCTTGAAAATAGAGAGATGTTTATTTCGCCGCTTTTTGGCAGAAATGGGCCGCTAAAGCGGCGAAAATAAGCTTGTAAATATGCCCCCAACTACACAAGGCAGTGCATTGCGCAGCTTTGCATTACTTGGGTTACAATCCAGCACAAATCATGATTTGCGATGGATTGTGATTCCCACCATAACACTTTGCATCGGGTTTCCGATAAAAAAGAACACAAGACTTGGCACAAAGTGTTTGTAAATCTGGGCCCTTAGATCTACACGGCTGCGCTGTGTAGACACAAGGGAGGAATTTGTTTGCAGAAACGGCCCGTAATCGGGATTACACATGTAGTAAAGAGCTTGGCCCCATGTTAATTCCCATTCCGGTTCGTATACGTTGCAGGGGTGGATTTATCACCTTAAATGGAGTTTACGGCCCTGGGACGTCTTAACCTTGCAACCTGTAATCGGCAACAAAAGTGTGTTGTTTCCTGGCAATTAGCAACATGGCAGCTGTTGCAGATGCTATCTCGTTTAGGAGAAGAAAAGTTTAAGGGGCAGATTTACAAGCCCCTTGCGCCTCATTTAGGCCGCCGTTGCGTCACTTTTGTGACGCAGCGGCGGCGCAAATCCTGCGCCATGGTGCGGGGTACTTACAACGTGATGCATCTGGGAGATGCGTCACGTTGTAAAGCCCTGCACCACATGTAGGCGTTCCTGCGCAGGGGGGGGGCGTTCCAGTGCAGGAATGCCTCCTAAAAGTGGCTGAGTGAAATCTACAAGATTTCACTCAGTCACTTTTAGACCCATGCTGCGTCAAAACCCTGTGCCTGCCTGAAGCAGGCATAAGGATTGACGCAGCATTAGCAAGATTGGGCCCCCCAGAGCATTGCTGGAGCTGCGTCGCGCTTGCGACGCAACTCCAGCAATGCGCCACTGCGGGGCAAAAACGGCACAGATGCGTGACGCATCTGTGCCATTTTTGCCCCATGGTGCGCCGCATTATAAATGCGGCGCATCCATGATGGCGGAGCTGGGGCGCAAAATAACTGGCGCATCCCTGCTGATATGCAGGGATGCGCCAGTTATTGTAAATATGCCCCCAGGTATTCAAGCAAGTCGACGAAGCACATGAAACTGAGGTACAAGAAATACCACGAAATCGTGGGGCTAGAGCACATTCACGCAGCACGAGTTTCATTCGTTGAACAAAATACCATTGACCTTCCTGGTCGTATCGAGGTGCCACCTTCCAGCACGGAGACTGCTTCGCCACTCCTAGATATCTGTGCAGCATGAATTCTAAAATGAAAATTTGCTAAAAGAATGAAGATATGAAAAAAATCAAAATATACAAAACACTAACATACCTACATGTATATTAATATATGCACACACAATGTGCATGCTCATTTACGAAATAAATCTATGTATCTTAAAGGCGTGTGCTAGAATGCTTGATTCCGGTCCAGGGAGGACCTGGCCTGGCAGTTCGGGCTGGACTGTTCCCATGAGGCACAGGGTCAAGACTGATTTGCATATGGCCATGTCTGAACTGGGGTGGTACAGTGGGCAAAAGAACGATGGATTTAACCCAGATCTCTTGACTGGGGGAGAATGTCTGCATTGTCAGAATTCCGTCCATCATTTGTTTGTTGTAACACCAGACATGGAGGACACATCACTTTTAGGCATTACCACCAAACTAAAGTATATCGAGGGGTCCTTGTCGCCCTTTGACCTCCACAGGTGAGTCCACTGCCTCACCTCTTCTCTGAGAGGAAGGATCGATCCAGACAAATAGATTCTTAGATCATTTATCAGCTTTAGTTCCCCCTCTGAGTGGTCTTGTCCTTCATATCCCCATGGAGTCTGCAGAAAAGTTAATTATGTTTTGCAGTTGCACAGGGTCACATGAAAGGGCGGGCTCAAGCATTTAAAGAAACGGCTAGAAACCATACCGAATATTGTATGTGGCTGTTCTGTATGTGAGCTCTCCAGGGTGTCACTTTTGTAGTACAATATAGAATATAAGGCCAGTCAGTTAATGAAGCTGAAAATATACAAAAGGTCAGATCAGACTACTTTCTGGAGTAAATCGTGTACCATTCTCCTTGCTATGTTCTGTTCCTTGTCTGAGTTTTGTTCAAGACCATGTCACCAGTGATGCATTTCAAAGGGCGAGGAATCTTTCCCCCCAGTGCTTAATTTGAGCCGGTGGATTCTTGTACTCGGCACCAGCATTTAATTATGAATACCAGCACTTATGACAGTCTGACACATGGTAGTGCTGCATGTCTGGATTAGAGATAAACACAACAACAGTTGTTTATTAAGTCAATATACATTCAAATGACTAATACCTGGTGCCCAAGCCATTGTTATAGCTTTGGGAGCCGGAATAGCCTGAATTGTCACACTTGGAGTGCTTGAACATTAGTAGTTGTGCAGGTTCTGTCACTGGCAGTGGCAATGGGTGATGCAATCTGCAACGGCCTCCTGACGAAGGCCCTGGTACCTATTTATTGTACAAATTAAGCACTGCTTCCCACTGCTCTGTCAAAGTCTGTGAATTAAACCAAATATTCAGTATACAAAGCTTTCGCTCCATGATTTAGATCTCGAGGTAGGATCTGACTTTAGATAGCCAGCCCTCCCTGAGATAGACGGCATGCTCTGTTAAGCTATTTTGTGTGGTATGTTGCAAAAATTCTAAAGTGAGATACAGAATTATAATGGCAGCGATATACATAACTCTTCAATGCAACATTTTCTTCCGATTTTGGCCATATGTTCATTACACACTTGTTTTGGCATGTATTTATTCCATCAATTCTTGTTTCTTTAACTATCTCTCTTCTATTTACACATAAAACACCAGGCGGCTAAATACAATGACACAATAACAAGGTGGCACGTCGGCCATCTTTAAAATACTAGCAAAGTAAAAACTGTTAGTGCCAAATGGTGCCTACAGATGTCTAATACAGTAAGTACGTTTATTATGCATGATTAATAAAATCTGTTGTATATACATAGCATGTTCATTAACATAATTTATACACAGTTTTAAGAAATTAATAAAAAGCCATATTTTGGTGCAGATTGGCAAGATTAAACTTTAGACTTCTAAATTATAGGTAAGGGTTTCTAATAACAGTTTTTTAAATTCAGTCAGTAATGTCACTGTAGTGCCAGGAGAAATAATAATAATTAAAAAACTTATATTTAAAAGGTCCGATTTCTCCTGGTGTGCTTAGTTCTGAAGGGGGGGCAATCATTCAGTTATGCTGGAACGGGTCTTGTTCCCCCAGAACTTGACCTTCAGGGGATTGCAGTATAGTCGTGATTAAAGTAGCAGTGCTTCGTGTGTTGATATATTTTGTGCAAAATTTCCGCTGTGTAAAATAGGCATTTGAAAACATAGTTTCAGGTTTGAGCAGTAGGTGATCGCTCATTGAGCATGCTTGCTGAATTTATCAAGGGTTTGTAAATCATAGTGATTGTTCCAGCCTGTACTTAATCATTAAGGGTAGTGGGGCCCTTGGCGTTTAATCCAATTCAACAGTGTTTTATTTTGTCAAGATTGCCAAGTTGCTCAGCGGGAGTGTCAATACTCAGTAAGAATTTGCAAATTACAATATTCTCCTGGTTAAAGTGACAGTGCTTCGAGTGTAGATATATGTTGCAAAAATGTTTTTTTTCTGTGCAGAATATTCCTTTAAAAGCATAATTTCAGGTTTGAGCAGTAAGTGATCACCGCTTCAGCAAGCTTGCCGACTTAACAGTAGTTTATAAATAGACGAAATTGTTTCAGTCTGTACTCAGTCATACAAGGAAGCAGAACTTTTACTTTAAACTAGCAGAACAATGTTATGTTTTATCTGTTTTATCAGATCGATCAGCTGTTTTATCAATACTGAGTGAGAGTTGAAGCAATCTCCTATCTGTTACTTTGAGAATGTGTATGAATCGGCAATTTAATTGCGTGGCGGGAGGATCAAAGCACGCCAGCACAGCCTGTCTACAGAAGCAAATGCCTTTTTGGTTGAAGATGGGGCTGAGAAGTAAACATTGGTCTTTCAGTGGACTTGTGCAAGTGCATATTATGTGGAGAAGATCTTCTCTTCCACGACCACATCGGCTGCAATTGATGTCTCCTGGTTTCCTCTTCCATGGAAGTAAATGAGGGAAAATCAGAAGTATGCCTAGCCGATACCATAGGGATTTCTCTTTTGCTAGTATATTGAATCCAGCACTCAGATAAGTTTGTGGTTTGGCTGCAACATAGTTATTAAGTACAAACCAGCCATGTGCGCTTTCCGTTAATGCAGATTTGTCTTCTACGAAGGAAATCACTTTGATGGATTTAAACACTGCTTTTTTATAGCTTGTGTGTGTTGCTGAAGTCTCCTAAAGACTATTCAGGTGTAGCTGGAGTAAGAAGTCTCTGACAGGCCGGTGAGTTTCCTCATACTGACAGTTCAGTCCAAAGAAGCCAGTTTAGTGTGTCTTGTTCTTGCTCCTTTGATCTTGTGCCATCTCTTTATAAATGTGCCCCTTTTAGGCAGAGTCTGTTTCTGTAGGCCAAATTCTAACCTTATTTGTGCAGGGAGGTATAGTTTGGAAGATGAAAGATCATTCTGTATGTCCTAGTTACAATTTTGTCCAGCGTAATTGCATCTTTTACACACATTGGCTCACTCACATAGGTTATTGTAGGAAGGAGTTTTGTTTGGAAGAACTGGAGTAGATGCGATAGAGAAGGGCCAGCAAGTGCCTTTTAAAGAGACTTCATGGCAAAAGTTATTGTATTGCCTTTTCGTCTCAAAGCTTTCATTTGAGATTTGTAGGGCCCTTTATTGTCTATTATGACTCCAAAATATTCATATTCTGTGACTTGTTCTAGATGTTGTGCATCCAGATGCCAATGCAGTTTCTTTCTTTTTAGTGTAGTTTATTGCCATTGTTTGACATAAATTAATCTTCAGTGCATTCTTGTGGGAGTATTCTTGTGCTACATCCAGTTAGTGCTGTAGTCCAATTGGAGTTCGACTTATTAGGACTAGGTCGTCTGCATAGAGAAGATTGAAGAGAATAATCTTTCCAAGCTTTAGCGTGTGTGATTTGCAGTTTTCCAGCCTTTGCAGTAAATCTGCAGTGAAGAGGTTGAATAGGGTGGGAGCCAGGACGCACCCTTGTTATAGCCCTTTAGTGGTGCTGATACGTCTGGAAAGATGCATCCCGGCTTCCAACTTGACTTTTACCCATGAATCTGTGTGTAGTAGGACTAGTTGTTTTAGGAGTGCTGGAGGTATATCCCAGCTTTTCAGCTTCTGCCATAGCATTACTCAATCAACATGGTTGAATGCTGAACTGTAATCAATGAAAAATAAAAGAATGATGGCCTGGCTTCCTTTGCAGCATCTATCAATAATGATAGAGCAATGATATTTTTGAGTTGTTCTCATGTGCGTACAAAAGCCGGTCTGGTTTGTTGGTATGATGGACTTAGGAGAGGCCCAGGATATTAATTCTTCCAGGATCACTCCTGCGTAGTATTTGGCATCATTATCAATCAGGGGCCAAGGCGGTGGATTTTAACGTTGTCCTTGTCGCCCTGCTTATGAATTGGAGAGATTATGGATCCCTTGCACGATTCTGCCATTATTCCATTCTCAAGTATCTAATTGTAGACTGGTGCCAAGATTTCAGACCAATTATGGGGGTCTTTCTTGTACAGGATCGGCGGAATCCCGTTGGGTCCCAGGGATCCTTCCAGCTTCCCTTTTGCTATTTGCCTCTTAATTTGATGTGATGTTATACTGAAAGGTTTTTCCCCAAAGGTTTGAGATGTGCCGTGTGCTTTTTGGGCCCATTTGCTCTTAGTCACTAGATGTTGCCTGGGTGACTTATTCTGGTGAATATTGAGCGCAATGTTCAAGTAATAAACTTTTCCTGGGTGCTAATTGTCATTTTATGTCCATAGTGATGTCCCTCTGTCTTTGTTACCATCAAAATGTTCTCTCTGAAGGCCCTATCATGGGTTCAAGACCCTCAATGCAAGATACACTCATCCCCTGAACACCATCCATAGAAGACACGTGAGCAGTCCCCACCTTCTGCAAGGCACGAAACCAAAACCATTGGTCAGATTCCAAAGACAGGGTGTGCTGCCAATATAAGCCAAGATGTAAAAAAAATCCAACTAAGCAGGAAGACACTGAGACAAGCCAACCACAACTACAAATGTGCGAGAGATGAAACAGGACTCCAAAATCAGCTGACAGCCAGGAACTCGCACAGGAGAAACATATGGAACTTTAAAAGGCAGCAAAAACATTCCCAATGGCTGCACATCCCCAGTATTTTAATCCCAAGTAGACAAGCAGACTTTTGGCTATGTATCAACATGCGGTCCGGGCACAGCCATGACTTGCGAAACTGGAGTTCCAAGTCACACATGGATCAACCATGTAAAAACACTGTTGTAGGAGAGTAGGATCTGCACTTATGTTGCCCCCACTTTTTTTCTGATGTATACACTGGTTTCTGGCTATAGTCAGGCTGGGTCCCTGCTAATCAGGGCCCCAGTCTCTCTGTTCTCTCTAAACAACTTTGAGTGCATACTAGATGCACTAGTGATTGGATACTGTGGTACCTTATGAGCCCCTAGTATATGGTACCCTAGGTACCAAGGACATAGGTACGTCACAGGCCTACCAGGGGCTGAAGCATGTATTATGCCACCCCTGGGAAGCAGACTAAATCTGACACCACAGGCCTGCTACTGCAGCCTGGGTGAGGTAGTGTTCGCACTCCTCACAGAGGCATAGGTTCCTATATCTCACCATACACACACATATAAACCTATCAGCCACCCCTATGGCAGGCCCTATCAATCCTGAGGGCAGGGTGCTTGGTTTACAATGTGAGGGGGTGCCTCTGCATGAGCAGGACCCCTCTGCAGCTGGCAGGGTCTATTCCTTGTGGCTGTTTGTGGATGCGGTTAAACCATATACTCTTAAGTGCATTATAACCTCCCGGTTAATGCTAACTTTGGAATGACTGCATCAAAACATGTTGTGTTTAATGTCAAACAACTTGGAATCATACCCCCACACCAGTAACTGGTGTGAGAGTATGATCCCACCCTTCTAGAGGGGACGACATGTACCTACTGTGGTAAACACAGTAGAAATCTGAAAGAGCCCTGGCATCACAAAATGGATGCCACCAGCACAGACACTGGGCTGCCCTCCTGCTGCTGACTGAAACTCGCAGTGGAGGAGGCCCAACAATAGGCATCCTGTCAGAGGGAGGTGTCACTACCTTCCAGACAGGATTTAGTGTATTGGAGCTGGGTGGGTGCACTTCTAGAGTGATTTGAAGTCCTGCACTGGGGGAGCAGTAGGCTCCTCTGTGCATATGCCAGCTCAAACCGGTTCAGGGGCTACCTGCCCCTGCTCTGGCGCAAAACTGGACAAAGGGAAGTGGGTGTAACCACCCCCTACCCTGACCCTCCCAGAGGAGTGGTCATAGAGCAAGTCCCTCCCCTATCTTCAGTATAAGATAGCAAACTTAGCCATTGCAAAACAGATAACCCTGGACGATGCTCTACAAAGAAGAATCCTGGCCCTTCGATGTTCCACTAACTTTGGAAGACAGAAGAATCTCCCTTGGAGTCAAGGAGTGACTCCCCTGCTTGGCAGGCACCAGAAACTCTAATCAACGGTCGCAAACTTTCCCACTCCCGCCTGAGTCCAAAGTCCCTGCAGCCCTGGAATGGATTTCCTGACTTCTCGAAGGCCATTGTGAGTCCCCAGCAGAGGTGAGGCAAGTGGACCCCACGAGTGAGGAGGAACAGCAATACCTGGGTACCGTGCACTATTTTCAAGTGCAACCCCTTCACGACGATCTATGAAATTGTGCATTGGACCACTTGTGGCCCAAGCCTCCAGCAGGTTTTGCAGTGAAAATCAGAGGCCTATCCCATCCCGAGTGACCGTGGGCTCCTGTGAAGCATTTCTTCAAGGGGCATCTTTGCGATCCCTTGCCTGTTGGCTTGTGGGTCCCCCGAAGACTTTCTTATCAACTCAAAGGACTTCTCTGGTTGCTCCAGGCCTGCCCTCACTCACCCTTGCTAGGTGAGTCCCTCAGGCTCTGCTGGTCTGCACCATTGACTTTCTTCATTCTACACGAGACTTGCTGCTGCCAAGGCTTGTTGGCTCCAATCCGGTTGCCGACATTGCAGTCCACTGCAGACATTGTAGGACACTCCGAATCCAGTTGCTGGTCATCATCGATCCTTCCTGGACCTCGTGAGCGAAGAGTCAAAACACCCTTGATCACCTGAAATCACCCAACTTCCGTGGGCAACCAGCTTCCTGGCCCCCGGTCACTGGCAAGTGACTGTGAACACTGTCCCTTCAATTTTCAGGTCTTCTACATCTAGAATCCAGCCTTGGATTCCATCAGACACTTCTTCAGTCGCCGCAAGCAGCAAGTCTTCTTTGGTCTCCATAGAAAACAGCGACGCGACCCAACACCAAAAGACACCTATGCACCCGGGTTCCCTGGGTGCGGTAACTCGTGCACTCCGGTGCCCTAGTGTGTGTTGGCCCTCTAATTACTTACCTTGTAAGTGGCTTGCTTGTAGACTTCCTCGAAGTACCCTAAAACTTTAAAAAGCAAACCGCGACTTGCACCAATCATAATCAATAGGGAACCCGCGGCTGTGTTCACACACTGCATGCGTCTCCCGTGGGTCTGTTACTTACCTGCTTTCACTGCAGTAGTGAAGCCCCAGCAATTCTACAGGCCCTAGGCCTTGTCATTCTGCAAGTCGACTTTCCTAAACCTCTTTTTTAGTATATGGTCTGGTACGCCCCTGGGGCCCCAGCCATATTTGTGCTTAACTTATTGTGAAACGTTGATATTTGAATGTGTTCCTGACTTCTAATCTCATAAAGAGATTAGTAGAGTGTGTCTAGTAATAAATACATATATATTTGATATATATACCTGTGTGGTGTCCTTTCATTTGGTAATTCAAGAGATTATAAGGTAAAACAAGCTACTTTACATTCCTCTGAGACTTAGCCTGAAGGCTGCTCTCCACAGCTACCACTAGGATAGCTTTCTTTAAAAGGTTGTCTTAAACCTATCTACCATAAGAGTCGAATTGGACTGGTGCAAGGTGCCCACTATAACTAGTGACCAGCATATGCCAGGCCAACTTCTCACAACTGTACTGCAAGTCTTCTTACAATACCCTTCCAGGCTACCAATGATCGTTTACCAGCAACAGCCCACACAATGTCACTGCTAACAAAATTGGGGCAAATCATACAATCATGGAAAAAACAAGTGAACCTCTTGATGTGCACAACTGTGTGCTAATAATATTAAAGAATATAAGAAGCAACAGTGCACCAGGGCCCAACGGCCTACCTGGACACCCATTTAAAGAGGACCATGAATTCTGGGCAACTATAATCACCCCGTTATACCAGTTCTGTATGAATAATTCAACAATCCCCGAAGCCTGGAAAGGCTCCTTACTACAACCAATCCATAAAAAGGCGGCACTGGAGATCCAAACAACTACAGGATATTAAGGCAAAGGCATACACAAGCCTCCTCTTACAAGATCTACAAAACTGGGCTAATGAGGAGGGAATACTATCAGTCTACCAATCTGGATCCAGGGCAGGAGCATCAACATTGGATAACATTCTAGCCCTAGTTTACCTGGTAGAACAGCCCACCCTGGAAAAATAGCGCATCCTTTTTGCATGCTTAAGAGACTACTCTGTGGCATTCAACTGTGGCAATAGGAATTTACTCTGGCAAAAACTACAAAACTGGGGGATACCAACCACGCTGCTGAACGCCATCATTGCCCTCTACTCCAGAACCTGGGTATGCGTCAAACTAACTTGGAACACAGCAACAAAGAAAGTATACACAGACCGAGGGCTGAAACAAGGCTGTGTATTGGCGCCTTTACATTTCAACTTATATACTGCAGACCTTGGTAAATCAATATCAGTAGCCAACTTGTTAGCACCTAAAATTGGGCTGATCAGACCGTTCTTAATGTAGCACACTGACGATAT
The DNA here is from genome assembly GCF_964204655.1 of Triturus cristatus. Taxonomy (NCBI): domain Eukaryota; kingdom Metazoa; phylum Chordata; class Amphibia; order Caudata; family Salamandridae; genus Triturus; species Triturus cristatus. The sequence continues at coordinate 255,874,204 of NC_140584.1, forward strand.
GGTCTTAATGGACCACACGAATACGGGCCTACAAAGAGCACTGGACGCACTACGCACCTACAATGACGAAAATTAATTGACATCCAACACCAGTAAAACAAAGGTAGGGATCTTTGGAAAATATGCTAATAAACTCAAATATCAATAGGGAATGGGCAACCTGAAAATAACTACATCAATTAAGTATAACTATCTGGGGGTTTGGATCATGAGCAATGGCAATCCCACTGCAAATATTGCAGCCATAGAATCAAAAGCCAAGGCAGTGACATACGCCCTCTGCAAACTCAACTCCAAACTGTGCAGCCCGACAAGCGAGCCAATCCAAAACGTTCTAAAAGCCAAGTTACTTCCCTCAATTTGTTATGGGCAACTAGTCTTTCCTGGGGCACTAACTAACACCATGGAGTCTGACAATTCGAGCATTTAAACAGATTTTCCAGATATCTGCCCATGCCCGGAATGCTTTAGTATGGCTGGAATTCGGACTAGGCAAACAATTTCAAGAAAAACTGGGCATCTATCATCCGTTATATCAAGGGTCATGTGCAGCCCCCCTCAGCACAGTGAAAGTAACCCTGAAAGAAATTTTCACGAAAGGCAAAAATCCTTGGGCAGGCGGCCTATCTACTGCTCTCATTGAATTGCACATTGACTTGTCCAACTGGGAGAAGTTTATTCATCAACCTGTAATTATAAAAACCATTTTAAGGAAACTCGTAAGACTACTATCCAAGCGAGACGACCTGGGGCTTACAGAGTCCACTAGTAGCAATATTGGGTTCTTAGCCAGCTCCTACAAGGACAAATTGAGGCAGCCATATCTTGACTCAGTTCCGGACAAATCAATTCTAAAACAAATCCTGTCTGTCAGACTTATGGTGAGGCCAATAAAAGAAATAAATATTGCTAGAAATCCCTAGAGGTGGTCACTTCTTGCAGATTGTGTCAACGGTACAAGGAGGCTTTGGCTCACCTAGTTTGTATTTGCCCTCAATTGAGTCACACACGTTGCACTTTATTAAAACCTTTGTTTTTAAAATACTGCACCCATACCTGCTTAGACGCAGTGAAAATTCTTTCTAATTTAGAAATCCCCATGGAACTTGCTAGACTAGCAACATTTTCACGTCATGTTAAACAACTTATAAGCAAAGACCGAGCCTTGGTCTTAAGGCAGACCACAGGCTCAAATTAGCAAGCATATATTACATTTTATGAATTCTTATTTTTACGCCTGTGTAACTGTTCGAAATGTACTGAATGAAATGATACAATGTTGTTTTTATCAATGACTGAAGGAGGCGCGTGGAAGGACACACCATGCATTACCTTTTGTAACAATTTTTATTAATTGAAACAATAAATGTATTCACTTCAGTCACCAACAGTAGAAAATAATGTAATTGTTAAATAGTTTGTCTTGTTTGTCGTTCACTCTTGTCCTGGCTCGGTCCTTGTGAATTGTTGTGTTTAGGGACAGAAAGAATGATTGTGGTGGTACAAACCCCTTCCAATGGCATTTGTGTCCACCAAAACTGTGCACCTCCGCTAGACTGTGTACAAGGGGCATAGCCCACTTTACTATGCAGAACTTTGCATTTGGTTTACTCCTGGCTTCACGGGTTAAGCTAATGTGTATGCACTACATTTCTACCCCCACTCTCAGATTTCTCCTGAAAATTCATCAATTGCCCACCATGTGTCGGTTCTTGTGGGCATCTGCCTCTGGGAATGCCCACTGTTAGAAATGGGATTTCTGGTTGGCTAAGGCTTGCGCCAAAGCCAGACAGAAACCACCACTCTAGTCAGGGCAAGGAAGTTACACGCCAAAGATAACCCCTGCTGACCCCCTTGGTAGCTTGGCACGAGCAGTCAGGCTTATCTCTGAGGCGATGTGTAAAGCGTTTACGCGCGCACCCAGCAACAACACCCAAGGCCCACCACAAAAGAAACTCCACACAAGGTATTATAGAAAAATAGCCTTTGTATTATAGCAAAACATATTAGATAATAAATATACACTTTACAAAGTGCCACTGGTACGGGTAGAATTTACAAGGGATATGTACAAGACAGGACCACCTGGACCACTGTCAGGAATAAGCACTTTTTGGACATAGCACGTTTTGTAGAACTAGTACTTTGTAGGAATTAGCACTTGGTAGAAATAATACTTTGAGAACATAGCACATATAATCACTGTAGCACCAATTAGAAGACGTAGCGCACAACCAGTAACCACTGGTAACAGGTAAGTACCACCTACGCAACCCTAACCACCTTAGGAGAATCTCACGCAGGGAACCAGTACCACTATGCTAGGTAACACAACCTCCTAGGGATAAAAATACATCTAGAGGGGTACACAAAGCATGGTATAAATCATATTAGGAAGGCATCAAGCATCACAACAATGCACAGGCGCAAAAGCGCCTAAGTAACAATGATCAGGAAAAGTTCCTTCGTTAGGAAATAGTCCTTTAGCAACCAATTTAGATATTCTTCTGAAACACAGTTCTTTGGCAACAATGTGACCCCCACGGGAGTCACACGACGTCGAGTCTACGATATTCCCAAGGTTCGGCGTCGACCGCGAGGAGCGCTAAGTCGAGCCTGGAGTTACAACAGACCCCATAAACACAGTACCTTTGGAAAATGAAGAAACGATGGTCCACGTCGTCGAGGTCGGCGTCGATCGTGCCTCGGAGTCGGGTCGATCTGCAGCGGCGTCGAGAGATGTCGGGCCGGAGCAGCGCTCACGGCGTCGAGAAGGGCGTCGAGTCGATGCGATCAGCAGCGGCGTCGAGACGGGGTCACTTGGAGCCGGGGCCGATACCCACTGCTCACTGGCGTTGATACCGGCGTCAAGACGGGGTCACTTGGAACTGGGGCCGATACCCACTGCTCACTGGCGATGCTGCTGGCGTCGATCGGGCCCGGCGGCCGGCGTCGAAGGCTCGGGACACTGGAGCCGTTACTCACGATGTCGAGCTGGATTCGGCGGCGTCGGCGGCGTCGGCGGCGCCGGCGGCGTCGAGACTGCAGATTTTCCCTTGTGTACTGGAAACAACACTTTCCAGCAATTCAGCAATTCAGTAGATGGTGAAGTCCTTTGGCCCTGTGACTTCAACAGGAGACTGGCACTCTTCCAGCCCTTGGAGATTTTCTTAGCAAGTTGTAGAGAGTACACACCAAGTTCCTCTCTCCTTGTTCCTTGGCAAAAATAAAGAAGCAGCTTTCAGGTTCCTCCACAGCAAAACAGCACTCTGGCAGAAAGGGGAGGCAAGTCCTTAGATCAGCAGGCTTCTTGTCCTTGGTACGGGTTTCCTTGTCAGAAGTGATCTCAAGAAAAGCAAAAGGTCCTAAAAGTCCTGGAGGTATCAGGGGGACAGAACAGCCCCCAGCAAAGGCAGAAGGGTCCCAAGAAGTCCTGGGCATAAGGAAATGGAGCAGAAAAGCTCCCAGCAAAGAAAGGTCCTCCAGCCAAACAGGGGCAGGGCAGGGCCCAGGGAGGCAAGCCTTCCCCTGAGCCCCAGCAGCAGCACGCCCCTGGTAGATTCAAGTCCAGAACAAGAACATTTTCATGGGGTCACAGCCCCTCTTTTATACACCAAATCCCTTTGTCTCAAAAGGTGCAGGGAAGGGGCGAACCAGATACAACTGGTTCCTGAGCACTTTGTTTTGCTCAGCCCCTCTCCCTATTCAGAGAGCAGGCCAGGGTCATCAGTCGCACCACAGGGGGCGGAGCCAGCATTGTGTGGGGAAAACCCAGCCCTATTCAGGATCTAGGTGTACTCCTCCCACCCATCTAGCTGCTGATCTCCCCATTCACCACTGGGTGACTCATCCTGACTCTGGGGATTCCCTAGCCCGTCACCTGACCTCAACCAGCCAATCGCCAGACAAGGCACACATTTCATACTGCACACAGAAGTGCCCACTTCTAGAAGTGGCACTTCCACACTAGGTACATGCACGCCGCACACATCATCGCGCAGCATTCAATCCCACGAGTCCGCACATACCAAACTCGGGCCTGCACACCCCACGCATCAGGAACTACCAGGACACATACATTCCCCCATGCATTCCTATGGGAGGGCAGGCCAACCTCAACACACGCACGCACTTTACCCTGGGACACAGCGGTAAAGTGCGCAGAAACCCCAAAATCACTACACCATGTCATCAATAAAAGCAAAAAAAAAAGTTCAGGGGTGAACCTGCCAGAAGGGCCAAGTCCAACACAACCCCCTTCCAGCCAAAACGCAGGGCAGACCAATCACCACCGTGATGGTCTTCCCTGCTTGGGGCGATAGAACACGGACGCAGGCCCGCACTGCAGGGACACTCTCCGGTTCTATGCCATTCTCACTCAACATGGTTCCATCTGAAAAAAAAACAACCGAAAAGAACTCAGGCCCAACTAGGCTACCCCACTGGTACTACCTAGTTGTCCGAGGCCAGGAGCAGGCCCTAGGCCACCCAGATACCACTGGTCCTTGCCAAACCCAGAGTGGGGGGTAGTAACCCCTGGCATATAAACCATTCTCCACTCTCCCTCTCAGTGTAGTTCCCAACTACCACTGATCCTTCAACCTAGGGTCCGCACCCTCAGGCTGACCAGAGGTCACGGGCAAGAATGCCCCACCCTACCTCTACTTCTGGGGTTCCGCACCCTCCCAGGGTAGCACCAACCAGAACACAACTCTCCCACCAGTTCAGGACCTCTCTCCACCAACTGGTCTACCACCTGGGATCAAAGTTCGCCGGCTGCACCGGGGTCAGAGGCGAGGCCGCCCTCCCTCTGCACCCCCTTCCAGAGTTCCGCACCCTCCCAACAGGAGTGGTACCCCTAGAAGGCAAACCGGCCAGGACACTGACTACAGTCGTCCTTATGTCCAGATCCGGAAACACCGGCTACTGGCTCCCCAACCGAGGGACGTACCCTTTGGTCAGATGCCCGGAGAACCAGGACTTCCTGGGAGTACAGATACCCTCCCGAGGGTGACACATACCTAGCGTGTCGTGTGACAGTCTGCCTGGCGCAGAGCTCACAACCTCCTGTCCCTCTGACAGTGCGTGAAGATGCCCCAGCAACCTGGCGCAGAGCTCACGACCTCCTGTCCCTCTGACAGTGCGTGAAGATGCCCCAGGACAGAAGTGGCGTCACCATGGTCACTCATTGGGGGCTCAGCCCATCTGGCCGGCCCCTGACCCACTGGTTCCCACTGGGGACCTCTCCCCCTCTCACCCCTCACAACTGTACCCCACCTGCTTTCAGGGGGGTATCACCTCACAATTGCCAGGAGAACCAGGACTTCCTGGGAGTACATATACCTTCCCGAGGGTGACACATACCTAGCGTGTCGTGTGAAAGTCTGCCTGGCGCAGAGCTCGCGACCTCCTGTCCCTCTGACAGTGCGTGAAGATGCCCCAGGACAGAAGTGGTGACACCACGGTCACTCAGTGGCGACTCAGCCCTCCTGGCTGGTCCCTGACCTACTGGTTCCCACTGGGGAGTCCCTCCCCCTCTCACCCCTCACTCTGGACTTCCGCACCCTCCCAACTGAAGCGGTACTGCCAGACACCAGGACTACTGGAGCTCTGATTACAGACGCTCCACGTCCTCTAGACACTGGGAGATCCTCCTCAAATGACCTATTGGTACAGCCTAGGCCCCCGACCTGATGTTCCCTAAAGAAACCATCCAGGCCCTGACCCTGGGTTTCGGGCACCTGGAGACACGCAGTCCCACCCACTCCTTCTCCGCAGAGACAGGCCGTGAGCCCCTACACCGAGACCTAGCTGGGCTACTCTGAACCTCTTCCACCACGCTGGGCTGGAAGACACCTCAGCCACTACTTTTGGAATCACTCCCCAATGCAAGCTCCCTATCCCAGAGAACTCACACCCAATCAACCAGCAAGCTCCTTATTTCAGAGAACTCACACCATTCATCCACATACACACACCCCCCAGACTAGTAAGACAGTTTCTACCGCCCCTGATTTCTCAACCTGACCACCACGTGACACAGGTACTATTACTCTGGGAACTGGAAATGGGACATTCACATTCATCCAGCGCATTACACATTCATCCCCAAACCCCTCCCAAGACTGGTAAGGCAGTTTCTACCGCCCCTGATTTCTCACCCTGACCACCACGTGACACAGGTACCACTACCCCGGGAACTGGGAATGGGAATACATGCACTGGACACACATCTGCTGCCACCACTGGATCCCACCCTTACTGGTGAATCCAGAAACACACTGCACTTAGGAGGATGATCTACCCTCCCAAGCTAGGGACACCTAACTCACAGTGCACAAGAACCACATTTCCACAGAAATGACATTTAAAAACAATAATCCCTATACCATGTGATTTATCTAAATGCAGAGTTTTGTAGTGCGGCCAGTTGCTGCTGCGGTACAGCGCAAACGCAAGTCCAAATCCCACCGCTGATCACCAATGTTAGAAATGGGATTTCTGGTTGGCTAAGGCATGCGCCAAAGCCAGACAGAAACCACCACTCTAGTCAGGGCAAGGAAGTTACACGCCAAAGATAACCCCTGCTCACCCCCTTGGTAGCTTGGCACGAGCAGTCAGGCTTATCTCTGAGGCGATGTGTAAAGCGTTTGCGCGCGCACCCAGCAACAACACCCAAGGCCCACCACAAAAGAAACTCCACACAAGGTATAATAGAAAAATAGCCTTTGTATTATAGCCAAACATATTAGATAATAAATATACACTTTACAAAGTGCCACTGGTACGGGTAGAATTTACAAGGGATATGTACAAGACAGGGCCACCTGGACCACTGTCAGGAATAAGCACTTTTTGGACATAGCACGTTTTGTAGAACTAGTACTTTGTAGGAATTAGGACTTGGTAGAAATAATACTTTGAGAACATAGCACATATAATCACTGTAGCACCAATTAGAAGACGTAGCGCACAACCAGTAACCACTGGTAACAGGTAAGTACCACCTACGCAACCCTAACCACCTTAGGAGAATCTCACGCAGGGAACCAGTACCACTATGCTAGGTAACACAACCTCCTAGGGATAAAAATACATCTAGAGGGGTACACAAAGCATGGTATAAATCATATTAGGAAGGCATCAAGCATCACAGCAATGCACAGGCGCAAAAGCGCCTAAGTAACAATGATCAGGAAAAGTTCCTTCTTTAGGAAATAGTCCTTTAGCAACCAATTTAGATATTCTTCTGAAACACAGTTCTTTGGCAACAATGTGACCCCCACGGGAGTCACACGACGTCGAGTCTACGATATTCCCAAGGTTCGGCGTCGACCGCGAGGAGCGCTAAGTCGAGCCTGGAGTTACAACAGACCCCATAAACACAGTACCTTTGGAAAATGAAGAAACGATGGTCCACGGCGTCGAGGTCGGCGTCGATCGTGCCTCGGAGTCGGGTCGATCTGCAGCGGCGTCGAGAGATGTCGGGCCGGAGCAGCGCTCACGGCGTCGAGAAGGGCGTCGAGTCGATGCGATCAGCAGCGGCGTCGAGACGGGGTCACTTGGAGCCGGGGCCGATACCCACTGCTCACTGGCGTTGATACCGGCGTCAAGACGGGGTCACTTGGAACTGGGGCCGATACCCACTGCTCACTGGCGATGCTGCTGGCGTCGATCGGGCCCGGCGGCCGGCGTCGAAGGCTCGGGACACTGGAGCCGTTACTCACGATGTCGAGCTGGATTCGGCGGCATCGGCGGCGCCGGCGGCGTCGAGACTGCAGATTTTCCCTTGTGTACTGGAAACAACACTTTCCAGCAATTCAGCAATTCAGTAGATGGTGAAGTCCTTTGGCCCTGTGACTTCAACAGGAGACTGGCACTCTTCCAGCCCTTGGAGATTTTCTTAGCAAGTTGTAGAGAGTACACACCAAGTTCCTCTCTCCTTGTTCCTTGGCAAAAATAAGGAAGCAGCTTTCAGGTTCCTCCACAGCAAAACAGCACTCTGGCAGAAAGGGGAGGCAAGTCCTTAGATCAGCAGGCTTCTTGTCCTTGGTACGGGTTTCCTTGTCAGAAGTGATCTCAAGAAAAGCAAAAGGTCCTAAAAGTCCTGGAGGTATCAGGGGGACAGAACAGCCCCCAGCAAAGGCAGAAGGGTCCCAAGAAGTCCTGGGCATAAGGAAATGGAGCAGAAAAGCTCCCAGCAAAGAAAGGTCCTCCAGCCAAACAGGGGCAGGGCAGGGCCCAGGGAGGCAAGCCTTCCCCTGAGCCCCAGCAGCAGCACGCCCCTGGTAGATTCAAGTCCAGAACAGATTCAAGTCACAGCCCCTCTTTTATACACCAAATCCCTTTGTCTCAAAAGGTGCAGGGAAGGGGCGAACCAGATACAACTGGTTCCTGAGCACTTTGTTTTGCTCAGCCTCTCTCCCTATTCAGAGAGCAGGCCAGGGTCATCAGTCGCACCACAGGGGGCGGAGCCAGCATTGTGTGGGGAAAACCCAGCCCTATTCAGGATCTAGGTGTACTCCTCCCACCCATCTAGCTGCTGATCTCCCCATTCACCACTGGGTGACTCATCCTGACTCTGGGGATTCCCTAGCCCGTCACCTGACCTCAACCAGCCAATCGCCAGACAAGGCACACATTTCATACTGCACACAGAAGTGCCCACTTCTAGAAGTGGCACTTCCACACTAGGTACATGCACGCCGCACACATCATCGCGCAGCATTCAATCCCACGAGTCCGCACATACCAAACTCGGGCATGCACACCCCACGCATCAGGAACTACCAGGACACATACATTCCCCCATGCATTCCTATGGGAGGGCAGGCCAACCTCAACACACGCACGCACCTTACCCTGGGACACAGCGGTAAAGTGCGCAGAAACCCCAAAATCACTACACCATGTCATCAATAAAAGCAAAAAAAAAAGTTCAGGGGTGAACCTGCCAGAAGGGCCAAGTCCAACACCCACTTTAGGGAGAATATTGCAGTTAGTTTTTCATAAGGCTTTCAATTGGCATGCAGATAACCATCTAGCCTCTTCAGTACGTGGAAAAGAAACCTCCACACTCATTTCTTCATCATTTGATAGTACTCATGTCAGCGTTGTTGAGGAAAAGGGAGGAACCTGTTCATCAGTTTAACCATGAATTTGTCACCAACATCGGTTCTCTAATTTTTGCCTCATGGAACAAAATGAAAACATGTTTATCATGGATTTTATGGTATCGTCCCATCGTCATGCACCATATTCATTTTTCATAATTTTGATTTGAGTGGGGACTGGGCCTTCTCCTACTGTATTCTGAAATATAAAAAAACAGAAGGAAATAATACTTGATCCAGTCACCAACTTGCAGAAATTAAGGGCCAGATTTATCACCCGTTCATGCAACACATTATAGCAAGACAACTTGCAGCACTTCGTGAAAGGGAGGGGGCAAGAAGGCGCCATATTTTCCAATATATTGCACATTCCTGTTTTCTGCTTGCACTGGCTCACAACCTGCTGCCTAGCACCAACGCTGACACCCATGTGTCATGGGGTAAGGATGCCTGTGTTGAAGGCAGAATTGTTTTTGTGCAGGAAGGAGCACCTTCCTGCAAAAAAACAATCCTTAGAAGCTTGTTCCTCTTTCTATGTGGGTGCAGAAAGCAGCATCTTTGAAAGAGGAACCAACAAGGAGAAATAAAGATATTGCTCTTCGTTGCACTTACTCTGGAAAGTTGTAATATTTTGACCCATTACCAGGTTTATCGGACTTGATAAATCTTGAACTGTGCCAAAATCTATGGCCGGATGCGAATGAACACCCACGCTCCACCCATGGAATGACTTCTTACGGCAGAGTAACACAAGGCAGCAATTTGCGCTACCTTGTGTTAATCCAGACTAATCAAGCAATGTTAGGCCACGCAAAGTGGCCTTGCATTGCTTGGTAAACCTGACTTAAGTATTGTGTTGCCCTTGAGACACCATGCGTGATGCAAGGGCAAAGCAATACGATGATAAATCTGCCCCTATGTGTTAAATAATCCCTTTATGATTTCTCCATTCAGTATCTCTACTGTACATGGAGTTTGTGGCAGGTAGGACCATTTGACCCAGCAAAGTCTAACAACTTCTCAATTGTGGCTGTTTTCTGTACCTTACAAAGTTATAGTAATTTATTGCATAAATTGTCTGTTTCTTTATGAATATGTTTTTTCTTAGTATGATTATTTATATATTTTATTATGTATGTTTTTAACATACATTATTTTACAATAACTGCAATTTTTCTGTAATATGTTTTTTATTATAAAAATAAAATAATTTCAACATAATTAGCAGTTATACAATTTTTAATACTAAGGCCAGACCCTGCGTCCAACCCCATGTTGTGCATTACAATAGACATTACGTTAAAAAAACATGGAAAGTCACTGGAAAAACCAACAGTGAAAGTGGCATCATAGTCAGGAATTGTAATACTATCCTTTAAAATCCTTTAAAAAAATGTAAACATTCACTGAAAAAAACAAAGATTGTTAAGTTTCCTTAGTTTTAATGTATTGACGATTTTCAATATTTTTTCAGTAATATGTTTGTTATCAATAATTTAGTCTTTACTGTTTAAGTATGTGACATTTTGGCTGTCAGTATTTTGCTGTCAATATTTTGGTATGTCGATATTGTTTTTATCAGTAAAGTGTCAAACTACCAGTTCAGGCATTTGGAAAACCTAGCCGTAATGGATAAGGTAATGGGGCTTTTGAAATAGACTGAAAGAGAAATGTATTTAATTTTTTTATGTATAAAGTTTTATATAGCGCGAACTTAACCCTAGATGGTATCAGAGCGCTTTGAAGATTAGTTAAATGAATAGAAAATGAATAACCAAGACCATAAACGATGATGATTTCCATTGCAATCAGGAGTGAGACAGTGAGTTATAAACCAGTACTTAGACAGCGTGCAAGCCCTGGTTAGAGAACAGCTGGTCAGATCAGTATCCAGAGAATGAGTTTGTGGGTTCAGGGTAGAGATTTGTTCATTAAAAGCAGTTTGACTTCTTTTTTTAATTAAGTGATTGAAGGGATCAGTCTGATTTCAGAGGGCAGGGAGTTCCAGATTCTAGGGGCCAATCCGGAGAAGGCTCGGTTGTAGGTTTTCTTTTTCCGAACTTTTTGAGGTTTCAACAGTAAAGTGCTGGTGCTTCTAGATGATCTGCCACCGCCGGACAGTTCCAGTTTGTCAGCTAGGTACTTCGGTGTATTTAAGTGTAGGGCTTTGTGGGTCATGCAAGCAATTTTCATCTGAAATCTCATAAGGGAGCCAGTTTAGTGCCTTCAGGTCTGGAGTGATGTGGCTGTACCTTTTCGATCTAGTGATAAGCCTTGCAGCAGAGTTAAGGGATGCCCTTAGTGGAGCCAATGTGGATCTTTGCAGACCACATAGGGTAGCACTCCCATTTTCTAATCTGGGGATAACTAGCGCTTGCACTGTTCATTTAAGGTCATCGCAGGGGAGGAAGGGTTTTATTTTTCTTAGAATACTCATTTGAGAGTTTGCTCCTCTGGTGGCTGAGCTGATGTGCTCTTGCATGTTGAGATTCTTGTCAAGTGTCATTCCTAGTGATCTTGTGGAATCTATAATGTGTGGAATGCAGTTGAAAACTGTTAGGTGTTTCATCCAATCTTCGATGTCGAGGGATCTTTTTGGTGGGGCAATAAGGAGGAATTCGGTTTTGAGCGAGTTGAGTTTAAGGTGGTTTCTGGTTAGTTGTGTTGAGTAGCCGGATATCCTTAGGGGCGGAGATTTTAAGGTATACATGAAACTCATATATAAAATTACTGTAAAGCACCAGAAATCCATACAAAAAATTAATAAGAATTAAAAAAGAATTGATTGATCTTAGCTCTCTTACAAATAAATGAGAGGAGCAGACAGCAATACTGGTTACATCAGACAAGCAGCACTCCAAGTGAATTCTTCATTAATTAAAACTGATGCCGTGAGAGAGCAAGGAGTCACTGCGGCCCAAGTGGGATAACTAAACATTACAAAAATTAGGGTGCATATCTATACATTGATTTTTCCAGGTACCACAGAACAAGCATTTACAATGCAATAGGTCTCGCAATGACATTGTTTTGAGCTATTGGCACCCTCTGTAAATGGTATTGTTTTTTTTTTCCTTTCGTGAAGCATTAATTAAATGGTGTAATGCAAAATGGCAATAACTATAGTCATGTGCCATTGTCAGATCAGAGACATGAACGTAATGCCCTCTGGTGCAGGGTATGCCACTACAATGGTATGCTCTTGTTTGTAATAATAATTATTTGATACGCTTCCTGTTAGTCGATTGGTAAGATAGCTCAGTGGGTTAACACGCTGACTGGAAAGATCTGTGAGTTCACAGGCAGGTCACCGATATGAATCCTTCTGGACTGTCTCTGCATTTTGTCTTACTGCTAAGTGTGAAAAGGTGAGGTTTTTAGACAGTCACAGCTGCTTTCTTTTACAACGCTAAGAATGACCAAACGGCAGGATCAAGCGCTGCACAAGATGACAAATACGGCCATATTAACTCATTAAAACACAAACCTTTATGACATTTGACCTTAGAGGCATTTATGAGTTAAGGCCCTAGGCGTAAAGCATTAACAGTGAACCAAGCTGCACACGATGAAAAGAACAGGGTTAAGAGGCTGAAAGTGTGACATCAAACCTGTTGTCATCCCCACCGTGTGCTCAGCTGTCACACTCGCTCGTGATGGTTGTAATGATGACATTCGTGCTGCAGCGCTGTCACAGGTAAAGTCCCACCTCTGGGTTGCAGTCAAGCTTCTCACTGAGGGGTGCACTGACGTCCATGGGTGCTCCCTGGCTCCCGAGCCTCAGGGCTCTGCGCCCCAGTGCTGCTCCCCAGGTATCACCGATGGACTTAGAGGCAAAGGTAGGGGCAGATGAGGCCACATGGCAGGGGTGTCAGTCTAGAGATGGGGTGAACAGAAAGGAGAGATGACCTCAGGGAAGGGGCCAGAGAATGAAACGAGGAGAGAGTCAGGACGAGCAGTGAAAGGGCGAGAGACACAAGGGGGGGAAAGAGAGAACGAAAAGCTGGAGAGGGGGGGTTAATGGAGGGAAGAAGTGGAAAGAAGAAGACAGTGATGAGACAGATAGAGAGAGACCCAAGCAGGGGAGAGAGGCTGCTGAGTGAACCCGAGTGGAGAGGCACCCGGAGGTGGTGGGAGGGTGAGAGGTTGCAGACATGGTAGGCAAGGCGAGAAAGACGGAAAGTGGTGGCCGAGGGAGGGTTCTAGAAGAATTAAAGAGAGGGGGCTGGGAGGGGTCCAGTCCATCAGTAACTTTAAAAGTTGGTAGGTAGTGGTAGTTTCGAAGATGTTTCGCCAAATCTGTATTCCCCATTTCCCTCTATGCGCCTCTCTTCACCGGTGCTGACCCTAAATATATGTTGTAAAAACGGCCAGTACACCCACTAAACGTGTCTCCATGAAATCCCTCTCACCTTTTAATCCACTCTGTGAAGAAGTGGAGTTCAGGCCTCCTTAGCACATCCGTGTTTTGCTGGCAGAGGGTGACAAAGGCCAGCAGCTTGGGTCGACGTGCGCCTGGCTGGGGGGGTGCAGTCTCAAGGAGCAGCACGTGGTCACGCAAGAAAGCGACACAAGTAGAATAAAGTGTTAGGATGGAGACTAGGGCTTGGGAGCGCAGGGGGTGGTATAAAGAGACAGTGGGTGATGGCGGTGTTTCTAGGGGGGGTTATGCTCTGAACAGCCGACCTTGGAGGCGGGGTTGGGGTGGGTTGGGTCTCAGCGTGGTTCAGGAATCATTAACCCGCAGGGGTGGAATGGCGGCAATGGTCAGGCCGTTTAGGACGGGGGGCAGTGTGCTTGGAGTGGCTGACTTTGAGCGGGGATGGTATTGGGTTGAGATGCAACCCCACCCGTAAATGGCAAAGCATGTATAAAATAACACATTTAAACTTGAGTGGAACAAGCATACCAGATGTTTGGAAATAAGCACCGTATGCAATATATTACTTTTTGAGAAAACGTAAATTTTATTTTACATGTTCCACATAATGTTTCTACCTTTTGTCAACTTGTCTAAATGAATACACATCATTCGTGCGGAACCTTTTTGTGTCCCGTGCTCCATACTCGAGTCGATCTGAGCACTAACAATTTACAACTTGTCCTCTCCAGGGCAAGGTTGCCCAAGATCACACATATTACATTCTGAATAGCAAACATTCAGATCAAATGCTTTAACTACTAAATCACTGTCCCTACTTGGGATACTGTCGATGAAATTAGACAGCGCCCAGTGCCCGTTTTTGGAACACATTTTGGAATCCTCAGGAACCGGTACAACTGCGCTCTAATGATTACAACCTGTGCTGTATACAAAAGTTTGCGTATTCTCCTCCCAACAGCAATGCCGCTAAGAAATGAAGCAGCGTTATTTTAAGTAGGAAAGATGGATTTCAGGATTTCAGGAATGGAACCGTTAAAATATTCCCCAAGATAGACTAACCTGTGCAAAAATGAATAATGTAACATAATTATGAGCATTTTTTTAAAAAAAATACAACAAAGGAAAAAAACATATCCAACACACCTTGTCACCCATGAAGGTCTAAAATACACACCCCGGGTAGTGTGTGGTTTCTTTTGGAAATGAAAAAACACCCTAAAAGTAGAAAGTGTAACCAGCACTCGTTTTGGAGGACAGAGCCTTTTTCTGCAATAATCGGACTCTGATCCAGAGGCAAAAAACGGAAAAGGAGCAAGAGGAGAAAGATTAGATAAACAGTGAAAGAGGGAGAAAGGAGAGGCAGTTAACTTTAAAACCGGGCATCCTGCACATACATACACATGCGCGCGAAGGCAAATGAAGAAAAACAAGGCGGATGAGACACGAGACGCCGTGCGCATGCACATCTCCTGTCCGTACGCGTGCACATCTCCTGTCCACCTTCGTAAGAAAAATTTACGACAATAGATCTTGCCAAGCGGGCAGTGCACGCGCTGCGTCGCTAGGCGAGACCTAAACAACTGAGGAGACTCATGCTCAGAAGCAGAAATTTCTCCCTGGCAAAAAAAAACTTTAGCATGCATGGGAACAGATTGGGGATCTTTTAGACACAAACCTGTGGAATATTTTGCTCAACTTTATATGTTAAGTTATTAGGAAAATAAGTTTCACATAGCCCGCTAAGTACTATTTGTGAGGTGAATTTTCTTAAATAGTCAGATTGAATGTTTTCAGAACAACCTAATATAGGCTTCTGAGGATCAGTGACCTCTTAAAGACGTTTGGACTCAAGCAATGGTCAAGTTCCCAGGAAGCCTATGAATAGCCTCTCAGAATACAGTTCCGTAACAGAAATCAACAAGCAAAGAGTTAGAGGCATTTACACATCAGGAGCAGCTGGAACAATGAACCAGACCAAAGTGAATCTTGTAATTTAAATACCGCCTGTCCAGAGTGAAATCATGAGATTGATTAGAGGTGGTATCTAAGAGGGCATCTCATGTTCTTCATCTGAAGGAGGTCCCTCAAGGAGGTGAGATTTGCTCGTATATATATATTGTTTAAACTACAGAGTAGCGCAAGAGTACTGTGGTACCCCAAAACATTTTCCAACGGTTAACATCTTTGTTTAAAAGTTTTTCTACTTTTTTATACAACAGTATGGTGAAGTGAGTTTTAAAAATAGTAGTGCAGTAATTTTTGGTAATTACTGCGCTACTCCGTACACTTTTATTTGCAATTTTAAATATGTAAAATATTGAAAATACACTTTATCACATTATGGGCCATATGTAGGTAGCTAAATACCGGTCGGTAACGGCCGAAATTCGGTAAATATGCCGTTACCGACCGGTATTTAGACAAGTGAGATGTAGGAGGCCAAAAACCAGTTTTCTGTAAATATGAAGCGGTAAATACCGATTCATAATTACCGAATTCTAAAATACCGATTCATATTTACCGAATACATATTTACCGATTCGGTAAATATGAAGTGGTAAATATGAATCGGTAAATATGAAGTGGTAAATATGAAGTGGTAAAACTGAAAATGACATGTAGGAAAAATCGGTAATTAAGAAATCCATGAAATTCGGTAATTAAGAGTCGGTAATTAACACTGATTGAAAGCAGGTGGTAACCATCAACAGACCATATAAGCAATCCCAAAATGCAACAGCTTGGACAACATGGCCGCTCTGTATGTCATTGCAAGGCGCCTACGTCTACAGGCAGCAGGTCTGAGGATATGGAGACGGGAGGAACGCATCTACAGACAGCGCATCACACTCTTCCAACTGACTGATGCAGAGATACATGAAAGGTACAGGCTACACCCCCAAACCATCATGGACCTGATCAGGGACCTGCACCCACTCCTGGACCAGCCAACAAGAAGGGCGCATGCCATACCACCACATGTGCAGGTGCTCTGCAGCCTACATCTACTGGCATCTGGCAGTTACCAGGGGGTGATAGCTGCGGTGGGCGGTGTATCCCAGAGTTGCCTGTCCCGTTTCTTCAGGAAGTTCCTGGATGCCATGATGCAGAGAATGCACCACTACATCAGCTTCCCAAACACACAGGCTGAACTGCAGAAAACTAAAACTGACTTTTATCACATGGCACAGTTCCCCCATGTCATTGGCTGTATTGATGGCACACACATCCCAATCTGCCCACCAGCTGACACTGAGCACATCTACAGGAACAGAAAGTCCACCCACTCCATCAATGTGCAGGTGATCTGTGATGCAGGGAACATCATCACTGATATTGTAGCGAAGTTTCCTGGGAGCACCCACGACTCTTACATCTTCCAGAACAGTGGGATCTACACACGACTGATTGCCGGAGAATTTGGAGAGGGATACCTGCTAGGTAAGTAACAGTGACGCCCCATGAAACCTGCAAATCATAGTGTATAGAGGCATGTGACTGATGGTTCCCTTTTACTCACCTATGCGACAGTGCATATGCCTGCCGGTCATTCATCCTCACTCCCTACCTACACCCATCAACCCAGAGTGAGAGACGATATAACGTGGCACATAAATCTACACGCAATGTGGTGGAGCGCACGTTTGGGCTACTGAAAAGCAGGTTCCGCTGCCTCCACAAGAGCGGAGGCGCACGCCAGTACACACCGATCAACTGCTGCAAGATCATTGCCACTTGTGCAATGCTGCACAACCTTGCCACGAAGAGAGGTACAGAGGTGGAAGTAACAGATGTTGAGGACAACGAGGATGAGTCAGGCCAGCAAGAGGGCAACGCAGCTGGAGTGCCAACTGCAATAGATGGGAGAGAGAGACGGGCAGAGATCACATGCAACTATTTCTGAGTAAGTAAGGGGACACAGCCAGTTGTGGTATGTCATGACGTAGTTTTAATGCGGCACTACGCCATGAAAACAAGATCAAGCCAATCTGGCAACATAGCATATTTACAAGGAGTAAGTCCAGGGTTACGTCACCCATTGGGAATTGGCTACGCAGGGCTGCATCAATGTTTGCGCATACGCGCTGCAGTGTGGGATGGCACGGATTGAGCATCCTCACTACAGCCAACCCCAAGCCGCCTGCTGCTCCTGCGTGCTTCTGGGACGGGGGGTGTGATGCTGCTCCTGCTGCTGGAGTCGATGCTCTCCGCAGCATCCCCTGCAGCAGTTGTCGCCGCCTGACTTGTTAATAGCACCTCTAGTGCACTTGTGACCTGCACCATCCCCCGAGACACGTCGCTGCAGCAGTGTGTCAGGCCCTCCTGCATCGACACAGAGCGCCGGCAGAGTAGAGAAGCGGCAGTTGCCAGACGGTTGAGTGCCCTGGTGTTAGTGTCCCTCCTCTGCCGTTCCCGGCGCCGTGCATCTATGTCAGCATCTAATTTGCTGCACAACTGCTGGATTGACTGGGACATGTCCCGAATGCCCGCTGCCATTGCGCTGATGTTATTGTCCATGTTGACAAATGTAGATTTCATGCACCGCATATGCCTCTGTACTGACATGACTGCCTTTGTTTGCAGGCGCTGTTGTTTTAACATTTGGCCCTCGAGCCCCGAGAAGACACCATGGCTGTCAATGTTTGCTGGTGGACTCTGGACACGCGACCTGCGGCGCCCTCTTGCACCCGTCTGTTCTGCCTGTGAGGTGTAGGGCACAGTGGCATGGCTCCCATCCAGGGGCATAGTTGTTTGCTCAGGGCCCCTGCTGTCGTCAGACGAGGTGTCTAAGGCTCGCAGCCTGGCGGCAGCACGCCTCCTCATTCTCACACATGCAGGCGGTGATGTGGCCGGTGACTCAAACATGAGTGGCGATGCTGGCTCTGGGTGAGGTGATGCTGGCTCTGGTTGAGGTGAGGCTGGCTCTGGTAGAGGCGAGGCTGCCTGTGTTAGTGGTGCGGCTGCCTGTGGCACTGCTCCCTGGGCTGAACTTGTGCTGGTCAGAGCTGATCTGTGTGGCCGGTGTGCCCTCTCTCCTGCAGCATGTCCTGTCCTGCGCGATGTCACATCTGTGGACAGAAATGCAACATCGGCTCAGTGTACCTGAAGGGCTGCATTGCAAGCATCACAATAAATTCATGTTACACTCTAAATTTGTCCTCTGCCTCCTTGTGGCTAATGTGTGTAACATGCCTTGTTGTCCTGTGCTATTTACTTCATGGTTGGGGTTTCCCTGACTACATCTCCCAGAATGCATTGCCTGTCTGCACTAACACATGGACTGGAGTGGGATACTCATTTCACAATGGGGGATGTGGGATAGGGGTAGGGGGGGCAACATTGCTGTGCATTCGTCTTACCTTGTTGGGTGGCGGCTCTGGCAGAGCTGTCAGCATCCCCAAGGCCCACGACGCTCTCATTCTCGATAGTGGCCCCCACCAGCTCCTCCAGTTCGGTGAGGGCAGGTGCACTGTTGGTTCCACCTCCAGTCTGGCTGGCCTCCTTCTGGCTTTCCCCCATCTTCCTCTTGGTTACAATCCTCAGGTCATACCAGCGCTTTTTGAGGACCTCTATGTCCCTGTGGGTCACTCCCACAGCATTGACCTGCGCCTGGATGGCCAGCCAAATATTGCGCTTTTCAGCCTCAGGCACTTGCAGGGACTGCCTCCCAAACAGCTTCTGGTGCTGCTTCACCACCTCCTCCACCAGCACCTGGAGTTCCTTGGTGCTGAATTTCATCTTCCTCCTCCTTTCCCCTCCATCTCTCACTGTCCTCTGCGTCGACATGATGTTATTTTTGCTGCACAAACAGGCACTGGCTCCCTGCCTCTCCTCTGCACTCCAAGCCTCTCCAGAGTCTGTTAATTGTGTGCACCTGCCTGGGTGTGGCCACTTCCTGGTTGGGTGGGGTGTGGTTGCACAGGATTGGCTGTTTCATCAAGTCATGTGATTTTTCTACCCGATTCGGTAAATACCGAATCGGTATTTACCGATTCGGTAAATTCCGATTCTTGATTACCGAATGTTACCGATTCGGTAATTATTACTGAATTTTTACCTACATATAACTTACCGATTCTTAAATACCGATTCGGTACGGTTCGGTATTTAAGAATCGGTAATTTTTATTTACCTACATGAGGCCCTTTATTATTAAAATACAGTGTCTCATAGTGTAGCCACAATGGAGAAATTGTTGGACTTTGCAGGGGTCAGATTTACCATTACTACTCCAAAATGAACCGCGTTGGGAAAACTGGTGGACATTGTGAGTTTCTAATGTACTAATCCCACTCCAAAAATAATCATGTTGGGTAACGTGGTGGGCTTTGGTTGGGGGAGGGATTCGATGTATTATTCCCACTCCAAACTTATCCACATTGTGGAAAGTGTTGGGCTTTAAGGGCTTCAAATTTACTATTCCAACTTCAAACCTAACCACAGCAGGAAAAGTGATGAGTTAGGATCAGGGGTTTAGATTTACTGTTACCATTCCAACCTTAACCACATTGGGGAAAGTGTTGGGATTTTTTTTGGGGGGGTGGGGGTCAGATTTACTATTGTGACTCTAAACTAAACTACATAGGAGAAAGAGTTGGGCTTTGCAGGGACATATTTACTTTTTCCACTCCAAACTTGATCACATTAAAATATTAAATTAAACAATAGGCAAAACAACAAGAATTTAAAATATAGCACCTTTATTTTAAAAAAATTATTTACTTTTACTGTACTCCATTCCCCTATAAAGCCAACATCACGCTCCTAAAATTATTTTCTAAACAATTGCAAATATTTAAAAAAATACATTACATACAATAAATATATTAATGCAAAAGGAGCATATAACAAAATATACTTAAGAAAACGATATATATTACAATGATGCAACACGCGATGATATAACTAACAACAATATTAAGAAATTGTAAAGAAAATGATTATCGTACCTGTGATATTTTATCTCACTATATTTTTGACATCATGATATTTAAGACATGTTATTTGTAGCTCACAATATTCTTGTCGTAATATTTTGGTAGAACACTGACTGAACTATTATGATATCAAACACACTTCTACACTTCCACTGTGGATTCACCTCTCAGCCCAGAGACACACTCTCAGGAATATTCTCCACCAGAGCTTTCTTCACTTTCTCCTTATTTTTGCACATAAACATTTTTCATTAATGGTTTCACCAGTCATTCCCATCTTCATCCATCTTTTCTATCCCCTTAATTCGAAAGGTCATTAAGGCCTTCACATTATCAACTCTACATTGTTGTACACCCTGTTTACCTGTATAAAGCTTCCTTTCCTTCTTCTACTGCTAGCAACCGCATGTCTCTAATGGAGCTTTCTCATCTAAAATATCTTGACTCTCAAGTCTAAGGGGAAATTGTTTTGGAAGAACTTCAACCAGAGACAAAAATATCACATTCTGTTAACTCTCCCTTGTGGCAACGTTTTGATTTGGTCTCATTAATGCTGTCTTCCCCAGCCCCAACTCCTGCACCTGAATTTCTCTTTCCCACCTACCATCACAGAAGTGCTACCTGCCATGAAATTCCAATTCTCTTCATGCTCATTTCTTGATGTACTTGATCAATATCACAAATGCTTCTCATATCTTGTGGTATCACCTTCTTGCTAGACATGATGTTACCCAGGCATAATTCGGGATATATGGTCTAAACATAATGTTAGTACATGCTCCAATGAGACTCCATCAGCCCTCTTCTTTCTCACCCTCTGCCATTCTCAGCCTTCTCCCCCTTTTCTCCCTTTTCTGACTTGTTTCTGATGCTTACTCAACACCGGCTTTTCACCCTCATTAGCTTTATCTTAGTTCTTGTGAGTTAGCATTTTGTTGCCAAATCATCACTCGCCATACTATCCACTCAAACATTTTATGCCCTAAGTGACACTCAACTCAGCTACCTACTACTATAAAAATTAGAAACTAGGGGCCTTATTTATGAGGCCTTACGCCGATGTTGCGTCACTTTTTTGTGATGCTGCTGCTGTGTAAACAATGCGCCACACTGTGCCCTATTTACAGAGTGATGCATCCAGGCAGATGCAGCACTTTGTAAACCCCTGCGCTACATTATACCTGCGTCAGGTATAATGTATGCAGGGTGGCCATTCCACCGTAAAAAAGGCTTGTTGAAGTGGCGCAGTGAAATCTATAGGCTTTCACAGCGCCAATTCTACGAGTTCACTGTGTCAAATCCCTACACCTGCTTCACAGTAGGCACAAGGACTGGCGCAGGCCCTTAACATGTGACTCGCCAATGTGTAATGAGACATTGCTGGAGTTGCGTCTGTTTTCCAACACTCTCCAGCAATGCGTCATCACTGCACCACCAGATACGTCAAGATTCCTGACGTATCTGGTCAATCCTTGCGACATGGAGCGCCGTCTTGTAAAAACGGTGCATCCAAGGTGTTGCAAGGAGGGCGCAATGAAAAGTGTTGAGTCGCTGCTTTTCAACCAGCGATGCAACACTTTTCATAAATGAGGCCCTAGCGTGTTATCCTGAACTGACAGCAGAGGGTGAACATGAATAATCACCACTTTTTTCATATTTAATATGACCAATGGGAACGCTGACAAGCCTGAACTAGCAAACATCTCAGGGACTTCAGTTAGTTTTTTTATGGAGATCAAATTGTCAAATCTTTTAGTGAAGGAAATGGAAATTTTGGACTGAGGGTACAGTTAAGCACATGATGTTATTGTGGTACAGGCTGTTGATGGCTTTTGGAGCAGCTCAGGAATAATTGTTAATGCCCAATTGAAGAAAACACAGGTATGCACTCATTGCATTACCTCCTTCTGGTTGTACCACTCCACAGACACAATGGGGATCATTACGATGGCGGAACGATCGCCACTGCCGGGCCGCCATCGTCATGAGATTTACCCCAGCCACATTATGATGGCGGTGTTAGAAGGCCGCCTCAGAGGGGCCCGGAGGGGGCCCTGACTGCCCTGAGACCCACCCTCGAGGTATCGTAGCCGGGCACTGGCGGGAGACTCCTCAGGGGAGGAACCTCGTATCTAGGATCGCACACTCGGCACCACACGACAGAGAGACACCACACGAGGAGTTCTTAAGAGCAAATCTTTATCAGATCGAAGTGGTAGGATCTTTATGATCAGCCAGGCAAATATATACAAGCAGAGCGTGGGCTCACAGAGTCTTGGAGGGGGTTAGGAGGTAGCGGGACAGTCTTTGGGGATATGGATCAAATGCAGGAGCGTACCCGGCGCACAGCTCACAATCCTCGAGCTGGGGGATACGCTTGTCGTCGTGGGGTCCGGCGGGACCAAGAGAGTCGGTGGGAGCCGCGAGTCACTCAGCAGGGCTCGGTTACAAGTTCGGTGGTCTTACGATCTTCGAGGAGCCGCGAGTCACTCAGCAGGGCTCAAGCACAAGTTCGGAGGTCTTACGATCTTCAGGGAGCCGCGAGTCACTCAGCAGGGCTCAAGCACAAGTTCGGAGGTCTTACGATCTTCAGGGAGCCGCGAGTCACTCAGCAGGGCTCAGGTACAAGTTCGGAGGTCTTACGATTTTCAGGGAGCCGCGAGTCACTCAGCAGGGCTCAGGTGTTCCAAGGCGAATCTGCCGGACAGTCCCAGAGCACCCCTTGTTATAGGGCGACTCCTCTTTGATGTCCGGAGTCTGTGCAGGCAGGGGTCTTGTCACCTGGGGGTCGCTTGTTGGGGTTTCCTGCCATTGTCTTTTGATCCTTTCAGGGCTGGGTCGGGAGGAGTCCCAGACACCCAGCAGGCGTGGAGCCAGCCCTCGGGGAGGCCGGCAGGTCGATCGAAACCCACCGTCCCAGGGAAGCGCAGAGGTGTGATAGAAACTGCTCCTCCCTCTCTCATCCCAAGGGGAGCGTGATGTCCTCCAGCCGGAGTGGCGCCTCTAGGCCAGGGTCGCGCTGGGGCCGGGCGGCCATCTTGGTGCATGAAGTGGGCACGAGGGCCCGGTGTGGCCGAAGGGAGGAAGGCCACGGACGGGGAAGTCCGGGTTGGGTGCGTGTGAGTTCTGGTGGGAAGGATCGGCTAGGCCGTGGGTTTGGGGGCTGGTGTGAGGTGCAGGGGCCAGGTCTAGCTATGTTACGAGGGCCGGGTCTAACACGCGTCCCCCCCAGCTGAAAGCCGGAGAGAACTACCCATCTTCTTGGGGGTTCTCTTCGCTGAGGCGGAAGAACCGGGAGAGGCCATCGGCGTTGGCGTGGTCAGCCCCAGGGCGATGCTCCACGGTGAAATCCATCCCCTGGAGGGAGATTGACCACCGCAGTAGCTTGGGGTTTTCCCCTCGCATCTGCATGAGCCATCGCAAGGGGCGATGGTCGGTTTGGACCTTGAAATGGGTGCCGAACAGGTAAGGGCGTAGTTTCTTGAGGGCCCAGACTTCGGCGAATGCCTCTCGCTCGATGGTGCTCCATCTCTGTTCCCTGGGCAATAGTCTTCGGCTGAGGAAGGCTACGGGCTGGTCTAGGCCTTGGTCATTTACCTGGGAGAGGACTGCCCCGATGCCATGCTCGGAAGCATCAGTTTGTACCACAAACTCTTTGGAGTAGTCGGGGGCCTGGAGGACGGGGGCAGTACACATGGCCGCTTTCAGGGCCTCGAACGCCTCTTGGCAGGCAGGGGACCATTGCACCTTCTTGGGCTGCTTTTTGGACGTGAGTCCCGTGAGGGGACCGACCAGGCTGCCGTAATTCCGGATGAATCTCCGGTAGTAGCCCGTGAGGCCCAGAAAGGCTCGGACCTCCGTTTGGGTAGTGGGGGGTTCCCAGGCTAGGGTGGCGTCGATTTTGGGCTGTAGAGGGGCGACTTGCCCGCTTCCGACCTGGTGCCCCAGGTAGGTTACCGAACCTTGCCCAATCTGGCACTTACTGGCTTTCACGGTGAGGCCTGCCTGGTGCAGGGCGGTCAGCACCCTCCGAAGGTGCTGGAGGTGCTCACTCCACTCGGAGCTAAAAACTGCGATATCGTCGAGATATGCGGCACTGAATTTTTCCAGCCCGGCCAGGACTCTATTTACCAGTCGCTGGAAGGTGGCCGGGGCATTTTTCATCCCGAAGGGCATCACGCGAAAGCGATAGTGCCCATCCGGGGTGGAGAAGGCGGACCGCTCCTTGGCTCCTTCTGTGAGCGCAATTTGCCAGTAGCCGCAGGTGAGATCGAAGGTGCTGAGGAACCGAGCAGCCCCGAGCCAGTCAATGAGCTCGTCGGCTCGGGGAATGGGGTGGGCATCGGCTCGGGTGACTTCATTGAGTCCCCGGTAGTCCACGCAGAAGCGGAGTTCTGGGGTGACCCCGGGGGCAGCTGCTTTTGGGACCAGGACCACGGGGCTGGCCCAAGGGCTGTCTGAGGGTTCGATCACGCCTAGGGTCAACATTTTCGAGACTTCGGCTTGGATGCAGGACCGGACCCGATCAGGGACTCGGTAGGCCCAGTGTCTCACTGGCGGACTGTCCCCGGTATCCACGTCATGGACACACCAGTCGGTGACCTTAGGGACCAGGGAGAAGAGGTCCGAAAACTGCCCTAGGAGCTGGCGGCAATCTTCACGTTGCTGGGGAGTGAGAGACGGGGAGAGGTTCACTCCCTCTACGGAGCCGTCCTTCTCTTTGGTGCACAGGAGATCCGGGAGAGGATCTGACTCCTCCTCGGACCCATCATCAGTGGCCAGTAGGAGGCTCAGCTCCGTTCGCACAAAGTGGGGCTTGAGGCGGTTTACGTGGAGGACCCGGAGGGGGTCCCGGGGGGACTGGACGTCCACCAAGTACGTGACCTGGCTCTTCCGCTCAACCACCTTGAAGGGCCCGGTCCATTTATCCTGGAGGGCGCAGGGTTTCACGGGGGCCATGACCCATACCTGCTGGCCCGGCTGAAACTCGACCA
Source organism: Triturus cristatus (assembly GCF_964204655.1). Classification (NCBI taxonomy): domain Eukaryota; kingdom Metazoa; phylum Chordata; class Amphibia; order Caudata; family Salamandridae; genus Triturus; species Triturus cristatus. Next base: position 255,899,633 of record NC_140584.1, read on the forward strand.
GAGTGGCGTTCTGGTCGTACCAGCGCTTCATCTCCTCCTGACTCGCCTCCAGGTTGGCCTCGGCCATCTCTCGGAACCTCCTAGTCTGGTTTCGGAGGGTCAGGACGTAACGGAATACATCTCGGGGGGGGGCCTCGGGGCGCCGCCTCCCAGCCTTCCTTGACCAGGCTGAGGGGCCCCCTGACGGGGTGCCCGTAGAGTAACTCAAAGGGGCTGAACCCCAAGGATTTCTGGGGAACTTCGCGGTATGCGAATAGGAGGCAGGGGAGCAGGATGTCCCACTTACGCCGGAGGGGCTCTTCCAGGCCCGCGATCATCCCCTTCAGAGTCCGGTTAAACCGCTCTACCAGGCCGTTTCCTTGGGGGTGGTACGGGGTGGTGAACTTATAGGACACCCCGCATTGTTGCCATAAGGACTTCATGTATCGGGAGATAAAGTTGGTACCGCGATCGCTCACGACCTCGCGGGGAAACCCATGCGGGAGAAGATTCCCATCAACGCCCGGCCCACCACGGGGGCCGTGACGGTGCGCAGGGGGATGGCCTCAGGGTAACGGGTGGCATGATCCACCAGGACGAGGATGAACCGGTGCCCTTGGGAAGTTGGGGGGTCCAGGGGCCCTACAATGTCGATCCCAACCCGCTCAAAAGGGGTACTGACGACAGGGAAGGGTTGGAGGGGAGCCTTGCTCTTCCCTCCGCTCTTCCCACTGGCCTGGCACGTGGGACAGGACTTGCAGTGGGCTCCTACATCTGCTTTCATTCTGGGCCAGTAGAAGTGGGTCACGAGGCGACTGTACGTTTTGTCCTGGCCCAAGTGGCCTGCGAGGGGAACATCGTGGGCCAAGCCCAGGAGGAGGTTCCGGAAGCGTAGGGGTACCACCAGCACCCGGCCGGACCCTAGCTCCACCGACTTCTGTTCGCTGGACAGAAGGTCATTCTCCCAATACACCCGGTGCATCCCCGTCTGGTCGCCTGCGGCCTGGGCCTCTGCCTGTTGCCGGGGCCCGACCAGGGAGGGACAGGTAGCCTGTTCTCGGTAGAACTCTTCTCGGGAGGGGCCCCCCTCATGGCGCCAATGGGCTAATTCGGGCAGGTCGCCTACCTCGGTGACTGGGGTGGAGTCGGAAGGCGGGGGTTCGTCACTGGCGATCGGCTCTTCTGGTGGGGGAATGGGGGGACCCTCGGCTGGGACCATCCTATCTTCAGGGATCGGGGCGTCGTCGACTTCCCTCAGGGGGGTCAGTCGAGCCGCCATGGATCGAGTGGTGGCGCACACCCACTCAGGGAGGCCCATCATCCCTAGGTGGGTCTTGCGCTCAACTTGTCCCCAGGGGGAACTTTCCAGGTCGTTCCCCAGGAGACAGTCGACGGGCTGGGAGGTTCTCACTGCAACCTTTAGTTTACCGACCACCCCTCCCCACTCAAAGGGCACCAGGGCTACCTTACATAGGCTTTCTGTGTTGTCGGCTGAAATGACAGGGCAAAAGACGTTGGGGAGGACCTGGTCTTCGTGTACTAAATGGCTGAGGACACCGGTGATGCTGGCCCCGGTGTCACGGAGGGCTTCTACTTGGTGGCCATTGATCGTTACGAGCTGCCCATATTTCTTTGTGTTAGAGGGCAGGAGGCTCCCAGGGACCATCTCCCTATCTCCTAAGGATACTAGGGCCATAGCGGCGGGTTCCCACTCCTCGGCCTCCTCAACCTCCTCCCCCAGGGCTACATTGGCTATCTGTCTAGCAGGGAGTGCTGCCTGGGTGGTGCGTGGGGCCATGGGGCATTCAGGGTCGTTGGCGTAATGCCCGGGCTTCTGGCAACGGAAACAAGTGATGGTTACCCGGTGCCCCCATCTAAGGGGGGGGCCGGATACAGCTGGTGGGGGTGCCGGGAAAGGGGGAGGTTGGGACTTCGGGGGACTAGCTTGGGACTCTCTCTGCCCTCCCTGGTTTCCCCCCCCCTCTCTGGTGGGGTGGTCCCTGACTGGCTCGGGGGTACTCTCCTACAGGGCCCCGGGAGACCCGGGTGTTGGTCCAGCGATCCGCCTCGACAGCCAGCTTTCTTGGGTCCGTGAGCTTGCTGTCGAGCAGATGCTGGCGTAGTTCCACAAAGCAGTTGGCCGCCAGGTGTTCCCACAACATAAGGTCGGTTAGTTCTTCCATGGTGGTTACCTTGCTGCCCTTGATCCACCCATCGAAGGCGCGGCTGAAGAAATTCACATATTCCACCCAGGTGGTACCCGGGATCTTCCTGCAGTCCCGGAACCGCTGGCGGTACATCTCCGGAGTGAGGCCGTACCTTGTGAGGAGGGCCGCTTTCATGTGTTCATAGGAGGTTTGCATGGAGGTGGGTAGGCCGAGCAGGGTGTCTCTTCCTTCGCTCAGGAATCGTCCCCATAACCCAGCCCCCCAATCCTTCTGCGGGACCCGATGGGAGGTCATGGCGACCTCGTAGGCCCGGAACCACTGCTGAATGTCATCATTTTTGTAATATTCTTTGACCACATCCTTGGGGATGTGGACCTTCTGCTCCGTCGGGGCGGCCGCCTCCCGGTTCCCCGGGGGCCGCGTTTCTTCGCTTCTTGCTTTCAATTCTATTTCCTTCAGGCTGCGTTCATGTTCCAGTTGAAGTCTCCTTCCCTCTTGTTCTCGTTGGAGTTTCTTCTCTTCTAGTTCTCCTTGTACTCGCAACTGTTCTACTGCTAGCTTTTTCTCGGCTAATTTCAACTCGCCCTCAATTTTGAGTTTGGCTAATTCGAGCTCGTGATGGCGACTTTTTTCTCTGTCTGCGAGTTCCTCTGGGGATAGGCCCCCGTCTGGTACGAAGACTCGCACCTGGTTGCTGCTGCGTTCTCCTTGGGAGGGTCCCGCTTCGTCGTGGGGCTCCCCCGCTCCTTCTGGGCGGGAGGCTCCAGAATCCACCCAAGCTTTCAGTGCCTTTTGCATATCTTCTTTGGTGTTGAGACCAGTGGTAGCGATTCTGAGTTCCTTACAGAATTGTTTTAGTTCCTTGTGAGTGTACTCTTCCAGCTGTTCCACCTGGAACACGGTACTGGCGTTGTTTTCTATGAGAACCACGGCGTTTCCTTCTGCCATCTTTGTCGGTAGTGCGTCAGCCGTTCACGGTACGATCTCTAGATTATGGGCCCGAATCCCGTCGCTTGCCACCAATATTAGAAGGCCGCCTCAGAGGGGCCCGGAGGGGGCCCTGACTGCCCTGAGACCCACCCTCGAGGTATCGTAGCCGGGCACTGGCGGGAGACTCCTCAGGGGAGGAACCTCGTATCTAGGATCGCACACTCGGCACCACATGACAGAGAGACACCACACGAGGAGTTCTTAAGAGCAAATCTTTATCAGATCGAAGTGGTAGGATCTTTATGATCAGCCAGGCAAATATATACAAGCAGAGCGTGGGCTCACAGAGTCTTGGAGGGGGTTAGGAGGTAGCGGGACAGTCTTTGGGGATATGGATCAAATGCAGGAGCGTACCCGGCGCACAGCTCACAATCCTCGAGCTGGGGGATACACTTGTCGTCGTGGGGTCCGGCGGGACCAAGAGAGTCGGTGGGAGCCGCGAGTCACTCAGCAGGGCTCGGTTACAAGTTCGGTGGTCTTACGATCTTCGAGGAGTCGCGAGTCACTCAGCAGGGCTCAAGCACAAGTTCGGAGGTCTTACGATCTTCAGGGAGCCGCGAGTCACTCAGCAGGGCTCAAGCACAAGTTCGGAGGTCTAACGATCTTCAGGGAGCCGCGAGTCACTCAGCAGGGCTCAGGTACAAGTTCGGAGGTCTTACGATTTTCAGGGAGCCGCGAGTCACTCAGCAGGGCTCGGGTGTTCCAAGGCGAATCTGCCGGACAGTCCCAGAGCACCCCTTGTTATAGGGCGACTCCTCTTTGATGTCCGGAGTCTGTGCAGGCAGGGGTCTTGTCACCTGGGGGTCGCTTGTTGGGGTTTCCTGCCATTGTCTTTTGATCCTTTTAGGGCTGGGTCGGGAGGAGTCCCAGACACCCAGCAGGCGTGGAGCCAGCCCTCGGGGAGGCCGGCAGGTCGATCGAAACCCACCGTCCCAGGGAAGCGCAGAGGTGTGATAGAAACTGCTCCTCCCTCTCTCATCCCAAGGGGAGCGTGATGTCCTCCAGCCGGAGTGGCGCCTCTAGGCCAGGGTCGCGCTGGGGCCGGGCGGCTATCTTGGTGCATGAAGTGGGCACGCGGGCCCGGTGTGGCCGAAGGGAGGAAGGCCACGGACGGGGAAGTCCGGGTTGGGTGCGTGTGAGTTCTGGTGGGAAGGATCGGCTAGGCCGTGGGTTTGGGGGCTGGTGTGAGGTGCAGGGGCCAGGTCTAGCTATGTTACGAGGGCCGGGTCTAACAGGCGGTGAGTATTGCGGCGGACAGAAAGTCTGTCCGCCACTTTTCCGCTGGTGGCAATCGTCACGATTGCCTGGCGGTGCGGTCAGCATGCCTACAATGGTGGCAGAGCCTAGCAGGCTCCGCCTGCAGAATTATGATGTTGGTGGAAGCCAGCCTTTCTGTGGCGGTTGAATCAGCATTGAAAGGCTGGCGGGTAATGTCTTCGGGGCCCGTTGCAGGCCCCCTTGTGTTGGGAGGAGGTGTGGGTGCAGCGGGGGGGTACCATTTCACTGCACCAAGTGGCAGCATAGTGTAGTGCCTGCCACATAGTGCAGTGAAATGCACAACATGCTCTTATTGACATCGCAGCGGTGCTGCTGTCAGCAGCCACGCCGCATTGTTAAGGGTGCGGAGTCCGACCCCAGCGGTGGCGGTCCCATCATAATCGTGTATGCAGGACGGCAACATGCATGGCAGTCGGACCCAATCCCCGCTACGGTGGCAGGCGGACCAAGTCCGCCCGCCATCGTAATGAGCCCCAATGTTCTGATTGGATGCTTTTTGGAGACAGGTAGTCGAGGTTTTGAATGAATGTGTCCAAGTGTTGGTGGTGGTTACTCCAGAGCTGTTATATCAGGCATCAGGGAAGAAGCAATGGGTCACTCAACCTACAGTGGCGTAACACAGGCCCCAAGCTCCAGGGGGTCCCCTCAGCACAATACTCTGGCTGGAGAGCTCCTGATTGAGTCCCAAGGGGGCCCCTCCACGTACCTTGCAGGGGGGCCCTATCAAGTTGCGTTACGCCAGTGTTTAGTCACCAGCTTTTCAAAATCCATATCACCCTGATAAACAGGTTTCTTTCTCTCTTCACCTTAAATAGATCACCCTTGTAAATGCCTGAATTCATCTTCATTTTTGCATCAAGAGGCTGAAAGTTATGTGTTAGACCTGAAATCTTTTGGCTTGGTTTCCTCAGACTTTTTGCCTTCTGACATCCAGTTTTTGATTGTGTGCTGAACTTCATTTTTGTCGGCTTTAAGACTCTGTGCACTTTTTCACTGCTGACCAGTGTGGAAGTGCATGTGTTCTGTGTCTAAAGTGTAACGGCATTTGGTTTCTCCATGATTGGAATATGTGATTCATTTATAAGTCCCTAGTACAGTGCACAGCATGTCCCAATGCCTGTAAATCAAATGCCACTAGTGGGCCTACAGCTCTGATTGTGCCACCCACACAAATAGCACTTTAAACATGTCTCAGGCTGCCACTGCAGAGCCTGGGTGTGCAGTTTTAAACCGCTATTTCGACCAGACAAATTAACATACTTGTCAGGCCTAAACTTTACTTTTTAGGACCCATAGGTAACCCTTAGAGCAGGCCCTGGACAACCCATGGGCAAGGTGCAGTGTATGTAAAAGGTAGGAGGGTTCACTGACACAACATCGATGTAAAAAATATCAATGTTAAAAATATCGAGTAAAAAATAAAAAACAAAAAGATCGACTCCTATACGTAAACAGGTAAGTAAAAAAATATCGACTAAATCAAATCGATGTTAAAAATATAGATTTATAAAATATTGACTTTTAAATAAATATAAAGTGAAATAATATATTAACTATATTAAATATTAAAAATAATTTTAACAAAATAACCTAAATGTAATATACCTTTTAATAAAATATAACAAACAAACCTAATAGAAAAATAAACACACAAACACAATATTTATACATGCATATTTACTTTAAACACAATTAATTAACTATTGTTTTTCATTTATGATGAAAGTTTAAAACAATATAAAAAAATATATATATATTGATTTAAAATATATAAAAACAAAACTCTATAATAAATTAAAACATTAAAACTATTACAAAACATTTAAACTAAAATTTCACAATACAATTAGTGCAACAGTAAGGAATGTTTTGTATAGCAAAGGGGTAAAAATAACTATTCCCACTCCAGTGAGTGCAACAGTAGGGAAAGTGTTGGATAGCGGAGGGGTAAAAATTACTCATCCCACTGCAGTGAGAGCAACAGTAGGGAAAGTCTTAGATAGCGGAGGGGTAAAAATTATTATTCCCACTCCAAAGAGTGCAACAGTAGGGAAACTGTTGGGTAGCGGAGGGGTAGAAATTATTATTCCTACTCCACTGAGTGCAACAGTAGGATAAGTGTTGGATAGCGGAAGGGTAAATATTACTATTTCCACACCAGTGAGTGCAACAGTAGGGAAAGTGCTGGATAGCGAAAGGGTAAACATTACTATTCCCACTCCAGTGAGTACAACAGTAGGGAAAGTGTTGGATAGCAGAGAGGTAAAAATTACCAGTCCAACTCCAGTGAGTACAACAGTAGAGAAAGTGTTGGATAGCAGAGGTGTAAAATTTACTATTCCCACTCCAGTGAGAGCAACCGTATGGAAAGTGTTGGATAGCGAAGAGGCAAAAATTACTATTCCCACTCCACTGAATGCAACAGTAGGATAAGGGTTGGCTAGCGGTTGGGTAAAAAGGTTTATTCCCACTCCGGTGGGTGCAACAGTAGAGAAAGTGGGGGATAGCGGAGGGGTAAAAATTACTATTCCAACTCCAGTGAGTGCAACAGTACGGAAAGTGTTGGATAGCGGAGGTGTAAAATTAACTATTCTCACTCCAGTGAGTGCAACAGTAGGGAAAGTGCTTGATAGCGTAGGGGTAAAAATTACTATTCCCACTCCAGTGAGTACAATAGTAGGGAAACTGTTCGACAGCGGAGGGGTAAAAATTACTATTACAACTCCAGTGAGTCCAACAGTAGGGAAAGTGTTGGATAGCAGAGGGGTAAAATTAACTATTCCCACTCCAGTGAATGCAACAGTAGTGCTTGATAGCGGAGGGGTAAAAATTACTAATACCACTCCAGTGAATGCGACAGAAAGATAAGTGTTGGAAAGTGGAGGGGTAAACATGTTTATTCCCACTCCGTTGAGAGCAACAGAAGGGAAAGTGTTTGATAGCTTAGGGGTAAAAATTACTTTTCCCACTCCAGTAAGTACAACAGTAGGGAAAGTGTTGGATAGCGGAGGGGTTAAAATTACTATTCCAACTCTAGTGAGAACAACAGTAGGGAAAGTGTTGGATAGCGGAGGGGTAAAATTAACTATTCCCACTTCAGTGAGTGCAACAGTGGGCGAAGTGCTGGATAGCGGACAGGTAAACATTACTATTCCCACTCCAGTGAGGGCAACAGTAGGGTAAGTATTGGATAACAGAGGGGTAAAAATTACTATTCCAGCTTCAGAGACTGCAACAGTAGGGAAAGTGTTGGATAGCGGAGAGGTAAAGATTACTATTCCGACTCCAGTGTGTGCAACCATAGGGAAAGTGCTGGATAGCGGAAAGGTAAACATTACTATTCCCACTCCAGTGAGGGCAACATTAGGGAAAGTGTTGGATAGCAGAGAGACAAAAATTAATATTCAAAATCAAACAGTTAAACATATATATATATGTTGAAAAAATGTAAAAATCATAAAAATAGATCATATTTAAAAAATCAAATATATTAAATATATACAAAGAAAACATATCATAATATTAATTACATACAACACAATCCTACAAATATTATATAAAATAAAATAATAAATAAATGAAAAATTATTTTTTTTAAACTAGAAAATATTTACAAACAATAAAATTAATTAATACATACGTTTATTTAGTTTAATTCCTACCCTATAAGACCACACCAAATACAAAACACCTCAACATTTTAAATTAAATTTACTTCCATAATTAACAAAGTTAATAATCAATTAAACAAATATTATTCATAAAGTAATAATAAACATTAATTGACTACACACACTTTAACACTATAATAGCCACAACACACACCTAAATTAAACTATAAATTAATAAAACACAATTAAAACATATTTTTAAAAAAACAAACTATTACAATTAAAAACTAATAATAAAGTAATGAAAATGTATTTAATGCCCACCCCTTACCCCTTTAAAAGTAAAAACAACACACACAAAATAAACAATCACCCAAAATAAAGATCAAATAATTAACATTAATTAGCAACTATAAATTAATTAATTAAACACAAATTACTTCCCACCCTTTACTTCTATACACACCACAACACACACCTAAATGAATTACACAATTACCATAACATGTTAATTTATTTCATTAATATCAATTAACAAAAATAAAAAGCAAATAAACTATTAAACACCCTTTACCCCTATAAACCCCAAAACACACACCAAACATTTATTACACAAATACCATAAATAATTACCAATTAATTAATTCAAATTAATTAACAACCAATGATTAATTCATCAATTAAAAATAAATTACTTCCCACCCTTTACACCTATAAACACCACAACACACTCCTAAAATTAATGACACAATTACCATAATTAATCACCAATTAATGATCTAAAATTAATTAACAACCAATTATTAATTCATAAATCAAAAATAAATTACTTCCCACCGTTCACGCCTATAAACACCACAACACACACCTAAAATTAATTACACAATTATCATAAGTAATTACCAATTAATTAATTAACATTAATTAACAGCCAATTATTTATTAATGAATTAATAATAAATTACTTTGCACATTTAAAACTATAAACTCTCAATTAAACAAATATTAATAAATAAAAAATAATCAATTTATTTAATATAATTAAATTACTTCCCACCCTATTCCCCTATATACCCACAACCCGCTATGGAAATAAAAATGCAAAATTCAAAGAAAAAAATTAATAACTACTAAACATTTAGCACATATATTCAAAATAAAAACCAATCTTATACAAAAAACGTACATCACATACATATAAAGTATATACTAAAATACATAACATTCATTAAAAAAAGATATTTTTAACAACTATATTCTTGTGGACAATATTAAACACTTCGCTATTTTTAAAATCGATATTACTTACTTTAAGTCGATATTCTTGACCACGATATTCTTTCTGTCGATATTTCTGAGCCACAATATTTTTTACTCGACATTTGTGCAACTCGATATTCTTTACTCAATATTCTGTCTGCAGACTAGGTAGGACATGTATCTTTCAGTTTTCCACGTCCTGTTAGTGAAATACTCTATACATATTTCATAAATTCGTATTTCACTACTGCAAGACCTGTCTCTCTCATAGGGTAACATTGGATCTGCTCTGTGTCAGTTTACAAGTGTAACTTCCAATTGGGAAAAGATAGGAAAAGTATGTTTGGGGTCTCTGGGCTCGCGTTATAAAAACACATCTCTTAGCAGGGGTGGCTGCTCCATTGAGCGGAGGAGCGTCGCCCCACAAAGAAAAGCCCCTCACCAGAGCTGCAAAATAAATTGGAAAATAAAGTGTATTTATTGCCATTTTATTTTTCAGCAACCAACCCATCCTGAACTGAGCGTCAGGAAGGGGAAAGACCATTGCTGCTGAGTGGCACTCATGTTTAAATTGCACATGTCCCTTTGGCCGGCCGTCTTGTGATGCCAGCCAGACGTGCACATTTTAAACTTCTCTAACCCAGCTGTCTTAGAGAGCTGGGTTAGAGAAACCACAGGCCTCTGAGAGAAGCAGCTCCCTCCAATCCTGGCTCTTCTCTGATGCTAGTTAACAGCAAGAGAGCAGCGCCAGGATTGACTTCTCTGCTGTGAGTCCTACTCTGCTAAGTGGTGCCTTATCCAGTCCTGGGCCCTTGAGTGAGTGTTTGGTGCTGCAGCCCAAGAAACCAACGCGTCGGGGATTTTGCCCAAATCAGAACCAGCGCATTTCCCTACGATGTGTACGCATTGCCACCGCCTGCACCGAAGCCACGGACACCCCTCGCCAACTGCATGACACATCCCCCACGACCTTCAATGGAGCACTCACATTGCCAATGCAACACCTGCGCATCACCCTGCGCTGCACGCATCGCATACCGCCAGTGATGTGACGACAGCCCATCAGCTCAATGCCCATCACTTCTTGACATCAATGCACCCACGATGTTGCACAGCTGCGGAAATAATGTATCGCGTCCGACAGTGATACATATGCTCCTTTGCACAACGCATTGTCTACAATCTTCGATGCATCCACAACGTTGCACCGACATCGGAAACGATGCATCGTCTCCAACAGCAACGCATCCCCTCCTTTGTTTAACTCATCGTCTATGATCTTTGACGCATCCAAGGTACTCTCAGTGGGTCTGTGTGAATCGTGAATCCGGCCCGCACTCCATTGCAGTCGGACTGAGCTTTTGGATTTTCCCCGTCAATTGTGATCAGATAGCCCCAGTTGGAGCTACTGATTTCTAAGTACTGCATTTTTGTTTAATCTTGCAAAATTCATATCTTGGGTCTTTTGTATTGGATTTGTATCAATCTGGTCAGATTATAATCAGATATATATTGGTTATTGTTCTAAACTGCTGTGGAATACCCTTGTGGTGTTTTTACTCTGTTTCTGTATGTGTGTTTCTGTGCGCACAAATGCGTTACACATTGCCTCTTTAGTTAGCCTGCCTGCTCAGTGCCAAGCTACCAGTGGGTGAGTACAGGTAAACTTTTAGTGTGTACTCAGGGCCGGACTGGCCGTTGCGGGCACCCGGCAATCCCCCGATGGGCCGCACGGGTGGGAGCCAGTTTTGGGCCCCTGGGGGACGTTTCTATTACAGGGCCGTGCAAAATCGACACTGTAACAAAATCGGCCAAAAACCGGCCCTGGCAAAGAGCTCGGCAACACCCCCGGGAGGGCCGGCCGAGCACTTTGCCAGGGCCGGTTTTGGTTCCCAGTCCGACCCTGTGTGTACTACACTTACCCTTACTAGGATCGTGGTTCCTACTTGGATGGGGAGCCTAGCTCTGCCAACCAGAAATCCAATTTCTAACAGTATGCCTCAATAAGCTTGTCTAGTTCATTTTTTACCTATTTGTAGTGGCTAGAATAGTTATCTTTGAGTCTTGAATTAGAAAAACTGCTCCAACATATGAGAAATGGCTACATTTAGCAACAAAACTATTTCTACAGAGAAATCCAGCCCCGTACCCAGGATATATGGCATCTTCTAAGCCGATTACTGGTTCTCCTGCTACACTTTCTGCCAAGGTGAAGGGTGTGCCATTTAGCTTTGTGTCGTTCTCATTTGGTTTATGAACTTGGATTTGTGAGTTTTGAAATTGTCTATTGAGCTCCTCCTTCTTTCTCCTCCTTTTCTTGACAGTGTTTTATTGATTATTATGTGTATATTAAGAAAAAAGGCAATTTTTGGAAGGCGTGTATCAATTTTAGCTCTTGGTAATAATTCCTCTGGGCCCACAGCGCAGTGTGCTAAGGTCTCAAGCTGTACCTCACTGATGAGACCAAGAACTCAAGCTGTACCTCATTGATGAGACCAAGAAGACTGAAGCCAGTCTGTGATTGCAGATGCTTCTGTTGCTGTTTCGACTGGAGCAGGATCAAGACTGATTTGCACATGGTGGGTCCCGGTTCGTAGTGACACAGTGAGCCAATGAGCTATCCCTGGAACGCAGCACAGAGTAATTACCAAAGGATGGGATTAATTCAAGCTTTCCACCCAGCACTTGTTCTTGTTTGTGCCATTACATAAATTGTTTCTTCATAGAGAACGTTAGGCAGACGATTATGACACAACAGAAGTGAGATCTAGGCAGGCTAGTAAGTCTTTTATTTTGGTCAGATAAATGTTGATAAAACTACAAGTAGCATTTGCATCACATTTACAAAAATATTGCATTTTTCCCCAGTTGCAGCAAATATCATTCTGCAAAGGTCAGTAGGAGCAAATGCTGGTACAAAATGTCCCGCAACAGTGCAGTTTACATTATCTGTCTGTTTGTACAGAGTTAGCTTCCTGATGGGAAGTGTGTTGGAACACGTGCCAGACCGCATTATGTGTGCCATGGCTGGCATGGGGCCAGATGGCCTATTGCTCTGCCTCTTCATGGGAATAGCTTAAATGCAACTGATTTGTACATACCAACCTGTAAAAAAATATAACCCTTATACTTTGCAAACGCACATGGGTAACAAGAATACCAATAAAATGACATGTTTTTTGTTGATACTGGTAAAAAAAATACAAACAGGAAGCGGGTCTGTGTGTGAAGGATAACAGTTGTGGCACGGGTTTCATCAGCTGTGGCAGAAGCAGAACGGATGTTTCAAGTGACAACACTTGGAGCTAAAACGACTTTAACGAATTTTATTGAAAGCCTTCATTTAGAATGACATTTCTTTCCAAACAAGTGAGAAGTGGTTACTGGATGCTTACAGAACTGAGAGCTGAGCCCCTGAATGCGCCTCCTCTTCTGAGCACAATGTCTCATTCTGAGAAAGAGCAGTCCCCGTCAGCAGGGAAAGGAGCGTGACTGCTGAGGACCGCTACCAGCAGCAAGGGCCAATTGTTGGCAGCCTATCTTATCCTGTGTATAATACAGTTTTGAAATATTCACTTAAATATTCACAGTGCTTTCTGTTACAAGCTGGAACCTCGTAACACTATAAATACGCAAGCCTCTGTTTCCCACTGTGTCAACCAGCATTCAGTTCTTAGACTCTCTTGTCACACACACAGACATCTGCAGTGACTGTGTTGATCAACTGAGGTTTCATAATGTATAAGAGTGCATTTCCCACTGATTAGTGTAACTTGCATTTATGTTTCATTTAAAGTGTGTGCGCTATTTTATCTGGAGTTACTAGAAGGAGAAAAACAACAACAAAATTATTACATGATCACAGTTCTCATACTTTTTTTGTATGCACTTCAACTGTTGTTTGTAAATGAAAACACAATGGAAAAGCGCTAAATAAACAAAGTTAACTGACATGCCCCCACTACCTTAAAGTTCTAAGATTGGCTTCACAAGGAGAGGGGGCGGGCCACCAGCTCACTAAATGATTAAACCTTAGCGCTGCCAAAAGTGCACAGTCTGCCTAGAGGCAGGACAAGGGTAAGGCTGTTTTTTGGGGAGGGTGGGAGCAGGCAGACAGAATAGTCTAGGCTGGTTTCGTTTGTCATTAGGCCAGGTCCTCTTTTTCCTTAGTTTCTTTTTTTGTTCTCCCGTCGGCCACTTTACTACGAAACTGAATAAGACAAAATTGACACAGAAATAAGTTGGGATTCCAGGCCATCTTCATTTACAAGTATTTACTGAGGCATTTGAGCCACCCCAGGAATACAGCCATGGCGTCCCATTTACAGCAAACACACAACAAAACAATTCTGAATTTCATCCGTCAAGAAGAAGAGAGGACATATGTACATCTGATCCAACGTGTTACCAGCTTGTATTATTCACACACCATATACTCACCTGGGCCCATAAAGATTCATACACTAAGCTAATATTGATTTACCTGCAAGATTGTTTACCTTTACCAATTCTTACCAACTCGATAATAATAATAAATTTCCTCTGGTCAATGAATCTAGTTGCTAAGGTATATTAAGTAGAAATTACGATAAAGTTTAATTTCTAAATAACCACAGACTCAAAGAGTTTTAAGAGTTTTATCTAATCAATAATTTTGTGAGTCAAAGATCAAATACATGTTATACACCATTTTCCTTCAGGAAGAAATCAAATCAGGTTCAATATAAGTCTCAATTTAAGATATCATGATGACAGTACCTGAAGAGGGAGAAAACAGAGACCACCACAAGGACATTCTACACAGAATTATATTTACCTAGGGTGTGATGACAAAACCCCTGGCTAAGGAGTCAGGTGAAGTTCTCTAGAGCAGGTCGGGAGATAAAGGATCAGGACAGGTTCAGGACCGGGAAGGTGACCTCTTCTAAGTGTAACACCTGCGTCGCACCCCTCTCTGGCACTACTCTCCTCGAATTTTCTTCCGCGATTCCCTCTTGTACGTGCCTCCTCGATTTTTCTTCCGCGATCCCCTTCTAGATGATTAGATTCTTCGATCAGTATTTCGTTCTCTTGCGCAGGGTCTCTGGCATCTGCAGTCTGCGTAGGGTCTGTGATATCTAACTATACTACCTCAGTTATACTATCCTATGTTCATGTACCACACCCAAATGTTTCAATATCGTGAAAATCCCTACTTCGGATTGGGCAAGGCAAGGGAAGAGGTCATCACACCATACTAAATGTAATAATTTACTTTAGGTTCATTGTTCAATGTTCCCGCACCTTAATTCACTTTCCCAAGCTTTATTCCCACCCGCATTTCACATTATGATCAATACATTGTATATATTTTGTACAATTTTCTTTCCTCTGTCCAGGTCGATGGGTTAAGTTCCCAAGAGATCCTTGCCAGTGCGACCTTGGCTGAGTTTCAACGGTGTCATCATAGTTCCGGGCAGGTTTGAGTGCGCTTACACACAGATCAGGTGGGGTAGGGATTTCAGTCGCCCTCCGAGGCCTAAATATGAACTAATAATAAAGTCAGAAAAAGACATGTTAGAATACGAAATAAAATGAATTCACTGTATGCCAATTATCTCTACTCTATCCCCATTTACTTATATAAATCTTTTGCATTAGCATTTAGTAGAACTTATAAGGTTTAGTTTAAGCAATAGCATTCGCATTAACATGTGAGTTTCAAGCGGCCATTTTAGAAGCTATTGCACAGCTGCAAAGCTTTCCCTCCAAGCATAGAAAACGTTATTCTACGTAGATGCAGTAGACGCATGAGCAGTGAAATCCCAAGTTTTTGGCGGCCATTTTAGGACACTCGGGTTACTTGTTAGTAATACACATAGGAAAGCTTCCCTTAGATACCGTATAATGTGTGTAATGCAATATTAGTATTTACAAACAATTTGATTATAGTGTTACACGTTATTTGAGAGGATTTCATCTGAGCAAGTCAGCGTGTTATCTCACCTATTTCTAATTAAAGCATCCTTAAAATTCTGTATAATTATACCCACTTATAATTTTATCTACTAGTTAGATTTCAGTAGTTTCATATGCAATCGATCCCCTCTCAGCCTCTGTTGACATTCCACTGGTTTAGAGTAAATCAATTATTCAATTTTTCCATATTCCATACAAACAATTTTGGATTTTTGCCTCACTCATTGGATGGGTTCAAATTGCTTTTGTTGGCTAGATTGGGGATTACAGGTCACCAAATATGTGCTTCTCCGATGTACTGTATGGATAAACATGATGCTATTTAATGAGGAAGAAGCACATTTTGTATTCAGGCAGAAAAGTAAGTTACAGCTAAATAGATTATGGCTGTAATACACAGTGTAAAAAAACAACAATAAACATATGGAAATATGGTACACTATACAGTACATTATTAGTAGAAATATTGATTATGGAATAGCAATATATTGTTTTCTTATGTGTTTCAAATGTATACAATGTCGTTTTTGGAATTGAGGTAAGCTATTGCGCCCTGAGGAAGGCTACAAGCAATAATATGGGTAGCTGAAATGCAGTGTCAACAGATGGAATGCCTGCTGTACATACCAATACTAAATAATCGAGTACTTGATTTACTCTCGGCCATTGGAATATAAGCTGACTGTTATGACGCGATTGATTGCACATGAAACTATACAATTCTAACTAGAAGTTCAAACTTCAAGTAGAAGCAAGTGCCCAGCCTTTGCTCATATCAAATCCACTACACAGAAGCAATAAGGCTGATTCTCCAGTTGCTGAATCGGATCGAAAGAGACACTAAAAGGCAACAGTTGAATCTGTTACAGCAGTACAGCAGATCATACACAGTGCAACAGCGGTGACAAGGACCTACATTCTATAACATATCCTTTCATGTACGTGCATGAGAATAGTATGTCTCACATATTCTGAGGTGAGAAGCACTGATCACATTTGACTGAAAAAGGAGGACGACTGGGCCCCAGCAGCCATACCTGCTTGGACAGACTGTGACGCATATCAGAGATGAAGATGCCACAGAAGTATATCTGGAATGGTAGGTTTAGGGTATAGGAGTGCACCTGTGTGAAGTGTCCTTCCCAGCCTGGGTACCCGCCAATGACAACACCACACACAGATCTTAATATTACACGTCTTTATTCGTCTGTGTGTAACTGCAAACTTAACATTCGAAAACATGCTTTCATTACATTTCACTCTGACCCCTACATCACAGCTCTACAGAGTCGTTCAGAGCAAAAAGGGTACCGTCATAAAACTCGCAAGACATTCCATCTCCCCCTCTGTTAAATAAAAAAGTTAACATTTTTACAAATCAGTATGTATGGATGTATATATATCATTTCAATATGGGAATTTTTACATGACATTTTATGCAGTTCTTAAATTATAATTTATTTATTGTATTTAAGTCAATGGCAGCTTTATATAGTTATATATTTATATATTTATTGTTACGGAGATTTTATAACAATGGAAATTAATTTATTTATTTAGGCATATGTCTAGCTATTAAGTAACTCCTCTATGTCCATTGCCATTTCAAATACAATACTACTAGAGATTTTTTAAGCACCTGTCACTTTAAAAAGAAAAAAATGCACCTTTGAAAAAATGAAAAAAAAAATGGTCAAAGGCCCAGTAGAGACTGCTATTTGCGTCATGTGATCAAGGGCCTGTGGGCTCGAAACGCGTAATGGCTGTGCTTGTGAGCAGACAATAAACAGATTTTAAGCACCAAATTGGGGTCCGAGGTCCTACCTGCAGCGCAAAACGAGTGCGAGAACAGGAGTTGAAGTAATATATATATATATATATATATATATATATATATATATATATATATATGTGCAATTACACCTCTTCAATCAACCTTTTTGGCGTTTTAATTAGTCGACCTGATCTGGTTACTGGATGCTGATAGCTGTTGTCTTCAGTGTCGGAGATTTTGGAAGACGATGAAGAGGTAACAGCAGTCACTGTGTTTTCAGGCGCAGTATTTCCCTCACCATCTCGGCCAGAAAACCGATTGATAACATGCCAAAACTGAGAAGAGTCTCTTGTTACAGACTTACCAGGATGCTGGGCAGTCATCATGTGATCCCTTGGTGGACACTACGTGGAAAAGTTCAGCATCATATGGAACATCAGATTTCCTTCTTTGCATCTGTCAGGTCTCCTCTCTTAAACTTGATGTTCTTTGCATGCCGCCTCTTGTCTGCATAGGCTTACATTTTCTGCTTATTAACCAAGTCCTTTGTATGAGTTGTGTTCTCACTTCCTTCTCTTTTCTTAGTCTATTGATGTTATTTGGTTGTCATTGCTCTCCAGAACGTCAAAGTCGCAGAACTTTCATCTGTTGTCAAGTGAGGTGTTGAACAATAGACTTGTAGGGTAGAATTCAAGACAGTTTTCAAACTGAGCCTTTCAAGAATTTCACTCTCTACTGCATTCTTTAGAGTGCACTCATAAAACGCTCAATTTGTCCGTTGGCCTGTGACCATAAAGGTGTTCTGTGCTGATGCTTTATGTTCAGATGCTCCAGGAAATCCTTGAATTCGTGACTGTTAAAAGGTGGGCCATTATCAGACTTCAAGATGGCTGAAACGCCCAGGTCGCAAACGTGCCATTCAGTCTCTTAAGGACTCACTTGTGAGTTGTGGAGGAGAGACCTCAAAATAATGGAAAATCTGAGTACTCGTCCACAATTACCATCAGATGATGTCCATTATCGAGTGGACCAAAGAAGTCAATGGCTATTTTTTCTCATGTATGCTTAGGGAGTTCTGACATGTTAAGGGTATGTTGAGTAATATTTGTAGAAAGGCAGTTGCATAGATAACAGGCCTTGAGTTCCTTTTCAACCCTTTCATCTATATATGGAAACCAAACTCTGTCTCAGAGAGGTATTTTTGTGGCAACAATACAACAATGTCCATCGTGAGCCACTTCAATTATTTTTTGTTGCAGACACTCCAGAATCAGGATTCTCAACCCTTGAAGTGTACCTCCTTCCTGAGGTATGGACAGTTCATTTTTAAAGTTTTTGTATTTTTGATATTTACCATCACTGGTGAGAGGTCAAGTGTGTCGGTTGCATGACTAATGTACAATTTTATCATTCAACATCCACATGTCACTATCATGGCTCATGGAAGTGATGATTTGGGCTAGCAATATAGCAGCTGGAGTATTTGATTTAACAACGAAATTTATGTAGGCTTCAGTCGGCTTGAATTGAGTTTCCTGAACGAGTATGGACACTCAAGAAAAGTAGACCGCAGAGTTTTGATCCTTCCCTGGATGATGCACAATGGCATAATCACACTCTTGTAATCATAATCCCCACCATTCAATGCGAGGAGGCATCTTGGCTTTTGGATTTCCTAAGATAGTCTGTAAAGCTTGATGATCAGTCACCTGCCTAAAAGGCTTTTCGAGTAGGAATACATGGAAATGTTCACAAACCCAAACCACAGCTAAACTTTCTTTCTGAAATTGTTAGTAAGCGCGTTCTGTCTGGAAAAACTTTTACCGGCATATGCCACAAAATGTCTTGGATCATTTGGGTGTTGGCTCTGCTGTGCAGGGATAGCACCTAACCCGTCTGGGCTACAGTCAACAGCAACCTCTGTATGAAGCTTTGTATTGAAGTAGGGTATTTCAGCAGCGGTTTCATTGCCTTCTTTTGTTTTCTTGAAACTTCTGACATATTCTTGAGACCACTTAATTGAAGCATTTTTCTTCATTAACTCTCTTACGGGAGCACTTATAGTAGCAAAGTGCTTGTACTTTTGCAGGATCAGATGTCATGGCCCCATCCAAAAAGATATGACCAAAGAACTTTATCTTTGCTTTGTGGAATTCACACTTGTCTGAATTCAAAGTCAAACCTGCATCAGTAAGTACACAACATACTCGTGTGAGTTATCATGTTTCTTCTAGGTAGCTCTGAAAATCAATATGTCAATGCTATAATTCTATGCATTTGTAACAAGCTGATGACGTCTTGGAAAAGTTCTGTAACCGATGACACACAATAACTGAGTCTCCGGTATTGAAACAGACCAACATCTGCAGAAAAGGTTGTAATGTACCTGGAATCTTCTTGGAGTTCCAACTGATGATAGCCTATATTTAAATCAAACTGGGAGAAGACTTTTGCACCATTTAAATACGTTATCATGTCAGCAAAGCGTGGGCCTGGATGTTGTTCTCGTTCAATTGCTTTGTTTGCTTTACTCATATCAATGCATATTCGTACAGCTCCTTCACTATCCTTTTTGGGCTCTACCATTACGGGAGAAACCCATGGCATTGGGCCAGTTTAACACTCAATAATGTCATGCTTAAGTAACAATTCAAGTTCTTTTTCGACAGCTTCTTGTAAATGAAAAGCAATTTGTCTATGTCACCGAGCAACAGGACAGACATCATCATTAATATGCAACTTTGCTTTCATAGTCTTAAACTTTCCTAAACCATGAAATAACTAAGGGAATTGACTTACTATTTTGTGATAAGCATTCATGTAGTAATTCACAGAAATCAATTCCAAATCAGCAGCTGTACTGAAATTTAGTAGACAGGCACTTTATTTATTTTTTATTTTTTTTGAAACCATTTATTACAGGTCTTAAAAGTATACAAGTATGGGCCTACAACCTTCCGGCCGGCCGCTAGCAATGGTAGGAACATACGACATACATTTATGGAACACGTGGTATTACGGAGGAGCATTTCTCAGTAGGTAACAATGTCAAAAGCCACATCATCCAGACCCCATTATGCGGTTTCATTTTAAATTAAGAACAACAAAAAATAAAACCACACCCACAAGGCAACCCACACTCGAAAATAGCAGCACGTGCTCCCCTAGAGGGGGGATCCCAACTGTACACAGAAGTATAAAGAGGGGGAAGAGAACAGAGCGAGGACTGGGGGAACCCAATGCCCGGAAGCGGGGGAATGAGTCGGCTAAGGGGATGGGGCACAGATACCCCCGAGGTAGGCGTTCCAGGGGCCCCATACTTTCACCCATGTCCCAGGCTTACCCCTCGCCACATACACCACCTTTTCTCAAAACATGCACCAGTCCATGTGTTCTTTCCAGGCCGAGACCGTCGGGGGCCTCTGGGATCCCCACAGTTGAGCAATATCACGCTTGGCTATCATATATCCCAGAGTCACCCACCACGTCTGCGGCGCCGAGTAATCAGTAGGTTCCCACACATTCAACAGGCATCTCCTCGCTTCAGGCAACAGCGCCACATGCGTAACCAGTCGCAGCACCTCATGTACACCACGCCAGAACCCCTCCACCTCCGGGCACTCCCATAAAATATGCAAAAAGGTCCCCAAAGCACCACACCCACGCTTACACAACCCATCTACAGCATAGCCCATACGCAGAAGCTTTGGCCCCGTCATGTAGACCCGGTGGAGTATCTTGAGCTGGACGAAGCGAAGGCGAGCCGGTATGGCCACCTCCTTCGGGGAGGCCACCGCGGAGGTCCAGTCCTCGTCGTCCAACTCCAGCCCGTCGGCAACCCAAGCCGCACGAAGGGCAGTCAACAGGCCCGAGCGGTCGTTTATCAGCTTTTTGTATATAAGTGAGATCGTGCTGTCCGGGACGTGCCCATCCAGCATTCTATCCTCCAGGGGGGAATATTCCGGGATGGAGGCAACGTCCGAGAAGACGGAGCCCAGCGCATGACGGACCTGCAAATACCGAAAGTATTCACTGCCCTGCAACTGAAATTCCGTCTGCAGCATATCGAACGTTTTAAATCCTCCCCTCGTCCAGAGATCCCCCACTTTACTGATACCTATTATGTCCCACTTCTCAAAGCCCTTAGAGGTCCACAGGGAACCTAACCGCTCAGACGCGTATAGTGGTGATTCCCGGGTCAAACGGTCCTTCCACCCCATAGCTGCATTGGCCGCGTGCCAGACTTGCACCATGACACGCGTGGGGCCCGTCAGACGAGCGTCGGGCGCGCTAGAATAGAGCGCTCGATTGTAGTCGCCACCTGGCAGGAGCATCTTGTCCATTTCGAATGCCGGGTTTAAGGCGGGCCCGTATAGGCCATGGTTAATGGCAGCGAGCTGGGAGGCCCAATAGTACCGTTTAATATCCGGGAGGGCAATCCCCCCGTCAAACCATGGGAGCGTCAGCTTCGCCAGGGCAATACGCGGCCTCCCGTCCCAGAACAGGCGGCGTTGCAGACTCTCCACCTCACGGAAGTAGCGCGCCGGGACTAAGTCCATAGTGTTCTGCAAAGCGTACAGGAAACGCGGCAGAGACATCATCTTGAACAATGCCGCCCGGCCGAGCGGCGAAAGCGGCAGGCGCCGCCAGCGTGCGACATCTACCCGCAGGCGCTGGAGGGGGGGAAGCAGATTCCGTTCATACCGGGCCTCTGGGTCCAGAGTAATGAAGACACCCAGGTACCGAAATCCCTGCGGGGCGATCTGGATCGGACAGCCCCGCGGGAGAATAGGAGCCTCCCCAGAGAGAACATACACGCACGATTTAGCCCAGTTGATGACGAGACCGGAGTTACGACCAAACAAGTGTAAAACATCAACCAGCACTATAAGTGATTTACGTGGGGAGGCTAGGTACAGAAAGATGTCATCAGCGTATAGGGATACGCGGTCCTCATACTCGGGGGTCCAACGGAGACCACGGATGGAAGGCTCCCACCGCAGCCACTCCGCCAGGGGCTCCAAGGCAAGCGCAAAAAGAAGCGGCGACAAGGGACAGCCCTGTCGCGTGCCCCGGCCCAGCTCAAACGGGGCCGATACTCTTCCGTTCACGACCACCTGCGCCAATGGGCCCGAATACAACAATTTGACCCAACTGATGAATCCTGGGCCAAATCCGAACTTCGCAAGCATCGCCCAGATGTATGGCCACTCAAGCGTGTCAAACGCCATGGTGGCGTCCAAGGACGCCAAAATGGCCGGTTCCCGTATAAATGGGACGCGCGCGAGCACCCCATGCAAACGCCGCAGGTTAAGGGCTGTGTTGCGATGGGGAATAAAGCCAGACTGGTCCTGATGAACCAGATCTCCCACCACACCGACCAGCCGATTGGCCAGTACCTTGGCGAGAATTTTGGGCTCCGCATTCAGTAGTGAGATAGGCCGATAAGAAGTAACCCGGTCCCGAGGTCTCCCTTCCTTGTGGATCACCACGATTGTAGCCAGACGCTGGTCAAGCGGGAGGGAGCCCAGCGAGTGGGCCGCAAGGAACATTGCGCGGAGGTGAGGCGCCAATGTATCCGGTCGCAGCTTATACAACTCGATAGGGATACCGTTCGGGCCCATGGCCTTGCCAGAAGCGACCGAGCGTATGGCGAGGGCGATTTTGTCGGAGGTGGGAGCGGCGTCCAGCGACACCCTGTCCTCCCCGGAAAGGGAAGGCAGCGCGATATCCCTGAGCAGGGCACGGGAATCCTCTTCAGAGCAAGAAGAGACCGGGAAATACACCTCGCGGAAATAATCCGCGAAACAGGAGACAATTTCTTCTGGCTCAGTTACACACACACCATTCGTTTTCTCAATCAGCGGGACCACACGATTCGCTCTCTCCTTTTTATCCAACCACGCTATCAGTTTACCAGCCTTATCACCCACATCATACAGTCGCCCCTGTTGCTCTCTACTAAGGCCCCTGGCCGCCTCCGTAACGAGGGCCCTATAAGCCGCTTGTTTGAGCTGGAGGACATGTAGTGCAGCATCCGTCACCCCATCTTCTAGATTACCCTCCAACTCAGCTATTTCAGCCTCCACCCGGGTCACCTCCTCCCGCTCGCGCCTCCGGGCGTGGGAAATAAGGGATAGGGCCTCCCCTCTGAGTACTGTTTTGAAGGCCTCCCACAGGGAGATAGCTGAAGGCACTGACCCCACATTCTCATCAAAATAGCGCTGGAGGGATTTAATCAAGTCAGCGCGAATGGTGGGGTCGCGCAGGTACCAGGAATTGATTGGGACCACCCTGCTCTCACCCCTCGGAAAGACATCGAAATGCAACAGAAGCGGGGAGTGGTCCGAGATACCCCATGCCAAATGGCGCACCTCCCCCACCCTCCCGACATAGGCCGCCGGGACAAGGACATAATCAAGCCGTGAGAGACTACCATGGGCCCCCGAGTGGAAAGTGTATTGCAGCTGCGTGGGATGTTTTAAGCGCCAGCAGTCCACCAATCCCAGTGTATCCAAGAGGCCGGATAGCCACGCCTGTGCCTGGGGGAGGTCCCTAGGGGGGTGACGATCCACAGTCCCAGAAACCACCGCGTTGAAATCCCCCCCACCACCAGAAGCCCCCCCGGAAGGCCAAGGAGGAGGCGCCCCAGGTCTGCAAAGGTGGTCGACTGCAACCCCGGTGGGACGTACACTGACACAAAGACAACCACTTTGCCCTCCATTCTCCCCACCAAGACAGTGTAACGTCCCCTATCATCGTAGAGCACCTCATCAATTTCTAACGGGAGCGAGTTCTTTACCATGATACCCACACCCCTCGAGCCTGACGTGAAGCCCGAGTGGGCCACGAGGCGGTAGCCACGCCGATTCATGGCGCAGAAGGAATTGCCAATAAGGTGTGTCTCCTGCAGAAAGACTACATCGGGCGAGAGTCGCTTCAGATACTGTAGGACCACACCTCGTTTGATCCTGTCCCCCAGTCCATTAACGTTCCAAGACAACAAAGTTAATTCCCTACCCCCCATCATACACCGAAACCATCATTCGTCCCCCCGAGAGCACAGTAGAACCAACACAAAAAAAGGGTTGCCTTGTGATAATAACGAACAACACCCCATCCCTGCCCACCCACCCCAACAAAACTCCCCCCTCCCTGCACCCCTGCATGAGCCCAGACAGCCCCCCCAACGTGCAGTGTGCCTGTCGCCCCATAGATAGTTAAACTAACTAGACCCCCAGAGGAGGAGGGAGAACCCCCAAGAGACCCCACACAACCTCCATAGGAGGGGAACTTAAGCAATCCGACGTATGGTCAAAAGTGGCATCATTTTTGTCCCGAGCGAGGCCTAATATTAGTCCCTCAGTCTTGATCTGGCGAGCCCTCTCCCCCGGCCGCTCCCCCCCCGCCACCCCGATCCCGATCCCCAGACAGAGTATCCAGCCAGTCCCCGGCCGCTTCGGGACGATCAAAAAAGTGCGTGCGACCATCCACCTCCACTCGCAGCTTAGCTGGGAAAAGCATGGCGTATTTGAGGTTTAGGTCCCGAAGACGGCGCTTGACACCAAGGAAGCTCAGTCTCTGCTTCTGGACCGCAGGGGTGAAATCAGGATAGAAATTAATGTCCATATTGTCAAGTCGAATCGGTCCCTGTAGTCTGGAGGATTGCAGGATAGCGTCTCTGTCCCGAAAATTAAAAATCCGGGCGATGAGAGGTCTCGGAGCGGCTCCGACCTTAGGCCTTTCCCCGGGAACCCTGTGGGCCCTCTCCACAGCAAAGAATTTACTCAGCCCCCGTGGCTGGAGATGGGTAACAATCAGGTCTTCCACGAAAAGGTCCGCCGCCGCCTCCTCACGTCCCTCAGGCACCCCGATGATACGGATGTTGTTCCTCCGGGCCCGACTCTCGGAGTCCTCCAGGCGGCGATCCATCAGCGCACTCGCCCGAGCAAGCCGGCGCACCTCCGTTTGTAGGGCCGCCACATCTGTCGTAAGGCCCGATGCGGTGTGGGCCAAAGAATCGACTCGGTCGTTGGTCTTGGAGAGATCGGCCCTTACCAGGCCAACATCCACGAGGACCGAGTCGATCTTCTGCGCCAGTGTATCAAAACGCTGGCCCCCCGAGGCCTTCATCTCGGCGATGGCGCCCATGACATCCCGCAGAGTCAGATCCGTGGGCAGATTGGGGGCATCAGTAGGGCCCTCAGGGGACCTGCGTGGCACCTCGGGAGATCCCTTCTGGAGGGTATATCGATCCATGCTGTTGGACTGATGGGCTGCGCCACGCCGGGTCGATTTTATCTTTGCCCGGTCACCATCTTGTTTCGTGGCCATGGTCCCAGTCTCCCGGTCGCACCAGCCATGTCGTGAAGGGCGGGCAAGCCGGTCCACGGGCTCCGGGGGGGTGCCACCCCAGATCTGCGGGGCGGATCACAGCCGGCGGGCAGGCAGACAGGCACTTTAAGCTGTACCATGAAGCACATGGATGTGTGCTCGCACATTTGTTTTCTTGTGTTTCATTGCCACTACAAATCAACCTTGCTTTTTATGGGCATCAATGCAGCCCATGCCTACACTTTGGTTTTCAATTGCGTAAGTCTTGGCAATGGAGATATTTCACTGTATTTCTTTTCAGGTATTATGTTTATCTGTGATGAAAGGTATCGAGCAAAAAGTTATTTTCAATGTAATCTTTAGACAATATTTTATGACTTCGGTGCTTTGGCATGTCAACTTTTCTTTGAATGACATTTTTCCTTACATGCAGTCAATCCGACATGCGCACGTTTCTCTGAGGTAAATATCGATCTGGCATGACCATCTTCCTCACTTTCACTTGATGTTGAGGTGGAAGAACTGATTGACGATGATTTAGATGATGATCTACTGAGTTCAGTGTCAATTTGCCCCAATTAATGTCGCCACTTGGCCTTGTGAGTGTGTCTCGAGCTTTGCCTCTGAAATGTTCTCATGGCCATGTTGTCTTTGCGCCATGACACATTTACTTTCACCTTCACTTTACACACCATCACAAAATGGTTCTCTTTCCCACAACCCTTACATATTTGTCCATTGGCGGGACATTTATCTTCATGTGGAAACAAAAATCCACATCTAAAACTTAACTTCTTTTTACATGTAAACAACACTTTGTGTCCTTCAATCTTTTGCTTTGACTTACTTTTTACACTCTTACAGAGTCACTCTGGGCACCTCCAGCCTCCATGTCATTAGCTTGTCTTTCAGCATGCTCCTGACACTCCAGACTTAGGACCTCATTTGCAAGAAAGTGCCACAGCGCTGCACCGCAAGCCCTTTTGCTCCGCCACGCTACGGCACTTTCAAAGCACAGGGATGTAACATATTTACAATAATATGTTGCATCCCTGTGCTTTCCCCTGCACTGACGCACAATTGGCTGCCATGCGCCGACGCAGGCACTCTTGCACCATGGAGCAAGGATGTCTGCGTCATGAGGAGATTGTTTTTGTGCAGGAAGGGACACCTTCCTGCACAAAAACAATCAATTGATGTGATTTCCTCTTTCCATCAGTGCTGTAGAATGCAGTATGCATTGAAAGAGGCAAAAAACAAGCAGAAATGTAAACATTTGTCCTCATTGCACCTCGCTATGCCGCCCCTGGGTGGCGTAGCATTCTGACCCATTTCCAGGTTTAAGATTTCTGGTAAATCTGTAAATGCATCAGAATACATGGGTGTTGCGTGGGTACACCCACAGCAACCCCCATGTCACGCCCCTTACACGCAAAATGTTGCGTGAGAAGGGGTGATATTTACAAGCAGACGTAAAGCTATGTAAGGTGGTTTTACGTGTCCTTGTAAATATCGGGCAGCAGGTTGCACCGCCGGTGTATCATGCAACGTGACGTACCAGCACTGCAAGGGCCTTGCAAATAAGCTCCAAAGATTTTCTCTCAGCATTCGTCATCTGAAGGAATCTGACAACCATCCATCAATAACTCTAAGACTCACAACTTCTTCATCATTAAATTCATTGAACTTGCAGTGTTCGATGAGTATATCGAGACTCTCCACAAATTCACCAATCATTTCACCAATTTTTTGGTGTTCTGCCCTGACAAATGTATCTTTTATTCTCAACGTTTGGTATTGGATTGAACTTGAGATTCAGCATTTCTTTAATCTGATGGTATGTGATTTCTTCATCAGTTCATGGCATTTTCTTTATTACTTCTTTCACACAATCATCAACAAGATTATTGAGATACTTGACAATTTTTAGGTTAACAGTCTCTTCAAGTGCATCAATGAAATCATCAAATGTCTCTGTCAAAGCTGTCCATCTATTGACAATATTGTGATTTTTGGCTGTATCAAAAGGTGGTGGTGGTTTTTAGGAATGCAGCAGTGTTGTGAACCAGTGTGGAACTTACTGACACCGCTGGTGGATTACTGTGACTTGTTTTAGACAACTCATGGGTGAGACCTTGCTAGCCTCTGAATCATCTTTAATGATAGCTGGAAAAGTGACTTTCTTCGTTGCCATCTGAAAAAAGTCACTATTATTTTTGCAAGAGTCTTTATTTTTCAAAGACCTGTGAAGTTGTTCTGGGTCCGCCCACTCAGCAGTTCTTGTAGCTAGCCTCTTCAGGTACGGCGGCTCAGTAAGCACATCCCAGCGTACTTCTCTCTGAGTCACTTCACAGAGTGCTGTGGTACAATGACTCTCTTTAATGGATTTGGTAAGTCATTTATTTCTTCTCTACTAAATGTAAATTTGCATTTCCTGACATCTAATTGATCTCTGTCTTGCAGCACTTCTGTTTGCGGCGTTATTTTTAAGTTATGATTATCAGCGGCTGCGCGTCATAAACATGGTTGAATGACCAGCAGGTTCTCAGCCATCGATGTGTAGACTGTTTGCAGTGCTTCCATTGTCTTTAACTGCTTTATAGTGGCTGGAGCTGCCCTTTGTCTCCACATGCATAAAGCGTTGATTCTGTACTTCAACACCGACACAAGCAGCATGCATGAGCTGTTTGCTTGGACCATGACAAACTGTCTTGGAGAGCACAGTCGTTCTTCGTGTTACTTATTGCCGAGCTCATCGCCAGTTGTAGCATACTCCCCATCCTGGGTACCCGCCAATGACTACACCACACACAGATCTTGATATTACATATTTTTATACATCTGTGTGTAACTCTGAACTCAACATTCTAAAACAAGCTTTACTTAGAACGGCGTCCATTCAAAGCCAAAAGGGTTCAGTTTTAAAACTCGCAAGACACTACACAGGGTACCGAAAAGCAATGGTACCCAGTTTTCTTTTTGTTTTAGGCCTAAGTGCTAATATATTCAAACAATACAGAAACTGCAACTGATGAATGGACAGAGCAGGTTGTGGGTATATCACTCACAAGGAGAGATAGTGGATTTGAGGTGCGCATTACAGTAGGTGCTGTATTGTATTTTGTACTTGTTCAGGTCTTTATTGTCCTACTTGCTTCCATAGGTAGTCATCCATGATTCAAAATCAGAGTTTGAAGCATCATTCCACATTGGGTTGTAGGCAGATGATTACGCCTCTTCCTTAGACAACTACAGCCTGAGCTTCTCATCCCAATCCCCTTTTCACTCAGTCTCTTGCATCAGAGCGTTGCTTCCTCCAAGGGCTGGCATGGAAGCAACAGGATGGCGAATAGGCAACTGCATTTGTGGCATTCCTGAAGTAGAGAGCCGCCCTGATAACAATATTAAATCATAATTGCATATCTGGATTGTGAAACATATTTAGAAAGTATGGGGTTTTAAAGTATGGTAACTGTGACCATTCATAATTTAGCTCTGAAAAAAGGTAAAGAGGTTAAGGGACCAAACAATGCTATATAAATATATAAAAATATTACCTACTGGCAGTCATCAGTAGGCAGTTAAAGTTAGGACCATGTTTCCATAGGAAAAGCATATTTTGACTTAGCTAGAACTTTGGCGTCCTTTGACCAATGTTCATGAAAGTTTCCCAAAAAAGGGTGAAGGTGGGTTCTAATGTTATGGAAAGTTTGGGGGTGATACATGCTGAGGCGAATGAGAATTCGGGGCACGAAACAAGGTTGTGTTTGTAATGTTAATTCCCATAGGAACCTTTATGCACACCTACAGCCTGAACCGCAGAATGGACTTACACCAAATTTGGCAGGGAGGTTCAAGGAAGTGCTTTTTGCTTATTTGGTGTAAAGCTGTTCAGTAGTTGTTGAGAAATGTATGTTTTTAATTATAGTGATATCTCTGGCCATGGATATTTCGTGAGTGTTCATGATAAATCAGAAATGCAGTGCCAATGAGAATGCTCTGATTGGCTGGACGCAACATGAACAGAATGTTGCAGCTGCCATTTTATTTATCGGGAACGGTTCCAGAGGCTGAAACTTCATGTGAAAGCCCACATAAGAGGTCAGGGTAGAAATACTCTGACCCCATTGTTGAGAATTTTGGGTGTTGGTGACACAAAATAGATTTTTTTAATCAGGCGCAATATCCGTGACAACGCCACGAACGCCAGTACGGCCCCCCCATATACCTTCGCAGGGACATTACGACTACCGTCGATGTTGTGAATATTGGTGAAAATTTGAAAAAAGATATCAGTTAATCATTGCTATACGTTGTCATAGAGATATTGAGATTCTGATGAATGTTTTTATAGAGTTATTTAGATAGTGAGTTATCTACTGTGATGGTTAGAATTTATTATATAGATATAATTTTGAATGTGGTGGTGGCTATTGAATTCCTGCTTTTGTTTTCTGTTTTTGTGACGTGTCCGGGGGGATTGCGGTTACCGACATCATAGCAATCTCTGGAGTCACCACAGAAACATAAAATAGGTTTTAGATATGATTTTTATAGAAACTCTCTAGAAAACCATGAGTTTAGAGAATACTGTAAGAAACCCCTAGTGTGTAAACTACTGTAGTAAGTGTGTTTATATGTATTTTAGACTTTATGGAAAAGGTACAATCGTTGTGGTTAACAACATCACTGCGACATCCCGAATAACCCCGAAAACTGAAAATAGTGCAATGTTCAGTATGGAGTTTTTTACATGTTATTTTTGGATGTGTTGGTGGCCATTGAATGTCTACTTTTGTTTTAGGCTTTCGTGACGTGTCCGGGGAATCATTATTACCGACGTCATTGTGGTGTGCAGGCTCACTGCAAAAACTCAAAATACATTTTAGAGATGGTTGTACTAGAAAAACATGAGTTTGAAGTGTACAGTAATAAACCCCTAGTGCCTAAAATATTGTAATATGTGTGATATACAGTTTTTTTACTTTATAGAAACGGCACAATCGTCAAGTTAACTACATCATCACTATGCCCGAATAACCACAAAAACGAAAAATAGGTCTGACAGATAAAAAATATGAGTTGAAAAAATAATTCAGCGGGATTCGCAATGGATTCGCGAATCCAGCAGAACATTTTTAAAAAATGAAGTGGGTGCTCCCGCGCTTGCTTTCCTTTAGCCCCGGGTGGGCCAGGTCCCGGGGCAATAATAACAAAAGATGCGGGTGCCCACGTTGACCCTCGCAGCCCCAGGGACCACCACCTCCCCGGTGCTTATACATTGAAATGAAGGAGGTCATGCGGCCCCCCACAGCCATGCGGACCACCACCTCCCCAGGGCTATGTTGACAATAATGCATGGGAGGCTCCTGCCCCCCACACAGCCCTGGGTACCGCCACCTCCCTGGGCTATCTTTAAAAATAATGTGTGGAGGGCTTCAGCTCCCCCACACAGCCCTAGGGACCACCACCTCCATGGGGCTAGTTTCCTAATGGGAAGGGGGTGGCACAGCCCCCCTCCTGGAGCCGTAAATGGCCCTGGGACCGCCACCCCCATGGCCAACTCCAGCAATGTCCCAGGGTGCCCACCCCCAGGACATTGCAAATTGCTATGGCCATCCCATAGCAAACAAGTGTGCTCGCTTTGACCAAGTGAGAGCACTTTGATCTCGCTTGGTCAAAGCAAACACAATTTGCTTTTTACCCCCTGGGAGCTGCATTTGAGCAGCTCCCTGGTGGTAAAAAGCCCAAAAGGACCCCCAGCAGCAAAGGGGACTTCATCCCACAACCAAGAGCATGCCAGGAGGTGCATTTGCAGAGTGGTGGAGAAAGGGGGCGTGGCCCGCTATCAGAACTGAGCAATCCTACTGTGTGATACTTACTGGAGGTAAGAGGAGGGGTAGTTGGCCCCCAAGAGCGTCCTTGGGGGCCAACTACCCCTCCTCTTACCTCCAGTAAGTCCCATACAGTAGGATTGCTAAGAGGTCTTCGGAGGCCACGCCCCCTTTTCTCCACCACTCTGCAAACACGCCTCCTGGTGCACTACTGGTTGGGGGATGAAGTCCACTTTACACCTGAGGGGCATTGGGGGCCAAGAAGCCCTCCTGGTACCTTCTGTAAGTCCTACGCCGTGGAATTCCTGCGAGCTGGTTGGAGGCTCAGCTCCCTTTCTCCATAACTCTGCAAACGTGACGGCTAGTTAAAAAACCATATAAATTCACTAAAAAAACAAAGGTTACAGGGACGTTATAGTTAGGAATTAGCATTTTGAAATAAACGTAGAAATTCACTGAAAAAAACAAAGGTTACAAGGATGTCATAGTTAGCAAATAGTATTTAAAAACCCTTAGAAATTCACTAAAAAAACAAAGGTTACAGGAACGTTATAGTTAGGGTCAGATTTTACTCATATAAAACCAGAGAAATTCAGTTGTTATTGTTAGCTGAGTTGACTATAACCCGCGCCCCCGCAATGCACTGCTTATGACCTAATGTATTACATCACTTATGGTCAGTAACATCACTGATGACATTTCAAATGACATCACTCACAACATCAGTGATGACATCTCTGTTGCACCCACTCACACCACTGTAGTATCATTTATACCCCCACTGCCACACAATCATTTAGAAACCCATTCACAGACCCATACCAGTACTTACACACCCACTGTCTCATTCATAGCTCTACACACACATGCACTTGCTCACCCATACTGTCACTCATACCACCTTCTCACTCACTAATACAGCCATTAACATATCTACTCATGCACCCATACAGGGACTCAAACACTGAGTGAGTCACCCAAAGAGCTACTCACACACCTAAACACTCACCCATACAGTCATTCACACAGGTGTGTACTTACCCAGTTACATACATACCCACTTACTTACTCATACAAATAGTAACACACACTCACTCACCTATACAGTCACTGACAGAAGCATACACTCATCCATATAGCCACTCTGATATTCACTAAATCACTCATACAGTCACTCATGTACCCCGTTACTCTCCTATACTGCCTTTCCCATACCCAGTTACTCACCCATACTGACGCATGCACTCAATCACTGACAAAGCCATACAGACACTCACTCACCCATACAACATCTCACACACGCACTTAGTACCCCACACAGCCACTCGCTCACCCACTCACTCATCCATACAAGTAGTCACACACCTCCTCACCCACACACACAGAAACCAGACAACCATAGAGGTAATCAGACAACTTATCAATCACCAATATAGCAAATCACATACCCACTAACACACTCATATACCCAATTAGACACCAACTGACAGACAGATACACACATTCACACAACTAGTCACTCATTTATACATTCACTGAGACACCTAATCACTCGCTTATACAGTCAGACCCACATCCACACAGTCATCCATACAGTCACTCATACACCCACTAATTCACCAATACACATTGGTGTATATATATTTAACACTCATACATTTTTTAAAAACACTCACAGTCACTGGTGTCATGAGTGATGTCATGTGTGATGTCATCAGTGATGTCACGGACCATGTCATGAGTGATGTAATATGTGAGGTTATAAGCAGTGCATTGCAGGGGCGCGTGTTATAGTTAACTGAATGAAATGAAATTAAATGAAAGATACTTTTATATAGCGCATGGCTACCCGGAGGCATCCTGGCGCTGACTCAGCTAACTATTACGGCTGCATTTCTCTGGGTTTGTATGAGTAAAATCTGACCCTAACTATAACGTCACTGTAACATTTGCTTTTTTTAGTGAATATATATATATATATCATCAAGTGTTTCCATAGCTACCGAAGTACATATGCTGTTCCTGTTTTACAGCATCTGTTTTTCCAGCTGTGTGCATTCATTGATGATAAATAGCCTGCAACTAGCCACCTCAAAGAGAAACATAACAGTGATAGAAAGTTGCCTACAGAATATGTAAACTGAGGCAACATAGATATAACCAAGACAGGTGGAACATAAATTATTTCTTCAGTTTAAATATTGATGAGAGTCTGCATATATTTCTGTATATATGATAAAAGGACACTCATTCTATTCTAAATGTGCTGTTGGTTAATATATATACCTACATTTTCATATCTAAGATGATGAAATGTAGGAAAAAGCGTGTAGTAAGACATAGTATAATGTATAGTGGCTCCAATGCAAAGAAATATGCTTGACTTTTTTATGAAATGGATGTTGTTACCCTTGTGGTATTGATGTTGGGTCTCATTGACTTTTGTACCACACATTGTAATTCATTAATTGATAAAGCACACTTTAAAACATCCAGTGGGAGTTGAAATATTTTATTTAAAGGTACTTGAACATGTGTCGAATATGTAATTGATGAAATTAGCAAACAGCATGACTTGAGAACACTAGTACTTAGTTGGTTTTTAACTGAAACACCTGCTAATTTTAAGGCATACATTGGTATCAGATGTATAGTAATGTGATCCCAAGGAAGCCTGTGGGCATGAGTAAAATGTTGATGGTACCCTACTGCGTTGTTTTAGTGTACCTTGAATGAAGGTACAAGAAAGAATTTGCACATTTCTATATTCGCTTACCTGAAGTCTGCTTCCGTATACAAGTATCAGTGGCTAATGGTAACTGACAATTCTATGAGCTTTGGAACACTTTAATGAATTAATTAATTGAATAGCTTTGTGATCGATTGGAATGTTTAAACATGAATATTTTTGGGCAGCCTTGAGTAAAAGCATGGTAAAAATATACAGAAAGTACTTACTAATACCGGCCAATGGGCGACTGACCACCAAAATCAAAGGAAAAATTTAAAATTCTTTGACACACTGAGCTGCTGCTAAGGTCTTTCAAGCTGAGACTAATTTTAATGTCACTGTAAACTATACAAACCACTTCTTAACTAATAATGCAACAAACTACCTACTAAATATTGACAAACATAAATGGTTGGTGGTACTCCCTGATCCACACGAAAAGGCACCCAGATTGAGAAAGTGCTTGGATCCAATCAAAATGGTAGTATACACTA
Organism: Triturus cristatus; assembly: GCF_964204655.1. Classification (NCBI taxonomy): domain Eukaryota; kingdom Metazoa; phylum Chordata; class Amphibia; order Caudata; family Salamandridae; genus Triturus; species Triturus cristatus. Next base: position 255,934,044 of record NC_140584.1, read on the forward strand.
TAGAGAAGACAATAAAATATAATTATTTCAGTGATTGGGGAGAAAGTAAAGTGTGGGAGAAAAAGAGTGAAAGAAGTTGCATTGGCGAAACTGGAAAAGAGTTAGGAATTTCTATCTCTAAAAATGGGGTCCCATGGTCGCCAAGGACACCACTTTCTGTTGTCTCTATGATCAGCTATATGAACAGACACTTTATCCTTTACCTTTCTACCACCAGAGCCTTTCTCCAAGGTCACACTGCCACAGGGTTGAATACAGTCATACTGGAATCTCTACTGAAAAGGAGAGACAGGATGTACTGTCTTTTAAAAAAATCATCTATATGAATAATTCATGTAAATGGTCTAATGTTGAACCAAGTGTGGTAAGCAAATATAATAATCCTCAAACTGAACTTGCATTACTTAGACATTGATTCCAATGCAAAACATTTGCAAAATGTAGCATTTTTGGCTAATGCTGATACTCCCACAATGTTCCATCCTACATGGATATACATGCAGTCTTTCTTAGGATTTAGGTGGTCTTGCGCCTCTGAAATTATGTTCTAAAAAATTCAGGGCCTCATTTATGCAAAGTGTTGCATCGTTGTATGAAAACAGCGATGCAACACTTTTGAGTGCACCCTCCTTGCAACACCATGGATGCGCTGTATTTACTGAACGGCACTTAATATCGCAAGGATTTACAGATACCTCAGGAATCGTATTTGTAGGCGCAAAATTGATGCAACTCCAGATTAAACTGAATATATTCTATTTTGCAAAATCACCCAAGTGCATAAGAGTAAATGTATCCCCTCGGACAGACCTATTCACATGCCCCTTCTTTAGAAACTAGGCAAAGAAAGAAAGCAATGGCATGATCAAACCCTTGTCATATCCAGAAATATGCTATAATCAGAACACTGGCATAATGACAGCTTTGTCATATTCAGAGCACTACCATGATAAAAAAAAGCACTGGCTTAAATAGAGGCGGCACATAAATAGAGCCATTGCTGATACTTGACAAAAAAAAAACTATTTATTTACAAAAGTGGACTATTGCTACAAATCCAAGTGTGTTCACGTTGAAAGAGCTAAACTTGAGAGTCCACTTAAGAGCTCAAACTGGGCTGAGCTGAACACTGTTGTTTCTCCTTGACTACTGCTCGGCATGCTTTTGGTCTGATTCCAACCTTTCCCACTAGAAATGGAGAATGATGGAGAATGAAAATGGAGAATGATGTGCACCGTAATGTTTGCACCTGATTTCTAAGATAATGTGGCACTCGTAATGAGATTGACAGTGGTCGCCCAAACCAACGGTTTATCAGCCCTTAAACACATTGGGGGAGATTTACAAGCCCCTTCCGCCACTTTCCCATGTTAAAAATGAAGCAAAAGTTGCGCAATAGCCTTGTAAATAAGCCCCATTGTCCTTCACCAGTCCTAACAACTTTCCAGCGTTTGCATTGAGATGCGCATGTATGTTATTGGAAAAACCGAACATACAAAAGGTCATTTATGGTTTAGTGGGCGGGCTGCCAGACGGCAGGGCAAGCAGAGACAATGCCCCCACTCCTGGTGTTAAACTGCCCACCCAACTAGAGAGCCCTCCTGGAGGGCATCTCTGGAGCTAAACAATTCTACAATTGGGTGCAGATACAATAGAGAAGTCAGAAATGCACATCAGCCATTCGTGGTGGGCAGACAACTGACGACCCAGCACATCCGCTCCAATGCAGAGTGTATGTCTTCTTGCCGAGGTGAGAAACGATTTTTAGACTAGAAAATAATGCTTTAAAATAGGTTTGGTTCACTTAAGATAACCAGGCAGCCCTAGGACACATTATTGAAAATTCATACTTAAATGTTGTGCACGAGCATTTCTTTTAATTTGCTTTTCAGAAAATCATCAAAATTTAGCTGCAGCTATGGTCTGTCTCTGTCCATGTAAAGTTAAAAAATGTTCTCTAGCTTCCTGGGCCAAACGGATGTGTTTTGAAACATTACAAGGTTAAGTGCTGAATCTTCATTGCTATGTTTGTCTTTATGGTTGTGTAGAAAGGTCCATGGTTCTAAGTTTCATTTCTTGTTTATTTTCTCTGTGCAACTAAATCATGTGATTTAGTAGCCAACAAAACTCATGTGCAAGTCAGTGTTATTTAGGGTGGACCGGAAGCGAACAGTTGTATTGGTCTGACGTGCAAGTAATATTTTAGTGCTGCCTTTTAACATGATGTCATGCTATGAAACAGTGTGCCTTCACTGCCTGAAACATAATAATAGATGTGCTTTTTGAGGAGGTGATAGATCACAATTCCCTCTCATTTTGTCAATCTGCTGTGGTATTGGAGATGACTAGATGTGGGTTGTCCTTTTGTATAAGTGCCTGTTATTATTCATTTGACAATCTGTCATATATGTTGTGGCTACTTAATTTTTTAAATCACGTTGTATTATTGCTTTCATTATTGAATTGGCACTTCATTATAACTTTTTACTTTCTGTAATAATTAATTTGACCTTTCCATTAATCTACAAAATGTAGAACTGAGAAATGGGCATGTTTTCCTTAATGGTTGAGGCTGAGCATTTGAGCACAGGATTCTCCCTTTCCCACAAACTGACCCCCCTTAACGTTCATTGTATTGGAGCGTCAACATTGACATGTCCAGCAAATGAAAGTGCCTCACAGTTGCTAACATCTTGCTGGAATCCAGCATAAACTCATTCCAATGGCTTCTTCAAGGGTTCTCTCTGTTGGATTTGTTGCCGCCAACACCAGCAATCACGTTGGTCGTTGCTCCAAGATGTGATGCACTTCTGGGTGCACTGTGCAGCATGTTACCTGAACTTCATTGTACAGTCCTTCCCCAAAGCAACAAAAAAGGGCTATGACCTATTGACCACATGTTGGTATGTGTGTACACCTTCCTGCTATTCGTTTATAGCGCTAGAGGAGTTAGGAAGGCTTCAGTGAGCTGATGGCCGTCCAAGTACAGCCTCAAAGAAGAGGGTTAAACCCAATGGACCTGACTCTGTGCTTTAATGTCTCTTTTAACATCACAAAGTAACAGAGAAATAAGTTACTTGGGCCAAAAAAATAATACAGGTTCATCCATTTTACCAGCATTTCTGAACTGAGGGCTTATGAAGGGGATGATGTAAATGCCCACTCCCTTTGAGCATATTACACAGATTCAGGGCTATGAGAATGTCACCACAGCACATGGCACCCCTTGATTGCACGCCACAAGAAAAGATGCTGACAGTGGGTAAAGATCACTGCTGGCACAGCGACAATTAGCAGCACAGGTTGACCCAACGCCAACACTAGCCTCACTTACCTTCCAGGGTCATCAACACGCGAACACTGAAACCCTACTTTGCAATGTTTGCCACATTCAGAGTAGTCTCACCTGCACAGGAAACTGGATCCTTGCCAGCAGTGTCAACAAACCATAAACAGACAGGAATCCAGATGATTGTATTTTTAATGTTGTTTGAATACCTGTAGAGTCAATAAATCAAGTGGTGCAGTAAATGCCAGCAAGTGGATGATGATTGTCTGGGATAATATCAATATCAGTTATCTGCAAAGAGAAAGCAACAATGACAGCTGGATTGTTAACTTGTCAGGATGGCATTCTATTTCAGAAAAATGGCTAGTGGCATTCACCTGACAGAGCTTCTTTCAATCTGATTAATGATTCGCTGTTCTAAAAGCGAGCATTTCCTCTACCGCACAACGTTAGCAACAAAAGGTACTGAACTATGGGGCATATTATCAAGACAGGCGATAAAATTATAATGGGCTTTATAATATGCTCTATGGAATTCCAATTGAAGCCCATGTTAGATGTCCTTCATAATTTTATCGCCTGTCTTGATAATATGCCCCTATATTTCTCATTTCGAAAAGTATCACTCATATAAATGTTTAACGGTTTATTCTATAAACGATTCTTCCACGTGGCTAAGGATTTTGTTTTATTTCGTCTCCACCAAAAAATGGAAATTACCTGGTCCTGGTATTTATTTGAAGGTAAGAACAAGCTTACAGAGAGCCATTTGCATGAATAGTGCATTCTAAATCATTGTTACTAATGCGAAGGAAAAACACTTTCTTCACCACTGCTCCCCCACCTTGCCCAGAGTTAATGCATTAGAGTTTTTTAACAGGGAGTTGATTGAATGTTTGATTGATGGTATTCAATTATTAACCATCAACGTGAAGATTACAAAATCTCCATGAGTACATAAGACACAGAAAAGACCACCCTCATCTGCCTACTTTGGTTTTATGAATTCATCAAAATTACAGAGTCTTTTGAAAATGGAATCTTTTGGAGGTGCTGGTGAATCTTCGAGATATTCTGTTTTGGGAATGTTCTGATTGAACGGAATAACAAGTTATTGGTGATTAGAGATAAGCTAAACTTACTCGGAAATGGGGTAGGATCTGTGCCACGCAGACAAGAGACTGGCCTTGTGCTGGTTAATTCTCTTTTAAATTAATTAATTTGTCTTTCCTATGTACAGTTTATTGCACGGGAAAAGGGCCCTATATTTGCCATTCTTGCTTTTACAGCTTAAAAATGCTCTGTCATTTCCTCCTTGCGAACCTGTATGAAATCTGTGTCTTCTGTTGTTTGGGAGCAATTTGAACTTTCAATGCACTTATGATGTTCTTAGATGGACTCAAGGTTCTATATGTTTTTAAATTGTTTGCTGGGTGGAGGAGAGGGGTGAAATGTTCTTTCTCTTTTTCCAAGCAAAAATCGGGCAGGCAAACTGAGTTTTGAGGTTAGATAAAATCTGCCAGTTTTGGTTGATGAGTTTTTCTAAATGATTCATTGCAGGACGATAGGTGGTGACATATACCATGGCCTGTTGATTTTCTCTGTGTTTCTTTTCGTTTAGTGTTTCACAAGAGGTAATCCAAGTTCCAGTGGCGGCTGCTCCCAGGAAGCAGCAGTGGGGCGGAGAAGGGAGAAGAGGGTTAAACAAAAATCACATACCTGCCAGCCAGCTGGCCAGCCACCGCCACCTCTCCTCTGTCCTCTTAGTCCTCTCCCTGGCTTCTTCTGTGGAAATAGGAAGCAGGAAGCACCTGAGCTCCCAGGCTCCCCATTACGAATAACAACGCTGCAATGCCGTGGTCCGGCGCTCAGCCAGGGAATGAGACCTGGGCATGTTCTCCATGCAGGCTGTAATGCAGCCTGTATGGAGTACATGCAAAGTGTGCATCAATGTTTGGCCGGCCAGAGAGGGCCGGTCAAACTTTCATGCGCATTTACATGATGCCCCACATTTACATAGTGCCCACCATTTCTCCCTCTGCTCTGAGAGCAAAGCAGATCTGCCCCGCCGAGACGCCGCAGCAGGAACAAATAAAATGATAATAAAGTAGAGTTATTATTATTTTATTTTTCCTTTTTATTCACTTGGAGAAAAGCAGTGGGGCGACGCTCTTCCTCCTTAGTGGAGGAGCTGCCACTGCCGAGGTCTTTTGCATGCGAGTTGCAGTAGATTTTGTTTTTATCTCCTCTCTCCTGTAGTTTTTCTTGTAGATGTTCTGAGTGTGCAAAATGCCCCTCATTGTGTAAGAGATTTATTTTAATCCTCACAAACTTACCATCAGGTAAGCCTACCTTCAAAGTCCTTGGAAGGTAACTATCATACTGCAGTAGACTGTTCCTTTCAGTCGATATTGTGCATAGTGTAAAACTAGGTGCCCAACTTCTGCTTTTACAGCGACATCCATGAAGTTGATTTTGGAATGGTCACTGCTCATGCTGAATTTGTTATCTGGAGACCTGCCATTCAACCACAGCATGAATTGCTCTAGTTGGTTCATTCGTGTTCTCGGTCCATATACAAAAGATATCTTCCACATTTCAGAACCAGGTGGTTTATTGTCAGCAAACTGGATTATCATGGTAAATGAATTGTTCTTTATGTTATGCCATCTCATGTGCGCAGGGATATCTCATCACTGAACCCTTGACTCGTAGGTAGTAGTTACCATCAAACATATAAAAACTCCTTGTCAATGTGATCTTGGGCCTAAGTTAGAATAAATTCCATGGGTACCTGCTAAGATCTTTCTCTTTTGTTAAGGTAAATCTGAATGATTTCACAAGTTTCTTATTGGGGACCGTTTGTGTAGCTAGAAACTCCATCCAAAGTGACTAAAAGTTGAGTTTTTCTGTCAAATGGCATCCCTTCCATCTGATTATAAAGACTGGTCTATCTTGAGTGTAAGATTTTGTGGTTGTCGTAAATAGCTTCAAGAGGAAAGCTACATATTTGGATAATGTTTCTAAAATCGACTCACACTGCATGACAAAGGGTCTAGCAGGAGGCTTTATGGGATCTTTATTTATTTTATGGGAGAAGATATGGAACCAGAATTTGTGGTTTTGTGGTGTGTAGAAACTTAAATTCTTATGTCCAATCAAACTTTCCACATGTATGTACTCTAATTGATGGGTAATGTCTTCCATTTGTTGCCTAGTTGGGTCTCTCGCTCAATTTCTAGAATGATTTTTTATCAGAAACTTGTCGTAGCCCCTCAGTGATATAACATCCTTGTTGAGAATTACTATTGTTCAGCCTTTGTCTGTAGGTTTTATTACTAAGTCTTTATTCTCTTTGAGTTCCAGCAAAGCTTGCGTCTGTGATCTAGAAAGTTTAGGTTTCTAATACGTTGACCTCTTCTCCATTTGGATCAATGATAAAACGGCTTTCTAAAATGTTAGAATTTCTTCAGGCATCTATGAGTACGATAGTACAAAAGTGGACTTCTTACGATGGCACAACCCTTAACAAAGTGTATTGTAATCTTTTTCTTGAAAGTTTGCCTGAATTCTAATTTTCTGAAAAACTCAATAGTTTTTACCTTGAGTCTCAAAAAATCTCTGAGACCAGAAGGGTCTTCAAACAGAAATAATTAAACTATACCCTGACGTGGCATATCAATTATTAGACTGGTGGCCCAATCTTTCATTTATAAAAAAAATGAATATGAATAGGAAGCTTTAGCATGACTGCTATGTCATATTGCTGTCTACAAATGTTGAGAAGGGTTTTATCTCTTTCACTCACATTTCTACCCCTAGTGGCAGCTCCACATGTTGATCTTTTTATGATTGGAGCATAGGAGACTAGTACTAGGTGCTCACATACCTAAGTGTGTAAAACGCAAAACTGCAAACATATGTTCAAGAAATTGTGTGATCATTCTTTCACTTGATGAAACAGACTTTTTTTGTAAATAGAATCAACAGAAAATGCAAAGGAAGAGGCATTTTTAGGGTCTTGCCTGAGACAGTGCAAGTGCTTTCACTTGCTAGATCTTTGGTTTATTAAAAATAACTCTAAAAAGGGGTGTAGAGCCCACCCATTACTTACCATAGACTGGCTTGATTGTCACTCTTATTTCTTTGCTTCCCATTGGTCTGGTTTCACTTTCTCTTTATGTGTGTTTGTCCCTTCAAGCATATACCAAATACTGATTGATTTCTTTATAGGTGTCCTTCCGCTGGGCGCGCTTTGATTGAGGTTCTTTTTTTTTCAAGGGTGCATGTGTTTGGAGGCCAAACACACACAGGGGTGAGGTTGTATAGTATGCAACTTATAAATCCAAATATACTTCAGAGGAAATAGATTTTTCAGACTGGGCGTTCAATGATTTGAGTTAGAAGAAAAACGCAGACTTTTAAATTCAAATGTAGCACAATGACAATAAAGTCCCTGCAATGCACAATAAATAGAATATTGGTGTTTGGACAAAATATCAAGTTAAAAATATCATGTGGAAAAGTTTAGTGTCAAAGAATATTGAGGAAAAAAATATTGTGAAGGTAAGTTTCTATGGGTAAGCAAAGTTTTACTATACTTAACTCCACATGCATGTACCTTGACAATATGGTGCCGATTACGATCCTGTAAATAAATTCCCCGTACGACTCGTATCCGGTCTTTTTACCGTACGAATCGTACAAGTGCCGTACAAACTGCGAAGTACGATTCGCATGGGAAAAAGTCCATACGAATCGCATTGGGAATTATTCCCCACACGTCCTCGGGTCGGAAAAAGTGTCCGACACTTCCCCGGACGATTCACGGTACAAACGTGAAAAGTGAAGTCCGACCGCGCAAGTACGATCCATCCCGTGCGTCCGAAGTCACAACCGTATGCAAAAAACACCGTCCGCACCGAACTCCCATAGCAAACATGGAGACATGTGCCCACATATGCGCCGACCCCCCCAGCCCCCGTATGTACGCGGTGACCCCCCGTGTATGTACACCCGTGAACGTTCGAGTCGTACCCCCTGTGTATGTACACCCGTGTACGTGTCGTACACCCCCGTGTATGTACACCCGTGTACGTTCGAATCGTACCCCCCGTGTATGTACACCCATGTACGTGTCGTACCCCCCGTGTATGTACACCCGTGTATGTTCGAATCGTACCCCCCCGTGTATGTACACCCGTGTACGTGTCGTACCCCCCGTGTATGTACACCCGTGTACGTTTGAGTCGTACCCCCGTGTATGTACACCCGTGTACGTGTCGTTCCTCCTGTGTATGTACACCCGTGTACGTTCGAGTTGTACCCCCCGTGTATGTACACCCGTGTACGTGTCGTACCCCCCGTGTATGTACACCCGTGTACGTTCGAGTCGTACCCCCACCCGTGTATGTACGGTGCGTACCCCCAGCGCGTAGAACGTACACGGGTGTACATACACGGGGGGTACGACTCGAACGTACATGGGTGTACATACACGGGGGGTACGACACGTACACGGGTGTACATACACGGGGGTATGACACGTACACGGGTGTACATACACGGGGGGTCGCCGCGTACATACGGGGGCTGGAGGGGGGTCGCCGCGTACATAAGGGGGCTGGGGTGGGGGGTCGCTGCGTACATATGGGGGCTGGGGGGGGTCGCCGCGTACATACGGGGGCTGGGGTAGGGGGCCGCCGCGTACATACGGGGGCTGGGGGGGGTCGCCACGTACATACGGGGGCTGGGGGGGTACGCCGCGTACTGGGCCCCCTAATCTGGTCGTTTCGCGCCATACTTCGCTTTTCCGGCACTTTTTGGGTGCCGTGAAAATATTGCCGTCCGGACTGCTGTCGGTTCAAATCGTACTTCCTGGGTCGTGAAACACTGCCTGTAAGCGTCCCGACGTCACGTTGCAGCATTCCCGGATCACATTCGTATGTATATTTTCGTCGGTCGGTGTTTTTTACGATTCGTACGGAAATGGTGTTTCCGTGCAAATCGTACTTCCATGTTTGTAAAGTTTTACAACCGGGTACGAGTCGGACGGAGAAAACGCTCCGACCGACGGTTCGTACCCGGTTTTTCCAGGATCGTAATCGGCACCTATGTATATAGTCAAGGTACATAGATGTGGAGTTAAGAATAGGACATCTACACTTACCTATTTGCACGTACTTTGTCAATATTTTGGTTCTCGAGACTTTTGAAACAATATTATATCCACATGATATTTTTAGCTTCGATATTCTCTCAGACAACCCAGAAGTATTTGCTTGTGTGCGAGTAGTGCCTTTCAATTCCCCTTTAAGGAGGACTGAGCACCTTAACCAACATAGTGCTTGGTGCCTGTTTTAATAAAACAAGGAGCTACATTGCTTCTAAAAGGAATTTAGTGGTCTTGTAGTAAGAATCAATATTTTGTTTATATACTGCATAGATGATAATGGTACTACGTTTACTGGTGGCAGAATGGAGGGCTGGTTGTACTTTCAGGGATTTAAAAAGTAGACGTTATGAGCGAGTGGTTAGCTCGCATTTCATGCATGCTTAACTGGCAAATGAAGAGAAAAGAAAATACAACTAATTCTTCCTACTAATGGCTGAATAATATGAAAATCTAAAATCAAGGCTGCTTTCTAGCCGTCTTTCCTTTCTTTATTCCCTCACACGTCCAACTCCTGCCTGCTTCTTTCTCCTTCTGTATTCCAGCACAGCCCTTTATCTCCTGTGTGTTTGAAGTCAGTTGATGTGTATGTCAGCCTGTCTTCACCCCTCCCCCCTTATCCCATCATAATCATTCGCTGTGATAGACACCCCACATCCCTGTGTACTCTTCCAGACCACCGGATGGGTGGCTTTGTTCACTTTGGGACCTGTGGACCCAAACTGTACTCCTCACTTCCCCATCTGTTCACATCACATGCCTTTATCTTGGACAAGACTTGACTCAGTATTTGTCACATAAGTTGAGTTATAAACAGCACCAGGGCTCTTTACACCAGAAGGCATTTTCTTCAATAATATCTGCATTCATATAGTACACATTTAAATTCTGCTGACTTATAAACATTGCAGGGTTAATTAAATCCGGTTCAATAACTAAGCATTAAAAAATGTATAATAAACTTCTAGAACAAATTGATGGTATCTGGGAAGAACACACATGTTGGATGTCCAAGCCAGGATCACCACGATGGCATACAGTCTCCAGGATACAGAACCCATGCATTCTTTAGTGTAGTAATTATGCAACCAGTGTGATACTGCTACATGATATACCAACGCTGACCTGCGAATTAAATGCATTCAGAGGCAATTCTTTTGAGTCACATATCATTAAAATCTATCATCCTCTACATGCTTTCTTAATTTTCTAGCACTAAGACTAAAAATATTTTGTTTTGAAACCATTAGAGCCTATAAGTGTAAATTTGCAGTGAACCTAGACTTGCCCAACAATGTACAATTAGGGACAAGCACAAAACCACTTTGGCTGTACGGGTGGCTCACTAAGGTGAACAAAGTATTAGACGTGGGCAAGTCAGACAATTCATGGGACGAGCTGAGCTAGAGCCGAGGCAGGGGTCCGGCTTGGCTCTAAGAGCCCAAGTTCAAGGCAACCCCACAATAAACAAGCATTTGTAAATGCAATAGGTTTCGCCTCTGTGATTAATAATTCGCTGTTTTTGTTGTAAGATGTAGCTTGGTGGGTGCTTGTGCAATAAAAGTTATCGAAACTAGGTTAAAGTGTTATGATCTGTTTATTGAGAAAGGCAATATATTGTGAATTCACTGGTGGTACTATACAGAGGGAATATTAGTTAAATAGCAGAGTAAAAAGAAAAAAAGACATGTACCCGAAAAGTATTCTTGAAATGGGTGCAGCGTGGGGAGAATAGGAAAAGGGTGGTTAAAAAACTAAAGACGCACAGTGTAAATTGAAAACTCTCTGATAACGCAGAGCTGTAGAAAATGTCATCTGGCAGCCTTTCTATTCACATACTGAGGTGACACTTGAAAAGTACTGTTGATTCCGAAAGCATCACGCAGACACGCTCAGAAAAAGAAAGGAGATGGGTGAGGTGCGGGTGGCCACTAAAGCAGTTTCTTTTATGATATTTTTTTCCATAGCTTAATCATTTCTTATCACCCAACATAGGGGCATATTATCAAGCCCCTATCGCCACTACAACGTCACTTTTTGTGACGTTGTGGTGGCGATAGGGTCAGCGCCCTATTATCAAGGCAGCATTAAGCCACTTAACGTGGCTTAAAACCACGTTAAGTGGCTTAACGCTGCCTTGATAAGAGGACCCTTTCACATTAAACTTGACGTGAAAGGTGGCGTGCAGTGGGTGTTGCGGTGGGCGTTCCACCGCAACACCCATTGAAGTCGAACCTGCCACCTATTATCAAGTTTGGCGATAATAGGTGACAGCGCCGAACTTAAGACAAGAAAAATCCTGGTCTTAAGGTGGCGAAATGAGGAGAAATGCTTTATTTCTCCTCGTGATTGCTTTTTCCATGTGTGCTGCCTTGTGCAGCACACATGGAAATAGCAAAATGCCATGGTTTGTTCATGTACAGGAGGTGTCCCTTCCTGTACATGAACAAACCGTTTTTCAAAATGCCATTTTGTAACTTCCATGTGTGCTGCACGAAGCAGCACACATGAAAGTTACAAAATTGCATTTTAGGTTTGTTTATGTGCAGGAAGGAACTCCTTCCTACACATAAACAAACCTCCCTACTCGCAGACACCCTTGCACTCTGGTGCAAGGGTGCCTGCGCTGTCACTAAGTTGTGTAACTTAGCGCCATTGCAGGGGGAAACGCCAGGCTGCACCATATCCTTGTTAAAATGATGCAGCCTGGCATTTCCGAAGTGGCGGAGAGAGGAGTTAAGCCAAGAGGGCCAACGCATCTCTCCGCCACTGCCTTGGTAATACGCCCCATAGTTCTTTGATTATGTGTTTTGTGTTATGATCCAACTTTGTTTCGTTTAAAAACACACCCACTCCAAATATAATGAAGCCACCCACAAGTGAAGCAATCTGTAATGCACCAGCTGAAGAATTTCTTTTGAACCCAGGTTATTGAACAGTGTATGTGTTGGACATTGAAGTACTAGGTTACTGTGAGTACCTGAGTAATGATCATCTTTGTGTGAAAAATGAGTCCTGATCACCTTTGTATTACCCAGGACACAGAAGGCCGCATGGGAAGCTTTGAATAACCTTGGCTTGTCAGTTGATGCAAATGTCCGTTTAAAAGCGGGTATGCCCTGAAAAGTTTAGCAACGCCCAAAAATGTATAAGATTGTGGATATTTCTTAGATATGTTCAGCCCATTCCCACCTGGAAAGGATGAAGAGTTACAATCACGACTAGCAGTAAATCTGTGACAATATAGTGGCAATACCAACAAATTGATATATGTATTGGTGGAGTGGATTTATACATAATGTGGTAAAAAGTAAATGTAAAAAGTGCAACAGCGCATATGAACAAGCAAAGAAAGCAATAACAGAGTACGGTGATGATGGGAAGCAGATGGTGAGCATCGACAAAGGGAGCTAATTCGAGGCTGGTTAAATCATGGAGCAGCCAAGTGACCTGAACCAGGCGACAGAAAGCACACCGGCTGACATCACGAGAATACTATTCAACGCGGAAGCAATAGTTAACTAGAGTGCGTCCCTGCTTTGGCCTCGAAGGTACTGGTGAGTACCCAGGGGGTACTGGTGAGTGTGCTGCTCAAAAAGAGCACTAGAGTGGGTCCCTGCTTCGGTCCTGGTGGGACTGGAAAGCGCCCAAATGAAAACAGTACTTGGGCCACATGAGACTGGCAAGAGAAACAAAGGAGGAACACAAAGCAAAAGTATGCTACAGCCAATAGAAAAGGAGGAAACGTAAGTAGCAAGCACACAAACTAATGGAAAGCAAGGGAGGGATAAAGGTCCCTTTTAAGATTTATATTAAATACAATAGATTTCACAAGCACAGTACAAGCACTGTGCAAGTGAAAGCTAAAAATCATCATCCACAGCCACAAGATGACATAAAATGGACAGGATCCAGGAGAAAGGTGAAGGATGGCAGGTATCTAGTTACCTGCATTACTCTTCTCCCTCCAGATAAAAATGAATGGACAGATATTTTGTATCATCTATATTGCACTTATTATGTGGGCCTATGACACTCAAAATAAAGTTTCTTTATTGATTGATTGATTGGGCAGTGCAGTTTACCTTTACCCAAGTCCTTGTCCTCCCCTCACCCCATCCTCCAGCACCCCTCATTCTCCATCTCCTCCCTCCCATTTCAGGCGAATTATTGGGAGGGTTGTCAAATGCATAATTCCAGCAGCTGTGAATGTGCCGATGATGGTGGAGAAATCAAGGGAGGGGCTGGCATTGTACACCCTCTTTAAGTTCCCTGCTGAGCCACGTGCTCTTCAAAAATCAGCATTTCTCTTGTCTGCCAGCTCCTTTAGGGAAAATCTAATTGCCCTGTTGAGACCTATCACTAAAATAAATTCACACTGTCCAGAGGGTGGGGATAGAGGAGGTAAAATTCAAAGGGCCTCTGCATTGACACTGCCTTCCACAGGTTGCCAACTTTCCACAAGCAGAACACATTCTATTTGCTCATGTTTTAAGAGTCTGCAAAGGTCAGGGTGGTATGCTTAAAGAGAACTTCATATAAAGTAATCTGTATTCAATTGTGTTCATGACCGTTCTGTTATTGTTTACTTTACTTATCAGTCAGGGGGCACTTGGCAGCTGTACATCACGTTTTAAAGTGCTTTCTTCTTATACTTTCTACTTAATGTTTGCACTGATAAGGGGGGCAAATACCTGCATTTGCACTGTTTGCTGCTCCGTCCCTTCCTTTAATTGCCCTATGTTGTTTTTTTAACAGCTTTATGTTGCACAAACTCAACCGGAAGGTAGGTATTGGAGCGCTTTACATGAGCACCAGTTACATTACACAAGGTCACAATCCTTTTTTATGGTTTTTTAGGCACGGGGATATTATAGGATTTGCTCAGAATCACAGGATGTTGCACACAACCTGTGAAAAGCAACAGTGTGTTAAACCCCTAAGAAACAACAACACGGATGCATTGTTTATTAGTCAGATGCGCCAAACAGCATTGCTTTCGTGTTTTTTTTTTGAGTTTTTACACATTGTTGGTTTCACAGCCTCTAAAAACAAACATTATGTCAAAACTCCAAGAAACACCATCATGGGAGCAGTGTTTATTGGCCAGAGATGTCAATAAACTATACGTCCGTGTTTGTGTTTCACAATGTTGGTTTTCACAGCCTCGGTTCCCTACTAAGAGGGAGGAGTTAGGCTCAGATCCCAAGAGGAGCCCCAGCTGAGGCAACAACAGGCATCTGGCGAGAGCCAGGCTCAAGCTTTTAAGAGCTCACCCTCCTGTACGAATTATGCGGCCTTCCACTGGTCCACAAGTTTGACTCCAGACGAGGCTGACTCAGATGTCCCTTTTATCAAAGTCAGTAAATGGAGTACTGCTGAGGTGCAGGTAATATTAACGCCTGCTTTTTGTACCGATTATAAAGGGCAGAGGTGCGGCATAAAACAATTTATAAAAAATATTGCTAAAATCACTTACCCTTCTAGCGGAGGTAATGCCATCTGAAAACTCAGAGCTGTATCTACTAATATGCAAAAATAATAGTTAACTGGAAGGATTTATTCAGAATTGGTATCTGGTCCACTAAAGTTGTGTCTTTCACAATGTGACTGTGAGCTGTATGCGAGAGGTGACAGATGGCATCATAGACACCCACTGTGAAAAATCATGTAAACCATCAAATGAGACACTCAACCCACTCAGGTGACTTACCAACTCAACAACTAAATGTAACAGACATTCACACGTATAAAAATAAATAAGCGTTGGCAAAGCCAATAGGTTTTTCCTGTGCAGGAGCTATTGACTTTGTCATTCAACAGACTGCATTACTGTTGACAATTGTAAAGTAGGATAAATCATAGTTGGCCAAGGGAAATGCATTTAAGGAAGTACAAAAAATAGCAGGGATTTTATTGTCACTACTGCAGATTGGTTCCATTTTGCCAGCCTATGCAGACAATCAAAAATTTCAATAAAAGGATTTCTAACTACCACAAAGTAGGTCAAATGTGAGAGTAAACTAGCACGACCCTACTACAATAGTTTACTTATGTAGATTTTTATCTAGCATTGACATGATCAAGATGATGTTTGACTGTTTACACAAAGTAAGTAAACATATTACTTCAGTGTTCTGTTTATATCATTGTGTAAGTATAATTTGCATATGCACGTGCAGGGGAATTAGTATATGTGCAGCTTTATAGTTTCAATGGCCATTGTAATTCGTTACTGGAATATTTGTTTAGGAGTATAATTGTTGGGGCGGAAATGTTCTTTACATGGTTCCGGAGAACGTGCGCCCCTGACCTAAGATCCCCAATTAGCAAATCTCCATTTTAAATTTTTAACCTCACCACACACTGCCATGGTGTGTATTCTGAGGGGCTTCTGTTACAAAAATGTTGACCCAGAGAGAGTCTCTGGAATGACATACCCTATGTAACCTTTTTATCTGAGTGTTTCTATCGTCTTCCCACTGGGTTGTAGAGGACAGAAAGTGGTGGCAGCAACAGATTATGGTAGCAGGGAGGGGTTGTTTACCAATACCAGCACAAGTAGAGCGCCTATTGGCCTCTCAGGTCTGGAATCCTCTGCTAGTTACCTACAACCGGCTCCTTTGCTGCATCAATATGCAAGTGGATGCTGGCATACTGGAATCCATTTTGGACATTTCTGAGGTCTTTGATGTAAGATGAGTTATTAAACTGTGGATGCTAGGAGGCAGAGGACCTCTTCAAAGTATAGAAACAGTTCTTGCCCTCTTTTTTCGTTTGTCCCCAACAAGCATTACTCCAAACATGTTGAGAAGTGGATGAGTGAGGAAGCTCTTCCTCTTTTGCCTTGCCTTTGGGACTCTGTCAGTGTGCTACCAGTTTACCCCACGACCTTGAACCAGAAAGGGCATCTGTTCTCCAGCGTGGGGGAATAAAGAGTGTACTAACGTCTGAGGAGGGGTAGGGGAGGAACAGTTTCAGGATAGGCTGCCTTGAAAAGGAGGACCATGAAGAATTCTGCAGGAATAACTGAAGAAGACCCTCTATAGTCCATGAAGCGTTTTGCACTTTCAGGTCATGCAGTGAGGTCTTCTGTTGCTGGTCCATAAGCAATAAGCAGGGGAGTGAGGTAACTTGCTTTGTGAAAATGTGCTTGCATGTCACCGCTTGGATCTCCCTCCCATCTGGAAGGCAGCAGAAAGTAAGAGTGACCACAAAGGAGAGACAAGGGAAAAAACACTTGATCCTGCTTGGCGATTAATAAAACTGCAATTATTAATATTCAGAAGGATTATTACTACCACACAATGTGGGCTCCTCATTTCTTTGAATTGTGGTCTTAAGCTTTGGGTCTGTAAGCAAAAGTCTACCTTCCAAGACCGTTGCAAGCAAGTGTGCCCCTGCTTACCTGTGCCTGTGACACCCCTCACCTCCCACCTCAATGACGCACCTGTGCTCAACTGCACCAGAGGGCTAGCTTCAGGGAGGTGTTTGGGGTGTTACGCCTCCCCCTAAAAAATGTATTCTTTGCAGCGGCGGCTGCTAATAAATAGTTTTCGGAGGGCGGGGGCCAGGGGCGCAGGAGGATTAAATAAAAAAAGAAATTTGAATTACCTGCCGCCACCTCTCCTCTGCCCTTTTTCTGTCGATGAAGCAGGAAGCACACAGGCTCCCAGACTTCCCTACCCAATCACAACACTGCTGTCACCGGCATGACAAATGCAAAAAGAACAATTGATGGACAGAATAGAGAACAATGTCATACATTCACCCCAGTACAGAGATCTGGGCCTAAATCTATCATTTTTTTGTTCACCATGCTATTCCAGTTTGAACCAAGCCATATGCAAATCCGTCTTGACCCTGCGCCCAATGGGAACAGTCCAGCCCAAACTGCCAGGCCCGGTCCTGGAAACAAGCATCCTTGGACCAGTTACGAGGTTTCACCCCTCATCATCAGGAAAGCTTGGCTCCAGTAGCATGGCACGGGACCCAGATCTGGGCATACCCATTCCACTCGGGGTGACAAATGCAAAAAGAACAATTGATGGACAGAATGCAGAACAATGTCATACATTCACCCCAGTACAGAGATCTGGGCCTGAGGTGGCATGCTGAGCAAAAGGATGATGGGTTTAACCCAGATCTCTTGACTGGGGGTGAATGTTTGGATTTGTTCTACATTCCGTCCATCAATTGTGTGTCTTTTGCTTCCTCGCCCTAAGTGTGCCGGATATGCCCAGACGTGGGTCCAGGGCTCACTGTGCCACTGGATTCAAGCTATCCTGGCTGATGTGGGGTGAACCCCCGAAACCGGACCTAGGATGCTTGTTTCCGGTCCAGGGAGGACCTGGCTTGGCAGTTTGGGCTTTACTTTTCCCATGTAGCAGAGGGTCAAGACTGATTTGCATATGGCCAGGTCTAAACTGGGGTGGCATGCTGAGCAAAAGAATGATGGATTCAACCCAGATCTCTTGACTGGGGGTGAATGTTTTGATTTGTTTTGCATTCCGTCCATCTATTGTGTGTCTTTTGCTTCCTCGTCCTAAGTATGCCGGGTATGCCCAGACATTGGTCTCATGCTCACTGTGTCACTGGATTCAAGATATCCTGGCTGATGAGGGGTGAAACCTCCAAACTGGTTCTAGGATTCTTGTTTCCATTCCAGAGAGGACATGACTTGGCAGTTTGGGCTGGACTGTTCCCATGAGGCACAGGGTCAAGACTGATTTGCATATGGCCAGGTCTAAACTGGGGTGGCATGCTGAGCAAAAGAATCATGGATTTAACCCAGATCTTTTGATTGGGGGTAAATGTTTTGATTTGGTCTGCATTCCGTCTATCAATTTTGTGTGTTTTGCTTCCTCACCCTAATTGTGCTGGGTATGCCCAGACGTGGGTCCTGAGCTCAATGTGCCACTGGATTCAAGCTATCCTGGCTGATGAGCGGTAAAGCCCCGAAACCGGCCCTAGGATGCTTGTTTCCGGTCCAGGGAGGACCTGGATTGGCAGTTCGGGCTAGACTGTTCACATGAGGCATAGGTTCAAGACTGATTTACATAAGGCTAGGTCTAAAGTGGGGTGGCATGCTGAGGAAAAGAATGATAGATTTAACCCAGATCTCGTGACTGGGGGTGAAAGTTTTGATTTGTTTTGCATTCCTTCCATCAATTGAGGGTCTTATGCTTCCTCGCCCTAAGTGCGCCGGATATGCCCAGACGTGGGTCCCGGGTTCAATGTGCCACTGGATTCAAGCTAAACTGGCTGATAAGGGGTGAAACCCCAAAACCGGTCCTAGGATGCTTGTTTCCAGTCCAGGGTGGACCTGGCGTGGCAGTTCGGGCTGGACTGTTCCCATGAGGCACAGGACCAAGACTGATTTGCATATGGCCAGGTCTAAAGTAGGGTGGCATGCTGAGCAAAATAATGATGGATTTAACCCAGATCTCTTGACTGGGGGTGAATGTTTTGATTTGTTCTGCATTCCATCAATCAATTGTGTGTTTTTTGCTTCCTCACCCAAATTGTGCCGGGTATGCCCAGACGTGGGTCCCGGGCTCACTGTTCCACTGGATTCAAGCTATCCTGGCTGATGAGGGGGGAAATCCCGAGACCAGTGATAGGATGCTTGTTTACGGTCCAGGGAGGACCTGGCGTGGCTGTTCGGGCTGGACTGTTCCCATGATGCATGGGGTCAAGACTGATTTGCATATGGCCAGGTCTAAACTGGGGTGGCATGCTGAGCAAAAGAATGATGGATTTAACCCAGATCTCTTGACTGGGGGTGAATGTTTTGGTTTGTTCTGCATTCCGTCCATCAATTGTGTGTCTTTTGCTTCCTTGCCCTAAGTACGCCTGGTATGCCCAAATGTGGGTCCCAGGCTCACTGTGTCTCTTGATTTAAGCTATCCTGGCCGATGAGGAGTAAAACCCCAAAACCGGCCCTAGAATGCTTGTTTCCGGACCAGGGAGGACCTGGCATGGCAGTTCAGTCTGGACTGTTCCCATGAGGCACAGGGCCAAGACTGATTCGCATATGGTCAGGTCTAAACTGGGGTGGATGGTGAACAAAAGAATTATGGATTTAAATCGGATCTCTTGACTGGGGTGAATGTTTTGGTTTGTTCTGCATTCCGTACATCAATTGTGTGTCTTTTGCTTCAGTACCAGCATGACAGCAGAGTTGTGATTGGTGTGAGCGCCTTGGCTCAGCACTCAGACAGGGAGTGGGAGCCTGTGCATGTTCTCTACCCAGGCTGTGCAATACACAGATGAAGGTGGAGAAATGCTAAATGTGGATGACTGTTTGGCCGGCCCCAGACGGCCGGCCAAACCATCATGCACACTTAGAAAGTGCCCACCACTTCTACCCCCTGCTGGCTGTGAGGACAGCCCACTCTGCTACGTACTTCATCTAAGGTTTAACTGAACTGAGCCAGTGAGGAAAAATAAAATGATAATAACTGGGTTTTTTCCACAGTTCAGAGAGCAGTAGGGCGACGCTCCTCCTCTGGGAAGCTGTGTGCAAAAGGGCACACCAACATAGCAGTGCTTCAACCTCTGGCTGATTCACTTCACAGACAAACCCACTCTTTAAGCCTTGAGGCACTGTGTAAAACTGTGTTTAAAGAAAATCACACTAACGGTATAACATATGCTGGTACAGCGGAACGATTTTGTGAAGGACAAACTTGCTTTGACTAACAGCATCACTGTAATTGCAGCTTTGGGAAATGACTGAGATTGCACGCTGCACGTCTAGCAGCAGCCTGGTGCAGTTTCATGCCGAGCTAGTTCTATTATCTGTTAGCAGCAGGGAGCAGCCTGGAATTACTGCTGGCTGGCTCCCAACTCTTAAGGTTCCCAAGATATTTTAAGTAACTATTGCCCTCTTCATTTCCTTGTGTACTTTTGTGATCAAACTGCTTTTTCTTGCCGAGTGATTTATTAATATGTATGACATGCTTCATTGAGTTCTGAGTCTCTACCCCACACCACCTCCCTGAATAAGCCGTGGCCAATGCTTTCATGCTAAAATGGTGTACACTGTGTTCACTTTTGGGTACGCTAAGTGCCAGAACCTTGGGGTTAAAAGGCTCCATTTGTTATCATTTGAACCCAGTTACTCTCACTGCCTTGGGAATTCTGAAAAGGTTCATATTTACCACTTAATCATGCAGCGCAGTGCAGCAGCCACAAATGCAGCACTGCGCTGCGTGAAAAGGAGACAGGAGGAGAGCACCACATTTTCAGAAATGTGGCGCTTTCCTTTGCTTTCTCCAGCGCCAGTGCTGAAATCAGCTGCCTTGCGCTACTGAGACACCTTTACGCCATGGTGTCTGTGTGAGTCTACCATAGGTTTTGTACTGCAAGGGTACCCTTCCAGTACAAAATACTATGCATAGACTGACTTTAAATCTCTTCCCTCTTTGTTTATTTGCTGTAAAGTGCAGCACGAGTACAAAGTCAGAAAAGGAAGGAGAAATGAAAGCATTTCTCCTTCGTTGTGCCTACTTCAACAGAGCGCAGTTTTCTGATGCTAAATCCTGTCTACTTTATTTAGTAAATAGGGTTTAGTGCCAGAAACTTTGGGTGGTTGCATGGCAACGCCCATGCTCCACCCATGGTGTGGCCCCTTGGCGCTAAGTAATGCAAAGCAGCGCTATGCACTGCTCTGCGTTATTTTCACATTATTTTCAGTGCTGAACAAGTTAAGTGCTGGAAAGTAAATCGTAAAAAAAGATTTTGCGCCAATTTGCATCACTTTTGTGACACAAACACTGCATAAAATCTTGGTAAATCTCCCCCTAACAGTCTAATACAAGTGTCCTGTAGTATTGTAGATCAAAATGCGATCAGGGATATTTAACAGGCAGCTGCAAAATAGGGGGAGACAGGAGTGGGGTAAAAGAAATGGGGCAGAAAAGTGAATGGAGTTGGAAAGGGCAGATGTTCTTCGTGCAGGAAGGAGGTAAGTCCCGTCGAGCAGTAGGTGACGGTGAGTCGATGATTTGGAATATGAAGCAAATTGAGATAATAGCGCCCTTTCTCTCAGATGCTGAGAGTGACAGAGCAGTTCAGTGCCTCTGGATGTAACCATCTACTTTAATAGTGGGTCTTCTTCAGAGATTTTTGAAGAATGTGAAAGATGTTTTTTCACCTATATTGATCGGTAAGTTGTTTAGATTTTCTGAACGAAAACTGAAAATCAGGAGTATAATTGTGTATTATTGCTACATTTCTTTGTATTCGCGATCAATCTTCCACTGCTGGGTGCTTTTTGGGGGTTTCCGGTCTGCATGGAAGAGATTGAGAATAGAACTCCTATATTCCAAACTGAGATGACTATTGCCTGCATGGCTTGTTTGAACCTTTTGATTTGGATGGACTCAACATCATCAACAAGCATTCAACATGCTTGTCAAGAAACTGCTCCAGCGTTTGGTTGTGTGGATCCACATTTACTATACATTCTCATGCCCTGTGCCCCAGTGTTTAGAGGGCATCCTCGGTACATCTTCATAGCCCCCTAAGGGAAATAGTATGCGCTGTATTATTTTCGGAGAAAAGGAAAATGGGCAGGTTGCTCTCACTCCTCTCCTCCCTCTAATGAGTTATGCTCTTTTAGATACAAAGTGCTGGGAGTCAGACGAAAACTGTCAGAAGATCTCTCATCTGAAGGGGGTGTCATAGGTGAAGTCTCACACTGGTTCCCAGAACCAGATTACACACTCAATAGAGTGTATTTTACAGTGGTTGACTATTTATAATGGATAGGTCATCTACAAATCAATCACATGTATCAGAATAATGATTTTGCATACCCTCGGGCAAGACGTATTGCTCCAGTAATAGATGCCCTATATGCAGAACTGAGATCGAAACAATATCCCTCTTGGCTTTTTATTTATTTTTGGTTTTTTGCAATACTTATGCTACCCCTCGTAAGAAATGGGGTTAGACAGTGTGAAGAACTTTTGAGGATTTAAAGAACCAATAAGGCTGAGGTAATTGTTTGTAATGTTGCGTAATTCTTGTTTTCTGCATGGGTATTCAGGAAGAAATGCTACCCGGGTGTATAATGCTGTCGTGAAGGTGAATTGCTGAATTGTCTGTATATGTTTTAAGGATTCCTATTATGAGCGGTGAAGGGAATGGATTGGTATTTGATTAGTTGGTCAAGGCAGTGCCATATGTGTTCAATATATTAATCTTTTTTGTGGAAAATGGATTGCTTGCTTCAAGTTTTTAAATATGTATTTCATCCTTTAATAATTAAATGTAATTTGTTTATGTGCTTTTAAGGATGGAATCATCTGAAATAAATACTAATTATGAATAGGAATCATGATAAATTATTATAAATATCTCAGCTGTCATAAATATATTTCATCACACATCCCTACACTATTAGAAAAAACCTCACCTAATTTGAATTACATTATATAGTGATCTAACTACACTTTGCTATGAATGACTGAATGAATGAACGATTTAATTTATTAAGCGCAACAATACCCTGAGGTGTCTAGGGGCTGCCTGCAAAGCACATACATCTGAACACAAGGGGGATATATGTTTTATGCCCTGAAGAGCCAGGTTTTTAGTCTCTTCCTGAAAGTTAGCATGTTGGTCTCTTTCTTAGCAGAGGTAGGCAATGAGTTCCACAATTTGGCTGTATGTCAAGTCATGTGAGTATCCTCGCTTATCATATGCTGCTGCTTGTCTTACAATCAGAAATCGATCTCTCATCATAACCCGTCAGCAACCAGTCCCCATTTGTCATCCCTTGTTGATCCTGCATCTTTTATAAAAATTTTCTCCAATTATTCCATATGAAGAGGATTGAGGGCACTTCTGTGTAGGTACTATGTTGCATCTTTGTAACACTGGCAATGCTCTTTTTTCTGACGTTTACAGAAGGCAAGCAAGATGTACCTGTTTCTGCTCCATCCAAGTCAGATCTGTATGAGGCTGAAGCATGTCCTTGTGTCTGTAATCACTACGCGTAGCTCTTCAGCTTTCAGAGAGTGGAAAGTTTCAAGTTCTTTGGTCAACACAGCTAACGCCTGCATCCACAATACCACTTGTGGGAATCATGAGAGCCCAGGGATGTTTTGGGCCCAATGACATAACTGCATGGGCAGAAGCAGGCATAGTTACAGATAGAGCAAGGGAGTAGCAAGGAAAATAAAATTCCTTCCACTTTGAACCATGCAACCCCGCACGAGTGAGTGAAACTCACTTGTAAGGACCTTTTAAGGATGTCCACTGGAATTGTTGCCCCAAGTCTTCCTTTCTTTTCTTCTTTCCATCTTTCTTTCATACTGTACATTCTTCTTTCCATGCTTTTTTCGGATTCTCATTCCATTTGCCTCACACTTATTATTTTCCTTGCACTTGTATCTTGTTTTTAAGCATATTTAGTTTCATTGCGATTCCTTTGACCCCCTGCCATACATTTGCAGTGTTATTTATTAGCTTCTGTTTCTGTGTTCTGCGAGTTACACACCAAAGTTAAGAATGGTCATTAAGAACTACTTAATCTCTCCATTGGAACCCTCCATCGAAGCTGGGCTCATAAATGCCTCGCAACCCCCTTGACTGAGAGACTGCCTTCAAGCGAGAGAATTGGTGCCATAGATAGGTTGTAGGAAATAGGCTACAAATCTCACAGTTTCTAATATATGGAGCTATATACACAAATATTAAACTTAGATGGGGGAACAGTGGTACATCGCTGCAAACCCAGGAGGTGTTACAATTACAGTTTACAAATGGGGACAACCGCAAGATAGTAACCTGGTTCTGCAGATCATTATTAGACTTAACCAAGCCAAACTTGCTGAAGACTAAATCAAATGGGAAAGTCAAGTAGGGAACGAATTTAATCGAGCAGAATGGCAGATGATATTGGACTACCCACAAACTTTTTATATATCCAGTCTACCTATATAACACCAAAGAGAATACACCAGATGCTATTGATACCAAAGATTAGTCGCCTTGGGTATGAGTACCTCAAAGCTGATTTTCTTCCACACAACATGGAGCTGTACCATTTTTAATGCTTTCAGGAAGGCAGTCACAATGATTTTGGAGAGGTTGTTGAAAGGCTTCCACACACCAGAAGCTAGTTTGCTAGGTCAGTTCTTAGGACCCAGACCCAAGAAAGCTGGCAACAAATGTATTGATTTAGGCCTTGCTTTGGCAAAAGAACTGTAGTAATGCATTAAAAGGCAGGGATGGCACCGCCAACAGAAAAATGGCAGAAAGACATGATGCAATGGGTCAAAAGTGAAAGTATTGCTTTGCATGATAAGATAAGAGAGGGGCATGTAAAAAAAACTATAGCCCACCACTAAGATGAGATACTTCCGACAGGAATCACATGATGTTAATTAGAAATATTACAGGGAAAATACCCTTCAGTACATGAGTGGATCCCCTTTGGTTATCCTTCTAGTAAATAACTTAATTGAATTCTCCAAATACAGTTAGAAAAACAATAACTGTTAGAATGAGTGCAGGTTTGTTTTCATCAAAAGTAGTTTTCTCAAATAAATCTCTTAATACACAACTCAACACCACCAACACTTTGAACCGCTATGTTATGTGAAATAAAGACTTCATATTGCTATGAATTGAAATAGATACAAAATGTGTTACATAGTTGGTGTGAATATTGGTACTGCACGGTTGAGCGCTATGGGGACTATTCACAAGCTGCATTTCATAGTGCATTTGTAGCATTATAATAGTGCTATACAGCAAAACGGTATTCACAAACGAAAGATTTGAGGTTACTCCTCCCCCTCTCCAATATTTTTCTGTGTGAAGGTCTCCACCCTGACTAGGGTGTCTCTGCACACATAAGTATAAGTTTAGAAGTAAATATGGGAGGGACGGGAGTGGCTGGAAATTATGGAATACTTAAGACTAAAGTGGGGGGAATATGGAGGAGTAAGAAGAGGTTTAGCAAGGGGTTTAGAAAGGAACAAACACACGCCCTTAAAAGAGTAAGTCCATAGCTATTTACCAATGGCACTTCTAAAGTTGCTACTCTGAAAAAGGGACCCAAGACGCTAGTGCATTTCTCCACCGCAGAGAGGACCATGGGCAATGTCTGACACTGCAAAACCATCCTATAGAAAATACTTAAGGTAGGGGCTCAAAATAAAACCCAATAGGAAGAAACGTTATATTAAATTAATTATTTAAAATACTTAAAAGCATAACTATAATATAAAGATTTTAAAAAATAAAAAATAAAACATGTATTTTTCAATTATAAAATATTTTAAAAACCTTTTAGAAATAAAAAAAAATTATGTATCATTCCATTTTTAATAAAAAAAATAAACTATGTTTAACTCTGTACATCCCTTTTAATAATTATTAATGCATAAAAACAATATTTTGACTTTCGCTGGAAAGGTATTTTTTAATTTAAACCTCAGTAAAATGATTTTAATTTAATGTAATATATTTAAATTATCTAAACATTTAATTCAAAATTATGGATAATAGCATGTATTCGTTTTTCATTTGTTCTACACTTCAAATTAATATATAAAATGTACACTACTATTTTACATAAGAATAGTTTACATTAAAATTATTTGGCTGAAGTTTAAAGTAAAAATAAATTCCCACCTCATGCAAAAATGCATTTTTAATTACATATTAATAATTATTAATAGTGATGCAAAGAATTAATTAAATGTAGTTAATTTAATTTCCATAAATGTAATCTTACATTATTTTTAATTCGAAATGATTATTAACATATTTTAGAATGAAATAAGAATTTTGTTTTATTTTTATCATTGTTTTTAACAGTACATTCAACCACATTAAATAATGTAGTTTAATTTAACATTGTTTCCTATAGGGTTTTATATTAAGTCCATGACTCCATTGTTTTTAAGTGGGAGGGTGTTGCAATTTCAGTGGTTTGCCTTGTGGGGTGCTGGACTTTTTTTTTTTTATTGAAAACCAATATCAAATAGCATTAAATACAAATATACATCCTTTACAGTCCATGACATCCGAGGGGGTAAAAAAATTAATAAATAAAGGTGACATTAATAGATCATAAAACATCCAAAAAAACAAAACAAATACAAACAATAAAATACTGACTTAAGAATCAGAATCAAAATACCATTGCCAGATCTTCTCAAATTGCTTCAGTCCTCCTATCCGTGAAGCATAAATTCGTTCACTTCTTTTAACCTGTCTCATTTTCCCAATCGATCTTAGTTGGTATTAAATCAGTCCGCCATCTTTGAAGAAGGAGTGATCGAGCAACTGCCATACAAATATATAACAATTTAATCACCTTCATGGGAAGCCCTAGATCTGAATCATAGCCCCAAACTATTAGTCGATGATTAAATCCAATAGACATTGAGCATTCTGGTGCCAGATATTCAAAAATATCGTTCCAAAACTTCTGGATCCTGGGGCAATGTAAAATTATGTGGGTCCAATTGGCTGCAGGGTGAGTATGACACCGAAAACAATGTCCCGATTGATTGGGATAGACTTTAGCTACAAAACAAGGGGTTCTATATAGTAACCACTTGCTAAAATATAGCATCCTCCTCCAGTTGGCCCCTCTAACTGCACTGAAATTTAGTTTATTAATTGTGGTCCATGTGTTAACTGAGATTTCCAAGTCCTCATGTTTACCCCATTTCGTTGCGGCCTTATCCGCCAAGTGTGCCCCTTTGATTACGGTTAGGCATTTTTTCCAATCCCCCGGCTTTTTAACTACCCTCTCTTCCGGCAGGTCTAATAGTAGCTGTTTCTGACCAATAATCTGAGGGAGATCTAGCTTGCTAAAAAATGTTATGATAATATTATAAGAACCAAGGAGAAGGAGTTGCCAGTAACTAATTGTGACATCTCCCTTACAGTCAACCATCTATCATTCCGAAGAAAATCACAAAGTTTATGAAACCCAGCCTTTGTCCAGTTTTGTATAGATAAAAGCGAATCTCTAATGCCTACTGAAATAAAAAGATCTGCATTTGGGGTTATGGCATTGATCATAGGAATAGAATACCGTCTAAAAAATGCCTGACGCTTGTGAAAAAACCAGTCCACACACTTATATCTGACTAATTTCGGAGATCTAAATATTGATAATGGACAGTGAATCTGATTTTCCTTACACATTAAATTTATAAAGAAGTTGATAAAAAGACCCGACTGTAAACCCTGCTTAAATCTCGACATATATTGTGCAAAATACGCAAAATAATATTCCTTCAGATTGGGGAGGGCAAGGCCACCATCTTCCAACTTTTCATATAAAGTGCTAAGTGCAATACGAGGGAATTTTTTTATCCCAAAGGAATGATGTAAACAATGACTCTATTTTCAAAAAGAAAGAATGAACTAGCACACAAGGAATTGTTGAAAAAAGAAAATTAAACAGTGGAAGCACCGACATTTTGATCAAGGCAACCCGACCAAGAATGGTTAAAGGGAGAGAGCTCCATCGTGCAAATAAATCCTGGATTTTTCGTAACAATGGAACAAAATTCAACTCATATAATTCTGAAATAAATGGCAAAAAATAGATCCCCAGATATCTCTTAGGGTTAAAGTTAAGGCACGAGAAAATATCTGGATGCACAACCCTAAATGCACAGCCACATTAAATTATCTCTGTTTTTCTTTTATTAATTATATAGCCGCCGAATGACTCATAAAGATCAAAGATCTGGAAAGCTCTAACCTGGACTACCTCTTCTGGTTTTAAAATGAGCATAATGTCATCTGCGTATAATTTAATTTTGCTCATATTTGAAAGTGGAGGACGAATGTCTCCGTTGTTCCGAAATGCAATCGCGAGAGGCTCAATAAAAAAAGCAAATAACACGGGGGAAAGCGGGCATCCCTGCCGGATTCCCCTTTTAACTTATACTTGGCCCACCTGAGCTGCATTGATAATAATATTGGTCTCTGCATTCATATATAGCTTCTCAATCAACCCAGTAATTTTAGAGGGTATGCCAAATTTCGATGAAATGCAAAAGAAAGTTTCCCAGATAACCAAATCGAATGCCTTTTCGGCATCTAAAAATAATACTAATGCTGGAATCTTCCGGGTCTCAAAATAGTCTAGAGCTTCCACTAAAAAATGTGTATTGTTTCCGAGCTGCCTACCATCAATAAGACCATTCTGATCAGAATGTATTAAATGTGAAGCTATCCCATTAAAACGATTGGCTAAAAGTTTGGTAATTAATTTGTAGTCAGAATTTAAAAGCGTTATCGGGCGATATGAATTAGGGTCTTCGCTTTTTTTACCTTTTTTTAGAAAACTGACTACATTCCCTTTTCTGAAAGAGAGTGGTATAGATCCTCCTTCAAGAATTTAATTTGCCAATAAAAGAAAAAAATCCTCAATTTCACTCATAAACATCTTAAAAGACTCAGCTGGAAGGCCATCAGGCCCACAGGCTTTCCCAGTTGGAAGGTTTTTAATAACTTCCCCTAACTCTTCTTTTGTAAATGGTCTTGCCATACTCCTTTTATCTAATTCTATTAATGCAGGTAATTCATTTGCCTGAAGGAACTCCCCCAAAGATGACCTATCGATGGAGTGAAGTTGGCCATATATCCTCTCATAATGTTGAACCATGATATTTCCAACAGCATCTATATCCTCCAATCGAGAACCCGAAATGGGACATTTCAGTGCGAGTATTTGATTCTTAGCAGCCCGCTCTCTTGCCTGCCATGCCAAAAATCGACCAGTATAATTACTCTCCTCATAAATTTTTTGCCTGGTCTGCTGAAATAAGAAATCCCTTTTAGCATAGTAATTATTAGCCAGGTCCCGTTTAGAATGATCGAGCTGTTGACGGTTTGCCACAGAAGGGCTAGAGAGGAATCTATCAAGGGACGTTTGCACTTTTTGCTCCAATAAATGTTTTTCTTCCTTCCTGGCCCTTTAATTCCCCGCGTCCTTAGCTATGGCAAGACCTCGAAAAAACACTTTAAATGAATCCCAAACAACATCTAATGGGGCTGAGCCAAAATTACGCTCAAAGAATTTACTAATCTCGGCTTTAATACTAGATACCCAGTTTTCCTCTACTAAATATTGTCGATTCAACTGCCATTTTTTGGTAACTTTCTTACATTCACCCAATTCCAATTCTAAAACTATCAGTACGTGATCCGAAAGCCCGTTCTGCAGAGTTTTTTGAGAGTTAAAAAACAAACTTCTAAAAACCAAAAAAAAATCAATACGTGAAAAAGTATGAAATCTCCCTGAATAACAGGTATAAGAAGTTTTACTGGGGAATGCCACCCGCCAAGGATCAACTATATCCAACATTGAGCTGTAACTTTGAACCACTTTAAAGGATTTTTGCTTTAATTGTTTTTTTGCCTTGGATGAAAAGTCTAATTTCGGATTCATCAACAGATTAAAATCCCCTCCCACTATTAGGTCCCCTGAAACCTGAATTATGGATTGAAAGAATTCCTCACATGGAGTGGGATTATCCTCTACCGGGGCGTATAAACTGGCGAGAGTCAATAATCTATTACCTGAATTACAGGTGACCCAACACCACCTACCACTTTGATCGCTCGCTGAATTGACTACCTCAGCCTGGAATTTTTTATTAATGAAGATTGCTGTTTGTAGGAGAGTAGGGTCTGCTATCCTATGGTCACCCCAAATTTTTGCTTTTTGCTTCACTGGTTTTTGACATATTGAGGCTGTGGGCCTGCCAATCAGACCCCCAGCCTGCTGTTCTCTCTACTAAATTAAAACTATGCACCCTAGGTGCATAACCAATTGGAAGTGGATCACCCTGTCAGCCCCTGTACCAGTGTACACTAGGTACCCAGGGCATTGGTGTATCTAAGGCCTGCCAGGGGCTGAAGCATGTATTATGCCACCCCAGGCTTGGCCTAACAAATTTGACACAACTGGCTGATCACTCAGCTGGGGTAAGTTGGTGTAACCACCTCTTACTTAGGTGTAGTATACCTATACCTAACCTTAAATGGGACACCTGGTAACCTATAAGTCACTCCTATGGCAGGCCTTAACAATCCTGAAGGCAGAGTGCTTGGTTCCATGTGAGATGGTGCTCTGGCATGAGCTGAGCCTGTCTGCAGTGGTCGGAACAACTTCCTTCTACTGTTTCCAGATATCGTCATACCATATACTCTTAAGTGCATTATGAACCTCGCGGTTAGATGCTAACTTTGGTTTGGCTTTATCAAAACATGTCGAGTAAGGTGTCATACGAATTGGAATACTAACCCCTCGCCAATTCTGGCGACGGGGTTAGCATTCCACCCTTCTAGAGGGGCACGACATGTACAGTACCTGAAACCCGGGTAAAATCAGACATAGCCTCAGCTCCACAAAATGGATGCTGCCACCACAGACACAAGTCTTCCCTCCTGCTGCTGGGAGTCCTTCCAGCTTGGGAGGTGTGGACAAAGGGTTTCCTGCCAGGGGAGGTGCGTGCACCACCCCAGACAGGATTTTGTGTATTGGTCAGGTAGGGCTTGAAAGAAACCAGACATGCCTGAGGCTCACAAGGAGCCTCGGTGCATATGCCAGTTCAAACCGGTCCTGGGGCACACCAGTCCCGGGCCTGGGGCGAGCTGGACAAAGGATTGGGGGTGTAACCACCCCCCTTCCTGGTCCCACCCTTAGGGAGGGACCTAGCAGGTAGTCCGGCCCCTAGAATCCGCTTAAAGGTAGGAGCTGTGTCCTAAGACTTCAGACATCCTGGAATCAACTTGAAACTAAGAAGAAGACGGGAACTTCGATGCTCTGCCGCACAGAGGACTGAAGCCAATCTCCCCTGTGGTCAGGGAGTGACCACCTTGCTAACGCAAGCACCATCCAGCGAATCAACGTCTGCTTTGCCGCCGCCTCCCGCCGGAGCCCGAGCCCAGAGACTGACAAGACCTGGACCTCCAGACCTCTCACCGCCCGATCCACAGTCCCTGAGAAGAGGAGACCCGTGGAGGCACCGAGACACGTGGAGCCAGCCATCTTGAAAAGACCACGACAAGCTGCAAGCGCAACAACCGAGGCTCCCTCCGAGTTGTGCTTTGGGATCTGAGAAGCCCAACACCCGAGCAGCATCTGCACCAAAGGTGAGCCCTCCAGCATCTCCACGATCTGCGTGGGGCCCTTCTGCATTTTGCCACTTGACGCGCCTAACCGGTTGCTGGCCCGCTGGCTAGTGGCCATCTTGGCGACGAACTTCACAAAATACACCGCTGGTCTGGTTGCTCCAGTCTGGCCCTTGCTCCCCTCCAAAGGAGCAATCCCTCTGACCTTGCTGGTCAGAACCATCAGCTTATTTCATCTTCCACAACAATTGCTTTTGCCAAGGCTTGTTTGCTTCGATCAAGTCGCCGACACCGCCGACAGCGAGAGCCTGCGTGGGACAGCTCGTGACTTGACTCCTGGACGTCGTCGACCTTCAGGGACCACGTGGCTGCAGAGACAAGCTACACCTTTCTTCCTGTTTGCACCGGACATCGCCTGGTACCCACCTGGTGCCACGCTGGTCACTGGCTAGTGACTGTGAACACTGTCCCCTCTGCTTACAGGTCTTCAACATCTCCGATCCACCCTTGGATCCACCGCATCTCTTCCGGACCGGTCGCCTGCAGCATCTTTGCCCCCAGGCTCCATTGAACAGATAGAAGAAACCCGACGCACTTCGACGCCTATGCACCCGCTTCCTGTGGGTGAGGTAAAGCTGGCACTCCGGTGCCCAAGTGTAGAGAATCATCTCTAGTGTCTGTGTTTCCAATCTTAAGTTCCTAGTCCATCCGGAAGATCCTCTTTGCAGTAACTTTGTACTTTTTACGCACCCATTGAAAACCTATGGGAGCACGCGTGTGACTATTTGCTCTGCACACGCAACCCGTGGACCTCCTGGTCACTAACTGAAGTTAGCTCCTTGTAGGCCCAGCGATTCTAGAGGCCCTAGGCCTTTTCCCTTTTCTGTTCGTGGTACTTATACCACTATTTTAGTATATGGTTTGAGCGGCCACCAGGGCCTATCCATATAAAGTGCAACTTCTGTGTATTCTACTGTAATCTTGTTTGACGATTTGTGCTCCTGTGCTCATAAAGAGACTAGGGGTTACTTTGAGAAATAAATACATATATATTTTGAATATATATCTGTGTGGTGTCCTTTCATTGGTATAAAAGGGGGTTACATTTGGTAAAACAGCCTGCTTAACACGCTTCACGAGTTTAGCCTCAAAGACTGCTTAGCCTACGCTA
This sequence comes from Triturus cristatus, assembly GCF_964204655.1. Classification (NCBI taxonomy): domain Eukaryota; kingdom Metazoa; phylum Chordata; class Amphibia; order Caudata; family Salamandridae; genus Triturus; species Triturus cristatus. The sequence continues at coordinate 255,966,810 of NC_140584.1, forward strand.
CCACTAGGGCAGCTAGTCCGAAAAGGTTGACTTACAACCACACCATAAGGGTTGCTTGGCAGGGTACAAGGTGGTCACTTTAACTAGTGAACATCATATACCAGGCCAACTTCTCACACTGTTCTTCTGGGGTGCTGGACTTACTACTATTTATTTTTGGCAGTAGTACCTTACACGTGTACATTTTGCTCCACGCACTTTTTTAGGGACTGGAAAACGTGTATATCTACACTTCAGAGTAACTTTCTACAGAGATTCTGTGAATAGTCAAAAGTAGTGAAGATACTCAAAAGTGCAATAGTAAAGTTACACATGCAACTTGCTCACAAGTGTAACTTACTTTTGTGAATAGCTGTAAAAGTGTTGATTGTATTAAAAGCCAATAAAGAAGATTTTTTTTAAATGAAATATTTTCAAAATGCAGTTCCAGATAAAATAAGGTGATTGAGGAAAATGTTTTTGACATCATCATTTAAAAAGTTAGCTTTCTAGGCCCTAAGCCTCTCACATGCACACTCTAATAAATTAGTGCACTCATGCTGGCATGCAATAAAGTCTGACATTTGTGCAACATGTATGTTTAACCAGAAAAGCCTTGCCACACACGAAACCGCTGTATTGTCCGATTGACAAATATATCCCCATTTTTTATTCAATGTAACAATTGGAAGTAATTTCAGTAACCAAGAGTAACCTATCAAATCTATAGCTATGTGTTTGTAATATCATGTAATATACTTTAATGGACATGCTCGACAAGCCAAAACTAAAAGCTCAGTGGGTTTAAATTAATATTCAGTGCTCAGACCTTATTTCTGCATGATGTTATTCTGCAGTGGGTCAGGGAAGCATGGATCATGGACTCATATACATCACATGTCCCACAGGATAGCAACTCTCAGGTCAGAAATGCTCATGTGATTGTCAGCTTAGTACCCTTGTCGTTGAGGGTTAAACATTAACCCATTTCTTGACTCGACTGATCCAGACTTGGAACACCTTCTTCAGTCAATGGAGTTTAATTAATTTCTTCAGCATCAACATTATGGTTAGTGGTATTGCACCTTAACAACAGTTTGTTTTCTAGGACCTAAGCCTGTCACATGCACACTCTGAGGAATTAGGGATTACAAAAATGGTATAAAGTCAGACATGGCTTGTCTGTAAAATGTATGTATTTCCAGGAAGGCCCTGCCACACATGATACTCAGTGCTGATGCTAGTTATTATGGACGAGGTGCCATAATGTATAAAAGGTGAGAAAGGGAAGAAAGACTTGTCTCTTTTGTTGGTAGATATGATCTTATCTCGAAAACTGCGCAAAAACTGCTCAACTGACGAACTTGAATATTTGACACTCTAATGGAAAACAGCTTTTAAGTTTTATGGTCACCTATAGGATCGAAGTTCATGTCTGAACTGATAACAGTCCATTAATATATGTGTTCAGGAAAGCCAGGGTCAATGCAACTGAACAAAGCTGACTCTCTGCTCTCTTTTGGGGTATTTACCATATACAAGCCTAATTCTGACACAGGTGTAGGGCCAGACTGTACTGGGCATCGGTCATTTTCCAGGAGGATGGGAGGTTGGGGGCTGTTTTGCAGCGGTGCTTCACACTTGCACACCAGGGGCTGGTCTGACATATTTGCCATGGCTGCTTTGGGTTCCCAGTCAGGCCTTGCACAGCTGCTCTATCCAGAAAGGTGTATCCATCAATCAGACAATGGACTGAGGTCTTACAATCAGGGCTAAAGCGGTATGCAACACACTCAGTGATTGGAAGAGATCCAAAATCATCTCAAAGGCATAGACTGTCTGGGCATTGCATCTAAGGAAGTGCTAGAAGATTAGAAAGAGTCTCTGAATCTGGAAATGTCCGAATTATCCAGATTCACCAAGCACCACAGGCAGGCACCGATGAGGGATCACGGAATATCTGAGGTACTGAACGGCAAACTAAACAGACACATTCCTGACAAACGTGGGAATCCAGCAGCGTGTATCACGTGGCAGGACTGGAGGCAACCGATTATAAAAAAGAGCAAAACTATAAAGATACAATGAGTCATTACAGTCACGTGTCAGGGGTTGGTGTTATCCAATCAAAGTGGCGAATCAATTACTGTGTGCACGTCAAGGCCAGAATGTGACGTTGAGCGACTGACAAAACACTTGGAAACACAAATACAGGCGCGCGCGCACACACACTCAGCTATTAATACCAGTGGTCGAAGTGAGCGGGAACTGAGGGGCACGGCGTGCCCCTCCTTATTTAATTTAGCTAAGTCCGTTCCCCTACTTCTTCATTTCAAAAATGCGTCCCGAGATTTTTTCCATAGCACTTAATTTCATATGGAACCCGGAGCTGTGGGCATTCGGATGCATGTGAAAGCTGCCGGATTAGACAGCACTGAAAAATGAAATCGAGCAGAGAAAAGTAGCAAGCCCAATCTGCTCACAAAATGTCGAGAATTTAACGAGATGAGTAGAGGCCTACGCGGTACCTTGGACACAAAACAGTTTATTCACCAGAACTCATCTAGCCCACTGCTTGGATTACATTGGGCTGTTGTTTAATCAGAATGAAACGGTAAAGAGAAATGGCACTGGAATTAGGGGTGCATGAAATTCGCGCAATTTCCTTTTATGTAATTACGCAAATCCCGGCGAAATTTGGTCACATTACGCATACCTATGCAACATGCACATCTGTCATTTTGTGTTTTATTTTTAGCACAAAATGTGTTCTTGTGTCAATTCTAATGCAAGGATATATTTTATGGTAAAAATAGCACTACAAAAAATCACATTCAACAACAGCTGCTCCTGTTCTGTTGCTTCCGTGTAAATGTTTACTACGTGGGTTGGTTGGGTATGGTGGGTTCACTGTACATTTTTACTGCAAATGGCATGTAATTAACGCAAACTCCCACAATCATGCGAATTAGGACAGCGTAATATAAATTCCCTCCCGGGCTTAATTGGAATGGCTTCAGAACCAGGGCAGCTGCAAGGGCATGTTTATGGCGTCAGAGTGTGAATCCGGAAAGCCACCTGGCCTGCCGTATGAAAAACATTGTATGTGACACTAACACAAACAAGACACAGAAAACAACACGGCTCTCCCGCATCTCCAAAAGTCCTGGTTTATTGATGTACCTTTCATATATTTATAACTGACTTTGGGTTGTGGTGTCTGTGGCAGCTTTGAAATGAGCTTGAAATGTGCTTCAAGCAGTGCATCTGTCAGAAAGTGATTTTCTGTAGTTCAGAAAAATTATTTTGTTGTATTCCTGTTCTCTACTCTTGTGTATGTAAAATTCGGTATCTCATGATTCAACTGATTCAACTGACATTTATAAAATAGTATCAAAGAGGAAGCTACAGCTACAGAAAAAACAAGCATTTGTAATGAAATAGGTCTCGCAATTGTGAGATTTTGAGCTATTGGCATTGTAAATGACAATGACTTTTATTTATGTGTTTAAAAGACCTGCAATAATAAAAGGCATTGTCATTTACAATACCAATAGGTTAAGGTTTCTAAAATGCAAGCAGTAGCGTCCCGTTTTATTTATTTATATGTTTCCTTACCTCTAATTGGCCATAATGCGATGCAGCGCGTGCAACGAAATTCGTTTGATTTATTTATGTGTTTACTTACCTCTAATGGGCTGTAATCCGTAGTTTACTACCCTCCACCCTGCCCCTCCCCCGCCCCTCGTCAGCTCCCGGCAGCACGCCCACCACGGGCCACTACTGAATGCGAGACCTATTGCATTGCAAATGCTTGCTGTTCACAAGTGCCCCATGCTGCGCTTTCACGTTAATAGAGGCCCTTTCTTTAGACAATCCGTGTCTAAAGAAAGGTCTGCAGCCGCTATGAAAGTGAAAGCGCGATATGGGGCGCTTTTACCAAAAAAAGCATTAGTTAGTCAAGTAGACATACAAATGCTTTCTTTTGTAAAAGCACCTAGTGCAAGCACGCATGGTGCGCTGAATGCACTGAATGTTACAGGAAAGCATGTAGTGCCTGCAATAGGAGAAACTCATTAAAAAAAAATAGTGCTTACCAACTAAATAAGACGTACCGTCTAACAACCGAAGTAAAAGAGTCAGTCCTCATGGGAGGTTACAAATGAAGACAAGGCGGTACTAAGAAGGGACTAACAAGCCTATTAATGAATCAGAAGCCAGCATGTACGAAGGACAATGACACAAGCCAATGCCCAATATGGTCAGAGAGTGGGCTGGGCTTCAAGTACATACTCCAATCCAGCATGCCTTGCAGCGCAGGCTCTGCCCAGGCTCAACTTAAAAATAGTCATGCGACCCCCACTGGTCATAGGGATTTTAAAAAAGTTACTGCTTCCAAATGTTCTGAAATGCTTTACAAACTTTATTTGAAAATGATATTTATCAATGAAACATTAATATAAATAAAGATGGGGAAAAGGGGCCAGGGAAACTTTTCTGTCTGCATTTATATGTAAATCAGTAAAAAGGAACATTTGGGAGATTTAAGTCCTTATTATTGGTGTCCTGACGGGCATGGCTAGAATTTAACAGCTGTGATGAATAACATCTATTCTGAGTTCACTTCTGCAAAATGGGGCATAGCATGCACAGTTTGGTGCTTACTGCGCCCCAATTCGCTTGTCTCAGTATTTTCTGGGTATTTTGTCCTCACCACATTTCAACGGGCTGGACCTGTCGAAAATTGCAGGACATGTGGTGTTTGCTGCAAAACTCTGAATTTCTGTATACGAGGTCACATGAGTTACTGCCATAAAAGAATTTCATGGGCCACCCATAATGAGGGCATCTATCTTTTAATGTGCACCATACACTCTTTCTCATTCCAACTCTCGAAAACCAACTAAATCTGGAAATTAGTGGTGGGAGAAGGTAAAATGTTGTATTCCTCTCTTGTAATTAACATTATTCCTTCTTTGCTCTTGTCTTAACTTCTCCTAACTTAAATTCCTGCTCCATCACCAATCTACCCTCACATCTCTTTATTCTTCCTATCGCCTCGTACTCCTGCCCTGAACGTATTCAAGACATCAAATAGCCTCTTTCATCTCTCCCACCTACTCTCTTCCTATACCCCAATCTTTCTCTACTGCCTCACCCAACCTCATCCTTTCCTGTCCCCCAACCGATATTCGAATATACTCTTGACATCCGTGTTCTTATTGTTCTCATCCCTACTGTATCCCAAATATGTTACTTCCATCTAATATCTCTCCGTTCTTGATTTGGCTCCACTTTTAATGTAATGCAAGACCCCACTCGGCTTAATGCTGTTAATATGTAAAGCACACTGAAACCCTTGGTTGGCACTACAGTGAAATGCAAATGAATTAATTAAATAACACATGCCTGAAAAAAAGGACACTTCACCCTTCATTACAACAGGTTATGTTTCCTGCCTTTGCCCAATGCCAGGTTTAGAAGCACTGAACCATCATTTCCTGGAGACGGGTGCCCTGCCCTCAACAGATGGGACATAAGGCTGCAAGGTATTGGTTGGCGAGCATGAGTTTACTTCACGTTCGCTCAAAGGCAACCCTAAGTGGCAACTGGGAACAGGGCTGGACTAGCCATTTATTCCATTTGATTTTCCCTGGAGGGCTGGGGACATTGGAGTCTGGTTTATAAAGGCCCAGGGCCGCTGCTGGTGCATCTGTTACTTTCTGCTGCTCCCCATGGTTAATTTCAGCAGGCACAGGAAACAGCAGGAAAGAGAGAAAGTAAACAAGCATTGGCATAGCCAATAGGTCTCGCTTTTGGGACCTTATAAGTGTTTAGCCATGCAACAGTTGCATAACTAAATACTTATAAGGTCCCAAAAGCGAGACCTATTGGCTATGCCAATGCTTGTTTCTGCTTATTACTGCTCTGTAGTAATGGCGGCGCACGGGTGCCACCATTACTACATAGAAGTAATAAACTGGCAAAAAAATGGCTCACGGAGAACATCAAAGTGGCCGCGAAAGTGAAAGTGATCGCGATCAAACATCAAACATCAAAGCAGCCGTGCGGCCGCGAAAGTGAGGCGCCCGCGCACATGCACTGTAGCTCTAGGCTACAGTGGTAGCACTTTTTTGAGCCCTCACAAAAAGTCTCGCCAGACCAGCGCATGCGCTGGGTCAGGAGAGACCTAAAAAGAGAGAGTGGCGGAGAAAGAGGGAGAGAGAAGGGATCAGCCGCGGCCCGTGGAGGGAGTCCCGTGGGGCGGTAAGGCGGGGCGGGGGAGGGGCAGGGTGGGGGGTTCTAAAAACCGGAATATGGATAATTGCAGGTAAGTAAACAATTAAATAAATAAAACGAATTTCGGAGCGCGCGCTGCGAAATTTGTTTTATTTATTTAATTGATAACTTACCTGTAATTATCCATATTCCGGTTTTTAGAACCCCCCACCCTGCCCCCCCGCCCCGCCTTACCGCCCCACGGAACTCCCTCCACGGGCCGCGGCTGGAAGGGATGGATGAAAAGAGAGCAGGAAGGAGGAGAAAACAGTTGTTCTGAAAATTGTTGCCATGGCTGCTTTTGGTTTTCAGTGAAATCCTGGTGGAGAAATACCATAGCGGATGCTCTGCTGCCACCTGCATCCCATTCCCTGCTGCCAGATATTCTGCCCTGGCAGGATGGCTTTTTCTTTTTTGGTTTTGCAACTACACACCCTGCTCTAATTATTTCATCCTTTTTTTATAGCAGAATAATCCTCTGCTTCTAGCCTTCGATTTTAAGCTGTCTCCAAACTTTTACTCACAAATCTGTCTGGCATAATTATTTAAAGATGCTTCAAAATCACTATGTTCACTGGCAAACACTCACATAGAATTCTCAGTAAGGTTATGCACCATTGTTAAAAGCATTGGAAAATCTCCAAAGGTCCATCCTCAGGAGCATCTGTTAGAGAACCTTTTTTTAAACAAGCACTAGCTAAGCCAATAGGTCTTGTTTTAATAAGCAACACTGCAAACAGGGCCATGCCCAATTGCTGTTTATATTCATTGCATGCACAAGTCCTATTTTTAAACGAGCACTAGCTAAGCCAATAGGTCTGGCTTTAATAAGCAACACTGCAAACAGAGACATGCCCAATTGCTGTTTATATTCATTGCATGCACAAGTCCTATTTTTAAACAAACACTAGCTAAGCCAATAGGTCTGGCTTTAATAAGCAACACTGCAAACAGAGACATGCCCAATTGCTGTTTATATTCATTGCATGCACAAGTCCTATTTAACATGTTAATGTCAAACCTACTGGCATTGCCGAATCGGAGAAATATTAGCACAAATGGATTGATTTCTGTATACAACGGATTTGCTAGATAAAGAATTGACTGTGGCAAACAGAGTGATGATTAACTGTAGTTTTCAAATATAAAATAGTACTTCATGGTGGAATGATGCACCAAAACACCTGTATCATGAGGTGCGAGAGAAAAACTCCTCTAGGTGCAGCCAAAGACTGTTCCTATATTATATCATGTAGAATTGGTATCAATATGTTAATAAATAGATGCACTGTTACACCAGACCTAAACATTCTTTAAAAAATGTTAAAATGTGCCAGTTTGCTGCAAATCCAGCAAAGCGCTATAATGTTCTATCACTCCAAATCACTGGCAATGTGTTTCTTACTACTGCAGTGGCCTCACACTCTTAAAGACACCATTGCTTTCTTGGACTTTTTCTACTTAGTTGTTGCACCCCAGTTCTTTCTTTAGCTAACAGTGATTTTATTTTTTGTGAGTTCTACAAATCTCTGACACCATAATTTGCAAATTTTAAAGACGGTTGCATCCCCTTTCCTATGGTGAGAATGACTTCATAAGTTGACTCCTATTTTTATCTAGCCCTCATCTTTATGGTCTGGATTGACAGTGCAGCTGTCGCCAGAAAATTATGTGACAATCACCAGGAGAGAGGGGCTTTGATTCCCCCCACTTGTTGGGGGACAGGAGTACATGTTTTGAGTAGGCAGAAGTTGAGTGCCTCCACAAAAAAGTGCTTTCCCTCCAGATAGCTTTGTAAATGTTGTTTATTTATCCAGCTGATTGAACTTTTAAGCTTACACACATGCCATTGTAATGTTATTAAACTGTCTTAGATAACTGGATCACTTGTGGTTTTTTCGGCTGGCAGCAGCACAGATGGGAGGATGGCAGTCATTAACTTACATGCATTTTTAAGTCTGGCTTGACAGTGCAACTCTAACTGACCTTTTAACCTACACCAATATTATTCTACAGTTCTTTGCTTCTATAAAATACAAATCCATTCCCACAGCATCTACTTGTAATGCTTCACATTACAATACAACATTCTTTTAATATTCGACTAATTAGCATTGCCAGTACTTGTCAAAAAATTTACCTGGGCATAAACCGACTCCCACCCAAAAAATTTATTTTTACAAAGTAGCGCTAATTTTTTAATTTAACCCGTTTCCCAGACTTTCAAATCCATAATTCACTTCCTTCAAGTAGTCATCGCTGAAATCAACCGCTGGTAAATCTAGTAGATGTTCATAAACTTGATTTATAAATATTCTGCAAACTCCTGACAAATGATGCAAAGAATGAATCATGGTGGGTTCTGAGCTCATATCAGCCAGGGAAGTGAAACAATCAAAATACACAGGGCACACACCCTCTGACCAATCTTTCAGTCTTCATCAGGTGGCTTTCATGAGCTTTTCCATGAATTGTTCATGTGAAAAAAAACTCAATCAAAGCTTAAAAAAACGTTTTTCATAGGGTGAAGGCAACAACACTGGGCCTGGTATCTTGTTGGGTGAGAATATTATTTTTTCTGGATATGAAAAGACTTGCACCTGGAGCCCATGTTAAGGGGAAGGCATTTATGAAGATGTGAGGTTCCAAGGTGAATTATTGAGCAATGGACTTTAGAGACCGCAGATGCCCACTTTACTTATGGGTTTTATGGACCGGCGAACCACTCCATGAAAGCAGAGTAAGCGGTCAGTGGTTAAGTGGGCACTCCAAATGAAATGGGGAAGGACATTCTAGGGGGAGGATACATCTGCTGATGAGTTCTGAGGATGGGCACTGGTGGGGAGGACAAGGAGGAGTAGGATGGGGAGCTTCTTCTTTTCTTTAACACCTCCTAAAAATTTTTTATATGTATTAGAAACTTAATAAACGTTATAAAAAAACTACTTGTCTATGGGGCATGTGAATCTATGAATAAACTACCTTTTTTGAAAGTCATAGCTAGGGAGACTGTTCTTGCTGTTAGCTATTGTATTTCCACTGCTCTCCCTAATATTCTGTTTCAGGGGCCCGCTTATGTTTCTTTAGGAGGTTATTGTGAAGCCGGAAAGGTACTTGCAAAGAAACACAGCTGTGGCTGAGACACAAGTAACAAGAATTAAAAACTTCACAGAAACATCGGCAGACCTTGGATCCTGCACCTCATTCCACGTTAAAGCAAATCATGGTCCTGTACACTGTAATTCCTGTACCTGCTGTTGATTGGTACTTCTGCTCCGCAGATAGAAACTGATATTTCAAATGGAATGGTGCACCAGGAAAATATTCAGATTCAAATAATATTCCAGATGATGTATCTCAAATAGCAAATTTATTTCGTATTTTTTCTTATATGATCGTAGTATCATTTCATGACACACAAATACACAAGTCGTTCAGCCAAAGCGTTTTGTTCAAAAAAGAAATTCTTGAACTTCCTGTGTGCATTTGGAAATACTGGGCACACTTCCCTCCAATCGAATATGGATCACTAGAAGGAAAACTATTTTAGGAGCACATGAGGATTGGATTATTATTTTTTTTTTGGGAAGTTTATTGGAGCCTAAAGTTTACTATTGACTGTGAGCGATAATTGAGAGCCCTGAGGAAGTTCAAGGCTTTCTTTTTTTGAACGAAACGCGTTGCCTGAAAGACTTGTGTATTTACAAGTAATGAAATGATACTAAGATCATATAAGAAGAAATATGAAATAAATGTGATATTTTGAGATACATCGTCTGGAATATCATTTGAATCTGAATATTTTCCTGGTGCACCATTCCATTTGAAATATCAAGAATTGAAAAATGCAGCAGCAGGAGACCCTTTTTCTCAAACCCTAATCTCTGGGATTAATCAGGATCGTCTATGGATAAAATTAAAATGCGCCCATTTCAGCAATGCGCCTCGTGCGATCCTGGACTATGTATTCCGACATGCAGGCCCAGCTGCAGTCTCCAAACTAACTGTTGCAGCCATTGTGGATGCCTTCGCCTTGCTCTGCCTCTACAGCCAGCGTTTCCGTGTAGTGCAAACTAGCAAAACCATAAGAGCCGTTTTCAGTTAAACTGTGACTCCTGCTCCGCGGCTCGTGTTCCACCGGCCTTGTCCTGCCGAACAATGGAAGGCTGTGCCGGAGATCGAGCAGGAATGCTTTCCGGAGCTGCCGGCTCATCCAGCTGTGTGTTTAATCTGGATTCCCAGATTCTCCCCCGTAGCACTGCACAAACATGAGAGCCACGCACGCCCTTCCCCCACCACGTCCCTCCCCTGCCTGCACCTTTCACAGACTTGTGAGCCCTGCATTCCATTCCCTCTGAACAACCCCCCCCCCCCCCCCCCCCCGTTTCACAAACAAGAGCCCTCGGCATGCCCCAAGCACGGCCCGTAAAACAGCCCCCGTCAGCACTTTCACAGCGCCCCCCTCCCCTTGCTATCCATCTCCCTTTGGGACCAGGGCTGTGGTTTACTACGTGATATCTGCGGAGGGCAGGCCAAAAACTTGCTAAACTTTTCAAGGGCTGTGGTGAGACCACTCGGGGGCTGGCGGGGAACACAACAGAATGTAGATTTTTTTAAGCCCCAGCAACGCAGCAGCCACTACTATTTTGGAAACCTGAGCAAGGTTACATTAATAGGAAATTCCTTAACCCGCCAACGGGATTTCCGAGGTCAAACGTCACGCTTAATAAAGTGCGAGAGACAGTTTTAATTCCAACTGAAGCACATCGTGCAGGGGGGTGGGAGCCTTTCTACATCTAAACACAGGAACGAACTGGAATGCATGTATTTAATTATCCGTGAATGCGCATAAGATAGACTTTGAAATTAGTTTAAAAAAATAGTGGTGAGCAGGCACGTGTAACCTTTTGAAAATAATGTAGAATGCTTTCCCCACCTCCCCAAGTATACTTGAGATTGGTATGCGCCACTCAGAACAGGGCGCTATAATAGCAAAGGCACTGGTAGAGCGCATAGTCACCGCCATGGAGACCTCTTGTCATCATTGACAAATAACTATGTTTAGCAGTGAGTGGCACGCATTTTATTGACATCGGAAGGGTGAGACCTACAACCCTGAGATTAACCCAAATTACTGGAGTAGAATGCATTAGTCCATCCAGCCTTCAGATCCGTCCATGACATTGGTTACCTCTCAACGTTACCCCTCAACTTTTTGAGTTTCCACGCAGGGCAGCACTGAGTGTTTATGGCAAGAGAACGCATGGAAATCAATAGAGGTGACATGTTTGGTGAATGATAAGGAAAGGGGAGACATCCTGCTTGTTTCGAGGGTGCCGATAAATCCAAGGAGGGGCACACCATCAACATGAGGGTGAGTTGAGAGGGAATTTTAAGTTTGTACAAGTTATCAAAAATATGCCAAACATTCATACATTAAAATAAACCCTCTAAACATATTAACACAATATTGCTGTACAATAGCTACTCACACTTTTAATATTAAACAAATTAGAAAAACGCTTTAAAAGGAATAGTATTAGCACTGCCAGGTCAGTCACACTAACAAAGATGGTCAAATGCCGAACATTCATTTCTCACTTAAAACAAGTAACTCCCACTGGACACCTTAAATATGCATTCACAGGCCAACAGTCTGAGAGTGCATCCTATACTCATCACATGCTTACATCTACGTCAGCACAGTCTGTACCGGACAGGAGCAACTTTTACTGTACATAGAGTCAATTGAAGATCACATAACACAACCGAAACAGATTGAGCGGCCCTCACACACAAGGCCTTGTCCTGCACTTTAAATCATAACTCAAGTGCCATTGGGCCAGTCCAGCCGGAACAGGGGATTTAGCCACATTTCTGGGCAAATACAGAACAGGTGACCCTGACTGGCATTTTTACGAGAGAGCAACATCTACATGTTTCTCTTCATCCTGCCCATGCATACCCGAATCACTCATTTCAACCTCTAATAGCCCAAATCTTAGGAAATATGTGGAGGTGAAGCATTGCTAGAGATTTTTCTGCACTCAAAATAAGGAGAGAGAAAGAATCATGAATTAAGTGAAAAAAATGACAGAAGAAGACAAGATGGTGTCCCCCTCTTGGGTTGTTTTCCTTAAATACATCACATTTGTAGCAGAGGTAACAATGTGGGCTCCAACCCTAACAAATAGGAAAGCTCTTGAGTTGGAAAGATGTGGGGAGCAATAATTGGTTTAGGAAGGGGGAAGGAGAAAAGGGTCTCTCTTCTAATGTAGACACAGAGGGATCTTTAAGGAAAAGATCCCAAGAGGAGACTCCATTTTGTATTATATTTTCGTTTTTTCCACTTCATGGGTACTCTAGTTGGTGCAGAGTTGGGAGGCTATAAGGATCCAAATGACGATAAGTAATACTGACTGTAACTGTGTCTTGCCAACCATCGAGTATGCTTGAAAAAGGGACACTGATAAGTTGAGGTTCCAGGCCTAAGCCTGACCTGGTTAAGCATGACTGTGCCATGAAGTGTCAGACCCTTTCTGGTTGAGCAGAGTGGTGGCCCTCAGCACAGAATGCCACATATGTCAGTGCATGGAAGTGCTCCTCAGTACAGAGTGCTGTGGTAGGTCTTGGCAGTTGCATAGTGTGGGGGTGTGGGGGAAGCGGGGGGAGCACAAGGGTGGTTGCCCTGAGTGCAAAATTCTTAGGGGGAGCAAAATTGCAAAAGAAAAAATAATTGTCCTACAATTTTTTTTTCATTTATACTTTTGCGCCAGGAATTGCTAGCGGTCCACGGTGTAGGGGGCACAATACTTGCCTTGTTCCGGGTGCTACTGTGCTGGGTCTCGGTGAACAGTGCTTCTCGGTAGAGATGGCAGGTCTGACTGACCACGGCAGTAGCCCTCAGTAAGAGGCCTTAGGTCAGGATGACTAGGGGAAGCTAGAGCTCTTTATGACAGGTCGATTGAGGGTGGCTGGTGGGTTTGGTAAGGGCAGCTTCTCGTCCTTCCTGAAGTGCTTGCCTATATGGGTAGTATGCTACGCTATGTAGGGTGTGTGGTTGGAATGATGTCTTTGTTTAGATCCTATGTGGGAAGTGTTTCCATGTTGTGCATGATGACCGGTTTGGTGCGTATTAGTGTTACGCAGTGCAGCGCTAAGCAGTGGTCGAAATGGGTGGGATCTGAGGGACACAACATGCCCATGCTTTTTTAAATTAAGAAATACAGGTCCCCTGATTTTTGTGAAAAAACAATCGTCCTTGGACTGTTAATTCTGACTGTTGAAATGCTTTAGCTGAAGTGTAAGGCAGGGAGTCTCCTGTGCTGTGAAACTGAGGGAGGGGCAGACAGATAAACAAGACTTCTTGCCAGGGTGCCTGCGTCCCTGAAAGAAATGTAAATATGCACAAATTGTTAATCTGCAAATGTAAAGGCCGTTTGGAAGCTGGTAGGAGAAGGGTGTGCTTTTAACGGACCGCTAGAAAAAAATGTGCACCACGTATGGCCTGGGTATTACTAAATTTATATTTTTGAAAGGACTTTTTTATCTTAAATGTGTTTGCACATTTTTTAGCAGCCTATCTTATACTGACACTAATGCAAGTTTAAAATAATGACTTGCATATCTACAGTGCTTTCTGCCACAGATAAGACTGAGACCTCGTAGCTCTAAACATACACAATATTGTCCACTGCACCAACCAGGATTCAATTTTGTGGCCCACTGGTTACACACACAGTTCTCAGCAGTGCATAAATTGTGGTTTCATAATGTACAATAGTACATTTCCTGCTGATTAACTTAACTTGCATTTCTTTTTCATTTAAACTGTGCGTTATTTTATATGTAGTTACATGAAGGTGAAAGACCAAAAAAAGTTACAGAATATTTTGCTTTTTTAGCCATGTCTTTGACCCCACCCCAAGCTCCTTCACCCCGCCCCCCATTGCGCACAGCATAACAGTCCCCATACATTTTTAGGTCTGCCTGGCGTTAGCAGCACGCATGCGCTGCTCTTGCCATGCGATGGCCTTTTGAAATCGATACGATTCCAGAAGGGACTTGAAGCCCTGCCCCTCTTTCCCATTGGCTCGCGTCATCGTTTATGTTAAACGATGGCGCGTTATTGGAAATTTGGCTTTTTGGTAACCGCCCTGTACAATTTTTGTACGTCCCATCTGAACAGGCCGACGCCATATTTGTTCCCGTGACGCTCTATGTGACACTTCAGCTCCGTGCCAATTATGCTTGTCTCTATTGCCTCCCCTCACGTTCTTCATGTTCCTTGGCCCGACGCCATCTTTGTTTCCCGTGACGTAGAAGGCATATCAAAGGCGTTTGTTTGTTTTGTAAGCCTCGTATGTTGCCATTGTACTCGTCCAGATCTGGCCCGCTGTGTCGCGAAGGCTCAGATGTGTGTGCCCTGAGCCCCTAGAACCCGCACACCCTGCCAGCTCATGCAAGCTTCCACACGCGAACAACCGAAGGGACCAGGAGAGAGCCGCTCTGTATTTCGGTATCACACAACCCGCAGGACCCAGACCCAAGGCTTGAATCGACTGGCTGAAAGGTATCTTTCGTTATAAGTATTTTTTCCTTTTTATTTAATAAATATACTTTGGTCCTGCTCTGCTCTGGTTACGTTTGCTTATTTGGGACGCTCTGAGTCTGTAAGCCAGGACCTGGACCCAAGGCTTGAATTGACCAGCTGAAATATATCTTTCATTATAAGTCTTTTTTTCTTTTTTATTCACTAAATATACTTCGGTCCTGCTCTGCTCTGGCTACGTTTGCTTATTTGGGATGCTCTGAGTCTGTAAGCCGTTTCACTAAAAGTTTGCATACCTCACACTTAAATCAAGCATCAGTCACTGCCTTGTATCAACATAACATGTTTCCAGTCTAGTACGTTTTCATAGTCCCGCCGAATCTATACGTTTATCTGCATTTGTTTGTATTTATGTGCTTAAAGTATACACGTATAGCAGCGCTCTTACAAGCATTTAACCAATTTGTTCGGCCAAGCAAATGTAAAAGTATACTGTCCTCTTACATTGAGACGCCAAAAACATTAATCTAAGACAGGAAGTGGTCATAGTATTGGGGATATGCACAAAAGAACTGGGCGTACGTCCAATTCCATTGTACCTTTTATATGAGCAACTTAAATGTCTGGGTTAAAACCAGAATAGGTATGTAGGTACCCCATTGGTTTCTAATTTGTTATTAAGAAAAAACGCCACAAAAGAACAAGGCACATGCTTTAATTAGTGTTTACAAATTTTACTGTATGCGCTTACCTCATTACTCCTAGTCCAAGTCTGCCTGTTCCATCTCCGAGCCCTTTCCACCCTCCCTGGTTTTGTTTATAGAGAGTGTTTTCTTGGCTGTGGAGCAGGTGAACTGCTCATATGTAAAAACTGCAATAGGTCTCACATTTGCCCAAGTTTCAGCTATTCACATTACAAATAATAATGCCTTTTACTTTTGTTTTAATTTTCAAACCATAAATAAAATGCATCATAGTATTCTACTCCTCACTATACTTCCTTCACCCTCATGCTATTCTTCTAATCATTCTCCTTCCCAAATCTTAAACACTGCTCCTCTCCTACTAAATTATGCTTTAAACTACAACCCAGCTAACAAATACAATTCTAAGAACACAAAATCACCACATATCACAAACATACACTAATGAACACAAAGCTAAAAAACAATACCATTCGCTAAACAAATTGCTTAAACTTAAACAAAGGCGAGACCTATTGCATTTCCAATGCTTGTTTAATGTACTTCGACTGCTGGCGCTAAGCAGTGTTATAAATGAAGAAGTGTGAGAAACAGGTACTCAGTTTGTGGTTTTCAGTAAGCTGACGAGTCTCATAGAACAATTCAATATCTTGCACCAGTCCCAGTCTCAAAATTCCCTACATTTCCTTGGTCCTATTAGCTCTTTTCAGACAGAGAGAAGGAGATCTGAGTTAGACGTGTGCCAAAAGATTCAGATGGGGAATCTTGCCACTGCTTCGTGTTGCAAGCAATCAGCTCATATCTTGTTTGATGTTTCCTGTGTCTAACTTCTCTGTTCATGCATTGGTCTATGTTTGCTTGCTGTAATAACTCTTCCTCTGTGTTTGGCAGCTCTAACACTCCTCATATGTTGCTTTGTGTTCAGGGGTATAGCTA
This sequence comes from Triturus cristatus, assembly GCF_964204655.1. Taxonomy (NCBI): domain Eukaryota; kingdom Metazoa; phylum Chordata; class Amphibia; order Caudata; family Salamandridae; genus Triturus; species Triturus cristatus. The sequence continues at coordinate 255,983,259 of NC_140584.1, forward strand.
TCAGTAATGCAGCTGGTGCAGTGGCACCGGGCCCAGAGATGGGAGGGGGAGGCAGCTAGGGGCTCAGCTTGGTCAGTAAGACTGGAGGGGAGTGAGCTTCAGATTTCCCAACAGTCACGCTGGCACATAATGTTAAAATACATTATACTACAAGCAGGGCACTGAGAGGGCTTAAGGAGCAGTGGAAAGGGAGATGAATGCCGATTGGTAGAAGTACTAAGGGAGAGAAAGCACATTATTTTGTGAAATATCCAACATTTTTGAAGTCTTTCCAAACAGAGAGAGGGCGAGAGTGTGTGCATCTTTAGTCTGTGTGTAAAAATTAATGTTGAAACACGACAGACACCTCAATACCTGACTGAAAGCACCTGTACCCAACAATTTATCCCAAAATAAATTTATCATGGGGTCTAATACCCCAACCCCCCACTCCCCTTGAAGCTACACCCCTGGGGGCAGCCTTTCCTCTATTTATTTTAGAAGCCTCTACATAGAATGTTTTGAACAAAGAAGGTGGATGAGCGCCAGCGAGGGGGTCAATGGAGACCAGAGAGGAAAGAGATGAAAGAGTGGGTGAAGGATAGGAGAGGAAGAGAGGAAATGAGATAGAATGAGATAATGACTAAAAAGGGAAAGGACATAAGGAAGAGCGAAAGGGACAATGGAATGTACAAGGCCCAGAAATAAGTATGTCTGAGTGAGAAGGGAGGAAGGAGAAAAGGAACAGTGAATGAGCGAAGAGGGGAAGAGATTTATAGAGGAAGAAAGGAAGAGGAGAGAGTAAAATGGAAGTAGGTGGTCAGAGGAGAGGCAGTCGTGCAGTAAGTAGAGTTGCTCTGGGTACAGGTCTACCTACGGCCCGGTGCACCCCAAATATAGCGAAGTTATGTTGTTTACTACAAAACCGAGGACTGGGGCTATTTTCCTTGCTTGCATTAGGACCCATGGCACCCTTGCGACGTCACTGAGTAACACATTTCATAATTGAAACCTCACACACAATCCTAGCATTCCAAATGACTCTGGCTAGCCATCCAATCATCAAGCATCCATTCAGAATAGCAGAGCAGCAGAAATCTGTCTATACAAACACTAAAAGAATAAAATCTGTCAGAAGTTTTTACTTTGTAAAAGAATGAGTGCCTACACCAAACTCTGCTCAGAAACCTCTGGCTAGTGCAATTACATAGCATATAATGGAATTTATATTTAGGACGATGGGATATCCGTCACCGTTGTGATGGAGTAACCCATCCGCTGAGATTTAAATCATGCCCTAAATCTGGTAATCGTAAACCACTTCAGGGATCTATAATACACATCCAGGGATTCCTGCCCCATTATCTCACTTCCCTCTCTTGGTTTTGGGAAGTATCTGATGCACAAAAACTAAGTGCTGGTCCTAAAAATAAGTACAGGTGGCTTCCACCGGTGACCACCGGCTCAAATCAAGCACTGGCTATCAGGCACATGGCCGATTCAACCACTATAGATCAACCATTCAATTGAAAATGCAGCAGGACATTCACCTTGAAAATGAAAATAATTGAATCATTTTTAATGTAACATGACAAGTGTAGAAACCCACTGCACAATAGGCCTTTCTCAGGAACCTCCATCATGCTGAAAACATACTAATATTGTATAAAAATATTCATAGCTGGTGCGTCTGTTCAACAGAAATCCTTTCCTTCACCAGGATTTTGAGCCCTCCTCCTTTATGTGATTTTTATGGCCCCCAAAGTTAGTCCATGTCTTTTCATGAACCCTCCTCCTGTTTCCACCTTTGGTATGCCAGGTATCGTTGTAACTGTGATTCAGAGAGTAAAATTAACACTGAGAAATGCAAGTGTATCTGGACTAGAATGAATGAACCTGACTATGTAACCTGAATTGTATCAAGGTGTTGAGGGCCTGGTTTGAGCTACATCAATTTGCCATCACTGGTCCACCGCCTCTACCCAGGGAATAAAACAGTTTTAATTAAGCATGGCTCTGGAACCCATGATCAGATTTAGGCTCTCGGCCTTATGGTACGTGTGCAAAAAGAAGATTAAAATACAACAAACTGACACATAAAAAAAATGTCAGACAGTCCGGTTTAAATTTAAAAAAAAATGGAAATAGAAAGAGACTAGAAATCTGCACTTTAGGATACATTGATGAGCGAGAAGGTCAATGTTAAGTTCGATGTCCATGAAACTCATCAGAGATTTTCTTTATTTTCCATGGAGGGTATGTGATGCCTTGCCAAGTTCATAAGAGGAACAGTTTTTTTATAGAATACCCTGTTGCCATACTAGAAGCTTTAATAATTATTTTAATTTTAGTTCTGATTTTTGCCAAGCTCCCATCAGAATGTTTTTTTTTTATCACCCTTGAGTCATGACGGACTTCAGTGAGAGAAAGGCATAGGCAGCAGCGGCAGTTTCCTTTACCAAGATGGCTGCCGTGAAGTGGAACAAAATGCCCCCTCCTCCATACTACTGTTAGATAAGGCCCGTTAATGCTTACGCAGTGCCTTGTATAAGTTAGCATTCGCCGCACCATTTTCTGTTTAAGACGCCATTTTGTAAGATGAACAAAACTAATCCTTGCTATTTCTGAGAAATGCCCACTGCTAAGTTTTGCTTCTGTAATGAAGAATTGTGAATGCCAGCGCATCGCTTTCCCACTAGATAGAGGCCCTCTCCCACCTGTCTGGTAGTGTTATCGCAAATCAGGGTGCAACGGCCTTGGACTGTGTTGAGTTGCGAGAGCAGAAGCTGTTTTTTTTATTTAACTATCCAGCTGCATGTGCCTGGGAAATTCCACTGTGGGTGTGTTTTAACGAATCATGAAATGTACATAATGTATCTCTATGCTTGTCACCTTTAGTTCCCTCTGTACCACTCCCAGAGACTGTGCAGACGGGGCTCTGCTCTGAGTGTATACGAATAAACAGTTATTGGTCTATATTCTCCACTGTCTCTCCGACTCTTCATTTGGTATGGAAGGATGAGAGGTGGTCTACAGTTACCCGGGTGGCCCCAAGCGGGTCATTTCCTTCAGTTGGCGCCTGAACAGGGACTCCTTTGGGTTATTGACCCATCCCTTTTCCGTCAACAGAGGGGAGGACGAGGACACCATCAGGTCGGACTGACGGTTCAGGGATCCCTGCACGAAGAGTTTCCATTACTCGCAGCTGCTGCCTCTGTCCCACCGAAGGGTGCCTCACCCAGCGGTCATCCCGACTGGGGTCCTGAATGGCGAACGCTGATCTGACTGTTTGGTCCGATGAGTCGGCAGTGGAGAACTGGTTTCTTTGTACTTTGGATATCATGTGAGTCTGTTTTGGTTCTATGCGGATGTGGTACCACTGTGATTTGGTTTTGTTTTGGAATTTGGATTGTTTTGGTAAAAAGTGTTTGCAAATACTTTGCCAGGTAATGTAACAATTTTTTCAATTTTTTTTTTTTTTTTGTGCTGCCTGGTTTTAGCCAGTTTCGGAGTTTGTTCTGTGATTGCTGTTCTACTGATGCACGGTTGGCTGAATTCCAACCTGCACCTCCTGAGGGCAGTCCTAATTATGATATGCATGTGAAACATGGCCTTGGCCCTGTTATGTTTAGTACACTATGGCACACATATACGAGGGACAATGTCGAGTTGCAGTGGCCTTTGACGGGCTCTTTCGATGAATAAAAGATAGGATTTTTACAGGATCAGTTGTTTAAAAGACGTAGTAGACAATCTATGTTTGATTCTCTTCGTACTTGGCAGTAAGAGGCCAGACAGAGGCGATTGAAAACGGAGAAAGATGCTAGAAAAGGAAAGATGCAATCTCTTACACAAAAAGCTGTATTCGGATTACGGATAGGATGTCTTGGGCAAATCATATTGACAAAATGGTCCTCAACCATAGGAGAGTAGGAGGAGCTCTCATGAGGGAGTTCAGGGCCTCACCTAGGGGATCACTTACCCCAGTAATTGATATCTACAAGGCCAAAGTAGTGTCATCAGCCTTGTATGGGGCAGAACTGTGGGGCCACTGCCGATTGGACGCCCTAGTGACAGCGGAGAGCAAGCTATTGAAATCCATTATCTCCATTCCATTGAGCACACCATCTGTACCAGTGTGGTTGGACACGGGCTGTAAAAACATCAAAGATCAGGCCCAGCTTCGCCCGCTCCTGCTATGGACACGAATCTGGAGGGGTGAAGAACTAAAATCCTATGCTGATGCTCTGGGGGAAATAATGAGTCTGGGGGGTTGGGCTAAGATAAGATGGTTAAGAGAAACTAAAAAGCTTCTGGAGAAGATCGGACTAGGAGACTATTGGTCATCACGTTCAGCCCCTCCAAAAGAAGTTGTCAAGGCGCTTTACTGGAAATGGACTGCGGAGCGTCTAATTACAAACTCTAACCACTGCAAGTCCACTGTCGCCTTTTTACAAATCAAAGACATTGTGGCTTTTGAACCCTACCTGGACCTGATCACCCTTCCCTTTGACCGAGCCCTTTATTTTAAATTTAGAGTTGGATCCCTCCCCCTAGGTGCTGTGGTATCGAATTGGACATCAGCGGCCCGTACTTCTCCCAACTGTGCATGTTGCCCGAGTAGGGTTGAGTCCATTGCGCATGTCCTATTTGAATGTCCGGATTATGCAAGGCCTAGGAGTTTTTGGTTGAAACCTCTTTGTCGAAATATGGGCACACGTAGCCACCGAGTAGCCTTGCGTACCCTTACCACGGACACTTCCCCCCCTATAGTGTGTGGAACAGCAACATTTTTAAAGCAGTTTTGGCTTATTCGTTGTAAGAGATTGTCAGTAGCTGTTTAATTTCTTTTTAGCTAATTTAGTAACGGGCATTTCATGTCCTTTTATCTTTTTAATGAACTTTATACTGGCTTCTTGTAGCAATGCTTCTTTTTGTACATTGTAATGATTGTATTTTATTATGCTTATAAGATATCTTGCATATCGAATAAAAGCTGATGTATATATGTACAAAAAGCTGTAGCTTATGATAAAGAAAAACAGGAGACAGGAATAGAGTGTGAAGACAGGAGATTTCATTTGCATATTCATAAATCTTATGTGGCTAAGGAGGATGGAGATACTTTATGGACGCCTTGTTAGATTCTCGACCCCGCCTCCGTATGTTCCAGAATTGTCTATCCCATTATTCCTCATCAGCAACCTCAGACACTAGGTACATCTGCCCCTACAGCTGTTACACCTACTGTTCCAGTTAGTGTGCCCCCTGCTTCTTCTCTTCCATTACTAAATTTAACTGTTACAATACCTAACACTCCTGCCCCAGTGATTCATCCCCATCGCCCTTAATCACTGACACACCCATGCGCAGCTTGGGAGATAAAGATCTTACTGCACTAAGGGAAGGGTCAGGTTCGTTAATGTGGTCCGGGTGGGGATAGGGAGAAGAGTGAAGTAGCTGACCAGGCAATAAAGTGGGCTCGCAACCCAATTTATGGTCTCACGGATATCTGGCACGTAATGCAAGACTATGACCCCTTTGTGCAACAACATGCCCTCAAACATTTGTCCTCCACTTTGATTGACTTTTACCGCCTACACATTGAAACAGAAGCACCCACAATATTGTTTGATATCAATGAAGGTGCCTCTATACAAAAGTGTTTCTATACAAAGATGTTGGCTCCAAACTATGTATTTACATAGTTTGGAGCCAACATCTTTGTATAGAAACATCTTCACACTGTTGGCTCATAGGGATAGATTGCATGATAGGAGCCCCACTAAAGTAACTCAATTCCCAATGCCAGAGGTTCACCGAATTTACCATCTGGAAATTCCCGTCATAACAGATCAGCATGGAACAGTTACCACACAGGCTGTGCGTGCTCGCTTCCAGGAACAATGGGTTTATAGTCCATGGAAGAGAAGTGAGGTTTTGGCTCTTAAGGCTATGTTACCCGACCCTAGGAAAAATCCTACTGCTTACTATAAAGAATTGACGGAGGTTGCTTCCACTACTGTAATGACCCTTGCTGATATAGAGATGTTTTTTGGTTTACTAGTTCCAGTTGATATTTGGGAGCAAGTATATACCCAAGATCACGTCGCCGAGTTAAGTGGAATGTGGGATGCGATTAAGGGTTGGAACTGAGATAGGAAGCCAGGAGATAAACCATGCGCCGAGTTACTTGCCTTGCCTGGCCATATAATAGCATACATGCATACTCTTATTCTGCCTAAGAAAGATAGTTGGGATAGATTGAGTGCTTGTGGGCAGAAGAAAGATGAGAGTGTATCTGATTTCTTCACTAGATTCGAAGAGACGTTTCTGGATTATAGTGGGCTGGATATGTCTACAGAGGGAGGAGTCCGTTTATTTGTTGATATGTTTGTCATTAATCTCCTCCCTGAAATAATGTCTGGACTTCAGGCGTCTGAGAGTACATGGTCTGCATCTTCTACTTCTGTAATTTTCAATATGGCCCAATATTATGAGCATAAGGATAATGAAGAGAAAGATAAAAAGCTTAAAAAGCATAAATATTTAAAGACTAAGGTATTATTGCTGCAAGCATATCGAGGTAACACTAGGGGACGGGGATCCCAACAACAGCTTCCTCGTACTAGGCGGCCTCCAGTCACACCTTTGGGGCAGAATCAGTGTGCGCATTGTAAGGACGAAGGTCACTGGCATAGCCAGTGCCCCGTACTTTTGCAAAAAGTTTCATTTACTCGAGGTCAAGGTTCTGGAAACAGGGGCCACGGAACCAATAGGCAGCAACGTACTTCTGCCCCTGAAGACCGTTCAGACAATTATTTTGATGATGCTACAGACAGGCAATACTACAATGATGAGTATGAAATTGATGATGTGACGGGGATGTCTTACAGCTAGGACAGCCAGGGACAGGGTACGAGACCAGTTCAGATACCTGTAGACCAACGTGGTCCTTACGTTAAGATCGATATGCAAGGCTCCCCAAAGGAGCTCCTGGTTGATACAGGTGCCACGAAAAGTTCTATTGCCCGACACCTGGTCCCTGGGGCACCCCTGTCTGGCCAGAATAATGTGTCAGTGGGTTTTTCAGGAGTACTGGTTGTAAGCCCCATTTCACGCCCCCCCTGCTCTTATTATTGGTCCTTTTACTGTGGATTCTCCATTTCTTTTAACATCTAGTTGTGGTGAGAATTTGATGGGTTTGGATTTACTAAAGAAATTGCATGCTATTATTTACTGTTCCCCAGATGGTGTTTATATTACAATGGGTCTGGATGTAGGGACTAGACAGTGTCTATCTAAAGATGCCCCCCTTCCACCTGAATTTGATCAAGTACCCCCTACACTATGGGCCACAGGTGACACTGATGTCTGTCTGTTGCATATACCCCCAGTTTCTATACAGGTTAAGGACAATGCCGTATTGCCCCGTATCCCACAGTATAAAATACCACAGGCAGGAGGACGAGCCCTTCTTCAAATAGTTCAGGATTTAATAGGTAAGGGAGTTGTTGAGGAGACTACAGGCAATGTATGTAATAGTCCCATTCTTCCTGTCCTATAAAGGACACTTTCTGACTCCTCTGCTAAAGACGATGAGGTATATCGTTTTGTGATTGATTTGCGAGAAGTCAATAAAAGAGTAGTCCCGCATTTCCCAATGGTTCCTGACATCACTATGCTTTTGACAATGGTTCCATTCCTATACACCCAGATAGCAGGTATTTGTTCGGATTTACACTCGCTGATAAATGCTTTCACTTCTGTCATGCTTCTCAAGGCTATACTGAAAGTCCAAGTATTTATAGTCAACCATTGAATGGTCAGTTGAATTCTCTCTCGCTTCCTCTGGGTAATGTGTTGGTCCAATATGTTGATGATTTGTTAATTGCTTCTGATACGGAACATGTTTGTAAGTATAGTACAGTGCAATTATTGTTACATTTGGCACATCATGAACACAAAGTATCCCTTTTGAAGTTTCTGTATTGTCGACACGAGGTCACCTATTTAGGTCACCGACTGTCAAAGGAGGGTAGAAGGTTAATGCCAGAACATATTAGTACCATTGTTAAAATGCTCCTTCTGAAAACTCAAAAAGATGTGCACACTTTCATAGGCATTACTTCTTACTGTCGCCAGCGGATCCCGAACTACTCTTTATTAATCAAACCTTATCTTGCATTAACAATAAAAGAAGTGCATGAGCCCTTGCCCTGGGCGCCTGTTTGTTAGCATTCTTTTGAGCAACTAAAAACTGCGCTTTGCTCTGCTCCAGTGCTAGGTACACCTGACTATAAGAAACCATTTGTGCTTTATGTCCACGAGATGGCTTGTTGTGCCCTCTCTGTCTTGACTCAAAGATTTGGTAATAGACAGAGACTGTGCGCTTTTTGTCTGCTGTGCTTGCCCCAGTCGCAAGAGCCCTCCCCAGCTGTCTGTGAGCGGTCGCGGCTCTTGCCACTTTGATCAGACAATCAGCTGGACTCGTACTTGATACTGACCTCACAGTTATGGTACCTCATGGCTGTGGATACACATTTGAATAAAAAAAGGACACAGCACCTCACTATTGCACGTCTTACTGGTTATGAACTGACATTGTTTGGTAAGTATATAACGATTAAAAGATGTGCCACTTTGAATCCAGCCATGTTACTACCCCTCCCCTCTGAAAGCGATGCAGTTGATAAGCATGACTGTATTTTCCGCCCACAGGAAGAGACAAACGGATGAGTAGACCTGGCTGATGTTCCTTTATCTGACCCCCAAGGAGAATTATATGTCGATGGCTCTTGTTTTAAATTACCAGATGGCACAACTACTGCAGCTTATGCTATTACTACTTTGCACATCCGACTGCTTCAGTTTACAAAAATAAGGGGAGTGTTTTGATTTGGTTATCCTAGACCGTGTTTGTACCATAAAAAGCCACAGGGCCAGTTTGTGATAAAATTACATATTGCAATAATTTCTATATGGAAGCACAGAATGTAACATTCGTGGGTTGGCATTATAAACAGTTGACAGTACCCCGGGATGCTGGTTATTATCCTGTTTGTTGCCCCATAGTGAATAGCACAGACACTTCATTGTATATTAATTGTTCCGGGAAAATACTGCACAGACATACAGTTCCCTAGGGGAATAAAGATGATTCGAGCACTTTGGGAATGAATTCCAGATACTCTGCAGTGAATTATGAGGGGCTGATATATGCGCACCCAGGGTTTTTCTTTTTGTCTAATGGGTCTTATTCCATTGTCCATAATGGTGCCAATGATGTAGCTCTTGGAATGGTGATATCTTTGGGTGTTCCATGTAAATATGCTAGACCCAAAACGAGATGGGTGAAAAGGACCTTGACGAAAGAATTCTGTGAAGGGGTGACTGATTTAGAAATAAATAGCTATAGTAATGGAATTACACTTGGATACACCCTTTCCTCCATATTTACATTGGGTGGTACTGCCATGGCTAGGGGTGAGAAAGCCAGGGAATATTTTGGATGAGATGAAATTCTATCCAATACTACAGTAGCAGCTTTACTCGATATCACTACCCAGTTAGAAAGTATGCAGGTGTATTCAGAACAGACAAGATATGCAGTAGACTTCATCTTAGCAAAGAGTGGTGGGGTATACGCAGTGGTCGGTGACCAGTGTGTGATCAGTAGAAGAAATTTGGAAAAGAATATAACTCAACATATTATGGAGATCACTAATAATGTACAAGGTATTAAAAGTGGGATTTGGAATTGGTCCCTTTTTGGCAGTTGGGGTTGAATACTGCAAAACTGATTTACCTTATCATGATATTAGTGCTTTGTTGTGTCCTCATACAATGTCTCCCTTCTTGTTGTTCTTATTGTACCACTGTTTTCATGCCCAAAAAGAAGATATCAGCCCATGTTACCAGTGCCGCTATGATGAGGCAGGCTGACATTGATGATCTGATGAATATTGATAAGGGGATATTTGAGGATTCTTCCCTGCTTGCTGTACTCTTTTCTAATGTTGATAGTAAGGAAAGCCCATAATTTCATCCTAAAATGTTTCTGATCCTCTATCAATTGTTGACATATTGATTCTGTTATGACGATGCAGTCTGCTCTGTTTTAATATTTTACATATTAGAAAATGTTTTTAGCTCATGCTAAAAGGAGGGTCTGTTAGATTAGGCCCGTTAATGCTTATGCAGTGTCTTGTATAAGTTAGCATTCGCCGCGCCATTTTCTGTTTAAGACGCCATTTTAAAAAAAAATTATAAAATTATATTGGACATAAAATGAACAATTTAATGATAATTCATACAGGGTAAAATTGTGGTAGAGAAAGAAAAAGAAGGAGAATAGTGTCAATAATCAGACTTAAACATTAGCAGGTTTGTATATAGACTCTCCAAAATTACACAAATAATTAAATTAAAAGACTGGCCGAGATTAGATTAAATTACATAACATAGCAGGGATTTCACATGTATAAAACTATTTCATCTTTCAGTTAATCATTGTCGACATAAAAAAAGTCCTATCTAAAAAGTTTCTAGATCCTATTAAATTTTTGGATTGATGAGAGACCCCTTGCTTTAGCTAGAGCCAGCTCCAATTCATACATTTGATAGATAAGAGCTCGCCACTCAGAGACCTCAGGAGCACTCCTTAAGATCCATGCCCTCACAATACAGATTCGGGCAGAGGCCATCATGATTATAATACACTTTTGAGAGCCCCCCACAAATTCATGCTTGATACCCATCATTTTCTCCTTATCAGATAAATTAAAAGGTGCATCCAAAATAATGACATGTAATTCGCCACCCCTTCCCAAAAGTTTTGCAAACAGGGACAGAGTGCAAACATATTCAGGACGTCAGCCACAAAGAGATTGCACTTGGGGCATTTTGTCCTATCAGTGCTACCTGTTGAGACAGTTTTTCTCCATTTAACAATGACACCTGGGGTGTAATATAAAAGACAAAGCATGCGCCACTGTTGTAACTTTAGGTTGACAGAGTGTACCGAGCGATCTAGAAAGTCTAAGGCCCACTGAATTTCTTCAACCGATACTTCAGATGATAGCCGCATGCTCCATTTTGTTGCTAATAATGAAGTGTCTTCCACGGCAAATTGTAACAATGCTTGATACATCATGCTCACAGTGGGTTCAATACCAGGCTTAAAATATAATGAAGAAAAAGCGGACCTATCGATATCCTGTGCTTGCTTAACCCTCAAGACGCCATTTTGAGAAATTCCCTCTGCTGAGTTTCGTTTCTGTAATGAAGAACTGCGAATGCCAGCGCATAGCTTTCCCACTAGATAGAGGCCCTCTCCCACCTGTCTGGTAGTGTTATTGCTGCTCAGGGTGCAACCGCCGTGGACTGTGTTGAGTTGCAAGAGCAGAAACAGTTTTCAGTTTTTTATTTTACTGTTCAGCTGCATGTGCCTGAAAAATTCCACGGTGGGCGTGTTTTAATGAATCATGAAATGTACATAATATATCTCTATGCTTGTAGACCTTTAGTTCCCTCTGTACCTCTCCCAGAGACTGTGCAGACGGGGCTCCGCCCTGAGTGTATACAAATAAATAGTTATTGTCTACATTCACTACTGTCTCTCCGACTCTTCATTTGGTATGGAAGGCTGAGAGGTTGTCTACCACGACCCGGGTGGCCCCAATCAGGTCATTTCCTTCACTACTGAACTTCTAGGCCACACTTTCACTGGATGTGTAACCAGCTTTCTACAGTACATCAACACCATTCTTTTCTGCTTTACTCACCTCACCCCATTTGTGCAGCTTAGGCAGTGCCAGTGTGGCTCCACTTCTCTATCTTAACAGCCTCTGCTGGAAGGGGAGGGGTCTGGCTAGAGTTCTTTCTGGTTGTTATCTGCTATGTGGTGCTACACTGAATCAGTGTTAAATTGCTGCTGCTTGTCATATGCCAACATATTCCTACTGGAGCTGTCCATACCTTATGCTTAACTATGGGAATTCAGAAAGTCTGAGCAACCAGGGTCTCTGTGATTTTATTTAGTGCCCGTGGATATAGTTTCTTTCTCTCCTGATCAGAGAGCTTGCTGGTCTGGCCCTGGCTGCAGCCTTTCTTTTCCCACCAAGAGCTGCATTGTGCAAGGGTACCCTGACAGGGGTGCCACTATACCTGAACTTCGAGGGGGGCTAGTATTTCAAACAGTGGTGGTGGGTTCTACCATTTCACACAGTGGGGTCCAAGTCATTATTGAAGCCAGTACTGGAATACACATTGGGAAAGCCAATAGGTCTGGTTTTATTGTGTTAATGCATGCAAACAGCATATGTTCTTGCTTGTTCTGTCATGCTTCAGCACATTAAAGCCAGATCTACTGGTGTTTCCAATGCATTCCCCTTCTGAGCACTGCTGGAGGTCAGAGAGTGTCCACCAGACATGTGAGTATCGGATGCCTGCAAAACAGTTGGTACGAAGCCAGTCTTGTGCATGTCTGAGACACAGAAAAGAAAGCACTAAAGGGCTACTGGAAATATGTATTTTCTTACTAAAAGTAGTACAAGCCGCAAAATTAACAAATGCTCCAGAAGTAGAAGAAGAACTAGAAATGTGCGGGGGAATCTCACAATGAGCTCAAGAAAGTGCTCACACAGATATTGAGAAGTAGACTTATAAACCCTTATTAAGGTGTGAAGAACAAACAGAGATTAGAAAATCATAGGGAGCTTTTATCTGGCTGTCACATAATGCGGAGCTCACCAACAACTCAAAAGGTGTATTCACAGAAAATTATAAGCCCGATACCTATTCACAGTGTAAAAGCATGTTTCTTCATCTGAACAGATGCCTTGTGCTCTCTCACAAGAGAATTTGGAAGGAATAGGGCCTTTACCACTGTGGGCACCTTGATTTGTGGTGTCACCAAGCCTTACACTAACGATTATTGCACATGCACTAACTGAGGGAAAATAAGAAAACCCCCTTATTGTAACCTTGAATTTGACTTGCTCTCTCAGACATTATGCTTTACTCTTCTATCACACACATTAGGGTTTGTCTGCTCCAACCAAGCCCTGGGAGGTGAATATAAATTAGCAAATTCCGTCAATATGTCAGAGGTTTACGTCTGATATTACATGTGAAACACAATTTCAAATCTGACTTGTCACTAGACCACCATGTATAGTTCTAAAACATAGATGCCAAGTGATTCTGTCACATGTGCAATGCCTTCTCTCCCAACCATTGCTTAATTTATTAGAAGAAAACATGGTAAACAAAATGTTTCTTTGCAGATTGGTACCTGTAATATCCACAACCTGCATTGGCATCACCCACTGTCAGCAAAAGGAAAGGGTGAAATGTGCTGTACAGGATGCCTTAGCATCAGAGTTGTGTTGCTTGTTCACACGTCTCTCACTATGCCATCTCCTGTTTCATACTTATTCTCTGTTCTTCCGACACACTCTCTTCTCATTACTTTCTAATATCTCATCTTTCTCTCCCTCTTCTCTCTCACACACACTCGTTTTTCTTTCACTACTATCTACCTTGTCTCTCTTTCTCTCTTCAGGTTTTTCCTTTAAATTCTTTCTCACTCACTGTTACTTTCCCTCCCACCTTCTTCTCCTCACTCCCTTTCAGAAACAGGCCATGTGTAAGACTACCTTGGGTGAGAGGAGTGTGTCACTTCCACAGAATATTAGCTGGTCCTTGCTTCTCACTCCTCACATAACTCCAGCATTTATATTATAGCAATGAATGCTGATTGAACTTAACTCTGCCTGGGAACTTGCTCACCACGATCTATGTCTGATCATGGACTCAGCTTTGTCAGCATTGGAGCTCAGCTGCATACTTGGAAGAGCTCAGCTCTGTCTACAAAGGGCCACAGCGCTACGTATGCAGGAATTCAGCACTGCCTAAGTTAAAGAAATTACCTGTGTATGCATGGCCTCTGCTCTATCTACTTAGCACTTTGTATGCAAGGACTTAGCTGCATCTATGCTGGAGCTCTGTTCTATCTGCAAAGGAACTTAGCTCTACAAAATTATGGTATCTGTTTGTGGCAAAGTCCCACTGTCTCTGTGTGCGCAGGAACTTCCATCGGTGCAAGAACTCATTTATGTCTTCTAGGTCTTCATTCTATAATCAGAAGAACACCTAAAGTTCACCTTCCTCTCATTAATGAAAGAGGTACCACACCCTTTGATTGATACTATTGGGCTGCAATAGTTTGGATACATGGTGCTTTGCTCAACAGTTGGACCTCTGATCTCTATTTACCTCATCTTCTTATCCTCTCTTGACTGCACATTCTCTTCCTCCCAGTGTATACTTTGTATTTAAATGTCCTCTTGAGATTTTTATGTCATTTTCTTCAGCATTTGTATTGTGATAATTTAAAAAGAGTATGAGGTTCAGGTAGCGACAAGGAGACACTATTAAATATAAATTGAGACAAAGGTAAAATGCAAGGTGGCGAGACACTAGAGGTGGATAAACATGAAAAGGGAAGTTGGCAAGGAACAGGATTGGATGCAGTGGCATGTGGAGAAAGGGACTACAGGGACAGACGGCAGGATGGAAAGTGCTGAGGTCTAGGTGACAACCTATGAGCAATGCAAAAGAAGTTAAAATGCACTGTAACACATAGGAAGGATAGAGCTGACCTGAGCAGAAAAGCAAAGGCAATGAAAAACCATATCAAGATTGAACTCTTGTCTCCGCACTGAGCTGAACTTCAAAATCCACTCTTCACGCAGACATTGAAAAGAGGGGAGTCACCTAGACCATGTCTCATAGGCAAGTGCATTAAACTACGGAACTACACTTAATGATTTGGAGTAGAGGTAGGGTAGTTAAAGGCCAGGTGAGCACCAACAAAAAGTAGGTCAGCTCGAGAGAGAAGATCCAGGAAATGCACAGCCTGTATACATTTCCCATTTTACTTGAGCCTTTGAAATGTATGTTTCTTGGATTTGGAACAGGCACCCTTATCCCTTCGGCTCAAGGTTTTCCAACCACCAACTGCTACTCACAAAGATGGTAAGGATGATCAAGAGGTTGACCACACAAGGGCAGTGCCAGGTACAGCCCAAGAAAAAGCAGTGTCCTTTTGATCTCCCTATTCCGTCTTTTACATTTCGGGCCACCAAACACCAAGGGGGAGAGGCACACAAGTGCAGACTGTGAGGTGGACTCTGAGAGGTCAGAAACCGACAGCCCTTGGCTACAAGAAGATTGTAGCCCTGCTGTAGTGTGTATGTCCAGCACTACCCTAATTGATTGAAAGAGCAAGCATGTTATTCGCATATGTAGAGTGAACTATCACCCAGGTGGGCATCCTGGCGCTGAGCAGATGTTAGGGAACAGTGAGACTACTTGAAAAAACAGGTCTTCAGCTTCTTGTGGAATTCAAGAAGTGAGGAGGAGGCTCTTATGTGTAGTGGCAGGTCGCTCCACGGTTTAGGAGCAATGTAGGAGAAAGCTTGACTGCCGTATCTGGTTTTTCATATCTGTGGGATGTGTGCAAGTAGGAGTCCGGTGAGCTGAGGTATCTAGAAGGTTTGTGGAAGCAGATGCGATTGTTGAGGTATGCTGGACCGGTGTTATGTAGTGCCTTGAAGATGTGGGTAAGGTGTTTGAATTGCGCTGGTTTGTGTATTGGGAGCCAGTGGAGCTCTTTCAGGGGTGCTGGATTGTGAGTGTGGCACTGGAGGTTGAACTGCTGATTCTGGCTGCAGAGTTCTGAATGGGCTGCAGCCTTCTGGTGAATTTCTTTGCTGATCCTGGTATAGAGGGTATTTCTGTAGTACAGTTTGCTTGTGACTAGGGTGTGCAAGATAGTTTTCCTGGTGCTGATTGGGAGACATTTGAACATCTTCCTCAGCATCTTCAGGGTATGGAAGCATAAGGCGTTGATGGTGTTAACTTGGGCTGCTGTAAGGTTCCACAAGTCCGTGCACAAAAGCCTCCATGTTGAACTACACATTTAAATTTGACATCTTTTTAGATGGTGATTTTTTACATGCTTTGCATGTGCATGATAACATACTTAGAAAGTATTCTGCTTACAGCACATTTCTTCATAATCATTTTATCATGATATTTGTACAGTCTGTCCAAGGCTAAGGAACACTGAGCATGTTACCCCTACTTTAGTTGTCTAGTTGGAGACAGCTCTGAATCGAAAAGACAAGCAATCACATCAGCATTGTACCTCTGACACAGTACGATTGGAAAAGACTTTGATTATATAAACCACCCCTGAGCTACATTTGCAGAGGAGCACTTCTGCAGATTATCTTGGAATGCTTGCCTGTGACTGAGATGCAGCCCTGTTGACTCTAATCTCTGTCCTGTAAAGAATGGCAGCTTGTTCTACACCAGACTGGCTTCCTGATAGACCTCACACAGGTATGGGGAGTTGGGTTATCCCAAAGGATCTGGCAGAGGGTACCCCCACTATGCTCTCAATGGTGTAGGTAGAATTAGGTAGGAGTATAATTGTAATATATCCTCATGTAATCACTGAAATGTCATAATGGTTGAACTGTGTCATATGTTCACCATTCATGTAATGCTGAGAACAAGGCTTTTTTTCCTTTTGCTAATAATTGCAGCTCATGTTTTTTTACACAAGAATCCAATTTCTTCAATAACTGTTTGAAATGCCAATTTGTATACTTCTTGTCTCTCTCTTTTGGCATGCCTAAGTAATAACGAAAGGGTAGATCTGTTTCCAGGACTTCCTTGGGGAATTAGAGTGGTCATGTTCTGAGGCTGTAGACACCATGCAGTACCCTGTAAGGTTAGGGGTCCAGATGTGAGCTATCTAGCAACTGGGCCAGCATACTTTGATGATATAATTCCAATCCAGCAAGCACTTTATTCACCAACCTCTGGAAGGTGGTAGGGGCATTCTTCAATCCAGAGGGCATCACAGTAATCTGGAAGTGCCCATCTGATGTTTATGTTGTCTGGATACACATTCCTACTTGATTTGTAGGAACCGTATGACAGGTAGTCATGTTGAGTTTGCTGTTGACGATGATCCCAAGGTTCTTGGCACAGGTGGTGCACGTGGGTGTCGGTCCTGGCTTTGTTGGCCACTGGGTGGTGTCCCACGGTGGAGTGCTCTTCCCAAATATCACAATTTTGGTCTTGACGGTGTTCAGCTTTGGGCATTTGGTCTTCACCAAATGGGCGATTTCAGTCATGCAAGCATTGAACTTGATCTGGATACTGCAAGTCTTATCTGTAAGCGGGAGATTGAGTTGTGTTTTGTCAGCATAGGAGAGTAGGAGAGGACACTGATGTTGTGGGAGTGGGTGATACTGGCTAGAAGGATCATGCGTTGAGGAGGGTCATGCTCAGGGAGGATCCTTTTGGTACTCTGCAGATGAGGTTTTGAGTGTGGGTGTCCAAGGGGTATGATGCCAGGATGACTGCCTGGGTCCTTACAGTCAGCAAGATGCAGATCCATCAGACTGCATCTCTTTGGATTCGAATGTCGTATAGGAGTTGGATGACGATGGTGAAGGAGACCTTGTCAAACGCTGCAAAGAGGTACAGGAGAATTAGGGCCGCCATGTCGCCTCCATCCAGAGTCGTGCGGATATCATCTGTGGTGGCAATGAGAGCAGTTTCCATGCTGTTGTTGGGTCTGAAACCAGACTTAGTAGTGTTGAGGAGTTGGTGGTCATTGAGGTATTCGATGAGGCTTCTGTTTAAGATTTTCTCTAAAACCTTGGCTGTAATGGTAGCAGGGAGATTGGCCTGTAGTTGGCATACATTGAAGGATCTGCAGAGGGTATCTTTAGCATGAGGCAGATGAGCACAGTAAGGTGCTGCATTGCACAGCTGGATGAGTATACTATTATAGTAACTGCGGGACCTAACGTCATTATGAAGCTACCACTCTAAGGCCAATGCTAACTCACAGACTCACATGCAACATCAATGCTTGATCTTTAGCTGACCTTCCCATGGGGAAGGGACAGGTCGCCAAGAACAATTTGGGTCCTGCTACCTGTTGGATCATCTTTTAAGAGTTCCTGTCCCCAATAATAGGTTATGGTGCTGTCCACCAGCCCCACCCATGTTTAGCCAACATCATTATGCATGTTCTTAGTTTTAGATTTCACCTGAGATAGCACATGCGATGTCAATTGAATGACATTTTGCTAATTTACAGGGGGGCTTAGAACTCACCCATTGCTTATAATTGGTTAGCTTAATCGTCACTCTCATTTCCTTGCTTCTCTTTGATCAGTGTAAGCCAGCTTCACTTCCTCTTCATGTGTTTGTCCCCTGCAGCATAGCCCAAGTACTGCTTTCAAGGCAAGGTATTTCTACTGCTAACAATGTCTGAGCTACTTTTTTGTTTTTGTTGCAGCATGTGTTTTCAGGCCACCTCCCTTCTTCTGTCCTATTCTGAGCTCTTGCTTGTGTCCTCCCCTTCCCATCATGTGTTGTTGCTTGCCCTCTCCTATCCTCCTGTCCCGGTTTCTGCTTACCCTCTTCTACCCTCTTGACACCTGTTTTCACATTTGTCTCCATTGGTGCCTCCCCCATTGTTTCTTTCCCCCACCAACCCAACTTTATTGCTTGCCTGCATTGTGCTTCCCTGCTAGCACCTGTCCTGTGTTGTTTTGCTTGTGCCCGTTGTTGCTTCCCCTCCAATCCAGCTTTGTTTTGCTTTCCCCTGTTGTTGCTTTTCCCCTCCTGCCTCATGTTGTTGTTTGCTCCCTTCCAGCCCACGGTATTGCTCACCTCCTCCCACTCTTCTTTCCTGAGTTATTACTTTGCCCCGCTGTTGCTTACCCCTTCCCACCCCACATTGCTGCTTGTCCATGTTGTTGCTGTCCTCTGTCACTGTGGTGCCTTGTTGCTTCCACCCCTCCCTTTGCCCGTTGTTGCTTACATCATCCCACCCTCTTGCCCTGCGTTGTTGCTTCCTACCCACCCACCTGCCCTGCCAGAAAAAAGCATTGGCAAAGCCAATAGGTATTACCTTTGCAATCTATTGACGTTCTTAATGTTTTCACCCATGTTGCACAGTAGTTCAGCTGTTAGGCAGCTTGGCTGAAAGTTATTTTTTTAAACCCTATGACGAAGCAAGTGGTGGCTGTGTCATAGCACTTTTTTTTTATTACTGGCAGGAGTGTGTGGCAGAAGGCATTTCACCCTCAGCTTTGCAGGATCTCTCTCTTTCCAAGATGCCTCCTTCGCTCCCTGCAGCAATTATGTTTTTTAAGTGCTATGACGAAGCCAGTGCTGGCTGTGTCATAGCGCTTTTTGTTAGCACTTTTTAAAAAACTTTCAGCTTTGCTGCACAGCAGCTGAGGTAAAAACTGTGACAAAGGCAATAGCTCACATAAGTGAGAACTATTTGTTTTGACAATGCTCGTTTAGTTAGTCGAAGTAATTTCTAGACCCACAACCACAGTCCCCTGAATGCAAGACGCTGTTGGCAGAAAAGTCTGGACTGCTGGATGATAAATTAATTTCTACAACACCATTTTAAACAAATGGTTCTTTAATATTTTCATTTATATAGCGCTTATTAATCCTCGGATGGGTAATAGGCACTATATACATGCATTTACAAATCCAGACAGTTTATCATTTCTGACACCTTGTTTGCTTCCAAGCACCCTACGACATTCAAGTGCGGATGCCTTTCTCCCATATCAGTTGTAATTGGGAAACATTGTTTCTCCTTTAAAACAGTAGTGAATGTAAAGAACATTGAATGGCACAGTTGCAACCCCCACGGTGGGTTTTTAGATCGAGCCTGGGCGGTGCATGCGCTGCTCTGCGAGAAAAGCTGTATTAGAGTATGGACTTGAAGCTCCACCACTTTCCGTCCATATTTCTCATTGGCTTGTGTCATTGTCCTTTGTAAATGCTAGCTTCTGATTAGTTAATAGGCTTGTTAGTCCCTCCTTAGTTCCACCTTGTGTCATTTGTAGCCTTCCATGAGGACTGGCCCTTTTACTTCGATTGTTACATAGTATGTCTTATTTAGTCTGTAAGCACTATTTTCTTTAATGAGTTTCTTCTCCTGCAGGCACCACATGCTTCCCTGCAACATTCAGCGCGCCATGTGTGCTTTCAGTTTCCAAGTAGCCCGGGACAATGGCTGCTGCGTCTTTGAAATGAAATAGGTCTCACATTTACAAGAGTTTGAGCTATTGGCAGTGTAAATGACAAGGCCTTTTATTTAAGCGTTAATTATCAAAACAGATAAATAAAAGGCATTGTCATTTACAATGCCAATAGCTTAAACTCTCGCAATTGCGAGACCAACTGCACTGCATATGCTTGTTTGACCTGTGATGATAGTCTGTAAACCCTATTCCCTCCTGTAAGGACAGGTCAGCAGATGAAGAAGCTGAGCGTGTCCCTTAGGGGAAAAACAATGTTTATTCCAAGGCGCCAACCGGGAACTCGGTCATGCCGCCAATATGGCGGCTGTGCTGGTCCCCGGGACGCTTCCTCGGCAGGTGGTGGATCCAGCGCCTGCAGCTCTCAAGAAAAACGTAATACTATTAATTGGACAGTACCGGCACTTCTCAGTAACACGCAGGTGCTCTGGTACAGAGTACCTGCACTTTTATTTTTCCATTTCAAGCACTGGTGAAATCCTTACTGAACATGGAGCAGCTCTAAAGGCAGTCTGTAGGGCAGGGATACATCTGCCTCACAGAAGTAGCAAGCATACCCGGGGCCCTGACGCAAGCAAGGAAATGACCACTTTTACTTCGTTTGGGGTAGCAAAATTCTGCAATTATCCGGGGTCAATGTGCCTCTCAGGGCTCTGAGCTGCGGTGTCACTGCACCTGCTGCACCTATGACAGCTCCGCTGCTGCTGCCTCATTCTACGCCGGTTCGTCCCTGGGAGAACCCCTCCTTTGTCCTGCAAGGGCTTCTGCCGCTCATTAGCAGAGCCTAATGTGATTAATGAGCCATGTTATTTCTTTAATGTCAGGATTATCCGACCCGCATTCTCTGGGCTAAAGTGCCGCTTGGAAGGGCCTTTAAGGCTTGTCAGCAAACGAGAAATATGCAGGGCCGCTATCTGACCCCAGGTCAGAGCTGCAGCAGTTAATGCCAACACAAACATGGCGCAGGCTGGGAAAGCACTGGATGTTTTCATCTCTCCAAGTGGCACTGCCGGATGGATAACGTCAAATGCTATCGCATTCAGGGAGGAATGAGGCATCCACGTACTGGGGCAATCACAGTGTGTGGGGGTAGAAAGAGGTTCTCATGAGAGCGAAGAGTGATTTCCAAATAATGTCCTTGTACAAAAACCCTAATAACCCACAATTGCATGCCTACAAAAATAGATTTGACCCTAGATCTAAATACTGTAATTAGAAAATGACGATTACAATATCCAATTGCTGCTATGAAGAGTTGAAGGATGTTGTGAAATGAGACAGAGAAGGTCAT
Source organism: Triturus cristatus (assembly GCF_964204655.1). NCBI lineage: Eukaryota > Metazoa > Chordata > Amphibia > Caudata > Salamandridae > Triturus > Triturus cristatus. The sequence continues at coordinate 256,004,697 of NC_140584.1, forward strand.
TAGAGGGTGCATTAAATTGACAAAGGATAAAACATACATTTGTAAAACAGGGGAATGGGTCAAAGAATAGAAATTATTGTGTAGGACCGAAATCTTATGCCCTAAAATCTGGTATTGATATTGATATTATTTTTAAAGCGCAACAAATGCCCAAGGGCGTCTTGGTGCTGGCATATGAAAGATAGGCGACAAAGGAAGAATATAAAGACTGACACTGAAGTAAAGCCTAGACTAATAATTCTATACTCAAGTTACCACCCCCCGGGGCCAACAAACGAAGAACTCCCACATGGACAGCTTCTTATCCGAAGAAACTGCAAATGGAAACATGCATTTGCAATTCAACTGGTCTCGCATTTGTAAAAGTAAACGTTATTGGCGTTATAAATTATAATGTTTTTTATTTATATTTTTTGGTTTGCAGTGGAGTTCTTATTTAATGAAAAAGTGCAGGTGATACTATATTATAAGCTTTTATAGGATCTGTACACTAAAGCTATGGCTACATTAACGTAAAATGCGGGCCAAGGTCAAATAATTTACTTAGAACACCCTCTACAAAAGCAAAGCCTTTGCTTTAATGAATCATATATTCATATATACAAGTTCAACTTATCTATAGGGCCCCACATTTTGATTTAGTGGGAAACAATCCTCTTTCACAGATCCATACTGTGGTACTGTAAACTTGCAGCCAAAGGGTTTGGGCTGTAGGGGAGGTTGGCCAGTGGTGAAAATAAACATGTTGTATTTTCCCAAGTGTTAGGTGATACAAATTCCACACCCCTTATGGTTGTTTCAACTGAAGTAGGCCTGGAAGTAAATCTTTGTCCACTGATGCTGGCCACCATAATTCGGCAATGTCAGTGCTTCTTGTCATTCACTCTATGGGCCTGATTATGATGTCCGCCCGACACCATCTCGGTCCTGGGACGGACCGACCTCCAGTTGGCGGTGCCGACCAGCTCATTACAATGCGACTGAACACTGTTTGGTCGCATGCTCCCTTTTCTATATGGGAGTTCGTGGTACTGCCGTAAACCGGCCATAACACAAGCTCCCATAGAGAAAAGGGAGGTGCAGTTCATCCTTGCACCCCATGGCAGGCGCCGCAAGGTGCCTACCACAGGGTGCGTGGATCAACACGGGGGCACCATAGGTGTCCCCTCGGCCCCCAACCGTAGGCCGCAAGCACAAGGGTGCCCTGCTGAGGGTCCCCAAACATGCTTTCCGACAAGATTTCCACGTCGGACAGGCCGGCATGGAAACCATGCCGGAAACCATGCATCGTAATCTCAAGGGTGGAAAGGCCTCTCCTTGAGATTACTGGCCGGCTTCCGACTGGCCGCCAGGCTCCTAGAGCCAGCAGGAAAGACCAGCCGGTTTACTTTCTGACTGCCTAGATCATAGTTAGGCAGTCAGAAAGTAAACCGTGGGGGTCGATTACGATGCTGCCATGAAGGCTCCGACCACCGGTCCGAACCGGAACGGGCCGCACCGTAATCGGCCCCTATATGTATTTCAACTGTAGGTCCAATAATAGACATTGTATGACAGGCAAGGGCAGACAAGCATGCACAATGATCCATTGGACTGAGGAGGACAAATATACAAGTGCAGGGATCCCACAAAGACTGGAGGACACATTCACAAGTGCTTCAATGCTGCTGATTGTGGAGGGCAGATACATGACTGCAGAGATCCCATGAGCAGCATCAAACAAATATAACAGCGCAGTGATCGTTTGGGCACAGGAAGGCAGATATACAAGGGCAGGGATCACATTGGTAGAGAAGGATAGAAACAAGAGCAGGCATCTCATTGACAAGTGCATTGAAACCCATGGACTGAGGAGAACAGATACACAAAAGGAGGAATACTATTGGCTAAGGTGGACAGATAAAAGAATTGCGAAGCAATAAACTAGAGAGTGATATTTAAAAAAAACCAAGGATAATTAAACATGCACTCACGAGATCCCAGGATTGGAAGAGGTTTAGCTGCCATGGCTGATAATTGTAGACAGTGACTGCCTCCCTCTCTCCATGGCGTCCGGCAGGGAGACCGTGCAGGGGAGATGCACTAAGCCTTACATTGTGCCTCCATGAACCAGTAGGCAGGATGCCTGACTGACAGTGTAAAGGGAGCGAGGGGAGGGAGGGGCGGTATTGGGCCCTGCTAAGAGTTTAGGCTGTAGTGTGAGCCTTATGAATTAGCTGGTGCCTGCACCCATTTCTGCAGTGCTTCTGCTCCTCTGACCATGCTGCTCCATGCCCAGAGCTGCACTCTTACCTCTGCCGATGTTCCTGGGCTGTGGTTATCTGGGTGGCCCTGCCAAGTGAGTCTTCCGCTTTCGCCCTGCTCTTCGGGCAACTGACTGCAGCTCCCAAGACGGGCTGCGTGCCACTGGCTTCAGTCTGCTGCACTAGCCTGTGAGAAGGGACAGTATAGACAGTGGGCCTGCCCTCCGTCGGGACCCTTGGAGGCCTGGGTTTCATGATTTCATCAAACAAAACAATTATGTGCTACAACATGAAGCGCAGCGCCCATGCAAATTAAATTTATACACATGGTGATGCATATAAAAACATGAAAGCAGGCGCCATGCTACAACATGAAGGGCGGTGCCTGTGCATATTACATTTATGCGCATGACGGCCCGTGAAGCTAGCACCATGGTGATACAAATAAAAACATGAAAGCGGGCGCTGTGTTAGGTGTAGTGGTGATACAATATCACCAGCACCAAATAAAAGAAGTAGTCCCCAAATAAAACCCCTAAACACCTAGTATTGTAAGTAATCTGTAGTTGGCCGATGCTCCTTGCCATAAATGCTCCTTGCCATAAAACGGAAGTGATGTTTCGGGAGCGCCAACCAATAGGAAGCCAGGAAGCAAGAGCAACATAGGAGTGAACCAATGGCAAGCAGCAGGCGGACTTACACTCAGTATACTGATTACAGCAGGTCTTGCAGACAGCACATGTGCGCTACTTGGGCTCGATTCAAAAAAGGATTACCTTCCGAGAAGCAGTGGTCCTAGCAGATCAACTCACCCACCAGGGCTATCCACAACGATTAGTCTCCAGGTCATTGAAACGACCATGTGTTGTCCCAGAGGCATTCTCCTTACCCTGAGACACAACTGTGAAAACAAACATATACCCTTTTATCTACATTTAGTTCTTTAAGTAACAAGGTTCACAAAATAATCAGAAAGATATTGAATATACTGTGAAAACAGACACCATTCCGGGAACTTCCCCTCTTCTCTTATAGGAGAGGGAACGATCTAGTGGACCAACTGGTACATGCAGTGACATGGGAAAATAAGACTAGCATTACATAATCTATCACTACGGCCTAGGGTCTCCCCTCAGAAGTAGGTCACTACAAATGTCAAAATTGTGCAGTTTGCCCCCTTACATGTAAGACAGAGGATTTCAAAGTAAGAAACCATATTTACCCATTGAAACAATTCAGTAATTGTCACACTGCGAGAGTCATCTATGCCATACGTTATCCATGTGCCCACTCTTTATAGGTCAGACTACCCAGATGATTAAACAGCGTATCATACAAAACAAAAGGCACCTTAGATATAGAGTGGAAAAGCTCCACTTGTATCCCACTACATTGCAATGATTCACTCAGAGACAAATATGGTCTAGCAAGTGATAGACCAACCGACCTTCTCAATACGTGAGGGTGACCTTTCACAACTATTGCACAGAAGCAAATGTCGCTGGATCACATGTTGTAACTCTGTAAATCAGGGTCTCCACACCTAAAATCAATGGAATAATACTGTCTATGCTTAGGGCGTTAACTCGCCTACATAATCCCCACAACAAGTACCGGCTGGTACTTTTTCTCTTCTCCTTATTGACCCATCCATGATCCCGGGCCCCTTGGCCTATGGAGGACCCTTGTCCAGAAAACCTTGAATTCTTTCCTGTATTTACATATTGACATTTTAACTCCTTTTCAATATATCTTAATGGTGACTGTGTTAATAATTGTTTGTAAATTTGATATGGCATGCTTATAACGTGTAAAAATAGGTAAACTGTCATTTTGGATTTACCTTTTTACACTGATTCACCATGTCACAGAGGGAATTTTGTGTTAACCATTAGTTGCAAATACAGTAAACCATGCATATAATAGATTGTGTAGAACACAATTGTGGAATTAATTTTCCTTCCCATTCAATATTCTAGTTCCTAGATAACACATGTTTCTGCCCAGGTGAAGACTCCCATGGATCCTTCTTCACTCCTATGCATCCCCCAGGGGTACCACAGTGAATCCCTCCCTTCACATTGTCCCCGTCTAGTGTTCAGTTTTATCATTCCCAGCAAGCACTGTCACACTCGAAGTTCACTTTGTATCCTGCCTGTTCTGGATTAACTAGCCTCGAGCACTTTCCCCATGTGGAAAGGCTCCAGCGATGTGACTCAGCTACTAGGTAAGCAGTATCACTCCCCGCACCGCTCCTCACATATCTCTGCATGTTTTACATGCTATCTGGTTGACCTCCATGTCACATCTGCTTTTGTTACTCATGCCTCCCCTTCCTCCCCCAGCATTGTGTCTTCGGATTGATCCCTTCCTCTGTCGTCTTACACCACTAATGCGAATGCATAGGGCTTACATGTTGGATCCTCTTTGCTGACGCCGATTGCCTTCTGTGCTGTCCGGGTCAACCACATGCACCTAGCCTAATTGGTAAGCGTGACTCAGTCCCTTCCTCTAGTTCCAATCACCACCTGTCCCTCCTTTAGTTACATTTCACTTTAGTGTCAGGAATTATTTCAGCTTGCACAGTCCATGGACTGCTTGCCTGATGTCACACGTGCTGACACTGCGCACCCCATCAGATTTTCTACCAACTGACTCCCGGGTTGATCCCCCCCAGCGTTATCTAACAGTATCAAAGATTTCTTTCACTGAAGAGCCTCACAGATAGTTATTAGTTAACCCCTGACATCTCTCTTCTCTTTCCTTTTTTTTACCTTGATATTTGTCCTTGACCCACTTTTAGTTTCTATTTTACAGCAGTTGTCAAATCATTGTGTAATCCCGTCCTGATAATGACCTGAAATTAAACAGGTCTAAACGCCTTCGACAACTAAGCGTACTCTTGGCCTCCTTGGTTCCTAACAAGTTCCTAACAAATTTTTATCTCATTGTTCATGTCATGTATCAATTTTAAATTGTGCCATCTCGCTGTTTATTTCACTATATCACGTGTTTCACTTGAGCTGTTCATCATGTCACGAGCACATTGTGTGCACTAAGTTTTTGGATTACACTTGCATATTATGTAATATTGCTGCCATAACTATATGTACTGTATTAAGAGATTCAATACAGACCTCAATATCCAACCTTGGTGTCTTTTCCTGTTTCTTTTTGCTTGCAATTAATTTTGTGCCCTATTGAACTGTCTTTTGAAGTTTAAACTGTTGAGATGTTGTTTGTTACTAGACTAATACTGTGGGTCAAAAAGCCAAGATTCAGCTGTTTCCTGAAACATGTAAGATTTAGCTGATTTTTTAAATGGATGGGCAGTTTATTCCAGTTTGTTTGTTAAAAAGACAAAACATATGGCTCCCCACAAGAGACTTTATTATATTTGGGGATAGTCACAGTTTCGGATGGTGCAGAACAATGGGTTCTCCTACGCCTGTACCAGGAGAAGGACTTCCCCAGATACTCTGGTCCTGTATTATGCAGAGATTTATGGGTCAAACTAAGTGCCTTAAAAGCAACTAGCTTTTTAACTGGCAGCCAATGTAACTCATTTAGCAAATAGCAACCTATTCTGGGATACTGTTAATAGTTCCTTTTTGAAAGATGACCATGTACCAGTATTTAATTCCCATATTACTTGTAACTCTTGGGTAGAACACTTTTCAAAATATTTTTAATTCTACCAATAGTAATACCATATCTGCTAAACCACATGATATGCCCGTTCTATGGCCAATTATACCTCTAATGATTAGTAATGGGGAGGTCTTAGATGGTATATCCAGTAGCAAGGGTGGTAAGGCGCCTGGCCCAGATGGCGTCCCGATAGACCTCTATAAAAACAATATGGATTTATGGTCACCTTTTTTAACTAGAGTATTTAATGTTGCTTCTGAAACAGAAATTCCAGCATCATGGGGCCAGTCAATAATATTCCCAATTTATAAGAAGGGAGTAAAGACTGATGCCCGTAATTACCGCCCAATCTCACTACTGGACTCTTCTAGAAAGATTTTGAGTAGGGTCATGCTTTCTAGACTAGAAGATTGGGCAATAGAAAAGTCGATCCTCTCACAAGCCCAATATGGGTTTAGGAAAGGATTGGGAACATTGGAGCAGTGTGTAAATTTAGATCTTCTGATCGGGAAGTATACATTGGCAAAGGAGGGCAACCTATATTTGTGCTTTGCCGATTTGAGTAGCGCTTTTGATTTAGTAGACCATTCAATTTTATGGCCTCTATTGCTAGAAATGGGTGCCCCAAAAGATATAGTTTACTTTCTAGCAAGATTATATGAAGCACTAACTAGTAAGGTGTGGTATGGACATTCAGGCGAGTATACCCCCCCTTTTAAAGTTAAGAGAGGTATCCGCCAGGGGTGTGTGCTGGCACCATTATTGTTTTCTTTATTTATTAATAATGTTGATGCCACCCTGAAAACATTTGAAGCTGACGCACCTAGGATTGAAGGAAACCCTATCCCAATTCTTTTATACGCTGACGACGCGGTTTTATTATCTCGGACCACTATTGGGCTTCAGCGTCTTATCGACAATTTTACTATATTTATTACCAAAAGAAAGCTTTTAATTAATAAATCAAAAACTTTTGTTATGGCTTGTAGCAAAAACCCAATAACAGCCAGACGATTTTACATAGAGGACTTTAAAGTTTTAACTGTAAAATCATTTTGTTATTTGGGTATTACATTTGCTGGAAATGGGTCATGGGCACAGGAACAGGAGAATGTCCGCTCTAAGATGGAGAGAAATACAAACGGCATTTTTAGATTTACTGCCAAATTGGGCCACCGTTGTATAAAAGACATGATGGCAATTTATGAGGCAAGATGCGTTTCTGCCGCTCTCTATGGTGCTGGTGTTTGGGGACATATCCAAGCGAATTCTCTTTTGCAAGCCGAAAATGTCTTTTTAAAACGCTTGCTGTATGCCCCCCCTCTGCTTCGACGGAACTCATTCACCGGGAAGTGGGCATTGCTTATTTATCAGACATTGTCTCATTACGACCCCTCCTATTATGGAAATCAATTTGGTCAAAGGAAGAGACAAAGTTCAGCCAATCTATTTTACGTTATTGTGTCAAAATGGAGAATTGTCTAAAAATACTATGGCTTAAATACATCTCGCATTGGTACAAAACCCTATTTAATTATGATATACGACTGGACCCTGGGCGCATAGCCTCTGTCACTAAACATGAGATAAAATCAATTTTTGTATCACAGCAATTGAAGGCTCGTTTTAATGTAATCAACAAGCAAACTACCTTTATGCTCTACCAGCAACTGGAAATTAAAGAGGGTTTCCAATCTTACTTGTCAGTCGTGACAAGAGCATCGCACCGATATGTACTGACACGTTTAAGATTGGGTACAATACATCACCTTGTTAATTTTCCAGTTATGAAACAGAGTACTGTTCAACGATGCCCATGTGATGGTATATCCCACCAAAGCTGCTGCCATTTCTTATTAATTTGTAAATTTTATCTTAATTTTAGAATGTTTAATTTGAAACCTTTTTTTTTATTGGATAACATAAGGTCGGCTAAAGATGCCATGAAATTGCTTTTTAAATTAGAAGATCCAGGATTGTGTTTTTATTTAGCTACATTTATCCTGAAATCCATTGGTATTAGGAAATCTATGTCCATTGATATTTGATATTTGGTCTATCCGGATTACATGTACTGTATTTTTGCATTTGCACTTTTGTTTTTGTCTAGTTACATTTTCAACTAAATCTACTAGTCTTAGGCAATTAATGCCTATTGCTATTGATTGTCAGTATATAAGGATATTTATTTGTACTGTAATACGGCACTTGCACTTTCTGTACTAGGACTTTCACATGCCTACGAAGTCCCATGTATTTATATCAAGGATAGTCCTGTTTTTACATGATGACTGATATTATGTCTGTGCTTATATGGTTGATGTATATTAACCAAATAAAAGCTTTGAATTGACTGAACTCATTTAGCATGTGAGATATCGATTTACATTTAGGTATTCTCAAGGGAAGTTGGGCTGCTGCATTGTGTAAAATTTGAAGTCTATTCAAAATGTGTTGTTGAATGCCCAAATACAGGGCATTACAATAAATCAACCTGGAAAGTACCAACGCAGTGATCACGGATTTCTCTAGCTCAAAGGAGATGAAAGGAAAGATCTTCCTCAACATTTTTAAAAGACAAAAACAAGAGGAAGAGAGCTTGTTGATCTGATCTGATGGTGATCCATATCTCCGTTGTTTGAGCCTCAGCCTCTTGTAACAGTCATATCACCCATGGAACGCCAGCAGGTCCTTGCCTCTTGGTCAAGGGCGCTTGCAGGGAGAGATTCATAGTTGTGTTTTTCTCGTTATAACTGTGAGTCTGCAGGTCTGGCATGCAGATCGCTATTGGCTATTGGGTGAAGGGGTCACTATGAAACAAAGTTGTTGATTGAAACGGTCCCATAAACATGATTATGATTTAGTGAAGGCTAAATATAATGACTCAGGTTTACCAAAGGTTTGCATCGGCTTAAAGAGTAGCAACAATAAAGCTATTTTACACCAAAACTACTTTGCACTAGCCCCATTTTGCTTTATGCAAAGGGGGTATTTCTGGGGAGGTGCAGTGCAAACACCATTAGCATGTGGAAAAAAAGCCAGATCTACAAAAGTAGCATTTATCTTGATCTGGTTTTTGCGCCAAGCCCTAATTGCCAGGGAAAATGGGTGCATACATGGGGTCAAGTAGTATATTGCCTGTCATATCTACATGTAGCATATGCTTTGCACTAAATCCCACATCCTACACATCTGATTACTGTGCACTGGTTTACACATAGGAATTTATACTAGAGGGTGTACCTTCCTTACAAATTCTATGTTAGACACTTCTTGCTCACCATTGAACCATAGTAAACGGAGTATCACGCTGAACAGCCATTTGGTTGCGAGCCCCACCAATGAAGTCATCAGTACATGCCTTTTTGGTAAATCTGGTTCTGTATTATTTTTTGTCATTTGCGCAATTCAGCACTGCATTTTTTCACATAGCTCAGATACGGGCTGAGTTGACTATGCAAGGAGGTACTGGGGCTTCCACTTCAACTTAATCTCCAGACTAATCATAATGCAGTTCCATGAACAAGATTCCACAAACACCAAGGGACAAACGTAGGAAAGGATTGCGTTGCCCATGCACCATACAAGGTGACGCAATGGTAACACAAACCTTAAGTGTGATTTATTATGCCATGCAAAGCCACCTTGTGTGGCTCTGAGTGGAATAGAAAATATGGAGCAATACAAAGAAGCACAAGTTGCTGCTTTGCATTACTCTGGCCAGAGAAGGCATGTCCTGGGCAGAAGGTGGGTGTTCTCACACATCCACCCATGAACTTTGGCACATTCCCAGATTTACTACCAGTAGTAAACCCAGGAATCCATCAAAAGGTACGTCATCCCATGGGAGGTGCAGCGTGAAGAAATAACTTTATTTCTCCTCGTTTTCCCCTTTCTACATGTGCTGCATTGTGCAGCACACAAAGAAAGAGGAACCTATAAGAATTGCTGTTGTGCAGAAAGGTTGCCTTCCTACACAAAAACAATCCTGCCTACAATGCAGGCACCATTCCACCATGATGCAAGGCTGCCTGTTTTGGAGCTAGACTGCACTGTGTGTGTCAGCACAGGGAGAGAGTTGGAATGCATGATAGCTTCATAGATATGGCGCATTCTTGCCCTCTCCATGTGATGCAGTGCAACGCAACAAGTTGTCTTGCTGTGATGCGCTTCATCACATCTTTGTAAATCTGGCCCCAAGATAGCACACCAACTCGCATAAAAGTCAAAACTTAACACCAATTCTTTCTTATACAATTCCCAACAGCAATGAAGCATTATAAAAAAATTATAAAACACATACTACAAATTACAACACCATTTGTGCAAAGAAATATAATTTTCCCCAGTCTTGCACATCCTATGGTTTATATAGTCAATCTCCTCTCCAAAATATATCACACACATTTTGCAAGACCAAGTTCATCGTTATTCTTTACATATGCCCTTATGTCATCCTAGAAGAACCTACTCTTACACTCCACTTAAGTGATTGGAAAAATACTAAACCAACGCTTAACAACTGGGTACAATTTTGAACCTGTTTGTCGTGACTGGTTAAATGAAGCACAACACTGTAGGTTGTTCTGAAGTGCTCTATTAATATGGCATCATGGGAGCTTTTCAGGTGCCAACTATTCTCGTTCCCTCACTAACCCTATATAGCTCCTCCCTTTTCCATTCCTTAACTACTTCTTTTATCCTGCCATCTTGCCTTGCACACCCACAGGGTCATAGTGCCCTTGTGTTACTTATCGGAAAACATCACACCCCCCCCCCCCAAACTTAAACTTAAACAAAAAAAGAAAAGAGTCTTGTGGAGTTGTGAGTCCTTAGATTTATTCAATGAGACTTTCGTGTCTTCGACAGATATGCTGGGACTGACGTGCCTGACTTGGTTCTTATTTCTATCTCAGTAGGGGAGGAGTAATGGTCATCACTGCTGGTCGATACTTCAATGGTCTCAAGAGCAACATCGTCTTCCAAACCAGTCACTGACTCCTTGGTGGGTAGAATGCACTTTCTGAAGTGAGTGATGTTTTGGTTACCCTTTTTCCATTAGCGGCAGCCGTGATCATGGTGCCTTCAAGACTTTTTACTTGTAGTGGATGTTTATAATATCAACTATCTTGTCTTTCTCTTTTATTTTTGCCTGACGAGTACCCAGTCTCCTTCCTGTAAAGTTGATGGCTTGGCTTTCCAAAGACTGATCGCATATTCCTTCATCTTGGCCTTCCTTGTTTGGTCGAGCTTTGCCAGCTCTTTATGATCTGAAGGTCGATGAACACAGCCAGTTAAGTTTTCCCAGGTGGGTATTCTCCTGCGCACCGTGCAGCCCAGCACCAAAGTGGCTGGACACTATCAATGGTGCTGCGTGGTTCTGTAGGCTCGCAAGACTTTATTTAAGGCTATCTGAACATCCTGCCTGTACAGCTTGGCTTTCTGCATGTTTTTTTTTGTGTGGCCATAAATCTCTCTACCATCCCATTAGCTTGAGGGCACATGGAAGTCATCTTCCGATGTCTGAAGTTGAGATGATCTGCGAATTCAGCACACTCATGTTCGTTAAACAGTGGACCATTATCTGTTTTGACAACTTTTAGGATGCCCCATGCCACAAATGCTTCGTCCAGTACAGGTATGGTGGTGTTTGCTTTAGTAGATGATACTAGTAAAGCAAACAGGAATAAGGAATATTTGTCCATTATGACAAGGATGTATTTGCCTGACTACAAAGGGCCAACGAAGTCAACCACCACATGTTGCCATACACCTTCTGGTTAATCAGACATTTGGAGTGGTGAGGGTGTTTTTTCTCGACTGACGACCTGACATTGAGAACAGTCCTTTAGTGTGGCCTCAACCATCAAGTCAAGTGAGAGGAACCAGAAACGTTCCTGTAAGACCCGTTTGGTGGCCACCATGTCCTTCTGACCTACATGTGCCAGGTTGATGACCTCTTGCCACAGATGTTTGGTATGATGACCCGTTTGCTTCTAAGTAACATCCCGTGTTTGGCAATAGTCAGTTCTTCTTTCTCGTGTGGAAAAGAAACCAGTTCCTTTGTGTCTATGTTGAGATAACTGTGGGTTCTCCCAGATGACTCCATGCATTGGTGCTGATGTGACGTGTTACATCCTGAAGAGTGAAATTGTCTGCAGTGGTCTCAATAATTGCTTCAAGTAGATTATTATCTATTAAGAACAAATGGCCCTGCACTCAGACAGCAAAAATATTATTAGTTAAGGTAAATTATTGTCCATAATCAAACAGCAAGAAGTGAGTTTGTGTCTTCCCAAATGAAAAGAACAGTGGATTGGTTCTAATTTTTCAAACCGGACATCATTACTAAAGCAAGGGAGATACATATCCTACTTCATCACTTCTGGAGGTTTACATAATGAAATTTTTGAGTGGTCGGTCTTCTCTAAACTTGGGAACCGGATACCACTGTATGACATTGAGAGATCTTTATATTTATTTATGTGCCGTAGTATCCATTTGACTACTTACATTAGTGTCATATTTCAAAGAACTTATGACATGTTATTGACCTATTAAGCCCTGAAGAAGTCCTTAACGTGTCGGCCGTCTTGTCGATTGTGTGCTGTGTTTTAAGAAATTTTCTATGGATTGAAGAATAAATAGAACTGTTTTCTACAATCAAAACGACCACTGTTCTTTTCATTTGGGAAAACGCAAACTCACTTCTTGCTGTCTGGTTACCTTTACTAATAATATTTTTGCTGTCTGAGTGCTGGGCCATTTGTGCGTAATTTGTTTCAGTGGTTTGTATACCACCTTCTTGGGACGTATGAAGGTCACACCCCAGACTCATTGCACCTAGTTTGTATTATAGCCACATTACATGATTACGACTAGTGCAGGATTTTCTTGCCCTGACCTTTCCTTTTATGTGATTTTAGATTATTATCTATGTGGTATTTGATCATTTACACTTTATTTCAGAGTATAAATAACTTTCTGCTATCGATATATTGCCTGACTTTGTACTGTTAGCACTTTATTTCCATAGCATTGGAACTTTATTGATGTAGTCATGAACAGATGGTTTTATTGATTATTCCATTCCAAAAAGCTTTATTCAACGTGTTAAGTCATAAAAGCGCACAAAAGTACATCTAAAAAATTCATACGACATCTAAAACAATTCATAAAACACCTTATCAGATATGATACACGTCCATATGGATATATAAATAGAAATACCATAAAAACGCTATATGCAAGTATAGTAATACAATAAAAATTGTTATAGTACAACTTTGTAGTTATTCCATAATACGAGCTACAGATTTCAAAGCAGCAGTGGTTATAGAAATCAGCAAATGTTTCCACCATAATACGTTACAGCATAACATAATCTCATTTAATCTAATGCTTAATTGAGGAAACGTGCTCTTGTTGCACACGCCCACCCCAGGTATTTTGCAATTGCTATGACAATCACCTCTGCTGTGTCAGTTCTTAGGATTCTTTCAGCTTCACTTCACCTTCTTGTTCCCAAGAGCATACAAATTGATGACAGCCAGACACAGCGTGGGGCATTGTATCCAATACATTCAAACAATAGGTGGGCCAATGATTCTTTGCTATGCTGGCATACCGGACACAAGTCATTGCTAGATTTAGACCATTTACTAGTATAGGCTCTTAGTGGCAATGTACCCACTCTAAACTGGAAAAACAATTTTCGCTCATGGGGCTTTGTAATAAAATCCCCATATTGTTCCAGCCTAGGGATAGGTTTACAATCCAGGAATTGCCCTGTTAAAGAAGAGGATTCGCAACTTCTCAAAGTTTTAATCTGGGCCGATTCCCAGTATCTGGCTTTCAATATCTTTTTTGGAGGAAAGCTAGTATTTTTAGGATCCACCCACAGTGAATTCATACCGATATTCGATAGGATGGCTCTAGCTCCCTCAACCATTTTATTTGGTGTGATGTATCTACCCTTATTATGTCTAGAAAACCAGTCGCATACTCTGTAAGCTCTGGAGTAGACCAAAGTCTACTCCAGTACAAAAGGAGACGTAGTTTAGCAGAGTCTGCGATTGGCTTTCTCCCAAGATCATTCAATAACGGGCATGTCGGGGTGCTCTGTGGCAAGTTGGTAATATTTCTAAAGAACTTGTTTTCTGAAAGTGTGAGCTTAGCTAAGTTGTCATGCCCCCAAAGCTCAGCACCGTATAAGGCAGAACTAATGACTTTCCTGTTATAGATCTTGATTGCCGGACTGATTGTCTTAGAGAATGAGGTGTTATATTCCTTGTGCAGCACCCCCGCCAGTTGTCGGTGTTTTAGGGATGCTATATCGACCTGGTGTGTCCAATTTAGCCCCTCCTGGATGTTGACCCCTAGGTATGTAAACTTGCTCTAGCAGGAGATTGTTCATTTTAATGCCCCCCTTGAGGGCCCTATGTGGATTAAAGGCCATCAGTTTCGTTTTTGACACATTGACCTCCAATCCACGCCTCGAGGAGAACTCGTCGAAGATTGTTAAAGCTCTCTGGAGCCCACTCGGCATCTTGGAAATAATCAATTTGTCATCTGTGAACATTAGTATGGGGGCTTTTTTACCTGCTAGTGTTGGGGCATCTGTGGAGGTTGACCTCATGCAGTCCACTATTCCATTGATGTATAAGGAAACTAGTGTTGGGGCCATCACACATCCTTGTCGAACTCCCTTCTCCACAGGGAAAGATTCCGTGGCTTCACCCTGCTTACCCCATCGGTTGTCCTCGTGCATCCTAATAATAAGTGTCAACAAGTCAGGTGCTAACCCCATTTCTTGTAATGTCCTCCAAAGTTTAGCTCGTGGTACAAGGTCAAATGCTGACCTAAGGTCAACAAAGACGGCGAACAAACTGCCCTTACCCAGGGTTACCGTTTTCCAAAAGAGCAAAATAAACCTGAATACTTGGTCAATAGTGCTAGTATAGGCTCGAAACCCTGCTTGTAATGGCGATAAAATGCTAGATTTATCGATCCAGTCTTGGACTTTGTTAAGCACCAGCCACTACCCATTACCTTTTGCAAAGAATCTATTAGGCTGATCGGCCTGTAATTCCCTGGGCACAATTTGTCCCCTTTCTTGAAAACTGGTATAATTTCTGCTCCTTTCCAGGAGTCTGGGACTGGCGCACCCTGGGCTATGGCATTTGTCAATAGGTGAATGTACATACAGCATCTCTCTTTATCATAGAGGAATACATACCCCGGTATTGCATCTGGGCCAGGTGCCTTTTCAGACAAAATGGATTTGAGTGCCACCACGACATCTTCCTTGCTAAAGATTGCTTCCTGAAAGATATGTTTGGCGATGCCGCCCTCTATTTCATACACATTTGCGGCATATTGTGGCTTAAAATGGTTTACCCACTCCGACTGCGAGACATGGTTTTGGGGCTGGCAAGCCTGCCCACCTCTGTCCCATTTGTGTACGTTCCAGAACTGTTTGAAGTTTTTCCTAACACATGCCTCCCTAAGTTCCTCCCACCTTTTATTGTCCCATTCTTTATTCACCTTTACTTGGGCCCCCCGATAGGTCGCCCTTGTTGCTCGTACCACTGTGGGGACACCTTCTTTAATAGCCTCTCCTAGGGTTGCACGGGCCTGTTTACATTCTTTGTTGTACCATTTCTGTGTTTTAGGAATAGCTGCCTTTTCAGTTCTACACTTTTTGATAAAATACGTACGTAACTGGCCCAAAAAGTTGTTGTGTATACAAGTGGGTTGCTCTAAGGTCGTCTGATTTACTACACTTGTCTGGAGCTCATTTATGGCATGGTCTATATCCTTTTCAATGCTGGCTAATACTTCGGGTAGCTCGGTTATCTTAGCCAATTTAAGTCGCTTCAAGTCATTCGATGGAACAACGTCGGCGGTGGAATATGTATCCCGTAGTTCATGCGGAGTCTTCAACCGTATCAGGTCCAAGTCCACACATAATGCATTATGGTCGCTTTCCAATCTATCTTGAACCCTCATATCCTTAACTGCATGCCATAGTGCTAAGCTAACCAATACGTAGTCCATCCTACTAGCACTATAGCCATTGTCAAAGGTATTGGACCCCGTTTTATCTGACAGTGTACGGCCATTTACTTATTATTGGGTCAAGCTCCAGCTTTGGAATACCCTACTTAAAATCTTCCTCTTCCACCAAATTACCCTCCTCACTCAGAGGCTCAAACGTCGCTTCAGATCCCCCGCGACGATGAAATTTGTGTCTATCTGGCTGACATCAAGAAGATCGTCAAGAGCCGCTAAAACTCCCGACTTTTTCCCCCTGGTGCCTCGCACATAGATATTATATATATCCATGATCCCGTTTGTTCCCCTAGACAATCTAACAGCCTGGATGTCCTGATTAAAAGTTGGGAGTGCTTCGATGTCTAGCCCTAGGTCCTGTCTCACCCAGATTATCAAGCCCCCTGATGCCCTTCCTTTTACACCTTTAGTTGCCGGAATATAAAAATGTTAATATCCCTCGCAAAAGAGGGGAACTTCTGCCCAAGTCTCTTGAAAGAGACAGATCTCAAAACCCCAAGAAAAGCATGCCACTCTGGGGATCCCAATTTAGAACCTAATCCTGTGATGTTCCAGGACAACAGGGTTTTCTTTAAGGGTATAGTGCGGACGGCCAAGTGACCACTTAAAACGGAGGAGATTGGGCTATCCTTCTGCCATACTCCTTCGTTTTGTCTGGTTGATAGGGGTTCATCTTCTGAGGTTTGTTCTAGCTCTATAGGTAAGTATTCCATACTTGATAGACTTTCCCTTTGGATGGTATTATCCAATTGATGATCCTGCTGCTTTTTTGGTTTTATTGATTATATGTTGTGACGCTTCTTATGTTATTGATATTTTGGGTGTTTCAATTTTAGCACTGTATTGATATTGTATCAGCGCTTTTTTGATGGATTTTTCGACCCGGTAAGGATAGCACCTTAGTCGGATTGCACAAGCACTTTGTCATTATAATTATGAACTGATTACTAGTTTGGACATAAGCTGCTGGTCAGTGAATGCAGTTCTCATGGTTAGAAGCCGGTTCATGGCTTTGAAAGGTCTATGCTCCCTGTGACATCTCAGAGATGCAACAGAACAAAGGGTCCATCTATAGAAGAAGAAAAAAAGAGCAACCCTGGTGTAGTGACGAAATGAACAAAACTGTTGCGTGGGTTCCAGACACTAGCATCGGTACACACAAAAAGACATTTTGCAACGACCTGGAGGAGTGTACTTGCTACTCCAGTGGTAGTGTGGCAGAGGGATGGAGACTGATGGCCAAATGTGGAGCTCTCGGTTCGGATTCCAGAGCACAGGACGGGGACTGAAATCTTATGAAACAATGGAATGAGTATTTGACCAAAATGAATGCTATCCTTGCCCCTACTGATCGCAATAATGTATCTCAGCTGTTAAGCCTATTGTTCAATTGAATTAGGGGTTACTGCTAATCACTGGGGTGATACGAGATATGGTTGTTTGACTTAATCTGACGAAGGGAAGCAGGGGACGGGGAGATGAGCAGAGTTGATTGTTTTTCTTTATTCGATATGTGTTTCATTTCCACAGTGACAGATGGTATGGGGCATTGATCGATGGTACGCCCCTTAGCCTACTTCAGCTTTATTCATCCGCATGTTATTGTGATGCTACATACGCTGACGGAACTAGATTACCCACATGCCGTCACTGTAATACCTAAGATGTTGAAAATGGATACTGCAAGTGAAATGTAACATCATTGTTAATAAAGATATATGTGGGCGGGGGGACTATATTAAATAATAATAAATAAATGAATGTTGTATTTCTATATATTTTAACATTAATTAATTAATAACATAAGCTGCTGTCTTTTTTTAATATCTCCTGATGCACTTTCAGCCCTTTATTGCCATTGCACTATTGTTTTTACTTATGTATGCAAGAATTGATTGTTTCATTGATCTAAGCTGTATTATGCAATTGAGTTGTTTCTCTCTTTTTTCTTTTGCAATCCACTCAATAAAAAATTATTTTAAAAAAATAGTTTCAAGGGAACCTTAGGTGGTCTTGCTTGATTGATAATAAAGTGGATGTATTCCTCCGCTAGTGAGCGTTTCTTTCTCGATGATGCTCTGGGATGACGTGACATATAGTCCGCCGGGTTGCAGCTTTTTCCGGTTTGTGAATGACTATGTATGTGTATTCTTGGAGACGGATTCCCCATCACTCTAACCTGGATGGCGTCTTAGCTCGGGGATTTCTGAATATAGTTAAAAAGCCTGATGATCCATAATGAGCATAACGTGTTTTCCATTAATGAAGATGTGAAAGTGCTCAAAGGCCCAGACTACTGCCAAGCTTTCCTTTTCTGGCTGTGAGTATCCTTTCTTGGTGTCAGTAAGGCTACTGCTAGCTATGCCTCTGTGTGTAGTTGATCATCTTCTTTGTCATATTGTGCTAGTATGCCTCAAGTCCTACGGGACTGGCATCCACAGTGATTTCAGTCTTTCTGCTCGTATTGAAGAAAGCTAGATATTTAGCGGACTCAACTGTGGCTTTGATCTTGTTGAATGCCTGTTCACACCTCTTAGACCATTTGAATTGTTGACCTTGTCTTGTCAGTTCATGAAGGGGATAGCTGATAGTGGCATAGCCTTTGATGTAGAGGGCACAGTATCTGGCCATCCCTAGAAATGGCTGAACATCCCCAGCATCTTGTAGGCAAGTAGTGTCATTCAAAGATGAGACCTTTTCATGGTCCAGCCTCATCCCTTCATCGGAAAAGATGTGTCCGTAAAACTTTAGTGCGAATCTGTGCAACTCACACTTCTCTTTCTTCAGTCAGATTTGCTTCCAGGAGCGCAGGGCATACCCAATCTAGTGCCTTGTCCTGGTCTTTGACAGTGGTGCCAAACAATAGAGTGTCGTTGCTGTATTTGAGTGTGTTGGGAATATGACAAATGACTTTCCTGATTACTTCCTGGAAGATCTCAGCTGCAGATAAAACGCCAAAGCTAATCCCTTTGTATCAGAATAAGCCTTGATGTGTTACAAACGTGGTGATGCAGCGTACGACCTCATGGAGTTAAAGCTGGTGATAACCCTTGTTAAGGTCCAATTTAGAAAAGATTTTCACTCCATTTATCAACATGATCATGTCGATGATGTGGGGTCCAGGGGGCCTCTACCCTGCAATGGCAGTACTGGGAGCTCTCATGTCCACGCACAGATGCACCTTCCCTTCTGAACCTCGTTTGGGCACTACAACGACTGGGGACACCCACAGAGTGGGACCAGAAGTTCACTTGATGATTTCCACCCAGAGAAGATCTCGTAGTTCATCCTCTACTGCATGTTGAAGATGGAAAGGTATTTTCTGATGGTGTTGAGCCACTGGCGTCACTTCTTCATTTATGTGTAAGCAAACTTGAAAATGAGCCATTTTGCCTAGGCCCAAGAACAATTTCAGAAACTTGTTTATAATGTCCAATCATCATCAATTCGAAATAAAATTTCCACTTATTTTAACCACTCTGCAGTAGGTAGGCTGGCCCATCAATGACGAGAATGTATGCTGACACAGTTTTATCCTTTAGGTGATAGAAGTTTGAAATGTTCCTAGACATGGGAGTGGTTCTTTGAACATCCACGTGAATACTCGCACAGCCGCTTTGTGCAGTTTGGGTTTTGCGTTCATTTTGTTGTACTCTGTGACACAAATGCAATTTAGTGACAACCCACTGTCTAGTGCAGATCTAACTGGGTGCACCCCCATTTGGATGTGCAGTCTCGGATATTTCTTTAGTCGATCATGATCAGCAACCATGCAAACATATTCCTCATTGATTTCAGGAATACAACATCTTCATACAAGGAAATTTTATGTTAAGCTTATAATAGACAAATAATTGTAAACACCTCAACCCCACTTAGTATTGACAAGATCTCACAAATAAACATACTATGAGTCATGGTTGTTCAACCTCAAAGAATTAGAATGCAACCTGCAGGAAAAATGTAATTGCCCTTAACCTCCAGTTTGCACTGCAACTCCTGAGCACTCTTTTTCACACTCATTTGTCCTTTATACCAACCTCCCTCTCCATCAGAAACTCAATCTCCACTTCGATTCACTTTTTTGCAGAGTCCTGCCACACTCTCCAGCACACACATCACCTTAGCACAGAGGTCTTCAAACTATTTTGCTCTGAGCACCCCCCAAGCAAAATGTTTGAAGTGAGGCCCCCCTCCAAAACTATATTGCAAAGATGTGGATAGTAGGAGGAGGAGGAGGGATGATCACAGAGGGTGGCAATCATGAGATCATTTTTGAGGTGCTCATCTGTAGTTCGTAATCCACACTAAATGCAAGCTTATAAAAAAGCAACAGCATCAAACAAGAACAGAAATGACCAAAAACACTACCGCCCATAGTTGCCGTGCTGTGGGGCCCAATGCACTCCACCTGCTGCACTAATGATGGCTGTGGTGCTGAGAAGCAGGCTATCTCCTCTTCTTTCTCTCCTTCGCCACCATGTGTGACCATCACTTCAATCTTGAAACAAGTCTGGTTTCTTTCTTGAAGAAAATGAGCTACTGCACACTGCCCCCCTTTATTTGTGCCCAGGGCGCCATCTGCCCCAATGCTAGCAAGGAAAATTAGCCGCCATGCCCACTTAGTATTGCAAAACATTCATAATTATGATTGAGCGGGCCCCTGTGTAAAAGTGTCATTGTGCCTGTTTCACTAATGATAGATACTGACTTGCTGTTGCCTCTGATGTTTGCTAACAACATGGGCTCCCATCTCACACCATCCCTCTACCTCCCATGTCTCATCATCCATCTCCCTCTCTGATGCCCAAATCAAGGTGTCTCCTCTGCTTAATTTTGCCATCCCCTGGGCCATTATTTTAAGGATACAAGAAACACTGGCCCAGCATGTATTCCCTGCACCTGCAGCACCAATAATACCCACAGCTCTGTGAAGCAGGCTGTCTTCTCTGCCTAATAAACAGGGCCATTACTTTTGGGACAGATGCCCAATGCAGGCTTTCTGCTTCCTTGTGTGAGAGGAAAAACAAAAATAGAAAATTTAGCTCCCTCTGCCCCCCTGCTGCTTTGGCCCTATTCCGTGCGTGCACAACACTGGTGACCTGGGCCCTAATGCTAACAAGGAAAATGCACCCATGTTCTTTTTCATAGTAAGACTGCCATAACTGGTGTCTGGTGCCCACTCACAGATGGTCTGGAGGCCTCCTGTGCTGTGAAACATGTAGTAGTGAATTAAAGAAGAAACATGCCGTCTCACCAAGGTGCCTGCTACCAGAAAGAAATGTGTACAACAGTTAACCACCACATATAAAGTCTGCTTTGGAGTCAGTGTAGCTTTTAATTAATGCAGTCACTCAGCTTAGTGGTGCCAAATGTTTATTCTGTTTGAGATGTAATATATGTGTCAGTTAAAAGGAGTGCATCTCTAAATGGACACATATAAAAATATTTACACTAGATATAGTCTGAATGCTTATTGCTAAAAGGTGTATTATTAAAGCACTTGTTTTCTATAGTGTTATACAAATTTTAAATAATGGCATTCACAGTGCTTTCTGTCACAATTTGGGACCTCGTAGCACTGTAAACAAGTCACTATTCCTCACTGCACCTATCAGGATTTAATTCTGTGACTCTCTGGTCACACACGAACACATCCGCAGTGATCACATTAGCCAACTGAGGTTTCATAAGATAAAACAGTATATTTCCCTAAGATTAGTTTAACCTGCATTTATTATTCAATTGAGGTGTGTGCATGTTTTTATATGCAGTTACCTGAAAGTGAAGAAAAAACAATAAAATGCATTTTTAAAAATCTTTTTTAGCTGTCTTTGACATTGAATTCACACTCACTGACCCTGCCCCATACCACTCAGTAGTACTCATTAGTATCATGTTTATTGTTCTTGTTTTCAAAGTGTTCGGTGTTTGTGATCAGTTATTGAACACAATCAATATATAACATTTATAGGTGTTGCATTTGTATATTGCTGTACGGTCTAGCAGTAACATTCTCATGATGTATTATGTTTTGTGTGATTTGTAGGCATTTAATCGCCATTTCTACTGTAAATATAGTTAGATATTAAGAGACTTCATTGAAGTGCTATGTATTCACAAAAACTCACATTTCTGACTGAACAGTCACAACATTATTGCAACTATGATAACTTTGTTGTAGTGTAGCTAGCCTCAGCTCTAAGCCACTTTCAACTAGACCTTGGCTGCTTGTCCACATCCACCCAGAAAGCCACCAGTACTCCCAGCTAACACCAGTACTCGCAGCAAACACCAGTACTCACCAGTGGTGTAAGAAAACTTGAGGGGTCTCCTCTTCACACTACATAGCAGGGGGCCCCCCAAGCTCCAGACCCAGTTCGGAGCTCTCAGGCCAGGGGCCTTTCGAGTGCTGGAAGGGGATCCCGAAGCTCGGGCCCCCCGCACCGACAGGGTTGCAGGGACTTGGTTGCACCACTGGTACTCACAGCTTTGATAGTTCTTGACTGTCCTTGCCATTGATAGGATTACATAAAAAGTCTGACAGATAGACACACATTTGTAATGAACCTTCTACATTTACAGCACTCTCTTACACATACATGCATGCTCGCACACACATACCTCCCCTCGCACACAGGAAAGAACACTTACAACAGACACGCATAAGCACGCACACATTTTAAATAACCCCGCTACATATATAGCTCTCTTTCATACACACCAACACCTGCACACACAATGAATCAGAACCAGAATACATAACTTTCAACAGTAAAGTGCAAGTAAAATTCGAAGAAAAAAAACACACACTTCCTCCACTGGAATACAGAGGAGTGCAATCCAACTCTTAAAAGAGAAATTAACAATTCCTTAGCGCAGTTTAAAGATTGTATCTATGGGCAGGCACATAGGAGGAGAAATCACTCTCATATGGGTGCAATCAGATTTTTAAATACTGGTCCGAGAACCTGTGAGAAAAGCAATCTTCCATCATGTAATTCAAGTGCTTTCGATGTTTACCTTACAGTGCCTCATGCAGTCAATTTAAAAATGCTGCGCTAAACCAACTAAAGACTTCCAGGCATATACTAAGCATGTCCTAATTAATGAGGCGCTCCTCAAGTAAGATGAAAACTCTGCAATGTGCCATCTTTGCCGATTTTACAGGAAACAGCCTTCTTCTTAAAGCAGAAAGCAACAATAACTCGTCACCATTGAAACAGATATCTATGAACGACTGTATGAATACCACAACGTCCTCACTTTTTTTATGTGCTATAACTGCTTCATGTAAATGAAGACAGCCTGGAAACACGCCTTTCCCGCTTCCAGGTGAGTTTAATTTACATGTAATTGCAGGCCCATTTGCACCCCCATGGGAACACATCCACGCCCACCCAGGGGGGCGAGCCCCACAGTTTGAAGACCTCTGCCTTAGCATCATGTCATACATGTCAATTACTCGGCCGACCAACCTCACTAACTACAGGCAAAATATCCTTGAGAACCAAGACACCTTCTGCTCCACATCAAAAACACACTCTAACTCTCACCCACCAAAGACCCTTAAACTGCCACCACCCCAACTCCCTAGTTACAACACTTCTAAGGCCCATTTTTCGTTCCTCTTTCTACTCATGCTCATATGTCCATTTCCTCTCACTTTTATGTAATAATGTGTATGGAGCAACCCTGGGCGGAGTTCGCGGAGTTCCACTACGCAGAACTACGCAAAGTGCAAAAGAAAACTCTGCTGCGAGCTGCAGAGTACGATAGAAAAATGCTGTTCGCCGTGATTGCACAGTGCCGGATGCTTGTCCGCACTGTGCAATCATTGCGAACGGCACCATGCACAGCGCAAGCGGTCCCTGCTTTCCTTTTCTGCCGCTCGAGTAGATTTTGACTCGAGCGGCAGCTTTCTCAACGCAAACGGGCAGTGTCTCAACGCGAGCGGTCGTGAGCATATGGGAACGGTCGCAAAATGAGAAATCTGACCTCCCGCGTTGAGAAATCTTGCCGGGTGGTTGATTTTCCACGCTCGTGCTCGCCAACTTGATGTCGACAATCGCGAACGAGGGAAAATCTCGCCGGGAGGTTGATTTTCCTCGCTCGCCTTTGCCAACTTGCCACTGACGAACGCAAGCGAGGAAAAAACTCCGCTACGCCACACAGAGCAGAGTTTTTCATAACTCCGCAAGCTCCGTGTAACGAGGAATGCGGAAAACTCCGCGAGCAGAGCGAAGTTCACTGCCCAGGCTTAGTGTGGAGTATCACAAGATACCAGCTATTAATCTTGTAAGGCTTTTTTCTAGTCCAATCCCACACGATACCAACTGTTGCACATGCTTCATAAATGAACCTGGTCCATTCCTCCATTAAACCATCGCTGGAAAATATATTGGTTGCCGTATTTGCTAAATGTCGTGCATGGTTAATTTTAACTTAATTTAAAAATATTCTTGAGAACATTCCTTCCATTCTTCTCACTCCAGTAAATTGTCCCAATGCACTGAAGTCTCGGGGGTGGGAGAGCTATCTGTTCTGCCCCCCATGCCCCATCAATACATCTGTAGAATGTGCCTGAAGGTGATGCTGAAACAACAGAAACTGCACCTTTCCATTGACATAAATATGCCCAACTACCTTCTATTGCAAAGCAGTTTTGTATGTTTAAAATGTTTAAATATTTAAATCTCCCTTTGTACATGTGTGAATATATCTGAAAAAAGCATATATAGATATATACATACAAAGAGAGATTGCAAAATTGTAAGCAAACATATATATGAATGAGGAGGCGGTGAAAAATGATTTGATGAGATTAAGATTAAGGAAATCCAAACATAAAAAGATGAATTTAACTAGAGAACAAAAAGCGGCCTTATTAACAATCCAATAAGATCAGAATATTGTATGCAAACCATCAGATAAAGGCGCGAATATTGTATTAATAACAAAAGAACATTATTGTCAAGAAGCCGGACGACAACTTCCAGATATAAATTGCTGTGCACCAATATGCAAAGAGGAATACAACTTAAGTATCAAAGAATATCACAATATGTTACAAAGATGGTACAGTTGAGGGTTGTTGGATCAAGAAGAACTGACATTTTTAAAGTGTCGTCACCCAGTAACACCGACTTTCTACCATCTTCCTAAGATACATACGAACAATAAGACAACACCGGGACATCCTATAATCTCGTCCAAAGGGAGTCTGACAGAATGTATGTCAAGATATATTGATCAATTTCAGTTTGAATTTATGAGGACACTGCTATCCTATATATGAGACACTGCAGACTTCTTCAGAGTAATTTTCAACATCGTCTGGGAACAAAACATGGTCATATTTGTACTAGAACATAACAAGGTTAGATACAAGCATTTCTCATGAACATGGTATAAGAGCGATACAGTATTTTCTGAAGGGAAGGTCATTGAAATTCTTGGAACACAATGTAATGCTTATAGAATTCCTTACGTTTAGTCTCACCAACAACATCTTTTTATTTCAGAACAGCTATCTAGACAGACACATGGTACAGCCATGAGCACCTGCTTCGCCCCAAGTTACACAAATTTATATGTGGGCTGGAGGGAGAAGCAGGTGGCCTAGTCTGACGTAAATAATGTATGGGTAACGAGTTTAGTTGGATGGTATAGATATATAGATGACCTATTTATTCTGTGGAAAAGGTCACAAACAGCAGCCGAAGAGTATATCAGAGTTCTGAATATGAATAATGTCAATCTCCTATTTACAGGGGAAATCAGTGCAACAGAAGTGAATTTTTGGGATCTAAAGATATTCATTGCAGACGGACAAATATGCACTACACTATATCGTAAACCCACAGCAGGTAATTCTGTCTTAAAAGCCACAAGTAGCCATCCAAATCCATTAAAATGCAGTATCCCTTATGGAGAGCTATTGAGATTGAAAATAAATTGTACTAGCAAAGAAGACTATGAGCGAGTAGCACTTGAAACACTGGACAAATTCAGGACAAGAGGATATTCTGAAAAGGTGCCTGAAAATGCAAAAGAGAGAGCAGTGAAGGTCTCACGCAACAGTTTACTACAAGAAAAAACTACTGAGGAGGAACCAGATCAAGAATTTAGAATTATCACAACCTTCTCTAAAGATGCAGGTGCCATTAGTAAGGACGTACGTCGCTATTTGGCACCTTTTAAAAACTGATCCGATTATAGGAAATACACTACAAAATTATCCCAATATAACATATAGGAAAAGATATTAAATAAAGGACAATATAGTACAGAGTCATTTACCTGTAGACATTAATAGCTCAAGGATCACTGAAATCACAGGCTTTTTTCCATGTACCCGATGTAAAGCGTGTAAAAATAGCACTAAGATCAAGAACTATAACCACATTTTTTAACTGTAACACTCCATATTGCATCTACTGTCTGAAATGTCCATGCCAGCTCATGTATATTGGGAGCACCATTCATCAGACCAAACATCGGATTTTAGAACATGCACAGCTATTGAAAATAATGACCAAACCTATCCGGTCGCAAGACATTTTGCAACCCACCACAAGAGTAATAGGAATCCACTCCATGTTTTTTTTGTTTGCATCATGTCCCATTGAATGAGAGAGGTGGGGATTGAGTAGCAAAATTGAGACAATTAGAGTGAAGATATATTGTGGATCTGAAAATAAAACACCATTAGGCCTCCATACTGAGGAAGAATTGGCAGTTCACTTAGGATAAAATAGTAGAAGAGAGCTCTCCATCCTCAACCGTTTGGAGAGAGAGGATTAAGCCCCCCTAAGGATAAGTGTATTTTCCAAGAACGAGGGAAAATCTTGTAAATCTGAATTAGGAATATAGGAGATGTCTTTTATTAACTTCAGTAGATTAATTTCCATGGCAAGATATAAGCTCATATAGAGCAAAATTATCTAGTAGTTAACTCTGAATGTTAAAAAGTCTTTTTTTAAATGAGCAATCTTTCAATTAAGAGGATCGGCCCATACAGGGCAGGGTAGAATTTCAATAGGACATTGGAATTTATATTTACTGTCAACAATCAATATGATATCTTGAAATGAATTGAATTTTAATGATAAATATCATGACAATTAACATTTTGATCTTTGAAAGAGGAATATAATGATTACGAAATATAATATATAAATGGTGATTGGTTTTCAATATGAAAATATAGAAGTCTTAATGACATATATCATGACAATGAGGATTTTAATCTTTGGAAAAAGTAATTTAATGATTACAAGCGATAATACTTCAAAGATGAATTGTCTTTAATATGAAAATATAGGATTTTATCCTTTTGAAACATGTTCCAATATGGAACTTGAAAACATATCATTGACCTTGTATCGAGGGTTTGTCCTCTTCAAATGTTAATGAATTCATGACGACACAGGAAGCCGCATACAAATGTTTGTTTAAAATACACAGAGGTGATACTAGAATTCTGAATGTTGATAAGGACGCAAGTCGAAACGCGTCCGTTGTACATGTAACTCGTTTCATTCAATGGAGTTATTTTCCTCTCTCGTGAGTGATGTCTCTTCTTGGGAAGAATTGAGCTGGAGATATATATATATTCACTGAAAAAACCATAGGTTTCAGGCACGTTATAGTTAGAAATTAGAATTTAAAAAACCTTAGAAATTCACTGAAAAAACCATAGGTTTTAGGGAAAGTTATAGTTAATTGGACATTTCACTCATATAAAACCATAGAAATTCCCCCGTTATAGTTAGTTCAGCTAACTATAACTCACGCCCCCGCAATGCACTGCTGATGATGTCATATATTACATCACTCATGACATGGTCAGTGACATCACTGATGACATCACTGATGACATCTCAAATGACATCACTGATGACATCACTGATGACATCATCCAGTGACTGTGTATTTCTGTAAAGTTTAAATATGTTTAATATATATAGGGAAAGGTGTATTGAAGAATGAGTGGGTGTATAAGTGTCTGAATGGATGATTTAGTAGGTGCGTGACTGACTCTATAAGTGAGTGATTAAACGTATCTTACTGAATGCATGGGTTAGTGACTAAACTGTGTGAATGTCTGTATCCGTCTGTCCGTTGGTGTATAAGCGGCTATATGGGTTTGTGAATAGCTACATGAGTGTCTATATAGGGTATTGATTGGTTGTCTGAGTATCTGTATGGGTGCCTGAGTGTTTATGTGGGTGAGGTGTGTGTGACTCTGTGCATAGATGTGTGAGTGGGTGATTCAGTGGTTGCATGGTTTCAAGAGTGCATCTGTGATGGACTGTATGGGTGGGTGAGTGTGTGTATGGGTGTGTTAGTGAGTGAATGTATATCTCAGTGGTACATGTGTGAGTAACTACAAATGTGAAAGACAGTATATATGTGTGTTGGAGTATATAAATGGCTATAAGTGAGTGTTTGATTGTGAGAGTGGCTGTATGGATGAGTGTGTGCTTGTATCAGTGATTGTATAAGAGTGTAAGAATGTGCTAGTATTTGAATGAGTGATTGAGCTGGTGTGTGTATAACTGTATAGGTGAGTAAATGGCAGTGTGATTAATTATTTGCATGACTGACTTGGTGTGTGAGTACCTCTATGGATGAGTGGTGGTGTGTGAGTGTCTATATAGGTGTATGAGTGCATATGATAGTCCTGTACTGAGTGACCATAAGTATGAGTGACTGTACGGGTGAGTGAGTGGATGTGTGTGTAAACCTAAGAATCAGTGCGTGTGTATATAGTTATTGCTGTTAGAGTGTCTATGGTTTTGAGAATGGCAGTCTGTAATTTAGAGTGGGTGTAGTAAAGGTTATATTAGGGTGTGAGAAGATGCATCAAATTATCACATGGATGATGTCATCAGTGATGTCATTTTAGATGTCATAAGTGATGTCATTAGTGATGTCACTGACCATGTCATGAGTGATGTACTATGTGACGTCATCAGCAGTGCATTGCGGGGGCGCGAGTTATAGTTAGCTGAACTAAATATAACAGGGGAATTTCTATGGTTTTAGGGCGTGTTGGTACACATGTCACCTCAGGCCCCGCCCCCTCCCTTCACCACTGTGCAAACGCACCCCGTGGCGTGTTTTAAGTTGGGAGATTAAATCCCCTTGAATCCTGAGGGTCCCTGGGGTCTGACCACCAGGTACCTCCAGTAAGCGCCACAGAGCTGCGTTGCAGAGAGGTGTAAAAAGGGGCATGGCCTCTGAACACCTCTCTGCAACGCAGCTCCCTGGCGCATACTGGAGGTACCTGGTGGGCTTGTTGGCCCCCAGGGACCCTCAGTATTCAAGGGGAATTAATTCCCCAACTTACAACGCACCAGGGTGCGCATTTGCACAGTGGTGAAGGGAGGGGGCGGGGCCTGAGGGGACATGCATGCAAACACGCCCTGTGGCACGTTTTAAGTTGGGGAATTAATTGCTCTTCAATCCTGAGGGTCCCTGGGGGCCAACTAGCCCACCAGGTACCTCCATTAAGCGCCACTGCACTGCGTTGCAGAGAGGTGGCCCAGGCCACACCCCTTTTTACACCACTCTGCAACGCAGCTCTGTGGCGCTTACTGGAGGTACGTGGTGGGCTAGTTAAAACTTAAACTTAAAACTGTCGTGATATCGGACTCAGAGTTTTCTTTTGGATCAATTGCTCTACGATTTACATTGCTGCGCAGGGCTTTGCGAGGTGCATCAAATTTGCGTGCAAAAGTTCGTATTTTGCCTTGTTCATAGTCATGGGCATCTCTGTTAAACTTTGTGTGTTTCCGTTTTTTTATTTTTTCTTCATAAGATAAGAGGCGTGCTTTCATTGCCTCCCTGAGCTCTTCTCTTAACCTAGTGTCTTGATCCTGCATAATTATTGCTTCTAATTCAGCTATTTCCTTTAAACATTTCTTGCGGTCACTCCATGCAAATTTTATCAATATTTTTAGCATTCCAATCGAAACATCTGTGGTATACGCAGACCATTCATCAAGGAGTTTCGGGTCCGGGTTCTCATAGGCTGGAATGGTATATATACGGAGACCGCGTGGTATGCTCTGTACCTCAATAAAATTTTGTAAAGAGGTAGCCTCCCACCACTTGCGTATCTCACGTTCAAACAGTCGTTCTAATTTCATAAAACTCGATTCAGAGTTCCCTGTGTCTATGATTCATTGCCTCTCGTGCCTCTTTGTTGTAATGGGCCGCATTTAAAGATCCTGGCTGCCGCCTCACGGCGTGATTCGTCAGATTGCATTGTTCGTAAAGCACCTCAAATGCCCGTTCCTGTCTTTAGATGTAATGTCTTATATCATTTCACCCTTTAAAGTATACGTTCCAGCCGTGTACTGGTAATCCAGGTAACTTAAAGTATACGGAAAAGATACTGACCAGGACTTGTGAGTCCTCCGACTCACCCGACTTGATCTTCGACTTCGGTTCGTTAACTCCAGCAAAATTGCTTTCAATCACTCGGCGGTGCAACCGCGGCTTGCAAAGACTTGCTTCAGCTCCCAACTACCGTCGGCCGCTGTGCACTCAGGAACGGGTGCAGGTCTGTGGCGGTGGAACCACAGTTTGATATCAGCTCCAACCTCGTCTCCGCAAGAAACAAGGATGACCGCACACAACTTTGGGGGGAAATTCAGTTACTTTATTCCAACTGAGAACTCATAAAGGGGGACAGGACACGTTTTGGCATTGCACCTTTTTCCACTGTGAGTGGAAACGGGAAAGGGTGCATTTTATTAAAGAATGAGTCATGAACATCGAAATGGGACAG
Source organism: Triturus cristatus (assembly GCF_964204655.1). Classification (NCBI taxonomy): domain Eukaryota; kingdom Metazoa; phylum Chordata; class Amphibia; order Caudata; family Salamandridae; genus Triturus; species Triturus cristatus. The sequence continues at coordinate 256,035,468 of NC_140584.1, forward strand.
CGGATTTTCTCCAAGTTGTTATCATTGACAAAGGAGAAGGACAAACATACTGCCACAATACTTTGCGCCTTCTTATTTAAGGAAACAAATGTCATTTAAATAAAACTTTTCAATTTCAATTCAAATTAAATCATTGCGCGTTCATGTTTCAATCGACATTATTTAGCTCTGAATGAGCATTTCATTATTTGACGAATCAATAATATATACAAATATTTACATATCGGTCTCTGTTACAACTCATCGTGCTTTGCAACTGATGCAGTGTGCCACGTTCAATTAATAGTGGCATTTTATTACATTCGAAATAAAACTACATTTTGAGAGTTTCCTAAATTCATTTATGCAAGTATATATATACACACAATAACTATAAGAAAAAGGAAACTCATAACAGGACTGCACAGTTTTGTTTTTTTCTTTCTTTTTTTCTACATCTGTGTTCTTTAGTCCAAATGTTGTTCTCTCCAATAATTTATTCGTACCAAAACCTACTTCCTTTATGAAAATCTCTTAAGTTAAGACCTTAATTGGGGCAGGCAGTTCTGCAGTATTTCCACATAATTGAGCCCTGAATGGGCAATAGTGCTCAGCAATTTATCAGACTGTTTGATAGTTCGTAATCTGGAGTGTGCTAAAATAAGGGTTAGAGGTATACATCTCTTAAATTTCAATCATCAAAATGTTACATCTTATAAACACTTTTAGACCTTCTGTATCATCATATATAACAAATCAAATCTAATTGGTCAGTTCGTTAAAGACTATCAACTGTCTGTGTATGTATGAGTCTACTGGGGTTGAACTCTCACAGGTGGATTGATAATTCTTCTTCTGTATTTAATCCCCCTGGGGTTTTAGCTTGTAAATCTAGTATATATCGGGACTCCAACCTGCGTACTTTTAACTCTCTGTTTCCCCCTCTTTCGTGTGCCGCTACGTGATCTATACAGAAAAATCTTAACAGTTTCCTGTCGCTCTGATGGAACTGAGCAAAGTGTCCTGCTACAGGATATGAAAAGTCACGTTTTTCAATGGCTCTAGTGTGTTCCAAACCCCTTCGTTTTGGTGGGGTGGATTGTACTATATATATGTGTGTGTGTGTGTATATATACATATATATATATACACTTATCTATATATACTTATATATAGATTTAGAATCTAATATTTAAGATAGCGGCGCTTAGTGAGATCCATGCAGAACCCCTCTGAAATTACAGCTTCTATAAGAGCACTATAATTATTCAGATTAATCATTGTGGACTGCAGTATTCCCCAAAATCAGTACCTTACCACAAGTGTCAAACGTTGACAAGTACGCAGTGCCCACCCTCTCCACTTGCTTGTTTCTAGTTTCCACTTTCAGTACACTGCACTTTTTCTTCTCACAGTTCAATCATTTACTGCTTGAACAGCCTGCCCATGGGTAACCATCATCCCCTCTAATCTTAACGGGCCCGATTCACAGAACTAACTTAAGACAAAATCCTAAACTTACTACCATTTTGGTATTCACAGAAGGCACTTACTCATTTTGGTATTCACAGAAGGCACTTACTCATTTCGGTATTCACAGAAGTTAGTAGTCCTAACTGTAGGACTCCGAAATGTCTTCTGTGAATACCGAAAGTCTTAAAGTTAGGATTTTTCTCAGTTTAGGAGTAGTAAAGTTAGGACTCCTAACTTTAGGACTCCTAAATGCCTTCTGTGAATACCGAAAGTCTTAAAGTTAGGATTTTTCTCAGTTTAGGAGTAGTAAAGTTAGTAGTCCTAACTTTAGGACTCCTAAATGCCTTCTGTGAATACCGAAAGTCTTAAGTTAGGATTTTTCTCAGTTTAGGAGTAATAAAGTTAGGACTCCCAACTTTACTACTCCTAAACTGAGAAAAATCCTAACTTTAAGACTTTCGGTATTCACAGAAGGCATTTAGGAGTCCTAAAGTTAGGAATCCTAACTTCTGTGAATACCGAAATGAGTAAGTGCCTTCTGTGAATACCAAAATGAGTAAGTGCCTTCTGTGAATACCAAAATGGTAGTAAGTTTAGGATTTTGTCTTAAATTAGTTCTGTGAATCGGGCCCAACCTGTTTCTCAGCCCTTCCACAGCATTACTGCACACTGACAGGCTTTGGTTTGTGCCTCTTCCTCAGCCATTCACACATTCTGGAGAGACAGCAAAAATACTACTTGTCACTTTTCTCTACTTCAAAGTGATAGGGTATTACCCTCGATTTTAGAGTTCTCATGCCACACCCAGGGAATACATGGTCCAATAGAAGATGCAATTGTCAGGGGCAGAAGGGAAGGTTCGGACAGTGTATATGGAACCACCAGGTGCGGCAGTGTGCGCAGTACCTACCCCTACATGAGTCCTGCCTTAATAATCCTTAAATTGTCCCAAGTAAAACCCATAAATACAGAGTGTTGGTGTCAATTAATGTTTACTTTACATTGCATTCAACAGCACTGTTTGTGTTGGCACAAGAGTGAGGGGCATTTTTATGAGAGCTTTGCGTCATGCTTGCACCACGCAATGTTGTACATGCATGACGAAAACGTCTAAGTCAGATTTATGAAGCCACCCAAAGCCACTTTGTGTGGCTTCGAATAGCTTAACAAATCTGGAGTAAGGCAATGCAGTGCAAATCACTGCATTGCCTTACTCTGTGCAAAGGAGGTGTTCCATTGGCACTGCAGTGGGTGTTCCCATACAACTCCCATGGTTGTGACGCATTTCCAGATTTGCAAGGACTTGTAAGCCTGGGAATGCACCAAAAGATACAGCTCCCCAGGAGTGGCGTAACGAGGAGAAATATCTTTATTTCTCCTCGTTTTTTTCTCTTTCTATGTGTGCTGTATTTTGCAGTACACATAGAAAGAGGAAAAGCCTCTTAGGGTTAGCCACCACAAACAATCTGAAAACAGCTATACGGGCCCTCTTGGACAGGCCAACTTCAATAGGGAGCCAGTCACAGGGGCCAGTCAGGTACAGGGGAAGATTTACTTGTTGATTTAAGCGGTCTCTAGTCCAGTCCTTAATCCTATGATCAAACTGCCATTGAAGTCAATTAAGTAGTCCTTATTCAAGGGATACAGGAGGCTGACGATGCTCACGGATGCTGTGGCCAACTCTTGGTCCTCGAGCTAGGGGGGAGACTTTGGCATCAGGAGTCTCATGAAGCCCAGGTGAAGTTCAGCACAAGATCAGTTGCCACTGGTCAACTGTCCTCCGGTTACAGTTAAACAATTGGTCCCCCTTAACTTGCAGTAACTTCTGTGCTGGGTGACCAAACTGCGCTCTGATTACTCTTCAGGGTCCAACAGACTCGGGTGCAACTTTTGAGGGTCAGGACACAATCTCCCATGCTGCACCACAGCGTCCAGCGATGGTCAGGCTTCTTGGCACTGGGTTCTGAAGGGTGCAGGCTTCTCAGCTTTTTTTGGCTCTGTTGCTGTAACAGAGTGTCAGTCAATTGACTCTTCAAGTAACCTTTTCTGTTTGGGGCTCTAGGGCATCTTTTCCTAGAGTGGGCTACCACAGGCACAGTCCTTTCTTTGCTAGTCCAAGGAGCAAATAGTGCAGTCCAGTCTTTGGTGCAGCCTCTATTTGCTGGGTCCAAGGAATTGCAGGGCAGTCCTTTCTAGGTGTTTTCTCCAGTGCAGATGTAAACTGAGATGTGGCTGCCAGATGTGCCACTTTTATGCCCACTACAAGCCAAGGGCAGTGTGGTGACTAACTAGCCAATGGGCTACCAGGTCCTCTCCCACCTGTGAAGTGTGGCATCAAGCTGGCCCAGAATGCACCATTCTTCTCACTCTCAGTACGGTAGAACCCTTCTCGGAGTGTGGCGTTCCTAGCCCAACCCAGAGGTGTGGCTACCTCGGGGCTACACTCCCCTTGCCAAACCAATTGACAATGGCTTTTCCTTTTTTGACCGAGATGCCAGCCTGTCTGTCTAAACAATAGAGAAGCCCCTTCCTAGTGTGACTATAATTTGCCCTTCAAAGGTAGCTTCCCCTTTGAAGATTATGTTGATACCTTGATGTACCATATTTAGTGATCTCATTTGGAAGTTAGCACTGCTGAATTCTCAGTGTGAAACTCCATACTCACCAATAGGGCTACTAGCTTTTCCATAATAAAAACAACAATACAAGGTTTTTACTGTCATGGCATGTAAAGCTGACAAACCACATAGCCTCTTTTTAATACAATGCACCCTGCCTTTTAGGACTTGATAGGCTTGCTTTAGGGATGACTTCAAAAAAAAAAGGAAGGTCTGGGCTTTACCATGGGCCTGCCCTGCTCTGCCAGTCTGCAATGGTGGACTGGGAGTCATCTTTTCCTTGTATATAACATATATACAGATAAACACTTGCAGTTCCCTTTTGTGCACCTTAATGCATGGACCCCACCAGAGCTCTTGTAGAACAAACTGGAAATGAACTGAAGGTTTTAACAAAACATGTTTAATCTCCTACACACTCTAATATTATTATTTTTTTTTTATGTTTTATCTTTGTTTCATTTATTATTTACAATAGCATTCATATATGCTCTATGCATATAAACACACAATCAAGATTTAAAAAGACTATTACTTGTTAAGCATCTAACTGCAATCATTCATTTAAATTCCACAATACTGCACAGAAAATTAAAACAATCAATTTAAAAAACTGTCAAAATTCACAGTAGTACATAATGCATTTAAAAATGAAGAAGAATCTGTTTGCAGGGCTTTTCAGTCAGTGAAAATAAAGGTTAACGCCTTTTTTGTCACATTCGTGGTGGCACAATAAGTGCCACAGTGTACACGCACCTAGGTACCCCTGGGACCATACACTAGGAACTTATGAGTAAGTTAACATATGCTAATTGTGGGTAAACCAATTAGACATATACATTTTAAGGGTCCGAGCACTGGCACTAAGGCCTGATTGGCAGCACAAGTGCACTTTCAGAGTCGAACAATCAGCACAATCAGTCCAAAACTGTGGGAGTGATCATGCAAGAAGAGGCATTTCCTTACACAGCGATGTCATCATTACGCCAACTAGTGCTTTTGAAACTGAAAAATCGTACCTCTTCTTGGTCTTAGAATGTTGCCAAATAGGAGTTCACCCTCACTACCAAAGAAGCAGGACTTGTCCGCAGTGGCGGCTGGCACAGATTGGGGGTGGTAGGGCAGAGAGTGGGAAGGGAGAGAGAGAGAGGGGGGTAAAGAATAAAAAAGTACTGTCTCGCCGTGTTTCGCCACTATCTCCACTGTCGTCTCCGGAACAGAGCACCCAGGCTTTCCTGAGCCAATCACAATGCAGTGTTGTGATTGCTCTGAGTACCGAATTTCGTCCCTCAGATGGGTACTGGGGGCCTGGGCATGTTCTCCACCCAGGCTGAAATGCAGCCTTGGTGGAGAACATCCAAAGTGTGCATGGCTGTTTGGCCGGCCCTAGATGGCCAGCCAAACATTCATGCGCACTTAGGGAGTGCAAATCACTTCTCCCCTCCACTGCACTGTCAGCAGAGTAGCCCACCCCACCCACAAAGCTGCCACAAGAAGGAAAAAATAAAATCATAATAACTTAGAGTTGTTGTGATTTTATTTTTCCTTTATACTGCTTAAAAGCAGTGGGGAGATGCTCCCCTGCCTTAGCAGAGGAGCCACCACTGCTTGCCCGTGCCCTTTGCCAGGCTCACCCACTCCACTTGAACACACATGCACACCTATCTGTGCCTTGAGACCAGCTCACCACCTCCCTCTGCCAGAACCCACCTCCCAGCACAACGGACCCCAACGAAGCAGCCCGCAACTTCATGCAGTGGCTGACCGCCTGCGCCGACGACCTCGCACCACTGAAGAACCCTCCCAGCAGACCAAGAAGCAAGAAGGCCCCCTGGTTCACCGACGAACTCAAGGACTCCAAGAAGACCTGCCGCACCCTCGAGAAAGCCTGGCTCCTCGACCAGACCACTGACAACATGACCGCCCTCAAACACGCCACCCGCAAGCACCACCAGCTCATCCGCACCACCAAGAAGAAATCACTGAAGGTGCGACTGGACAACAACGCCCACAACAGCAAGGAACTCTTCAGCATCGTCAAGGAGTTCTCCAACCCCAGCACCGGCAACAACGACATCACCCCTTCACAAGATCTCTGCGACTCCCTCGCCTCGTTCTTCCACCGCAAGATTGCCGACATCCACAACAGTTTCGGCACACCATCCACGCACCCAACCGTCGAACCAACGCACCCCACCGCCACCCTCCGCACCTGGTCCACGGTGACCACCGAAGACACAGCCCGCACGATGAACACCATCCACTCCGGATCTCCAACCGACCCCTGCCCCCACCACGTCTTCAACAAGGCTGATTCCACCATCGCACCCCAACTACGAGACGTCATCAACACCTCCTTCAACACTGCCACCTTCCCGGAGAGCTGGAAGCATGCTGAGCTCAGCGCCCTACTGAAGAAACCAACAGCGGACCCCACCGACCTCAAGAACTTCCGACCCATCTCGCTCCTCCCTTTTCCTGCCAAAGTCATCGAGAAGATCGCCAACAGACAGCTTGCCGCCTTCCTCGAGACGAACGGATCCCTCGACCCCTCGCAGTCCGGTTTCAGAGCCAATGACAGCACCGAGACCGCCCTCATCGCAGCCACCGACGACATCCGAGCCCTGCTCGACAACGGGGAAACAGCGGCACTCATCCTCCTGGACCTCTCCGCAGCGTTCGACACTGTCTGCCACCGCACCCTAGTCCAACACCTCAGCAACACTGGCATCCAAGAGAAGGCACTGGAGTGGATCATCTCGTTCCTCGCCAGAAGAACACAGAGAGTCCGCCTACCCCCGTTTCGATCCGAGGCCACCGAAGTCACCTGCGGCGTCCCGCAAGGATCATCACTCAGCCCCACCCTCTTCAACGTCAACATGAGACCTCTTGCTGCCATCGCACGCCAACACAACCTCAACATCATCTCCTACGCCGACGACACCCAGCTGATCCTCTTCCTCACCAGAGACCCCGACACCGCCAGAACCAGCCTACACGAAGGGATGAAAGACGTCGCCGAGTGGATGAAGAACAGCCGCCTGAAACTGAACTCAGACAAGATGGAAGTCCTCATCCTGGGACCATCACCCTCCGCCTGGGACGACTCCTAGTGGCCCCCAGCCACATCCAGAACGCCTCCGCCCGACTCATCCTGGACATCCCCCAACGCAGCCACATCTCCGGCCACCTGAGGGACCTGCACTGGCTCCCCGTCAACAAGAGGATCACGTTCAGGCTCCTCACCCACGCACACAAGTCTCTCCACGACCTGGGCCCCAAGTACCTCAACGACCGCCTGACCTTCTACACGCCCACCCGCCAGCTACGGTCTACTAGCCTCGCCCTCGCCGCCGTACCACGCATCCGAAGAGCCACCGCTGGAGGCAGATCCTTCTCCTACCTGGCGGCCAAGACATGGAACTCCCTCCCCATCCACCTTCGGCTGACCCAGGACCATCTCGCCTTCAGGAGACAACTCAAGACCTGGCTGTTCGAGCAGTAGCGGACCCCTTCCCCCAAGCGCCTTGAGACCCTTCCGGGTGAGTAGCGCGCTATACAAGTGGTATGATTGATTGATTGATTGAGACATACACACAAACAAACCCCTCTCCCTTGAAACATACATGAACAACCCTCTAAGCATCCCAACATACACACAGCCCTCTGTCATGAGACATACACTCAAACAACCACTTCTGCCTTGAAACATACATAGAAACAACCCATCTGCTTTGAGACAAACACACAGACCTCACAACTTATCTAAAACCGGGTCTCAGTGCAAAGACAAAAATCCCTCCAGACCCTTCACAAAACTAAGAATATAACCTAGCACTGAAGGAAGCATGGAGCCCACCTCCCTCCTGGAGAATCATTCAGTTCACACCTCTGAAAAAAATACAGCCTGGTTACACAATCTCATCACACTTAAATAGAAGTTGCTAAGTTATAACTGAAATATATGCGCATGGTCTTGTTTTTTGTGGTTAAAGGCAATTCGCCCTTGGGGAGGGATGTTTGCTAAGCGCCAACTGGCAGCACTTTGAAACTTCAGACGACTACGCGCCTGCTTGGAGGAGGGTAGAAATACAATTCCGCGTCTACCCTCAGGAAAACGGTTTCCATTTTACAGCAATAAAAAACCAAGGAAAGGTACAGTGTACATCTCCAAGAATCTATAATAAAAATACTTATGCCGACGAAGTGAAGCTGGTGGTGAAAGTGAAACCGTCAACGCTGTGTTAGAGAGATGTAATCGCAGTGACTAAGTGAAATGCCATCACAGGCCTTTGCTGACCCACTCTCCTTTAAATGGCACCGTTTGTGCGCACCTCATGAAAAGTCAGTCATCCGACCCGCGTTTGTATTTTTTCCTCAGCATTGACTTCATCGCCAGCTCTGTCTGTATTTGGCGTACAGCCCTACTAAGAAAGCGCTGAACAGGCGCCCGGCTACTTATAGGAGACACATTTGCACAGCGCACCTCACTCTAATGACAGCCTGGCCCTCGAGAGGTGGGCACACACCCTCGTGTTTACAAACAGTCCTGCTGAGCTGTGCACTTGCGCCGCTCCTTTACAATGCTGTGGCTTCTGTTCGCTCCACTACTTAAGAAAACAACCTCTGTTTGTGCGCACACATGACGCAGTTGGGCCTGAAAGCAGTGATTTGCCCTGAGAGGTTAAGGACCCCGGAGTTAGCTGTGACGTCAATGCCTAACCGTTGGCCTGTGTTATAAGCACAATATGAGATCCTAATGTGAGGTTGTCCAGCCGCACCTTGAGATGCAGGGCTATCCTATAAGTCTGGGTAACAAGAATAGGCGAAACAACAAATGTGCTTATTCTGCAAACTTAACAAGTACTGACTAAAACTATAGTAGGTCTAGCTTGGGTTATAATGAAACGCTTTTGAGTATGTACGTCAGTTCGGTGAGTTATTAAGCAGGCTAACATGACTGCTGTCCTACATGCTCCTGGTGAGAACACTATTTGCAGGTTTCTAAATCAATTTTCATTGCAGGCAGACCCCAACAGGACCCCTAAAACGTTTGCAAGGGGTGTGCATTTTAGTTTGTCTACTGAAAATTCCTTTGTATTTTCCTATGCCACATTCTACATTCCGTTGAATATTAAAATGAACCCGAAGGCTCTCCTCACCAATCCAGTGGAAGATTCAATAGGTTTTAGATCAAATGGTGTCTTTTAAATGCGAACGCCTCACTGAATCAAAAGGGCATCCCATTTCTTGCTGTTCCTGAAAAAACATAAGGGCCTATGACTGGAACGATTCTGGAGAAAATATATAGATTTAAATGTAAAGAAACATATAGCTCTGGTATAAACCCTATTAGAAAGCTATCGTACAAGACAGTGAGTTCTATTTTTTTGACAATAAGTTGACAAGCATTAGAAAGGCTGTCGACAGTTTGCAGAATCTCTTTACCTTTTATAAAGAGAGTAAACTGCAGTTGGACAAATGTAGGAACTTACCCTGTCAACAAACTGTTCGATTCAGTAGTTTCTTTTTATGGCCAAAAAAGGAGCCATTTGTAAGGATATTGCTAAAGGTGGAAACAAAGTGGCTCAGTCTTGTAACCTGAGGCAGCTAAACTGAAGAATGGTCAGAGTTCAACCTTTTTGTTGCTGCCTGCATCAGACTTGGGGCATAGAGTTGACTCTGCATCCATTTTGCTCCCAAACCAATGTTCTTGGCGCAAAATATATGAAATTGTTGATAAGCGTGGTAGCAAAAGTCAGATAGAAAAACAGTATATGCCTTTCTTTAGAGGGGGATAAACCCTACTCCACAGAAGCAGACACTTGTTCTTCATCTATTGAAGAAGTCATTGCTGCATCCAAATGTTCCAGCAAATTTTCAACCAAGATCAACCTTTCCTTTTATTGGCAAAATCGTGGCGGCTGAAGTAACTGGCTAGATTTAGGCAACCCTTGTGTCAAGTCAATTGTCATCTGATCCATCTCCATCGTGGAAACGAGACAGTGGTCACAGATGTATGAGATGAATGCCTGGCCCTCAGGGGAAAGTGCAGGCCAAGCTCCTCATCCTTCTTGAACTGTTAGCAGCAATTGACGCTGGTACCAATGGTTCTCACAAGATTGGACCATTGGGTTAGCATTTGCAGCAGGCCTGTGAATTGGGCCCATTTCCTTCTGTTTAACAGAGGTCAGTGTAAGAAGTTGGCTCAATTTCTTTCTCCATTGGCCTCTATACTATGTGGCGTTTGGCTAGATTTGGCCTGTCTCTTTTGATTTAAACAATTTAAATGCTGCCTCTGGCCAAGTGATTTGAGATAATGGTTTTCGGTGTCATCGCTATGTAGTTGACACAGATTGTACTTGAACTTCATGGGAACTCCAGTGATAGTAAGATGTTGCTGCTTTCAATGCATGCTAATTGTCTCCCCCTCAATAGGGCTAAGTCTAAAGTCCTTACAGCTGGTTGCCCACAATGGCAACTTATGTCCTTCACTTGGCCCTCTCAATTGAGCATGATGCATAGAATAGTGAAAAGTGTTTATAATTTGGAGGATATTTATAATGAGGTACTATCCTTCAAGCTAAAGATGAAATAAGGGATACAGGGGATCATCTGTGCCTATATCCGATCTCACTGTATGACCTTTACTGAGGCATTTAGCATAGGGTACTTTTAATACAGACAGTGGCTATCTCCAGATTGCAGCACTGTATGTCTGTGTACTTAAAAACCCCACTTAGTAAATTGCAGAGGAAATATAACAGAGCAATTAGAATCATCTTCTGAGAAAACATGAACACAAGTCCATGGCAGGAAGGAACAGATCTGGTTTATAGTTAGCCAACAAATCCACTGGAGATTGCTAATACTGATGTGGAAAGTGTTCAGCAGTGGCGGCTGCTCTATCCTCAAAGCAGTGGGGCAACACAAACGCATACAGGGGTGAGGGGGAAATAATAAATAAATAAACACTTACCTACCACTGCGTTCTCGGTGCTCCGCTTCTTACGCTAGGCACAGTGCCCAGGCTGCCAGGTGCCAATCACAGCACTGCTGGTAATATCAGCAGTCTCCTGCTGGTAATACCAGCAGGAGAGCAGTGCTGTGATTAGCTGTGATTGGCCTGAGCGGGCTGAACTAACGCTCGCTCACTCACTGGGAGTCTGTGACTTTTCTCCAAACGGCTGTGCAACACAGCTGGGTGGAGAAATGTAAGTGTGCATGTCAGTTTGGCCGTCCCAAGGCTGCTGCCCAAACCGACATGCATACTTACAGTGCACAACTCTCCTCCACCCTGCAGCTCAGTGACGCTTCATCAGGATGGTCCCGCCCTAAGGCTGGCAATTGACTCAACAAGAAAAATAAAATGATAATAAACTGGTTTTATTATCATTTTATTTTTCAGTGGGGCGACGCTCCTACTCCATAACGAAGGGGCCGTCCCTGGAGTTCAGATCACCCAGCCCAGAATATCAAGCCAAAATATTCCCTACTAGAGACCACAACAGAAATCTGCTTTCAAAGGCCTCATTACAAGTTCTCCGGATTTACATGTGGTGGTATTGAGGGGTTGGAATCTCTGAATGTATAGAGGAGCAGTGGGGGATGGGGGTGCATTTACTGATCCCCTTTTGCGCAGGAGAAGATCAGGCAGGTGTCCGTTGCAGCAGCTGCCTGCAGTCCCCGCAGCACTGTACAAGACTCTGAGGCTAGCAGTGTCTCCACTCCTGGGTTTACCGAGTCTGGTCTTTGCAGAACTGGTAATTCCAGCTCCAGAATGGACCAGAGTGGTTCCACCCGCCCCCCGTAGGTATACCACTCAGAGGCATTAGTAACAAGGGCCAGGCATGAACTCCAAATTGCCATTGATGAGGTATTTTAAATCCTGTTCAGAGAACAAATCCTTAAAGGAGCATGAAGTCAAGTTTTGGAACCCATGCCCTAAAGCAGTTAGGTATGAATCCACTTTTATAGGTTTTAAATCACCTTGGAGGGTGAACTACAATTTACCTTTCTGATTTATTGCAACTGTCTTTTACTATATGCCTTTATTAAAATTATATTTCTGTTTTATTTGTGTGCTTAGCATATTGCTTTGTTTGAATTTCCTTTTTAACTCGTTTTGTTTGTTTGTTCTCGATATCTCTGGGCTATGAAAAGCTGCTTTCTATGGTATTTCGTGTGGATTATAAATAATTAAAACAAACAAGCAGGTGTTTCCTGGCTGTGTGTGGCCAGGCATGTCCTATTCTGTTCCTATTCAATGGCCTTCTAGAGCATGTGGCAACGCACTGTTCTGAAAGAAGTGCTGGCAAAGAGTATTGAAGGGCTTCGTGGAGATATTATGACTTTATAAATAGCTAAACAAGCGTAAAGAATTGCATGTATTTGCATTATGCAAATGACTTTCTGCCTACAGTATTAGAATAATAAAGCATCAACATTCTGAGGGCAGATACTTCAAAAATCAAAATGCAGCAAAAAATAATTCCAAGTCCTAGAACAATGATGCGTTACAGTAGCAAGGCTATCGAATCCAGGGGCATATCATCAAGGCCCCCGATAAAATTATCGTCGCTTCAGCGTCCATTTTTGGGCGAAAAGCGGCGATAATTTTATCGCACTATCAGCAAAGACACGCTAGCCCGTGTTCCCATGCCTCTGCGCCCTTTCTCTTAACGCCCAGCTTTGCATCTCTAATGATATGCAAAGTGGGCGATCCGCACCAAAATAACGTGGGAAATGTCGCTAACAGACATTTCTCCTATCATCAATCTGCACGCTAACCTGCACAGCGATAAGAAAAGTAGCGCTAACCGCGCTTATCGCTCCTTTCCTTATGACTGCTTTCCTTCTGAATTTGCCATAGCCTATGTGAGGTGGATTGTGTGGAAGAATCCACTCTGCCCTATCATCAACATATTGCCTATCAATGTGCGATTATTGCTGGATTTCCTGCGATAATCGCACTTTTTGCAACTATCGCTGGATTACTTTTCGCCTTGGAGATAAGCGTTGCTGATAGCACGCTATCTCTGCGATATAATCCAGCGATAGCCGGCGCTAATTATCCTCGCGCTAAGAGCACTTAGCGATAATTATCGCCAGCCATTGCTGATATGCCACCCAGTCTCATAGAAGGCAAACACTGGAATGAAAGGGAGAGGGTGTGGCTTTAGGGCCGCTCCTGTCGACTTTGGAATTAGGGAACCAGGTTCGAGTGTCGGAGTTGGCTTAATATTCTGTGATTTTGGGCAAATCACTTAATCTCCATGTGCCTAAGAAATGAATCTGACCTTGTGTAATGTAAGTGGTCAATTTCCCAGGACCCCTACCTTCCAAGGGTACCCTTAGGAAAGTGAACTTTCTCTCTAACTCACTTCTGTGTATTTTTGTATCTTAACTTTTAATGTATAAATCGATAAGGTTAAGCAACATAGGGCTTTTGAGTTAGAAGACAATGGGAAATAAAATTCAAAGTTGTTCCAAACAAGGACCCCCAAAATATTTCTTGCCCGGGGCCTCCAAAATCCTTAAAACGATGATGTGTTAAGTGCTCCAATGCCCTTGGGCTGAGCTGGAGCTACATAAAACTATATAAAACTGCAACAAAAAAACTGTGCTTCAGATTACTGAATTAAAGTGCAAGAGATATGCCCAGACACGGACACACTTTATTATTATGCACCTCATTTCGAGGCCCAACAAGCCTGAACTTGCCTAGTGGTGCTTGTGCTCACACGCAGAGGACACATGCCTAGCAGTTCGGGTGGACTACCTTCTGGGAGGTACCAACATCCATTTGCATATGTAACCATCCCAACCCTTCACTTATGGAATGAAATACAGTTTTTTACATTAAGTTAAAAATGTTATTGATGTAAAATAAGTAAATATGTTTGATCCAGACTGTGGTGTCTCAATTGGTTTAAAGTTGGTGGAGTTGAATGAGCCCCATAGTTCTTCACACTGGCTGAAGTCATAATAGTTTTTCTCATTGACCAAGTAACCTAGAGTGTCTTAAGATGTATTCACATAATTCTACCCAAGAAAATAAAATGTACACAATAATAAAGCAAAATAATGGAAAACATAAACTGTGAGACCACCAAAGCCCAGCCCACAAGCAAGGTTCGGGGGAGGCAAACCTGCAACTGGTATCATTTAAATTACCCATTATTCATCCTCCTGTCCCAGTCCTCACATAGTTGAGGAGTCAAACATCCCACACAGGCCTTTATCCCAGCAAAGTGGAAAAAATACATTAGTCCTCTTTCTATCAGTACTGTTAGGCAGTAATGTACTTCCCACTTCCCCCTATCTCCTACTTTTCACTTCCTGTCTCCCACAGGTCATCATGCTTGTGATGTAAAGGTTTGGATTTTTACAGATTTTGATTGTTATTTACTTACTGTCTTCACACACCATCTTGCCGAACAGTTGGCACAGTTTGAGTACCTTTCCCTGTGCACTCCCCACTCATGTATGTGTGTGAGTGGGGCAGGGCGAAGGAGCGCGTACAGAACAGGCCTAAGGAGACTGGGGCTGTGGTGCTCCCACCTCGGTTGGGTGCTGTGCTGTAGTGCACAACCTGGTATACAGTGACTTGATTTGTTTGAAGCCAGACTTCTTGTGAGACAAGAACTGGACTCCAGGCAACCTTTAAAACAGGAAAGATGCGTGTTTATGCTGTACACTGCTCATCAGTATTGCCTGTGTCGATATGTAGCCTAAGAAAGCCTATTCAAAGCGCAACAATGCTGAGCATCCTGGCCCTCCTTTGGAAGAGGAGGTTCTCCAGATTTGCATGGGAGACCTTGATTAAGCAGGCAGTGGATGCTGCATGAAATGGGCCTGCTGCTAAAAGGACCGGGGCAGACCCTAATGAGGAGCAGAAGTCGGGCTCAAAGGGGCGCTATATGCAAGGCGCACATCTGTAAGAGGTGTTGGCTCACATTAGGGATGTGTTCAGGTTTTGAGCCAACACAACCTCCCCCTGCTGATAGTTTACAACTCCTTGAGTTGATAAGGAATATACTTTTCAAAGAGTGGAAAGACTTGGGAATAAAGAACTTTCTTCAAAAAAGTACTCCATTGAAAACTTAAAAGAACAGTTTCCAAAGACTCCCAAAGTTAACACAATACTGTCTGTGATGGCTTCTACATCATCAGTGCTGACGCAGGATGTAACCATGTCTAATGTGGTGAAAATAAACATAAAGGGGTCTCTGAAGAGAGTACTGGCTGCTGTCAGTTTTTCCATAAGAGCAAACATGTATGCAGGTTATGCAACCCAAGTCCTCTTGAAAGACTTCCAATCTCTGTATGAATGTTTGCAATAGGTTGGTCTCCAGTGGTGGCTAATATAGAACTCTTGGCTCATTTTTTATCGAACATCTCGTTCGATAATGGATGGTCAGCTGCTTCCTCTGCAGGAGCAGCAGTTCAGGGAAAGGCCGTGGGTGAAACCATGGAATCTGGATGTAGGACAAAGATCTCCAGTCCAGAAGTTACCATTTATAGGGCTTAAACTGTTTGGCAACTAATTGATAGGCATGGTGCAGAAAACCACAAATGAGAAAAAAATATCAAAACATTCACGGTCTCTTCAGGGAAGAAATCCTTCATTCAGAAGCAAATGATACAGACTCAAAGGAAGAGTAAGCGTCCCTTTCATGGCAAAGCTCAAGGCGGGAGAGCCACATTGGCAAACAAATCCCGGCAATAGCCCTCTCAATCTCAAGATCAACAATAATTGATCAGGAGGAAGCCTGAAGGATTTTTTTCCTCAATGGTCGGATGTGATTTTGGATGCCTGGGCTCTGTCAATCATAAAGGAGTGTTACCTCATGCATATCAAGGAACATCTCCGGCAAAGTGGTTCATATGTACACTGTTGCCAAAAGGTCTATTGAAAATAGTATCAATGTTACAATTCATTCAGGATCTCATCACCAAGGATGTATTGGTGCCAGTGCCAAAAAAAACAACTAACCCAGGAGTTTTATTTCATACTGTTTTTGGTGCCAAAACAAGATGGAACCTTCAGACCAGTCTTAAATCTCAAGGTGCCAAACACCTTTATTTCTCTAGAGTCCTTCAGAAAGGTTTCTCTCTAAAGCATAATTCCTTTGATTTAAAGTGACAATTGTTTGGCAACCGTGGATCTACAAGATGTCTAATTCCATGTCCCGATTCATCCACAATGCCAAAAATACCGGAGATTTTCACACCTAGATAACCATTACTAATTTCAAGCGCCCTGTTTAGGCTTTGCACTTCTTCCAGGGTGTTTGCAAAGGTACTAGCATCCTTAGTCAGGGAATTACAATTGAGCATTTTGGTCTCATCATCATCCAGAAGAAGGCACATCTGATATCTGTGCAAGAAGTTTCATTTACAAGAGCAGTCTTCAACACGGAAATGGAGAAGGCCTTTCTTCCACAGAAAAGATTCTTTGCCACCTGCTGGGACACCAGCAGGCTCCAGCTCGTACTTGGTTGAGATTCCAGAGAATCATGGCAGCAGCCACTATAGTCTTCCCTTGCGCTTGTTTTCACCTGAAACATTTGGTCAATCACCTGAGTTACTGGGATAAGGGATCTCAAGATTTCGAGGTTATAGTTCCAGTTCCTCCCCAGATGGAGGCAGATTTCCAGTGGTGGTTAGTGACACCAATCTAGTGAAAGGGACCCGTATTTATTGACTCCCTCTACATCACACCCCACCTCAAGCAACTCGACTGGCTCCCCATACAGAAGAGATGTCAACTAAAGCTCTGACCCACTCAAACAATAATTAAAGACATAAATGGTCCCTATGGCTATAAGTGTAGCCTTTGACTTCCACTGCAATAGTTTCTTAAGGAACTCTTCTTACAATTAAGGTTTATTTACAAACTCAATGCATTTATTTTCATTTCAACAATTTATTATTTTCAAAATCAAGTAATATCAAATATTGAGTCAAGCTGCCGATTCAACTTTTGTCTTAATACTGTGATATTGCTTTGATAATGACATGTTTTTTAACATTGACCATTTGCTTTTGCGTGCGCAACTTTATGAACCAAGACATGGGATATATATTTTATTGCAATCACAACAAGGTTTCCAAATCGTACCCTGATATTGAAGGATGTATTTTGATAGTTATCATGTCTACTTCAGCCATTCTTTCAACACACACATTCCTCCAGTGCTTCTCTAATCGCTACCTTTTTACTTGGAATCAATTATGTTTTGGTTTTTCATCCTTTTGAAATATTTCACAAAATGGGTCGAATTATAGACCAAATCATGCCACACCCATCTAGGGCTGTCGAAATACCTAGGGATCATGCTGGTCCCAATGTATTTATAAGAGCAGTATTTCTTTACCTTCTATTCAATTGAAACAAGAAAATTATATTCCTAGCGACCCTTGGAATGTGACACACTTCATTGACGGTGGTCATGCAGCCTCATCCTCTTTTTCGTTACGTGTGTCCAGGCTGATCTTTTTAGCCAATGACAGAGTTTCGCGCTACCGGTGCCAGTTTCTATCCGGCAAGGCGTGCTACTTCTAACAGTGAGTTGATTCTTAAGTGGCAAGGCTAGGTTATTGCCGCCACACTTCTTTGTGTTGCCCTAAATGTTTGTTTTATTTAATTTTAGAAATACCGGTCTTTGTGACTGCACTTATCGGATCCCTGTTGAGTTCGACCAGGGTTTGTTAAAACATGCTATGATGACAGTCCATTTAATGTGTAAATAAACCTTACTTGTAGGAAGGGTTCCTTAAGGCACTATTGCTGTTGGATCAAGGGCTACACTTTCCCCATAGGGACCATTTGTGTCTTTAATCAGTATTCTATCCATGTCCCTGGGTTACTGGGTGCCCTCCTTTTTCTTAAAATATTTCACCCTCACATACAAAGCCCAACACAACCAAGGACACGTCTGCAATAACCACTGCCTGAACTTCCACCCACCATTGTGAAGACTATGCCATGCCTACCTCTCACTTGCTCCTACTCCCCACATCTACCTAAGCAGAAGTGGAGGATGCTCCTTCTCCCACATCACAGCAAAGACCTGGAACAGCCTCCCCAAGCAACTCCAGATCACTTCCAGAATTCCAAATAGTCCTCAAGACCTGGCTGTTTGAATAAGCCTCCGGGACCTGCAAGTGTCTGAATACCCAATTGGGTGATTAGCCATGCTTTATAAACCCTGATTGATGTATTGATCTATTAACAAACTATGTCAGCCTTTGGGGAGCTATATTTCAGCATCAAGAGGTAAAGGGGGAATGGTCTGACATAGAAAAGAGTTTTTTGTCCATTTGGAAAGAGTTTTCAGTGATATGGCAACCAATCCAAACTTCCCTCTCTCAGTTGGAGAGGTGAACTTCGACATAAGAACATACAACCAGGTAGCAAGGTTTTACCTCAACTCCTGGGGGAACAAGGAGTTAGGATCCCAAAGATATAGCAAAGAGAATTTTCTCCCGGGCAGAACAGCATCTGTTGACACTGAGAGCAATATATATGTTCCAGGGAAGGGAAATTTTCAAGCAAATGCACAAAGTTGCAATATGCATTCATGGATAACATTTCATATATCTCGCCATCACTTCCAGCAGATATGCAGACCAAATAGACATCTTTGCATCCCCGTGAGATGCTCCATGGTTTTGTTCAGAGATTGGTGCCTTAAGGCATATGCATTGGATGAGCTACCAATTCCGTGGCATCCCCAGTTATTATATTCTTTCCTCTGATTATATTCTACTCTACTCCAGAGGGTGCTGCAGAAGATTTGGAAGGAGAGATCGATCGTCATTCTGATAGTCCCATTTTGGCCAAGACGCTGATGATTTCCCCTCATCATGCAGATGTCTCTTGAGGATCCTTTTCACCTCCTGCTCGACCCACCTCCTCTTC
The DNA here is from genome assembly GCF_964204655.1 of Triturus cristatus. NCBI lineage: Eukaryota > Metazoa > Chordata > Amphibia > Caudata > Salamandridae > Triturus > Triturus cristatus. Next base: position 256,054,467 of record NC_140584.1, read on the forward strand.
AAATTCCCAGACTTTCACTACAGGTGATCAGGTGACTAATCCTGATTATATGGAAGTTGAGAGGGATGCTTTAGAACATTTAGGTTGCTCAAAGCAGATAGACATGGATATCCAGGGTTCTGGAAAACTTTCCAAGTTAAATAGATATAAAAAAACACAGGGTTCTTTTCAGTCAGGATGCATTGGGAGCTCAGCAACCCGAGTCTATAGTGCCTTTTCAGAGTCCCAAATTATTAAGGTACGGGTTTATCTCCAGCCACCTTAGTAACTCAGTTGGCAAGCCTTCAAAAATATCACCCTTGGTTAACCGTTTTCCTACAAGTTTTAGTCTTAGAGGTCCAGCTCGTCACTTTCTGATGCTGACATGAAATTTATCAGTAGTTTTGAAGTACCTACAATAACCTCCATTTGAGTTGCAGGGTGGCCATCTGGCCAGCTCCAGAGACCTTTGTTAACCATTATTGGCTAGTCACACCACAAGGAATGAAAGCTTTCTTCATATCTACTACTATCAAAGTTGGTTGGGAAAAGATAACCAAACCCTGTCTTCAACCTCATAGGTAAGTGCAGGTCGTCTGTGTCAATTGGCTTGAGACCTTTGCCTGGATTTAGACTTTTGTAACTTTTTAAGTGATTTGCTTTGTACCTCTTTCAGTCTTTCTAATGATTCTTATACAGCAGGTACAGGATCTTTGATTTCTAAGGGACTAGGGAAGGTTCAAGGATGGAACCCTGTTAGAGCAAATAAAGCAGAATGGCCAGTAGAGGTATGGACAGAATTATTGTAAGCAAATTCTGTTGCAGGCAAGAGGGTTTTCGAGTTATATTAAGAGGCTGAAATATAACATCTTATAAACTCTTCAAGAGTCTTATTCAACCTCTCAGTTTGGCCATTAGATTGAGAGTGAACACCAGAAGTTAATGCTCTTTGGAAACCAAGCTTGAAACATAAAAAACTTCAAAATTTGTAAATATATTGAGAGCCATGGTCAGAAATTATTTTCAAGGGCAATCTGTGAAAGCAAAATATATCAGAATAAAACACCTAAGCCATTTTCTGATGCAGTTTAGGAAGAGCAGAACAATGAGGCATTTTAGAAAAGGAATCTATAGTAGACATAATTGTAGTATAGTTTTCAAACAGAGGTAGCTCCACAATAAAGTCGGCGGCTATAATTTCCCATGGCTTGGAGGGTATTTCTGGGGGAAGAAGTAACCCTGCTTTCTTTTTTTTCAGATTTGTTTTGGGCACAAGCTTTGCAGGAAGCAGTGAAGATTATAATATTGTCATGACAGCCACCAAAATGTTCTTCTGATGAGATCTTCAGTAACCCATTGACCTCCGTGTCCAGAGATGAATCCATAGCTTAGATGTATTATTTTGATTTGCAATTGACGTGTTGGAAAAACAAATCTTTTTTAAGCAAAATTAGTCTATATGTATGTATTGAATGAGGATATTTGTGTTTTAATTTAATTAGATTACATTGTCTGTACACAAAGAATGTATTGGATACAGCTGAGATAAAAGCCGGTGGAACCGTGATCTTCTCCACCATATGGGATTTTTCAGATTCTGGGTATTGTCTAGATAAGGAATCTGCAATTATATATACATATCCAGGAATATAAGCAAGGAAGAAACCATAATGCTGAAAAAAGAAAGTCCAGAGGGCTTGTCTGCTTTTCCCACACTCTTAAAGGTTTCTATGATCAGTATGAACAGTTACTCAATGTTGGGCACTCAATAAGAAATGGCTCCACTCAATGAAGACCGATTTAATAGCCAGGAGTTATTTTTCAAGGACAGACTCATTCTTTTCGGCTGCAGAGAATAAAAAGAGGGCAATGGAATGTCTTCTCCGTCATCACTAGTTTGAATCAAAACTGCCCCTATAGCTAAGTCAGAGGCATCCATCTCTGCAATGAAATGTTTTGAAGCATTAGGTTGAGTCAGTGTAGGGAGCTCGAATGAACTCGTTCTTTAATTTTGTAAAGGCAAGGAAAGCATCTTTACTCCAGGTAAAAGGTTTGTCTTTCTTTAGTAAATCTGTAAAGGGTGAAACAAGTTTAGAGAAATTCTTAATGAATTTGCAGTAATAGTTTCTAACTCAAAAACCTTTGAGTTTCCTTTTCAGAAGAAGGACTGGGCCAATCAAGAATAGGTTACACCTTTCAATTATCCATGGCAATTACTTCAGATGACAGAACATAACTTAGGTATTCAACTGACATTTTAGTAAAGAGGCGGTTTTCAGCTTTGGCCAATAATCTGCTTTCTCTTAAGCTCTGACTTGTTTAATATGGTGGGAAAGTTTGATAGGATCTTTGGAGAAAACTGAGATATCATCTAGCTAAATGACCATGGATTGAAGGATCAGATCAGAGAAAACTGCATTCATAAACCACTGGAAAACAGCGGGGCATAACATAATCGGAATGACATTACCCTATATGTGTAATGTCCACAGTGTGTTCTGAAAACAGTCTTCCATTCATCTCCTAAGTGAATGTGAATTAAATGGTAAGCACACCTGAGATTGTGTGTAATGGAGATCTTGCCACTTGGACTGATTCCAGAATATCTGATATTAGAGGCAATAGATAACGATCATTGATCGTCACCTGATTTAAACCGCTGTAGTCAATACCGGGCAGAAGTTCATATGTGCCTTTCTTAGGTACAAAAATATGGATCCTCTGAAAGGGGTTTTAAATGGAGCAACCAGACTATTTGCTAAATTAGTGTTGAGATATTCTCTTAAGGCTTGACGTTCCATGAGGGCTAAAGAGAAAATTCACCCATATGGAACAATGGCATCCAGTAATAGATAAATGACAGTCAAAGAGGCAATGCTGGGGTAGTTCCTTAATTGAGGACTCTTGAAAGACATCAAGGTGCTCATGATGGGTATAAGGAACCGCAGAGATCAAGGCAACAGATTGATCAACTTGACCAGAAGATACATCAGGAACTTTACGAAGGGGTTGACAGGCAGAACAGTTGTAGACGCAATACTTGGAGCCAAAAAATAACATCTTAGCTGACCAATTGATGAAAGGATTATGCCTGGCTAATAATTTTGTTCTCAGAATAAAGTGAAAATGGGGAGGTGAAATGAAATCACATGTTATAATCGCTTAGTGAACTGCTTTTTAAGAGGTATTGGCTAAGTCTCCTCTACAACTAAATCGGATGCCAAAAAAGTTCCATCAACAGCTTCTACAGTGGTATGTTCTTTTTAGAGACTGGAAAGTGGTGATGTGAGGCCCATTTAATATCCATATACATGTTGGAAGCTCTACAATTAATAAGCACTGGTACCAGGAGAGGTTCAGGCTGAAGTAAAAACTCCCCTCGAAGGAGAACATAGCTTGAGGAATTCAGAGAAACAGGCAGAGGTGTCTGATTCTCACTCGCATGTATTCCCTATTTTTCTGACTTCTCAGAATTGTGAACAGGACGAACTGGGTAGGAAATTAATAAATGGACTGTTTAACCTCAGTATAAACACAAACCAAGTTTTCCTTGCCCTTTCGCCCTCAGGTATAGGACTCTTGGAGATGCCTATTTGCATGGGTTCATCTCCTGACTCTGCAGCTTTAGGTGTAACCTTAAATGAAGATTTCTAAACGGACTTTGAGGAGGATTGTTTCCGGTCCTCCAGACATCCTTCCTGAAGATGACTATCTATCTGTACTTTGAGCTGGATACGTTCTTGGAGGAATGGTGGACCAGAAACCCTTGCAAGTGAATCTTTTATTTCTTCCTTTAAGCTTTCAGATAAATAAGTAAAGAGAGTGGAATCATTCCTGTCTATTTCCCTTGCCAGGGCCTCAAACATCAAAATGTAGGTATGAAGATTCATTAAACCCTAGCAAATTTACAGAATTTCCTCTTGAACAAGACCTTGTGATCTTGGTGATCAAACATTTTCTTGAATTCATCAAGAAAGGTTGTGAAGTTTCTCAGCAAGGGGCTGATGGTTGAAGTTAATGGCACAGCCCAGACCTAGGCATTACCAGTGGTGTTATTAATAATAAAGACCACCTTTGATGCATTGGAAGCATAAATATGAGGCTCGGCGGTGAAATGGACCTGACAGGTGTCTATGAAATCCTTTAATATCCTTGGATTACCATCAAACCTCACCTCTTTCAATCCAGCCAGAGGAGGATCCATGGTACCTTGCTGCAAAACGTAAAAATGTAAAAAAAGACTGACGAAGAGAAGCATTTTCATTAACTGAGATCAAAAGGTCTTGAATTTGAGGTACTTCTTGAACTAGGTCCATTTCTGGAAGGGGTGGGTGCCGCAACCTGTCATGCGCAGGTCTTCTGGGTGATGCTTGGAATGTCTTCTTGGTTCAAAGATAGGGCCTCTAATCTTCAGAGGCAGTGTCAGATGCCAGATTGACAACAGGAAGTCCAGCAATGCTCCAGAAAATATTCCAGCAAGAAGAATAAAAACTGGAAGCCAGAAAGCCGCTCTTGCTGATCAATCGAAGTACTAAGATGATAGAAGAAAAAATAACAACAAGATCTGTGGATTTGCGAGGTCCACGATGTCCAGGGAGTGAGCAACAATTTAGGAACAATTGTGATGCAACTGGACTTACGATGGAGCTGCCTTAATAGTGAAAAACAGGATATGACCTATTTAAAAATGTCAGCCATCTTGGATTGGTAATGACATTTCAAAACATGCCCAAGTGAATTAAATAAGTACATAATATAAAAGGGACCTCAAAATACATAGACAATACATCCATTACTAAAGAACTAGTTGAGGCTAAAGAAAATTAGGCAAAAAACTTGTTCAAACCTGACACGCGTTCTTGCAAGATGGGTACCAGGGAAGACACTATTGCATCCTAGCTCTCAACGGCCACAATGCAGGATGGACTGCAGCAGGGAGTTGAGTGCTGCGAGATGGAAGTTAAGTAAGCCGTTGCTGCACCCCACTTGCAGCCAAAGGTAAGGTTTTTAATCCTTACAGATTGTTTTTTATCATCTACAGACTAATGGCTCTGAGGCAGTCATTTAGGTTTGAAACATGAGGGCGGAGAGTGTAATGGCATAGAGGAAAGAGGTGTAGAGTGAAGCAATGCAGGGTAGAGTGCATTGGTGTAGAGTAGCGTATGGTACAGTGGTGCAGAGTAGATTTCAGTGACATAGAATGTTGTGACATAGAGTGTAGTTGTGCAGAGTGTAGTGGCAGAGAGTGCAGTGGCATGGAGTAGAGAGACACAGTGTGGAGTAGAGTGCAGTGGTGTAGAGTAGATTGCTTCAGAGTAGAATGAAGTGGCATAGAGTGGAGTGATGCAGGGTAGAGTGCAGTGGCGTACAGTCTAATGGCATAGATGAAAGAGGTGTAGAGACAAGTGGCTTTGAGTGCAGTGGTGCAGAGCAGATTAGAGTGGTGTACAGTGGATTGGCATTGAGTGCAGGGGTGTTCAGTGGAGTGATGCAAAATGCAGTGACGTAGAGTGCAGTGATGCAGAGTAGAGTGTCGTAGAGTGCAATGGTGTAGAGTGATGTGAGTGTATTGGCTTTGAGTGGCATAAAGTACAGTGGTGCAGAGTAGAGTGCAGTTCTGTACAATGCAGTGATGTAGAGTGCAGGGGCAAATAGTGGAGTGATGCAGAGTGCAGTGGCGTGAAGTGCAGCGATGCAGAGTAGAGTGGCACAGAGTGCATTGGCATAGATTGCTGTAGTGCAAAGTATAGTAGATTAGAGTTCAGTGGCGGAGAGTGCAGTGATGCAGAGTAGAGTGGCATAGCGTGCATTTGCATAGAGTGCAGTAGTGCAAAGTAGAGTGGTGTACAGTTTAGTGGCAGAGAGTGCAGTGTTGCAGAGTAGAGTGTCATAGAGTGTAGTGGTATAGAGTGGTGTAGAGTGCATTTATGTAGGATATAGTGGTGCAGAGTAGAGTGCAGTGGTGTTGAGTAGATTGTTTCGGAGTAGAGTGATATGGTGGAGAGTTGGCTGGTGCTGGGTAGAGTGCAGTACCGTAGAGTGGCGTAGAGTGGCATAGAGTGTAATGGCATAAGAGTAAAGTGGTGTAGAGTGCAGTGGCTTAGAGTGCAGTGACGCAGTGTAGATTAGAGTGGTGTACAGTTGGTTGGCGGAGAGTTGAGTGTTAGAAAGTAAAGTGCATTGGTGTAGAGTATTTTTCCATAGAGTGCAGTGGCGTAGAGTGCAGTGTTGCAAAGTGACGTAGAGTGTAGTGATGCAGAGTAGAGTATCGTAGAAGGCAGTGGTGTAGAGTGATCTAGAATGTATTGGCTTTGAGTGGCATAAAGTACAGTGGTGCAGAGTAGAGTGCAGTTGTATGCAATGCAGTGATGTAGAGTGCAGGGGCAAATAGTGGAGTGATGCAGAGTGCAGTGGCGTGGAGTGCAGTGATGCAGAGTTGAGTGGCATAGAGTGCATTGGCATAGATTGCTGTAGTGCTGAGTATAGTAGATTAGAGTTCAGTGGCGGAGAGTGCAGTGATGCAGAGTAGAGTGGCATAGAGTGCATTTGCATAGAGTGCAGTAGTGCAAAGTAGAGTGGCGTACAGTTTAGTGGCAGAGAGTGCAGTGTTACAGAGTAGAGTGTCATAGAGTGTAGTGGTATAGAGTGGTGTAGAGTGCATTTGTGTAGAGTACAGTGGTGCAGAGTAGAATGCAGTGGTTTAGAGTAGATTGTTTCGGAGTAGAGTGATATGGTGGAGAGTTGGCTGGTGCTGGGTAGAGTGCAGTACCCTAGAGTGGCGTAGAGTGGCATAGAGTAAAATGGTGTAGAGTGCAGTGGCTTAGAGTGCAGTGATGCAGTGTAGATTAGAGTAGTGTGCAGTTGGTTGGCGTAGAGTTGAGTGTTAGAGAGTAAAGTGCATTGGTGTAGAGTATATTGTCATAGAGTGCAGTGGCGTAGAGCGCAATGTTGCAAAGTGACGTAGGGTGGAGTTGTGCAGAGTAGATTAGGGTGTCCTAGACTGGAGCGGTGTAGAGTGCAGTGGCAAAGAGTGTGGTGCTGCATAGTAGAGTGGCGTAGAGTGCATTAGAATAGAGTAGAGTAGAGAGGTGTAGAGTGAAGTGGCTTAGAGTGCAGTGGCATAGAGTCGAGTAGTGAAGGGTGGAGTATGCTTGGTGGGGTGAAATTCAAGATAAATCAAGAAAATAAACACAATTACTATAATAAGAATTGGTATTAAAAGGAATGAAGAATGCATGTGATGTAAAAGGATTTAATGTTGATTAGAAGAAGATAAATAAAGAGCAAAAAATGAGTGAGCTAGCTGTGAGAAGGTTAAAAGGGAAATCAGCCGATTTCCTTAACCCAGGCTGGTGACTTAAAAAGTAACTTTTAAGTACACAATGCAAATACAAAAAGTCAAATCAACATCTCATACTCAGAAAACAATTGTACAATAAAGTTTTGAGTTTAGAGACGAGGTCGACGACGTTTCGATCCCCAAGCAGATGGTGGGATCTCTTCAGGACAAGACGAAGGTAAGGATGCCTGGGAAGTTTGCCTGGGTAGGAGGGGGAAATAAAGGGTGGGGAAGGGAGGGAGGAGAAGGGAGGAAAGGTTGGACGAATTAGGTAGATAGTAAGGGTAGGGTGAAATGGTAGAATAACGTGAGATCAGGATATGTATAGAGAGATAATAATTCCCCCTCCTACCCAGGCAAACTTCCCAGGCATCCTTACCTTCGTCTTGTCCTGAAGAGATCCCACCATCTGCTTGGGGATCGAAACGTCGTCGACCATGTCTCTTGATTCAAAACTTTATTGTACAATTGTTTTCTGAGTATGAGATGTTTATTTGACTTTTTGTATTTGCATTGTTTACTTAAAAGTCACTTTTTAAGTCACCAGCCTGGGTTAAGGAAATCGGCTGAATTCCCTTTTAACCTCCTCACGGCTAGCTCACTCATTTTCTGCTCTTTATTTATCTTCTTGTAATCAACATTAAATCCTTTTACATCACATGCATTGTTCATTCCTTTTAATACCAATTCTTATTATAGTAATTGTGTTTATTTTCTTGATTTATCTTGAATGGGGCCACTGTTCCTTGTAAATACATATCTACCCCCGGTCCCGTCTGACCTTAGGGTTTCCTTGTTCCTCATTTCACATGGTGGGGTGAAATGACCATTACATTTGAACAGACATACAGTTTTACTAAGAAACCTTTACAGCGCACAAAAGATAATGTGTGGAAATGGCAACACGTAGATTATTGATTTGTTTTGATCATATTGAAGTATTTGTTTCCAACACAGTTTAGAATTAACAAAATATGTGCTTCATTTGTGCATTCATAATTCTGATATATTCTGAAATACTTCCACAGTTCATTGTTGTGAGCTAGAAAAAAACTTTTTCCTACCCTCAGAATCCAGCAAGATTGTCATATGATGGAGACGGGGCATCCCTGGGCTCCTCCCTCTCAGTGAGGGAGTTGTAGCCCATGCCAGGACTAGGTATCCCTAATGACGTTTTTTGAGGTGAGCCTGCACACCAGTATAACGTTTGTGTACTAACACTAAAATTTTTGACAAAACTTGAATGAAAACTTGTTTGTGTGCTTGCACGTGTGGGATGTGAGTGTGCATCCCAGAGTAATATGTGTTAGAAGTAGGGGTCAGGGAAACCCTAGCCTGCGTGCCGCACAACTCGAGGACACTAAGGTCTCTTTAAATTTAAAAACTAATAAATCACACTATAACCAATTTCTTGAAAAATGGTAAAGACAGAAGAGGATACAATCTATAAATGCAAAATAATCTACTTTTCTTTAATCAAATCATGTATTCTTATTGACTTCAAGCTGAATAAAGAAATATGTTATACAATCACATATTTGTTTTAAGCAATATACATGAATTTCATCAAAATGCAATTCAATATAAACGAAAATAACTCCCAATGCATTTCGGGTTCAATAACAACCCTTCTTCAGGGGATGAATGGGTACAATCTGTGATTTTAATGCTTGTTATGGTTTCTTCAACGTCGTCTTCTAGATCTACAAACAACAATCAAAAAAGCTCATGAGTATCAAATGAAAGGAGGCGTTGGCTGTTTTACACGTCAGAGATTAGGATTTGCACATTAGTAGACCCTACTACCATGCCGAAAAAGTGCTCGAAGAAAGGAGATAATACTGTGAAGTGTTTCAGTGAATGCGATTCAAACCAAGTGTTTGAAATCCGAGTTAATTTAGTGGGAACGCCCTGTGCAAGACCACGAGTTCCGTACGGGGTGACTTCATATCAAAGATATATTTACCGGTCAGTGCTTTGGTTTTCTGGCTGAACTCAGTTGGCAAGTGATGATCTGTAATGGATGTGTGAGAGTGAGCTTCAAATCGGAATACATGGGTGTTATGAAACGTGAAACGTGATCTTGGGGAACATGCTCTTACCAGCAGCGAAATCGTAAATGCGACTCCCCTGTTTCCATGAATTCGTTTTGTTAAAGCGTGGAAAGCTTCACTCGTACTTCACAGATGCTCTTGCACTACGGAAACAGGTGAGACACAGTTTTGCTTTCGCAATCCTCAACCCTTCACAGATTTATTCTCCGATACCCAAATAAACTTCAAATTGAATTCGATTTTCATATTCCTTTAGCACGCTGACGCTTTAACAAAACGAATTCATGGAAACAGGGGAGTCGCATTTACGATTTCACTTGGTTTGAATCGCATTCACTGAAACACTTCACAGTATTATCTCCTTTCTTCGAGCACTTTTTCGGCATGGTAGTAGAGTCTACTAATGTGCAAATCCTAATCTCTGACGTGTAAAACAGTCAACGCCTCCTTTCATTTGATACTCATGAGCTTTTTTGATTGTTGTTTGTAGATCTAGAAGACGACGTTAAAGAAACCATAACAAGCATTAAAATCACAGATTGTACCCATTCATCCCCTGAAGAAGGGTTGTTATTGAACCCGAAATGCATTGGGAGTTATTTTCGTTTATATTGAATTGCATTTTGATGAAATTCATGTACATTGCTTAAAACAAATATGTGATTGTATAACATATTTCTTTATTCAGCTTGAAGTCAATAAGAATACATGATTTGATTAAAGAAAAGTAGATTATTTTGCATTTATAGATTGTATCCTCTTCTGTCTTTACCATTTTTCAAGAAATTGGTTATAGTGTGATTTATTAGTTTTTAAATTTAAAGAGACCTTAGTGTCCTCGAGTTGTGCGGCACGCAGGCCAGGGTTTCCCTGACCCCTACTTCTAACACAGGACTAGGTATCCCGACATGAGTAGAATCCCGGTGATGGAGCATGCCACCTTTTGGTGGGTGCGCAATTTTGTCCTGGTGGGGGGGCACCCCATGGAATGCTGGGATGCCTTCTCGGATGCTCTCTCCTACTCTTATTGAACTTTTAGACCAGAGGGTTCTATATTCATCTCAAACCTCTTTCTACTACTCTTTCCAATGCACTACCCTATTTCTCACCCTATACCACTGTCAATATATCCATTACCTCAACTCTCTCATTCATCCCAAACCCCATACCACTACTATGATCCCCAAAATAGCCCTTTCTAGACTCTTCCCCACTCTATCCCTCCTTGCATCATCTCTTACCTCTTTACTACTCGATCTCCCAAACAAGCCTTTCTTAACCCTTCCCTTTCACTCTTCCCCATCCACCTCCCTTTTACTCATCCCAAGCCTCCGTTCTAGTGCTATAAACCCCAAAACATCCCTCCACTATCCTTCTCGATCCAAATAACTGACTAACATATCCACCACTCATATTACTTTCATATTTCACTATACTAATTCACCACCAATCCTTTATGGGTTCAGGAGTAGCGTGCTACTCGCCAAAAAAATGCATCAACACAACATCAGGGGTATCAAGCGCTACAGAAATGCAAACTTTTTTCCCTCTTCTATCCCTCCGCTATCCTTCTGAATCCAAATAACTGACTAACCTATCCACCACTCAAATTACTTTCATATTTCACTATACTAATTCACCACTAATCCTTTATGGGTTCCGGAGTAGCGTGCTACTCGCCGACAAAGCGCTTCAACGCCTCGTCAGGGGTAGTAAGCGCTATATAAATGCAATTACAATTACAATACAATACAAAACATCTCTCACTATGAAGTCCAAGTGTTGTGTAGTTCCTATAAACCTATATAGGATCTGCGCGTGTAGACAACATACACTATAGGATTGGTGTCAGGCTCATGCTAGACACCCCTACCGGGTATGTTAGCCAGTATACCTGCTAGCTCACAGTGTCACTAGAAACCCCTCTTACCAAGGAGAGAATAGTTCTTGGCAACTATCGAACATTACAACTATGATCCCTCAGAATTGTGGAAACAGGGTACTACTTTTCGCTCAGTCACTCGTGCTCACTTTGTCTCAGAGAGATACACAGAATAAACAGTGGGGACGTTTTTCAATAAGCATTTATTGAATCACCGTCATTCTAGTGTAAAATAGGTGTGCTGAAACAAAAATTAGACAGTAACAGATATAAATGATAATAAGCACTAACAGAGTAAAAGGATGGTAGATTTCTACCATTGTGCTAAAACAATGAATACAGGCAAGTATATAAAATACATGACAGTAAAAAGCATACTCCTATGAGGCAACCCTATCTAGATGTACCTAGCATGTATGTGGTTGCAAAGGCCAAGAATCCCTCTGGAATAAAGTCAACCCCATTACCTGAAGTGAAAGACTGTGGGACCCCGTCTTGGTCTCGAGATGGACACCCCGCAAGGGATGTCAGACCACTGCGAGTTGGAGTGTCTTCATGCAGGAGCCTCTGCGTCTCACGTCAGTGTTTCAGCATGGAAGTCCTTTTTCTCCTCTGACTATCTCAGCAAGAGATGGTGTATATATACCCAAAGCGGTACCACCTGGGGATATACCTTGCTGTGTCATGTCAGTCTGGAATGACAGAAGGAATGACCCTCATACATAGTTATTATGCAGGAGATAGTAGGCCTGCTGTCCTGCTGTGATTCCAAGAATCCTCATGCATAATGAATGAGGCTTAAGCTTTTCGGAGAAAACCCCATGTCATAGTTGGATATTACCGTAACCAGGTAAAAGGTCAGTACTAAGAATCGGTATGTAGTGTAATGATAGGGGAGAATGTAGATGAAAGGTTCTGTGACTACCTGAGCCTATATTGGGGTACCAATATGGAGCATGACACCCACTCCTCATCCAACTGGGCGACACACTAAAAATTCTATGTGTTGCAAAACGTGCTACGCAACTATTAGTAAGTCAATTAAAAAAATAGTACTTAAAAATGTAAAATTTCTAAAAAAAGATGCTAGAAAGGAAAAATAGTGCATGTGACAGAAGTCTGTGCTAAATAGGTTCGTACATATAGTCCGAACAATGAGAGACTAAAAGCCATGCAGTTTAGAAAAAGCGTTTTGATTAAAATTCCAAATTTGGTTGTTTTTAAAAAAGGCTGAATTTTCCCAGCATACGATGAGCCAAATGTTTTTGTGCCCTGGCTGGGTGATGCAACATCACTGTTGCCTGCAATCGCAGACTACGGTCCCTGCAACACCTCGCAGATCAGGTCAATCAAGCACAGATGTTCCTCCATATTCACCACAGCTGTTGCTGGGGATGTACTAGTGTCATCCAAGGCCTGAGTATTTGTTGAGGAGCCGGTATCCTTCCCGACAGGAGCTGAAGCATCCCATGGTGGCTCTCAGAATGCAGACATCAACATTGGGAAACGTAGAAAAGTAAACACCAAGCTCCCGCAAAGACGGAGCCTGATATTTGACCTCTGTCTTTGAGTGCACAGCAAATGTGAGAAGATGAGAACAAGATTTAAAAGCCTGTTTACAGAAAGCAGCACTTGTGGAAGTGTACAAGGAGATATAAAGTAAAAAGGCTTTACTCCTTGGGAGGGCAGCTGCGGCCCGTGCAGATAAGAGCGGTGGGCCAGTGGGGCCGGGAGGGCGGGGGGATTTCGACAGATGACGACGCAGGAAAATTAATTATTTATTTAATTTTCCCGCATGGTCGTCTGTTGAATCCCCCCCAACCCGGCCCCACCGCTCATACCTGCACGGGTAGCGGCTGTGGCAGAAACAAACTCACCCTGGACAGCCTAAAACTAATGAAACCAGCAAATGAAATGCCAGAAAATGTGAGTTACAAAGCCAATGGTAAGCAATGGGAGGAGTACATTACCAAGGAAGCTTTCTTGATGTCCCCAAGATGTCTTTTCAAATCAGTATGGTTCGACCTAATGACTGCTCAGTAGTGCAACAGACTGCCAATAGAAAAATGTCTTCTTCGTAGATCTTTAGGGCAGACCTTATTACTTTTTTATATTTATCAGTAAGAGGTCAATAGACGTGTTTTACTGTTTTGTATTTATCTTTCTACACCTTTTTCTGTTTGCATTTTATGATTCACTGCATCTTGCTCTTGAATATTTAATCAAAACAAGAGTCTGATGATGGAGTTTGAGGGTGATGTTCATGACCAGTGTAGATTTTAACCACTGATACAAGAGTTTCTTGTAATGTGTGATTAGTACTCTGCGAGTGGTGAGAAAGTGCTGTCTATAGCATGAAACCGCTGCTCTATGAGGGATATTTGTTGTTGGTAGTGTGTGTCTGCTAGTCTGTGAGGGGTTGGATAGTGCTGTTAGTAATGTGTGACTGTCAGTCTGTAACGGGTCGAAGACTGCGGGCCCGATTCACAGAACTAACTTAAGACAAAATCCTAAACTTACTACTTTTGGTATTCACAGAAGTTAGGATTTTGAAGACAAACTTAAGACAGATTTAAGACAGACTTAAGACAGACTTAAGACAAACTTAAGACAGACTTAAGACAGACTTAAGTTAGGATTTTGTCTTAAGTTTGTCTTCAGTCTGTCTTAAGTCTGTCTTAAGTTTGTCTTAAGTCTGTCTTAAGTTTGACTTAAGACAAATTTAAGACAAAATCCTAACTTAAGTCTGTCTTAAGTTTGTCTTAAGTCTGTCTTAAGTTTGACTTAAGACAAATTTAAGACAAAATCCTAACTTCTGTGAATACCAAAAGTAGTAAGTTTAGGATTTTGTCTTAAGTTAGTTCTGTGAATCGGCCCCTGCTTGTCTATGAGCGGTTTGAGTGCTGTCAGTAGTGTGAGATTGCTACTGTGAGAGGTCTAAGAGTGTCCCAATAGTGTGAAGGATGAAACCCATGGATAATGTCACACCTGCCATGTTAGCCTTCACTGGGTCTGAGGTTAAAATGTTGATTCTCACTCATAGAATATGATGGAAATATGGGTTTGCCAAACAAATTACAAAGGATGATCAAAAATGCTTCGCAACAAGAATTTATGCTGCTCTGCTATTCTCAACACAGTGAGATTCCAAAAGCATCACTTTAGCGTACCACCTACATTTCCATGGAGTTCAGTTTCACTAAACATGTGTATGCTGCTACCATGCACACCAAAGGTTAGCGCATAGCAGATAAATACTTTCAAAGTACAGGTACAAAAAATATGCTCTATTAATAGAAACGTCATTGAGAACGAATGCCTATGTTGAAGAAGCAAAATAATATATACTCAAAGGACACAGCAGTAGAAACGCATAAACACGTGTGGCTTAAAGCCAAAAATTCTTCATAGTATTCAGCATGGTAGCTGGAAGACCCTCTACAAGAATCTGAAATATCTTTGGTTTTGTTTTAGTGACATTAAACCCCATGTTATATATGTCTCCCACTGAGCAGCACTCGTATGAATACAAGATTATAAATCTGATTATTCACTGCAATGACGTAGTAAGAGTAGGGAAGCAAACGTTTCCCACTGTTGCTAGGTCGTAAAGGAATTCCAGGCTGCTCTGGCAGGAATCCCAGAAAACCTGTCAGCACAGCACTGGCTTTCTGCTCAGAGGGAGAGCAGAAAGCACTACTTCGAGAGGGAAGTGAGCGGCAATGCACCAAGGGTGGTGAGGGTGATTGGCAAGAGGTCAGGTATTTATTTTCACATTTGGGAGAGGGAGCAGTGACCAGGTTATGTATGTCTCCTCATTCCTCCCCAGCCCATTCATAGCAATTGAAGGAAGTGTCACAAAACTTTTACAGCCATACCTAACATAAGATTATAGATGTGTAGACTATTATGCAGCATAGGTCCCGAAGGTCCCAAAAAAATAAATGCCTGAGATGTTATTCTAGAGGCTCTCAAAACTCAAGAGTGATGAGATAACACCATGAGACGTTCAGGGCTACAGTGGTATGACTTTGAGGAGGGAGTGGCATGGCCACCAGGTTGTGGTTGTATGCGCTTGTCAAAGACTGCACGTTGCAAGTTGGACGAAGATGTGCTACACCTTCTTGGTGGAGAAGGAGGTCCCCAGGAGGCATCCATATGGTCACCTGTTAATATACCAACTATAGGGCTCATTGCAATGGTGGACGGACTTCAGTCCATCCACCATCGTCCCGGGAAAGGGGACCACCCGCCTATGAGGGAGCGGTCCCACACATGTAATTACGGTGGGACCGCCACCACGGCGGTCGCATCTGCAACATTTAACATTGCAGTGGGTGCTGCTAGCTGCAGCACCTGTTGCAATGTAAAAAATGCACCTTGAACATTTCCCTGCACTACGTGGGAGGGACCATGCGGTGCCTGCTACATGGTGCAGGGAAATGTAGGGGGCCACCGTAGGTGCCCCCCAAGTAGAAGTTCAAGGTGCTAGGGAAAGGGGGGACCTGCTACGGGCCCCCAAAGTCCATCCCCACCAGCCTTTCCACAGCAGTTGAACCGCCATGGAAAAGCTGGCAGGGATACCGCATTCTAATCAGGAGGGCGGTGCCAACTAGGCACCGCCACCATTCTAGGGATGCGGGCAGTCCAACAGGCAATTGGACCCGTGACGGTCGGGCTTCTGCCCGCCAGCACACCGCCCGCCATCACAATCTGGCAGGCGGAAAATGGCCGCACCGCATCCTAATCAGCCCCTATGATTGGTCTGATGGCCACTAAGAAACGGGGGTGATAAAAGTGAGCTGTGGAGTCAACAGTTTAGTGAGAAGGATACTGAGAGCTATATTATGTAGGGGTAATTGAATATGCCAATTTCATTCTGTGTAAAGCTCGACAAAAATAATTTACAAAAAAAGATTATAGATGGGTAAAAAGTGAAAAACTAGGATGTTTTTCATCTTGGGGTTTACATTGACATAGTAGCCAGCTGGAGCTTCACTCTTGTTGTCTACTTGATGTCACTCAGAACCTATAGACGGAAAACATCCCTGGCATTCACTGTTACCCATCAATAATTCTACAAGCCTTCGAGATGCACTACGCCAGCAAGGCTCCCAGAGTTTATACTCAGAGATGTCTTCACACTGGGATTTATAATTAAAACATGACAGTAAGGGACGCGCTGACTAGAGTTCAAGGTTCAGAGGCCACGCTCTGAGCACCACACATTTCACCCTTTCCTTTACTGCCTGGAAATGAACAAAGGCGCGAGGGCTGAAGTCCTAACAGCGGCTAGGAAGGTCAGAAAAAATCTAAGAGAATATGAAAGCATTTTTCTGGGGTGTGGGAGGTATATGCGTTTCCCTAGTAACTTTAGTATGAGCTAAATTTAAAGCCTGGTCATGTAACCAAGGAGGAGGCATGCCTTTCACCCACTCCTGTATACATATACAAGTGTTTTATGCTGCGTGTTATTTTCGTTCAAACATATTTATTGAAGATTTTCCAGAAAATTTAGAGTAGTTGAATTTGTCAGATATATAAAAATAACTAAAGAAATAGTGATGCAACTCATTTCAAGGAAAGCAAGGACTTCAGTGAGCCTTTAAGGTTTGTATTGGGAATGCAAATATTAGGGGAGCTGATACTTTTGATTGAGCGAACAAAATATACCATGCAACGACTGTATGTCATCTAAATCCCGTCTGTGGGATGCTGTAACACAATTACGCTGCAGCGTGCATCAAGCTCCATTCTGCAAGTGATATGCACTCATATCTCCGCTTGTTTTCAGACACTCGTTACTGCCCCTGCTGAAGGCCTTCAGGTCTAGCATTCGAGACCTCTTGTATATACTTTGGTATATACTTATATGTGTATGTACTTTGTGGGCTCGAAAGATCAGCCCTGGGACATGTCTGCTTCCACTTAGGGAGTTTTTTTCTGTTCAACTGCCTCTATTTAACTGTCTTGATAGAAAACGACCAGTAGAGGTCAGTGAATTACCAGAATTGCTTTCTGCTTAGGGACTTGGGGGCAGATTTACAAGACCCTTGCGCCACTTTTGCGTCACTTTTAACATGGGAAAAGTGACGCAAAAGTGGCGCAAGAGGCTTGTAAATATGCCCCTTTATTTATTTTTTTTTCTGGCAACTGCCTCTATTTAACTTTCTTGATAGAAAACGACCAGCAGAGGTCAGTAAAATACCAGAATCACTTTAGCATTCTCTAGATCCCAGTCCATAGAAATTGTCTACCACGAGCACCCGTAGACAGTAATATTTTTTTCAAATCTTGTATTTTCAGTGATATGACCACCGAAGGCCCTAATTTTATATTAAAAACAGAGCTGTGGACTATACCCTTTCCCGCTGAAAGGCAATATTTCTCTCCATGTGTTCCGAAAACTGGCGTGACATGCAGTTTGGTGCTTACTTTCCCTCCATGTTAAAGAACAGTATATGTTTCAGCACCCAGGCTAATGTGCTCCATAGCTATATACATATAAGGTCCCAAAGGCGAGACCGATTACATTGCAAATGCTTGTTTAGAACACACCCTTGCCACTGCACCGATCACGGCGGGGTTTATTTTTGATTTCTCAACGACCAAAGCAGCTGCAATTTTTCAAAGGGGACGGTCACGGTATTTAAGGATGCACATGCATTCCTTGCATATAAATACGTTTCGGGAAGAGACATGGATATATGTTGTTTGCTGTATGCATGCTGATTTCTCTGAGACACATTGCATTGCACATAGCCACGTTGCCGAGGGGCGCAGGCGCGCGAACACAATGGTGGCCTGCTGTTGGTCTTCACCTTAGTAAACCTTAGTAATCCCTCCAATGCAGGGGCCAGCTGAAAACCATCAGGGTGCACAGAAAAAAAGTGTGAATTTGCTGGATGCTTCAGTCCTCATCTGCCACTAACTGCAATAAGTATCAACACCGAATAAGCTCTCAGACGATCAGGTGATTTTAAGAAACTCCGGAGTATTCCATTTTATAATCTCTTCTTCGTCCATTTCCACACCACAATGTTAACACTTTTCCTCACAGTCCTGACTTACCATAAAATTGCTCACAACATCTGGCGAGGGGACGAGGATGCCAGAAAAAGACCTATCATTTATTTGGGGTGGGGGGGAGATGATGGAACAGGTCCGGAACCACTGCGAAGTGGCAGTGCTGGGATAGTGGCAAAGTGTTGAACCTGGAGGTTCCAACATGTCTGCCAGACATGCACATTGCTGGATTTACACAGCAGGCATGTCTGGTGAAAGTCATAGACATCAGCTAGGGTTCGCTAGGGATCATAGCTGCGATCCCTGGATTGCTGCCTGTGACCTCTAGCACTTCTTTTAAGACCCCTGACCTAAAAAGTGGCAAGAGCAGAACACTGTTTACCTTCTGTAGAACGCACTGGAAGACTACTCTTTAAATTCACAATAAAATCTGAATTAGATTAACACTCTATTGCACTCAACGAAATTAAACAATTTTTTAAAGTACACATTTTTAAAATTGTTGCCATGGTTCGTTACTGTGTATACTTGAAAAACACATATGTTTTTCGACAGAAAAGCCACTTCTCTGTTCCACATTTGTGATAGTTCCTTACAAGAGATGAGAAAATCAAACGTATTATCAATGAAACCGACTAAAACAAGCCATCAAGATGGTACATTTACAATTTATAGTCTGTACAAATTAGTACTAGTGGGCCTGACCTCTACTGTTTTTGTAAAACTCTTTTTTGTGTATCTCTCTGTGATTTAGCTATTCTTTTGGGGTATACGGTAGGCTTCAGTATTATTAATTATTGTAATGTCATCAGGATCAATGTATTGTGGCATCATTTCCTAAGATTCAGGGTCAAATGTCGTATGATATCACTTCCTTCAATGTCATGGAGGTGTGAGGTCACCTCTGCTACCCCTGGTGTTTTAGTAAATTGAGGTTCATAGTGGTAGTGTGTGCACAGACCTCTGTAAAGTCAACAGAAACAGGTCTCTGTGCTTATGTTCACTGGCAGCACTGAGACTGGAACAAAGTTTTGGCATGGTGAGTTCAAAATGGCTGCCAAACAGGCATGCTGTTGGATTCACACAATGCAGATGTCTCGCAGTTGATACATAATGTTCATAAAAAAAGACAGAGCCTAGTGGGGAGGCCAGAGACTCAGTTATAGGGACACCAGTAGCAGAAGAGAAGAGAGACGGCGGTACCAGTATCAGAAGAGAAAAGAGACAGCAGTACCAGTGGCAGAAGAGAAAGGAGACCGTGGCAGAAGAAAAAGGGGAGGGTCCATTGGGACAGAGGTGACGATAGCAGAGGATGAAACCGTAGTCTTATGAAAGCGAAGTGAGCGGCACCACTGCTGCAGCCCTTCAGACCAGCACTACTTCTACAAAAAAGTATGCTCTGTGAAACGTCATGGTCTGGTCCAGTTTATAATGAACACCCCAGTAAGCCTAATGCCTTAACACAGTCAGGCCAAATTAGCTGTTGGGTGAACAGGGCTAACTACACTCTTCTGTCAGTATATGTGTATGTTGTGCATTGTTTGCTCAATATACACATGCTCAACATGTGGTGTGTATGTGTGTGTATTTTGTGGTGTGTACTGACAGAAGGATTTAACAGACCACCAAAGCTGTCTGTAGTCCTACCTGAAAACAGCTCTTGGACACGGAAGGTGCATCAACCGCCCTTGCCCAACAACACCTGTATCCGATCCGGCACCCGCGAGAGTTGGATTAAAGACACCTGTATCCAGCCGGCACCCACGAGAGTTGGATTAAAGACACCTGTATCCAGCCGGCACCCACGAGAGTTGGATTAAAGACACCTGTATCCAGCCGGCACCTGCGAGAGATTGATTAAAGACACCTGTATCCAGCCGGCACCCACGAGAGTTGGATTAAAGACACCTGTATCCAGCCGGCACCTGCGAGAGATTGATTAAAGACACCTGTATCCAGCGGCACCCACGAGAGTTGGATTAAAGACACCTGTATCCAGCCAGCACCTGCGAGAGATTGATTAAAGACACCTGTATCCAGCCAGAACCCGCGAGAGTTGGATTAAAGACACCTGTATCCAGCCGGAACCCGCGAGAGTTGGATTAAAGACACCTGTATCCAGCCGGCACCCATGAGAGTTGGATTAAAGACACCTGTATCCAGCCGGCACCCACGAGAGTTGGATTAAAGACACCTGTATCCGGCCGGCACCCGCGAGAGTTGGATTAAAGACACCTGGGATTAAAGACACCTGTATCCAGCCGGAACCCGCGAGAGTTGGATTAAAGACACCTGTATCCAGCCGGCACCCGCAAGAGTTGGATTAAAGACACCTGTATCCAGCCGGAACCCGCGAGAGTTGGATTAAAGACAGAAGTCCTTCACGGATCTTCATTTTTGTTAAATTGCTCGAGAGTATGTTTTGGTCAACAGTAGTAAAGCTCAGAATACTGCAGTAGATGTGTCCCTCCTTTCCCACTATGGACTTTCTGTCACGCTCCCTAGAGCCTGGTTCATACTTTAAAAAAAAAAAAAATGTGCCTAAGTTATTGCCACTACTTATCTCCACATACTGTCTGCCACATGCTCTCCTGTACATCGCCACGCCTGTTAATGTCTGCTCCACACTTTACAAAACCCATATATAAATATATAACTAGAACATTACCCTCTGCTGAGCTCTAATCACTGTGTTGCTAGCATTATTTTTAGCCTCCTCCTAGTATGTTTGTTTGAACCAGTCTAGTCATATTTGCATGCCCGAGCTTTAACAAATAATGCATTATGTTCCTCTGTGAGCCTCCACCACAGCCTTTTTTTCTCTCCTCTCGCACAGTCTGACATGCAAATTCGCTTCTGTAGTTATGATTGCTATTTTCCATAACTTGCAAACCAGGGAGCAGTGCTGTTTGTTTGAAATAACACAGCCATTTCATTTGTTTGCTCAGCAGGAAATATTTGGCTCTGTTTTTTGTTGTATCAGGAGTCTTGATAAGCTATGCCAGAAGAACTCTGATATGTGAAATAAATAGAGCATTATGTTATGTAATAGAACTGCGGTTTTGAGTCGAACTAGAAGTATATTTATTTATGCTTGTTATACACAGAAAAGAGCTTCAAATGCATTGAACATTACAATTAATTTTGTTTCCTGCATCACTGAGCTATTACACTTGTGAAAACAAACTGGAGAAAATACAGACTTATAAGGAAATTGCATTAGTTTAACAAAATTTCTTGAAGTGAATTAATTAAATTATAGTTAAGTATTCAAGTTTATAAAGCCAAGGGAATGTGTTCGAGTGCCCATCGAATCAACAGAATACAAACCCGTGACATTATTTGCATTTTAATAGCCACGAGACCACAGTGAGGCGATGGGAAGTAATTTGGAGAAAAAAAATAGTTAAAAATTCGCATGAATTGTGGTGTGCCATGAAGAGTTGCTGCATACAAGACATAAGATCATGTCAATCACACTCGCCACTTATGCACACCAAGAGCTACTGGAATTATGCTGCATTGGAGGGCCAGATTATGTGAAAGGACCTACTAAATTATGCAGCTAGAAAAGGCAAATTTATGTGGCGTAATGCGGCACGTTTTGTGATAGTATTTATTACCTTTTTATTTTGTTATTTTTACACATGTTAACAGTATAAGGTTTCACCTCATTTAGAACCAGTCTGACACCCAAATACAGCAGCAACAGAAAGAGGACAAGTCAACCTTTGCGAATGGCATTCCACGGCGCAGCAATACCTGCTTTGCTTTTTTAGTAACTATTTGAGCTACAAACAGGTTTATTTGCTAAAGTCTGCAGATCATGCAGAAGAAGATGGGCTATGGGCCAACTGTGACAACTATGCGGAAAGCCCTACAGTAGCATAATCACATCATTTCCTTCACATACCCCACCCGAGCTGGGAACCTTGTTTCCCCTTCTCAGGTGGCACTCACTCTTATGATTGTTGCTTTTATCACCTTCTCTTTTCTCCTACTAATACTAAGAAAGAAGATAAAGTGCGGGTCAAGCAATTATATTTACCATCTTGTGAGGACACCAGAATCGCAGCCGAGCTCAAGAAACGCACAGTGTTCTTTTATTATAGGTCGCTCGCCTCTTATGAGCCAGCTCTTTATCTCTCGCTTGAATTAACGCACTGGGAGAGATCTTTACTATTCCCTTTTAGATCTACCACTGTATGGCGGCTTTTGTTGGGCAACAGACAACCTCGGGGAACTCTGTTTCTCTTTGTCCATGTGATGGCACCTCAGAACAGTCTTTGCTGCACTGAATATTGTTTCCTTGATCACTGAGCTATTACACTTGTGAAAACAAAAATGGAGAAAATACAGGCTCATAAGGAAATTCATAACAGTCCTTGCTGCACTATATGCTTTATTGTAATTATTTTAATCATGCACAAAAGCACTTTCTTAGAACGCTGTTGAACATTCGGGCCGAGCAGGACTGAGACAGGCTGACAGCGGGAGTGTGCGAGCATGGAAATACTATAGCTCACTACCCCCCTCTCGGACCCATGATGTATGTCGTACATTGCATACGAGAGTTAGTAGCCCTGGATTAACAAGGAGGCTTATCGGTAGAACCGTAAGTTTTACCGTCTTCAATTCCACAGGTTAGGGTGCGCCTTAGCGTGCGCATACCGCCGTGGAATTTCATTTGGTCCTGAAGAATGCTTAGCCTAATTGGCACCAAAAGCAGAAACATGTCGACCATTCCCTTTTCACTAATTTAAAGCGGACGTTCTTTTGTTATCCTAACCTACCAGTTCTAGTCCGTCACATTTGATTTTAATGGTCTATGGTTTACCTTGATTAAAATTGTTATCGGTTAAAACCATTTACCTTTTAAATTCACATCCACCTATCTCTCAAAAACCAGCTCCGTTGTAACTCAGGCGTCGCAGCACACCAAGGAGGCACTCGGCCTCCTTGGTGGGAACCCGATGATGAAGCAGGTCACCAACTAGGTTGGTGAGTGAGGGTTCATCTAACACATCCTTTTGGTTTTTTGCCCACGCTGTTGTTTTTACTCATATTCACTCTTCCGTTGTTTATGGAAAATCCTTGGCCCTCACAGATGTAATGAGGCTTTAGATCAGCCGCAATTGTGGAATACCTCGAAGATTTGTTTTTTTTGTTCTTTTTTAAAAGCTACTATCAGAGCTAGGAGAACCATGGAAGGCTAATCGTGAAGGAGCTCTCCCGCATTACAGATCATCTAATTATGTGGTTTTTACATTATATTATTTTATAAGCCTGAATTTTAGAGTTCATATTTTATTGAGTTGTGCCTTCGCTATCTAAGATTTCTATCTATGTTGGTGTACCAAATGTATATTTTAAAGTTGATTAATCATTTTATGTCATGCACTGTTTAATCTGTCTTTTATGGCTGGACAGGCCAAATAAAGACTTCTTTAATTGAATTGAAAGGAATTATCACCTATTAATCACTATTCACGCGGTCCCTTGCATACTTGCAGTACCTCCTGCCATCAACCTAAGTCCCAGCCAAGCTCCAAACCCCTGTCACACACAAGGCAGCGCAAGGAAACACACAATGGAGCTTCTGCATGGTTGAGGGAGAAGAGCGGGATCCTAATATTGCTGAAGGCCAGAAGGTCAGGCTAACACAGGGACTGTGAAGGAAAGGATTGCTTTTCCTACTGAAATGAAGATAAATCTACTTGAAGAAGCTGAAGAGATGAGTCACATGGGAGACAGGCAGGTACCAATAACCGTGACCATAAAGCAGGGTACTCCAAAGTCGGTCCAGATCCATGCCAGATGTTCAGCATATCCCCAATTAGATAAATGTAGTTATCTTAAAAATCTGGCATTGATCAGGACCTCCAAGACTGGCTTTGGGGAACCCTGCCATAAAGTTACATGGAACAAGACTGACTAGCTGCATACAAACTCTGATAGCGCATCGTTCAGCCACGGAAGAGTTAAACACACACATATAAGGAGCAGTTGATTTCACTAGCTTCTAATGTCCTTCTCCAAATGATAAATCTGCTGTTTTGGTCTAAGGGAGTACAGGAAGCGTTGGCACAAGCAAACCATTATGATAGCCACAGGTGTCACATGTGCAATACCTATGGTGCGTTAATGTAACCTCTACCACCTATAATGTCTGTAAATAGCAATGCACGTCACTCAGCCATGAAAACAGAGCGCGCTAAACATTATCTATAAGGAAACATGCCACCCGAATTGTCACCCTATGACACCCATCAAAGGGAGCCATTGCACTGCCATCACGATAGGCATATACACACTGTTAACATAAACATATACTAACCCCAAAACTGCTTAGCCATGCCAATGGTTCATAACAATTTTCACTCCAGCTTTAGCCGCAAGGTTCTTAATCACCACGGGCACGAAAGCCAGACTGTCAATGCCACCCAATATAACCATCCTGCCACCATAATCATTACAGTGGCAGCCAGGCAGGCAACACCCAGCCATGTACTGTAAGAATGTCAGGGGCATATATCTGTAAGAGTAAATATTCCAATATCCGTTTAGATAGTACTTACAATAAGTGTTTATTACCAATCAAAGGAATAATTACTGTAATATTGGGCTAATGAAAGATTGAAAAAAAAAACACGTAAAGGTTGTAAACCTAAACCCTTGTAGTCTGCATACAAAACCTTGGTACCGGTGCATAATTCACTATGCTAACCTACCTTTTTAACTTGAGACCTGCAGTTAACACAAGGATGTCTGCAAAAAAGTAGTAACAAATTGATCTATTGACATAAAATACAAATCTGTGACCTGCTTGGCACATCCTGTGCTTTGCAGCAGGTGCATTACCCACCATAACTCTTTAACTATTTCTTGATGAGTCAAACCTGCCACTAGACGTGCAAAGATCTCTCAAGCAAGTGCACCTACTACCAGGTATCTTACTGCTATTATACCCTGCAGCTTGCTGAGTACACAGTCACTACAGCATGTGCATAAACCTTAACTATTTTAAAAATCTGTTCATTAACAATAAAATAATCCAAAACATATATAGGCGATCGCAATTGTCCTTGCTGCCAATTTCCTTTCTTGAAGGGGTGAGAGAGTGTTTTAAAAGACAAATGTATAAGGTGAGTGTCAATTTCTGCTGTCACATCCCCTCCTCCCAGGGCATGGGATCCCAGGGTAACATTTTCCATTTCCAGCACAGCCCACTTCCAGGTTGGAAGTGTATCAGTTGTGAAAGAGTGAGTTCTTTTGCAGCAGTGAGGGCCTGCTAGTGAAAGGTGCACCCCGCAGGATCTCCCCTGCTGTTTGCTCTTACAATTAAGGCAGATTACCTTTCGCTCTCAAATCAGTTTCCTTCTGTGTCATCTGCCATTGCCCGAGGACGCAGGATATGGAAATAACTCCATGCAAAAGGCCACCTTCCCAGCACTCAGTGTCTGAACTCGTTTGTGAACACTGTTTGAACATGTCAAAGATAGGCTGCCGGTTTAAAATGACAACGAAAGATCAACAGGAAAAACTCTGAATTCATCTTTAACCGGGATTCCATGATGCAACATCAGTGGAAAAAGCAACATTACACCATTGTTATGTACAAAGCATTTTGTCGGCTGTTTTTAAGGCCCTTGGAATATTTCCATCCAACTGGAAACAAACACACACACCGATTATATGTCTTGAAAATAAACCATTCCACCAGGGAGTCCATTTTGGAATGAAAGTAGGGCATGCTTCTGCATTGGAGAGGTGCTGAGGCAGGGCACACCCTGCTCTGTGCAGGTACCATGGAGCTGCATGTTCTACGGGTGGTGGCTGCTGATCTTTTAAATTAGTGGGGATTAGTCGTTGCGCTGAATTCCAGCCAAGGGAGCGAGCCCGGCATTTTCTAAGGTGGTTTGGGTTGGTCCTTTCACCAGCCTCCAGGGAAATTAAAAAAAATGCATTGAGGTCAAGTAGTGAATTTTGAAGACCAATTGTTCACATAACTTAGCATAAAACACATTGGTGTGCCACTCCAATAAACCAGATGATCTCATTGAGTTGACAGCATTTTTCCAAAATGTGCTTTAAGTGCCACCTGTATGTCAATAAATACCTCCATTGTGACAGGGCGAGCATTTTCTCTTGGGTGACCTCACAGACCTCATTGGTTCCCCCTTATGCCAAAAACATAAGTGACCATGGGGCATATCAACTACAACCGGCGATAATTATCGCTGAGCGCACTTAGCACTCGGATAATTATCGCCGGCTAGCGCCGATTTTTATCGCTGAGATAGCGTGCTATTAGCAACGCTTATCTCAATAGCGATAAAAATCCTGGTGCTAAGTGGCTAACGTGAGATTATCGCTGGAAACCGAGCGATAATCTCACGTTAGCTTGTTGATAGGGACAGACAAACTTAGCCATGATATCCTCCTTCCATAGGATATCATGGCTAAAGTCAGAAAAATTCCAGACGTAAAAAAGCAGCGTTAACCGCGGTTAGTGCTGCTTTTTTTGTCTCTAACAGGGTTAGCGATATTCTTGATAATAGGAGAAATGTCGCTTAGCGACATTTCTCCTATTATTTTACTCTGGAACGCCCCCTTTGCATCTCATTAGAGATGCAAGGGGAAGCGTAGAGTAAAAGGGTGCTAACATGCGAATTTGCATGTTAGCACCCTGTTGCTGATAGGGCGCTAGTTTTATCTCTGCTTTTTTGGCTTCTAAAGCCAAAAAAGCAGAGATAAAGCCCTTGTTGATATGCCCCCATATTTCAAAAATTATCTCCAGTATGGGAGGTTCAGTATTTTGTCATGGTTGCCGGCATCTCTCCATATGCTAGTGATACGTGCACAGCCAGGATATGCTAAGTTTAAGTTTTTGAGAACTTTTTAATTCAGTGCCGCCTGGGTGTCACTGTCCGAACATGAGTGACATCATGTAAGAAACGGGCTGCATTCCCAAAAGTTTGGGATATGTCCCCAGGGCTCTGTTTAGTGAATTCCTCCGCAGATGTTAATGAATTGTTGCATATAAATAATCAATGACTCTCCAGATGTTGTTCCAATTTGCTATATTGTTAGTTTCACAACATAACTTGTCTTGTTGATTTCACAATATCTCTTATATAGTCGAAACAACTACATTTCCCAACATGCAAGTTGCTTAATCATTTCAATTGTCCCAATGCATTTCGGCCAGTGGTGGCCATCGTCAAGGGAATATCTGTAAATAATATGAACATACGCTACTCAGTAATCAGGCTTGAGATGAGAATATATTAGTTGGTGGGTATTTACATTGTGCCATGCAAATTTTAAAGTGGTGCCAGTAAGTGTTTATAATCACGTGTTGTAGGTGTTTTTTTTAGAAAATCAAGGAATAGAAAAATAGCAACACAAGTGTCAGCCACCTTACGTGAGTTGAGTTAATGATGTGCCGTGTATGACGATAACATCATGCGGGTAAAGCCGGGTGAATTATAATCGTGATGCGCTCATGTTGTGAAAAAGTGGCAATCGATGTAATCTTTATAACATCATGCGGGTAAAGCCGGGTGAATTATAAAAATATATCCGTGATGCGCTCGTGTTGTGCTTAAGATCATAGTTCAAAAAGCAGTTGAACAAGGAACCATCATCGCAAAAGTCCAGAAATATTTGATTGCGACAAATCCTAGAAGCCCTAGTTTGTACATGACACCAAAAATACACAAGAATCCCACAAGACCACCATTCCGGCCTATTGTGTCCACTAGAGGAAGCCTACATGAAGGAGTTGGAAAATATCTAGATCGACACCTACAACCACTAGTATTGAAAATGAGTTCCTTTATCAAAGACACTTCTGATTTCTTGAATAAACTCAGCCAAGTAAAAATAACTGACACTGATATGACACTATTATGCACCATCGATGTGCAATCTCTATATACGTCTATTCCCCCCAACTTGGAATCGAGGCAATTGAACAAGCATTACTAACCAGCCACTATGAGGAAAATATGAAAATATTTCTGATGGAACTGTTACAGTATACCTTAATGCACAGTTACTTTAAATAGAACGGAGAATGATACTTGCAAAAGACAGGAATATCTATGGGCAATTGTGCAGCTCCACTGGCCGAAATGCATTTGGACAATTGAAATGATTAAGCAACTTGCATGATGGGAAATGTAGTTGTTTCGACTTTATAAGAGATATTGTGAAATCAACAAGACAAGTTATGTTGTGAAGCTAACAATATAGCAAATTGGAACAACATCTGGAGTATCATTTCATTATTTATATGCAACAATTCATTAACCTCTGCGGAGGAATTCACTAAACAGAGCCCTGGGGACATATTCCAAACTTTTGGGACTGCAGCCCATCTCTCCATATGCCACACACCTCCTACCTTATGCCAAAAATGACTTCCAATGTGTCAGTGCTAGCATTTTGCCACAGGTGCCCAATAAGACAATCATTTTGTAACAGGTGCCCAATATGCCAAGACTTACCTACAGTGTGCCAGCACCAGTATTTTTCCATTGGTGCACTGCATTCGAAGTATTGTCTATATTATGCTAAGGCCTGACGTTTTCCACAGGTGGTACCTCATATGTAGAGAATTACTCTCAGTTTGACAGCACTAGTATTTTACCAAGGAAGCCTCTTTAAGCCAAGAATTACCTCCAGTATAACAAGTCCAACAGCAAACTGACAAACATAACACACTCAGACACACATGCATACACATTCTCACCCACTCATCCTCACTCACAGTCACCCTCATTCAGTCTCACTCTCATTCTTGCACGCACTCTTTTTCACTATCACCCACACTCACATTGTCTCCCTATTATTCACTCGCATTTATTGTAACTCATGCATTCATTCACTCCTGCTCTCAGTCATGCTTACTCACATTTGCTCGTTTTTTTGTCACACATACGTTCTTACTCACTCTAACTCACTCATTCTCATTCACAGCACTGCTATCATTGTCACTCACTTTCTCTCACCCTCCCTCACACTCAGCCTCACAGACTCTTTCTCACTCACTCGTTGCACTCATACTTCCTCCCGCTCACTCATTGCCACTCCTAATCATGTATTCTCACATTCTCATATGTCCACTGCCTAGTGGAAGATGGACAAACATAGATTTAGAGACACTCTAGGACCCCAGCAAGCGCTAAACGTATATAGACTGGCCAAGAATACCAACCACCACTTGCTGCACCTACCGCATGCACATGGCCTCCTTCTCAAGAGTGCTGGAGAATGGAGCAGCAGTAGATTTCCAGTACCATTAGTGCTGTTAGTGCTAGAAGACCAGAGGTTCCAGATGAGAGTCAAAAATAGTAGCCACTAAGGCTGAAAAGCACCCTCTCACCCATTTGCTTTATGTGTAGGCAAGGACAAGCTTTTAGTGAAAAGGGCAATGCAGTCAGCGACTGGAGGAAGTTGTGTGCGGGCGACGAGCCACAGATGATAACTAGCATATCACAGTGAAGGTCATCCTATAGCTGCAGTGCAGCAGTGGACAACAGCAGAGCAAGGGATGAAGCACTGCACTGTCCATCTCACCTGTTTCCTCATGGATTGGAAGACAAGGGCAGGGTGGAGAGACAACATCTACTGCAAGTGATGGTCAGCACCCAGGGGTTGATTCAGTAGATTAATCACCAGTTTGAGTAGTGAGATGGTTGACTAAGCAGTAACAAGGAGCAGAGAGAGATGGTAAGGAGGGACAACAGGCCAAGAAGTGAGAGACAAGAGGGGAGAGGATGAGCATATGAAGGAAAAGAACGGAGGAGAAGGAGAGATAGAAAGCTTGGCTTCCTTCAGAAGGAGATGCATAGCTGGGGGCAGATACCGATTGAAACAGAATTCAATGTAGAGGGCAGAAAACGTACAGGAGGTGGAGGCACATGGGGAAAGATGGCAAACAGTGACATGAGCGGTGTTTCATTTGAGCCGGTGTTTTCTTGTGGGGCCCACAGGCACTCATTTTTGGGGACTGACATTTCTTTTCCCCTCATCAGACAATTGCCGAATTTACCGAAAGCAAAAGAAGGAAAAACACTGAAAAGGGAAAGGTGGAAGAGAAATATGGATAAAACGCCATAAATGGTGAAAGTAGGGACCTGCAAGAATGAGATTGAGAGAGAAGGAGTGCCTGATAATGGGTTAAAGATGCCTGAGGTGGATTCAAGACCACCCAGTCTTGGCATTTGGCGTGTCAACATTTAATAGGGTTTTGGCACTGATTCTTCCACAAATGAAACACTGCACAAGAGAATGTCGTAATATCGAAAGAGGGATATATATATATATATATATACAGTGCCTATATCCAGGGACTACATTATTGATAATAAGTTTTTAGGTCTTGCCTACGCGGCACGCAAGCGTTGCTTAGGAGGGGACTTTTGGAATCGCCCAGGACTTTGGTTCAAACTCGTGCATGTTTTGCACTGTTCCGTATTGGCACTCATGCACGTTTGGCGTTTCCCTTGGGGGAGCGAGCAGCTGTGCCATCTGTTTTTAATTATCGTTCACCTGCTTTTGAAACAGATGGCGCTGCTGCTCGCTCCCGCAAGGGAAACACTGTGCGTGTCTTGTCCTCTTTTGAACGTGTGCGCCGCTCGATTCACGGCTGCCACACTTCCTGTTCTTTGATGATATTGCTCGCTCTCCTACCCCTGCTCTCGCTGGCAGGGGATTAATGAGCACTAGGATTAGTTATTCAGATTTTCTTGCACTGTTTCGATCCATCCTAGGGAGGGGATGGCCTGGGATTTCACGCCAAACATTTCCACAAAGATATCTGCTTTTATAGTGGCCGTGGGTAGGGGGAACAGAGGCAGCTGTAAGCGTGATGGTGTGTGCCCTGAGCCTGTACATGTATGAGTCAATTTATGTGTATGTTTGTGTATGTGTGTAGTTGCATTTTTTGTTCCTGGATTGGGAGGAAAAAAAACGTAACCGTGGAAAATGTGTTGATACCATCGCATAGTGACTCAAGTAACCAAATACACTAGCCAGACTGACCCTTTCCCACATGATCTAGTCATCACTCTTTACCTCACAAATCTCTGGGACATTTGCCAAATGTTTGCAGTTCAGCCATATGTTTTTACAGCAGTTCTAAGCGAAAGAGAAGCTTAAGGCGTACTGCAGTGCTTTAAAATCTGTCACAAAACACAATAGATGCAAATAACGAGTGGGCCATTAAGAAAGCTATATGCTGATTCATCGGGCGGCTTTAAATGGGCTGAGGACGCTTTGGGGAGCAGACTGGGGGTATAAGATAGACAACTGTGTGTGCACCTGTGTGTGGGAGCTTTGCATGAGAGTTCTTTGCCCATCACTGTCAATTTCCATCTAACTTTCTTTCTTCTTTTTTTTTTTTAACAACTTAGCACCCTGCTAAGAGTAGAGCACTGGCCATAGAGTGTAGCTGAGGTCAAACAAACCTCTTTCTAATATTGCAGTAGTCACGTGACGTTCCTCTCCACGGGACATCTCACCATGCAGCAGCCAGAGACTGTGGTGACAGACAGACTCTTTCACCTGTGCGCTATTTCGCACATTGGTATTTGTGTCCACACCCAACTGGTCCAGACTGTCACATATGTATATCACCTTCTCCGTTTCTTAACATTTTACAAGTATAGCGTTGTGGGAAATGGCAGGCGATATATTCCTGGGGCAGGCGGAACAAATCGTTCCACTGACAAGTAACACCTTTTATGGCATACAGTTGACGTCAGCGCTGCGCCTACAGATGCGCGCACATGATTGGGTGCAAATACCTGAACGAGACTATCACAATAATTAGGAGACTCGTCGACAATCGAGGTTCCTTTTTAGTAATGAATGCCAAATGTAGAAAAAAGGCTAATAAAGCAGGTTTACTTCAATCGATTTAAACCTAAATTTGGAGCAAATGTATATATTTTGAATTACCCATAAATTCCAGAAGTATCCCTTCAGAAGCTGCAACAGTCATAGCTACTCAAACATATTCACAGTCGAATCACTTGACTGCACTATTTAAACATGTGGAAATGCTTACCAAAAATGCATCGATCTACAGGATTCGATATTCCCAGCCTACACCATCAGTTTCCTGACTAAGCCTCCACTCCACTGTTTTTCTTTTCATGTTTCAGATTCATTCAACTGATGAAATTCGTGACTCCAGTGCCTGTAAATGCTGGTCACTATTGCATTACTGACACCATTCCCCATAATAATGATGCTAGACAAAGGAGGTTGGGGTCTTCGGAGTAATTGGCTGCCGAGAGCCTAATTAGACTCTTCACGGTCAATGAGTGAGATGCAGACCCCGTCCAAAGCCGCCCCTTGAGGGAATTACCATGAACCACTGCTGGATGTTCAGCCGCAGCACAGCATAGGGCTACAATGGTGCTCAGCTGTGGTAGGCTTGTCGACAGCAGAACAGCACCTGTCCTACAGTGATAAACCCGGCCATTGGCGTAGCTAGGGGGGGGCGGAGGGGGCGGTCCGCCCCAGGCGGCACTATTATGGAGGCGGCGGGCACATGTGCGGCGGCTGTTGCTGAGCAGCCAGTACACCACACGAGTAGAAAGTGCAAGCGCACCTGCTTGGAGGCCAATCCTGCACCACCTAGTGTAGTGGTGGTGTGGCACCGGTGCGCCGCCCAGCGTACCATGCATGTGGGTCCCAGGGCCGTCAATCTTGTAGCGCGCGAAAGCGCTACCAATGACGGCCCTGGGCATCTGTTTTTGGCCAGCCCATGCGCTGCTGAAGTGACGCCTCGAGTCAACTCTCGAATCAAAGAGAGACACTGCTTTCACTTTCGTGAGCTCATGGGCAGCAGCTGAAGTCGGAAATGGCTCGTAGCTTCTGTTAATGAGCTCACAGCCAGTGAGGTAATGAATCCGGTGGACCGCTGCATGACGCGCACCCGACGACCCAGCCTGTCCCACCATAATGGCCCGTGTAGCTGAACCAGCCTGTCAGAACGAGCCTGATGTGGGCGGCAGGTCACAACAGGGAGAGAGAGGCGAGCCAGGCGGACGGCATCTCATGAAAACGGAGCTGCTCTCGAGATGTCACGTCTGCAATTTCTTTTCAAGTAAGTGTGTGCTTAGCTGCCCTGGAAGTTAGAGAGGGGCGTAAGATAAGAGTCCTTGCTGGCAAGAATGTTCCAAATGATCTGTGCTCCCGGCACATCATTAAAACAATTATGATTGGTAATGCCAAAGTGTGTAAAAGGTGCAAGAGGGCAGTACAATGGACCTAAATAAGCTTTACCAAATTAATGTGAAAATATGTGAATGAAAAAAATGTAAAGCACTTTGACGTTGAAGGCCAGTAGGAGGGAATGCTATTGGAACATGGAGGCGAGGGTTGTGTTATGGAGACTAAAAAAGGGTGTGTTACATCCTACCCACCCAAAAAGTAGTAATTTGTGATTTCGGTCTTTTGGATTTTAAGACTGTTATTTCACAGCACGGCATGCTTCCCTTTTCCGAGTTGAATGAAACCCCTGACGCCACGGCGCCTGGGACCTCCACAAGGCTAGCGTTATTGTCGAGGTGCCAAGGCTCCTCTGTAAAACACGAGAAAGCACTTAATGCTCTTTACATAATGAAACCAAACAAAAACATATGACCGGCTGGCACCGCGAACTGAAACCAGAAAGGCCTTTACCGCGTCATAATTGTCATACCGTGTTGAGCATACAATATATTTTTTCATTAGGACACCTCAGACTTGTATTTGCGATGGCAGGACACTGATTATTATAAGCACGCACAGACTCGAGGCAATTTTAGACGTTTTCGATGAGCAGGATTATGTGAAATGTGCAAGGGGTTATTTAATGCAATGTATCCGCGACGGCACAATGCATCTGTTGGGCGACTGTAACAACACACCAGCACGAACAATCAGAACGGGCCCATCCTTCCGAATACATCTTTTTATTTTAACAGACCGTAATCCGACACTCCGTCCCCTTCTGATACAGTCGAAGCATGCCTTTGGAGTGCCTTGACAATCGCTGCCGCGGCGGCCTCATTACTAAACTTTGAATTTTAGAACCTAGTGGAGGCACAGTGGGAAACTATGCGGTCTCAGACTATGGGATAACATCCGATTTAGTCGGCGAACTGCAAATATTTAGGCAGGATTAAATGGATTTGACAAAACGTATATCCTCTTGCAGAAGGTTCTTCATCCTCACAGCGTGGGCTGGCATCGGAGAAGATATGACGGAGGGCAGACGTTTGTGATCGTATTGCACATTGTACTCTTGTCCCTGTGTGCCATGTTTGGAGCTTGTGACAGACGAAGACTAAAACTAGGCCTTTTTTGCCAAAGTGATGGCAAATGGTGAGCTATCGCCAGCGTGAGGTTTGCTTTCAAGCAGTGCTTAATTTGTAAACAAAATAAGTGGCAGGGCTCTCATCAGGAGGCCACTGCAGCTTGCACCACACATTGCCCCTGCTGTGCTGCCAATGAAAGTGCTGTGAATGATAATGACCATCACACTCCTACAAGTGTGACAATTCAGACTAATTCAGGCCCCAAAGCCATAAAAATGGCTTGGGCGGCAGGTAAAAGTCATTTTAATGTATATTGATTTAATAATTAACTGTTGTTGTGGTCATCTCTAAATTATCCAGACAGCACCAAATTGTGGCAGGCTGTCACAAGCACCGTGTTGACAGTTAAGCCAGCACCGGAAACCACCTGCTCAAATTAAGCACTGCTTTCAAGCAGATGCTGGAAACTCTGGAGTTACATTTCTAAGAGCACACATAGAGGGTCTACTGCTCATAACCATTTGAGAGTGTACAGGATTTGAAATCTGATGGTATATGCTGTATTAATGGGTAAGGATTCTACCATACAAGAGCCATGATGGACTACATTAAACGGTTGGCCCCCTTTCTATTTATTTAAAAAATATATATATTTATTTGTTTTTATTGATTTCACATAACAGTGAGCCAGACATCGTATAGCGGTATATGGACATAGAAGTACATGGCATAGTTCACATGTTTTCAACCAATTTAGGATAACACATATTAAGAGTGTCAGACATCCATGATGATCCCTGTATGACGTCACTCAGTGGTCTAATATCGTGAATATGCATTTCAACGGCTATCAAATACGTTAAGTTTTCAGCATTTTCGTCTACACCAGGAGTCCAGCCAAACATGTAATAATTAGTCAAATCTATCAGGATCTAATACAGTTATAATATTCTAACAAAAACTCTTACCCAAGCCCCCCCCCTCCCCTTCCCGCATGCTTGCCCATAAATATCTAACAGTAGTATTTGCACATTTTCTATATCTGCAGTTGTGTGTGTCTTAATTCCAAAGACTAACATAGGCAACTATACAGTCCTGCTAACTTACACAGTATAACCCACAAGGATTGTGAGGAGCCCATGTGTCCCACAGCTGTTGAGCAAACCCCCATGCAATATTCCGAGCCCGCCTCAGTAAGACAAAATGTCTATTGCAGCGTATTCCTCTATCATTGCATTCCAGCTCAACAAAATCAGTGTTTTTTCGTAGGCCTCTATATTCCTCTAGTTTTAGTTCAGCCCCCTCCGCCTTACCCCACCTCAACAATTCCGTGTGCCAGTCCTGTAGGGACGGGGCCCTAGTAGCTTTCCATCTTGTGGTTATTGCTCTCTTGGCCAGAAGGAGCGCAATGACACCGGGACAAGTTCAGCATATTTCTGTGTGGCCGAACTTCTTGGCAGGGTGGACGGCGTTCGCCCTGTGAAAATAGTGGGTAGACCCACGCAGCACCTCCGCTCCGACCTTTGCTTTCACCTGCAGTGGAGTAGAGAGTTGCTCTTGTAACTTAGACCCTGCCAATCCACCCCCGCTGCTCGCTGTCCTTTTTCCCCAGTCCCCAGCAATGGGCGGCAATCTGAGGGATAGCCCCGGGCGCCAGAAGCTCTAGCTACGCCACTGAACCCGGCAGACCCACACGCTGCCATGCTGGATCATGCAAGAGCATAACACCAGTGAAAGCAGTAATGCCTTCCTCGTATGAATCACATCCTACAAGGTCATAGGTGAACTCCCCATTTTAATGACGCAAAGTGGGCTGCCATTGATATTAGGCACGGGCCGGCAGTCATGTGGCAGCACGAACCATGAAAGACATACAGTCAGTGCAGATGTAACAGGCATCTGAAATGCCACCTTTCCCTAATGTGGACATTCTTCATGTACCGAGCATGACTTTTGGTGCATTGTGAGTGTGTCATCCATCGAGTTCACTGCCGCGGAGCTGCCGTGCATGTTTGACTGCCCTTAGCTACTGGCATGTTGCAATGTCCCCTAGTCCACGTAGTATAACAGAAGTTTACGTTTTTGCTGTGATCTTCACTTGTAATTGTGTGCCCATGACATCTGTGCATACTGCAATGTTTATGTGTAGTGTACTGCACAGTTATGTTCGTCGCAAGAGGTCTGGTGTATGTTCCTTCCTCTAACTAACTAACTCACTAACTCTCTCACTGTCTCCCTCACTAACTCACTCTCTCACTAACTAACTTACTCTCTCACTAACTTACTAACTATCTCACTCCCTCTCACTAACTCTCTCACTATCTAACTCTCTTTCAAAAAACACTAATTCTAAAATCTCTCTCTCACGGACTCCCTCTCCCCAAGCTGATTCTCTAACTCACTCTCTCTCTCTCATGGACTCTCTCTCTCAATAACTAACTCTCTAACTATCTCTCTCTATCACTAAATAACTCTCTCTCTCACTAAATAACTCTCGCTCTCTCACTAACTAACTCTCTAACTCTCTCACTGAATAACTTTCTCCCTCACTAACACACTCTCTCACTCACTCACTAACTTACAAACTCTCTCACTGTCTCACTAACTAACTAACTAACCAACTCTGGGGCATATTAACAAGCCAGGCGATAAAATTATCGCCGCTTTAGCGGCAGAAAACTGCCGCTAAAACGGCGATAATGGGCTTGATAATATGCTCTATGGAATTCCAATTGAAGCCTAGGTTAGATGTGAAGGACGTCTAACATGGGCTTCAATTGGAATTCCTTAGAGCATATTATCAAGCCCATTATCGCCGCTTTAGCGGCAGTTTTCTGCCGCTAAAGCGGCGATAATTTTATCGCCTTGCTTGTTAATATGCCCCTCTATCATTAACAAACTAACTAACTTGCTAACTATCTCACTAACTGTTACACAGGTACTATTTCCCAAGCTTCACCCTCCTGTTATTTATCCCCCCGCCCCCATAACAAAAAAAAACATAACAAGCAAGCATTGGCACACGCAGAAACAAGTTGCCAGCATTTAAAGAACAAAATTAGATCAAGACATTATTTGTAAGTGATAGGTAATACTTTTTTAATAGTCTTTCACTTGTACGTAATGCTTTCTTGGTCATATATAAGGTAACAAACATGTTTTAAACACTTCTTTATTATAACTTTGCAGCATTCTACAAACTAATGTACAGCACAGCTTAAAAACATAGACAAAGTCAATATCTCTGGCTAAACACTTAATATCAGTTAACTGTACTCAATTTACCATCATCCGAAAGATGGAAGGCTGACTCTGCCTTGCAAGGATCCACACTCGTTTTGTTTTTGATCATGGCAAGTGGCGACAATGAGTTTACCCCACCGAGGCGCCATGCAGATTGAATACTATGCAATTATGAGCCTTATTATGCACGTCTACGTGACGTACTCCTAAATTTCCAGGTGTAAAACACACCCAATTAAACATATCAAGCTTGTGGGTCCATTTACTCTGAACGATTTGTTTAACTTTCGATTCAAATGGCTTGGACTGGACTCATAATTTGTTGACTCCTCTCAGTTAACTGGTCGCGTTTAGCCTAAAATTCAGAAGTGGATCTTTCAATTAAGGATCATGGGAGAGTCATGGATCATAGATCCATCATCAGTGAGGGAGAATAATCCCAGCATGAGATAACCACTGAACCCTAAGCCTTTCCTCAGTGGACTGACTGTCAAGCGTCAAGCACAGGGGGCCTTATTTATGAAGGCCTTGCTTTAGTGAATTTTAGGGGCAGGCCTGGTCACTGCCCCTGGCTACCAGCACTTCACAAAATATCACCACCTTCCAACTTCAGTTCCGACTGTTGCAACTCTATAGAGGCCGCCACCACCCCAGCACGCTCTTTGTGTCTTTAAATCTCCTACATATTTTCAAAGTAATTCTGGAGGACTATGCACCCCACCCGAACCCTCTTCTCATGCACCTCCCATCCTCCACACCAGCCGGTAACATATTTCATGGCTTTAGACCTTCAATGTGATAAGTACATATCTGTTCCCATATGCTACCTTAAAGCCAACAAACAAACGCAAAAATTGAGTGGGCCCGTCTCTTGCCGCACAGCTCTGTAGTAGTCAGTGAACAGGCCACCAGACGCCATCTGCCTTAGTCGTTGAGTCACCAAGAACTGACAACAAACGCATCTCTACAGCATGAACAATCTGCAATATGGCGAGTCCATTTTTGCTGCACATTATCGTAGAAATTGGCTCTTTCTCTAAAAAAGACCTCAAGCCAGCATCTGAAGCCAAAACAGAGCAGGAGAGGGAGAGAGGGAGGGAAAGAAAGGAAACAGAGGGCAAGGAGAGGTTACGCAGTCAAGCTGTGGCATGTGTACACACACATGTTGCTGCTTTCTCAGTTGTGGGGAGGATATGCTCAGAATCGTTTCCCTGGATCGCATTCCAGTCTGGCAGCCTACCCAGAACTATGTAAAGCTCGTCAGAGCGCGAGCCAGCAGGGAGAAGCAAAGCAGGGGCCAGGCCGAGTGGCAAGCACTGAGTAGCTCCAATGTGTGTCCGGCCTTCCCCAGGTGACAGTGGTCAAAGGGATGTTTGTACTCCACTGGTAGGGCCCCATTCCATGGCCCCCGTTATTCCTGAAGGAGCCCAGACAGGAGTTACTGCCCACAGATGGAAAATACAAGGGTCACATGAACGCTGCGGATCCGGTGCATTTCACCCAGAGATTGTGAGGGCTGAAAGGGCGAAAAAGCAGGGAGGAATGGGGAATAACCAAGAGATTGGGACTGTAATTATTGTTTTCCCGGTAATTCCTCATTATTAAGAGTACCCTCAACGTCCTGTTTGTAATCCCTATTAACTTAATTCCCTGGAATTGAAACCATTGGTAAGTAACTCAGGGGTGGTGGAAGTTAATTGGGCACTAAGAAGGCATTCACCATGAGGCCCTTAGTGGAAAACTAAGCAATCTGCGTGATCTGAGAAATTGGAACTTTAGGGGGTTCTTCTTGGGCCATCTGTGAACAAGGTCAGTGGAAGGAGGAACACAGGAAACAACACTGTAGGTAAAAATAGACCCCACTTTAAAATAGCTCTCTCCAGGCCCATAATATGCATTGAGAATGTAGCACTGGGGGAGGCAGGTCCTATTTTAAAATGCTGACAGCCACGTTTTGTGCAGCTATATTTTCTCTCGCTTTACTGACTTACCCCGTTCTGCTGTGGTTTTAGCATTTGCAAAAACTGTGTGAGACGTCAGCAATCAACATGCATTAAGATTTTGAGATCTGGCTTCACGAGGCAGCTGTGGCCACAATGATCAACAGAAAATATCTTGGCAGTACTGAGGGAGGGGCCTCGACTCCACCCACATCTTCATTATCTCCAAAAGCGTGTGTGCTTTCACTGACAAAGGCAGTTTTTGTGCTTTGGGAGTAAACTTATGATAACATTAGTCGAAAACGGTTGTGGTACCAAGACAACGATGGAGGCTGCGACCCAGACTGGACAATTGGATAACGTCGGAACCGTTTATTCTGAAACGTTATGACAAAAACAGTAGGCCTGACTTATTTATTGTGAAAAGCATATGCTCAACCCAACAGGCCTTTAGGGGAGGATAATTGCTACACAGTTTTAAGCCTATAGAAAGGTATTTTGTTACATGGAATCTCACAGATTACCATAGTAGGCAAGGGTTTTGGTGTTTGTAAACCCCTCTGACACAAATCTGGGGACAGAAGATTACCATTGTGAAAATCATTTTTGGACTCTGGTCCAGAGGGGGAGATTCATATTGTTTCATTAACTGTAATGTTGTTCATATTTCTCATTTAATGACTCTATGCCTGGTGGGTGCCTTGCGGAAATCTTTTGCTCAATACAAAAGGCCTCAGTAGGTAATGGTAACAAGCCAATAATGAAGGCTATAGGCCTAATTGAAATGTTTTGCCAGATGCTTAAGGTTTGATTTTATATTATGAAAAGCATGACACAGGCCTTAGGCTTGCCTTGTTTATTGTGAAAAGCGTACGTTAAATTCAAAAGGCCTTTCAGAGTGTGTTGTAATTACACTATGTCAAAGCCAGTAGATATGTTGGGGCAGATGAATCAATTTTTCATGCAACGCAGAGCGGGAACCAGACTTGCTGAGTTGCGTTGCAGAAGATGGAAAACAGCTTATAGCCGTATCTACAAAGATTGGTCTGCTGCATAGCGTAGAATTTGTACCCTTGAAGCATACATTCCACCGCCCTGGATATGGGCTGGGCATGTCAGCACACATGCAATTTGTGTTTATTTTGAGAAACAAAAACTTTTCTTCTTGTTAGCTCCTGTTTATGGAGACATTATTATTGACACAAAGTCCACTTTGGCTATTTTAGTACATTGAGCTTTGCATCAGAAATAATGGGTGGTTGCACTAATTGGCCCAAGTTACACCTAAGTAATGCCCTTTGGCAGAAAGTGGTCAAAAGCAGCACAAAGTGCTATTTGCACTCAGAAAATGGCGTCTTTCCAGCATAAAGCCCTCTTTGCAGTACAAAGTAAACATCCATGCAAGAGTTTGTGAGAATCTACTATTTTCTTGGACTCATGGTGTACACTAGATGGCAATCGAGTACATGGCCTTAAAGTGAGTGGTTTGAAGGAGAATTAAACCCTGGTCTTGGATAGATGGCCACCAGCTATATGCCCTAATATCCACCTGATGCTGGTTGCATCAAGACGTTTCTTCTAGTGGTCTTTTGTGCCTGGTCGTTGTGAAATGCCTGGCTCTTCATGAAGTTAATCCCCACAGTGGACTGTATTGTCAGCAAGGGCATATCTCTTGTCATCATTAAGGACAGCCCACATACAGTAGAACAACACTTCTGCTTTATGCAAGTCAAGGCAGCTTAAGGGAGTTGTTAATAATACACTGCTCTGCATGCTTGGTGTGATCAGTAATAGGGAGTTCTTGTTC
Organism: Triturus cristatus; assembly: GCF_964204655.1. Classification (NCBI taxonomy): domain Eukaryota; kingdom Metazoa; phylum Chordata; class Amphibia; order Caudata; family Salamandridae; genus Triturus; species Triturus cristatus. The sequence goes on from NC_140584.1 coordinate 256,096,059, forward strand.
TGGCAAGGACTCTTCTCCAACTGTAATTTGATGCCTCATTAGAATCCTACCATGTGACCAAGCATTGATGGCAAAGCAGGTGTACTTACTTACCTAAATTCAAGGGCACGCGAGAGAAGCCGCGTTTCAGTCAAGGGACACGCCTTTTTTCATATCGCGAGCCCCACATCTGCAGTAGGCCCTTACACAGTCTTTTTCTTACCCTTTCCTTCTAAGGAGGAAGAAAAAGCAGGAAAAAACCAACCGGTTTTAAAAGGAGTGTGTGATGGGCATCCCAACATGGGTAAATGAAAAGCAAGACAATGCCTGGTCTGAGTGTTGGCCGGACCCTTGGCTGGATGAACGTTCAAGTCCAACCCCAGTCAGGTGAAATACATCAACAGGGTCTCTGAGTTGCAGACCCCAAAGAAAGATTGTATTGAAGTCACTGTATCCTCACAAAAAACATTTTTACATGATATATGCCACACATTTAACATGCATCCAATATAATTTAATCAGTAGACATGATAGACCCAGAGGTATTTGAGACTAAATGGATTTCCTCATAGTCGGTTGGTAGACCAGTCTCTACAGGGTACGTTATAAAAGTTTGCATCAGAGACAGGACTCACGTGGGCCCAAGGAGGCCATGTTCTCTTGGAGCTCCGGGTGTTAGTTCCAGTCTTCGATCTGCCCTCACTAAGGCAGTGAGAATTGTATGCCTGAGAGTCCCACATCAGGTATGTATGTATGAGCAGCGATCTGGCTGCAGTGCGGATGTCATTGGGGCTTTTGGAGATGACTGGGCAATGTTTCCTCTTGCCTTCATGTGAGCCAGGAAATTGGCCCCTGGTGCCCTAGGCCTTGTGGGGTAGGCAGTGGCAGTCTGGATATCTCCCATATCTCTGTTACTCGACTGGAGTATCGCGTAGCAGAGATGGAGATACACTTTGCTACGGGTGTGTTGGAGAGTGATACCCCTGAAAAGCTATGTGACTAAACCGGAGCCACAGGAAGTTATGCCAAGTTCAGCAGATCCAGGCTGCAGGGGTGCATTTGCAGAGATGGTGGCTGTAGGGCCATGACCAGCAGCTCATACCTATTATGGGTAGACTATGCCACCCCATACAATTACCACTGGACACACCCTGATGGTGGTCTATTGAGGTCCAGTTACAGAAGCTGCTGATAGTAAGTGGTCCCAATATAGCATTTGGTTTCTGGAGAAGGCTCCCTTGTCCTCACAATTTGCTCGAGGTTACTGCAAGTGCTCGGGATCTTATTCCTGATTGCAGAAAAGAACAATTTTAAAACCACAAACTGTCTCCTGCTGAAAAGGTCATAATTAGAGGGGTGAATATGCCCCAGGAGACTATAATTTGACTAAAGTGGAACAAACTTTGCTCCACTTTATTATTGTCTTTCCCTTGGCCTCGAAAGGAAATCAAATGCAGTGGAGAAGTAACTTGGAGTGTTGAAGAGTCAAAATCTGAAGGTGGAGCAGACAGCGGAGAGCTTGACAGCTAGTTTACAGACACTGGCGGGTTAAAATGGAGATATTGGATCTCCTTTGAACAAACCAACAGACCTCCAAGAACTGATCCACAGGCGGGAGTTTGAAGCTGGATGCACAGTTTGAGTTGTGAAGAGATCCAGCACAGTGTTGAGTTTCCTCCTCAGTGATTACTGCAGAACTGCTCATGACCCACTGGAGGCGACTGTGAGGGATGTGGTAGGGTCTTGGGAAGGAGAAAGCAACAATGTTGTGAGCAAAGTGTACGGAACTATCTGCCCACTGACAAGGGGGGGTTAGCTGTCCCCAATTTCGAGCAATGCTATTTGGCCTCTCAACTTCAAGGGGTAGCCCGATGGATGGACGGTTCATGCCTTTCAGACACCGCCATTGCAACCTGGGACCGGTCCACACTGCTCCATTTATTTCACCCCTGTTCACGGGCTGTGCACCTGACCCTACGCTTCTAAACATTGCTTTCCAATGCTATAGGCATTGCATTTTCATCACCAAGCACATCCATCCATTTGCACCATCTCTTCTGTTGCTAGGAACAACACACAATGGATCGATCACGTCACAAGCTGAACTTACCACTTGGCATGCTGCAGGAATCCATACACGTAGAAACTTATACTGGGACGGCGCCCTTATACCACTAGATTCTCGGATTGAAGATGAGGGTCTGACTGTCTCCTGGTCAGTTCCTTCTCAACAACTCACTGGTAAGGGGGCTGGGTGACAGATGGGGGACATACAACAAGAACAATCCATGCATGTCACCATACAATACTTATATGTCATGGGAGAGGGCAAGCACCTGGTCTGCTGGTTTGCTGATTCCTTACTCACACTAATGGCTGCATTGCTTCCCTCCTTGTACCACCACTGGGAAATGAACTTAGGCCATTCGTGCATGGACAAGGGGTGGGACATGGTGTTGGAGGGCCCCAGTCACATTCCATGCAGCGCCCGCTTCCGCCTCATACAGCACTATCTGCTCCACAGAGCTAATCTCATTCAACCCAAGGTCAATAGGTATTTTCAACGCACTGACACTGCCTGTCCCAGATGCAGTCTCGTAGATGCTGACATCATCCATATAGTGTGGGCTCGTCCATCCTTACACTACTATTGGCATGAGGTCACAACGTGCTAGGCACAGTGTACGGAGCGCCCGGTGCTGCATAGCTGGGAAGTGTGGGGCTCATTTATGAGCCCCTGCGTCACTTTTGCGCCACCGGTGCGTCACTTTTTGTGACGCACCAGTGGCGTAAAACATGCGCCATGATGCGCCATATTTACAAAGTGACGCATCTACCTAGATGGGTCTCTTTGTAAACCCCTGCGTTATATTATACCTGCGTCAGGTATAATGTATGCAGGGTGGGCGTTCCCACGTAAGTATGCATCGTAGAAGTGACGCAGTGAAATCTACGAGATTTCACTGCGCCACTTCTAGGGTGCAAATGCGTCAATATCTTGTGCCTGCCTCACAGCAGGCGTAAGACTGATGCAGGGCCTTTCACATGGGGCTTGCCCCATGTGAAAGGACACATTGCTGGAGTTGCGTCACTTTTGTGACACACTCCAGCAATGCGTCACTTTTGCGCCTACAGATACGTCAGAAATACTGACGTATCTGTGACTCCTTGCGACATGATGCGTCATACTGTAAATTTGACGCATCATTGGAGTCGCAGGGAGGGCGCAGTGAAAAGTGACGCATCACTGTTTTCACGCAGTGATGCGTCACTTTTCATAAATGAGGCCCTGTGTATATTGGGATTGCGCGTATAAAACAAAAAACGCAGAGCTTTAGACCGTTTTTTTTACTTAGATCATATATTAGCCAAGCGTCTAATCACACAAAAGTGGAAATCCCCCAAACTCCCCACACCTGTGGAGTGGTAGCTCTCAATGATAACCTGGGCCCAGGTTGCAAGCGAAGCATTGCACAGGAAAGAAACACTGCACTTGAGTATGCAAATACCCCTTAGCTAACAGCTGGGATGCTATACTGGCAGACATCCAGGCAGTTGTTAACGCTTAAATTAAAGAACCTGTTTTATGACTTCCTTGAAATTACAAAATCTCGTCGTGTGTAAAAAGAAAAGCATTATGTGACCTTGTATGAAGTAAGGGTGCCGATGTACAGCGCTGCAATGCCCTGGATATAAATTTGAACAAAAAATCATGCTCTAATGCCGCGCACGAGAATGAGAAATTTGGAGGGGAACAGTAAATGCAGGGCGCAGAACCTTTTATCCAATTACAAGTTGCAGTGGCAGGAGTGGGGCGCAATAATGCTGATCCATATTTTACTCTGTGTCCCACTTTTTCATTACACTCCAGTGCATTATACCAAACTTATTCCAGCTGGTTTGCATTGAGGAAATAAGCGGTAATCTCATACAATTTGTAATACTAATAAACCACGCAAAGAAGGTCCTTCGTTTTTAATCCAACAACAGTAATTTTCAACGCCCCAATTATGAACCCAAGGTCTGCTTCAGAAAATGTCTAATATACATGCAAATTGCACCACCACTGAGTGAGATACTTCAGTGTGTTAAGCACATGCCCCTGAGAACTAAACATTGAATGAGAAAAGCAAATAGCCCAAACGCCCCCCTAATGCTCCCCCTGCATCTTCTGCTGGTAGCTTCATAGTTTCAATAATTCAAAGGAGTGTGAGTCACTAAGGCTTGTGGCTTTTCACACTCCTTAACAGGGATTCATTTTTAACTTAAAGAACAGGATTTCAAACGTGAATATCATATTTTCACCATGTTTAAAAAAAGGGACCTTGTGTTAAGTAAATGGTCCCATCTGAAGCGCTATAATGCCCTTGTGTTGAAATGATGCTATTTAAAGTGAAAAAGCCACCACTGTGTGAGATAACTAAGGGCCTGATTACGATGACAGTGGGACCGACAGCCCATCGGTGGTGGTCCCACCGCCATCGTACTGATGATTCCCGCCCGCCATATTAGGATGGCGGGCGGATGGGTGGCGGTCAGAGACACCGACAGCCACGGATCTAACGGGCTCAAGCAGCCCATCGGACCATCGGAAGGATCTTGAATCCATACAATGGTGGCGGTGCCTCCCAGGCACTGCCGCAGGGATTATGATGTCCCTCCCTGCCGGCCGTTTCATGGCGATTTACCCGCCATGAAAAGGCTGTCAGAAATAGGCATTGGGGGCCTGTAGCGGGCCCCTCTGGCCCTCAGTTCTGGGTTTTAGGGGGCACCTGTAGTGACACCCTACATGTCCCTGCACCATGTGGCAGACTCTGCATGGGGCCTGCCACATAATACAGGGATATGTACAGGGTGCATTTTTTGTACTCCGGCGTGTGCTGGAGCCTGCAGCACCGGCCTCAATGCAAAGAATACCCATATATACGCATCGTAATCCCTATGGCGGGACCGCCGATGGCTAGTCGGCCAGTCCCGTTCCCGAAGGGATGGTGGTTGGACAGAAGTGCGACCGCTATCCTAATCAGCCCCTTAGTGTGTTGAGCGCATGCCACTGAGAGCCAGATATGAATGAAAAAAACACCTTAGACACTACCTTATTGCTTACCCTACATGTTCTACAGGTAGATAGCTATCCGTAGCTTTAAATGATAAAGAAGGGTGTGAGTTATTAAGGCTTAGGGCATAGCACACAATTCTTAACCGATGGAACCTGATTCTAAACAACCAAGAAATAACATATTCCCGCCATATCTTAAAAAAAAATAAAAATTGGGAGCATGTGTAAAGTAACTGATACCTATGTAAAGCGCTACAATGCCTTTGTGGCAAGTTTGCAGCATATAAAACTGTATACGAAAAAATCAAGGGCCCTTACTTGTGAATTAGAGATAGTGAAGGGAGCACTAATTGCAGGGGCAGACATTGTCTTTCTATTACATGTTGTACTACCAGAAATGAGGAATAATAGTGAGAATTTGTGTTTCCACTCAGTAACCCAATTTTTGCATTACACCCCAATCTATTTTCCAATACATATTTTTTGCTGATTTTTACAGAGTTAATAAGTGTGCAGCATTTCCTTACATTTTGTAATATTGAAAAGCCAACTGTTAAGAGGGCCTGTACTCTTTAAGAAAACAAGGGCATTTGTTAATGGATAGTGCTTTTGAAGCAGAGATCTGCTTCCGAAAGAAGTGCACATTCATATAAGCTATGCCACCACGAATAAGAAGGCTCAGAGCGTAGTGCGCCGACCGTGAACAGCTAGCCATGAATGAAAGCCAAAAGTAAATATCCCAAGCACTACCCTAAGGCTCACCATGCATGTTTTACAGGTAGTTAGCTACCTCTATTTCCCAAAAATAACAACACCAGGCTTACGTCACACCGCGGTGTAACCACAAATGGATTCTAACCATTACCACGTGCATCAAAGGTCTGTAGGAATGTGCACCCTAGGAAATTAAGAGCTGATTTACGATGCTGGGAAACCCTTCTGGGTAGCTGTGTTTCCAATAATAAGGATAATAATAATAATATTAATAATAATAATAATGCACCACGTTCATGTGTGAGATGTTCCTGTGTGCACCAGTGGCAGATGTGAGCTATTTCAGTGTGTGCCATGTAATACATGAGGTCTACTAGTGTGCACACTACCAGATGCGAGGAGCTCCAGTTTGTGATAAAGGCCGATTTAACCTGTTCTAGCATGTACCAATTCTGGTTTTAGAGCTGTTCTATTGTGCACCACTTAGATGTAAGATACTACATAGCGAAACTCTGACAGACCCTAACTTGCAACACAGAAAGATGTGGGTTGCTCTAGCGCACACTGGGGCATATTCTCAAGGATCTATCGCCGAGTTACCGGCACTTTATCGCAGCCAAAGTGTCGATAAATTTATCGCCCCATTCACAAGGTGGTGCAAACAGCCCATATCACCACTTTACCTGCGAAAGCAGCTGCAAAAACATCGCCACAGATGACCCCGGCAACTAACGCTAATGAGATGCAGAGTAGGCGTTCCCGAGCAAAAAGCCGCGACAACACCACACCGCACCATTCCCAACGACCATCCCAATCGGCGAATGGACCACAAAACAGGCGATATGGCACGTTAGCAGCAGGAAATTAACACCTGCTCTGACCTGGTGCAAAGTTGGACGACAACCTGCACCAGAAAAGGAAGTCCAGCCCACAGACACACCGGAAGAACAACAGATGCCATGGAGCTACTCATCATGCAGCTCAGAGCCCCAACAGGGCCACAACACCTACCACCACCACCCCCAGGACTGCCACCCCCCCATGGACAACCCCTGCCCCTCCCCAGACCACCACAGAGGCAGCGCAGAGAAAGACAGCGGACCTTCCGGAAACTCACCTGCCTCACAGACTTAACACTAGAGAATGTCATTGCCCACTACAGACTCATAAGGACAACCATCCTCCGCATCCTGAACATCATTGCTCAGAGGCTGACGGTACACAGCGGACAACCAACATGCCTCCACAGACAAAGCTGCTGGCTGTGCTGCACCTGTTGGCCTCTGGAACATTCCAACCAACAACCGCCAGAGTCAGAGGAGTCTCACAGCCAGCCCTATCCAAGTTCCTCTAACCTGTCCTGGATGCCATCATCAGCTTGGTACCCCAGTACCTATACATCCCCCACACTGCGCAGGAACAGCTGGAGACCAACCAAGGCTTCTACGCCATAGCTGGATTCCCGCACGTGTTGGGGGCTTTTGACTGCACACCTGTCCTAATTGTTCCCCCTGCTGACACTGCACACAATTACCGCAACAGAAAGCACACGCATTCCATCAATGTGCAGGCAATAGTGGACCACAGGGGACTCTTCACCAATGTCGGCGCCAACTACCCAGGCAGTGTGCATGATTCCTACATCTTCCGACAGTCCATCATCAACCGGCGCTTCCAGGATGGCACCTACGGAAATGCACTGCTCGTTGGTAAGTGCCAAATGAACACACCACACACCTCCAATCCGCAATCATGCAACTCACAACTCTGGCAATGCACACGTTACAAAATCACATACAAATTGCCAAACAACAGGCCCACCCACCAGACAGGACAGCATAACGTACTGTGGAAACCTGGGCTAGCCATGTACATGAGCCATCAATGTCATGGCACCTCAGCCACACAATAGCGGAATGTGGGGAGAGGTGGGAACCAGGCATGTGCGAAGGAGGCAAGTGACCCATGAATGAGAATGCACACAATGTCAAGTGTGGCGTGTATGTGCTGGACAGACTGCAGTATACAGACCACAGACATAGACATGTCAACATATGCTGCTGGTGGCGGTAGTGTTGTGAACAGTGGACGCAACCATGTCACCCCAGCCAGTGGGGAAGATCTCGGAAATGTAGCTTGTTACGTCCCCGCTGTAAGCATGTGCGGAGTGGGCTTGCCTGGCGTACGCCAGGCTAGTGTAGAGGTGTGAATAAAAAGCACGTAGCCCTGGGCGTGATTCTCTTCCGGAATGGCCAACGTGTCTGCCAGGGTGGCGCCTCTCACCCCGCCATCAGGCCGACTCCGTGTGTGGCGGTGCCTGCGATCCTGTGTGCCTGCCGCAGCCCAGGCCGCTGGTCCCGGAACCAGTCTTGCCCACCCCTGCACAGCCAGGCCTCACTGCTCACCAATAGACACCAGCATGTCTCAAAGAGCACCCACCACGTGCCGGTGCAAGCTCCAAGCACGAGGCCCGGGACCTTGGCAGCCTCCTCAGACCCTCACGGCCTCCGCGAGCAAGGCCCGCAGTACTCCTTTCTCGGTGACGTACTCCACCGACATACACAGCGGACATGTAGGTCACACATTTGGAACTGACTCTTGATTACACAATAGCAGAGTACATATTTTATGGCTGAGTTTATGTCACTATACTCCCTTCGATGTGGTACCACCAACTCTGTGCATAGCATTCCGACCACCTCCTTCAACCAGAAATCTTCTCCACATGCCATTTCAACGCCGTCTGTTAGAGGTCCAGGAGGAGTTGGCTGCACAGCGGGTGACCCATGCTCACCGCTGCCTCCGGCCTACACTGAGGTCGAGTAGGTCACACAATTGGAACTGAGTCTTGATTTCGTCATGGCAGAGTTCATATCACGGTACGCAAGGAGAGGAGTAAGAGGAAGAAGCGGTTCAGTCCGGAGGACAAAAGGATCTCTGTTACAGAGGTGATCGAACACTACCTACAACTGAACTGGTGCCACTGACTCTGTGCATCGCAAGCCGACAACACGTGGCTGTGGGCCACTGCTGACCGCTGCCTCTGGCACACACTGCGGTCGAGAAGGACACACAATTGGAACTGAGTCTTGATTTCTTCATGGCAGAGTTCATATCATTGTACAGGCCTCATCGCAGACTGCATCCCCTTCCAACTCTGGTGCCACTGACTCTGTGCCACGGAAGTCATGGATACTCTCCCGTTGAACTTTGTTGGCGTCTGAGTCTATGACCTGGGGGTTGTCTTCATCATCATGCAGCTGATACTGACATGGTGGGAAAAAGGAGACTGTAGCATTCAACTCCTCCATAATGCCTGTTTCTGCTTACTTCTGCCCTCTGCATCATGCCCTGGATGGACACCTTCCACTGTCCCCCATAACACTCCGCAACATTCTCCTTGGACATCAACGAGGACTCGCTCAGCTCTCGTGGCCCTATCTCAGTGCACTGCAAGTCACCATCCCTTGCGGGTGTGCCTATGCCCGCCGCAGTGCATCCAGGGCCACTAACTCTGTGCAGCTCAAGTCATGGACCCTTGCTGTTTGTACTTTGAACTTCTGATTGTCTGATCACTGTTGTAGTTGTTGCCAGCACCAACCAACTCCTGAGGGGTGGCTTACACTACCCTTCACCCATCCAGCACACGCGTCACTGGACGTGTGACCCTGTCAATAAAAGGTGCCGGGCGCACGTGCCCGTAGCCAGTTACACAAATGATCTCAGTGTGTCGGTGTGGTCATTATGTATGCATGAGGGTCCCGGGCCATACCACATTACAGTGTGCTGTGTAGAGGGGGCGCAACCTTGTCACCTCAGGCAGTGGGCATGTGGCTGTGTCAGACCCCCTTGTGAGCTTAAAGGAGTGGATCGGCGTAAGGCAGTACGGCTTAGGGGTGTGGTCATTCAACACGTAGCTCTGGGCGTGCTTGAGTTTAGGCCTTGCCAAGGAAGTAACTAATGTGTGTGTCTCTGGTGTAGTGTCTGCACCACCCGTCACGCAATATACAGTGTTGCTGTGCAGCATGCCCCCAGAGTGAGGGCTCGGCCGAGGAGTACATGAGGGTGCGCAAGCCCGCTCGGGGTCCGGGATCATACAAGCCAACTGTTGTGTGTGTCCCTATTTCCACAGCATAAGCCAAAGGTCTACCCTCAACCACATGGTAAGTTCAGCCAGGCATGAACTCTACATCTGTGTCTGCCCTGTCCTTACCATAGGCCTACACCCACGTGGCCCACCACCTTCAGCGCACAACATCACTGCGTCATTGTCAGGCTTGTGGACATGCGCAGACAGGCATGACAATGGTGTGCCGTAGGGGTGCAAGTGATGCAACCGCGCTGCGCACACTAGTGAATAGTCTCGGGGGAGGGAGGAGCAGCAGTAACGCTACGTAATACACATTGATGCCACTCATTTGCAACAAGCAGTACATGTCATACAGGAATCACAAAGCCACACATATCACACACCAATGAACCAGTGAGCCTGCCAACACATCATGCAGAACCAACTATTGACTCATGTCTCTCTGCACTGTCACAGGTGACCAAGGATATGCACTCTGCGCTTGGATGATGACACCCCTCCGAGCCCCAAACACACAGGCACAGAGGCAGTACAATGCGGCCCACAAACGCACCAGGGGCATCGTGGAACGTACATTTGGCGAGTTGAAGTCACGTTTCAGGTGCCTGGACGTCACAGGTGGAAGGCTCTTGTATATCCCAGACATCGTGTGCAAGGTAATCGTTGCATGTTGTGTGTTGCACATCATATGTGTACACAGCAACGCCCCATGGATACAGTTCCAGAAGCACCGGACGATGATGATGAAGATGAGGCAGGTGGACCACACCCCACTGCAGCCGCAGCGAGAATAGCCCACAGGGACACCATCATTGCAAATTTCTTCAGATGAGCATGCCACATTGTGACAGTCCTTGACAATCATGGGACAGTACAAAATAACCACAGGCACAGCATGTGCAAATAAAAGCATTCCAAAATAACATTCCTTAAGTGCATGTCACTCATCTGTACAGGCACATCACTCAGACAAGTGTGAGTGCGACATGTATTGCTAACAATTTTATGATTTGTTCATGGATAGTGGGTGTGTCACCTCTGTGCAGAGAGGCTGTTTGGGGTGTCACGTATTCGAACTACCAGTTCTGTTTGTCACAGTTAGTAGGGTATCCCACTCCTTGGCGTTTCACATGTGTCCAAGATCATTCCATTTTGGCTGGCATTTGTGACCTACAGGTGACAACAGGGCTCCTTTTGGGGTCAGATATGTACCACCATGAAGCAGGGATGCCCCCTGTGACTGAAATTCCACAACATGGGCAACATGTACGTAAGCGGGAGTCACTGCCCCTACATTCGTCCATGCTTTCATAATTGATTGATCATGGTCATGACACGTCTGTGTGCAGGAGGGGTTGCTTGCCCCTCTGCAATGTGACAGGGAGATGCAATTCTACAGTGTGTTCCATGCATGTGTCAGCATTGGCGCAGTTTACATGCAGACTGCATGTCAATGTACATTGTGACTGTGAGGAGATGCCTATATGATGCGGAACAATGGTCATTCGTTCTACGTCACGGATGTGGGATTGTGCTCGTACATTGTCATCTCACCGTTTTTGTACTCTGCTTTTATGGTGCATTTTCCCGCATGACGCGTGGGAATTGCAGGCCTATCGCTGGTTATCTCTGATTTTTTTATCGTGATTGGCCTCATCGCTACTATTTTCACGTTCGTGTTTTGCGTTTTTGAGGCATTGCGTTACTTTTAATATGGTCATTCGATGCGTTATCGTGGGACTATCGCATGGTACCGCCGGGTTGAGAATACTACGTTGGCACAGCGTTGTTTTCCCACAATAGACCGATATGCAGAGTTGCGGTAAGCTAATTTTGCGATTATTATCACACGTTCTTGAGAATATCCCCCACTGAGACATGTGTGATGATTTTTATGTGGACTACAGGCAGACATGAGGTGTTCCAGGGTGTACCAGACTTGAGGTGTTCTAGTGGGCACCACTGTTGAGTCGCACATGAGGTGTCATACACATGCATTGTGTGAACACCGGACTGATGTGTCTACGAGGCAGGGATTCACGCCGGCCCCAAAAAACAATCCGGCAATTAATTTACCTCCGTTGTAATAAAATTGTGCTGGTATTGTACTGGATGTGTTTCCGTGGTTCGTTAAACCTGCATCTTAACCAGCAGCGTCTGCTTGACCCCTCAGAGCTTGCCAGATGAATGACCCACTGGCACGCTGCTAAAATATAATCACAGTATCCCCACATGAAAAGTACACATTCACCAGTGCCTGACGTATAAATATGCCAAAGAGCAGAAATATTGCAAGCGTTAATTACAATTTTGCAGCACCAAACAGAATCAACACGATCGAGAGTGAGAGGCGGGCGGGCGTGCAGACACCGCTTCCCAGTGTGCTGTAAACACTCACTTTTCATAGTCTTTTCATAGTGGGCAGTACCATCGCATCACAGGGGAGTACAAGCTACTCTGCTGAATCAGCGAGAGAGCAGTTTATGCCTTATTATACTTTTCAGAATCGTTCTGCTCATGGAGGCTGTGTGGGCGCAACCACTCGTGGTGTTGGAGAGTGTGCAACAGAGAACAGTCTGCATGTGCCTCATTGTTCTGCTGCAGAGGCTTTGTGAGCATGACAAAGAGAAGAGCTGGCATGAAAGTTACGAGTCGGAATGCACAAACATCATAGAGACGTTTAAAGAAAGACATAGAGCGCATTGTGAAGAGGCCATGTATGTGTGCAGCCTAACAGCGGTGAAGGTGAGGAGCACAATTATTACACTCCAGTAGCTGTAAATCACAGTTCCTTTTGAGAGTGTGGCCCCTTTGAGAGCTCTCAGCTATGCACACAACCACGGTGCAGGCAAAACATAGGCGGTTGCGCAAAGCTGAGAGCTGTCAAAGTGGCCACCCTCTCATAAGGAACTGTGTTCCACAGCAGATAAAAACAGCACTTGAACCCCAGGAGACTGATTAGAGAAAAACAGTAAGAACAACAGGAAATAGTATGCTATAGCCAATAGAAATGAAGAAAATGTAAGTGGCAAGCACAGGACCCAATGAAAAGCAAGGGCACGATGTAAGCCCCTTTCAAGATTTATAACAACACTAGATTTCACAGATGAAACCTAAAAATGGCTGTGCGGTTTGCTTTATTGTCAGCTACCAGGATAAAAGCAATATATTGAATGGGCAAGTAACCCCATTCCCATATTGGAGGAATGGATTAAAGATGTGGAATGGTGAAGGCCTGCATCCCAGTGGTCTGCAAGGGTGATACAATCCTGGAGGGAGTCCTAAAAGGACTGAAGATCTGTCAAATTGGACAGCATACAAACAAAATTTGCTGTTCCCTCCTGACTCATATCTTCCATAAAAATGAAACTTACTACTGATGAGTGAGTGTACACAGTTGAACTTACACTCAATGACAGTCACTCCTGGTCCCACAAGTAACTGAACAGAAGGGTGGTCAAATTCCAGTAGCAGAGAACTCTATAATTTGTGCAGATGGAGTTCCATGCCCAAATAAAGAGATACATAGAGAGTAGTATTTGGCTAAGACCTCAGAGACTGAAGACAACAGGTTAAATAAACACTGACATGTATGCAGAACTGTTTCTGCCAGGTATGAACACTGATCCTACTTATTCTTCTGATTATGCCATTCTCTACTTAAATAACAAAAAAACCTAATAATGCTAATTAAAAACTAGAAGGATTTGGAAGTCCATAAACTAGTTACCCAGTTAAATTAAAGGTGACATTCCAGGGGCAGAAGTATGTTGTTTGCCAAGTGGAAGTAGCCAGTTCTTTTTTTGATTGCCTGAATTTAGGCAAAATAATTAGGGGGTGTGATTGAAGCTCCCATATTTAGGTCCTCCTTACAGGAGCAGAGAAGGGTAACTTACCTGAACACAAGGAAACTAGGATGACTTTGCTGGAGAAGTGAAGTTCAGGGATAAGGAAACCAGTTTTATTTGGTTGTTAGAATTTCCATGCTAAGTCAGGTCTCTCGCTTGTCTACCCTGTTTCCCTCTTAAGCTTTTATTAGAACACTGAGAATTGAACTTCTAGCATTATTGTTTGCTGTGTTTCTGGTTCTACAATCAAGCCGTGTTTGTAAATTGAAGTTCATTGAAAAATTGCTGTTTGTGAGTGTTTTACCAAAACGTTTGCCTATGCTGTGGTGAAAAAACAGTGTTCCTGTCTAGCACCTCACTGCCACCAATAATACGTCTCTCACTAAGGTGAGGTGTACCTCCAACCAGCAGAGCTGAGTACTGTGCTCGTAACAAACCAAAATATACAAAAAAGTAATGGATGGAATGCTTGAATTAATCTCAGTCATTGGTAATTACTCGGGCCGCATCCCAATCCCTCATTTTTATGTACACCATGTCACCTCAGTTTAGACCTAGTTATATTACTGGTTCCTTTAGCTGATCTTGCATGGTGTGGAAATCCAGCCACACATCTCTATTGATGCCACCATTGTAAGGCTTGTTTCGCTTTAGACATACTGGGGCACTTGTCTTTGTCTTCATTCATTCTAAGAATGCAAGTAACTAGAAATTGAAATGATTATTCATTTTAAATTGAAAACATCATTCATTTGCAACTTAGGGTAACCTTGGGAGATGAGTTATTGATTTTCTAGTTGCACTTTACCACTTATGTGAATGAGTGCACCAAGGATCATCATTTGGGTGTAAAGAATGAGTCTTAAAAAAAAAATCCAACTTGCAGACCATATTAGAATTACACTTTTAGTATCCATTCAAACTGCTGCAGAAATGTTTTCACATAGAAAAGTGACACACATTGAAAATGTGCTTGCTTACACCTGTTAATAAATCCTTTTTTAATGCACTTTAGCTTTAATAAAAGAATGTTTTCATATAAAAAAATAACACATTATGAATTATAACACAGTGAAGAGAGAGGATAAAAAAATCATTAATGATCTGTTCTTTAAAAAAGCTAGTGCCAAGAGCAAAGGCACGGAACTGAACAAACCTACGGTTAGAGCACATGCTTTAGTTAAATCAGTGTTGGGGATAGAGTTTTATCTTACAATTTTAACCAGCGCCCAGGACCGTTTTTTAATTACTCGTTTTAGATTCAATAAGTTTCATCACTTAGTGGCCTCTCCTCCTGGCTTTGTTGCAGGAGCCTAGGATAGAGGGTCCTGTGGCTGCAACAATAGGTCTCCACAGAATATTTTACATTTTGTCTTTTTATGCAAATATTTTACGCATCCCAGGCGACTGTATCTTAAACCCTATTTAAAAGAAATGGCATTTAGGCAGGCTCGTAATGCACTTTTGCACATGCAACTTCTGCAGAATAAACACGCTTTATTTGTTGTTATGCACTTTTTAAGAGCAATGATAAGATCAAGAAAATCCAGATATGATTGAGATAGAGAGGGATATTTGTGATCGGTTCTGTGTTGATTTAAGGATCTATTGAAGTGGTTATCTTTCATAGCCGTGTTCATGCCAGAGGACTTTTAAGATGATTGTATATTACCCGATGTCTCTTCACATTTGATTAAGAAAGATAGGGACACTTGTGATTTTTAATATGATGAAATATGTTTTTTAATGAATGTGTTATTGTTTTCCAAAGTATTGTATCTTTTATGGCTGTGTTTATTCCCGAATAAAGATTGTTTGATACTAATAATATTATATAATATGAAAAATAACACGTAGGGAAAATAAAGTGAAGGAAGTTTTTTGTACTAGGCTATCATTCTTAAAATGCCCCCTTTATTTAGGCCCAAAAGCCTTTCCTTCCAATTCCTGCTCACAGCTAAGTAGATGTTTATTTAGGACATTTTGCCTTACACCAGCACCTTGCTAAAGAATGTACTGACTTCAAGCTTATGTTTCCTTGTCTTCATCACATCACAATAGATCATTTGCGTGCACTCGCGATATTGCGGAGGAACATGTCGGCCGCTAGCTAAACGTCCACGGCTCAGCTCCCCCTTGGGGTTTCTTTCTTTCATATACTATGAGTTCTTGTTAGGGTTTTTTTTTTAGGTAATGTTGGTGCCATCGGTGTATGTCTCTGAGCCCCCCCCTTCTCACTTTTATTTACTTACGGTCATGCTCCTGGACAAGGTTCCCTTTGGACACGGACCCCCGGGCCGTTAGAAGCAGGTGGCAAGGAGAGCGGGCCAAGCGGAGCAGGTGGAGCTGGCAGCACGAACTGCAGCTGGCGTTGGCACTGGGAGGAGGCTGCTCGAGACCCGAGGAGACGCGACTCGGCTCTATTCCTGTTCCGGGTCGCGGGAGGCAGAGCCAGTAGCAGTGTCGGCTCGCCTGTGGTCGCGAGAGTGAGTGGTTGTGGTGTTCACGCAGCAGACGCTAGCCCCCAGGTAGGGAGTCGGCATCCCCTATTTTGCTTTTCCCTTGAGGATTCCATATCTGGGAGGAGTGAGAGAGGTGAGAAGCAGGTCCACTTCCCTGTGCATCTCTTTGAGCCTGGCGGTGCAACTCTGTATGAAGGAACCGGGGTAACAAACATTAAGGTACCAGGCAAGTGTATGGATGCCGGAGAGGTGTTCAGCCTTGGCAGTCCTGGTAGTCCTACTGGCATAGCAGCAGCGGTAGGGATAAAAGAGATTCAGGTACCTAAAATAAATAGATATACCCTTCGTGCCAGGGCTGTACATGATATTGAAAAACCTGTTTATCCCCCTCGTATTTCTCCACCAGTCTCCGAAGTGAGGGTTCTCAGTAGACGGGGTAAACCTAGGGGTAGCAACACACATAAGGAGATAGAGTTCAAAGGTAAAAGGGGAGACATTGTCAAGAGGAAGGAAAGGGTTAAGAAGGGGTCCCCCTCCAAAATTAATATGTCACCCCATCGCTCAAACTTTTTATAAAGTCATGTCTACTACTACTACAACTACTACATCCTCCCCCCAGGCAGCCTCTATCGATGATATTTAAAAAAACACGAGCCAGGGTAACACTCCGGAGGCTCTTAGCACCTTGAGCCTCTTGAAGGAGAGGGCTGTAGATATGCGATTGGATACAGTTTCGGTCATGATGCGCCCGGCAGTAAGCCTGTCAAATAGGTATTCGGTATTGGCAACTAATGAACCTGAACTTTTTTCTACAGAACCATCTAATGCTTCTAGCGTAGTACAACCTGGTATAACAGACGACAATGTAACTACTAATAGCGTAGATACAGCAGGCAAACCTGACACAACATCACATACTTTGGCGGACATACTTCTTGCGATGAAAGATGAAATTGCCAGCAGATTCATGGTGTCCGAAATCAATCAGGCGGAATTGACTAATAGATTCCTAATCTCCGAGGCTAATCAGGCAGTAATCCAAGCCTCTTTTGAAGTATTAACCAAAAGATTAGATGAGGTCTCAGTAAGAACTGAAGCAATCGAGCTGGAAATCCCCAAAATTAAGGACTCTGTGCGCTCCACTGAAGTGGAGCTAGCCAAATTATCTGCCCAGAACAAAGAACTGAAAGAAGACCTTGAACACTTAGAAAACCACTCTCGGCACAAAAACTTAAGGCTTTTAAATGTCCCAGAAGCCTTGGAAGGAACTGACATTAGGGGTTTGTGAAATCTGTATTAAAGGGAACAGTCCTAAAAGGTGCGCCAGAAGTCGACCTCGTACATGAAATACAAAGGGTGCATCGTGATCCCTTCAGGAGGAATCTCGCCAAACAAAAACCTAGAAAGATATTGGTTAAGTTTTTTACGTATTCAGTCAAGGAACAGATCTTGTCCCCTGCTTTAAAAGAAGGTTCTATCTCCTACAACAGCTCTAACCCCTTCTCCTTTCAAAATAGATCAGATATCTCTCATACGACTGCAACTAGACAGTGGGAGTTAGGGAAAATGCTGGAAGAGCTGAACAGTATCGGGGCCAAGGCACAGTTGAAGTTCCCAGCATTACTTCGTGTGATGTGGAACAATCATATGTATCAGATAAAATCTGGCGAGGAAGCAGATGCTCTTACAGAGAAGATCAGGGACGAGCCGGGGGGAGTAGGGGGGACAGTAAGTAAAGGGGGAAGCTTTTGCTTCTCTCTGAAAACTACGCTCCTAGCAGGAACTCAGGATCAGTTTTTCTTTTCCAAGGGGGAGGAAGGGGTCGAATAGGCTCAAGCCTATTGGAAGGGAGGGTTCCTCATGGGAAGAGGGGGCACCGGGGGTTCGGGGGGGGTGGGGGGGACCCAGTTGGGCTGCAGTGGGTAAAAAAGAAAAAAATCAACCTCATCTCACCTTAGTTATCAGAATATCTCGTCAAGTAGTGTTGGTAGTCTTACAGGTAAATGGCAGGAAAACAAGGCCAAGGGGATAGAAGGACCATCTTTATTTCTTGGAACGTGAATGGGTTAAGGTGTCCCAGAAGGCAATGGTTGATCTTTAAACACCTGGAACTTTCCTCTGCTCGTCTGTATATTACAGGAGACGCACTTGAGCTACACAGAAAGTTGTCTAATTTTTTCTAAAGTTCCTTGGATAAAATGTTATAGTGTGTCACATCAGACGCCACATAGCAGAGGCGTGGTAATCCTGGTTAAACATGGTGTCCTTTGTTCCATAAAAAATCACAATCAGACTCTTCTGGAAGGTGGCTAGTAGTCCAATTAGCATTAGAGAACACAGATCTAGTGTGTGCCTCTTTTTATGGTCCAAATGTAGATGACCCGACTTTCATATGTAAATTACAATCAATACTGACTCTGGAATCCCCCCCTTATGTTATTGGTGGAGATTTTAATGTCCTGTTGGATCCATCAAAAGACAGGTCTAATCTGAGTCATTATGTAGGTGCCCCGAAGATACGTCGTGCATTATTAAATATGATACAAGATCTGGATTTGGTTGATGTATGGAGGGCCAGGAAGGGGGATCAACAGGGTTTTACGTTCTACAGCAAAAAATACAGTCACTCCTCCAGGATTGACTATATATTTATAGATAGATCAACCCTGAACAGCCTGGAGGGGATCTCTGTTATGCCAAGCCATCTCTCAGATCATGCTCCAGTGCAATTTTTATATCAAATAAAAGGGTTGCAGCGCCAGCCAAGATGGACGCTAAATACAGCTAAGCTTCTCAACCCGGAAGTTATAGAGGCTGTGAAGTCTTCCTCTTTAGAATTTTTCTCTCTAAATATGGGTTCCACAACTATTGATTTCATTTGGGATGCATATAAGTCAAACCTAAGGGGGAGGCTTCATGGCATTATCTGCTCCAAGAATAGAGCTGAGGCTGGGGCACTTAAAAGTATTGAGGGAAAAATAAGTCAGTTGGAGAACGAGAGGAATGGACTACGTAACGGAGACCCAGAGCGTCTATTGCTAGTCCTGAAGGACTTAGACGAAGCAAGACAGGAGTATAGAGGGAAATTAGACGCAAAGTGTAGAGCGCAATGACATTCTAGAAATATGCAAAATTTTGAATACAGGGAGAAAGCAGGAGCGTTATTGGCCTGGAAAGCTAGAATCGATCGTACTAGGAATAACATCAAGGAACTAATAGTAAATACCAATGGGGAGACATCAAGTAGCTTCAAAGATATGCAAACTTAGGGATTTACATTGTTAAAGCTCTGGAAAAAATTCCCCAGATAAATCTCAATAGAGTTACTAAAGAAATAGATCGCCTCTTTAGTAGATGGAGGAATCTCCCCTTAACCATTTATGGGAAAATCAATCTTTTAAAGATGGTCATTCTCCCTAAGCTTTCCTACCTATTCACCACCATACCTCTTACCTTTTCAAATAAGAGCATTAGTAAGGTGCAGAGTAAGATTGGGAGTTTTGTGTGGGGGGACAAGGGGGTCGGCTGGCCTGGAAGAAACTTAGATGCAGACTTAATAAAGGGGGGTTGGCCCTTCCCGGTATTAGTCTGTATGCTGTAGCATTTCAGTCTAAAAGCATTCGGATGCTACTTGTGAAACCAGAGGAGTCAGACTGGGGCAGGTTGCTGGGGGAAATGGTGAGAGCCGAAGGAGGGGGAGGGGGTGAGGCCTTTCTATATAAGTTTGGGGCTCCAAAGTTCTTCAAGCGAGTTCGCCTGAAGGTTTTGAGGGCAGCCTTGGAGTTGTGGTATAAGGTTAGACTCAGATGGGGGATAGGATATTATTCAGACCTTGCACCCATTTGGGACGCGCCCGGAACACCGGGCTGTCTTAGAGACAGTTTGGCGTTGCCTATGAAGAGGGCCCTGGTTTGATGCAGAAAAAATGGAAGTCAGAGGAAATGGGGAGGTCGAAAGGTTGTGTCAATCTATCCACCCAATAAGGAAAGAAATCTCAGTATGGTATCACTACTTAACAGAAGCTGAAGATCTCGAGATTCCTTCTTTAATGATGGTGTGGAATCAAACCCCCCTTGGACCCTTAATAGAGTCCCTTTTTGAGCCCTCATTGAAGGTTTTATATAAGTATATCAAACCTGCCAGTTTAAAAAAGAACCATTTCTTCGTTATTAACAGGCTTTACTATACCCCAGCAAAGATAGCCAAGTTTGTCTCAGCCCCACCTCCCAAGAGCCCAAGATACCTGTTACCCTTAGCCAACGACCTACATGTCTTTTTCGAGTGTCCGAAATTGAAAATCTTCTGGAAGGAGGTTGGCTACTCTCTCCGAGATATTTTTAAGATCAATATCGATGTTAATTTGCCATTAGTCTTTTTTGGGGATGATGGTATAATTTGTCAGACAGTTTCACAGTTACACAGATGCCTAATATTATATCTGGTTCTATTAGCTCGGAGAGAGATTTGCAAAAAAATGGAAAGAACCCCTATCGCCGAAAAGGGAGGACTGGCTTAAAGCCACGTTTTCTATGGCCCGACTGGAATATGAAGATGTAGAGGATAAGCCATTAAACATCTGGCATCCTCTTATGAGTTGGGGTCGTAACTTAAGATTAATATAGCTGGTTCTATGATTACACCAAGCTCCCTCACAAAAAAGGGATTGGTCGGGGGACCAAAGCGAATGCGGTAAGCCGGGAGGCCCACAGATCGTTACAGCGGCTTCATAAGACCCGCAGAGGCTTAAATGGTGAGATGAGGACAGAAAAAAAAAGAAAACAATAGATCATTTGCATAGCAATGAGCCTTGCTGTAATTCATATTGAATATACTGTTAGTATGAACAATAATGTGGAAAAACTATATGCATGCTCAACTAAAACATCATTGATATATTTGTTTTGGCGTAGTTGACTAGCTTTTGTATTCACACTAAACATTGAACTCATCTTTTAACTAAGGTAACAATGTTCTCTTGGGAACTTTCCTCCATATTGCTAACATTTGAAAAAGTGGTTTACTATGTACTGGCGTGAATGTATACAGTGAGAATCAGGAGAAGAAGCAATGGATGTTGACGAAAGAATCGGATAAGCGGTTTCCATTGGAGGTTCCTAGCTTGTTAGGAAGGAGACTCATAATTTTCCCTCTGAGACTTGCTTGGAGGAGACCCCTTATCCTTGCTCTTTGTTGCCGACAGCTATTGCTAAAGGTGACTTATTCATTTCCTTTTCTCTGATCAATGATACTGCAACGATCAATCCTCAATCACTGATATCCTGACGGTTGCTACTGCAGCTGTGGGGAACTCGGCTGAGTTTCGAGAATGACTCTTTATGGGTATTCTCTCTATGCACCGAAATCTTGCTGTTTTCTGAAAAGGAACTCTTCATGGGATCTCTGCATAGGGTAGATTAGGCTGTCAGCTAATTTAGTGCCAATTTCCTTTATGTAACACTCTGTATTTGATTTATGCTGTCACTAATCTACCTTTTATTTGACATGTCTGTAAACCGAACTCATCTGAATAAATAGGACAAAACCATGGTAATCCTTTAAGATAAATAAATGTTTTGAAAATCTAACCAATCTCTTCTCATTGACTGAACATTAAAGATCTGGCAGTTGATGATATATGCATGATTTGTGTTTTTGTTCCAACTCTATTCCAAACCCGGTAGCAAAGGTCCATTGACCTGTCAAGCGCCATCCGGATTTCCAAAGGATGAAATCTGTAACTCAGGGTGTTTAGTTTTAAATACCATTTGGGCAAATACTTTAGGTGCTAGCACAGGCAACAGTGACACAGTTTCAGAAAGCACCAACAGAGACGACCCCTTAGTATCTTTAAATAATATAATGATCTTGGTAGTAAACTGAAATATTCCTTAAAATAAGAAGAATCTAACAATTATGTGAAAAGAATGAGGTGAAAAAAATAAAGGGCAATGAGTTGAATAATGAGAAAATAAACACTGAGAAATCAGATAGTTGTTAGAATAGATTACTACTGAGAATTTCTCATATGGTGGTGCAAATGTTGATTTAACTTTTGCTGAGATGCAACCACCAATCAAACAATGTAGAGGTAATTTTCTTTCCATCACCTAACCACTGGTTTAGAAAAATATTCACATAGACATATTAATGCTGTGTGACTTTGTGTAATGAGGACTGTGTTTCATTGACACCCAGCAAGGCCAAACTAGTATCCCATTTAATTAGTCCTCCATTGCAGACTTAAAATTAGGGGTACTTTTATTAAACTATATATGGGGAAGGCTTAAATTATGTGTGGCTTACTAAATTTATTAGGTGTTACTTGTGTGTTATGCATTCTTGTAAAAAGATGTAGACAATATTTAACATTTGTAAATGAAGACTTAGGGGTCTATAATAATGGCCGGCGGATAGCCACTGCCCGTATGGCGGTGGCGATCCACCCCCCATTATTCACCCCGCATCCCATTTCCTCCCCGCCATATTAGGATGGCGGGGGGGACCCCGTCGGACGAAAAGACCATCCGCTGGTTTTCCGCCGGTCTAACAGGAGACCGGGCGGAAAAGGGGAATGATATGGTGGCGGTGTCTGCAAGACACCGCCATCCATATCAAGATGCAGGCTGTGAAGTGCCTTTCCATGGCGGCGTTGCCGCCATGGAAAGGCATCTAGAGTCTGCATGTGGGGGCCGTTTGCGGGCCCCCAGGGTGTCGGGGTGGGTTGGGGGGTGCACATCGGGGGTACCTTTGGTACCCCCCTGCATTTGCATGCACAACGTGGCAGGCACTGCGCGGTGCCTGCCACGTTGTGCATGCAAATGCAAAGGTGCATCCACAGCATTGTGGCGGGTGGACTTGTGAGCAGCACCCGCCACAATGTTGTGGATGGGGGATGCCACCGCCATGGTGGCAGTGGCATCTTAATTGCCAGTGCGGGGCCATGGCACCACTGGCGGCCGGTCCCAGGACCGCATCCGCCTGCCATCCTAATAGACCCCTTAGTATGGGATTTTTACCCTTAACTGTATCCTCTCAAGGCCTGCACACCTACCAGTTCTTGAACCCTTTCAGAGGCGTCCTGGAGTTTATTGCAAAATTGTGAAGTAATTTGAAGCTGGCATTCAGACCTTTATAATGCTTCGAAAACTACTGAGGAGAGAGATGAGCTATCAACTATATTACACAAATAAACATCTTGATGATCTGAAAATAAAACAAAAATACTGATTAGTTTCAGGAGCCAGGGCAGCAAATTCTTCAAATTGCCTCATGATAGTAGAAAATCACCTCAGTATCAATTTGAATACTTGATGATTTCTTAAGGGACAGGAAATAGCTATTGTCCCATAAAGCAGCAAATCTTGTAAAATTAGGAGAACATATAAATCGCTGGCTATCTACCTAGATATGTGCAATAAAATAATGCTATATGAGATAAAATTTGAAAAACTTTAGACTACTGAATGTTTGCCAAATATTCTTCAGGATTTAACGGTAAAATGAATGCCTGGGGAAGAAAATAATGTAAAACCTACTCGGTAAAAAAATCTCTTGATATCAGCCAGTACAATTCAATTTTAATGTATGCATCTTCATGAAGGTAGTTGTCCTAAAAGACATCTGCAGTGTGTTTTGAAATTATGACCCTCGGTATCTAACCTATTCCGTAGTCTCTAATTCTGCTAACCAACAGTCACATACCTAGCCAAGTCGCATCTTAGGTCATTTAACTTGCTTTCAAGAAAGTTGACTACATTCTGAATGTATTTCAATCAAGGGCCATGCATATTTTTTTAAATCTTGAGAAGCAACGCAGCAGTAGGACCTTACACAGTTTTCTTCTTGAGTCTCAGGAATACTAGCTAGATTTGTTAAATCATCAGCATAAAGTTTTACTCTCCGAGATGAGGGGTTAAGTTAAAATCCATTTCAGAATTAATTCAAACGGTTGTGGCACGTGGCCATATAAATAATGTACAGAAAAAAGAGGAGTGGAGAAAGGGGCAGCTTTTTTCTGCTGCCGGTTTTAATTTAGAAATGTTGTTTACTGGTGCTTATATTCATAGTAGTTTTAGAGTTCTAATATAGAGCTTTTATGATCATAAT
The DNA here is from genome assembly GCF_964204655.1 of Triturus cristatus. Classification (NCBI taxonomy): domain Eukaryota; kingdom Metazoa; phylum Chordata; class Amphibia; order Caudata; family Salamandridae; genus Triturus; species Triturus cristatus. The sequence goes on from NC_140584.1 coordinate 256,120,317, forward strand.
AAATTATTGAGGGAATTGGAAATGTGACCAAAACATCCATAAATAGTCCTAACTAACAATTTAAAATGCCTTTTCATTATATTCACTAAAATGGCTACTGAAGGATGGGAAAAGGCACATGCTATGTCAAAATAGACCTGAATATTGGTGACACTCCTGCCCAGATAACATTCAATAAAATAAAATCTTGTAAGTTCTCATTAATTATTTTGTTTACAATTATTTGTTGATTTTCTGCTAGAATTTCAGAATGGATTTTACAGTGAATATTTTCATGTGACAGCGGCATACATGATATGTAGAGGGTAGGATTTTTGTCAAAGTTATAAAATATGATAATAATGGATCCTCGGCTTGATCTTTGCACAAAGACTTCTCAGTATGTCTGTGAAGGAACCTTATGAGAAGGGTGCTTTAAGGCTCTGAAACCCTTTGAAGATGGATATTACGCTACTCAGTGGGATATTTCCAACATTAGCAACATTTGTCATGCAAATTGAGTTAAAAATTGTCATGCTGTCTATCACACAATTTTTAGAAGGTTAGCAAGTAGTTTGCTATGCAATTTACCATGTGATGTTTTATATCAGGATGACACAACCTATTATACCATATTTTGCTTATGAGGTTATGAAATCTGTCATGTACAAAATCATACACGTGGTCATGTAGTGGTCACACGTGCGATCATGCGAGCAGTTAGGTAGGTATTCAGCTATCTTTTGAAAATAGTGGAACCAATGATATACTTTATGCAGTCATCCCAGAACTGGGCGATCATGAAAAATGAAGTGAACACTCAGAATCTATAGCATTGTAGGAATTCACAAATTGCAGATCATATCCTTATGCAGGTCTCACCCTCCTTGGAAATGCATGTAAAGCTACCCCAATAGGTAGGGGTAAGTGTCTTCCTCTGGGTGAGAAAGGGAAAGAAGCACACCAGCAAAACATGGCATAATGTAAGGGGATTCTCCATAAGCAAAATTTAGGCCAAATTAATAATGCATATTTTCTTGTTGTTTCTACAAAACTTTTACAAGTTTGGCCTCCTAGGTCTTTTAGCACTTTCATAACTGGCATTGCTATTACCAACAGACCATAGCTCCATGAGAATGAATGAACAATTAAATATATTGTTGATATAACACTCTGGATTATTATGTTTTCTCTTGCAGATCCCACCTCCATGCTATCCATGGTCAATTAGGGCATTACAACAAACACACAAAAAGTGATGGGAGGATATTTTGTATTAAGTCTGGACTGTGGCGTAGCGCAGGTCACGGAGAGCTCGTGCCTGCTGCTCCAGCGTCACTGTAGCCCTGAGCTGCCCTGCCGAGGCAAGACGGGCGCGAGGCCTCCTGATCTGGTTGTGGCCCTGTGCTGGCGGCTTGGAGTGGCAGACAATGACCATCTGGGCAGCGAAGGGAGCCGGCAGTCCTGGTATGGTGGAGAGGTCCTCCAGCGTGCGTGAAGCGTCCTGGTAACGGCGAGCGTCTTTGGCGAAGCAAGCTGACCCCATCGATGTCTGGAGACTCTTCGAGGTGTAGGGGCGGAATTCCGGGCCTCGGAGGCCTGCACAGACTGCAGCACGGCAGGTGAGCCTAGTCATCTGGGAGACGGACCCCCTCCCCTTTCCTCCGCAATCTGGCCTCCCGCAGCATAACTGTGCCTGATGAACAGCTACTTCTGGCGGAGGAGCCCTGGCGGGGCACAAACAGAAAGGGAGCAGGTGCCGGGAGTGCGTAACCCCCAAGGAGGGTGCAAATATCTTAAGCATTTTGCAAATAAATCTCTTCAGATGTAAGGAACGCCTGCCTATCAGGACCACTCCACCTTTGCATCTGAGTTACGCCTAATATACACTACCCCTTTAGTGAAGTCCCAAAAATGCGTAAGAGAAAGGGGCTCCAAGCGTGTCCAGCATGTTACCACCTCCCCGCACGCGCTCGACAATAGATAACTACTTAAATCGAGCTGTGGATATGGTGTCAAGTGAGAACCGTCTGGTCGAACGCCGCCTTTCCCTCACAACTGAAGAGGCTACCCATCCTCATATTGACCAGAGTTGCAATGAGCCTTTACCCATACGGTGTGCTGTTGGGGAAATAAGTCCATCTGAGGCACTAAGATCTTTGACCTCTTCTACGACGCAGCCTTATAGGAGGGCAGAGGTCCAGGAAGCGTGGGGGCCGCGCCTGGAGGGGAGCTGGTGTCTGGCTCTTTAAGTATTGAGGGTGCTGAGCAGCCCTGTGTCTCCGAAGGGGAAAGTGGCCCTAGAACTAAGCGGAGGAGGAAAATTGCCAAAATCACTAAGACGAGAAGCTCTGTTAAAACCAGCAACCTTCCCCCCGCAAAACAAAGCTGTAGAAGGTGTTCTATCCGGGGGCTGGTGGAGCCCAGTGAGAATATATGGGGTGCTCTGAACAAGTGCCTAAGTGATCTCCTGGACCCCAAGTTACGCCCCATCTTTGATAGTCTGGATAAAATTGAATCCAATATGGCAAAGTCTATGGATCTTTGGTCTTTAATCTCCAGTTGCACCCAGTATTCAGCCTGTGATTTTACTTCTACTTCCATTGAACAAAGCAAGGGTGCTTCCCATCCACTTGAAATTTTGCCAACATCTCTATCTGATACTTGCCCGGCAGCATGTCCAACACCCATGGCTATTCTCCCTGTGATAGACCTACCTCCAGCATCGGCTCCATACATTGTCGTATTGACTGACGTGCCTAGGCTCTCAGTAACCAACGTGGAAACTACTAGAGGTTTAATAACTAAATCTATTAATTGGCTGAATAACAACATTACAGGTAGCTGGGACACTTCAAGAGACATTTTGATGGCCAGCGAGTGAGCAACATTGGGGACCGCTCGCCAAAGGTAGTCCAGGAAAGACTGTACAAAGCTAGAATGGGAATGGTCAAAAATAGTTCCATCAAGATAGTTCCCCTTGGCTTCTTTTATCAGCACTTGGTGAGACAACCAGGAACCTCTGGTAGTCTACTTATCAGGGACTTTGCACCTTCTAGACCCCCCCATTTGCTATCACTTCACCTGTCCAATAGATTTGCCCCACTGGCTGGCTTGGAAGAAATTGATTGACGGTTTGGGGAGGTGCCTGCCTACCTGGTTTTCCAGGAGGCAGTCATATCACTTGCCAGCCCAGTTCTTTTTACCCAAACACCATCCCCATCCCGACTTAATTCCGCACTCTTGGTGTCAGGCTTAGAGGAGATGGGCAGGGTTTCTTGTAATCCCAGTCCTACTGTATTAACGTATAATATTCTACCGCACGACTATCCATGGGTAGATCCTCGTATAGGGACTAGTTTGATGGATTCTGCTAATTTAACTTCCGTTTATCATTTGTCTGCCAGTTCCCTAATGTTTCCCCCCACTTGTTGGGGTAAGCGTAAGGTTAGACAATGACAAAGGTCATATTGAAAACGTCTGTCTGAAAATCCTAAATTGGAATATAGCGGTATAGCCTCTAAGATCGGTCTGGAGGGATGGCGGTATTTTATTATGACCTATGATATAGTTTTTATGCAAGAAACGTGGGAGTGTAAGGATATTGTATTTGATGGATTTATGTGTTTTAGCGTGCCCGCTACTCCTTCTATATCAGGCAGAGCTAAGGGGGGCTTGTCTAAAGTGGACATTTCTGGCATGATTGTTCAGTTATCACAGGAGCAGGGGGAGGCGCAGGCTTTCAGTCTTTCCTGGAAATAAACTTTTAAACTGTACCTGGTAAATTTTTATTATAATAATTTTACATCTAAAGGTAATTTCCAAGGGCTTTTTGGGCTGATTGATATGCTCGCAGAGACAGAGGCCCGAGCGGATGGTTTTTTTAAGTTGTTGGTGACGGGGGACTTTAATGCCAAACTGGGCCTCTCATTACCTCTCTCCCCGACCACCTTTGAGCCAGTCTCCTCCGAGCCGGACCATAATGTGATGGATGCGAGGGTACGGGTTCTATCTACCCTCCTATTAGAAAGAGGTATGGTAAATAAGGCGCCCAAATTGACTGGCCACTGTATTCCCACCTTTACTGGACGTGGCACAAGAAGCACTATCAACTACGTATTTGTCTCCTCGAGTATGTTTTCTCTGATTAAGGACCACGAGGCACTTATTCAGCCATATAATGATGACAAACCTATCTCTGCCAAGATAGTGTTACCTCATAGGAAACAGAAGCCTAAGCTTGTATCCACCCTGGCACTATCCACTAAAGATGCTGGGCGTAGGGTGGTTTGGCGCACAGCAAACATGAATAGTATTATGTCACAGGTAATCCCGATTAGTTCTGCACTGGTGTTTAGTTTTACGCATTTTACAAGGGTTTGCAACCCTGCTAGTTAAAGTTAAACATCTATTTTCTAAACCTATTTCCCAGTCCTGTAATCGGGTTCACCCCTGGTTTGACAAGGCTTGTAGAGAAGCTAATAATACCCTACGCAGGGCTCTAAAACAAAATCCCAGAGACCAGACTATGATCAGGGAAAGCAGGAAGATGTATAAGCTTGCCACAAAAAAAAGAAAGCTAGCATTGGAGGAGGAGAAGTGGGACATAGTGGTTGGCTCTTGTCTCTCAAAAGATCCTCAGGCCTTTTGGAAGGCTGTATGGTCAGTTCTATCTCCCACCCTACCAGCCGACAAAGTAACTGTCCACATGCCTCCTGAGTCTTGGGTGACTCATTACGCTGGCCTATACTCTGTTGACTTTGCTGTAAAGGATGCCCCATCATTGTTGAATTTAACATGCCAAAACCTTGTTTTTTATGAAGGGGAAGTCTGGAGAGCAATTGTCAACAGTAAAGGTAAGAAGGCACCGGGCCCAGATGGAATTCCTTTGGATTTGTTTAGGGAAGACCCAACATTCTGGTCCCCGGTACTTACCGCTGTATTTAATTCAGTTTACAGCGAGGGTGTTCCAAAATCCTGGCGTAAATCTGTGATAGTGCCTGTTTTCAAAAAAGGTGATGTGCACGATCCCAGATGTTATTGACCAATATCTCTTTTGGACTCCTTGGCCAAAGTAATTGGGAGAGTTGTGCTAGACCGCCTCCTGGACTGGATAAATGCTAACCATATCCTAGCTCCAACCCAGTACGGGTCTAAGAAGGGCCTAGGTACGATTGAACAGTGCCTTAATCTGCACCTCATCCTGGCTAAATATAAATATGCAAAGGGCACCTCTACTCATCTAGCATTTATGGTTTGACCAGCGCTTTCGACTATGTCTTACGCACTAAGCTGTGGGACATTTTAGTAAACATGGGTGTCGATGCGAGTCTTGTCTCCTTCCTGAGGCTTCTCCATCACGATCTTTCTGCCTCAGTGAGGTATGGCAATGATGGCATTAAGTTTAGCATTAAGCGCAGGGTGCGCCAAGGATGTGTTCTTGCCCCAATCCTATTTCTCCTTTATACTAACGATTTGGAGAAAACTCTAGTTACGATTGGGGCTGACGTGCCACAAGTTGAGAAAAAAGCTGTGCCAGCACTTCATTATGTGGATGACGCAGTCCTTATAGCAAGGACTGCGATCTGCCTAAAAAAACTCATCTCCAACTATGCCAACTTTATGAAGGACTTGGAGCTGGAGCCAAACTATAAGAAAACGTTTGTCATGATTTGTGGCTTCAAAAATACCAAGTCCTGTAGCCTGAATATAGAGGGTAAAAAGCTGGAAAGGGTTAGTTCCTTCCCGTACTTAGGCCTGGATTTTGATGAAGGCTGTACATGGCATACCTGCATAAATAATAGAATAATAAGATTCACACACGCAGTTGGCACTACTTATTCACTTGCTATGTCCATAGCTAAAAAGCCCATAGCCCCAATTTTAGAGATTTACAAGCGCAAATGTATTCCGATTTTAACATATGGTATGGGGATCTGGGGTTGTAGGGACATTCTTGGTATGCAGCTGGAGGAGAATAGATTTTGCCATAGAGTTTTAGGAGTGCCCCCTTCCTTGCCGCATTTTTCCCTCCATTTGGAGCCAGGTCTCGAGTATGTCCAAGATACCATTAATGCTGCACCTCTAGCTACCTGGTGTTCTATCTGGACAAATAAAGAGGCTGATTTTAATCTGGCAATTATTAGAGACTGTTTAAGCTGTACTCGTGGTCTTTGTATCCCCTGGCTCCAATACATTAAAACCGGCGTTACGGAAGCTTGGTTACTCTTCTTTGTTTGAGCTCCCAGATCTAATTGGCAAAGGGGATTGACAGAGGGTATTGGTGAGCTTTCGAAAACATAAAGAATCGTCTAGGGAAACCCACTGTCAGGGATTATTGCCTTATACAAGTACCTCCCTACATTGCCCCTTATTTACTGTATGTAAATAATGTGCACGAAAGGAATTTGTTGACTAGATTCAGGATGGGGTCGTTTCGGTGGTTGGTATGCTTTCCCTTGGGTCAGTATTCTTCGGAATCTATTACTATCTGCCCTTGTGATGAACATTCAAGTCAAACCATTTTACATTTAGTATTTTTTTGTCAGTTTTATCTTCCATTTACCAGGACATTTTTAATACCTCTTTTGCGCAGACACAAATTTTCCAAGTGTAAAGCGGCTTCGTATTTTCTGCAGCAACTCAATGACCATGATGTTTGCTTTGCTGTTGGGAGCTTTTTGAAGTGCATTTTTTAAAAGAGAAGAAGCATGCTGTTTTAATTTCAATGCACTTTATCATTCTTCTGTATGGATTGTATCTGTATTGCTGCTAAAATGTCCACCCCTGCTGCTAACCCTCTATAGCATTGATTTTATTATTCATGTATTATTGGTTATTTGCTGCCATTGATGGCTGCTGTTGTTTTTTTGCACTATTAGATACTATCTGCTGCTACTGATGAACCCAATCGCTGTGCATTGTCACTTTAGTTCCAAGAAAAATTACAGGATTTGCTTGCTGTTGTACTCTTTTTAAATGGAAAATGAGTTTTGTATTTGTTCAGATGTGTATGGTTTTATATGATGTTTTTAATATGGTGTATATTTTATGACCTATCTTCAGAAGGACAAATAAAGAAAGAATTGAATTGATTCATTGTATTAAGTCTAACCATTGGCAATCGCTCGGGTAGCTTTCCAACCCATCTTTCTTTGGTCCACCATGCCACCTGAGAATAGACCGAGCCATGTGCAAATCAGTTTTGCTACTCCTCCAATGAGAAACAGTCCAGCCCAAACTACCAAGCCAGGTCCTCTCTGAACCTGGAACACAAGCAACCTAAGACTGATTTCGGCCTGATTGGGTCTCTTCAGTCAGGTCTGGGGTTACTTGTGGTCCCTTCCGGAGGGGGCCTCATCTGGCAGTTCAAAGGGACTGTTCACATGAGGAGCAGAGTCAGAACTCACTTGCATAAGGCTGGCATTCGTCTAAAGTGACACAGTGGGCAAAAAAGGATAGGTTGGAATGCTGCCCCAAGCAGTTACCAGTGGTTAGACTTTTTGCAAGCATTCCTTCCATCACCTTTTGTGGGTATTTTTCACGCAACATTTTATTTATCATTCTTAATCACTATTTATAGAGGGTCATGAGTACCATTTGGCAAACTGCAGATGGAGTGAGTAGGCATAACTCAAATCTTTTCTCTCCTAGAAATCCCTACAGAAATCAACACGGTGACTCTTTAGTGATATTCAAGAACTGTAGCTATAATGTCAAAATCAACAATAAAGGTTTTTTAGAGGACATGTGAAGTCACTACTTGTGATGGCATCAGGATCAAAGGCCGCAGCATTTTACTTCTAGTGATATCACAAGGGTCAAGTTTCACATGGTGTAACTTCCTGCCATGTTAGTACAGAAGTGAATGGTGTCACTTCTGCTACCACTGGCATTTCCGTGAATTGATGCTATTACTGGAGGACACTTGAAAATCTGATCCTATATTTCTTAATTTGCTACCAAAAATTCCTCTGTATGGGGAATCACCTCAAAGGTTATTTGCATTTGGGACATTTCCATACACTTTGATGGCAATAAGGTACTGTTCATTCTGGGTAAATACATTTGAGAAGCTTTAAAAGTAATTCCTAGTACTCAACACATTGGTTATCAGCTTTAAACTGTAACTGCATCATGGTGCTCAGAAGGAACCAAAGAGAAGGAGCAATACTACTCAGGGTTGAAGGATTACTTGAAATGAATGCTGAATTCAAGAGTGGAGTCATTTTTTTCAAATAAGATTAAAGAGAAAATATCGGAAAAGAACATCAATAAGTGACAAAGCTACACAATATAAGGGTCCCACATTATGCTGTGCATGGCTGGTGAGGTCGAATGTTGGTACCTGAGGTGGCAATTGTAGAGTCAGCCTAGATTGTCATTGTACCCTAACAAGAGAGTGGTCTTGGAGACTGCTGGTCAGGGCTGCCAATCTGTATGCGTGCATTGGTACTTGGACTCTGCGTACTGACAAAATGTTCTGGTGGATTTGCAAGCTCTTAGTTATGAGTCTTCAGTAAGACTGGAGTGCTATGCAGCTCTCCACAGCACATCCCACATGGGAATCCTTGCAAGTGGAATGGGGCTCTGTCTGCCTTGGGTGGATGCCCCCGTAGAGGTTAGACCTGACATGGGGAGTAGAACACAAGTTGAACAGGGGGAGAGTAGGTTCATCCTCGGCTACTGTGAGATGTTGTGTTGGAGTTGTCTACCCAACTCACAGCTGAAACTGGACTGTATCTCCTAGATCAAGGAGGTGATACAGAACAACATATATCAAAGGGAGTGATAAGTGAGAAAATGTGAGAATCACCAGGCAGTGCTGCCAGCCCTACGTTTGACAGGAACAAATGGAAAATGCATCGCATTGTCCAGGGTGACTGTTCAGCAGATGGCCTACAAATATCTAGACGTGGACTACTGGCGGCCAGTTCCTCAGTGTGTCACTCTAGTTAGCTGGAAGGAGCAGGTATTGTCATTGTGACACATTGTCCCTATTGTACTTCCTTGTGATACTGATTGCAGAAAATCTCACCTTTTCTGCGTGGTCATCACAGATTTTTCACCTTTCACTAGATCCTATATTTTTGCTAACTTTAGAACCCTGTGCTCTATATCTTTGCTATCTAGTAGTAAAGTCCCTTTGCTCCCCCTTTAAACATGGTTGAATTGTCTTACGCCTTATTAGCATATTTAACTTGCATATAAGTCCCTAGTGTATGGTAGAAAGTGTACTCAGGGCCTGCAAGTTAAATGCCACTAGTGAACTGCAGCACATAATGTGCCATCCACTACAGTGGCAGTGCAAACATGGTTTCAGGCCTACCACTGTAGCCAGACAGCAGCAGTGTAAAAACTGCAATTCAGCCTCCAAGAATAAACCCTTTTAAATACTCATTATCACCCCTTTGTTGGTGTTGCAGCTTACAAGGCAGGGTGCATGGTATCTGAAAGTAGGAAAGCGGAGTTACCGAAAAACTCCGTGCTCCGCAATGGAGCAGAGTTTTTTTGTGTTTGCGTGCTCAAAATGTGTTTTTGCACGCGCGGGAGCGACTTACCTGGATGCCTGCGTTCGCTGATGAGATTTCCCATCAGTTCGCGAGTGCCGTGAGATTTGGTAGCCGGACGCACGGTCCAGCGAGAGTGTGCGATCGCGAGCACGTCATTCGGGGCGCCATCAGACTTTCAGCGGATGTTTTGTGCAGATCGCAATCCCGAACACTCAGAATTTGCAATCTGGAGAAGAATCTCTCTCTAGCAGCATCAAAACATTCTCAAAATGATGATTTGGATTTAAAAAGCTCCTCAGATTGACTTTTGGCTGTACTTTTTTGTGCAAGGAGTCCTTTTTCTTTTTTCACTTTTTTTTTAAGAGGAAGGAAGTGCCCCAGAGTCTCCAACTTCCTGTCCAGCAGGCTCCTCCCAGTGCTTTGTCCATCTCCTTTTCACTTTTTATTTGGATTTGGAGCTGGAAGGATCACTCTTTGTGTCTGCTGCATCATATATCATTGGATTTGAGGACTTTTGGATTTGAGATATCACAAGTAAGTTGGAAAATTGGTGTTGTTTGTTTGATTGGGGCATTGCACCTACATTTTTTTGTACTTCTCCTTGTTTTTAAAAAATGTATTGTGGTGGGTGGCCTGTAGTTTCAGTATGGGCCAAGTTGTTTCTTTGTATGTCATTTTTGTTCTAGCCTTCTTTTATAATGGAAACATGTTGCAAAGTTCACTACATTTTCTCCAACTTTTGAAATCAATTTGCAATATTTATTTATTTCACTAGCCCATGGTATGTCTGCCAATAGGCCTATCAGCCAGTAGGCCCAGAGCTACTCATGAGTGCATGAAAAAACTGTTTCTGTGGCGTCTGTTGAATTTAAACATCATTTAGGGCATGGATGGCATTGGATTGAAATGTTAAATGTGTTTTCTTTGGTATTTCACCTTTTTTATGTTTGTTAAATAAATGCGTTTGTTGGATGTGTGTGGTTGTAACTTGCAAATCTTTTCTAGCCCTTTGGATTTTCGTTTTTTGGCATTGTTGTCTTAAAGTTATGTTGTTTAGCATGCCTCCTTTGTCTGGCCAGTGTGTGAGTGTGTTTGTAATAGTGGACCAGCATTTGCCCTGGCTGAGCCTCCCCGTGTGGCCAGGGGACATTTTGTAAAGTCTGTGTCCATATAGGCCTGCTTGAGTTCATTGTTTTCCAGGCCTCCTGCTTCTTCTTGTTGTGAGTGACCATGTGGCTGGTGGCCATTTTGTGGTGGTGGTAGTGCTTTTGCCATAGACCTGCATGTCTTCTTTCCTTTGTTCCTCTTGGCTTATTGCTTCTTGTTGTGGCCTGCCTGGTCATGTCGCTTGCGGCCATTTTGTGAAGGCAGCCAGTGTGCTTTTGCCATAGGTCTGCATTGTCTGTCTTCCCTTTCTTGTTGTTGTGGCCTGCCTGGCCATGTGGCTGGTGGCCATTTTGTGAAGGCAACCAGTGTGTTTTTGCCATAGGACTGCATTGTCTGTCTTCACTTTCTTGTTGTTGTGGCCTGCCTGGCCATGTGGCTGGCGGACATTTTGTGAAGGCAGCCAGTGTGCTTTTGCCATAGGCCTGTATTGTCTGTCTTCCCTTTCTTGTTGTTGTGGCCTGGCTATGTGGCTGGCGGCTAATTTGTGAAGGGGCAGCCAGTGTGCTGCTGCATTAGGCCTGCATGTCTTTCTCTTTCCTTTCTTCCACTTGGCTTATTGCTTCTATCCATTGTCAGTTGCTGCTCCCTGAATGCTGAATCCCACATGATGCACAATGCCAAACAGGGTCCTTTACATTTGTATTTTTGTCTTCCCTTTCTTGTTGTTGTTGCCTGGCTATGTGGCTGGCGGCCATTATGTGAAGGCAGCCAGTGTGCTTCTGCATTAGGCCTGCATGTCTTTCTCTTTCCTTTCTTCCTCTTGGCTTATTGCTTTTATCCATTGTCAGCTGCTGCTCCTTGAATGCTGAATCCTACGTGATGCACAATGGCTAACAGGGTCCGTTACATTTGTATTTTTGTTGTTGTTCTTCTTCTTTCCTATCCTTCCTTAGTGTACTGTACACTAGTACACCAACCATGAAGTCTCACAAATGTCTACACTGTATTATGTTTTTTTAATAACTGAGGTAATACATTTAATAATATTAATAAGTGTGACCAAACACAAAGTTATATATTATATTTGTTTGTTTGTACTAGTAGTAATTGAACCACAACAATGAATACCACGTTTCACTGATGTTCTTCTTGCTTCTTTGCTTTTAGGTGCACAAAAGAGGAGGAGGCGTCATCATCACCCATTTTACTGCCAGGCAGAAGTCCTGCTGTGCACAACGTCACATGACGTGTGGCCACAGACATCTCTTCAACTTGTGCCACTGCGTGCTGCTGGCATCTGAAGAAGATGGCCCCAAAGAAAGGTACCAGGTTCTCCAGTACCAAGAAAGTTGCCAGTGAGAAGAAACCAAACCAAAAATTGCGCCTGTAGCAGCGGTGTCCAGGGAGCAAGCAGGGAGCACCACCCCCGCATCAGTGGACCCACCTCTTCAACCTAGGACCAAACCCATGTCTGTCGCAGAGACAGCCAGTCTACTCATGGCAACGCCAACGGGCAGTGATGTTGAAATTGACTTATTGTTATTGCAAAGTAGTACCCAATCAATGCAGGAAACTGAGATAAGTGGGCAACAACAGCCGCAACCGCCCCCAATAGTAGTTGTTCCTCCAGAAGTAGAGGCAGTTCAGGAGATAGAGCTTCCTGCAGAGGAAGAAGAGCACGCCACTCTTTCAGAAGATCCATTGTCTTCCAGATCCCCAGCAAGGAATAGGAGGGTTAGTCCATCAACTTCTTCTGCAAGCCCCCTTCTGATGATCTAGACGCCACTTGGATCCCACCTCAGTCTGAGAGTGAGACACTTCACGAGACAAGGCTAGGGAAAAGGGAAGTTCCAGAAAGCCTTAGAGTTATGGTGGTAGATGTAGAAGAAGAGGATGATGATGATGAGCCAGTCATCATGGACATTAGTCCTGCCACAGTGGAGACCGATATTACCCCATCCCAAATTGCTGTGAGGGATATGGCACAGATACCACCAACACAGATCATACCACCAACACCACCTTCAGATTCCATATTTCGCCGGCCGCCACGTACATCCACCACAAGTACCACAACTGTAAAAGTAGGTACTGCAGAGAGACAAACTTCACGCCCACCTACCAGTTCATCCATTATTGCAAGTGGCACCAGCAGCAGCAGCAGGAAGTTGACCTCCCCAGTTTGGGACTTCTTTTCGGTTAGCACGAAGGAGGTGAACATTGCTATATGCTCCATTTGTGGACAAGGTGTTAGTCGGGTAAGCTTGGTACAAACTATGGTACCGGAGGCCAAACACCCATCTGAAAAAACACCACTTGATTCAGTGAGAGGTGCACCTTAGCGGCTAAAAAACTGCACCGATTGCTGTTGGTGGGGATGAAGAAGTAGAAGATACGATTGCGGTGGAAGATGAACAAGAGGGAGACATTTTCTCTGGTACACAAAGTAGCCCTGTCCCCAGCAGTGCAGTGGTACCACCCACATCCTCATCAGCAACATCTCAGTGGTACAAGAGTAAGTCAGGCTGAGACACTGAGGGGTCCCAGGCAAGAGAGTACTGCAACGACAAAACGTGCAGCTTTGAGCCTAACAATATCTGGCGTCAAGAAGTCACCTGCATCAGTGGCACCAGAAAAGAAAAATCCAGCCCACCATTCTAAGCATCTTTAGGTCGGAGGGGTAGTACGAACGCAACCACCCAATGCGAAGCTGGCTAAAATGTTAGCGCTGGACCTCCTCCCTTTTTTTTTGTGGAAGGGGTGGGCTTTCTTGAATTAGTGACAGCTATCTGCCCAAAATGGAAGGTTCCCAGCCAGTCCTATTTTGCCAGAGTTGCTGTTCCAGCACTACATCACAACGTGCTGGAATTGCTTGGGCAAGCTTTGCAGCAGAGTGCTGTTCACACTATCCACCAGACAACAGACATGTGGACAAGTTGCAAAGCCACTTATTATATGTACATCACTGCACACTGGATCTCTTTTGTGGGGGTCAGAGAAAAGATATCTGCAGCAGGTGTTGTTGACACTGCTGAGACTTTAATGCCACTCGGAAACATGCAACTGTAGCCATGTTTGCCATGGAAAAATCTCATACTGCTGCAAACATTTTGGAAGACTTTGACAGCAAGGTCTTTGAATGGCTGCGCCCAAGAGGGCTTAGCATTGGTTTTGTTGCCACGGACAATGGCAGTAATATAGTTAAGACCATGTCCGATGGTGGCTATTTCAGGGTCCTGTGTTTTGCGTACTGCATTAACATCATTGTTCAAGACTTACTGAATAAAGACGACCGATTCAGCGACTTACTGAACAACCGGCAGAAGAATCTGAACACATTTCTGCCATTCTTTTAAAGCCCGGGAGCTGCTGAGGATCATTCAACGTGAGCATAGAGTGCTAGTTAAAGCACTCATCGAGGAGGTGTCAACACGTTGGGACTCAACTTATTACATGCTTGAACGTCTGTTTGAGCAGTACAGACCAATCAATGAATATGTCATGCAAAGAGGGGATGCTACTGTGAAAGGCATGACCATTGAGATGGACCAATGGGGCCTAGGTAAATGCCTGACAGAGATGCTACTTACTTTCGAGCTCTTCACACGTGAAGTCAGCAAGGAGGACTGTACTATGGGCCAAGCTATCCCATTGTTGCACATGCTACAGGAACAGCTGAAGGGGATGTCTGCAATGTATGCACGTGTGGAGCTTAACCCTTCGCTTATCTGAAAATACAAGAGTGCAAAGAGGCATTGTGTCATCCAACCATTAAATTTTTGCCACAATTCTGGATCCACGGTACAAACCAGTACTGAACACATTGATTTCTTTTTCAGAAGGAGGTGATGCCAGGAACAAACCTTGTATAGCTGCGGAAGCCAATCGCTTAGAAAAAGAACGGCTGGGAATTAGAGGCCCGCGACTCCAGCCTACAACAAGTACTGCAGGGCAGCCGGCATCAAATTCAACTTCAGAGCCTGAGGGCAGTGTGGTTGGCTCACAACTGTCAAAACCACCAACAACACCAAGAACAACATCAACAAGAACAGGAGTATCAGCCCCACCAAAATTAGCACAGGAATGGTTTCTGCAGCAAGAGCTTGTGCTGAGGCAAAGGCAAAAGAGGCTGAGCAAAGCAGAGCACCCCTGAGCATTGAGCGGATGGCCAAGGCCTGTCTGGATGGTCTACAATGATCAAAACCCATTGGTGTATTGGTATGGGTAAAGACGCCAACAATGGCCAGTGCTCAGCAGGCTGGCGATAAACTATCTGGCTTGCCCTGTCGCAAGTGTCTCTTCTGATCATGTTTTCAGTGCTGCGGGTGTCGTTCTAACAGTGAGAAGGACCAGTCTCTCACCCCAAAACATGGAGAGGTTAACCATGATCAAAAAGAATCAGCACTGTATACCACCGGATTAAACTATACCTGAAGTAGCACAGCAGGAAGATGATGACAGCGACTTAGGTCATGGAAGTAGTGTGTCAGATGACCTACTTCTGGGTATACCACCAGAGTTTGAGGATGAGCTCTACTTCTCTGACAACTAGGCTTTCGACTTGCTACTTTCTTTGTTGCTTATTTACTTTTATTATTTGTGTGTGTCTCTGTCTATCTGGTTTGAATCACAACAAATCCATCACACGGTCTTAATCTTTTATTGGCGGATTGGAGTTGCAACTGTGTGCAGTCAGTGAAGAAGTAAGTCCACTCCTCCGAGTCCTGCTTCAGTCCACTCCTGACTTGCCCTAATTCCATTTCCATCAAGCCAGACATTGGATGAAGAATAGTACAAGAAATATGTACCTGCCTCGTCAAGTTCCTCCAAAGAACCTGACTATAGCTATCCTACTTTCCGAGCCGAGAGGGACTACCCCTTAAGAACAGGTAAATAATGGCAAACAATTGGTGTTTGTGTTGTTATTGTGCATGAAGTCTACTAGTATTTAACCTACACACAAAAAAGTGACTTAAGTCAATGTTTCTCTTCTTGTTGTTTAATAGCAAAATTGTACTACTGCAGTCCGATCCATTGCATTTTTGATTCTGAAATCTGGACTCACCCGGTACACTACAGAATTGGACACCATGATGACCATACCTCGCAGTCAGCCAGTAGGATCGGAGATGATTGATGGAATAACTCAGGCATTTCATGAAGTGTTCTAAAAGGTAAACAAGTCAACAACAACCACACCAGACCTACACGTCTTTGTAGTGGTGGAGGCGAGTGTGGTGGTATGACTGATAGCGGTGCATTGATTTAGTTACTTAATTTGGAAAATGCTATGTTGCTGTGAATGTGTGATCAGTGCTGTTTGGCTCAAAAATCTATGCTAAGTGAAGGTTGGGTGGGCACCGCGGGCCTGCTCTGTCCTGTTGTTGTTGTTGTTGTAGGTTAATGCTGGAAACAGTAGACATGATTTAGCCATGCCGCCTCTGAAAGTGTTCTTGTTGCACTCCTCCTTAATTTATGCATTTTAACTTTACTTTTCTCCTTGATTTTTCAATATCCCTTTTGTTTTTCCATCTTCACTTACAGGCCGGCCTTTACCCTGTGCTATACTGGGAAAAACAACTCACACTTACCTTACCAATCCACATCTGCCAGGCAGGCAGTGGCACCCAAGATTGACAGACGGAGCATCCATGGAAGGAAGGACCAAGAGGAATGCCGAGATGCAACTCCCAATTTGACCATAACATAGTTATAGTATCATCATCTTTTAATGTGATTCATTTTTTCTCTTCAATCATAACGACTGTGTGTGTTGCTGTTTATTATGTTTGCTTATATATTTGACCCCTACAGCTATTTTTACATTTTCTTTGCTAGCTTTAAAAGGAAGCCCAGTACAACATAACATAAAATGTATGTATTTTGGGTCTCTCTGGGGCAGACAGGCAAGGCAATTGCATAATAATAATAATTAATAATATACTGCTGCCCTGTACTACTAGTCTAGTACTACTCATCATTAACCATCAAGTCATCATCATGCATGCATTTCCTTTCTCTCCCTTAACAGGTGGTCGTCTGTCAAGATTGTGTGTTGTCCATGTGTAGTGTTTGTCTTTGTCAAACCTTTTCCTCAAATATCCCTTCCTAATCATTCATCAAACCCTAACCCTCTTCCCCCGAGCTGTGTGATTTATATTGAGGTGTGACTAAATTAAATTTACACCAATAATTGATCACACACTTGCTGGGGCGGATGTGGTGAAAGCAACACTAACTCAAGGCAGGGCAAGGATCTTCTTCTGCTCTAAGTATATATATATATATCGGCCACTCTGGCAACAGATTAGATTGCCCACCCATGCTCAGTATTCGCTATTCTATTTGTTTTCCAGAGGAACATCATTAACCCATCATAATTTTCCACTTCATAGGTCGAGTCAACTTCAGTTTGTTGTACCTTGTACTAGGCTATCCCTGCCACCATTATGTTTTATTTTACTTTAGCATTGCTTATCATTCAAGATCTAGTTTCTTGCTTGGCAGTCTTCTTCTTGTGTACTGTACTTCTACTACTTGTTCCCTAGTATCCCTCAGGTAACTGACTGTCTCATTTTCTTTTTTTGCAAATGCAACTGTCTACTACTGCTACCACCACCCACCATGGCACCTTAGGAAACCAAACCATCACCATGCAGCCATCGCTTCGCCTAAACATCAATCACAGGTAAGAGAAGAAGTGTGGGGGAGACAATAATGTATATACTATGGAAATTAATTAATTCACACACCCACATCCTTCTGAGTACATACTACAAAGGGGTTTTAGTTGCAGAATGCATAGACCAGGAGTAGAGACTGAGAGTAGTAGGACAAGTGAGGGTACTGCATCTATCTGTTGGTGTGTTACACTGTTGGTAGATTTCAAAAGCAGGCTGCGGCCCTGCAGCAAAAGGAGGAAACAAACAAGGGCTGTAAAAGAGTAACCCCCAGAAAAGATCTGCATCATATGTATTGTAAAACTATAAATAATTAATTACCCTAACAAATATAAACTAGAAGAAGACAAAACCCACTACACCTGACCCACCCCTCTCCCTAACCACAGCCAATGTCTACTAAATTAAATAAATGTCCATCCATGATTGTCAATGTCCACCAAAAAAAAGATTAAAAAAGGTGCAAGGGTCGAAGACTGAAGTCTAGCAGCGGGGGTGCCGGCTAGTGCTCTCCAGAACCTCCTCCAGCCTGGCCTCTAGGCGCGCCATCCGGAGGAGCATGCATCGCCCAAAGTTCCTGCAGGAACAACAGGGGTGGGCAGCAGTGGATGATGAACTTGATGATGGGCGGCGGGCGGCTGCCAGAGCACGGTGCCGTACCACTGGAGGCACGGGGGGCCTGGCTGGGGCCTGGGGCATTGGAGGGAGAATCTGCAGCTGCCGCCTCCTCGTCCTCCACCAGGACAATCAGCCGGTGATATTCTTCCCGGATGACCTCCAGCTTCCTTTGCTGGGTACTGGCTGCTAACTCCTGCCTGTTGGGGTGGGAAGGAGTAGCTATATCAAGAAAGAAAAAAGACAATTGCAACCAATACTCTTAGCAAAACAGGAACACAAAATTACACACATACAAATTATAGTGGCATAGTAGCACTAGCAGTTGTGGTATCCTCCTCACTTCCTCTGCACCCAACATTTGGATGTGATGATTAGACTTTCAGGCACTAGGCACTAGGCACTATGGAGTAGACAAGTATTCTTCTTCTCTCTCTTGTTTAACACAATTCAATCAATCAATCAATCATAGCATTTGTATAGAGCGCTACTCACCCGGAAGGGTCTCAAGGCGCTGGGGGAGAGGGGTCCGTTACTTCTCGAAGAGCCAGGTCTTGAGTTGCTTGTTGAAGGAGAGATGGCCCTGGGTCAGCCGAAGGTGGATGGGGAGGGAGTTCCAAGTCTTGGCTGCCAGGTAGGAGAAGGATCTTCCTCCGGCGGTGGCTCTGCGGATGTGTGGTACGGTGGCGAGGGCGAGGCTGGTCAATCGTAGCTGGCGGGTGAGCATGTAGAAAGTCAGGCGGTTGTTGAGGTACATGGGGCCCAGGTCGTGGAGAGCCTTGTGTGCGTGGGTGAGGAGCCTGAACGTGATCCTCTTGCTGACGGGGAGCCAGTGCAGGTCTCTCAGGTGGCCGGAGATGTGGCTGTGTCGGGGGATGTCCAGGACGAGTCGAGCGGAGGCGTTCTGGATGCGTTGGAGTCTTTTCTGAAGTTTGGCTGTGGTGCCGGCGTAGAGGGTGTTCCCGTAGTCCAGTCGGCTGGTGACGAGTGCCTGGGTGACCGTCCTCCTGGTTTCGGTGGGGATCCATCGGAAGATCTTACGGAGCATGCGCAGGGTGTTGAAGCATGATGATGAGACGGCGTTGACTTGTCTGGTCATCGAGAGGGAGGAGTCCAGGATGAAGCCCAGGTTGCGTGCGTGGTCCGTTGGCTTGGGAGTGGTTCCCAGGGCAGGGGGCCACCAGGAGTCGTCCCAGGCGGAGGGCGATGATCCCAGGATGAGGACTTCCGTCTTGTCTGAGTTCAGTTTCAGGCGGCTGTTCTTCATCCATTCGGCGACGTCTTTCATCCCTTCCTGGAGGCTGGTTCTGGCGGTGGCAGGGTCGTTGGTGAGGGAGAGGATCAGCTGGGTGTCGTTGGTGTAGGAGATGATGTTGAGGTTGTGTTGGCGAGCGATGGCTGCGAGGGGGCTCATGTAGATGTTGAAGAGGGTTGGACTGAGTGATGATCCTTGTGGTACGCCGCAGATGACTTCGGTGGCGTCGGATCTGAACGGGGGAGGCGGACTCTCTGAGTTCTTCCGGCGAAGAACAAGATGATCCACTTCAGTGCCTTCTCTTGGATCCCGATGTTGCTGAGGCGCTGTACTAGGGTGCGGTGGCAGACAGTGTCGAATGCTGCAGAGAGGTCCAGGAGGATGAGGGCTGCTGTTTCTCCGTTGTCGAGCAGCGATCTGATGTCATCGGTGGCTGCGATCAGTGCGGTCTCGGTGCTGTGGTTTGCTCGAAAACTGGACTGCGTTGGGTCGAGGGATCCGTTCATCTCGAGGAAGGCGGCGAGCTGTCTGTTGACGGTCTTCTCGATGACTTTGGCAGGAAAAGGGAGGAGCGAGATGGGGCGGAAGTTCTTGAGGTCGGTGGGGTCCGCTGTTGGTTTCTTCAGGAGGGCGCTGAGCTTGGCGTGCTTCCAGCTCTCCGGGAAGGTGGCGGTGTGGAAGGAGGTGTTGATGATGTCCCGGAGTTGGGGTGCGATGATGGAGTCGGCCTTGTTGAAGACGTGGTGGGGGCAGGGGTCGGTTGGAGATCCGGAGTGGATGGTGTTCATCGTGCGGGTGGTGTCTTCGGTGCTGACCGGGGTCCAGGCGCAGAGGGTGGTGGTGGGGGGCGTTGGTTCGGCGGTTGGGTGCGTGGTTGGTGCGCCGAAGCTGTTGTGTATGTCGGCGATCTTGCGGTGGAAGAACGAGGCGAGTGAGTCGCAGAGGTCTTGTGAAGGAGTGATGTTGTTGTTTCCGACGCTGGGGTTGGAGAGCTCTTTGACGATGCTGAAGAGTTCCTTGCTGTTGTGGGCGTTGTTGCCCAGTCTTTCTTTGAATGCTGTCTTCTTGGTGGTGCGGATCAGCTGGTGGTGCTTGCGGGTGGCGTGCTTGAGGGCGGTCATGTTGTCTGTGGTCTGGTCATGGCGCCAGGCTTTCTCGAGGGTGCGGCAGTTATTCTTGAAGTCCTTGAGTTCGTCGGTGAACCAGGGGGCTTTCTTGCTGCCGGGTCTGCTGGGAGGGTTCTTAAGTGGTGCGAGGTCGTCGGCACAGGCGGTCAGCCACTGTGTGAGGTTGCTGGCTGCTTCGTTGGGTTCCGTTGTGCTGGCGGGAGGGTTCTGGCTGAGGGAGGTGGTGAGCTGCTCGGTGGTGATCTTGCTCCAGCTCCGGCGAGGAACCTGTTGCGGGTGGTGGTTGGTCGTGGTTCTTCTGAAGCTGAAGTGGACGCAGCTGTGGTCAATCCAATGAAGTCTGGTGGAGTGGCTGAAGGAGATGTGCTTTCTGGATGAGAAGACGGGGTCAAACGTGTGGCCGGCGTAGTGGGCGGGGGTGTTCACCAGTCTGCGATGTCTTCGCTGAATTGTGTGCGTGGTCCCGGGGGTCTGTAGATGAGGGTGCCTCTGAGGGTCGTCTTGGGGTCGGTGTGTATCTGGAAGTGAAGGTGTTCGGCGGCGGTGAAGGTGTCGTCGGAGTAGGTCGTGATGCGGATGGTGTTCTTGTGTACGATGGCGATGCCTCCTCCGGTCTGGTTGAAGCGGTCCCTCTGGGTGATCTTGTATCCGTCCGGGATGGCTGTGGCGATGTCGGGCGCTGAGGAGGCATTCATCCAGGTTTCTGTGAGGAAGGCGACGTCTGGCGATGTTGTGTCGAGGAGGTTCCAGAGTTCGACGGTGTGTCTGTGGACGGAGCGGGTGTTGAGCAGGATGCACTTGAGGTGGTTGTTGCTGGTGTTCGGCTTGGCGGGTGCGGTGCAGGTCCGGAGGCAGGTGAACTTGCAGGTTTGGCAGGTGAAGGGTCCGTGGACGCGTTTCGGGGTGGCTCGGTAGCAGGCGGGGTTCCGTCTGGCGTTGAGTGCGTTGAGGGTGGCGGCGTCGTAAGTCCGTCATGTGGGCTGGCATCTTCGGGGGCCTGGGGTCCTGGCGCTGTACGCGGTCCAGGTCACGGACGGGCGTAGACGGGCTTGCCTTTGGCGCGCCTTCGGCGCACAATCTGCGTGCCCGCTGCGCGTGACCGCTGCGCGTACGCGCGGGCTCCATATGAGGCGAAGTGGGAGGGCGGAGCAGCTGGGAGGCGGGAGCGGGGCGGCCAATCGGGTACAGAAGGAAAAAGGGGGCGGGCTGCGATGGAGCAGCGGCGGGAAGCAGGGAGCGGGTGGGGGCACCAGAGGGATTAGCGAGGCACGCTAAACAAAACAAAAGCACAAGTGAATACAATGCAGGAGTTAAAAACACAAGTACAGGAACAAAGATGCAGTGGGCACGAAAAATCGGGCTAAAAGGGAGCAAGTACAGAAAAAGAAGCAGTGAGCACGAAAAACGGGCCAAAAACGGAGCAACGACAACGAGCAGCAGCGAGGGGGCACCGCTGGCGAGCCGTGCGGCGTGGGGGGTGTCCTGAGGTCAGGTCACACTTACCTGCGCCGCGCGGGCTCCATATGAGGCCAAGTGGGAGGGCGGAGCAGCTGGGAGGCGGGAGCGGGGCGGCCAATCGGGTACAGAGGGAAAAAGGGGGCGGGACCGCGATGGAGCAGCGGCGGGAAGCGGGGAGCAGGTGGGGGCACCAGAGGGATTAGCGAGGCAGGCTAAACAAAACAAAAGCACAAGTGAATACAAATTAGGAGTTAAAAACACAAGTACAGGAACAAAGATACAGTGGGCACGAAAAATCGGGCTAAAAGGGAGGAAGTACAGAAAAAGAAGCAGTGAGCACGAAAAACGGGCCAAAAACAGAGCAGGGACAACGAGCAGCAGCGAGGGGGCACTGCTGGCGAGCCGTGCGGCGTGGGGGTGTCCTGAGGTCAGGTCACCTTGTAGGCATGCCAGCTCAGTCAGCTTGTGCCCTAGATAGACACACTTGTGTCGCATACTCATGTTACTTTACTACTGTCTGCAGGTGGGGCAGCTGTACGACACAATTATCTATTTTTCCGTTATGGCCATACTCTGATAAATCAATGCCAAATGCTCAATTTCACTTTCACCCTGACTACTGCAATAAGGCACATGACATGCTTATGAATGGTGATGATATACGGCGGCACGAAATCATGTCACTCCCGTGATAATGATGATGACATACTAATTTCTAAGTATTTACCATGCAGCCGATAGGCCACCCATGGCTGACACAGTCAAAAATGACATGGGTAGGGACTGGGGCGGAAGTGGGCCTCGGAGTCAGAGGGAGGCGATTGATGATGGGTGGGTAGGGTACATAATAGTCATGCACAATATATATGTAGTGCTTGCAAACTACTGTGAGTCAAGGGTGTATTCAATTCTGAAATACAACCTAAACCTTTGAATCAAAAACCTTGCAAAAAAACAGTCCTTGTTCTTCCCAGGACTTTTTTCATTTATCATTGCATTTCTCTTCTAGCATTATTTTATTCTTCACCCTTGGCTTTGGTACTCTGGCACGGTTTAATTTTCTTTTACATTCTCATCATTCAGTCTGACTCTGTCTTCACCTACTATGATACCATCCAGGCTTCCATCCATCCAAACATGGCTATCATAAACCTTTCACCGACAACATACATTTGTCATAGATATAACCAACAACCACCCATGCGTCCTTGCTTGCCTTTGAGCTTGACCCCTCAAACCCCCCCGGAGGATTCCTTTCACCCATACAGTTTCACCCACCCAGGCTGGCATCCTTTCTGCTTTCTTTCACCTTTCACCCATCCTTCAACTACCCATGCATCTTATCATATTCATCAGCCACCTATATGCATCCCGGGACCCCTTCCTTCACCCATGCATCCTTCTCTGCCAGTCATATATTACATGTCATCTGACTCTTTGTCTTCATCATAAAACTTTCTCTGCTGAGTTGAAGATAGAATAGAATAGGCCATTAGTCACTCAACTCCCGCTGCTGATGCTAATGTTAAGTAAAGGGTGTCTTCTTCAACTGTTCAGTGTTCTCAACAACTTACTCTCAGCAGAAGTACAGTGTACTTAGTGTACACCCTTGTAGAAAGTGTATTCATCATTCTGAATAAGTAAGGAATATGACTTATCACCGCCCGCAGCGGCTGCTGGCTCACCCCCTGCAGCTGTCGCGTCCGCTCCCTCTGGAGTGGCATGGCTCTCACTGCTGACCACTGATGGTCGGTACGCCTGGAAAAAACATTTCACTTTTTTTAGATGCCATAAACGCCTCCCCTATTTATTTTTTCATTAGCAAGATTGAAAGTACATAATTAATAATACATACACAATGCATATTACTATCTACAATTCGGATACTAGAGTAGAGTAGACAGTATTGTCTATATCAAAAATAAGTAAATAATATCCGGTTGGGCATTTTGTTGGTAGCAATTTTTGAAAAGCCTCTCAAAAAGAGGACAACCCAAAGGACTGGACTCAGTGGCTAGAGCTATTGGTGCATCTCATTTTTTTAAAAGAAAAAAGAGTGGCCAACTGGGCGGACATGAGGTCTCTCTTAGTTGTAAAATAATGTTGCTGTCCTCCTCCTCCTCATACTTCCTTCCAGCCATAGTGCACGGTAATCAGTTGTTCAGTGTTCACCATCAACTGCTGCTAATAAAAAAAACTACTAGGCCTGGATTAGGAAAAATAAAATACACCACTTTGGGATGTCCAACGTGAGCGATTACCATTTGCTGATTGAGCATGAGACAGTAAAAGAAAGCCTTCTCATCTCACAAACCTTGGGCATGCAATCTGCACAGCAGATTAGTGCAACTAGTACTAGTAGTAGTAAGGAGTCCTTACTACTACTTGTATTAGTAGTAGCCTAGGACCAATGGGTTCTCTGAGTCTTACAGTACCACTATTCGGCAATCCACATATAAGGGGAAAGGGAAAGCTGAGTGGAAACCCAGAAGAAAGCAAGCTACAGACAGACTAATACAGAGTCAGAGCAGAGATTAGTCAGATGCAGTTGGATTTGATGTAAAAAAAAAAACACTAGAAACAATGTTAGTATTTAGTAGTAGGTAATGGAGTAAAAACAAGAATTTAGAAACAGATAGATTGAAGAGGATTTTGGAAAAATTTAAATTAGTAAATGGAAACAATAGAATGGTACAAGTTAGGGAAATATTAATATAACAACACCAGGAGGACTTACTGGGGCCAGCATCAGAGCCATCTGTGCCCGAGGCAGCTTCCTGCTGCTCCTGGGAGGCCCCTCCAGCTCCCGCACCCGCCTCAGCACTGAGCTCAGACCAAGTCTTCTTATTGCCCCTGGATTCTGATCGTGTAAGACATAATTAAAGAGACCAAAAAATTATTTGTGTTAAATAAATAACTATAATCGCTCTAAATATATTTTTAGACAGGAAACGGCAATTGCAATAACATTGACCTATCCTAAATCAGATCAACTTATTAGAGTTGCAGTAGTCGACTAGTATCACAGTCGCGAACCATCCTATCTTTATTATTCCACAGTTCAATTCCAATTCCTGAATCCTAAACATACCTAGCCCGCCTATTCCAGACTTTGGAATGAATTGCAAAAAAATTATACAACAGGATGTGGGAGCACACCGCTGACCTCTCAGGCAAGGTTCGCCCCTGGCATTCTGGGTAATGCAGTCTCTTGTAGATCGCTCCGATATTTTCGAGTGTTTCGCCAAGGTTGGCACAGATAGTGCTGATCTCTAGACACGTGTTTCTGGTTTATTAACCGTCATCAGTAGAGAATACAGTCTTGTGTTTTGGGGTTTGCTGAGTAGGCTGCCAAACATTATGTCAGGTCCGGTACCTCTCACTGGCGCGCAGGTGCTTCATCATATTGTCTATTTAAAGTACTCCCGTGAGTCATTGAGCTGACGAGCTCGTGGATGAAGCACCTGCGCGCCAGTGAGAGGTACTGGACCTGATGTAATGATTGGCCGCCTACTCAGCAAACCCCAAATATTGGCTGTATTCTCTACTGATGACGGTTAATAAACCAGAAACACGTGTCTAAAGATCAGCACTATCTGCGCCAACCTTGGCGAAACACTCGAAAACATCGGAAGAAACTGCATTTCCCAGAACGCCAGGGGCAAACCTTGCCTGAGAGGTCAGCGGTGTGCTCCCAAATCATATTGCCTATTTAAAGTACTCCCGTGAGTCATTGAGCTGGCGAGCTCGTGGATGAAGCACCTGCGCGCCAGTGAGAGGTACTGGACCTGATGTAATGATTGGCAGCCTACTCAGCAAACCCCAAAAATTGGCTGTATTCTCTACTGATGACGGTTAATAAACCAGAAACACGTGTCTAGAGATCAGCACTATCTGCGCCAACCTTGGCGAAACACTCGAAAACATCGGAAGAAACTGCATTTCCCAGAATGCCAGGGGCGAACTTTGCCTGAGAGATCAGCGGTGTGCTCCCACATCATATTGTCTATTTAAAGTACTCCCGTGAGTCATTGAGCTGACGAGCTCGTGGATGAAGCACCTGCGTGCCAGTGAGAGGTACTGGACCTGATGTAATGATTGGCAGCCTACTCAGCAAACCCCAAATACTGGCTGTATTCTCTACTGATGACGGTTAATAAACCAGAAACACGTGTCTAGAGATCAGCACTATCTGCGCCAACCTTGGCGAAACACTCGAAAACATCGGAAGAAACTGCATTTCCCAGAATGCCAGGGGCGAACCTTGCCTGAGAGGTCAGCAATGAACTCCCACATCATATTGTCTATTTAAAGTACTCCCGTGAGTCATTGTGCTGACGAGCTCGTGGATGAAGCACCTGCGCGCCAATGAGAGGTACTGAACCTGATGTAATGATTGGCAGCCTACTCAGCAAACCCCAAATATTGGCTGTATTCTCTACTGATGACGGTTAATAAACCAGAAACACGTGTCTAGAGATCAGCACTATCTGCGCCAACCTTGGCGAAACACTCGAAAACATCGGAAGAAACTGCATTTCCCAGAATGCCAGGGGCGAACCTTGCCTGAGAGGTCAGCGGTGTGCTCCCACATCATATTGCAAAAAAATTATATTTGCTTCCAAGTTCCGATCGCATTCCCAATCGTCTCTCAGTCTCAACTCCAACGCCCTTTGACGGGCAAATTACTAAGTCTGCATTTATTCTTCTTAATGCATAGATGGACGCATGCATATTGCATACACCAAATTGGTTGGTTGCTATTCACTCATTATACAAACTACAAACAGTTCTACTAGGACTGCAGTCATGTGAGAGGATGCGTCACGCAGGACGCTAAATCACCAAACAATACTAACTAACTAACTACTACCACTATCTTAGTGACAAGAGACAGGACAGCCTGACAGGACAAAGGAAAGGACTGGAGTCTTTCCTATCTGGATTACCTAACTCAAATTCTCTAACCTCTCTTACATAACCAGCCCAAGAGAGCGCAACGTTCCAAACAAGTACGATTAGTTAGTAGCACCGAGCACCTGTCTGGAAGTAACAATCACATAATATAAGATTTTTAAACATAAGTTACCTGTATGTTATGTTATGTTATGTTATGTTAAGTTGATTTATTATGCGCACAGCTACTCCAGCCAAGGAGCGTCCCGGCGCAAAGACAAGGAGGAACACAACACAGCAAACAATGACGCCCAAGATAAACAGCTAAAAGAGAAAAGTCTTAATCGCTCTACGGAAAGAAAGCAGATCGTCTAACTGTCGGATTTCAACTGGGAGGGTGTTCCAAATTAGTGCAGCTTTCACGCTGAAGGAGCGACCCCCCATCCGACAGAGTCTAAATCTGGGGACCACAGCAAGGGCCTGGCCCTGAGAACGGAGGCTACGAGTGGGAACATAAAAGGAGATAAGATTGGACAAAATTTCAGGGCCGATACCTCTAAGTATCTTAAAAGCCAAGCAGAGGACCTTGAAAAGAATACGCTTCCTTACAGGGAGCCAATGCAAGGATCGAAGGACATTCGCCACCGGGCAAAATCTGGGCAGTCCAACAATGGCTCTGGCCGCAGCATTTTGAACCCGCTGAAGGCGAGTTAGCTCAGCCTGATTCGCCCCAACCAGAAGGGAGCTAGCGTAGTCCAGGCGAGAGATGATAGTAGCCTGGACTACAAGCTGTCTGGTAGGGGCATCGAAGTATTTGAGGACTGGTCTAAGACCTCTTAATAGGCCGAAACAACAAGCTGCTGTTTTTTTAGTATGTCCTGCGAAGGAAAGGCCGGCGTCCAACCAGACCCCCAGATTTTTCACCTCCGACACAGGGGTCGGAGTGGGGCCCAGCTCAGAAGGCCACCACTGATCACCCCAAAGCTCTACTCCCTTCCCAACAACCATCACCTCTGTTTTTGTGGCATTAAGCTGGAGACAGTTTTCTGTCAACCAGCAAGCCACCGCCTTCAGTCCGGACTGAAACCTAGGGGCGTCTAGATGGACATCTCCGCTAAGAGTAACCGCCAGCTGAGTGTCATCGGCATATGAGACCAAAGTAAGGCCCCACTGCCTCGCGTAAGTAGAAGCAGCATGTTAGCTATTTGCAAAAAAATTATATTCGCAATATCACAGAACAGAAGAACACAATATTAATATAATAAGCTACTCACCAAGGCCCGGGACCTCAACACCTAGCAGGTCCAGCAGGTCAGGCTCCCGGTCCAGGATGTCAAACCACCAGTGTGTCCAATGGTTATGGGTGGGCCGGACCCCAGAGCAGCAAAACACTGCCTGGCACACCCTCACCCACCACCAGTGACGCTCCTGGAGCCCGGACCCAGGCCTGCCGCCTGCTGCCAAGGTTAAGGAGAGGTGGCGCAGGACAAAAAGAAAACGGTGCGGCCACCTCCGCCTCAGAGAATAAGGCCTGTGGTTGCACCCCTTGTGGGTGCCGGTCGCGGCTCTGATTCCTCAGCCTCTTCCCCAGGCCCCTGTTTTTTAAGACTCTTCACCATGGTTCTGAGTAGGCAGGGGGCGGAAAAGAAAATGTAGGAAGTAAGAAAGTAAGTAGAAGAAATTCAAAAAGTAATAGAAAAAGAGAGAAACACGCACAAAAAAAGTAGAAAAAAACGCAAAATATTCAATCAGGAATAGAGAGGGATAGCTAATAAATAAAAAAGACCAGAAAAAGGTTTCTAGAAACAAAGGATTGAAAAGATATAGGGAGGATAGAAAAACAGGCCCAGAACCATAGCAAAAAGTGAAAAACAAGATGGCCACGCCCATTGGCGACCGCATGGTGAAGTTTGCGTGATATTTCCCCACGAGCACGCAATAAGCATCCCCGAACAGGCAATACGCGTTCCCAAACAGCAAAAAAATATCGCGAATGGGCAGAACAAGCAACTCCGTGTGCTTGCGGAACTCTGTGTAGCTCGGGGGGCTTTTCTGCAACTTTGCGGAATTCCGCGTAGCGTGGCTACGCAAACTCCGACCAGGGTTAGTAAAAATGTTATGTTGCCATGCACTTACAGTGACTAGCACCCAAAAGCTATTTTCACTGTAGAAGGCCTAGCTTGCCTATTTAGAAAACCAGAGTACAGATTAAAATACTAACACTGTATCTCACGAATGGGAGCAGCTAGAAAAATAATTAAATAACTATTTTTAATAGTTATTAAAATTCAGTTAACTGGTGAATCTGGATTCTTAATAAATATTAAGGAAAAGTAACTTTTACAAAGTTATATTTTCCTTCCCTGAAGTTCCTGGAGGCTAATTTGCATTAAGTTTCTCCCAGCCAGTAGTTAGCCTTGAATAGGTGTGAATATGTGTGAAATGCCTCCCAGGAGCAAACAATATGCTAACTGGAATGGGCAGAAAAGACTCCTCTGAACTCCACAGAATATGCTGGGTGGGAGTTGTAGGTATCCTTTTTGACACTACAGTGCAATTCATACTTGAATGTCAAACTCTGCTTGACAGGTCAGCTCGGTTCACATATAACACTTGGGGCACACTTAAAAATGTAGGTAACCAAATTCCAAGACAATACTTGTGAATCCGCTGTCTGGCTGCTGACGGACTCTGCTTTTGTCCTACCAGACTTCTGTCTCTGGGTTTTTTGTAGGAACAGTGGCTGCCTCAAACTGGATTTTAGTCGTAGAAATGGGAGGACACTCAATTACTCTGGTACACTCCTCAAACACACCTCCAGCTCTCAGAGCCCATGTTTAGTATGGATAAAGACTTTCAACATCTTGAAAAAACCCTAAGTGGGTAGGATTGGCCCCAGAAACACTGATCCTTGCTCCATTTGCACTAGGCAAGCCAAGGAGACCAGAAAATGCATAGTGTATGTTTTCTAGTGAGTTACAGATAGGGGATTTGATAGTTGACACCCAGCACACAGTGCAGAGATGCTTGGTAAGAGGCCACTGGTGTTTTGGCATGACTGATATTTTAAGTGAGTGATATATGTAGGTGATGGCAAATATTTCATAGGTCTGATAGGGGGAAAATACAATTTTAAAGGGATCACCCCTACTCCTCCTAAAGGTGAATATTTGCAGTTATGACTGTGTTTTACCCAGCAAAGTAGTCTGGCAATCAATGAAATTAGGTATATGCTTATTTGAGAGGGAGAAACAGTTCATCATCTGTATGCACCCACACGCTTGCCCTTACTGAGTCATTCACAATCTCTCTATAAACTGCCTTTTAATAACTTATCATTATCCTTATAACACATGTTACTGTGTTTTGCACCAAGCAAATGTTGGTACAAACTCATATTCAAGCTGCAATCACTTGGATGGAAT
Organism: Triturus cristatus; assembly: GCF_964204655.1. Lineage (NCBI taxonomy): Eukaryota > Metazoa > Chordata > Amphibia > Caudata > Salamandridae > Triturus > Triturus cristatus. The sequence goes on from NC_140584.1 coordinate 256,150,371, forward strand.
TTAGCTTTGTCTGAGGTGGACACAACAATCAAGACACTTTAATACGGTGATGCACATTAGGCCGCACAAGTATGACAGAAGGTCTTAGATTTGCAAACCATGAAGATTTATTAAAAGATTAGCAAAGTTACAAATTAAAAATATCAAATTAGTTGATAGTCAATAGCCAGCATATGAATGCCTTAGACAATGTCTATATTCAAAGCAATTCAAAATCACAAATGCAAAGAGAAACTGTTATAAAGCTGTCTCAAGAACAGAAAGCAAACTCAATTTCCTATGAAGGGAAATCCTAAACTGCAAATTTAGAGGAAAATCTGGGAAATTGGGAAAAAGTCAGGATGACGGTGTCAGCATGTTAGGCCTCTAAAAGGTAGTAATTATGCATTAAGTAAAGCTTCTCGTAGCAAGTGGGAAAAGCATCTCCAAACTAAGTCAGCATTTCATTAGTCTAAATCATTATTTTTTTACATCGCACTACACCTACACCTGGTTCCCATGAATGGGGGCAATCATGTTAAAGTGCATATAGATAACCACATGTATTAATTTCACAAGCTAGAGCACAATGAAATCTCTTTAAGGCCCTAATTAAGATGTCGGGCCGACTTGAGTCCACCTGACACCGCTTCGGTGTGGTAATCGACCGAGCATAGGTCGCTAATTCTGAACACCGTATTAAAATGCGCCCGCACATGGTGTGGTCGCAAACTCACATTTCTCTATGGAAGTTTGTGTAAATCACTGCAGTGTGTGGCCGGCACATCACAATGTCTGCCACAAGGTGCAGAGATTTACCAATCAGAGGGCGCAGGGAGAAGGGGGCTCTGCTAGGGGCCCACAAAGTCACTTATGACAGGATTTCCATGATGGAAAGACTGTCATGGAAAGCATGTCCGAAACCGACATCATAATCCCGATGGGTTTCCGGTTGGCCGATGGGCTCCTTGAGTCTGTCGGAAGCCAGCTGGAATGACCAGCCAGTTTGACTTCCAACCGCCTACATTGTAATTAGGCGGTTGGAAGTCAACCCAGAGTTTCAGACCGACATCCTAATGAGGCCCTAAGTGTCCTTCAACTTCAGTTATCCGCAATATAAGAATATACATTTGTTCTAGGATGTTCTCTCGCGGGCACTCATTATTGCGCGCTCTGTGGATTCTGTAAAGTTAAACATGCACATGAGAAAGAAAAATAAAAGATACATCTTTATAAGTTGAAGGTACAGCCTTTCTCCTGAAATGAAAAAAGGCAAGAAGTAATGTGGCAGACTAACAATGGGCATGTAAATGCGATCTATGTCAACTGCAGTCAGTAAATACATTTCTATGATGCATGTTAACATCATTCTGTGTGCAAAACATTTCATAATCAAAAATTTCTTTCACACATTACCACCAAGATGTTGACCTTGATTTAGAGTTTGATACAAAAATGTGAAGTAATATGATCACTTTAATACACCTAATTCTACATTTGCGCTAGTATTTACTAAAGTTGCATACATTTCAGTACTCCAGATTTGGACGAGAGGAGAGACTTCTGATTTGTTAAGACAAATATGTTTTTATTCTAGCTTTCTCTTACAAAACTTCTTCTATGCGTTTAATTGAGAAATTAAATTCTTCCAAAGTTGTTATAAAGCTCTGTCATATCTGTCTCCAAACATTTCCATGTAGGAAGCTAACTGTAACCACGAGTGCAAAACACGCACAAGCATAATTTGCTATCAGCTCTACATTGGCGCTAGTACCAGATGGGCACATATGCCAGGTGATGTTTGTTCTAGCCCTCCCATGAGAGTGTAAATGTGGCCCTGAGAGTGTATGGAGTGTTGTAAAGCCCTTCCTGAGAGACAGAAGCCCAGCTCTCTTTAAAATATCATGGGCCATATTTATCAAAGAGTTGCATCACTTTTGCACCACGCAACAGGGTGCAAAAGTGATGCAACCCTAAAGGTGCAATTTATAAGCAAGGCTCCCTTTGCATGGTCCTGAGTGGCTTGATGAATCCAGAGTAACTCAAAGTTGCACAGATCAATGCATTCCGTTACTCTCTCCCATGGAGGCATTCCATGGGTGGTGTGTGGGTGTTCCCATGTAAAAACCATGGGGCTCATTTATGAGCCCCTGCGTCACTTTTGCGCTACCGGTGCGTCACTTTTTGTGACGCACCAGTGGCGTAAAACATGCGCCATGATGCGCCATATTTACAAAGTGACGCATCTACCTAGATGCGTCACTTTGTAAACCCCTGCGCTACATTATACCTGCGTCAGGTATAATGTATGCAGGGTGGGCGTTCCCACGTAAGTAAGCATCGTAGAAGTGATGCAGTGAAATCTACGAGATTTCACTGCGCCACTTCTAGGGTGCAAATGCGTCAATATCTTGCGCCTGCCTCACAGCAGGCGTAAGACTGACGCAGGCACATTTCACATGGGGCTTGCCCCATGTGAAAGGACACATTGCTGGAGTTGCGTCACTTTTGTGACACACTCCAGCAATGCGTCACTTTTGCGCCTACAGATACGTCAGAAATACTGACGTATCTGTGACTCCTTGCGACATGATGCGTCATACTGTAAATATGACGCATCATTGGAGTCGCAGGGAGGGCGCAGTGAAAAGTGACGCATCACTGTTTTCACGCAGTGATGCGTCACTTTTCATAAATGAGGCCCCATGGATTTTGATGCATTCCCAGATTTACCATAAGTAGGAGACCTGGGAACGTGCCAAAAATGCTATGCATCCCCAGAGGAGGCGCAAGGAGGAGAAATATGTTTATTTTTTTATAGTTTTTCCTCTTTTTATGTGTGCTGCATTCTGAGGAATAAGCCTCAGGCGATTGTTTTTGTGCAGGAAGGTACCCCTTCCTGCACAAAAACAATCCTGCCTGCAACACAAGCACGCTTACATTATGGAGCAAGAGAGCCCGGGTTGGCGCTAGGCAGCACATTGTGCACCAGCGCTGGACACAGCAGGAATATGCAGTATTATGTTAAATACAGTGCATTCCTGCCCTTTTCCTGTCACGCAGCGCAGCAAGGTGACTTGCTGCGCTGCGTGACATCTTAGTAAATATGCCCCCAGTTGTCCCTCTCTCCGCTGTCGTATTGTAGGGCCTTTTTTGATCATCTGCTCCGGCTATGCCACCTTTTAGTCAGAACTTGTGCCCCACCATGGGAGCCTCATTCCTCGTGGGAGTCCTGGAAGGTAACCAGGGTTATTTTACAAAAGCTTAAATAATGGAACCACAATACTTGAACCCTGGGACGGGTGTATTCATCATTGGAGTTTGAAGTCGACTTTTTGCGCGATTTCCTGTTGCCGCCTGATAGCATAGCGTACAGGCCGGGGTGAAGCATGTTCTTTCGAGGAGGCTGAAAAATGTCTCTGTCAAACAGAACTACTGCAACCACAGCATGATTTTTAGGGAGTGATACGCGATAGCCTTTCATGGTATGCACAGAAATTAGACGGTTGGCCCCTGCCCAAGGATGACGCGTATTTTGTGAGTTCTCAATAAAAAAAAACCCTCAATGAGTAAGTGGACTTTCCCAGGGCTCCCCTCTGTGACGAAGACAGGGACCCGAGCACGCCATACTGCCACACAGGTAAGGTTGGGGGAAGCTTCAACTTGTTGACAAATACATTTTCTGTTTTTGCTGAAGTTTCCAGTTTGTTTCGGATTGCTACCATGCCTGCACTCGCAGCGTGGGCTGCTGGTTTGAAGGTAAAACAGAATGTGGATAAAAGAGCTAGACGTCTAACTAGCGCGAGACAATTCCAAGGCTTTAAGTGAGGTGGCCCTTGCCAGGTCCCAGATTGACAGTAATTAAAAACAGTCTATGAAGCGGTTCCCTGAAAGGCCCCGTATCCTTAACATTACGGGCCCAAACACTGATCGATTTCTGAACAATGACTGGAAATACGCTTAAGGTGATCCATGTTAGTGTTTCCGAACCTGTTTACATTTCATGTTTGTAACTGCTTCTTTCAGTCCATAGGAGTACTTGCTCATTCCAGATGTCTTTTGTAGTTTTCTTACCATGTAGAATTCATGTATAGAGTATACTGAGAACTGAGTCACCTTTAAGTGTCTGGGTGAGTTCAGCTTGTGGGCAGGTGTTCGTGATTTCGTGATTGGGCACGGCTGAGAGCTCTGGGGCAGAGGCTGGTGGCAGTGGCAGTGCCAGCTTCCCACACTGCCCGTCAGGAGTTTCTAAAGGTGTTCAAGACTACACAATCATCCAGTCCTTGGCCATTATGTAGATTGCACCGAGTTGTCGTGACATATATGGCAAGTGTAATGACCATTTTATGTGAAAGTGTATGAAGGAAGCCCACAGCTGTTAAAATGATGACATCACTAAGGGTAAAGAAAATAGTGTGTTTAACAGCTAAGAAGAAGAGGAACGTGTATGTGAGAGGGAGACAGCATTTTGAAGAGCAGCTGATGTGAGGAAGAACATGCTAAAAAGGGAAAAATCATTCCTACTCGCCAACTTGCATGACCATGTTAGGAGGACATAGCAGGTGTGGTTTTCTGACAGGCCCTTGCCAGCGTTTGGCAGTTTGTGAAGGATAAGTGGGTGAATGTAAAATGACTCAGTGATGAACGGATGGATACATTCTCAGTCCTTATCTGATTAGTGATGTGGATGGCCCCGCCTCCATTGCTTGGTATGTTAACTCCACCCATCCCTTGGCGAGTTAGGCCCGCCCTATTCCTTGACGCAATACTTCACCCACCCCCCGCCGAAGTTCAGGTGGAGTTGCGACTCTGGTTTAAATCATTGGCTCTCACTATTCATTTTAAACGTCTCCGACACCCTCCAGGGGGGCGTAGCTGTGACACAGTTCCCTCAGAAATGTCACATAGGACGTTTTTTTGTTTTTTTGCCATGTGTCCTGTGTCCTGTGTCCTAATTACTTTGTATGATGCTGAACAAGAAAATAAATAAAGTTAAACAAAAACACCACATCGAATTATACACAAACAATATTTCCTCTGCAGCAAAAGTTAATATGATTGGTTTAATACTGTCTCACTCGAGACAATACTGTACCTTTTGGTATTCTGTAAAATAAAACATATAGTCAATCCCACAGCCCAGCGCTCATGCTGCACGTATCATTCACATATTGTGCAGTAAATGCTGCAGCTTTAGCATTTGGTCCGTCCGCCCCGAATCCAGTCAGTGGGCGGAGCAATATTACATTTCTTGACGCTGTAGCCATGGGACGCCTTCCTTTCAACTTCCTTCAAATTCTAAAATTCCTAACTGACGCAACTTGGACAGGTTAACACGAGCCAGTATGAGTATCAGCAAGTAAAGGTGACGTCAAAATGTTATCGGAAGACCCAACCAGTATAGCCTCAAGGAAGTAGGTAAAAGACTGGTAGCTGCCTACTTCTGCGAAGCGTGCAACAATCATTTTGTGAACAATTTTCTTTTGAGTATCAGGGAGGGTTGTGAGTCACTAAGGCATCCTGAACTAGGGGAAAATTATTCTTCGCTGACAAGAAGGGGTCACAATCTCTAATAATAATATAATTCATAGGAATCATCAGGGGCTTTATCTATCCATGTCTGTAACTGTCCGCCAGTGCAGGAGTTGCAGCAATACCGAAGTTTGAGGATGATAGGACCCCTCTACACGCCAATTGACCACCACATCTTGAATAATTAAAAAAGTTGAGTGATAAATGACGTAAACCCGAAAAACATTTTACCAGTAAACAGGTAAAGACTTTTGCGTGCAATATTTTTCGACCAATAACAAAACTCATTCTAAACATTTTTTTTGAGGCGGTGACTCCTGCGTGGGGCAGACAGTAAAGTGCTGCTTTACAGAGCTGCATCTGCCAGGCTTACAATTCTCAACACTTTCCTCCACTCACGCACTGGTGTTTGGGAGAGGGTGAGGGGGGAGTGTGGGTGGCACATTTCTGGAATTGCTTAGGTGCTCCGTGGTGCAAAGAGTGAGGTGCTCTGTTCCTGAAGTTTCGTTTAGCATAATGCGTTCTGGGAGTTGTAGTTCAGGTTCAGTGCGGTTGAACTACTACCAAACCAGAACACAATTATTATTGGAGAAAAACGGGACTTGGACAGAGTACCCTTGGTGACAAGTAACGATTTGGGGGCATATCAACGAGGGCTTTATCTCTGCTTTTTTGGCTTTAAAAGCCAAAAGCAGAGATAAAACTAGCCCCCTATCAACAACAGCGTGCTAACATGCAAATTTGCATGTTAGCACCCTTTTACTCTACGCTTCCCCTTGCATCTCTAATGAGATGCAAAGGGGGCGTTCCAGAGTAAAATAATAGGAGAAATGTCGCTAAGCGACATTTCTCCTATTATCAAGAATGTCGCTAACCCTGTTAGAGACAAAAAAAGCAGCGCTAACCGCGGTTAACGCTGCTTTTTTACATCTGGTATTTTTCTGACTTAGCCATGATATCCTATGGAAGGAGGATATCATGGCTAAATTTGCCTGTCCCTATCAACAAGGTAACGTGAGATTATCGCTGGCTTTCCAGCGATAATCTCACGTTAGCCTGTTAGCGTGAGGATTTTTATCGCTAATGAGATAAGCGTTGCTAATAGCACGCTATCTCAGCGATAAAAATTCACGCTAGCCGGCGATAATTATCCGAGCGCTAAGTGCGCTCAGCGATAATTATCGCCGGTTGTTGTTGATATGCCCCTTGGTTACCTTTTCCATCTTCTAGACCCAACTTCCTTTTCCTCTAGTCATCATGGGGCATATCAACAACAACCGGCGATAATTATCGCTGAGCGCACTTAGCGCTCGGATAATTATCGCCGGCTAGCGCCGATTTTTATCGCTGAGATAGCGTGCTATTAGCAACGCTTATCTCATCAGCGATAAAAATCCTAGCGCTAACTGGCTAACGTGAGATTATCGCTGGAAACCCAGCGATAATCTCACGTTAGCTAATTGATAGGGACTCACAAACTTAGCCATGATATCCACCTTCCATAGGATATCATGGCTAAGTCAGTCTTGAAGCAGGTGGTAGGAAAGTAGCGATAACAGGTGTTATCGCTACTTTTCCTGACGCTATGCTTCATAGCGTGGGGCTTGATGACGCTTAGACTCCTATCATGTCAGGTCAGGAACGCCCACTTTACATCTCATTAGAGATGCAAAGCTGGGCCTTAGACATCCCCACGCTAAAGCAAGGTTTCGCGCGTTAGCGTGGCCTTGCTAATATAGCGATAAAATTATCGCCGCTTTTCGGCCGAAAACGGCCGCTAAAGGGTCGATAATTTTTTTTCTCCTCGTTGGAAATATGCCCCATAGGGGCATATCAACAACAACCGGCGATAATTATCGCTAAGCGCACTTAGCGCTAGGATAATTATCGCCGGCTAGCGTTGATTTTTATCGCTGAGATAGCGTGCTATTAGCAACGCTTATCTCAATAGCGATAAAAATCCTCACGCTAAGTGGCTAACGTGAGATTATCGCTGGAAACCCAGCGATAATCTCACGTTAGCTTGTTGATAGGGACAGACAAACTTAGCCATGATATCCTCCTTCCATAGGATATCATGGCTAAGTCAGAAAAATACCAGACATAAAAAAGCAGCGTTAACCGCGGTTAGCGCTGCTTTTTTGTCTCTAACAGGGTTAGCGATATTCTTGATAATAGGAGAAATGTCGCTTAGCGACATTTCTCCTATTATTTTACTCTGGAACGCCCCCTTTGCATCTCATTAGAGATGCAAGGGGAAGCGTAGAGTAAAAGGGTGCTAACATGCAAATTTGCATGTTAGCACCCTGTTGTTGATAGGGTGCTAGTTTTATCTCTGCTTTTTTGGCTTTTAAAGCCAAAAAAGCAGAGATAAAGCCCTTGTTGACATGCCCCAATGTTCTTTAAAAATACAGCCTGTTCCTTATATTGTCGATATGGCTCAGAGCCAGGTCCTATAAACCACCGTTAAGTAAAAATCAATCATTTATCCAAGGACATCTGATTCTCTGCCTCCATGGCTCACCCCATGGATGTCATCCTTCTCCTGCTAAGGCCTACAGGAGATGTTAAAGGATGGGGAAATTTTTAAAGCCTGTAACAGCCACTTTCCAGAGGGGTCTCTTTCCAAACCTTCATCACATTTGGCTTATTCAATATCCCAGCAGACGGGCCAGCCTCTGCTGCTCAATACTAAAAAGTCCCGGCACCGCTGATTCTGCTCTGGCCAAGCCTCTTCTGTTATAGGGCTTTCCCTGACTGCGCAGCCCATGGACCAACCCTCAGCGCATTGCATATTACCCCAATCTATTGGTATCTTCATACTTTCCTAATGTTCTACAGCTTTAACCACAACCCAGAGATATGCAGTCTCCATACTGCCTTTATAATTTATTATGGACATGTGGCATAGAGAGACCAGGTGTAGATGGAAAAGTTATGCAACATGCAGACCTGTTGGGGCCGAGCCCTGTCTCAAGTACCCATGATGGTTGCATGCTGTGGAATGAAGTGGGAAGGTGGTAATGGGAGTCTAGAGGCATTTTCAGAGGAAGGGTTCGATGAGACGAGGGACAATGAGATTGAATAACAAAAATAAGATGAGGCAATACATGAGTCTCCGACCTCAGTGGCCTGGGTAGAAGGAAAGGGTGTGCTGATCTGACCAGCACTACGTATTTGAGCTGCTTCAACTGCCATTAGATTGGAGAGAGGTTGGTTCAACCCTGACTCCTGCCTACATAAGGAGATGAGGGTGGGCAAGAACATTTATAGTCTTACAACTTCGTTCATCAGGAAACCTTAGATAGAATTAAGGGCCACATGCATCATTATAAATTGTGGTCACAAAGGGGCAGATTCGCAGAATCTGCACGTTTGCGACCGCAATTTTTGCATTTGAGATGCATCATCCCAAATGCAAAAATTGCTATTTAAGTAATTGCTAAAATTGTGATTGCATTTAGGGAATCGCAAATTGCGATTCCCTAAATGCAATTCAACAACCCAAAAAAATTGCAATTGTGCAATTAAGAAATGCAAATTACCATCAATTCAAAGTTGATGCTAATTTGCGATAACTTTAAAAAATGCACAAAAGTGCATTTTTCAAAGTTCTATGTTGCACACATACATGTCCTTGGGGCATGTGTGTATGTAACATGTGTTGGAATTGCAATTTCAGGGGTGCATGAGGGTGCGACCTCTGACCCTGCTCGCAGGCAGGTTGCTCCCCATGCTGCTGCACGGCTCTGCCTGCATTGTTTCAGCTTAACTTGTATTATTCCTCTGTGCCCATACTTGTTTCTCGTGCTTAATCTTGTTTTTTCTTTCTGTGCCCATACCTTTTTCTCGTGCCTAATCTTGTTTTTCCTTCCTGTGCCCATACTGGTTTTTTGTGCCTAATCTTGTTTTCCTGCCGCTACGTCCCTGCAGCCCCGCCCCCCGGAACTCCCATTCGCCGCTCCCGCTCCCGCCTCCCAGCTGCTCCTCCCTCCCACATCCTCTCATATGGAGGCCACGCGCAGCGGGCGCACCACTGGTGCGCCGAAGGCGCGCCTAAGGCAAGCCCATCTGTGCCTGTCTGTGCCTGGACCGCGCCCAGCGCCAGGACCCCTGGCCCCTGCAAACTCCACGACACCTGACTCCGCTACGACTCCAGCACCCTCAACGCACTCAACGCCGGACGATCACACACCTGCTGCCTGGCCACCCCGAAGCGCACCCAAGTACCCTTCTCCTGCCGGAACTGCAGCTTCACCAGCATCCGGCACGCTAACCCACCTACCAAAGAACCCAACCACCTCAGATGCATTCTTCTCAACACCCGCTCCGCCCGCAAACACGCCATTGAACTCTGGAACCTACTCGACACCCACGCCCCAGACATCGCCTTCCCGACGGAGACCTGGCTGAACCCCTCCTCAGCACCCAACATCGCCATAGCCATCCCGGAAGGCCACAAGATCACCCGCAAGGACCGCACTAGCGGAGTAGGAGGAGGAATCGCCATCGTCCATAGAAACACTCTCAAAATCTCGACAGACACCGACGACACCCTCAGCACCGCCGAACACCTGCACTTCCAAATCCACACCGATCCCAACACCACCCTCAGAGGTACCCTTGTCTACAGACCCCCCAGACCCCGACCGCAGTTCAGCGACTCCATCGCCGACTTCATCAGCACACACGCCCTCGCCTCAACGGACTACATCACCAACCTCGGACTCAGACAACTCGTCACAACACCCACCCACTCCGCTGGCCACACGCTTGACCCCATCTTCTAAGCAAGCTCTCACGTCTTCTTCAACCACACCACGGAACTCCACTGGACCGACCACCGCTGCATCCACTTCACCTTCCGGAAACCCACCACACACCACCTCACTCAGCAGATGCCTCTCCGCCGCTGGTGCAAGGTCACCGAGGACCAGCTAACCACGCCCTCGCCCAGAGTCCACCCGCACGCCTACCAACCAACCTCGACGCCGCAGCCCGCAGCCTCAGACAATGGATCGATGACTGCGCCAACACCCTCGCCCCACTCAAGAAGCCCTCCAACACCCACACCAGCAAAAGAGCCAGCTGGTTCACCGAAGACCTCCAGGTCTCCAAGCGAACCTGCCGAAAAGTCGAAAAAAACTGGATCCGAGAATGAACACCGGAAAGCTACACAGCCCACAAGAACGCCACCCGCAGACACCACCACCTCATCAGATCTGCCAAAAGGACCTCCTTCAAAAACCGCCTAGACAACAACGCACACAACAGCAAAGAGCTCTTCAGCATCGTGAAGGAACTCTCCAACCCCAGCTCCAACACCAACAACATCCCACCCTCACAAGACCTGTGCGACTCGCTGGCCACCTTCTTCCACCACAAGATCACCGACATCCATGACAGATTCAACGCCGTCACCACCCCAGCAACCGCTGAGACCCCCGCTCCCACGACCAACACCCGCACCAACCGCCTGCTCACCTGGACCAACATCAACGATGACGACACCATCAAGATCATGAACACCATCCACTCCGGATCCCCGGAAGACCCCTGCCCACACCACATCTTCAACAAAGCCAGCAGCACTATCGCACCCCATCTCCGGAAAACCATCAACATCTCCTTCAAGACAGTGACCTTCCCGGAGAACTGGAAGCACGCAGAGATCAACGCCTTACTCAAGAAATGCAAGGCGGGCCCCAAGGACCTCAAGAACTTCCGACCCATCTCCCTACTCCCGTCCCCGGCGAAGGTCATCGAAAAGACCGTCAACAAACAACTGACCAGCTTCCTCGAGGAGAACAGCATCCTGGACCCGTCCCAGTCCGGGTTCCGCAGCAACCACAGCACCGAAACTGCCCTCATCGTCGCCACCAACAACATCAGGACCCTGCTTGACAACGGTGAAACCACGGCCCTCATCCTCCTGGACCTGTCAGCCGCCTTCGACACGGTCTGCCACTGCACACTACAAACACGCCTCCACGACACCGGAATCCAAGAAAAGGCCCTGGACTGGACCACCTCCTTCCTCTCCGGCAGAACTCAGAGCGTCCGCCTCCCCCCCTTCCGCTCCGAAGCCACCGAGATCATCTGCGGTGTACCCCAAGGCTCATCCCTCAGCCCTACGTTGTTTAACGTCTGCATGACACCACTCGCCCACGTCGCACGATGGCACGACCTCAACATCATCTCCTACGCTGACGACACCCAGCTGATCCTCTCCCTCACCAAAGACCCCCACATCGCCAAAACCAACCTCCACAAAGGAATGAAGGCCGTCGCCGACTGGATGAGAAACAGCCGACTGAAGCTGAACTCAGACAAGACGGAGGTCCTAATCTTCGGATCCTCCCCCTCGGCCTGGGACGACTCCTGGTGGCCGACTGCACTAGCAGCACCCCCCACACCCACTGACCACGCATGCAACCTAGGGGTCATCCTCGACTCCACCCTCTCCATGACAAAGCAGGTCAATGCCGTCTCCTCCTCCTGCCTTAACACCCTCCGCATGCTTCGCAGGATCTTCAAGTGGATCCCCACCGAAACTAAAAGGACGGTCACCCAGGCCCTCGTCAGCAGTAGACTAGACTATGGCAATGCACTCTACGCAGGAGCCCCGGCCAAACTACTGAAACAGCTCCAACGCATCCAGAATACCTCCGCACGCCTGATCCTCGACATCCCTCGCCGCAGCCACATCACACCCCACCTGAGAGACATGCACTGGCTCCCCATCAACAAGAGGATAACTGTTGGACAGGCCACATGAAGGGCTTGCTCCCTCCCCGCAGGACAGGGCCCGAGCCCCGGCCCTCCAGGTGTTACCCACAGAAACAACCCGCACCCCGTCTCCAGACGGGACTCCTGCCCCCGGACATCTCTGTATCATGGGGCCGAACCACTACCGGCTCACTCGCCCGGCCCGGCCGCCATCTTGGACACTGCCCCACGAGGCCGCGTGGCCTCAGCTCGACCCTAACCCTGGGCCTGGCCAGGCCCCGACATCCCGGCACCACCATCCACCCAGGAGGTGAACGGACCACTTGGCAGGTCGATGGGAGAAAGAAGTGTCGATGGCTCTCCCCCGCCAGGTGCCGATCGCCCCCCAGCTCCCCCGGGCGCTGGCTCCACCCCCCTGCTGGGTGTCTGGACTCCCTCATCCCGGACCTCCCGACCTCCAAGTGCGAGGGTCCGGACATCAAAGGGCGCCAGACCTATAACTGGGGCAGCTCCAGAGCAGGAAGTAGTTGTATCCTGGAGTCGAGAGACACCGTGAAGAACTCATCCTTGACGGACTACCGGCGCTGCCGTAGCCCGGCCTTGTGAACTACCGTCCTGCCTGCTGGCGCTGCCGCGGCCTTCTGCATCCTCCATCCTCGTCGGGACCTGCTGGCGCTGCCGCGGACCGTTGTGACTACCACCTTCGTCGGGACCTGCTGGCGCTGCCACGGACCGTTGTAACGACCACCTTCACCGGGTCCTGCTGGCGCTGCCGCGGACCGTTGTAACGACCACCTTCACCGGGACCTGCTGGCGCTGCCGCGGCCCGTCCATCTAGAACACCGAGCTCGAGGATTGTGAGCTATTCATCATATCATCGCATCTACCAGATTGGTAACAAGACTGTCCCGCTACCCCCTTTCCCAACCAAGAGACTAGAATCGAGGGGACCCCTGAGTCCAGACCTCCTTGTACCATTCCATTGTACCTAAGAGATCGCTTATAAAGAACGTTAAACCTTATCCTTGTGTGGTGTACATCTGTGGGGGGGAAGTTACTCGTCTGTACGATCGCTGGAGACGGCTCTCCCCGGAGACCTCTCCCCTTGTCCTCGGCCGACCCTCCCGGTCCGTCTAACATTGGTGGCCAGCGGCGCGATCCGAATCAACGCGTAATCGTACAGAGAGTAGCCCACCCCACGACGAAACCACAATGTCAACCAAAGAGAGCGGATCCACCGAGAAATTCCAGATGGAGAAATTGGAAGAGTACAGCCATCGTGAATTGAAACAATTCTGCATTGAACTAGGCATTGCTACCACCGGCCTGAGTACCAAAGACGATTTCAAGCACGCCATTGAGTCGTGGGCAGAAACCGGGGCCGCCAGATCCCCGGACCAAAACATTGCAGCATCAGAGAGGAACACCACGGCTCCCGAAGAGCGAAGAACGGGCCTCTCGCAGGAAGAAATCCAAAAGAGAGAAAAAAACAGACTACATGAGTTAGAAATGGCACGGCTCAAAATGGACGGTGAACTAAAATTAGCCGAACAAAAACTGAACCTAGAGCATCTGCGACTCCGAGAAGAACGGGAAGAAAAACAGAGGCAGAGAGAGCTCGAAGAAAAGAGATTAGCATACGAACACGAGCGCAAACTGGCAGAAATAGACCTACGGAAGCAGAACAAAGAACTGGAGGTGCCCGAGCGACCGCGCACCCCGGGAGCGACAGAAAAGAAAGTCCACATCCCCAAGGATGTCGTTCGAGAGTATGTCCGAGAGGACGACATACAACAGTGGTTCAAGGCCTACGAGATCGCCATGACCTCCCACCGGATCGATCGAAGTGACTGGGGAGCCGGTCTATGGGGGAGGTTCGTCAATGAAGGCCGCGATGCCCTGTTACAGCTCCCAGACCATCAGATGTCATCCTATGACCACATGAAGGCTGCCCTCCTCACCCGATATGGGCTCACACCCGAAATGTACCGCCAGAGGTTCCGAGACTGCACCCGGATCCCGGGTACAACTTGGGTGGAATATGTCAACTATTTCAGCCGAGCCTTCGAGGGTTGGATCAAGGGAAACCACGTAACGACCTACGAGCAACTTTTTAATCTCATGGTGTGGGAGCACCTCTCTAACAACTGCTTCGTCGAGCTCAGGCAGCACCTCCTCGACAGTAAATTGACTGACCCACGGCAACTCGCCGCCGAAGCTGACCGGTGGGAAAGCACCCGAGTGGGCCGGAGAGGGCCGCACGAACAGAACCGGAACAACCAAGGTCAGCACCGTCCCCGAGGAGGAGGAGGAGGCCAGGGACGAGGAAGAGACACCGTCCCGGCCGCTCCCGCTGCCAGCACCCCGCCCCCGGCCAGCCGGGGCAACCCCCCGATGCGCCCGGGGTTCCGAGCCAATGTCACGTGTCACCGATGCCAGCGAGTCGGCCACTACGCCAATGACCCGAACTGTCCACAGAACCAAACTCCGAGACCCCGCCAGGTAGCTGCCGCCGCCCTGGGGGGAGAACAAATCTCCGAAGAACAGGAAGAATACGAGCAGGAACAGCAAGAGTGGGAACCGGCCGCCATGGTTCTAGCGTGCCTAGGGGGAAGAGACATGGTCCCGCGGGCTCCCCTACCCGCCAACACCAGAAAATATAGTCAGTGGGTGAACATTAATGGACGCCGGGCCGAAGCACTACGTGACACGGGGGCCAGTGTGACGGCCGTCCGCTGTCACCTGGTAAAACCAGAGCAGATCCTGCCGAACATTCTCTGCCCCGTCCGTTCAGTCGACAATTCGGAGAGTCTATGTCGGATGGCCTGCGTCCCCTTCGAATGGGGAGGAGTCTCCGGCATGTTGAAGGTGACGGTCCGAGATGATGCCCCCGTGGACTGTCTCCTGGGGAATGATCTGGAGAGTTCCCCGTGGGCCGCCGTAGAAAGAAGAGAGCACCTGGGGATGTTGGGCCTCCCGGACTGGGCATGCGTAACCACCCGGTCCATGGCCGCCCGTGCCATCCCCCGACCAGAAGAACCAGAATGGCCAGCACCTCCTCCCCCGATCGCTCCAGTAGAGAACACCGACCATACCGACCCCCCAGAGCAAACCCCGAAGGGCTCGCTCAGCCCCAGGACCTTCCCAACCTGGCTCAGTGGCGTCAAGAAGGGGGGCCCACCCAGGAACAGTTCCGTCAAGAACAGAAGACCTGTCCCTCCCTCGAGGGACTCCGCCAGCAAGCCCTCGCCCAGAGCGCAGGGGACACCACCGGAGCCCATTGGATCTATTGGGACAACGACCTATTGTACAGTGAACAGAGAATCGCGGAGTTAGGGGCCAGTCGAGTGCTGGTGGTGCCCCTCTGTTTTAGAGACTTCCTGTTAAATTTGGCCCACGATGTCCCTCTGGCTGGACACCTGGGCCAGGACAAAACCTACAGTCGCCTGGTGACCCACTTTTTCTGGCCAAAGATGAGAAACGACGTCCTCAACCACTGCCGGTCCTGCCCCACGTGCCAGGCCAGCGGGAAGAGCGGCCGCAAACTCAAAGCACCTCTGCAACCCTTCCCAGTTGTCACCACCCCGTTCGAGAGGGTGGGAATAGACATTGTGGGACCCCTGGACCCCCGTACAGCACAAGGACATCGGTTCATCCTGGTACTGGTGGACCACGCCACCCGCTACCCCGAGGCTGTGCCCCTGCGAACTGTAACAGCCCCGGTGGTCGGCCGGGCCTTAATGGGGATCTTCTCCCGGGTGGGCTTCCCCCGAGAAGTCGTCAGCGACAGAGGCACAAACTTTATTTCAAAGTATATGAAGTCCCTCTGGCAACAGTGCGGGGTCACCTACCGATTCACGACCCCCTATCACCCTCAAGGAAACGGACTAGTCGAGCGGTTCAACCGCACGCTCAAGGGAATGATTGGGGGGTTGGAAGAGCCCCTCCGTCGCCAGTGGGATGTACTACTTCCGTGCCTCCTCTTCGCCTATCGAGAAGTTCCCCAGAAGTCCCTCGGCTTTAGCCCTTTCGAACTCTTGTACGGGCACCCTGAGCGAGGGCCCCTCAGCCTAGTCAAAGAAGGTTGGGAGATGGCCCCCCTAAAGACTCCTCCAGACGTCTTCAAGTACCTCCTGACCCTACGCAATCAGACCAGGCGATTCAGAGAAATGGCAAAAGCGAACCTTGAGGGCAGTCAGGAGGACATGAAAAAATGGTACGATCAAAATGCCTCCTCCATCGAATTCGAACCTGGCCAACAAGTGTGGGTGATGTCCCCCACCGAACCATGTGCCTTGCAGGACAAGTGGACGGGGCCCTTCAAAGTGGTCGAACGCAAGAGCCCCGTCACCTATCTCATCGATATGGAATCTCCACGGAACCCCCTCCGGGTCCTCCACACCAACAGACTCAAACCCCACTTTGTGCGCTCGGAGCTCAGCCTCCTGATGGCTACAGACAGTGGAGCGGAAGAAGACTCCGAGCCTCTCCCTGATCTCCTGAAGACTCGGGAGAAAGATGGTTCCGTGGACGGGGTCCGACTCTCCGATGCCCTCACCCCGGAACAGCGCCAAGGCTGCCGGGACCTCCTGCTGCAGTTTGCTACCTTGTTTTCCCTCACCCCAGGGGTCACCCCCTGGTGCTTGCACGACGTGGACACTGGGGACAGTCCCCCTATCAGACACCGGGCGTACCGCGTACCAGATCGGGTACGGGCCTGCATCCAAGAGGAGGTATCAAAGATGCTCACGCTCAGGGTCATCGAGCCCTCGGACAGCCCCTGGGCCAGCCCGGTCGTGCTGGTCCCCAAAGCTGCTGCCCCCGGCACCACTCCTGAGCTCCGATTCTGCGGCGACTATCGGGGCTTGAATGCTGTCACCAGAACCGACGCTCATCCCATCCCCCGAGCGGATGAGTTGATCGACCGCATGGGGGCTGCCCGCTACCTCAGCATCTTCGACCTGACAGCGGGCTACTGGCAGATCGGTCTCACACCCCGGGCCCAAGAACGATCCGCCTTTTCTACCCCCGATGGCCACTACCACTTCAAGGTCATGCCCTTCGGCATGAAGAATGCCCCAGATACTTTTCAACGACTGGTGAACCAGGTCTTGGCGGGGCTCGAGGAGTTCAGCGCCGCCTACCTGGACGATATCGCTGTGTACAGCCGCCACTGGTCCGACCACCTCCACCACCTCCGAGAGGTCCTGCAGGCCCTCCAACGGGCCGGCCTCACAATCAAGGCCAGCAAGTGCCAAATTGGTCAGGGGTCCGTGACCTACCTCGGACACCAGGTGGGAAGCGGTCTGGTGGCCCCTCTGCAACTCAAAATCGCTGCCATCCAGTCCTGGCAGCCCCCAGTCACGCAGACCGAGGTCCGAGCCTTCCTGGGGCTCACCGGCTACTACCGGCGGTTCGTGAGGGACTATGGCAGCATTGTGGGGCCCCTCACGGGACTCACATCCAAAAACCACCCGAAGAAGATCAACTGGACCCCAGACTGTCAAGCGGCCTTCGAGAAGCTGAAAGCCGCCATGTGCACTGCCCCTGTGCTCCAGGCCCCCGACTACAGTCGGGAATTCATAGTGCAAACAGATGCCTCCGACCATGGCATCGGGGCGGTCCTCTCCCAGCTGAACTCCGAGGGACTTGACCAACCGGTGGCCTTCATCAGCAGACGCCTCCTGGCCCGAGAACAGCGCTGGAGCACCATCGAGAGGGAGGCCTTCGCAGTGGTGTGGGCCCTCAAAAAGCTCCGGCCCTATCTCTTCGGTACCCACTTCCGGGTGCAAACAGATCATCGACCCCTGCAGTGGCTAATGCAGATGCGGGGGGAAAACCCCAAACTATTGCGTTGGTCCATCTCCCTGCAGGGGATGGACTTCACTGTGGAACATCGACCGGGCCAAGACCACGCCAACGCAGATGGCCTGTCGCGCTTTTTCCGCCTCGACGAGGAGAGTCCCCAAGAGGATGGGTGACTCTCCCCGCCTTCAGCTGGGGGGGACGCATGTTGGACAGGCCACATGAAGGGCTTGCTCCCTCCCCGCAGGACAGGGCCCGAGCCCCGGCCCTCCAGGTGTTACCCACAGAAACAACCCGCACCCCGTCTCCAGACGGGACTCCTGCCCCCGGACATCTCTGTATCATGGGGCCGAACCACTACCGGCTCACTCGCCCGGCCCGGCCGCCATCTTGGACACTGCCCCACGAGGCCGCGTGGCCTCAGCTCGACCCTAACCCTGGGCCTGGCCAGGCCCCGACATCCCGGCACCACCATCCACCCAGGAGGTGAACGGACCACTTGGCAGGTCGATGGGAGAAAGAAGTGTCGATGGCTCTCCCCCGCCAGGTGCCGATCGCCCCCCAGCTCCCCCGGGCGCTGGCTCCACCCCCCTGCTGGGTGTCTGGACTCCCTTATCCCGGACCTCCCGACCTCCAAGTGCGAGGGTCCGGACATCAAAGGGCGCCAGACCTATAACTGGGGCAGCTCCAGAGCAGGAAGTAGTTGTATCCTGGAGTCGAGAGACACCGTGAAGAACTCATCCTTGACGGACTACCGGCGCTGCCGTAGCCCTGCCTTGTGAACTACCGTCCTGCCTGCTGGCGCTGCCGCGGCCTTCTGCATCCTCCATCCTCGTCGGGACCTGCTGGCGCTGCCACGGACCATTGTGACTACCACCTTCGTCGGGACCTGCTGGCGCTGCCGCGGACCGTTGTAACGACCACCTTCACCGGGTCCTGCTGGCGCTGCCGCGGACCGTTGTAACGACCACCTTCACCGGGACCTGCTGGCACTGCCGCGGCCCGTCCATCTATAACACCGAGCTCGAGGATTGTGAGCTATTCATCATATCATCGCATCTACCAGATTGGTAACAAGACTGTCCCGCTACCCCCTTTCCCAACCAAGAGACTAGAATCGAGGGGACCCCTGAGTCCAGGCCTCCTTGTACCATTCCATCGTACCTAAGAGATCGCTTATAAAGAACGTTAAACCTTATCCTTGTGTGGTGTACATCTGTGGGGGGGAAGTTACTCGTCTGTACGATCGCTGGAGACGGCTCTCCCCGGAGACCTCTCCCCTTGTCCTCGGCCGACCCTCCCGGTCCGTCGCATGTTGGACAGGCCACATGATGGGCTTGCTCCCTCCCCGCAGGACAGGGCCCGAGCCCCGGCCCTCCAGGTGTTACCCACAGAAACAACCCGCACCCCGTCTCCAGACGGGACTCCTGCCCCCGGACATCTCTGTATCATGGGGCCGAACCACTACCGGCTCACTCGCCCGGCCCGGCCGCCATCTTGGACACTGCCCCACGAGGCCGCGTGGCCTCAGCTCAACCCTAACCCTGGGCCTGGCCAGGCCCCGACATCCCGGCACCACCATCCACCCAGGAGGTGAACGGACCACTTGGCAGGTCGATGGGAGAAAGAAGTGTCGATGGCTCTCCCCCGCCAGGTGCCGATCGCCCCCCAGCTCCCCCGGGCGCTGGCTCCACCCCCCTGCTGGGTGTCTGGACTCCCTCATCCCGGACCTCCCGACCTCCAAGTGCGAGGGTCCGGACATCAAAGGGCGCCAGACCTATAACTGGGGCAGCTCCAGAGCAGGAAGTAGTTGTATCCTGGAGTCGAGAGACACCGTGAAGAACTCATCCTTGATGGACTACCGGCGCTGCCGTAGCCCTGCCTTGTGAACTACCGTCCTGCCTGCTGGCGCTGCCGCGGCCTTCTGCATCCTCCATCCTCGTCGGGACCTGCTGGCGCTGCCGCGGACCGTTGTGACTACCACCTTCGTCGGGACCTGCTGGCGCTGCCACGGACCGTTGTAACGACCACCTTCACCGGGTCCTGCTGGCGCTGCCGCGGACCGTTGTAACGACCACCTTCACCGGGACCTGCTGGCGCTGCCGTGGCCTGTCCATCTAGAACACCGAGCTCGAGGATTGTGAGCTATTCATCATATCATCGCATCTACCAGATTGGTAACAAGACTGTCCCGCTACCCCCTTTCCCAACCAAGAGACTAGAATCGAGGGGACCCCTGAGTCCAGACCTCCTTGTACCATTCCATCGTACCTAAGAGATCGCTTATAAAGAACGTTAAACCTTATCCTTGTGTGGTGTACATCTGTGGGGGGGAAGTTACTCGTCTGTACGATCGCTGGAGACGGCTCTCCCCGGAGACCTCTCCCCTTGTCCTCGGCCGACCCTCCCGGTCCGTCTAACAATAACCTTCAAGCTAACAACAAAAAACACTCATGGAGGGTCTAAGGGGAATAATCTTTAATGACCAGGCAAACTCCAAACCCCCAACAACTACACAAACAACAATAGAGGAGAGGGCCGGTCAAAATGTAAAGAAACTGGGAGCCAAAGAGAAGAAGACAGATTCAGCCCACTAAGTTGAGACAAATCCCACCAGCCCACCGTTTTGGCAGAACATAATCATCTGGGAGTAAGGTGGATCAACTCATTGCAGTGCACCCTATTTCAGGGGAGCCATCACTGTGTATATGCAATGAGTTTGCAGTCTTCCAGAGAAAAAGTCTCAAAACATAGTGGTACTGAGAAAGATGTGAGGTGCATTGCAAAACAGAAGAGAAGTGTATTAATAATGGCTACCTGATAACACCACCCAACTTTATTTGGTTTCAAAAAAAATGCCAAGATTAAAAAAGCAAGTGAAAAACTGATAGTTTGACAAAATAACTATCTTATAGCAATAGAGGTCGACATGTTTCAGCCAAAAGGTTACAGTTACATGGCTTTCGTCAGGACCATGTATGGTAAAATGCTACTGCAGAAATATGTGTTTACAAAGATACTTTGATAAGAACATCACCGTGACAATACCCTACCAAAATCAAACAGTCATTGATTTGTCCAGTAGTTTAAGGGATGTCAGAGTGTTCCCAGCATTATGTGGGAGTATGCCTCACCTCACCCGGCAACTGCTCGGTGTACTGAGGCCCTGCTCTATCCGTCGGTACCGAGGGGAGAGGGGTACCGACGTAATGTAAGCAGATACTGTAGACCCTACTAAAACACCATAGTCAATGTTATCTCATTCACATTCTTCAAGCTAGACAAAGCACATACCAGTGCTGCTGTAAATATAGTCATTTGCAAAATGTATTATTAAAAATATAATGTGCAGAGCTTACACTTAAAAATGAAAATGTGTTAAATGCTAAATGTGTAGTAGGCAACCAAATTAAAAAACTATAGGCCTGTAACATAGAAATTAAGCATGAGTTCTTAACTTGACTTAACCGAGGATACCATGAATGAATAAGAAGACATATTAATACTGAAAGGCTTGTTTTTCATATTAAACGACCAGTGTGGAAGATCTTTTTCTTCTCTTTCCTGCAGACATTACAATTTTGGAAGCTACCTTTTATTGAATAGACACTTGTTTGCATTACACAACTGATGGAGATGTTCTCACCGCAAAAGATGCAGATGACAGGGAGGATGATTCATGGGAAGAGGTTTTCAAAAAACAATAATGGATGTATCACAGCATTCAAGGACACATGGTTAAATGACGATTGCACTCTGGTGAGAAGATGGGGAGTATACCTTTTCCCAGCAGCATGCTGAAATCTTATTGGACAACATAAAGAAGAAAGAATATTAATATTGCAACACAGAAAATGTGTATTTATATTAGCTTCCTTAGCTTAGAGGAGTGGGAGGTGTGTGTCCCTTATCCGATTCTCGGAGGAGATTCTTTACTGAGTCTTCTTAGACATCTCTTTATTAGAAGTCTTAGCTTATTTCTTGGTCTTCTTTTATTTCAGCTGAAAATACTTTGCAGCTTATTATGCTAAAGCTTCATGCTCATGCTTGATTCTCTCATCAGGATGAGAGACTCTTCATGGGTATCTGAACTGACACCTTCTCGCGTTTAATTTTGATTTATTTAGAATAGGGAAGTTTCTTTATGGAACATTCTTGTTGCATTATTATTGTATCAGTGCCTTATTGATTAATATATTGATTTACTTTATTACCAAGTATCGATTGACTGATTATATTAACTTTTTATATGATGAGACTTAGAAAATAAAACCTTTATCAAAGAATGAACTACTAAAATATTTGAAAATAAAACCCTTTAACTCAGACCAACTCTCTTTATTGACTGAACTAAAAGAAATGACAATTGCTAATACTTTACATTGACTTCAGCTTCTTACATTTCAGTTGACATCAAACCACCAACCTGTATGCGCAGCTTATGATTAGTGATTACATGATAGTGAAAATCCGTGCTTCAACACCAGTCCTTTAGATGGCACATACACAAACTGTTAATGATCTCCGGCTAAATATACCAACAGCACCACAACAAACACAAATATTTTGGGCCTTATCGCGAAGTCGGACACCGTATCCGGATGGGAAATGCCTGACCATTGGTCGGCAGTTCCACATACCTAATTACAATACAAACCCACATGGAGCGGTCGCAAACTCCCATTTCCCTATGGGAGCTTGTGCTGCGGCCGTAAGCCGACCGCAGCACAAGCTCCCATAGAGAAATGGGAGCTTGAGTGAATCCCTGCACCGTGTAGCAGGCACCTAACAGTGCATGCCATTCCTTGCAGGGAGTCACAGGGGTGCACCATATGTGCCCCCTCAGCCCCCAACCAGAGGCCGCATGGTGAAGGGGGCTCTGCTAGGGGCCCCAAATGTGGCTTTCCGGCAGGCTTTCCCTGCCTTAAAGCCAGACATGGAAAGCCTGTCAGAAACCAACACTGTAATCCCAATGGCGGAAACGCCGTCCATTGGGATTACATGCCAGTCTCCAACTGGCCGACGGGCTCCTTGAGCCCATCGCAATCCAGCCAGAATTACCGGATGGTTTCAGTTTCGACCGCCTGCATCATAATGCGGCAGTCGAAACTGAAACCACAATGTGGCTTGGAAAGACTTTCCGAGCCTCTTCGTAATCATCCCTGAATATAACCTGCACCCGCATTACTGATGTTTTTTGTTGACTAGGAAACAGACAATGTGTCAATCTTTGGCAAAGACTTAGATCTGCTGAGAGTCCTGTCTAGAGGCATTGATTACTGAATACCGCACAAGAGAAGGAAGGGGAAAACTGGGAAGGGAGAGGGAATTCTCAAGAGTGCTTGCCTTCGCTGGCTGGTATCGTCAAAACCAGGGTGGAGTATCGTCTACTTATAGACGGGCCAAGCTACTCGGTTTTAGATGCTGTAGGCAGGAAAGACTGAATCCCAGGTAGGAATGTCGTCATTAGAGCAGATGTCGACCAGGATGCCAGAGTTGCTCCCCAGGATGCCCAGGTACAGAAGACCAAGGAGCAGCAGCAGGTGGATCTGCTCTGAACACAAATAAACCAGGAAAGCCAAAGAAGATAAACTGGGAAAAGCTATGCGAGGGAACCAAAAAAGGTCAAAAAGAATAAAGGTGAGGGATGCAGGATCGTGTGGATGATCTGTATGCACAGAGAGACAGTACTGCTACAAGTCACTGTCAAGTAAAGAGACTTGCATGTAGACCAGTTAACTATGCTCTGCCTCTACTGACCTGTGAGTGAACTGCATCCTGGAAGTTGCCACCCCTATAGTGGTTGGTGGTTTAGCTTCCTAACTTTCCATTGTCAAGTCTTTCAAATCTACCATTCTCTTCCCTGTTAGAGTCTGGTGATTAGGAATTAACATTTTTGTTAAAAATATTATTTTTTTACATTTTTAATACATTTTAGAATATATATTTTAATGATATATATTTTGAGATGTTGTGTCATAAAGGTTGTGGATGAGGTGTGTTATAAAATTAATGTTTTAAATTATGTTGAAGTTAATTAAATTTTTAATATTATTTTTCCTTTTTTAATTACTGATTAAAAATATACATTTTTTGTTTATGTTGTTTATGTTTTGGGGTGTTGGCTTTTATAGGAGTTTTGATTGGAAAGTGTAGGAGAGTAGGGTCTGCAATCCTATGATCACCCAGATTTTTTTGCTTTTGCTTCATTGGTTTACGACTTTCTCCGGCTGTGGGCCTGCCAATCAGACCCACAGCCTAGCTGTTCTCTCTCGAAATTAACACACATGTACGTTAGGTGCATCCACTAATTGGAACTGGGCCACCTTGTCAGTCCCTGTCTCAGCATACCACAGGTATCCAGGGCATCGGTGTACCCAGGGCCTACCAGGGGCTGAAGCATGTATTATGCCACCCCTGGAATGGCCGCCCAAATCTGACACAACTGGCTGCACGACAGCTGGGGCCACGTGGTGTAATCACCCGTTGCTGTAGGTGTAGTATTCCTACACCTAAACCCTAAAAATGGACACATGGATTCCTATCAGTCACTCCTATAGCAGGCCTTATCAATCCTGAAGGCAGAGTGCAGGGAATCATGTGGGACGGTGCTCTGGCGCGAGCTGAGCCCGTCGACGGCTTGCGGAACCAAGCCCTAATAGCCGTTCCATGGTGACGCGGGCCAACTACTTTTAAGGCATTATAATCCTTGCGGTTATTTGCTAACTTTGGCATCGCATCACCTATACATGTCGAGTAAGGTGTCATACGAATGGGAATACGAACCCCTCGCCAGTCCTGGTGACGGGGTTAGCATTCCCCCCTTTTAGAGGGACACGACATGGAAGTAACCTTGAACCCCGGTTAAAGTTGACTCAAGCCTCAGCATCACAAAATGGATGCTGCCACCAGACACAAGTCTGACCTCCTGCTGCTGGGGGACCTTCCAGCAAGGGGAGCTTGGACAAAGGGTTTCCTGTCGAGGGCGGTGTTAGCACCGTCCCAGACAGGGTTTGTGTATCCCAGGTAGGCAGGGCTGAAAGGAAGGTGACTGCAAGTGGCACCCCGGTGCTCACTGTGCATAGCCCGGCTCAAACCAGTTTCGGGGGCACACCAGCCCCTGAGCTGGCGCGAAGCCGGACAAAGGATAGGGGTGTAACCACCCCCCTCCTGGCTCCACCCATAGGTAGAACCTAGTCACGGGCCAGCCCCTTTCTCTTAGAATAAAGGTAGGAGCGAGTCCCCTTCCCAAATTGGATAATCAGATAATCGGATAACTCCGAATCACGAACTACTTTCCACGAAAGGAACTCTTGACTATTTCTGAAGACTCTCCCTTGTGGCTAAGGAGTAGCCACCCTGCACCAGCAGGCACCATCTAAGCGCTTGCGGTTTGCTGTAAGTCTCTCCTACGGATCAAGACTGCCCAGCTCGACAAGACCCGAGTTCCCTGCCATCTCTGACCTTTTACCTCCCTCATCAGCTCAGCTGAGAGTCGTAGGTGTGACGAGACCTGCGGGACCGGCTATCTTCAGAACCTGCACGACGCTTATCTAGCACGCCCACCGAGGGACCCTCGAGTGAGTGCACCTAGGGTTTGAGAAGCCCTAACCCTGAGCAGCTCCAGCATCGAAGTCTGCCTCCCCAGCATCCCCGAGAACTGCGTGGGGGCCCTTCCGCTCCTTGTTGTTCACCGCGTTGTTCGACCACTTGCCGACCGGCTTGTGGCCCTCTTCACGACGCACCACGATTGTTGCATCACTAGTCTGGTTGCTCCAGACTGGCTCTTGCTCCCCTTCAACAGAGGAGTACCACGGACCCTCCTGGTCCACTCCCGACGCCATCTTGACTCCCCCGCCTGGGTGGCCACTGCCAAGATCCGCTGCCCCTTCCTGGGCCCAGCATCATCGACAGCAGACACCTTCGTGGGACAGCTCGCCCTCCATCCTGGTCGCCGCCGCGCCTCCTGGTCCGAGGAACAGCCGAGTCCGACGTCACCCACTCACCTGGTCGAGGTGACTTCAGCCGGTACCCTCCTGGTACCCACACGATCGCTGGCTAGCGGTTGAGAACTGAGTCCCCTCCGCTTTCAGGTTTTCCTTCACCACCGATCCAGGCTTGGATCACTCTGAACATCGTCACTGGTCGCCTGCCAGCAACTTCTTCTTTCAGGCTCCTGAGACTACACGAGGACTCCCGACATCTTGACAAACTTCACGCAGCCGCAGCCTCCGGGCTAGGTAACTCGAGCATCTCGGTGCTCCATCGCAGGTTCGCTCTACAAGTGTCCAGTTCCTTTTTCGTTTAGTCCCACTGATCGGATCACTCCGGAATCAGTATCTCCAGACTCTAACCATTCGCATTTCACTGTTAGTGTAGATGGTTTCTCGTGCCCCTCGGGCATTTGTGTAAATTGTGCAACTGAAGTATTTTCCTAAGAGTTTTGTAGTGTGCTTAGCTCCCTGACTCATAAGGAGCCAGGGTAGTCTTGTTATAAATAAATATCCTTTTATTTTCATAACAACTTGTGTGGTGTCCTTTCACTTGGTGTTCAAGGGGTATATGTGATGGTAAACAGCTGGCTTAACACGCCCTCTAGAGTTTAGCCTAAAGACTGCTCGTATCCACGCTACTAGGATAGCTGGTCTAAAAGGTTGACTTACAACCAATCATCAATAAGGGTCGTTTGGAATGATACACAGTGATCACTAGAATAGTGAGCACTACATATCAGGCCAACTTCTCACAGAAAGTGCTTTAAAATTCAATTTTGGGATTTTTTTGTTTCATTATTTGGTTGCCTATATTTGGAGGAATAGTAAATTGCTTGCCTTCTCCCCCCTCCCAAGATTCCAACAATGCTTATTTTGTAGTGGAAGTGGTAAATATAACACCATGCCCTGTCCAAGAATCCAGTAAATTACACAGTTGTTTACAGTGGAGTGGGACTAGTAAATCTTCCCTCTCCCCCCCCAAGGTCCAACACTTTCCCCAGTGTTGTTTAGTTTGTAGTGGGAATAGTAAATCTAACCCAGACTCCTCCTCCCTTACAATCTAACACTTTTCACAATTTTATTTAGTCTGGAGAGAGAATAGTAAACCTGATCCCAGCAGGGTGCAACACTTTACCTAAAGTTGCCTAGTTTGGAGAGGGAATAGCAAATCAAATTTCCCGTCCGACACCCAGTACCTCACTTTCCCAAATGTTGCTTATTTTGGAGTGGTAATAGTAAATCTGACCCCTGAGCCTCCAATATTTTACACAATGTTGCTTAGTTTGGAGAGGAAATAGTTAATCTGTCCCTATCAGATATATGCATTTTCCTCAGTGTTGTTTGGACTGAAGTAAGAATAGTAAATTTGACCCCACTACATAAATACATTTTTGCAAATATTAGTTGGACTACAGTTGAAATGGCACATGTCCACCATCCCCAAATAGATGCACGTTCTCCAATTTTAGTTTAACTGGAGTTTGAATACTAAATCTATTCCCCCTTTTCTAGAAATATATGTGAATTTACTACAAAATAAAATGTATCAAAAATGTTTTTCACTTTTGGAAATTTATAAGAAATTATTTTTAGACCTGAGCAGAGTTTGTGAATGTCCGTAAAGTGCCAAAAAACCTCCGTCACGCTATGAGGAGTTCAGCAAGTGGCGGAGTCCGGTACGTTGCGCTGTTTGAGCAGATTGTTTGCACCAAGAGTTTCTCCCGCGCTGTAAAGTCAGAGTGAACGGCATCACATGGAGCTCCAGAGGGTGCTGCTTCTTTCTGCTGCTCGAGTATATTGTCTACTGAAGCGGCAGCCTCCTCAACGCGAGCGGCAGCTTCCTCAATGTGAGCGGCAGCTTTCTCAAAGCAAGCGGTAGTGACATCTTACAGCCACATGCGTTCGGAAATCTCGCCAGGAGGTGGTCTGGCACACAATTTCTCCCGCTCATGATCACCAACTTAACGTCGGCGAGCTGGGCGAGAGTAAAAACTCCGCTCCACATTGCTTCCTGGAGTTTTTCAAACACCACACTCCGCGCCGAGTGGGCGAAATTCCGAGAACTCCACCGGCAGAGCAGAATTCTTCGACCATCCCTGATTATTTTGCATTTTTAAAATGTAAAACAATGTATTTATTTGTGAAGACATTTAATTTTATTATCTTAATTTGCAGAGACATGAATGTTTGCAAAAATACATATTTTTTAAATTGATCTATGTGTTGTAAAATTATTCTTTTTAAATGTAAAAAGGTATATTATTTTTTATTAATTTTAATTTAAAATATATTGTTTAAGGAATAAATACAAAATAAAATTATTTTAATTATATAGAACATCTTTAAAAGTATTGCAGCTTTTAAAAAAGCTAATAGGCTGCATTTAAAAATTTAAATTATATTATTGATTTTCTTTTTCGGTATACTTTGTTTCATTATTATCACTCAATTATAATGTTAATTTTAAAAGCCACTAAAATCAAAAATTATATTTTGCATTAGACATTTTTACCTTTAGGTTTTTTTGTCAGAAAATATTTGGAAATAAAAATATTTATTATTTTAATTAGAAATATAGGATTTCCAATATTTTGTAGGTCAATAATTTGACCTCGATATTTTGATAGTTTGATATTTTTGTATTCAGGAATACAATAATTGTAAAGTGGATGGGCATGTATTTCCTCAAATTAGCTTTGGAATAAAATAGATTTTGGATCCTGGACAAAGCCTCTGTCTTGCTCTACCTCATACAATAGCAAAACGTCTTCCAAACCAAGATCGGTGTATGAGTATTGTACAAAAGAGGAAATCAATCAACTATTTGCTGCGCCTTATTCTTAGGTAAAACCATAAACAAATCTGCAACAGCCACCAACCATCTTCTGTCATTTGCCAAATTAAAAAATAACCCTTTGTGACGGGGCGGAGAACGTATCCGAGGCAGCAACGAGTCCATGGAAACCATGTTCACAAGGCGATCTTGTGCCACCTTCTCTTCCCCTACAGCGGCCAGCGGTACCCTGCACAACGGACGAGTGGTACCCGTATCGTTCACAAGACTGGACACAAGAAACGGAACGAGGTTCCTTTAATTCATCCTTTCAGCACGACGAGACCCCGCCCCCTGCTGACATCACGGTGGTGGGTGTTACAAAGACAGTGGAATCCCGGAAGACGATGGACGGCGTTTCCCTGGAGGCGGAAGGAGAGTTGGAGTGGAGGCGAAAGAAGAACCGTGAGCAGGAGTGGAGAGGAGTAGAGAGTAATGCGCTGGAAGAGGAGACGAGTGGAGAAGACCCCAACAAGCCAGGAGGCCAACGACTCCTCGAGCCGCCCCGCCACGTTCCCACGGGAGGAGCGTGGCTCGAACAGGTACGGGGACGGGTAGCGGGCTGGTTGGGAAGAAGGACACCGCCTATGCTCTGAGCACCCGTACCGAGCCAGTGTTTGTACATATCGTGTGGTCCGACAAACTCCCTCCCCTCACTGAGCACTAACCCCGCTTACACTTACCGGAGCGATAAAAGCACTTGCGCACTCGGTTTCCTTCACTCCCGGCCCCTGTTGTCAGAAGTACAGGACGATTGTCCTAATCCTTGGTTTCTTTTTCCTTTCTTCCTGTGCCGTCCCACGTGGGCATCCTGTACCGACCGCTCCGGAACCACCACGAGAGCCGAAAAGTCCACCGAGTATACGGCGGTGAAACAACTACCCCCATCCTCTCAGCCTGGAGTCGCCAAGAAGGAGCAAACCAGACTCTCCCTCTTCTGCAGCATCACGACGGCCAGCCCGCCAAAAGAAAGTGTTGTACAAAATAAAACCCTCCTTACACCATCCTGGTCTGGTTGCCGACTCTGTCTCCGATACCCCGCCACACCCTTCTAATAAACTAATTTGACAAATGTTCTAACACACTTGTCAAAAACGCATTATGAAAAAGCCCTAGCAGCAGACTGCAGCAGAACCACAGAGACATCCTAAATGATGATATCTAGATTCATCCACCAGAGAAGTTATAGCCTGTGGAAAACTTGGAGACAGGACCCCTTTACTATGCATTTTGTTCAGTGAAGATCAAATATAAATGTCACCACTGGGATCCCACACAATTTGAGCAAATAGACTGCAGTTTATCATCCAAGATCAACAACAATGATGGACAATCTAATGAAGTAACCAACTGAAAGGACTATGATAATAACACATATCATAAACAAACATGCAGAGCTGCTGATAGGTGCCAGTTTACTGAAAACCATATACTAGGTGCTTCTTTCTCACACTTCTTCATCCAGTACACTGCTAAGTACTGCTTCACATAACATGATAACCACATCTCAGTGGTTATCACCCACAGATCCTGGTTCAACAAATCCTGAACAATGAAAGGCAAAAACCTCTTCTAGCTGGAAGAAACAGGAACAACAACCTTCGGAATCCAATCTCTTGATCCTCCTTGCGGAATGACAAGAATAAAAAAACACATCTTCAAAGAAAAATCTGCCTTTTTCTGAGATCAACTTGACGAGTCTAGGAACAGACCAAAAGACATATTCAACATCATCAAGCAGCAAACTTCCTCCTTCCCCCAACATTCAAGTAACAACTCCTAAAAGCGCTGTAAAGAATTCATTCACATTTTTTGCTAAAAAAGTATTGAATATTGAACTATCTCTTAAGCCACCCACCTCCACACCCTGCACTAAAGATGACCCTTGTGGTAAGGGTTCACCCATAACCCTATCATCAATGAATGGATGCCTACCCCTTTCTCAAGCACAACTCACCAACCTCCTCCCCCTGCAACTGAAAAACAATGCAACCTGGTCTAAGAAAAAGATGAATAAGTCCTCAAGTTACTATCCAGCATGAAACCGGCCTCTCACATCTCTGACCCCCTCCCTGTTTCAATGATGAAAAATCTCAGGCACATCATCTCTCCAATTTGGACCAAAATCGTCAATTCCTCCTTATCAAGGGGCTCTATGTCGGCTCCCCTCAAACTCTGCCAAGTCACCCCTCCTCATCAAAAAAATAGATGCCAACCAGAATGACCTTAACAACTACAGACCTTTAAACTGCCACCCCTTCATACCCAAACCAGTGAAAAATGTGTGCTTTCTCAACTCAACCACCACATCGAAATATACAACCTGCTTGACAACTTCCAATCTAGTTTCAGAAGAGGCTGCAGTAATGAGAATGCTATACTAAAACACCATAGACGACCCACACAGATGTTTGGATGACAGCCAGGCCTGCGTCCTAGACCTCCTAGACCTCTCAGCTGCCTTTGACACTGTCAACCACGACATCCTCTTAAACACCCTCACACAGTGTACAGGCATCAACGTGACTGTCCTTCAGTGGTTCACTTCCTTTCTAAGCCAATGCTCACAGCGAATCAAGTTCAACAACTCAACTTAAAAAATAACACCAGTCTCCCAAGGAGTCACTCAAGGGTCAATCCTGTCTCCTACACTATTCAACCTATATATGGAACCCTTTGCAATTATCCTGATGCAAGCTAGAAAAGCCTACCATTTATATGCAGATGACACCCATCTCTACATGAAAATCTCGTCAGTCAAAGAAATCCAGCATCTAAATAACACTTGCCTCAAAGTTCAAGCCTGGCTGACCAGCAATCACCTCTAACTCAACCCCAGAAAAACTGAACTCCTTCTCATTCATCCCAAAGAAAAATCCTTTCCCGTAGACAACTAGCTCGACAACCTCTCAGCATTAAACCGCAATCTGTCCATCTCCAACTCTGGTAAATCCCTGGGGATTACACTTGACTGCCACCTAAGCATGAAAGACCATATCAATGCCTCTGCAAAAAGTGCATTCTACACTCTGAAAAAACTCAGAAAATTCATCTCCATTGAAGACCTAAAGATGGTGGTGCAATCCTTAGTCCAACCCAAGCTGGAATATGGCAACGTAATGGTCATGAGTGTCGCAAAATCTTACCTAGCCCCGTTGAAAGCCACACTCCACATTGCGGCTAGACTTATATCGAGGGAAAGGCTCTTTGACCATATCACTCCCACACTCAAACAACTCAACTGGATGCCAATCGAGGCAGAGTAAAAACTGCCTGCATATCTCACAAAGCACTCTACACTGAAAAACCAACCTACCTCACAAATAAACTATCAAAAGCCGTCCAAAAGAGACCACTACGAAGCTCAAAAATATACACTCTTGATTCCTCCAAAATTTAAGAAAGAGAAATCTCTCACCTGCTCCTTCTCTGGAAATGCTTCCAGAATCTGGAACTCCCATGACCTGAGGGAAAATCTATTTTTCCCTCACTTCAAGAAGAAACTGAAGCGCCTTCTCTTCAACAAATACCTAAACCCACCCCTTAAAGCACCTGACTAGCCGGCAGGCATCCTCTAAATAAATCTGTGCACCACAATCCTGTGGAAAACTGTGCTTCTAATTCCCCCATTCTCAAGAGACCTTACCCCAGCTACCTTAGAACTACATCATCCATCTTTACTACTGTTCATCTCGTTTTGCCATTGTTTACTGTTAGCATGTGCTTTTATTTTATTTTTACTCCTATGATAATCTCATACAATTGCTGCTGTGCTCTGTAAAGTGCTATGTATTTATGTTTTGCCATTTTTAGGTCTCGCCTGAGACAGCGCTTTAGCGCTGCTCTGGCGAGACTTATAGTAAGCGAGTTTTGGAAGTGCAAACAGAGGCTTTTCAGGCCTCCAAATACAGTGCATGTGCGTCGGCCGGGCGCGCGCACCATTTGGAGGCCTGAAAGCACTCGTTTGCTTTCACTTTCGCGGGCCGCATGGCCGCTTTGATGTGATCGCGATTACTTTCACACACGCACATACCCTACCACGGTCAGTAGCGGCCGCGAACACCATTTGCCAGCCTGAATGTCTCCACCTCCCCCCCCCCCTCTGTGTCTCTTCACGAGCTGGAAAGGTCGCCAGATAGTTTCATGTGCGAACACTGGAATGGACGGCTGATAACTGCAATATTCGTAATGTCTGGTTTTAAAATCTGTTGCGTGACTTTCGACAGCCATGTTAAATAAAACGTTATATATGACCACTTGAAATCTGTTCTTTTGTGTTATCGTGTCGGAGAAATAAGTATCTTTTCTGAAATGTACTAAGCCGACAACGATGCAGTGTGTTAGGCCACACCCTTAGTGAATCATATAGGCCACGCCTCTTATAAAGGTATCTTAGTTCCACTTTTGAAGCCAGACCCTTCTCTGGAGTATTTCACTCGCACTTTTTTTAATCCTACTTAATGATGTCCCTCGCCATTCTCAAAGCGCTCTGAAGCCGTAGTGTGGTTATTTGAGCTCTAAACAAATATAAATCTGGTAATTCGCTCATTCCGTTAATTTTCTCTTTTTACACACCACTTTCTTCTTTTTTTATTCTGCACGTTTATCTCCGTTTCTGTTTTTAGCTAAAGGCATTTTTTTTATTTTTTCGGCTTAAATAAAATACAAAGATAACTTGGAAACTTTAACCTACCTGAGCCAGATGTCCCACCAGGACGGGGCACTCTCTAATTTAATTCAGGGAGTTTTTTCAGACAGTTAGATGCAGCTTTGAGTGGGCAGCTGTGTCAGCAGGGGGCGTTGATTTTTAGTAAAACAAACAAAAGAGAGAAACCCTGCATCATCCAAGCACGTCTACCAAACAGCCGAGGTATATAAAATGTGTACGTCATCTACACAGCCAAAGGCGCCCAGACCTGCGAAGACTTCGCATTGGGATTGTATGCCTTTTTTTAACGCAAACCCGAGGCAAAGTGTTGCGGTGGGATTTACAATCTTTGTGTTGGATTGTAACCCAAAGTAACACAAAACTGTGCAACGTGCAGTCTTGTGTTACTTTGTGTCAAGGCGGTGCTCCGTGGATGGTGCATGGATGTTTCCACACACGTTCACCCACGCCTAGAGTCTACTAATGTAATATTTTTAGACAGCACTTGGTGCCAAAAACAACACAACTTCGAGGAGGTGTTAACATTGAGAAACTATTTAATTTTCCAACATTGTAAATTGTGCATGCGTGCTACACTGCACTGTCTAGAACACATACAGCGTGTGAACGTTTTAAGGTATGACTGTCCATTGTCATTTGCTCTTTCCAGAACAAACTCTAGGCTAGACATCAAACAGAGAGCTTTGCGCTATGGTATAAAGTATAAACGCATCTTCGAGGTGAGGGCGTGAGGCCGCCTCTGAACAATGACTGCCGCTGCCCAAAGCCTGCGGCCAGCGCTGTTAAACGTTGGGGCGCCGACCACGAAGACTGTGCAGTCCTGAATCCACCTCGCGCCCTGGGGGTCATCCCACTTCCATTCATTTTTAGGGGTCGCCATCTCATGATTTGGGAACAGGACTGTTTTTTGTTCCCCCCCCCCCTCCTTCCTCCCTCCTGTAGACATTCGCTCTGCGTCCCCCTGGACCTATATTTTGGGAATGGGTTTTCGCTTTTCAGTCTCATTAAAAATGACCCTTAAAACGCTGTTGGGCTCAATCAGCTAAAACACAGCAAACAGCCTGTGAGTGCCTAGAAGCAGGGACTGTTCAGCTACCTTTTTTCTGGCTTAGAACTTGAAACCTCCGCTTCGTGTGCATGAACCCACTGGGCAATTCTCAGAGTGAAATAGACTTTCGAGCACATTTACATTAAAACAACGAGCGATGCTGAGCGCGCTCCTAATGTGGGTGTCTCTCAGGTTCTAGGGCTTTATTCCACCCCCAGGTCGCGGCGCTTAGCCAGGGTGCGGCGTGTGCACGTGGGTGCCCTGTAAACGTGCACGCATGTCACCAGTGCTGGTGACGAAAGCGGGGTTGGGGGCATGCATTACAGAAAGAGCTGCGGACTCAGTCACAACAATTGGGCTCGTCTTGACAGACCAAACAGTACGCATGGCCTTCTAGGCGCAGTGCGGCTACATTCTATGGACTGCAGAGGCTCGGTATAGCGCTCCGGTGCCCACATCTGGCTTCTGAGAGCTGTGTGCATGAGACAAATATAAAAGCAGAGCCGTGTCTTCCAGAGGTGAAGGCCGTGGGCCGATAGGTCTTCAGTAGAGCCTGTTTTACCCCCTACGTGGCAGGTTGAGTTTATGCTACTGACATTGTAAATGACAATGCCTTTTATTTGTTTTAAAACCAAAACATAAATAAAAGGCATTGTAATTTTACAATGCCAATAGCTCAAACTCTTATAAATGCGAGACCTATTGCATTGCAAATGCTTGTTTACTGTTATTATGTGCATTTCTTTTATTTTCTCCTCTAGTATTCTTGTACAATTGCCGCTGTGCTCTGTAAAGCGCTACGTATTTATGTGTACCGTAACTACCTTAAAAATGTATCTGCAACTTTTCCTAAGGTCCTTGTACACCTCATCACATACTGTCACCATGTATCTATATTTACTCAAAAAGTATATTATGTAGCTACTGCTTATGCAATTCCTCATATACCTTGTCACGTTTCTGTCACTATGTAGCTGTATTTACTCCAGCTGTATCTCAAGTATACACTGCTTGTGCTAACTCTGTGAAGCGCTCTGTTGCCCTCGGGTCAAGTTTGCGCTATATAAAACTCAATAAATAAAATAATAAATAAATAAAACAACATGAAAGCACTACCCAAGTAGGATCGAAACAAACACTTTTAGTCACACACCTAGACTGTACACAGTGCAGCATACTACTCATGCAGGCAAGTGCTTCAGCACCCCACATAGGGATAATAAAGGCTCTATATATGCTTAAATATAATACAATACAGATATGTCATTAGGTGAGAACGACCGTGCTCACAATTGCACTAACCACAAAGAAACAAAATACAGAGCATCCAACAGTAGGCATCAGACAGTAAACAGCACAGTTCTGCCAAAAAGGTGTGTATCGCTGTGCTCATAACTGCACAATCCATGAAAAAATAACACAGTCATCCATCACAACACCTTTGACGGAACAGCACAAATGGATCCTTTACAGCACGGATATGCAATATCGGCTGCACTTGAGATCTTAGGGGCAAACAAGAGCTTGCAGAGGGTTTCGAATTCTGGATCATGCAATAATTAGAGGCTGAGGTATTTACCGGGTACAGTTATTACCACAGGCCAGCAATTTTCTCCTGACACATTTCAGCAGGACATTTAGTTCGGCAAAATATCCTGAAAAGTTAGGTAAATAGGTTGTTGTTGTGCTTACATATGCTTGTTTAAGGTTCCATATAGAACCTCTATGTGTTGTCATGGTGCTCTGTGGTGCCTGTTCCAAGAAGAGTCAGTTGGTGCATCTCTTCTGTGCGGAGAGGAGCAGTAGCTCATTGTACCCACGAATAAAGGCCTGTGACCTTACTACTGTGTCCTGTGGTCAAAAGTCAACCTTTGGGTCACAACACTATTTTTCACGACGACCGGGCAAGCCACCGCAACATTACGCTGTCTCATGGTATATGCCTTGGAGAGAAAAACATGGTGTATTTGATAGAGATCAGGGTGTGTATAATATTCCCACTACCACAGATAGAGTAATCCCACAGTTACACGCACATACATTCATCATACACTAGGGCCCATTTCACTAACATACGCTCAAATACTCTACCAGCAGCAATAAACCTGTGGAAAGAAAACTCCTAGTCACCCTGCATCTATATCAGGTCGACAAGATCTGGTTATTGTGACTGTCCATAAACATAATCTATACAACCTATACGAATAATCAAAATATAATACACAATAATTGACAAGAAATAATATCCAACACCATGTTCAAGTTATATTGCTTTATCTAAAATTAGTCAAATGAAAATCAAGCAGCATAAATCATTTTTCTCATAGTTACCTATTCTAGCTAAATGTCAGAACGGGTCAGGACAAGTCTCTTGGTAAAGTCTCTCAAGACGAAGTCCCTTCAGCATCAATCCTCAGCAA
This sequence comes from Triturus cristatus, assembly GCF_964204655.1. NCBI lineage: Eukaryota > Metazoa > Chordata > Amphibia > Caudata > Salamandridae > Triturus > Triturus cristatus. The sequence continues at coordinate 256,187,380 of NC_140584.1, forward strand.
CGCAGATTCGATACGCGGCAAAGGCAAATGGCAAGTGGCAAAGCCCTCTCTAGGCTAACAATTCTTATACTGAATCAAACAAAAGAAAGATACAAAGAAAAGTTGTAATGTCCGCTGGACCGCTGAGCAGAGCGAGAAGGAAAGGATGTAACATTGCAACATTCAAAAATCTCCGCTCAGGAAAAATCACAAAATAAAGACTACGGAACAGGAACCAAGAATCTCAAATGTATCTGTTAGTTCTACTTCTCCTCGGCAATGAGACCAATGCTCAGAGTCTTTCTCTAAGGCTCCTTTGTTTTCCCAAGGCTGCCAAGGACGTTCCATTTCACTCGAAGATTACCCCGGCTGCTGATGTCCTCACGGAAAATTTTATAAGGCAAGCAAGGACTGTGGTCAGCTGACTTCAGGACCATATTCAGCAGGGCTCTCTTCCATCACAGTTTTCTATTCTCAACTCGAGGCCAGGCTTACAAAATCGGCCATCTTTAACTAGGCCGCCATAGGCCACAATAGACCATCTTAATTAAAAGAAACAAAAACAACGTTACCACAGCATAGTGATTAAACAGTGTTAACCTCACTAATACCCTTATGTGTATGCATCTATCTAGCACTTGCAACATAGAAAAGCATTAATTCGGAAAGCGTTTTGTGCTCAAAAATAAACAGCACATAGCAACGTTTAAACATGAAAACACGCACGTTATTTTTAAACAGCACATTTATGCGCACCCACGTGTAACTCTCTCTTGTTAGGACAAACGGATTGATTAATATAAACGCACTTGCACAAGACAAATAATTAATTGCTAGTAATTAATAAAATTAATATGACAAATAGACAAGCCAGAGCTTCAAAAACCAGCGAATTTTCAAACAGAAAACTCTGCTCCAGCAATCCCCCCTTTGGTGATTTTATCACCAAATAAACCCAAAAAAAAAAAAAATTAGTGAAAATTTAGTCCCATTTTAGGAGAAATCGGAAATGTCTTTTTCCCCTTACACAACATTACACACCAGTCACTCTTTCATCATCCCTTTTTGTCTCTAAGTAAACACTCTCCCTCAATTCTTCCAATTCAATTTCTTGAGGTGCTCTTTTCAACCTCTTGTTTTCCTTTTCTTTATTCAATTTCTTCCTCCCTCCGCTGTTTTTACAACACACACATACCAATCTTAGTATCAATAAAGCAATAATTATGCAAGTTAACGGAAACAATATTCTACCTATAATAGTACTACCTATTTTTGCAATAAAATCTTTAACAGCTATCATTTTATTAGCTATTTTAGTCCATATATTCTCAGCTTCAAGTGGTACTAATTCTTCATGCAAATCAGTAATATTTTTGATATAGACCTTCAGGTCTTTGCTTCCGTCTGGAATGTAAGTGCAACAATGTTGAACTTTCAGCATTCCACAGACTCCACCCTCCTTGGCCTATAGAATATCAAGGGCAAGTCGATTTTGCATAGACATGGCACGTACGGCACTTAATTCCGTATTCACCAAAAGAAACCCTCCAGCGGTATTTGTCGACAAGCGATCAACCACTGTGGACAGTTTCCGAATTCCATAAGCATTCAAAGAAATTCCCACTGCTGGAATCAAAACCCCAAAAATGTCACCCACTATTTCAGACCAAGTTTCTCTCTTAAAAGGCATTAGTAAATTAATATGTTCTACATCTGTTATTTTATCTATATGAAAAATCTTTGGAAAAACCAGGCCCACATAACACGTGCCATACCAATGGTCAGGCAACTTGTAATAAGCCTTGTTCCCACAAACATAATATACTCCTGGAAAAATTGTATCTTCTCCACCTCTGAAACCCCAACCTGTTGCAATGAAGTATGTATCATGGCACTCACTAGTCCCAACAAAATATGTATCATATTGGGATTTCCTTCTTGTAATGCAAAGTTTACCTTTCTGTGGTGCATCTAAAGCTAAAGTTGGACTAGCCCCATTCTTCAACTCTTTTCCCATCTCAATGTCCCAAATTGTCTCACTCACTTTATATTTTCCTGCTTTTTCCTGCATGTTCAATCTCCTTTCTTCTACCATATCCAGGAAAGCTTTCTCCTCTCCTTTCAAACTGCAAGTTAAATTATTCTTAAAAATGTAATCTAATGTTAATCCTTTTTCTTCAATAAAAATTTCACCAAAAGTGTTAGCTTCTTTAGCTGGATTCAGCTCTTTGTTCATTGGCAAGTGCCCAAAAATACTATCTCTGTTAGACATCTTATAATCTACTTTCCCTAACAAATAAAAAACACTACTTAAAATACTACAGGAAATACCATATGTAGCTGGTAAATGATGATAAGTAACACCCTCTGAAACGGATGCAGGTAATTGCATACAGACGTAGCAATCCCTTACTTCCATTGTTTTCACATATTCATATAACAATTTTGAAAAAACATTACTAGAAAAGTTATTAATTGACCTATCTTTGTGTATGTAAGTATTACTAATTCTAATTGGAACTACTTTTTGCGAATTCTTCTCTACATTTGTCACATTCTCTGTATGCATCTCAAACTCTACTTTAAAAGTAACTAATAAAACTAAAACACCCCATAGGAGCATTAATAATCCAGTACAGCAGCAGCACATTCTACACCACCTTTTAAAGAAGGCACATCTATTTCTATTATCCTCTATGTTAGCCATTTTACTACTTTAGTTTAGCCTCTACTACTCCACTACTGTTGGAACTCTTCAATTCTTCAGCAATTCTTCTGCTTTCAGTTTTTCCAAATGATCTTTTCGTTCACTTAATCCAAGTGAATCCTCCTTTATTCAGTTTGGATACTTGTCATTCTTCACTTCAATTTCTTCAACATCAAATTGTATTAGATCTCCGACATCAAAATCCTCAGTACTCGACTCTTCTCCAATGTCAGTCAAGAGTACTTTCAGAATTTCACCAGGATCTTCCTCAACCACTTCTCTCAAGATCTCTTCCGGATTATCTCGAGTCACTGTTTCTTCTTTTCCTCCTTCAGACAGTGCCACATAAGACCATTCCGGTGATCTGTACTTTTGGTTGGGTTTTCTTACTCTTTTTATTTCCACTGGTTCTTTTGACTCCTTTGATTCTTCTCCTTCAGCTTTTGAACTTTGACTCGAAACTTCATTCACTTGTTCAGCTTTCGATGTACTTGCTCTTATTATTTTGTATCTCAGCCTCTTAACTCTGTTGTTAGGCCAACGATCTCCTCTTAACACCTTTTTCGGCTTTATTTCTTTATTACTTCTTTCTCCAATCCAAGTTCTCTTTCTCAGAACTCGACCTTCGGTTTGTTCATTCTCATCATCTGTTTCAAGTGCCTCTTGTTTCCGTTTTCCAGCAGCTTTCTTCCTTTCCACAGATTTTTTCACCACTGTTTGAGATCTCCCTACTTTTGTCCCTCCTCGAGTCTCCGACACGCAATCTTCTTGCTGTCTACTTGTCCCTTCACCTGGCTCATCAAGAATGTTCCCTACACCTCCTCGGGGGTCTTCCACAATCTGTCCCTCTCTATCTTCTTCTGACCCTACTTCTTCAAGTATAATCTCAAGTGGTTCTTCGATCTCCTCCTCTTCTGATTCAGGAGTAGTCTCTGTGAAATTTCTTTTTTCTTTTCTTTTTCCTTCACTGCTTTTTGAAACTTCAGGCTCTCTTACAGAATTTGATCTCTTCTCTGATACTCGCAGTGGTTCATTCGAAGCTTTTCCTACTTCTTTCCCCACTGATTCCGTATCTTCATCATCACTGGAATCTGACTCTTCAAAATACTCTTTACCAGTCCCTTCTTTTGGGTTTGGAACTCTCAGAGTATGACTTGCATGTACCCAGTGTCTCACTCCAGCACACTTTACTGCAGTCGTCGTAGTCAGAATAACTTGTCTTGGCCTTCCCCACCTTGGAACCAAGCAATTTCTTCTTCTGTGAACTTTTATCCTCACCCAGTCTCCTGGACTCAGATCATGGGCTTGCTTCTTCTCAAGTGTGGTAGCTTCTTCTCCAACCTGGTGAAACACAGAATGAACTGCGTCAGCCAGGCCTTTACAGTAATCCAAAATCATGTCATCAGTTATTGTCACCAACTTATTGACAGGCACGAATGCATGGCGCATTGCACGTCCCATGATTATCTCGTGCGGACTCAAACCAGTAGTTCTATCTGGAGTAGATCTAATAGTCATCAGCACTAAAGGTAAAACATCTGGCCATTTCATGCCAGTGGCTAAGCACATCTTTCCAATCCTGTTCTTTACTGTGCCATTAATCTGCTCAACCACACCAGAAGCCTCTGGTCGGTATGCACAATGTAGCTTCTGCTGTATTTTCAATGCTTCACAAATCAAACCCATAAGTTCATTTTGAAAGTGTCCACCTCTATCAGACTCAACTGTTACTGGAAACCCGTACCTAGGAATCAACTCTCTTAACAGTAACTTTGCCACTGTTATTCCATCATTTCTTCTAGTCGGGTAAGCTTCCACCCACCTTGAAAACAAACAGACTACCACTAGAACATACCTCAGTCTGTTTACTTGGGGCATCTCAATGAAATCAATCTGCATTCTTGTAAAAGGACCTCCTTCTCTGCCTATTGTTCCCAGACTCACCACTGTCTTTTTCCCAGTGTTAAATTGCTGACAAACCAAACACCTCTGACAGATGCTTTCTGCAATTGTCCTGAACTTTGCATTGTACCAGGTCTGTTTAAATGACCTTACCATCGCATCCCTCCCCAAATGTCCCTGGCCATGATACATCCTTGCCATTGACGACAAAATGGAGTTAGGCATTACTGGTCTGCCATCTCTGTAGACCCAAACATGGTCTGTTTCTCTTGGAGCACATCCTGCCTTAATCCAATCTTTTTTCTCTTCCTCTCCTGCCTCATCTTGCAACTGTTTCACTTCATCCCAGGTTTCTAAGACATTAGTAAACATCACAGAGAGAAAAGACATTTCCCCCTCTCGGTCCCGATTTATGGACTGATTTGTCTTGGCACAGTATTGCGCAACATCATTAGCGTAACGGTTTCCAACCGTGATAAAATCCTCTCCTGGTCCATGGGCAGCACATTATACAACTGCTAACTCTTTAGGCAGCTGTATCGCCTCAAGCAATTTACCAATCATTTCAGCATTCTTTATTGGAGTTCCACTCGATGTCAAGAAACCTCTTTGTAGCCAAAGCTGGCCAAAGTCATGCACAACTCCAAATCCATACTGACTATCAGTCAACACAGTCGTCCTCAAATCTTTCCCAATTTCGCAAGCTTTTGTCAATGCTATCAATTCAGCAACTTGCGCAGATTTCACTCCTTTCAATGGTGATGCTTCCATGACCTCTGAAACTTTGCACACCGCATATGCTGCACATAGCACACCATCATCATTTCTCAGGCATGAACCATCCACAAACAACACATGATCACTCTCATGTAAGGGAAGATCCCTTATATCTGGTCTCGGTTTTGTACAGTACTCAAGTACATCCAAACAATCATGATCATCTTCCATTTTCACACCCACGTTTTCAATATCTGGCAAGAGTGTCGCTGGATTCACATTCACACATCTCTCAAGAGTCACATTTGATGCTCCCAGAATCACTTTTTCATATTTAGTCAACCGACTATGTGACATGTACTGAGTTCTGCTTCTTGTCAAAAGAATTGCCACATTGTGAGGTACGAATACCCTTACAGGATATCCCATTATGATTCCCTCACTTTGTTCCAGACTCCTGCATGTTGCAGCCACAGATTTCAGACAACCTGGTAAACCCACAGCTACAGGGTCAAGTGTCGATGAGAAGTACGCAATAGGCCTTCTCAGTTATCCATGTTTCTGAATTAACACTGAAAGTGCACATCCATTTCTCTCACTGCAGTACAGCTCAAACTCCTTTTCGTAGTCAGGCATACCCAAAGCTGGAGCCTCACACATTTTACTTTTGAGCTCTTCAAATGCTGCCATTTGTTCTGCATCTAGATCCAATGGATCTGTCATCTCACTTTTTGTCAGTTTAATCAGTGGCTTTGCTATCAAGGAAAAATTAATTATCCACTGACGACAATAACCCACCATACCCAGGAACATTCTCACTTCTCTCTTAGTTTTTGGAGCTTTCATTTCTCTGATTATTCTGATCCTGTCATCCGTCACTTTTCTCAGACCCCTTTCAATATTGTGTCCAAGATAATGCACCTCTTTCTTGCAAAATTGCAATTTGGCTGGAGATACCTTTAACCCTCCATCTGCCAGATGATTCAGTAAAGCTATGGTATCTACTTCACAAGCTTCACGTGTCTTTGATGCCACCAGTAGGTCATCAATGTATTGCACTAGTACTGAGCTCTCAGGCATGATCAAACTCTCCAACGATTTCTTCAATAACTGATTGAATATCGAAGGACTTTCCGTATACCCCTGTGGGATTCGACACCATGCTAAGATACGCTGGCCAAACCTAAATGCAAAAATCGGCTGGCTATCATGATGTAATGGAATTGAAAAGAACGCATGACACAAATCAATTACTGTATACCACTCGGCATCATGTGGAATTTGATACAGGATCACTGATGGATTTGGCACGATAGGACAACATGCCACCACAATTTGATTAACTTTTCTCAAATCCTGTACGATCCTAAATTTCCCATTAGGCTTTTTCAGTCCCATTATCGGTGAATTACACGGACTACTCAGTAGTTCTCTCAGGACTCCCTGCTGAATCATTTTCTCAATTATAGGAGTTATCCCTTCAATTATTTCTGGTGTCATTTTGTATTGAGGAATGTTAGGATATGTAATTCCCTCTTTTACTGCAATTTTCACTGGATCTACATTATTCATCAATCCCACATCCTCTCCAGTAAAATCCCAAACTGTCCTTTTCACTGTGTCTCTCAGCTCTCGAGGCAAATCCTCCGGATTAAACACAGCAAATGCACCAATTAACTCACTCTCTCTATTCTTTAGAGTCACTCGGTACAAAACATCTTCATCTGGTGTCTCAAAGGCTATCCCATCCGGTGTACAAAAAATTGTGCAGTTCATCTTGCATAACAAGTCCCTACCCAACAGGTTCACTGGACTAGTGTCACAGACAATGAATCTGTGCATGTCTGAAAATTTCCCTATCTGTACTCTTACATGTTCAGTAAGACGTGTTCTGATTTGCGTATTGGCTACACCAACTACTTGGATTGCTTCATCCGAGAGAGGAAGATTTCTAACATCTATTGACCTGACAGTTGATCTTGTCGCACCTGTGTCTACCAAAAAAGTAACACTCTCCTCATTTATTTTCCCATCCAAAAATGGTCCTGCCTGGTCTATTTCTAGAGTTGCACCAAGTATGCACTCTTCTTCCTCTCCTCGGCACCGTCAATAATCACCCTCAGATTCACTCCCTTCACTCTTTAACAAGTACTGTTGTACCTTGTTTGAACGTCTCGGTTTGTTTACCTGTTCATCATTGTAGAATCCTGAATCCTGATTATACTTTTGTAACCCCTTATTCTGCGGCAAGGGCGGTTTTGGCTCTTGACTCTGCTGTCTCACAACTTTCTGTTGTTGCTGCTGTTGATTATTTCCTTCATTCTGCACCTGTTGATTTAAGGATTTATTCTCATTACTCACTAATGGTGGATTAGGACACTCCGATCTCCAATGCCCCAATTGGCCACAGTTGTGACAAGGAAACTTTTTCTTCGCTTCCTCAAGACTTCCTTTTCCTTTCCCTACATATCTAGGTCTATTCCCTGCATTATTTCCTGGATTATTTGCCTGTTCCACTAACTGTGCTTCCTGTCTCTCCGCAACTTTCACTTGTGCCCACATTGCTTTCTCTTTCAGCTTTCTTTGTTTTGCTTCAATTTCATCACTGAAGTATTTTGCATGTCTCAGAATCTCATCTACTTTCTTACTCTGCCAATCCACTGTATGCTCACGAATTCTCTCACCAATTTCAGGTCTAAGGCCATATACAAATCTGTATACAAAATGACTCAAATCTTTGTCACCCAGGTGTTCATCTCCACTGAATTGTTTGAATGCCAGTATCAGCCTCTCGTAAAAAGCATGAACTGATTCTTTCGCTTCCTGTTGTGTTCGATCTATCTTTACCCAGTCTGTCTCTTTTGCAGGAACTTTACTCTTCAGGTATACCATCACCTGATCATACTTTCTCATTACCTCTGGATCTGGTGCCCCTGTTCTTGGGTCTCTTGGATATTCCTCAGTAGGCCAACTCACAACTATTTTACACTCAGTCCACAAGTCTGCTGGAACAATTATATCAAACAGACTATTCAGGTCAACCCACAGCACTTTTGACAATTTCACAAACCTATCTACCTGCCTATTCCACTCGACGGGCTTTTCTCTCAATCGAGGGAAATCATTCGTGAATGATAAAATATCCTGTCTGGTCCATGGAACATGTACATATCCTCCTCCAGGTATTTCTCTCATAGGATAATTATCCACTGGTTTCTCTTTTTCTCTCACTGGAAATGCTGAATAAGTTGTTCTATCTTCAGCCTCATCTCTTTTCTTGTACCACCTATCCTTCCACTTTTCTACATCACCCCATCTTCGCAATAATGCTACCATTTCCTTAATCTGTCCTGTTCTACCAGTAGCATTCAAATTCTCAATATCCTTCTCTGTAAAATCCATCCTGTAAGTTCTTTGTAAAGCTTTCACTTTATCAATGTCAACTCCCTGCTCATTCGCTATTGCTCTTAGCCTGTCATGTGTATTTCTTGCTCTCCAGGTAATGTTCTTACACATGAACATTAATTCACCATCATGATGACTCTTCAGAATCTCTGTTGGAACTGTTCCTGTAACAAGCTCTTCTAGTTCTACACGTAACCTAGCTACATCAATTACTTGTGAATCTTTATCCTTTTTCTGTAGAACCTTCATCCAATCATTCAAATCCTCAACTGTTATTTCAGCAGTTTTTCTCACTGGAACCACTCTCTTCTGCGGTTCTAAAATTGGCATCCCTGAACAACTAGCTTCACTAGCATCCAATATTTCACTACATGTGTCATGTCTTGATTGTCTCAGGTCACTTCTTTCTGCTCTTTTGCCTGAATCTCCTGAAGGACCAACTGAATTTGTCAAATTATTCCCAACATATGGAATCACCAGTCCATTCTCACCTGTCCTCTGTTTGTCAAACACAGGCATAACCGGACCTATTGTTACAGGCACCGTAACAGCTTCTAGATTCTTCGTTAACTCCCTAATCTTCTCTGTCAACTCTGTTGTAGTTCTGGCTAATTGTCTGGCATTCTCATCAAGGTAATGATCACTTCTTACCTCAGGTGTCTCATTTTCTGTCTCACTAACACAAACTGTATCTCTTATCGGAGAAACAACTGGTGTACTTTTATCCGGTTCTGGTCTATATGGAGGTGGTCTCTTGTAAATCATGTCATTCAAGACCTCATCCTCATACTCATTAACTCCATATTTTCTCATTTCTGACTCAGGAACCCTTTCTGCTCCTCCTTCAACTGTTCTCATCGGATATAATCCCTCTGACATACTAACATCTCGCCACCTTTTCATTCGATCATGATGAGTCTCACGATCATGTCTCCTCCCAAACATGTACCTGTAGTACCCTCCAGATCTCTGTTTTTCTCTCTCATGTACTTCCTCTTCCCATTCCACTAAAGCCTCGAACTGTGTAGGTCTCGGTTTCGGGTCTAGACATAACATCTTTTCCCGTAAATTTCTCAACACGGCCAGATTAAATGAACCATGTTCTGGAAATGCTAGAACACCATCTTCTTTAGTATACCTAACCCAATTCTCCAACCATATACAGGTATGAAACCCATGTCTTGCAGCCATGAAGGATGCAGGTGTTTTCGGTGGAGGTAACAACTCGCCCTCTCTCGTTTTAACATCTTTATCCTTGCTAAACCACTTTTTAATTTTACCAAAAAATGTTTTCTTCTTTTTCTCTTCTTGGTAATACATTTTAGCGTTTACCAAAAAAAAAACTCTCTACTCTTTCCGTATTATAAATATACAATACGAATTTTTCAACCAATTGCAGCGCGACTCACACTAACGCACCAATCCTGGAACGTCTACGTCACTAAATAGCCCTTCCAATCCTTGCGCGGCTCACACTAACGCACCAATCCTAGCGCGAGCACTATTCTGATCCACTATCCAATCAGACGGCGGTCTTTCTGACGTCAACAGTCGCTGCAGTCGCTTGTCTCCTGTCTTCTGTCACTCGTCTACCCCTCCTTTACAAAATCTTTTCAGTAGACTTCGTGTCAAAATTTCTACAAAATCTATTAGTTACAACATAAAAACATCTCCATTGTCTGCTTCGCTAACCACAGAATAGTAAAAGAGAGTCTATTTCACAAGAAACCTCTCATTGACACAGTAGCACTTCCTCTACTCTGCCCTTCTAACATACATTCATTAACTGTTTCCTCTAGGACTTGTCCAAAGAGTCTTACAATCAACTAAATGTACAAACATTCACGCACATTCATACAAGGAAATATAGTACATACGCACAGAATTCTGCTTCCCGAGAACAGACAATCTGCTCCACTACAGAATTATAACATACATCAACTAAACAGCTTTCCTCTGTTCAGTTTCTCAAATAAGCTCAGAGAATACCTATTACTTCTCCCGCGATAAGCTTTAACGGTAATCCTTACGGATCCCTGGGACTTAAGACCAGAGTTTCACAGATAACCTTCACTATTATACACACTCCTTGTATACCAGAAATATCTAATAGTAACATACGACGATGTCATTTATTCCGAACCCAGACAATGTGACGCGCAACTTCAATTGTCACACGTTATTCCTTACAATTCCGTCTTTCCCGAGAGCAGCATATACTTCCCTCTGCCCTACTACGGAACTGCTACCAGCTCCCAAGTTCCAGAAGCACTACATATAACTCAACATTACGACTCCAACATATAGTATTAGTATATATACCAACATCAATCAATAATCAATAATCGATAAGCTAATGTACATGCAATCTCATCAGATCAAGACAATCATCAATAACCATCCTCTGCTACCAGGAAATTGATAGAGATCAGGGTGTGTATAATATTCCCACTACCACAGATAGAGTAATCCCACAGTTACACGCACATACATTCATCATACACTAGGGCCCATTTCACTAACATACGCTCAAATACTCTACCAGCAGCAATAAACCTGTGGAAAGAAAACTCCTAGTCACCCTGCATCTATATCAGGTTGACAAGATCTGGTTATTGTGACTGTCCATAAACATAATCTATACAACCTATACGAATAATCAAAATATAATACACAATAATTGACAAGAAATAATATCCAACACCATGTTCAAGTTATATTGCTTTATCTAAAATTAGTCAAATGAAAATCAAGCAGCATAAATCATTTTTCTCATAGTTACCTATTCTAGCTAAATGTCAGAACGGGTCAGGACAAGTCTCTTGGTAAAGTCTCTCAAGACGAAGTCCCTTCAGCATCAATCCTCAGCAACGCAGATTCGATACGCGGCAAAGGCAAATGGCAAGTGGCAAAGCCCTCGCTAGGCTAACAATTCTTATACTGAATCAAACAAAAGAAAGATACAAAGAAAAGTTGTAATGTCCGCTGGACCGCTGAGCAGAGCGAGAAGGAAAGGATGTAACATTGCAACATTCAAAAATCTCCGCTCAGGAAAAATCACAAAATAAAGACTACGGAACAGGAACCAAGAATCTCAAATGTATCTGTTAGTTCTACTTCTCCTCGGCAATGAGACCAATGCTCAGAGTCTTTCTCTAAGGCTCCTTTGTTTTCCCAAGGCTGCCAAGGACGTTCCATTTCACTCGAAGATTACCCCGGCTGCTGATGTCCTCACGGAAAATTTTATAAGGCAAGCAAGGACTGTGGTCAGCTGACTTCAGGACCATATTCAGCAGGGCTCTCTTCCATCACAGTTTTCTATTCTCAACTCGAGGCCAGGCTTACAAAATCGGCCATCTTTAACTAGGCCGCCATAGGCCACAATAGACCATCTTAATTAAAAGAAACAAAAACAACGTTACCACAGCATAGTGATTAAACAGTGTTAACCCCACTAATACCCTTATGTGTATGCATCTATCTAGCACTTGCAACATAGAAAAGCATTAATTCGGAAAGCGTTTTGTGCTCAAAAATAAACAGCACATAGCAACGTTTAAACATGAAAACACGCACGTTATTTTTAAACAGCACATTTATGCGCACCCACGTGTAACTCTCTCTTGTTAGGACAAACGGATTGATTAATATAAACGCACTTGCACAAGACAAATAATTAATTGCTAGTAATTAATAAAATTAATATGACAAATAGACATGCCAGAGCTTCAAAAACCAGCGAATTTTCAAACAGAAAACTCTGCTCCAGCATATTCACAGCCAGACACAAGGTGAAACCTGAAAAGAAATCGGACGAAGAAAAGAACACCACCATCCACGATCAAAATTATTCCCTACCTCCTCCAGCGGCTGTTTGAGACCTTGAAGAGAAGCTTACTTGAAAACTTCTCAAGCGGCTGCCTGAGAATCTTCGTCTTATCTGCATCTACAGTGCGGTGAGGAGGTCAACGGGAGAGGTTGGTGTCTGCTCTTGATGTCCACTTGTGTCTCCTCGCTAGGAGAATCACTCCTGGGTGGCTGTGTGCTGGATCAGAGCTTCTCCTGTCTGACGACCGTTGAGAGTGTCCGTTTGTAGAGAGCTCTTTACTCTTCAGCTGCAAGGGAAGAATGATGACGCAATAGAATTCGACAGAGGATTCAGTGATTGTTCAGCGTCATCAGCCTCACTGAGTAGGGCTTCACCGACTGTGTTCTGGAATCTCCTCCAGTGAAAGGTTATCACCGCTGTGCGTGTATAAGCGTCATTCACGCTTTGTCTGTTCTCAGTCAATAACGCTTCGTATTTTAGGTCACAACAGTTATGGCTCATTTCCCTCACCAAAACAAAAATATAAAAATAAGGGGTATTTACCACACCTGGTAAATACCTCCAATGGGAGCAGTAATAACCACTGCGCAATCTAACAAACTGGGAATAAAGACTATGGTTGCTATCAAAGTATTCAGAACAGCAATCATTTCACCTCACACAGGAATCTACAGCAGAATACAAATAAGATAGTTCTCATAGGCTGGTAGATGGCTATCATGGCTCCAGAGCATCTTGTTCACCTCACTCACATGCTACATTCAGGCAATGTTCATGCCAAATAAGCTTTTCTTCACTTCACCTCTATGTACTTTGATGATATACATATCTTCAAGGTTCATAGAATCGAAGTAATGAATCGCAAAACTCTACTTATCCATATATGCTTAAGTTCATAATGTTCAGGTTGTTATTTTTCCAACATTTTTGGTAAGTCAATATTATTGTCCTCTGTGCTCTAACATACAACAATCTCCAGGCGAAGCCCGCCTAGGTGTAGAAACAAGAGCCCACCTATCCCATATTGAAGTGACCTGGTTCCATAGGATGATGTGACACAGCAGACGTAGCCAGTATATATCTTTAGGTTATTTATTAAGATGTAAAGTCCATTGTATAGCCCCAACAGGAGCAGCCTGCTAGCTGCTCAGCCCATCCTCTCCTAACTGTCTCACACCACACCAACATTCCAGTCACGTCATCATTCCACATGGAACACTCACACTGGCTGAGCAGCTAGTTACAAGGAACAGGAGAACAGTTAACTCTATATGAAGATACTACAATATCTCCCTTCTTTCCAATTGACAATCAAACAAGGAATACTAAAAGTACATAGCAACTAGACACAAAATATAAACAAGAGATAAATAGTCCAAATCCCAAGGGTAAGATAAATAAAACATACCACGAAAGGGAACCAGACCATAAAAGGGAAGAAAAAGGATAAGAAAAGGATGGAAAAATAAGAATGAACTATCACCATCCTCCTCTTATAATAGGAAACAAAAGAGAACATTAAACCCACACACTATCACCAACCTCCTCCTTTAATGAGACACAAAAAAACGTTAAACTAGCAAACGGAGATTGAAAAGACATAAGATACATATGAAAGAAAACACAGAGAATCACAATAGAGAACGACCACAAATACTCTAGAAATTGAAGAAACATACAGAAGAAAAAAAACACTCCCAGAACAAATACACAATGGGTGGACGTCACCCATCACTAAAACGTAGGTGGGACTAAGAGCCCCTAAACTCTAAGTATATGGGACTAACACCCATTACCAATAACCTAGGTGGGACTAAAACCCCCTAAACACGAAGTATATGGGACAACCACCCATTAACCACAAGCTAGGTGGGACTAACACCCAACACAAACATGAAAAAGGTGGGACTCACACCCCCTTAAAATTTAGTAAAAAGGACTAATACCCATTACTAATACATAGGTGGAGAGGAACTAAGACCCCCTGTACCCAAAGTAGATGGGACTAACACCCATTACCAATAACGTAGGTGGGCCTAACCCCCCCCCTAAACACTAAGAATATGGGACTAAAACCCATAAACAATAACATAGGTGGGACTAACACCCCCTAAAGTAACTAACATGCTAACTCCAAAGACAGGTCTCAAATATCGGAAAGGTGACTTATGATGTGGGAATGAGGCAAAACCCATTCCAATTGAGTAGGTGTAGCACAAAATAACTATCACACCCAATTAAAACGAACATGTAGCACACATAAACTCACATAAACCACTAAGTATATGGGATTAACACCCATTACTAAAACAAAAATGTGAACAACACACCACACATAATATAACCACTGTACGCTTAAAAGGACACTGGTGTGCCTGTCAGCATTATAATTAGACAAGCGTATAACAGTACTTGGTAACATCCCAGAAGAAAACACTCTGCAACCGATACAGTGCGCTCTGACTGTGAAGATCAACAGTGCTCAAATGAGACATAGAACTTGCCAGCAGACCAAAGTACTTGACATCAGATGGCAGCAGATGGAAATAATCCAAACTGAATGTCCGGTGACATGAAAACAGAACATAGTACTTGCCAGCAGACCAAAGTACTTGACAGCAGATGGCAGCGGATGGAAATAACCCAAACTGAATGTCCGATGACATGAAAACAGGACTCAGCAGACAAGCGATAGACTGAAAAAGTGGACGCTTGAGAGGCAAAGAAACCAACTCCACGTTGAGCGTTACGACGCTGCTGAAGTGCTTTGAAAACCTTATTAATTGAACAAAGATTGGCTGCGTAGTGGCAGGCACATTAAATGACCATGGTTGCAGAAAACGCCGATACGCCAACTCTAAAATGGCGGCACGCTGCGGCGCTTCGCGCAGGGTGGCTCCCAGCGCGTACATGCTGCAATGCGTCCATAAGCAGAGCCCCATATTGCCAAGCAACGAAAACCTCGGAATGAAAACCTCGAGGCCATGGTTCCGCGAGACTGAAGAACGCAGGTAGGTGTGCGCGAGCTGAATTTGAATTTTTAAAACGTAGCGCAACTAACAGCTCAAACAAGTCTGGCCACAACATGACTTTTAATCAAAAACCCCATCTTGGTCACAGTGACGGTCTCCTTTTAAGCAGGTAATGCAACAAGGCGATCCAAAACAAACCAAATCGTACCCGAAATTAAACAGGCACAAGTAAAACTCACACCAGTCCAGCGCCAGCCCCAGAGAACACACAAAGTTAGACACACAACAGTGCTCTCAAGAGGCGTCACTTTCCAAAAAAAACGGTTCACTTGTAGCGCTGACACAGAAAAAGGCTAAACAAAAAACAAGCAAGGAAAAACTTGAACTGGCCGACTCGCTTCCTTAAACTTGAACTGGCCGACTCGCTTCCTTAAACTTGAACTGGCCCACTCGCTTCCTTAAACTTGGCAGCTTGCATTTTACCGCAAACCTTAGGCTGTCACTTGTTACTTTTAGAACACACTGCTTTAGTTGAGGCACATTAGTTTAACACCGGGGCCCGATTTTTGCCCCCGAACAAATTTTCCCACACAACATCACGCACTTGGTGATTAATCATTTCAGTTGTGAGTCCACTGGGGAACTCCTCTTGATGGAGACACTCTCCCAAGACAGCAAGACAGCACAGACAGTCACCAATTACCTTGATAACAAAGGCACGTTGTCCTTTAGTACTGGAGGCTTGAAATTGGTTGTTGTACTGACCCTCCACAGACCAGCAGGTACAACAACACGACTGTCACTAAAGCCAGCAGCGATCTTAAAACATCCAACTTGGTCGCGAAAACATCCAGAGGACGGCTCAGGGAGACAACACCTTGTAGTTGAAACAGAACTGAGGCAAACTTCTGTTTTGCACTAATGACCAACTTGCAGCTCCACTCCTCACTCGAACTGGCACACAGAGTTTTGGGCGACCGATGTTGTGGTCACTGGTGGGGCTCACGGTGCCAGGTGGTTTCGCCAGATGAGGAGTTTCTTTTCATTAAATCCATTTTCTTCAAGTTACACTAGTTCAGTTACACATCAGTCTATCCAGGTTGCACGCACGGTTTCTTTAGTCCAACTCGTCGCCAATTGAAGTGACCTGGTTCCATAGGATGATGTGACACAGCAGACGTAGCCAGTATATATCTTTAGGTTATTTATTAAGATGTAAAGTTTATTGTATAGCCCCAACAGGAGCAGCCTGCTAGCTGCTCAGCCCATCCTCTCCTAACTGTCTCACACCACACCAACATTCCAGTCACGTCATCATTCCACATGAGTCCAACTCGTCGCCAATTGAAGTGACCTGGTTCCATAAGTTGATGTGACACACCAGACGTAGCCAGTATATATCTTTAGGTTATTTATTAAGATGTTAAGTCCATAGTATAGCCCCAACAGGAGCAGCCTGCTAGCTGCTCAGCCCATCCTCTCCTAACTGTCTCACACCACACCAACATTCCAGTCACATCATCATTCCACATGGAACACTCACACTGGCTGAGCAGCTAGTTACAAGGAACAGGAGAACAGTTAACTCTATATGAAGATACTACACATATGTATCTGTGGTGGCGGCCCTGGCGGCCCTCCCGACCCTCCAGTACCATATGCATGGCTGCAGATAGATTTCAGCCTACCTCTCTCGCTCGAATGCCACATACATGGCTACTGGTTTAATTCACTAAACCAGTTTCCAAAGGAGGGGCCTTAAAGAAGGGCTTTTCATTTTACACATGATTTTTAGCCCATTAAGTGACAGCAGCGTTCTGTGCAGGTAAGCGAGGTGTAGGGTATGTCGACAGACGACGAAATTGGATGCATTTATTTATTTAATTTTCCCTATTCCGTGGTCTGTCAATTTCCCCCACCTCCCGCCCCACACCCGTCCTGCTCACCGCACTTACCTGCACGGACCGCCGCTGTTAAGTGATAGAAAATGTACCTTCAGTGTCAAACTCTACAAAGGGATAAATGACAACAAAACAGCCAGGGCAGAATGTTGCTCACCAACACACATAAACCAAGGCACACCTTTGTCTTTTTCCACATAGGGCCAGATCCTAATTGACCTGGAAATTGCTGCTTCAACTTGCACACGTGTTAATTAGAGCAGTAATTAGCATAGGTGCATTTGCACCCCATTCTGATTTCCATTCACTGAAATGGGGGATTGTGTACAATTTGTGCATCATTCTACCTGGTCAAGGGGTGTGCAAAGCAAAATTGGGTGAAATTCGTATCTATATTTGGGGCAGACTGCTTCAAATCGCGGGTGCAAAGTCCCTTATCGAACAGAATGTGTACACCTACTTGTAATCACATCCTAGGCACATGTGTAATCAGGATCGTAGTGTTCTCTGCCAAGAAATACTGCCAATACAACGTCGGTCCCTGTGAATAGCAAAGCTGGTCCTGTGAATTATTACCCACAGAGTGTCGTTTTCAATTAACTGCTTTCCTACCAAGGAAATTAGAGGCAAGTCAGTCACTGGTAAGTCTCCCTTAGAAAGTGTGTTGCTCTAAATGTCCCTAAAGTTTACTTATTCCTACTATGGGGTCTCTCCTCGCCCCTTCCCTCAGTCTTCCCACAGTTCTTAACCTACAAGAACATTTTTAATGCTATAGTACCAAATGGTGCATTCACTGCACAATTTCCAAATAAATTAGGCTTCAAGTACTAATGCACCTCAGAAAGGGAACATGCAATATAGTGCTCTGCATTAGTTTTTTTTAATATAAACTCCACAGCAGGAAGAAGTGACTTCTCACCAAGGAAATAATGCCAAATGGTAACTATGGCTGTTCACAAATTGAAATGATTTATCGAATAAATAACAAACTTGAAATGTTTTTGAAAATCACAATTGTCTTCCAAAAATCAGTTTGCCTTTTCATTAACAATTCCCATTTTGTCTCCAAATTACAACTTTTATGTTTTCAGCAAGTAAACTAATTTTGACTGCAAAGATAATTTTATCATTTTCTTAATTTGTTACAAATTACAGTTTTTCATCAGCTTGTCTTTTTCTCCAAATGCATTGTTGTCCAAATACGAGCCATTCCTATTCTGAAAAAGTGGTGTGTTTTCCCTCGAATGTCCACATTGTAATTTTTAGTTGCTTGATAGATTTTCCCCAAAAAACAGTTTAAAAAAATCAAAATGCATACATTTTGTCTGCAAATGTTAGCGTTTTATTTAATACCATAAAGAAATGTCATCGTCCAAAACGAGCTTGTAATTTAATGAAAGTGCTAGGTTATTCCCAAACGTCTTCTCTGGTAAACAGCAATTGAATGAGAAATAGCAACTTTTCATTTTTGATAAATATAGTAATGTTGTTCTTGGGATCAGCCTCGCAACTCATGTTCTGTCAAATAGTGCTATCATATGCAGGCAATAACTCCTTGTACTTATGTTCAGCTGTAGCGCCTAGATACAGCCCGTGTGGAATATAATATACCCACTCACCTTTCAGAAACAGCTAATTTATGCCACCCAGCCCACGTTCTGTTTCATATTTCCCTATAGAGCCTGATTTAGTGCTATAATTATATGCGAGAACAGCTTATTGTGCTGGAATTCAGTCTCAGAGCCCGATGAAGTCTCAAAATGCCCAACACATTCTCGAATGTTCCAGCATTTTCTTATGTGCAATGGACAGCTTCTAGCCTAACTGTTCAGATAACAATATGTGTATTTGTAAAGTGCACACTCATCCAGAAGGGTATCTTGGCGCTGTATAACAGATGTATATTGTTACCCAACAGTACTCATTTTATCAACCTCAGAAGGATGAAAGGCTGAGTGGACCTGCCAAGATTCGAACCTGTGACCATGAGGTCGAACACAGAGCCTTACAATGGGCAAATTAGTACACTAAGCCACCAGACCCAGCCTCCAAGTACAGGTGCACATTTTCAAGGGCAGAGTCAAAATCCCCAGTGAAATCTCTAGTAAGCCCAATGCCTTACTTCACCTTCCACTCAGACATATATATGCACACACAGACATGCTCACACACATTTATGTCCTATGAATGTGGCTCCCGTCAGAGCCCTGCAGGTTTGCCAATCAGCAAACTATTTTTTGTTTAGAGAAAACAAACTCCCACATTGTAAGCTGGCTTTTTCTAAATATAAACAAATGACCCTGAAGTTCAGGAAGTTTTTTCCATGCACATGAGGATCACTTTACATTTTCCCTAGGAATGTCCACCAGGAGTAATGGTTCCTCCGCCCTCACTCTGACCTAAGAGATGTACGTCGGCCGAACCAGAGGAGGGTCTGTCTTTGCACACACAGTGCTTTTGCCGACTCCATTTAGAAGGGGTAACAACATGTTTCCAGCACAGGAGCACTCCCGATATACGGTGATGTTCCCAATCTTTCAAGCTCTGAATGAGGCTCCTGTTTTCCTGGCTGTTGCTTATAGTTTCTTTGGAGTTCCCGGATCTGGCCTCCGTCTTTGCCTCCTGTTCACGCGGCCTTTGTGCCATAGTGATTGATTGTCGGGTTGAGTGTGTGCTGCGTGCGGCAGTTCAGGTCATAAAATATGGTGGACCAGATTGGGTGAAAGTAGCTGATGGGGGCAGGCAGAGCAGAAGAATGCAAAGAAAGGAAAGGAGATAAATCAGGGCGAATTACTAATCGCCCTCTATCTAGCCCAAGTTTCTCAATGGTTTGAGTCTAAAGGACTGCTTGGCAGAGTCGACCAATGAATTGAGGAGGATAGAACCTTGGGCTCAGTTGTCATTGTCAACAACTATGGTATTTGCAGGGATTCATTTGTATAAAAAGCATGCAGGTGCCCAAGATGTTTCTTGGTGCACCACTGTCACTGCTGCCACCTGACCGGGTTGCCAAAGGCGAAGGTGGGCTAGTTTTAGTTCAACTTCATGCCTCCTGTTTACACTGCACTACAATGCCTGTCTTATTATCTCTCTCTTAATCGCTCTGTTACATATCCCTGCTTTCTTCCTTTGTCACTGTTTTATACCTTTGCTGTCCTTCATATATCTCTTTTCTGGCTTTATCTCTCTTCCTCTGTGTCAAAGTCAGATGCCCACAAATAAGTCCTATTCTTGCAAAATGAGTTCCCATCCAGGGGTACCCATCCCCTACAAGTACCAGCACAAATTAATCACTGTCATACCACAGTGTTCGGAAAAATATAACCCGGCTCTGGTATATGCATACTGTGTGAACTGGGGTAATGGCTTAATGCGCCCTTGATTCGCACACGCAAATGATGCATGCAGGCATTAATTAACTAAACTCAATTGTGGCATTCGGCTTGTTTACTGTAGTGCAGCATCCACTGCACGTCTCAAATACTATTGACAGCATGTACCATATGTCCCAGATATACGGTTCATCATGCAAATTTCACTTCACATCCAAATCATCAAGTAAAACAAAAGGCTTTCTGGCGTCTAAAGTGCTGGTGCTTCCAGACACTGATCCTGAACCTTTCGAACAAAACAAGGTGATTCCAATGGCTGGATATCCTATTCACTGGTCGCAAAAAACTGATCGCAGTTTGTGACCTTACCACTGTACTAATAGGTCGGTTTGCAAAATTCCAAACTGTAGTGGGTCGCAATTCGACCTACCTCATTGATGAGGTGATTTGAAAACTGCAATCCTCTACTATTCACTGGCATCACAGGGATGGTGGCTGATGGGGTCAGCAGGCTACCATGTCTGTGAATGCTCTTAAGTAAAGTAAAACATTTTTTTAATTCATCCCGTTTTCCTTAAAGAAAAAAAGAGGATGTGTTCTTAAAAAATGAACATTTTTACAAACATTGCCTACTCTTAAACAAGTGCTTCTATCAACATTTGCAAAGGGAAAGGGGTCCCTTGGAGACACCTTCCTGTTTGTTGCATATGAGTTACCACTATTTTTGCCTATCTGGTAAAATAGAAATGCTTTGTGACCCGATTTTGGTTGCACACTATGAATACATCCTGTAGGAAAGTAGGATCTGCTTTCATGGTTACCCCCACATTTTGTCTGGTGTTATGCTGTTTCTGACTAGTCTGACTGGGATCCTGCTAATCAGGACCCCAGTCTCAGTGCTTTCTCCCTTAAATTGGTTATGGTGAGTACTTAGGCACATCCCAGATTGGCTACTGGTTACCCTTATAAGTCCCTAGTATATGACACTGAGGCGCCCAGGGCATCTCCATGGGGTGCAGCATGTATTATGCCACCCATGAGAGACCACACAAATTGTGACTACAGACCTGAAATTGCAGCCTGTGCAAGCTGGTGTTAGCACCACTTACAACAGATATAAGTTTCTTATATCTGAGGACACTGCACTTAACCTCTTCAGTGCCCATGACGAGCTGGACTCGTCATGGGCCGCGGTAGCGCTGTGCCCATGACGAGTCCAGCTCGTCATAGACCCCGCCCGCTAATGCAACGGCCGGCACAGGGCGGGGAAAGGGGCGGGCACTGAAGGGGTTAAAACCTATATGTCACCCCTAAAGCAGGCCTTTCAATTCTGAAGGCAGGATGCTTGGTTCTAAGCGTGAGGGTGCCTCTGGATGAGCAGAACACCTCTACAACCTTCGAAGTCCATTCTACCGGGTTGTAGGTACATCAGCCATTATGATATTTAGAGTGGCCATGCATCATTACTCGATTATCATCTCTAAACTGGCTGGAACGAACCCTGTCGTGTTTGGTATCAAACATGTTGGAATCATTGGAGCGACCTTTGACCCTGCCTCAGGTAGGTCGCCCCCCCAGCCGCCACACGGACCTCCTGTGACACCTGCCCCCGCTGTCGCCTGCTCCTGCCGCCTGCCTGCTGAACGTGAGCCCCCCTTGGTCCTCACGCACTGTCTGTCTTGTCACTCGGTTTTCCACCGCCTTCTTCCCGCCGTTCTTCCTCTGTGCACCTTGCCACATTTTGCCTCCTGTTCCCCTCACACCTGTTGCCTGTTCCTCCGCATTTCCGCCGTTTCTTCCTTCTGTGCCCCCCTGTTGCCTCTGCTCCCCTTCATTGTTGCCTGTTTTCGTTTTCGTTTTGCTCTGTGCCCCTTGCCCTGTTTTTGCCTTCTGTACCCCTTCACTGTTGCCTGTTTTCGTTTTTCGTTTTGCTCTGTGCCCCTTGCCCCGTTTTTTCCTTCTGTACCCCTTCATTGTTGCCTGATTTGCGCTTGTACCACCCCGTTTTTGCCTTCTGTACCCCTTCACTGTTGCCTGTTTTAGTTTTTCGTTTTGCCCTCCCACAGCCCCTCATATGGAGGCCGCGCAGCGGCCGCGCGCAGCGGACCCGCCGCTGACGCGCCCCCAGCACCAGAACCCCTGGCCCCCGCCAGAGCCAGGGTATCCGGCTGAGCTACGACTCCGCGTCAACCGAACCGGCGGAGGGATCGCCATCGTCCACAGGAACACCATCAACATCACGACCAACACCGAAGACACACTCTCCGACGCCGAACACCTGCACTGCCATATTCACACTGACCCCAAGACCACCCTTAGAGGAACGCTCATCTACAGACCTCCGGGCCCGCGCACACAATTCAGCGAAACCATCGCCGACTTCATCAGCCCGCACGCCCTAACCTCACAGGAATACATCCTCCTAGGGGATCTGAACTTCGACCTGGAGAAAAACAGCAACAACAACACCACCACCCTGCTCGACAACCTTGCCAACCTCAGACTCAAGCAACTGGTGAACACCCTCACCCATCTGGCGGGCCACACGCTAGACCCCATCTTCTCCGCCAGCAACCACGTCTCCTTCAGCCACTCCACCGGACTACACTGGACCGACCACAGATGCATCCACTTCACCTTCAAAAAGAATACATCCCACCACCGCACGCAACAGATCCCCCGCAGATACGGGAGCAAAATCACCACAGACCAGCTCCTCTCATCGCTGAGCCAGAAACCACCAGCTGACACCGCTGACACCAACAACGCAGCCCACAACCTCACACAGTGGATCACCCACTGCGCCGACGACCTCGCCCCCCTGAAGAACCCCCCAGGCAAGACCGGCAACGGGAAAACCTCATGGTTCACAGACGCCCTCAAAGAATACAAGAAATCCTGCCGAACCCTCGACAAAACCTGGCGCCACAAACGGACAACAGAAAACATGGCAGCCCTCAAGAACGCCACCCGCGAACACCACCAGCTGATCCGCTCCACCAAAATGTCATCATTCAAAGAGCGGCTAGACAACAACACCCACAACAGCAAGGAACTCTTCAGCATCGTCAAAGAGCTCTCCAACCCCAGCGCCAGCAACAACGACATCACACCGTGACAAGACCTCTGCAACTCCCTCGCCACATACTTCCACGGCAAGATCGCAGACATACACGACAGCTTCGGGACCCAGACTACGCCTCCAGTCATCGAACCAACGACCCCGACCTCAGCGCCTGGACCCCCATCAGCATTGAAGACACCACCAACGCCATGAACTCCATCCACTCCGGCTCCCCCTCTGACCCATACCCCGATCACATCTTCAACAAAGCCAACACCATCATCGCACCCCATCTCCGGAACATCATAAACAACTCCTTCACGTCCGCCACCTTCCCTGAGAGTTGGAAGCACGCAAAAATCAACGCCCTTCTGAAGAAACCCACAGTGGACCCCAAAGACCTCAAGAACTTCCGCCCCATCTCTCTTCTTCCCTTCCCGGCTAAAGTCATCGAGAAGACCGTCAACAAACAGCTGACCGCTTTCCTCGAGGCAAACAACTCGCTCGACCCATCCCAGTCTGGATTCCGAGCCAACTACAGCACGGAGACCGCCCTCATCGCAGCCACCGACGACATCAGGACCCTGATGGACAACGGGGAAACTACCACTCTCATCCTCCTAGACCTCTCGGCAGCCTTCAATACCGTATGCCATCGCACCCTAACAACCCGCCTGTTCAACACTGGGATCCAAGGAAAGGCCCTGGACTGGATCTCCTCGTTCCTCTCCGACAGAACCCAGAGAGTCCGCCTCCCTCCCTTCCGCTCAGCGGCCACCGAGATCATCTGCGGCGTACCCCAAGGCTCCTCGCTCAGTCCAACCCTCTTCAATATCTACATGAGCCTCCTCGCCGCCATCGCACGCAAACACAACATCAACATCATCTCCTACGCCGACGACACCCAGCTGATACTCTCCCTCACCAAAGTCCCAGCCACCGCCAAAACCAACCTCCAGGAAGGAATGAAGGACGTCGCAGAATGGATGAAACTCAGCCGCCTGAAGCTGAATTCAGACAAGACGGAGGTCCTCATCCTCGGACAATCCCCATCCGCCTGGGATGACTCCTGGTGGCCCACAGCACTGGGCTTCGCGCCAACACCATCGGACCACGCACGCAACCTGGGATTCATCCTGGACTCCTCGCTCACGATGACCAAGCAAGTCAACGCCGTCTCGTCCTCTTGCTTCAACACCCTGCGCATGCTCCGAAAAATTTTCAGGTGGATCCCCACCGAAACCAGGAAGACCGTCACCCAGGCCCTCGTCAGCAGCCGACTGGACTACGGAAACGCCCTTTACGCAGGAACCACTGCCAAACTTCAAAAATGACTCCAACGCATACAGAACGCCTCAGCACGACTCATCCTCGACATCCCTCACCACAGCCACATATCCGCCCACCTGAGAAACCTACACTGGCTCCCCGTCAGCAAGAGGATCACATTCAGGCTCCTCACCCACGCACACAAAGCACTCCACGACATGGGCCCCGAATACCTCAACAGCCGTCGTTCTACACCCCCACACGCCAGCTCCGCTCCGCCAGCCTCGCTCTCGCCACAGTCCCTCGGATCCGCAGAACCTCCACCGGAGGAATATCGTTCTCCTACCTGTCAGCCAAAACTTGGAATTCCCTCCCCGCACACCTACGACTGACCCAGGACCATCTCACATTCAGGAAACACCTCAAGACCTGGCTATTCGAGCAGTAGCGGCTCCCCCCCTCCCTTCAGCACCTTGAGACCCTCACGGGTGAGTAGCGCGCTCTATAAATGCCCTGATCGATTGATTGATTGATTGATCATACTCCCACATCCAGACTCATACCCCCACACCATAAACGGTGTGGGAGTTATGATTCCAGGCACTGTAAAGCTCCTCCGAGAGGCCCTCAGTGCTCCCGTTACCAGTCTTCTAGACCCGAACAGCACAACATAGTTGCTCCCGACCAGAGACACAATTTTGATCTCCTGCTGCTGAGCCAAGCTCAAGCAGAGGATGGCAGGACAATAGGTATCCTGTCACAGGGAGGTGTGACCACCTCCCAGACAGGGCTTAGTGTATTAGGACAGGGTTCGGGCAATTGCCAGCACCACTCAGTCTGCTTGAGGGGCACATTTGGTGCCCTCCTTGCATAGTCCAGTTCAAACCAGCTCAGGGAGCCGTTGGCTCCCACTCTGGCGCAAAACTGGACAAATGACATGGGAGTATACGCCCCACTGTCCAACCACTCCCCTGGGAGAGAACCGTGAATCGTCCCAACCCTTTCCTTAGGGTACTTAAGGGCTTACCGGTGGGTGGGTCCCTAGATTCATTGTGGGACAAGATTCATATCAAGACACCACTTCATCTTCAACCGTCTGGGCACTCAGGATTTCGCTCGACTTTGGACTGGTTGCCGAGACTACAACTTGGAAGACTCCTGCTGCTCTTGGTCTCGTCGCCCTGCTTGTCTGCTGCAACATCTGTGCCTGTGCTCCATACAGGATCATTCCAAGGCCTGTGGGCATCCAAGACACCTGAAGAAATCTCTCGTGAAGTGAAGGAGTCACTTCCTTGCATCTGCAGGCACAGCAACGAAGCTGACCAGTCTGCTGATCCTGGGCTCCCACGGACTTCGAAAGGCTCAGCAACACAGGTAGTGGTTCTTCACTTCCCTCGAGGCCTGCCCTGTCCTCTCACTGAGTTCAAGGCCAGTATCCCTTGTCAGAGCCACAGGAACTGAACCCCTGTGCACCACATCGACTTGCCGTTGCAAAGGCTTGTTGGCTCTCTTTCTCAGAGATCTTCGGGGTCCAAGTAGCCTCCACCTCAAGCATCTCCTGTGATCAAGATCTTTGTCCTCACCATATCTCTTGCACCATGAGCCTGCAACGTTGGTGAGCTGCTTGAGGTCCCCTCGCTACTCCAGTGTCTCCAGCCTTTGGGTCCTCTTGAGGGTCTTCTTTCCTTCCAATGGGCTCCTCTGATTGATTGGGGCCTGCTCTGACTCCCCTGCTTGTGGTGAGTCACTTGGAACTTGCTGGTACCGACACTGCACCTTTTTCACTTTTCACGTTGTTTACAATTACCAAGGCTTATTGGTGCTCCCGACAGACACCGACCCCTCAACTCTCGACATCCAACATGGGACAGCTCACAAAAGGCTCCTGGTCTTCCACAGCATTGCCTGGTCTGCACAACTGCAGCTTCAAGGTCACCGTCAACTCTCCTGCAACATCCAACATCAGTGGGAATTCATCTTCCGTGCCCCCTGGTCACTCCCGAGTGGCATTGACTCTGTCCCCTATGCTTGCAGGTACTTCTCATCTTGAATCCACCTTCGGATTCCACTAGACACTTTCCACTTCTTTGCCAGCTACATCTTCCTGAAGTCCTCCATTAAATTTGACTGCGGTTTCTGACGTAACTTCGCACCTATGAACCCGGCTTCCCTGGTGCAGGTATCCTGGTTCTTAGGGTATCCATGGGTGGGGTGGCTCTCCAACCTTCTGTCTTTGATGGGTTTCTTCAGCGTCCACTGGGAAGGGTCCTTCTTCTTTAAAATTGCAACCGCGACTTACCCATTGACTTGAACTGAGCGTGAAGTCGTGTTCCCACTCTGCACATGGCCTCCGTGGGGTTCCTAGATACTTACCTCGGGTGGTTCCTTGAGTGCCCGGCATTTCTTCATCTTCTGGGTATGGTCTAGACTTGAGTCGCGGTTCACATCCTTCTATTTTAGTATATGGTTTGGTCCCGCCCGGTGACCACTGTGTAATAAGTGCTACTTACCTGTTTTCTTTGCAAAGTATTGTGTGCATTACGTACATCTCCAGGTAGGAGATACATGTATGTGTTAGTGAGTGTCTTATAATAAATACACTATGTGGTTCTTTTTCACTTAATCTATACCAGTAAGATTATGTTCTGGTAAAACAAGCTGCTTTACACTCCTTCTGGATTAAGCCTGAAGGCTGCTCTCCACAGCTACCACTTAGAGAGCTTTCTAAGGTTTTCTACGACCACTAAAATAACCATAAGGGTTGTCTGGATTAGAGCAGGGTGCTACACTTACATAAGTGAGCACTATATACTAAGCCAGCCTCCTACACATCCCATTTCGAATCACTTTTTGCAAGGGACACACCAGACATGTCCCTTGTAGTCTCAATCCAATTTTATGGATTGGACCCTTTGCAAATGCAAAAAGCCATAAGGCCTTATCACGAATCTGATGGTCCACGGATGGCCAGACTCGCGGGGCGCGGCAGTGGGGGTCTTCCAACCGCCCTATTACGACCACGGAGGGCAGCCTGCCCTGGGTCCACCGTAGCCGCCAGGGATTTCGGTGGTCATGAGGCTGAAATATGCCAGACTAGATTGGAGGATTGGGCCACAGAGAACAATATTTTAATACCAGTGCAATATGGTTTCCAAAAAGGCAAGGGAACAATTGACGAATGTCTTAATGTAAGTTGAGTATAAAAGGTAAAGTTTTGTTGTACCTGCACACCTGTTGTAGATTATAAACTTGTGTTATGAGAACAAGTAAACTAGTCTTAAATGATATCAGCGTGCTGTCATGTATTAGGGTTTCAGCCCTGACCCTATCTGTAACAATGTAAGAAAAAAAGGGGTGGAGTGGTCCACGCCTACATTACGCACAGCAAGCGCACTCGTGAGAGTTTTCAAGTTTTAGTATGCGATTTAATAAACCAAATATCAAAGTAACATGATTATCAAGTATTCTAGTACATAACATGAGTCAAAAGCGTATTTTTAAGCATACGTTGTGGTTAAATGAAACATTCTTGGTTGCTGTGATGCTTGACAAACTAAATTAAATAATCTCGACAGTGAAATTCTTTAAAAGACAAAATACGTCTGTATTTTCATCTTTTATCCCAATGCATTTCGGGTTGTTAACCCTTCTTCAGGGGGTTAAATTCGTGTGGTTCGGAAAGCAGTTCCACGTATAAAACACTACAATGAAAATGAAACAATCGAACTTATCAACGGTAAATAGACATAATATCGAGAAAAAAATATCGACTGGATAGAATATCGAGTTTTTAATATAGAATGGACAGAATATCGAATTGCCAAAATATAGTGGTGAAAAATATCGAAAATCAGGTAAGAAATATCGATTTAAATAATGTAGAAGTAAGTAATATCGACAGTCATAATATAGTAGTTAAAAATATCGAATTTTTTTATAGTGTTTTAAGTGTTAGTATATATGTTAAAAGTATGTATTAATATTGGAATGTATGTTAGAATATTTTTAAAGTAATGAATTTTATGTTATTTCATTTTTGTGTAATATAATTCCGTAGCGGGTTGTGGGTTTATAGGGGAGTAGGGTGGGAAGTAATTTAATTATAGTACATTAAATAATAATTTATAGGAATTATTAATTATTTTTAATTTAATTTTGCGTTTTACTTCTGTAGCGGGTTGTGGGTTTATAGGGGAATAGGGTGGGAAGTAATTTAATTGTTATTAGTTAATTATTAATTAGTATTGAAAATTAATTGGTTGTTGATTAATTATTAATTGGTAAATAATTTGTATTAATTGGTAATTAATTTGTATTAATTGTTTAATTGATAATTATGTTAATTGTATTCATTTAATATTTGTAGCGGGTAGTGGGTTTATAGGGGAATATGGTGGGAAGTAATATAATTCTAAAAAATTAATTATTTAAATAATTTGTGTATATTGATAATTAATATATTATTAATTCATTATTAATTGGTATTATTTGCATTTATTAATGTTTGTTATAGAAAAATAATTGGTTGTTAATTAATTATTAATAGGTAATTAATTAATCAGAAATTTATTGGTATTTATAATTAATTAATTATTAAATATTGTGTGATTGGTAATTAATTGTAATACTTTTTGGTATTAATAATTCATTTATTTTTAATAAAATATTAATGTATTATTTTCCCTACTATTGCACTCACTGGAGTGGGAATAGTAATTTTCACCCGTACGCTATCCAACGTATTCCCTACTATTGCACTCACTGGAGTGGGAATAATAATTTTTACCCCTACGCTAGCCAACGCTTTCCCTACTGTTGCACTCTTGGGAGTGGGAATAGTAATTTTTATCCCTACGCTATCCAACGGTTTCCCTACTGTTGCACTCTTTGGAGTGGGAATAGTAATGTTTACCCCTACGCCATCTGACGTTTTATCAACTGTTGTGATCACTGGAGTGGGAATATTAAATTTTGCCCTCCCGCTATCCAACGCTTTCCCTACTGTTGCACTCTCTGGAGTGGGAGTAGTAATTTTTACCCCTATGCTATCCAACGCTTTCCCTACTGTTGCACTCTCTGGAGTGGGATTAGTAATTTTTAGCCCTACTCTATCCAATGCTTTCCCTACTGTTGCACTCTTTGGAGTGGGAATAGTAATTTTTACCCCTACGCTATCCAACGCTTTCCCTACTGTTGCACTCACTGGAGTGGGAATAGTAAATTTTACCCTCCCGCTATCAAACGCTTTCCCTACTGTTGCTCTCTCTGGAGTGGGAATAGTAATTTTTACCCCTACGCTATCCAATGCTTTCCCTACTGTTGCACTCACTGGAGTGGGAATAGTAATTTTTACCCCTACGCTATCCAACGCTTTCCCTACTGTTGCACTCACTGGAGTGGGAATAGTAAATTTTACCCTCCCGCTATCCAACGCTTTCCCTACTGTTGCACTCTCTGGAGTGGGAATAGTAATTTTTACCCCTACGCTATCCAATGCTTTCCCTACTGTTGCACTCACTGGAGTGGGAATAGTAATTTTTACCCCTACGCTATCCAACGCTTTCCCTGCTGTTGCACTCACTGGAGTGGGAATAGTAAATTTTACCCTCCCACTATCCAACGCTTTCCCTACTGTTGCACTCTCTGGAGTGGGAATAGTAATTCTTACCCCTACGCTATCCAATGCTTTCCCTATTATTGCACTCTCTGGAGTGGGAATAGTAATTTTTACCCTCCCGCTATCCAACGCTTTCCCTACTGTTGCACTCACTGGAGTGGGAATAGTAATTTTTACCCCTACGCTATCCAACGCTTTCCTTACTGTTGCACTCACTGGAGTGGGAATAGTAAATTATACCCTCCCGCTATCCAACGCTTTCCCTACTGTTGCACTCTCTGGAGTGGGAATAGTAATTTTTACCCCTATGCTATCAAACGCTTTCCCTACTGTTGCACTCTCTGGAGTGGGATTAGTAATTTTTAGCCCTACTCTATCCAATGCTTTCCCTACTGTTGCACTCTTTAGAGTGGGAATAGTAATTTTTACCCCTACGCTATCCAACGCTTTCCCTACTGTTGCACTCACTGGAGTGGGAATAGTAAATTTTACCCTCCCGCTATCAAACGCTTTCCCTACTCTTGCTCTCTCTGGAGTGGGAATAGTAATTTTTACCCCTACGCTATCCAATGCTTTCCCTACTGTTGCACTCACTGGAGTGGGAATAGTAATTTTTACACCTACGCTATCCAACGCTTTCCCTACTGTTGCACTCACTGGAGTGGGAATAGTAAATTTTACCCTCCCGCTATCCAACGCTTTCCCTACTGTTGCACTCTCTGGAGTGGGAATAGTAATTTTTACCCCTACGCTATCCAATGCTTTCCCTACTGTTGCACTCACTGGAGTGGGAATAGTAATTTTTACCCCTACGCTATCCAACGCTTTCCCTACTGTTGCACTCACTGGAGTGGGAATAGTAAATTTTACCCTCCCACTATCCAACGCTTTCCCTACTGTTGCACTCTCTGGAGTGGGAATAGTAATTCTTACCCCTACGCTATCCAATGCTTTCCCTATTATTGCACTCTCTGGAGTGGGAATAGTAATGTTTACCCTCCCGCTATCCAACGCTTTCCCTACTGTTGCACTCACTGGAGTGGGAATAGTAATTTTTACCCCTACGCTATCCAACGCTTTCCTTACTGTTGCACTCACTGGAGTGGGAATAGTAAATTATACCCTCCCGCTATCCAACGCTTTCCCTACTGTTGCACTCTCTGGAGTGGGAATAGTAATTTTTACCCCTACGCTATCCAATGCTTTCCCTACTGTTGCACTTACTGGAGTGGTAATAGTAATTTTTACCCGCCCGCTATCCTACGCAGAAAATATTGAATATTTTTAATCAATATTACGTTAATATATATGTATAAAAAATTTTTTTTACTTACATTAATTATGTATTAATTTTAATGTTATTTAAGTATTTTTAAGTATGTGTCAGTTAATTATATGTATTATTTCATTAATTTTACATTACTTTTAAGACATTTAAAAAATTCGATATTTTGACTAACTATATTTTTAACAACGATATTTTGGATTCTATAATTTTGTACTTACCTGTTTGGAGATAGGGATTCGATATTTTGGCATTCTATCTTTTGGCATCGATATTTTTGTATGTCTATATTTTGGTAGTCGATATTATGTCAGTGATCCCTTATCAACATCATTAATACTAGGATTTGCATTCTAAGCAAAAGTGAATTCTATGAATGCGACTAGTAATCAAATACTGTGCTGTAAGTTGAAAAGCCCAATTGTTTACAAAGACGAGGAAAAAAAGAAAGTGTCTGTGCCCAAAGCGATGTTCAGTGAATATCATAAAAAAGAACGGATGAAAAGATCAAGAAAACCAGTACCCACCATGTGAATTACAAACGGAACAGAAAAGAAAAGGAGACAAAACCAGCTAGCGCCTAAGTGAAAAACGCACGGAAGATGGTGTGTGGTACTCACATACAGGGGTCCAAACAGGTATGTAGGGACCGTAGTTCTGTCGATGTGTGCGTCTGTTAAAAATACGCGAAACCAAGTTGGAGCTCCCTGTACACTTAAAGAAAAGGAGCTATCTAATACAATAAGCGAAATCTTACCCTACGGTGCTCTAGGTGAAATCAATTTAGAGTATGGAAGATACCTGTAATGGTGAAGAAATTGAAACCACATTAGGTCCGGTGTTAGCCGAACCGAAGCAAAAGCGTTAGGAAAATCAGTGGAGTCGCGTGGCTTACCCGTCGGTGGAATCAAGGGGGCGTGAAACGTGAAAAATCCTGATGCGTGCGTGAAACGGACGCGTCATCTCTGTGAGTCGTAAGGAGGAAGCAGTTTTTATGTACAGCCTGAAATGTTGTAAAAAACTTTATTGAACCGTCAGTTGAATCGCTAACAATTAAAACGATTCAACCAACCTGTGGAATTAGTTAATAAAATGCTCATTGATGTGTAATATATTCCCAATTGGCCAGGAAAAGAAACGAGAAGAAACAGGTGCGAGTGTATATATGTAAGAATAAATGAGGTGGGTGGTGTGTGCCCTAAAGCAACTGAAAAAAAGGTGATAACCCGAGTTAATGAAAAAATAATGAGGAATAATAAATAGTAAAAACCAGATGGAAACATAAGTTTAGGAAACAAGTGCAAATCCTTTACAATATTGTTGTCCTAAAGGGGCGAGCGTAAGTCTACCAGTAAGGTGCTTTGAACGGTAATGAGGAACATTTGTAAACACAAGTCTTAGGAAGCAAGAAAATTCAATATGATCATTGAGCCCCCCCGGAATTAAAGTACCCAATTTTTTTATCCAAAACGTTTCCTTTCTTGCTAGAATGTTATGAAAGTCATTGCAAGATGTGGTACTTATCTTTTCTAAGATGGTGAAGCGTAGTTGGGGTATTGTGTGTGCTGTTTTTATCCAGTGTGTGGCTAAACATGATTTGGGATTCTTATTGCGAATAGTACTCTTGTGTTCTATTATCCTCGTTTTGATCTTTCTCGAGGTTCTGCCTACATACACAAGTCCGCAAGGACATTGTATCGCATATATAACAGCTTCAGTGTTACAATCAGATGAATGTTGCAAGGAAATGTTTTCTCCTGTGTGAGGGTGGTTAAAGGTGTTTCCCAAAATTACATTACCACATTGGCCACAGTAATGGCATTTTTGCATGCCTTTGTGCTTATGTTGTTTTTTTGGAGGTTTGAATTTTAAGATTTCTCTTAAATTTTTGGTCCTGGTGTGTGCAAATATCGGGGGACCTTTGAAAAGATCTATGAAGTCAGTTTCTGACGTCACAAGTTCCCAATGTTTGTTGATTATTTTCTTGATATGAGATGCTTGGGTAGAGTATTTAAGGACACATACTTCACGTTCTGATGTTGCTTTTCTTGCTGGAAGTAATAGATCTTCTCTTTTTTTACTAGAAACTTTCTTCACAGCCTCATTTAATGTGTCATCAGGGTATCCTCGTTCTTTGTATCGCTTTTTTTGTTCATCAATGAGTTGTGAGCTTTCTCGATCATTTGAGGTGATCCTCTTGATTCTGATAAATTGTGAGACCGGTAGATGTTTTTTCAGAGAGAATGGGTGTCCGCTGGAAAAATGCAGTGCATTATTTACATCAGTTGGTTTTCTGTAAACAGAAGTTTGTATGCCTTCCTGGGTCTTGCGAATTTCAATGTCCAAGAAATGTATTTTCTCATGTTGTATGTCATAGGTAAATTGTATCCTGGGATTACAAAGATTTAACTGTTGAATGCAGGTTTCAAGAACTTGTTGTGGACCCCTCCAGAGGCACAAAATGTCATCAATGTATCGGAGGAATAATATCGCATGTTGCTGCCATGTAGGATTTTGAAGAATATGGTGATATTCAAAATGCGCCATGAAGGTGTTAGCATATGCAGGTGCTCCGGGAAATCCCATTGATGTTCTTGTCTTTTGTAAGTAGTATTGATTTTCCCAAAGGAAGTAGCTGTGGTACAATGAAAAGTGTAGGAGCTCAAGTAGAAATACGCTTGTATCCCGTTCTATGGAAGAGTCTAAGAGTCGCCATTCAATCGCTTCAAGTCCCTCATTGTGGGGTATCGAAGTATATAATGCTACCACATCTATTGTTATTTTTATTTTATTTTTTATTTATTTTTTGTATAGCGCAACGGTTACTCAAAAAGAGAATCCCGGCGCTTTAGGTAAGGTGAACAGGTTACAAAATAACACAACACAGAGAAAACAGTTCAAAAGTCCACAAAAGAAACGGGGCTACAAGCAAACCTATTGAGAAAACAGCCAGGTTTTGAGGCCTTTCCTAAAATCAAGAAGAGTAGTCGCCCCCCGCAAAGGGAGCGGTAAGGAATTCCACATCTGTGGGGCCAGCAGACTGAAGGAGCGGCCCCCTAGGCGAGCCCTCTTCACACGCGGAACAGCCGCAAGAAGTAAAGATTCCGACCTCAACGCGCGAGTAGGATGGTAAAAAGCGAGTCTCTTTTGAAGATGTTTAGCTCCCACCGCATGGAGAGCTTTATAGGCCAAGGTCAGAGCCTTAAAGGCAATCAGTTTGCGGATGGGTAGCCAATGTAGCGTCACCAACAACCCAGAGGCGCTGATGCGTCTACTTAGGCCAAAGATGGCCCTGGCCGCCGCGTTCTGTGCCACTTGAAGCCTCTGCAGCAAATACTCTGGCAGGCCCAGGTACAGGCTGTTGGCATAATCCAACCTGGAGCCTATCAGGGCCTGCACCGTCAGCCTCCTGTGCTCCTCGGACAAGAGAGGCAGAAACTTCCGCAACATTTTTAGCAGGCCGAAACAGGTGCCGGTTACCCCCAGAATCTGGGCTTGTCAGCCCCTTGTCCATCTTAACCCCCAGGTTTTTAGCCATGGGAGAAGAGCCGGACGGAGGGAACATGTCGATGGGCCACCAGGCCTGCCAGCTGGGCTCCGAATCGCACCCGAAGAAGAGTACCTCCGATTTATCGGAATTGCACTTGAGGCTGTGCAGTTGGAACCATGCGAACACAGCCCCAAGGCAATTCTGGATACTCTCCCCGTCAAAGTCAGCACCCCTCTCACATGAGAAGAGGAGCTGAGTGTCGTCGGCATACGACACGATCCGGGCACCAAAAGACTCCGCCACCGCCGCCAAAGGGGTCATATAGATATTAAAGAGGGTCGGGCTCAATATAGAGCCCTGAGGGACCCCGACTCCCAAAGGCGGCATTACAGCGGTGTCAGATGATGTCCAGATCGTTTGCCGGCGGCCGGCCAAGAAGGAAGAAAACCATTTGAGCACCGTCCCCCGCAGGCCAATCTCAAAGAGTCTTGCGAGCAGGCCCTCATGGGGGACGGTGTCAAAGGCCGCCGACAGGTCCAACAATGTAAAATGTAATGTAAAAGAAACTTGTAAAGCGCGACGTTCACCATGCGGTTTCTTGGCGCTAGACAGGTCCAACAACACCAGCATGACTTTGCCCCCGGAGTCCAGTACCCCTTTGATGGTTTCCGAAACCTCAAGGAGCGCGGTCTCGGTGCTGCGGTTTGAGCGGAAGCCTGACTGGGAGTCGTGCAAGATCTCATGAGACTCCAAAAAATTGGAGAGCACCGACTGAACGTGCTTTTCCAAGATTTTTACAAAAGCCGGCAGCAGCGAGATAGGCCTGTAATTGGCTGGGGCTTTCGGGTCAAGTCCCGGCTTTTTAAGCAACGGGATGACCATTGCCTGCTTCCATGATGGCGGCACCTCTCCCGAACTCAACGACAGGTTGAGAAGAGGGTGAGCCAGCGGATTAACCACCTCCGCCAATTTACCCAGAAGCTTAGCTGGGCAGGGGTCAAGCGGAGACCCAGATTTTAAATTGCCCATGAGCGCAAGGGAGGCGGAGGCTGGTAGAGATGGAAACTCAGCCAATATGGCGCCCTGCATGACTGGGGGGGGCATACCCGCCTCTGGCACCGGCAACGTGACCGGTCCACTCGAAGGAAAGGAGTCCTGGATGAGTTTGATCTTGCCTGTAAAAAAGCACGCCAGATCTGCTGCCCAGGATTCTACAGGGCCCTCTTCCGAGGCGGTGGTCCGAGGTGAGATGAATTCTCGAACGATAGTAAAAATCTCCTTACTGGAGTTCGAAGCTGCTTCGATTCTCCCCGCGAAATAGGCTTTCTTTTCGAGGCGGATATCGCGGTGGTAAGCTTTAACCACAGCCTTGTAGGCAGACCTGTCCTTGCTGTCATAATGTGCCCGCCAGGCCCTTTCGGCTACCTTGCACTGCTGCCGCGTAGCCCACAGAGCCGTGGTAAACCAAGGGGCCGAGACCCGCTTAGATGTCGAGCGGGGGGGCAGAACAGGGGCCAGGTCATTCAGCCTCTCCGTCAGCCACTTTTGCAGGGCCTCCAAGTCGCTTTCTAACTCGCCAGACAGAGGGCAAGGGTGAGTCGCAGCAGCCTGGGCCAGCATCTCAGGGGTCACCCTGCTAAATGCTCTACAGGCTCGTCCCCTCTGCTGTGAGACAAGGTTCGACGCCCTAAGCTTGCCACTGATTACAAATTTGGCAAGCCAATGATCCGACCACAGGACCGGGAGAATCTCTTTCACTACCAGCGGGGAAGTCGAGAAAACCTGGTCTAGGGTATGCCCCTTCTCGTGGGTCGGACCCTGTAGATGTGGGGTCAGGCCCAGCGGCGTCATAGCCTCCAAGAGCTTAATAGTGGCGGGGTCCGATGGATCACAGTAGAATGTCTTCGTTCAAAAGATGATTTGATGCTTTCAATTTTAAAAGACAATCTGTGGTGTCTTTTACATAGGTCACCCAAGACTGTACCAATGGTTGTAGATAGTGATCCAAGTATTGTCCAATTGGTTCATGGATGGATCCACATCCTGCCACAATCGGTCGGAAAGGTGGATTTTTCAGGTTCTTATGGATTTTAGGAAGCATATAAATATGCGGAGTCTTTGGTGTAGGAACTGATAAGAATCTTCTGATGTTTTCTGAGATTAAAGCATTGTCAAAAGCTTTCTGTAATAGGGAGCTTAGTGTTTCCTGAAAGACTTTGATGGGATTCCCTTGTAAATGAATGTAGGTGTTTTCATCCTTTACGTGTAAATCCACACTCTGTGTATAAAATCCAGAATCCAAAATAACTAGAGCTCCACCTTTATCTCATATCAAGAAAAAAATCAACAAACATTGGGAACTTGTGACGTCAGAAACTGACTTCATAGATCTTTTCAAAGGTCCCCCGATATTT
This sequence comes from Triturus cristatus, assembly GCF_964204655.1. NCBI lineage: Eukaryota > Metazoa > Chordata > Amphibia > Caudata > Salamandridae > Triturus > Triturus cristatus. The sequence goes on from NC_140584.1 coordinate 256,225,263, forward strand.
GCACACACCAGGACCAAAAATTTAAGAGAAATCTTAAAATTCAAACCTCCAAAAAAACAACATAAGCACAAAGGCATGCAAAAATGCCATAACTGTGGCCAATGTGGTAATGTAATTTTGGGAAACACCTTTAACCACCCTCACACAGGAGAAAAAATTTCCTTGCAGCATTCATCTGATTGTAACACTGAAGCTGTTATATATGCGATACAATGTCCTTGCGGACTTGTGTATGTAGGCAGAACCTCGAGAAAGATCAAAACGAGGATAATAGAACACAAGAGTACTATTCGCAATAAGAATCCCAAATCATGTTTAGCCACACACTGGATAAAAACAGCACACACAATACCCCAACTACGCTTCACCATCTTAGAAAAGATAAGTACCACATCTTGCAATGACTTTCATAACATTCTAGCAAGAAAGGAAACATTTTGGAAAAAAAAAAATTGGGTACTTTAATTCCGGGGGGGCTCAATGATCATATTGAATTTTCTTGCTTCCTATGACTTGTGTTTACAAATGTTCCTCATTACCGTTCAAAGCACCTTACTGGTAGACTTACGCTCGCCCCGTTAGGACAACAATATTGTAAAGGATTTTCACTCGTTTTCTAAACTTATGTTTCCATCTGGTTTTTATTATTTATTATTCCTTATTATTTTTTCATTAACTCGGGTTATCACCTTTTTTCAGTTGCTTTAGGGCACACACCATCCACCTCATTTTTTCTTACATATATACGCTCGCACCTGTTTCTTCTCGTTTCTTTCCCTGGCCAATTGGGAATATATTACACATCAATGAGCATTTTATTAACTAATTCCACAGGTTGGTTGAATCGTTTTAATTGTTAGCGATTCAACTGACGGTTCAATAAAGTTTTTTACAACATTTCAGGCTGTACATAAAAACTGCTTCCTCCTTACGACTCACAGAGATGACGCGTCCGTTTCACGCACGCATCAGGATTTTTCACGTTTCACGCCCCCTTGATTCCACCGACGGGTAAGCCACGCGACTCCACTGATTTTCCTAACGCTTTTGCTTTGGGTCGGCTAACACCGGACCTAATGTGGTTTCAATTTCTTCACCATTACAGGTATCTTCCATACTCTAAATTGATTTCACCTAGAGCACCGTAGGGTAAGATTTCGCTTATTGTATTAGATAGCTCCTTTTCTTTAAGTGTACAGGGAGCTCCAACTTGGTTTCGCGTATTTTTAACAGGCGCACACATCGACAGAACTACGGTCCCTACATACCTGTTTGGACCCCTGTATGTGAGTACCACACACCATCTTCCATGCGTTTTTCACTTAGGCGCTAGCTGGTTTTGTCTCCTTTTCTTTTCTGTTCCGTTTGTAATTCACATGGTGGGTACGGGTTTTCTTGATCTTTTCATCCGTTCTTTTTTATGATATTCACTGAACATCGCTTTGGGCACAGACACTTTCTTTTTTTCCTCGTCTTTGTAAACAATTGGGCTTTTCAACTAACAGCACAGTATTTGATTACTAGTCACATTCATAGAATTCACTTTTGCTTAGAGTGCAAATCCTAGTATTAATGATGTTGATAAGTTCGATTGTTTCATTTTCATTGTAGTGTTTTATACGTGGAACTGCTTTCCGAACCCTAACAAATTTAACCCCTGAAGAAGGGTTAACAACCCGAAATGCATTGGGATAAAAGATGAAAATACAGACGTATTTTGTCTTTTAAAGAATTTCACTGTCGAGATTATTTAATTTAGTTTGTCAAGCATCACAGCAACCAAGAATGTTTCATTTAACCACAACGTATGCTTAAAAATACGCTTTTGACTCATGTTATGTACTAGAATACTTGATAATCATGTTACTTTGATATTTGGTTTATTAAATCGCATACTAAAACTTGAAAACTCTCACGAGTGCGCTTGCTATGCGTCATGTAGGCGTGGACCACTCCACCCCTTTTTTTTCTTAATGTAAGTTGAACCATATCAAACTATACATCTGCAAAATCTGAAAAAATGTATTTGGCCGTTATGGACAGTCGGCCACTTTTAATTGGGTTTCCCACCACAAATTATGGGCTATTATGGAAGAGATAGGTATTGAAGCACCGATAATTAGTTTATCCCTCAGATGTATGCCCAAGCCACCACCTGTATTCGTTATGGCAGGGAGGGAGAATGCACAAGGCCTTTTAAAATAAAATGAGGTGTAAGACACAGTTGCATCCTTACTCCCTTTTTGTTTTCCTTACACACCAACGGGGTGCAGGCAGCCATGATGGGAGCCTCGAAAGATGCACCCACCTTTAACGCAACACTCCTCCCAATACTTCTTTATGCAGATGACGCTGTGTTCATTGCAAAAATTGGGGTAGGGCTACAGAAACTTATAGAGGCCTATTCCAAATTCATGACTAGTCTGGATCTTCATGTCAATTAAGCCAAATCCTCAGTATTGGTAGTTGGCACACGACCAAAAAAACTCCCACTTCTTCACATATTGCCTTGTAGATTGGGAGTGGTGGATACTTTTACTTACCTGGGGGTTGTGTTTGACAGAAAATATACTTGCTCAAACATGGTGGATATTAGAGCCCTAGCCATGGAGAAAAGTGTCAGGGCTATCTTCAGTTTCAGTAAGATGCTGGGTTTCAAGAAGATCGAGGTAATAAAAAATCATTATACGGGGCGGGGGTCTGGGGGATGGTGGCAAGTGATCAATTACAAAGAATCGAGAATGGCTTTTACAAAAGATTACTAGCACTCCCAAGTAATTGTGAAATTTTATTTTTCACGCTGAGCTAGAGGCCCCATAATTTTCAGACATAGTGAAACTCACTCCGATTATGTTATGACACTCAATCTGGAAGAGAGACACGGTTATCACCATGGACTGCCTGGCCCTAAACAATGTACATAAGATCACATGGATGCAATACGTGAAAACAACGCTGGAAGTTCTGTGTGTGGGGGGTCTATATGTTAATCCTTCCAGTTGTTTATCTATGTCCAAAGAAATAATTAAACAAATATTCCTAGAGAAGTCTGCAAGCAACTGAGCAGAAGCAAGTTGCACCAAAACCTCAGTAAAGTTATACCTCACATGCCCCCGCTATACTCAGGTGGCTTTCCCGAGAATACTTATCCGCTAAACGATCTGCCAGTATGTCCTTGTGATAAAAGGTCAGCCTAGTCCGACCTGCATATATTATTATTTGTGTAGGTTTTATAGCTCACATAGGAAAAGGTCCATTCCGCTAATTCTGTGAAAATACCATTTCAAGCAATATCATCCTGCGCTTCATTTTTATAAAACAATGATCTAATCCCTTTAGTTGTTATATTACGGCATCATTTCATGGTCCTCCTGGATTACTAGAAGGGCCTTGAGAGACTGCGATAGTTGAGTATACAAGGGAGATGACTGAGATTAAGATCGAGGGCACAACGCATTGTATAGCTCTGCGGGGATTGTCTTTTTAATCATTGGATTTTATATATGAATTTTAAGTATGTTTTATGAGGCATGTAATATGATATACACAAACATTTATACATTATACCTGATTATTAGAAAGGCCTGACAGATTGGGTCAGTAAAGGGTAAATGGAGATGACTGAGGTCAAGATCGAGGGCACAATGCACTTTGTACTTTTGTGGTGATTGTGTTTTTTAACCATCGGATTTTATAGATGATTTTTTTAATTCTGTCTTTTGAAGGCATTTTAGATGTTATGTACACATATTTGTATCAGAGATGTCTTTATTTTATCTAATGTGCTTTATATGCACTGGAAGCAACGCAAAATAAAGATTCATGATGATTATCATCAGCACGGTAAGCACACACAAAAGATAATGATAGGTGAAACAATGGACACTGTTGTGTGTGTCATTGCTTTTATGAGTTTTTTTAGTGTTGCCTGCAATAGAGGTCTGGTTGCATGCATGATTTTGGAGTCAGTTGCTGTGATTGTGAGGTGCAGATAAAATGCCAGAGAGAAGGCTAAGTTGTTGTTTTCTATGTTTGCAGTTAGTGGAAGTATGCTTGGAATGTCATGTTATTTTCTAACCCATACTAACAGAACCAAGATGGAAAATTTGCATTTCCAGGTATTTGCATTGCATGTTAGCATGCAGTTGAAGAGATAGCTACGAGAGAGATGGCTGTGTATTTCGCTTTTGGAGAAAAAAGGAAGGAACGTAATTGTAAACTTCTGTATACATTTTTTAACAAAATGTAATAATCAGGTGTTCTGTATAGCGATACAGTGGTCAAGAGTGGGGAGAGGAGTTGGCCTAATGGCTAGGGCACTCGCCCTCGGACCTGGGGAACTGGGTTCGAGTCTCGGTAATGACGCTGAACATCCTGTGAGTCTGGGCAAATCACTTAATCTCCCCGTGCCTAACAAAAAATGAATGTGTGTCCTCATTAACTGGTGCTATGTAAAGCGCTCTGATATGGATTCGGGTCAAGTTCGCGCTATATAAAACTCTGCAAAAAAAAATCACGAGGCACTTCATTGAATACCATGCCTAGAAACGGTATGTAAGGTACTAAGGGTAACTTAGTGGTGTGACCCCAATAAATTGGGGTTAACACAGCAACAGGCCATCAACATTCAATACAGCTGAATACACTAAGTCACACTTGCAGTATTCGAGACAATGATCAAGCAAATTGCACTTGAGAGTGGCAACCCAGGATCAACTGTGAGGCTCGGAGATGCCACAATAAACACACGTCCCCCGACCTAACAAGGTGGTGTTGCAAACAAGCTTCTACCACCTTTCAGCAAACTCCCACCCTAGCCAAAGAGGCATTAGTTGGTGTACATGGATGGGCCACCTCAACAAGTAGTTCACGACCATCAGGAAAACAGACAACACAGCTCTATTATAATGGGGAGACAGCAGAATAGGCAATATAATTCAAACTATTTCAGAACCTACCAAACATGGGGAACAAAGATGACTATGACGGGGCGGGGATGGCACTGAATGCCCATTTCAATGATTATGATTTATGAATGATTTGTTCTCAGGTAAGTTAAACAGAAATAGAGTGTTTCCATTGAGTGTTTTTATGCCCAACAAGAGATTTGGCAAGCACATGTCCAGATGATGACCCGGCAAAAGAAATCAGAGCACAACTAATATAAGGCTCTTGCTAAAGCATACTCAGATGCCTGATAGTACATGAACTGCCCACAATGCTTTATGCCATCCCCACATTAGGCGGATCACAGGAAATCTCAAATGCATGTGCCGAAAGAATGGACACAGCATTTACAACAGATTCCGCAATGACTGAGCCGGAAGATTTCACCCAAATAAAAAACAAAATATTCAAAGCAATCAGAGGCAGTCCTCAAACCTGAATGAATGAAAGACCTGAGGGAAATAACCCCCAAAAATGTAGATAGTAGATAGATAGTGTGGGGGTGAACAACAGCCCGCAGTGGCATGTGCAGCTGAAAATGAAGCCAGCTGAAACTACAGCTGCCTGAACCATTTTGCAATAGTCTGAAAGTGAGGTCATAGAGAATGCCCCATCCTGTGAGGAACGGCACCAGATAGATGGTTGAAATCCATTTCACCTGAACAGTAAGACTGACCAGACATTGAGCAAGGGATTCATGCCAGCAATGAAGCAGAAGAAAGAGAAGAAATCTTCTTATTTTGTTTGTTGAGAAGACAGCAAAAGACAGCAGGCCACCACCCGGATTCTAAGTACAAATCCAAAACACTAACATCTCTCTTTAACTCAGGAATGTTTGCAAAGTTAATGGATAAAAGGCAATTTTGCTAACTGTGACCTTCTCTGAAGCATCATCCGACACTCATATCTATGCATATAAGGGTTTAACAATGCTACCGTTTGACAGCACATTCAAGACCACAAAAAGGCAGGCTGATGAGTGCATCAGGATGAAAATACTTGTCACAGAAAATGCCACAGTACCACTGCTCAGCTGCAGCAGAGGATTTGGTGTTAATTTTCTTAATAAAATCTGTAAATGTATGTGATATTGAAGAACTGCTTCACAGTTATAACTAATTTTTACTCTTTGTCACCAACATTCTATGCCAAAAGATAATGCCACAATCCCCAGTCCCTCCGTGAGAAGTGGGCCTTACAAAGACATAAGCACAGATTCGAACAACATAATTGATTATATCTCAAGGCATCCTATAACCCAATCCACAGTAGCAGACCATCAGTCTAGGGATGCAGAAGAGGAAATCAGGTGTGTGGCATAAGCAGCATGTTTTATGGCTCTGTTTCTGAAAGATATTTTTGATAAGACCAGCAAAGATTAAGACATTCAGCAATCCATCAAAGAGGTTCGATAGATATTATTCCTAGTGGGAGCTAGAATCAGAGACATACCAAGCAAGAACACCACAATAGCATCGCAGAGGATAAAAAATGAAATGTGTATCACCAGAGACAGACTACTCCTGCAATAATGTAAAATGGTAATCCCCAGGTGTCGCAGGGGAGACAGAACATGGCTAACACATTAAGGTCACCAAGAGATGGCTATGATGAAAGCTGGGTTGCAAGAGAAACTGTGATTACCAACCATAGATAACCTTGGAGGAGAACATAAATGAGTGCCAACGGTGTCAAGTCACAGGAAATAGGGCAGACCATCCTCTGTCATAAAGTAGGCAGCATGTTCAACAATGTGGGAAAAGGTGAGCACAGATTCCCTCCTCCTAGCAGATGGTCAGTATCTTCGGGTCCTAACTAATGCCCACACAAACTACCTTACTGTGGAAACAGTAACATAGTCACATCTATGGCATTTGAATATGTGAGACCAATAGAAAAACATCCTCACAAAATAAGGCATTTCCAGTTCAGGGTTTCCAAAAATATCTTGAACAGTTCAGAATTCCATACCATGAGATCACCCCTTTCTGATCACTGGCCAATGGGTAGATTGAATGATTCATGAGCACATTACACAAAACCATGTGAATATGCGTTGAGCAAGAGGAGACACTCAGTGAGCTGTCCACTATTTTCTACAATTATATTGCAACATACAACACTGTAACACCAATGCATCCCTCATCTTTGGAAGTGCTATCCATGGCACTCTAGCTGAGACACCCCAACCGACATCTAGGCTAGTCAACACTGAAGACAAATGCACTATGATAAAGACAGCAAAAGTTATTTTTTTAAGTTCAAAAGTAAGTTTATTTAAGATAGCAATCAGAACAACAAAACAACAATGCTTCGTACAAATGTTCAATGCAAAATTTCATAAGTAGGGAAGATAGAACATGTAATAAGTACGAAGCTACACAATTATAGAAGTCGAACAATGAATATATGAACGATGATGAATATATGAGAGAAGAAGGAAGTGAGAAGAAAAGAAGTGACAGGAGGAAATATGATAAGGAGTGAAGTTAAAGAAAGAAATGTTGTGACATATAAAGCATGTAATAAACACTAAGATATGAACTGTAAAAACCATTTGAGTAAGCTGTACAGTAAATACTAATACAAGAATTTTAACAACCATTTTGAGAAAATAGAGATGAGAAGGAAAAAGGAGAAACGAGACAGGAGAAAGAGACATATGATAAGTGAATGCATGATAGAAAGAAAGGAGAGTACAGAAGAACAGGTGACAGCTGTAAAAAATAATAGAAGAAGAAAAAAATCATACCTATATAAAAGTCAAAACAATGGAAAGATGGGGGGGAGAGACCACATGGAACGATGACATATCCGGACTCCAGGAGGTAAGGCAGGGGAGACTTCGGGGTATAAACAATACACAAAACGAACAGATCAGGAACACGAGGTTGGACCCTGTATGGAAGAAAATAAAATTAATACGTTCAATCAAGGTAAAATATGACATTTCAGATCCTGAGAACAGATGGTACAAAATTATAGCCTGAGATGGAAAAGTTAATGAAAACAACCAATCCAGTATACTGCGTGAGAGACCATTCTATACTCCTGAAAGGAAAGCAGCATACTGAAAATCTGAAACTTGTATAAATGTACGACATAAGAAGAGTTATTTGAAGCGAATACTGGAAGTGTCCATCCTTTCTGGATACTCTGAGTTGAGGAAACTCTTAAATTTTGTTGGATCCTCATAGGTCATGGTATTGTTGTTAAGAGTGAACTTGAACAAGCAGGGGTGAAATAATCCAAACCTTGATCCCATAGAACGTAGTGCTGGTCGTAGAGCAAGGAACTCGTTGCGCCTATCTGCTGTAGATTTACCATAGTCTTGTGAAAAAAAATAATTGGTGCCCTGAGAATGAAATACGCTTCATGAGCCTAACTGCTGACAGTACCTTGAGAAGATCTGTGTACTCCAGAAAATACAATATGACTCCTCTCGGTCTTTTCATGCCTGAGGATGCTGGATGTGGTGGCCCAATCTAAGAGCACGTTGTATATTGAGAGTAGTGTCCTCCGGTAGATTTAGTATTGTCTGTAGGAATTTCTTAAAAAGGAGATAGAGTCGGGCCCTTCTGTGCCTTCCGATAGGCCATAAATGCGAAGGTTGTTTCATCTGTTCCTATTTTCAAGGTTTTCGATGTGCTTTTGTAGAGATGTAAGTTGGGAATGAAGAACGTCAACTTTAGTGTAAGATGCATTAAGAGAATCAACATTGTGTTCAACCTTGGTGATTCTTTCTTCCAATTTTTCCCAACCATCTGTTAGGACTTGTATTTTGGTGTTTGTCTCTTCGAAGAAGGGTCGCAAGGCCCGAATTTCCTCCAGGAGAAGATCCGTGGAGACAGATAAAGATTGCTTCGGTGGAGAAGGGAGATTTCTTTTTCAGACGTTTAGTAGATGCTTTATTAAGTGCATAAGGGCCATTAGCATTAGCTGAAGAAGCAGCTGTTTTGGGTGGTGAGACCACGGAATGCTCCATTTGGGTGAAATGGGCACATAGCTTTGAACGGACAATAAACGTGCAGCTTAGGGATGCTTGCAATGGAGAAACATTCTTCAGCCTGCCCATATAAGAAGAAGAATAAAAGTTTTTGCACAAGAGTCTGTGTAATTCTGCAATATGTCAATTAAATGAGCAATTCTACTAATAATAGTATAGGCAATACGCTATGTTGAAAATTGTGCATATTTGGGATGAAAAATAAGTCATCTCTTGTTGCCAAAATGTAATTTGATGTGTTGCTCTTCAGTCTTTAACATGGATTTGCCAACAATATAGCGAGTATCATAGAATGTGGAGCCTAAAAGACATAGCCTAGAGTCTGAATAAGGTACAAAAAGAAGCAGGAGTACACATGAGGGGAGAAGGAATTCTGTTAAATCAGTAAGATGAGCAGTCCTTGCATAAAGTAAACAGAGAGAAAGGAGGACTACAAACAAAACTTTTGGAGGTAGCCCCCTCATTCTTAAATAAGCTTCTATGAGGTACGTCATTATAGCAATGCAGACGCTGAAAGCAAACCGCGCGATGAAAATGGTCTCTCTCAGCGCGCTAGCAGCCCTGAAATGGCGGTTGGCAATATGACTGTTAACAAAGCAGTGAAGGAGAAAGAGGGATAATGCGCGTTGAAATGAAGTCAGAAGTTGCCTCGCTTTTTAGCCCTCAGATTTCAACTTCTGTTGGTTTATTTTCTGGCTGTAATAAATCAATGCAGGCTTTGAAGAGCGAGACGCATGAGAAAAGCGTTTCCCTTCAGCGAGCGGGCAGAGTTGAAATGGCGGTTGCCGTTGTGTCTGTAGATAGCGCAGTGAAGGGCAAAAGAGGGGTAGTGCGCATTGTAATAAGGTCAGAAATTTTCTCACCTTTTGCGCTCACAAATCCACTTCTGTTGTTTTGTTTTCTGGTTCAAATAGATCCATGTAGGCTTTGGAAAACGAAACGCATGATGAAAGCGTTTCTCTTCAGCACGCAGCCAAACTTGAGATGGCGGTTGCCGATATAACGGCTGAGAGCGCATTAGATGGTAGAAGGGCAATGCGTGTCGGAATACAGTCGGAATTTGCTTCGCTTTTTAGCGCTTATGTTCCGACCCGCGTTGAACCATTTTCTGCACTTCATGATGCGGATACCATAAGAAAATCCCTCGGACTGCCCCGTCTCCTCAGGCGAGTCACAGGAGTGTCGCCATCTTCCTCCGGCGCTAGCCATGCCCCCCCAAAGACAGAAAAAGTTCAAAGCTAAAATTGTATTCACACAAAGGATCACATGTTTGTCAATGATGAGGGAAATTAAGGAGTCCTTTTGAGAGAGACCCTTAGTTTGTGGCAAAACTATGTAGAGCCATGGTCCCAAGCCCAGAAAGAATCAGAGAAAATCACAAGTAATATTCCATGTGCAAAAAGCTAGGACCCTGTAGATATGACTACAGCCCTAGGCATCAGGAAGATGACCCTGGAAAAGAGGTTGAAGACTGTCTAAAATGTGACCAGGAAATTGATAAGTCTTGAGTGAACCAACCTCTTTTCAGCACCCCAAACAGGAACATGGGAAGACAGGAAGATGAGACTTGAATAATCACTCCACAAACTGGCATTTGAAGAGCTGGAACCAGTCGGTATCCTCAGCAAACACTTCCAGGAGCATCCCAAACACTGAGAGACTACATCTGGTAAATCCTACATTTGAAAGTTTCATTTAGAGCATGGCGGATGAGGGGCATCTACCAAGAAGCAGCAGCAGATGTCCCGTCTGGCAAACCCATGGTTCTATTTGGAGTTGGGGAAATGTCATGTTTCAAAAGACAGAGCCTCTACAGGCTCCACCAGCACAAACCCTTGAGAGACGACTTATCCGCCATTGGACCGTTGGTCAATGTACATCTGATCAACCGCCCTATTTAGAGCAGGCATTCCAACATATGTTTTTCCTGTTCCGGACCACCAGACCAAGCCACACCAAAGAAATATCCCCCATATGCTGGTTGAAATCTCCTGGCATGTTAGAGTCATTTGTTTGTTTTTTCACTAACAAACTGCCACTTTGAGTGTTTGTATTTTAAGAGGAAAAAACTGCCAGGCAGGCAAATTAAACATGGTACCCAGGCCTCAGTGTCTTCAGGAGAGCGGCAGCAGCTCCACCGAAGGCAAAGGGAACCCTGCCAGCATTGAGTCGGTCCTTCACCACAGGCCATGCCTCCACTGTTCTGGCAGGCTAGTGGACCAAGGAGCGTTGTTTTGCCGGTGAAAGTTCGATCATTTCTCGTTCCTGACCACTTATTGGACTGCAAAATGCCGTGCAGTCAGCAAGGCCTACACCCCTTCAGCAATCTAAGCTTCAACTTGAGCGCCTTTTCTCACAGCCATTTCTTTAGTGTTGCACAACAGAATGTCTTCCCATGGGGTAAACATGTAATGCTCTCAAATAGGACGTTCAGCTGGTGAGTCACATGTAGGGTGTCCTCTGTGCACCCCAAGTCCACCTCTGCTGTATATTCCCCCATGACTGATGTTACACATCTATTGATACTTTAGTAAGTTGGGTCTATATCCTTTACTCTTCAAAAAGGTGAAAGGATATTCTATTTCCTCAAGATTTTAAACAACCGGTTTCCTGTTTCCCTGTTGGTTGACCGAGAAAGGTTGTTAGAGTGACAACTTTGCACCGCATTTCTGTAATTCTAGAGCAACCATACCGAAGGAGGCTTTTCGTTATTGTTTTCCTCCTTCACAGATAAAAAGGCGACACTTAATAATGTGCGCCCTGTCAGCTGCGCGCAGGAGCAGCATTCAGCTTTTCCCCGCGGCTCTTCTTTCCAGATGCTTCGCAGCCTGCCTGATTGTATCTATTTGACCCCGATTCTCACAAAGGTTCCTTTAATTACTGTGTTTCTAACATCAGCGAGATACCTAAAGCCCTGTCCTCGTGAGGATCTCCTCGTGTGGAGAACAGTGACCCCTTGTTACTCGTAATGTCATTTGTGGCACAGGCAGCGTCTGTCCCAAAGAAAGCCTGGCACAGACAGGCCTCTGGGGCTGGGCACGGGCAGAAAGGCGGCATTCACTCCCCCTGCCTCCCTCTATGGACTCGTCAGGCCCACGAGCCCTCCACGCGAGCATGCGCTCGCTTGTCCCGTGACAACTAACCTAAGGTGCTTTCAGCTGGCGAAGGGTCGATATAGCACAATGTGACACTGTAACAGACAGCTAATTCTTTCCAGCCGGTTCACACATCAACAAACCCACGGACACATGTTAACACTCGACCTTTACCCGATTTAAAAAAAACGGACTTCTTTCCTGACAGTTTCAGCACTGATAACAATGTATTCACTCATTTGGCTCTCTGATTTCGAATCACTTTCTGTACCAGTACACGCACTTGAAATTTAGGGAGTTTTTTTTAAATTTGTTGCTGTTTTTTTTCTGCGGATTGAATGATTGTGCGCCAGGTTGTGTTTTTTCTTCTCAACTGTTTCAAATGAAGACAAGCCCTAAAGCTAGAGTGGGTATAGAAAAGTTTTTTGTTAGAAACTTCCTGTCTGCCCTCGGTACTGCCGCTCACAGATGAGTGGAGACTGGAGGGTATGAGCGCCAGGCACCAGGCACTATTAGAACTTTGCTGCTGTGCACCAGGCATCATGGCATATGGGTTCTGTGCCTGGGCCACGGGGTCAGATGCACTACCAACCTTTAAAACGGAAGTCCTGTGCACTGGCCACCCCCGGAAATACAGGCCTTGGGTTGCGGTTCTCCAAGAATACATGACCTGTGCACCCACAACTACCAGATTAGGAATTCTGTACAGAGGGCTGTATAGAATATGACGGAAGCAGACTTTGCACCCTAATTTATTTATTTAGCACATTTCTTTAGCACATAATTACCCAAGGTATAGATGTGCTTCACATGTTAACAATTACAGACACAAGGTTCCATATACAACAGGTAAATACGTCATAGATGTGAAAGATGCTAGAACGGTTTTACTGAGCCTGGAGTAAGAGAAGGTATGAATTTGGGTTGAAGGGTGGGTAAAGGAGGGCTGAGTAGGGGTTAGTTCGAGGAGATTGGGCACAGGAAGGAAGTGGAGGATGGTGAGATTGACGGAAGGGGTAGGAGATAAAGGGGCATAGTGGATTGAGAGTGTTGTGCTAAATATAGTACATATCATACAGTTTCGAAAATGCAAAAGAAATTGGATACTTCAGAAGAGAAGCACCCTGGATGATTGTCATTGAACTTTTTACTTGTATTTACCAAAAGGATGGGTGCAGGGGTGGTATGTCGCCTGCGGATAGCTGGCTACTGCATGGGGAGTTATCCATTTCATGGGGGGTGTTGGGTGCAGGGCCCTGTGGCCAACCCCTGCCACAGGTTGGCTGCTCTATGGGGGAATTGGGCTCAGTGTCCGTCCGCAGGCCAGCCCCTTACACCAGCCCTGTTGCACACATCCATAGCCCATGCACAGCAGAGGTTAGACATTTCATGGGGAGTTGGGCACTGGCCTAGCCAAGGCTGTGTACAGAGGGGTATTGGTGCTCTGCTGCGCTTTGGCCGCAGGGTCCAACCACCACAGGAGGCCAACCCCCTGCTGTACACCTCCTTTGTCCAGGCCCTATGCCCAACCCCAGGTGGCACACCACCCGCTGTGCCCAGTATTTGGCAAATTCTTATGTACTAACATACATGAATACACAGAGATTTGACCCAAAACATTACATCTGCTCAAAGCAAGGGTAACAAGGAGAAACACTTTTATTTCTCCATACATTAACAACTTTTCATATGTGCCTTATTCTACTGTACAGACAAAAAACTAAACAATAGTTAAATCATTGTTTTGTACAAGAAGGGTCCTTTTACAGCAGAAACACACATGCTTAACACAATGCGCATACTCTTATATCATGCACCTGTACCTGCATTAGTGCATGCACTGAAAAGTCCTCCAGAGCTGAGGAGAGACAAAGAACTCCATATGTTGGTAGTGTCTTCTTTCTTTGCGACTTTGAAGGAATGCAGAGCATCATGTTTTTTATGCTGTGTCATTGTGACAAAAAAATATTACATTTGCCCTTTAAAAATAATAACATACGTTTGAAATTTACACACAGAAATGACATACAACATAATTTTGTTTCTGTTTTTAACCAAGAAAGGTGGTTCTAACTAGAACCTTATTTTTATTTTTAAAAACACTTTTATGTTTTTTCCTGCAAATTTTCACTTTTTTTGAAGTTCAACAAAAATGAGGGGCATCAAAACCTGAGTCCAAATGACACAAAAAAAATACTTTTTGCAATAGGCTTGGTGTGGAGCGGGCTGCATTTTATCGGTTGCAACACTCTTCTCCTACAGAAATTATTTTACAGCTCTTAGTGCAGTAAAACCCAATATTCTCGTATAAATAATCCCCATTCTTTTGAGTGTGAAAGACTTGTGGTGATAAGAGTCAGCAGATAATAGAGTCAGGAGTGAAGAAGATGTTGATGCCCCTTCATTGTCCTGCTGTCTTCTATTTGAAGCATTCAGGTGCCTGCTGCCATCTTTCTAATTTTACAGTTGTAACCCCCCCAAAAAAAGAAAAATTGCAAAAAGAGGGGCATGAGAGTGTTTTATATGTGGGTAGACTCAAGTGCAAATCCCTAATGACACTAATGGGGCGGATCTCCTTCAAAATGTATTAATACAGTGGCATCAACCAATCAGATATGGGTTTGCTGTCAATCACAAATAACACAGTACCATTTTCAGCTACTATGGTACTGCAACACCTAAAAAAGATGAAATTTGAATAAAAGTTACAATATATCTTAGCTATTTGGGTCTGCCAGGAAACCCCTAGCCTCAAACCTCAAATATAATGACCTCTTCATATTAAAGTAAACTATTTTTTAAACTTCTGTGCTTCGCTGGACTACCGGAGGACCCATAAAGGAAGTAAAGGCTTTGCGCAAGTGATGCAGCACTGTATCATTGGCTGCATGAGTCCCACTTTATTACCACAGTAACAAGAGAACACCAATAAAAAAAACAAGCATTGGCATAGCCAATAGGTCTCGCCTTTGGGTCACGCTGACCAGGGCTGCTTGTGGGGTACAGAACACGGACAGAATGGTCAGGAAAGCGTTTTGGCCATTGCAAAAGCCTGGGAGAAGGGACATTGTGACTAGAGTTGTGCTGTATAGTTAGGGAGGGGCAAAGAGACCAATCGTGCTGTGCGGGGGACTGGCCTGCTAGATACAAGAAGGAATATTGTCCAGTGCCCTGTACAAGGGGCTGATGGTTGAGGGCTCTATTTATACAGAAGGCGACACAGTGAGCAGGGCTGTGCATGAGAGGCAGAGAGATCTAAGCAGTGCTATAAAGGAGAGACA
The DNA here is from genome assembly GCF_964204655.1 of Triturus cristatus. Lineage (NCBI taxonomy): Eukaryota > Metazoa > Chordata > Amphibia > Caudata > Salamandridae > Triturus > Triturus cristatus. The sequence continues at coordinate 256,240,592 of NC_140584.1, forward strand.
CAATGACCATGTCTGCGGCATGTGAGAATAGAAGATCCGACTCTGGCTGTGGTGTTAAGTGACTGGCCATGGCTGTGATGTATGCAGCAGTGAGGCGTTCAGTGCGGTTCTGTACAGAAGGACATTGGCCATGGGTGTACCTTACAGGAGGGATGTGTCCAGGGGTGTGCTGCAATAACAAAGCAAATGAAACAGCCGGCGCACAGTGGAGGGAGGGAGGACAACGAAGCTGCTCACGGTGGGCGTGACTGCGGCTCTTACCTCCTGGCTGCCGTGGGGGCTGCAACTGATGCTGGGCACAAGCTCTTTGTCCTGCGCCGCAGACAGTCCGTTGCTGGGCTGCCGTGATATTGGAGGAGCAGGGAACTGGCAAGGAAGCGGCTCTGTGACATCTGAAGCAAGATGGCTGTGAGGAGGGGCCTGAGGACGACGCTTCACTGTACACAAATCAGTAGCGCCGGCCTCGTCAGAGTTAGCACTGCACCAACAGGATGTCAGGAGGAGTTCATAGAACACAGTGGAACTGCACAATAAAGCTCCTCAGGGTGGGGGATACTTTAAATAAGTGCACCATGATCAGGCAAATCTAGGACGCCGTAAGTGTCTGTATATATGAACGAGCAAGCACAAGCAGAAACGTTTAAAGACACGGACAAACAAGCTTGCGAGTGGTGAGCGCGAGTGCTGTAAGGAATGCAGCTGCCATCGTGCCCACCGCTGCACGCAAAAGTGAAAGCGACGCGCAAATTGGAAACCTGATCCAGAACAGATGGCACCCTGCGCACCGCTGCTCGTTCCCGCAAGCTGTAGGCCGTGGGAGTAAACATTTACTAAAAAAGGTGGGGCATGCACCCTCCTTTGGCCAATTGAGTGCTTTCATTTTTGAAACCCACACGCAAAGGTCAATCCAATGTGTGGTAAATCTAAAGCCACACGCACGAGTATTCTGAAAGTCTGGAGTGATTCCAAGAGGCCCTCTCCTAGGCCAGGGCATGCGCGCTGCGCTAGGCTCGACCTAATGAAAGCAGCTATCTGATTGGCCACTCAAGGTACACAATCCAAAAAAAGCCCACAGCTTTTACAAAACAAACCCAAACGAATTTTGCAGAACACCATTAGCATATTGGCATTTATTTGAGCCATCTTGCTGTCCAGACAATCCAAATGCATCATGAAATCTAACAAAACTTCACAGCAGCAGCGACCAACCACACCATCCGTTTGCCCTTTCACAGTTGGGTCATTACAAGATGACAAAGTAATTGTGCTGCCTTCAACATCTGCAGCCGCACAGCCAGCTACACCCAAAAAAGAAACAGTGGTGTGGCAATTTGTTTTGTATCTGCTGAGCAGAAAAAATTAAATGCACAGCAAGTTATATGCACCTTCTGGAAACCGTTGCTGCATAGAGGTAAAGCTCAAGTACTCCATGGGAATGAGCTCGACGTGAGAGCACCTGCAGGGTATGCATCCCAACCACACGGCTCGAGTACAGAGTAAAAGAACATCACAAAGAGCAGAGGCCAAAGAACTTGCACTCCTGGAAGTACAACAACAACAGGAAGACAACAACTATATGTAGAAGTTCACTACATATTGTGAACACTGTGTGAAATCTGTGGCTTCTGGAGAGACCATCAAAATAGTTTTTGCCAAAGCCATGGAATAGAATCTAAAGAAAGAACACAAAGTGTTTTTAAACATAAGAAATAAAACAAAAAGTACGTTTCGTAAAAAAGTAAAAAATACTGTAATTTAAAACTTTAAAAAACGTTTCACAAAGAAGGTTGTAAAATATCCTGAACATTAAAAAAAATGTAAACAAACAATAAGAAACAAAACTATCAAATTGTCCAGAGGCAAACTTCGGTATCTAGTGTCTACTGCACATACCTAGAAGTTCTTCATGGGAGGGGTTAGGCAGTGGCGTAATGAAACTTGAGGGGGGCCCCCTGCAAAGTAATTGTAGGGCCCCCCTCCCCGGAACACCACCTATCACTTTTGCTGATGGGGGGCCCTGCAGCTCTGTGCCCTTCGTTGCCGCCGGGGTTCTGGGGGCTTTTTTTACACCACTGGGGTCAGGCTGGATGCTTACAGAGGGTTAGGTCTGATTCAAGGACAAATGTCATCAGTGATGTCATCAATTATGTCTTTGGAATGTCATCAGTGATGTCATTAATGGTGTCATTGAAAATGTTGTGGGTGAGGTAATATGTGAGGTCATAAGCAATATTGCCCTGACATAGGCAAAAGTGAAGAATTATGCGCTCCTCATGGAGGTGTAGGAAAATGTCAGGACCAGCCATTAATAAATTATCATGGTTGTTTAAAACAAAGCACTGAATCCTGCCCTTGTTGGCGAAAAACCAGTGATTTATTTGTCAGTGCACCAAAATGCCCTGACACATTTAAGTCCCCTTTGGACCTAGATCATAGGAGGAATGTCAATTTCATTTCACTCGATTTTTATTGGATTAGAGTTCATTGCATCACTTCCCTATAGCCCCTGCATTATTGACTCTTGTAGTCCCAGTGAGTTCCAGAAATCATGAAAAGGGCAAAGTGTGAGGTGCAAAGTTTAAATTGGTGCAATGTTTATTAAAATTCATAATATCATTTAAAGGGTCTCCTTTTGGATGGAGTTTATTCAATTGCCAATGCTTTTGGCCATAATGAATTTGTTGTCTTTTTCTTTCATTCCTCGCCTCATGTGAAATGTAGCTTTTTTTTTAACTCTTCTGATCTTCTCTTAGTTTCCAAGTATAATGTTTCCTTATTTTGGATTTAATATCCCCTTCTCTATATGTACTCATCTTTGGCTATCAAAACATATCACTCTGCTAATATTCCCACCTCCTAAAAGACTGCAACTACTGTGCTTGTGTTTAAGAGGGGCAACAGACAGGACCCCCGTTGCTACAGGCCAACATCGTTGCTGGACTGTGTGCTTAAGATCGCGGGGCACAATAATTTGCACAGAATCAAGGATTGGGTTCAGCAAAATGGCAAAAACGTCCATTTCCTAACTATAACGTCACTGTAACATTTGGTTTTTTTAGTGAATTTATTTTTATTTTTTCTTAATGCATGAATTAAAATAATATACGGAACAATTAAAATTCATTGTCACAGGAGAGCAGAAAACAAGAGAAAGAGAACTAGTAGTCTTGGTTGCTGAGTGGTGGAGAAAGGGGCGGGGCCTCCGACCATCTCTCCGCAATCCCGCTGTCTGGGACTTACTGGAGGTAACAGAAGGAGTTACTGGCCCTCAAGGACACTCGGCATCCAAGGGTACTTCATTGCCCAACCAGCAGTGCGCCAGGAGGCGTGTTTGCCGAGCAGTGGAGAAAGGGGGTGCGGCCTCCGACAACCTCTCAGCAATCCTGCTGTGTTAGACTTATTGGAGGTAACAGGAGGGTTAGTTGGCTCGCAAGGACCCTCTGCAACCAAGGGGACTTCATCCCCCAACCAGCAGTGCGCCAGGGGGCGTTTTTGCAGATTTGTGGAGGTGTGGCCTCGGAAGTGCTCTCAGCAATCCCGCTGTTTGAGATTTACTGGAGGTACCAGGAGGGCTTGTTGGCCCCCAAGGGCCCTGAGCATTCTAAGGAACTTCATTCCCCAACGAGTAGTGTGCCAGAAGGTGCATTTGCAGAGTGGTGGGAAAAGGGGGCATGGCCTCTGGCCACCTCTCAGCAATCCTGCTGTGTGAGACTTACTGGAGGTAGCCGGAGGGGTTTCTGGCCCCCAAGTACCCTTAGCATCCAAGGGGACTTCCTCCCCAAACCAGCAGTGCACCAGGAGGCGTGTTTGTAGAGTAGTGGAGAAAGGGGCGGGCCTCCAGCAACTTGCCGGTCCCGCATGTTTTTTGTGTGCTTCAGTTACAGGAGGGGGACCACATGGCCCCCCTTCCCTGGGCCGATTTGGGCCCGGGGGACCCCAGTGCGTGGCCTTTTCTCTTTAATTTGTTTTTAAAGTAAAAGGATGGGGGGGTCAAGCATCCCCCGGGGCCTGGCCTTTTATTTATTTATGTAGTTTCCTTTTTAAATAATGGTAGGGGGCTGCACGCCACTCTCCCAGGCTAACATGCAGCTCCCTCTCTGTCAAAGCAATTGTGCTCTGCTTCGAGCAAGCGAGAGCAAAATGCTCTTGCTTGCTCAAAGCGGAGCACCATTTACTATGGCATTTATTGTTTGCTCGGGGAGGTGTTGGTTCCTGGGGCTGCGCGGGGTTCTGTGGTCCCCCATGCATTTGTATAATTCATTGCCCTGGGGAGGTGGCAGTCCCAGGGGGCGGCAGACGGGGCGGGTAAGCCCCCGAGCTTCAATAATTTATTGCCCTAGGGAGGTGGCAATCCCTGGGCCTGTAGTGGGGCCAGGTGGACCCCCCACATTTGTATAGTTCAGTGCCCCAGGGAGGTGGCTGTCCCCAGGCTTTTCAAAAGCTTAGAAGTGGGCCACATGAGCTCCTCTCCTTGATTGTAAGTCTGCTTGCCCTCGGGATTTGGCTCACCCGGGGGATTCAAAATAAAGACGTGCAGGACCCCCGCATCTTTTAAAATAAAAATCTGCAACGGATCCGCAAATTCGCAGTACAATTAAATAAAAAATACTTTCAATCCCTGGAATCATATCTGGGGGTCAGGGTATTCCTACCCTGCCCCATTTTTACTTTTTTGCGGGACTCAGCTTCAAGCCGAGTCCCAAGATGGCTGCCAACTCTTCCTGGTTGAAGTGTTGGTAGCCAATCTAATTTTAATAGGATCCTCAAGTCCACTGCAATGAATTCTTTCACCATATATATATATTTTTAAACTTAAATAGCTCTGAAACTACTGAGCAGATCTACATCAAATCACAAAAAGTACGCTTTCTGGACCAACATCTAGCTTTCTGCCAAATTTGTGGTAATTCTGCTCAGCGGTTCGGGCTGTAGTCGTGTATAAAATATAAAATATTCCCATAGACATAACATGGGGAAAACACATTTTGGGACTCTCTTTTTTCTCGGCCCCCACTTGACAGATCACCCTGAAACTTTCAACACAACAGCTGCACCAAAAAAGGTAAAGTGTTTTGAAGATTTTGTGAGGATTCGTTAAGCTGCTCCATAGTTATTGGCAAAACGAAAAACTATTTTCCTATCAAAACTTTGGGCCTGATTCACAAAAGTAATCTGAGACAAAATCCTAACTTTGTAACTTTCAGTATTCGCAAAGGGAATTTAGGATTAGTAAAGTTAGGAATCCTAACTTTAATACTCCTAAATGCCCTTTGTGAATACCGAAAGTCATAAAGTTAGGATTTTGTCTCAGATTACTTTTGTGAATCGGGCCTTTTGTTCCTAACTATAACTACCTACTGCCGAACATTATATATAATAACTTATGTGGCTACGGAACAGTAAAAACTTGCGCTAACACTCAAGGTACTTAATTTATTTCTAAAGCGTTGGTAAACAACATGAAACAATTGTGATTCGGCTCCTCAAAAGCCTTGCACAAGTTAAGTTTTTATACGGTTTTCACAGTGCTTTTAAAACCATTTCCCTCACATGATCATACTATTCATGTAAGAGATACTGGTGTCAATCTCTCTCGATAACATATTACATAAATGGTGAAAATATACCATGAGCATGACAACAGAGGGCAAAACATTTGGGGTGTCATGGTTGTTCACCAATAAAACATGATTTGGCACCAGCAGCGGTTGGAGTGCACATGACTTGTGTACCATAGGCGTGTGCCACACCAGAAAGCATGATACCAATCTAACAGGCACCTTGTGCCTAGATCATGACCCACACCCAAAGGTTTATTGGGAGATCATAGCATAAAGTAAGGAAGTATATATATATATATATATATATATATATATATATATATATATATATATATATATATATCAACACCAGGTGCTCACTTACTCAGTAAGAAGTAGGCAGGACACATGCTCCGGGGTAAAACGATTTATTTGAGCAAACGAAGCGTGCAAAAAAGTTCATGAAGCGCTGGGGCAGACGCGTTTCTAGCCGGGACTCGGCTTTCATCAGTGCCAGAATCACAGGTATGATTGTTTCACCTGAAGTTCTTAAAGCCTAAAGAGACCACTCCCAATGTTCCAGTCTCTTGGCTCCTCCTACTATGACCAGGTTTGTACCTCCTCTCACAGCGTTTCAAAGTAGGCTGCATGCTGGTTCATGTAGTCGCTCGTGGAAACTTGATCCAGTGATCTAGAAAATCCAAGAACACACAGTGGTGTCTCCAATCTTTGGCGAGATTCCACATGTTTTCGCCACAGCTTTGTAAGAACAGAAATTTTGTCCGATTCTTGCCATACGTTTCCCCTTCTATATATATATATATATATATATATATATATATATATATATATATATTATATATGTATATATTATCTACTGGCGGTCGCCAGTAGATAGTTATAGTTAGGATCGTGTTTCCATAGGAAATCTCAAAATTCTATTTTGAATAACTTTGGCGCCGGTTGACGAATCCTCACGAAATTTTCACAACTACTGGGGCGCTCCGTTCAGCTCCTACCCTGAAAGTCTCGGGGTGATTCGTCAAGTGGGGGCCGAGAAAAAAGGGGGGGTACCAAAACGTGTTTTCCCCATGCATTTTCCCATAGGACCTTTAGACACAGCTACAGCCCGAACGGCTGAACAGAATTACTTTAAATTTGGCAGAGAGGTAGCCATAAGGTCAAGGAAGTGCCTTTCGCAGGTCTGGTGTAAATCTGTTCAGTATTTCCTGAGAAAATAGCATTTAAAAGCATATCAATATCTATACGCGCGCAGGGTGCGCGCACTGTGCAAGCCCTGTGCGCGCACCCTGCCGTGCGCGAGCGTAATTCTGATTGGTTGTTAGATGTCAGTAAACATTCGAATCGGTCGAAATCAGGAAGTGTCGGCCGCCATTTTGTCTGTCGCACTGAAAAGGAAGGGTGGAGACCGTGAATAGGGGGCAAGGTAGGGAGTTCTTGACCCCCTAGCCATTGTCAGGGGGTCACAGTAGGAGCACGAAGGGGAAAATAAGATTTTAATTTTTTTTAAAAACATCGCGAGGTGCGCGCACTCTGCGCGCACCCGAAAAAAAACATTTAAAAAAATAGAAATAAAAATCACGTTTAAGTGTTTAGATATTAGGTGGCTCTAAAAAGAGCCCTTGTGTTTATTGAGTGTTTTTCGGTACCTACAAGTAAGTACCGATGCAGAGTCTAAAGTTCAAGAGGAAGACTCTGTTCCCTTCATCATTGAAATGTACACCGTCTCCTCTATAAATGTCTTGCATGTTGTAACGCAAGTTGTTGTGGTATATAGAACCCATACCATAGTCTCTGAGGAAAGCAGAAACAGACTTATTGACGTGCTTTCTTGCTTTGTCAATTTGCGGACAAAATTGGTTGGACCAGTTCCACTTTTGCCTTTGGCATATATTAGAATATACAAAGGCAGTTTGTGGAAAAAGTGACATCAATTGCAGAAAGGTGTCCTTAATAAGCATTTCCAGACCTACCCCAGTTAAAGTGCCACGGTCATTTCCACCACAGTGCACAATAATAAGGTTAGGCTGTGGGAGATGTAGAAAGGTTTTCACCAAAGGCATTAATTGGTGCCACTTTAACCCTCTCTGACCAATCCATTTAATGTCTACATTTGGCAAAGCAAGGTCTTTGAAAATACCTCTTTTTTCTGCATACTTTTCACTCCAGAAGACGGAGTTATGACCTACAATACACACTGTGAACATCTTCCAAGGAGAACAGGATGCACTCAGGAGGTGTCTTTCAGTAGAATGGCAATATGAAAAGAAAGACAGTTGAAAAATGGAGGCATACATACTTTTTTTTAATAAAAAGAACTCATTGGCTGATTCAAACCATTTTACAGTTAAAACTAGGCTGTATGTTTACATTTTTAAAAGCATGTTTTGGATTGGTACAGAAAAATGTGTTCCCACTGAAAATTACTTTGGATTTGCTGTTAGGTTTGAAAAGTCAAGCACTCTTGCTCTATGGATTTGAAACATTTTGTGCTGAACTTCTGACCTCTCTGCTCACACCTGTGTTGCATGAGCTGTTGCTATGGTAGCAGGCAGAAGTCATGTTGGGGGAAGGGATGATTTGGAAAGGGGTTGAAAGTTGCAACCAATAGAAATGTGTGATTCCATTTGAAAAAATGTGGGAAGGACTGTGATTTTACATTAACATGTATATGTGTGAAAAAAGAGAGGGAAATATTGCCATTTACTGGTTGTGGAGAGAGGAGAGAGGTGTACAGCTCTGAGATTCTGGCTCTGATAATCTGCTGTTTGGGTGCCACATTTCTTTCTCAACTAATTAATTTTAAAGGTGAGTTATGAGTTTGAGAGGGGAAGTATGTGGTGTATTAATAGAATTGTCATTCTTGTTTTAAAGTTGTGTTTTACATTTTGTGATTTAGAAGAAATGTAACTGTCTTGAACTAGTAAGATATTATGGAGTATGTCTTCACTGTAAGTTAAGGTGTACTGGTATCACTGAGGAATACTGTTTTCTGCCTAGAATCACATCATGAGTCTGTGTGCACACAGGATTTGTTGTCAGAGATTTAATTTGTGTTGCTCTTGTTCTGTTAGCCTTGCACTCGCAGAAAAGCGGCAGTTTGTTTGCTTAAAGTGTGATGGTTAGCATTCAGCAGAAATTAGTTACTCACAAAAAAGAGGCAAATGCAAACACATTTGAAAATAGCATGGTACATTTTCCTACCACTTTAAAAGTGGTGTTTTACATTTTATGTTAAGGAAGATATTTAAGTGCCTTGAACATGTTAGATATTATGGAGTATGTCTTCACTATAAGTTAAGGTGTACTGGTATCACCCAGGAATACTGTTTTCTGCCTAGAATCACACCATGACACAGTGTGCACACAGGAATTGTTATCAGAGATTTAATTCGTGTTGGTCTTGCTCTATTGCCCTTGCACTTGCAGGAAAGGGGCAGCTTGTTTTTTGTAATACATGGTCATGGTGTCAAGGAGGTGTTAGGACATGTGCTCTTTTCTGCTTGTCTAAAATATAAGAAAAAAGTGTCAGGCTGTCACAGTAATTTTCACTTACTCCACCACAGTACTAAATGTGCTTTCAAATTGCCAAAGAAAATATCGCTTTGTGCCTAGAATCACACCATGAGTCTGTGTTGTCAGAGATTTTATTTGTGTTGCTGTTGTTTTGTAAAACTTGCACTTTTAAGAAAGGGCAGTTTCTTTTTTTCAAGTGTGTTGCTTAGCACTCAGCAGAAATCACTATCTGAAAAGTGTGTGGCAAATGAAAATACATTTGAAAATAGCATAGTACTTTTTCCTACCAATTTAAAAGTTGTGTTTTACATTTCATGTTAAGGAAGATATTTAAGTGCCTTGAACTTGAAAGGTATTATGGAGTATGTCTTCACCATAAGTTAAGGTGTACTGGTATGACCCAGGAATACTGTTTTCTGTCTAGAATCACACCATGAGACAACATGCACACAGGAATTGTAGTCAGAGATTTAATTTGTGTTTCTGTTGTTTTGTAAAACTTGCACTTTCAGGAAAGGGCCTGGTATCACCCAGGAATACTGTTTTATGCCTAGAATCACACCATGAGACAGTGTGCACACAGGAATTGTTGTCAGAGATTTAATTTGAGTTGCTGTTGTTCGGTAAAACTTGCATTCGCAGGAAAAGGGCCTGGTATCACCCAGGAATACTGTTTTGTGCCTAGAATCACACCATGAGACAGTGTGCACACAGGAATTGTTGTCAGAGATTTTATTTGTGTTGCTGTTGTTCTGTAAAACTTGCACTCACAGGAATAGGGCAGCTTGTTTTGTTAAAATGTGTTGGTTAGTACTCAGCAGAAATCACTATCAGAAAATGAGAGGTAAATGGTAACACATTTTAAATCAACAAGGTAGATTGTCCTTCCACTCCTGCAATGGGTGAGGTAGTTCCTACATGTACAAAACCCCAATTAACCTTTACCAAACATGTACTCTTACACACATATCTGCAGTCTTCATGCACTTGTAAAAGTCTCCATGCAGATCTCTCTTGCAACTGACAATATACAGTCTCCAGAAACACACTGTTTGCACACATGCAGCAGCTTCTCCTACACTCCCATGCATAATACTCAGCTCTGTGTTGTGTTTCAGATAGCAGTGTGTAACGCAAACACATTCAACGTCACCAAGGCTCATTTCCTTTGCTCTACTCTAATCACTCACCCTGTAACACATGCTGATGGTCTCAAGTAGCTATTAGGACGTGTGCTCTTTTTTGCCTCTCTAAAATATAAGGGAAATGTGTGAGGCTGTCTCATTAATTATCACTTGCTCCATCCACAGTACTAAATGTGCTTTCAAATTGCCAAAGGAAATATCGTTTTCTGCCTAGAATCACAGCATGAGTCTGTGTGGACAGAGGAATTGTTGTCAGAGATTTTATTTGTGTTGCTGTTGTTCTGTAAAACTTGCACTTTCAGGAAAGGGCCAGCTTGTTTTGTTCAAATGTGTTGGTTAGTACTCAGCAGAAATCACTATCAGAAAAATGAGAGGCAAATGGTAACACATTTCAAATCAACAGGGTAGATTGTCCTTCCACTCCTTCAATGGGTGAGGTAGTTCCTACATGTACAAAACTCCAATTAACCTTTACCAAACATGTACTCTTACACACATATCTGCAGTCTTCATGCACTTGTAAAAGTCTCCATGCAGATCTCTCTTGCAACTGACAATATACAGTCTCCAGAAACACACTGTTTGCACACATGCAGCAGCTTCTCCTACACTCCCATGCATAATACTCAGCTCTGTGTTGTGTTTCAGATAGCAGTGTGTAACGCAAACACATTCAACGTCACCAAGGCTCATTTCCTTTGCTCTACTCTAATCACTCACCCTGTAACACATGCTGATGGTCTCAAGTAGCTATTAGGACGTGTGCTCTTTTTTGCCTCTCTAAAATATAAGGGAAATGTGTGAGGCTGTCTCATTAATTATCACTTGCTCCATCCACAGTACTAAATGTGCTTTCAAATTGCCAAAGGAAATATCGTTTTCTGCCTAGAATCACAGCATGAGTCTGTGTGGACAGAGGAATTGTTGTCAGAGATTTTATTTGTGTTGCTGTTGTTCTGTAAAACTTGCACTTTCAGGAAAGGGCCAGCTTGTTTTGTTCAAATGTGTTGGTTAGTACTCAGCAGAAATCACTATCAGAAAAATGAGAGGCAAATGGTAACACATTTCAAATCAACAGGGTAGATTGTCCTTCCACTCCTGCAATGGGTGAGGTAGTTCCTACATGTACAAAACTCCAATTAACCTTTACCAAACATGTACTCTTACACACATATCTGCAGTCTTCATGCACTTGTAAAAGTCTCCATGCAGATCTCTCTTGCAACTGACAATACACAGTCTCCAGAAACACACTGTTTGCACACATGCAGCAGCTTCTCCTACACTCCCATGCATAATACTCAGCTCTGTGTTGTGTTTCAGATAGCAGTGTGTAATGCAAACACATCCAACGTCACCAAGGCTCATTTCCTTTGCTCTACTCTAATCACTCACCCTGTAACACATGCTGATGGTCTCAAGTAGCTATTAGGACATGTGCTCTTTTTTGCCTCTCTAAAATATAAGGCAAATGTGTCAGGCTGTCTCAGTAATTATCATTTGCTCCTCAACAGAAGTAAATGTGCTTTCAAATTGCCAATCAAATATCGTTTTCTGCCTAGAATCACACCATGAGTCTGTGTGCACACAGGAATTGTTGTCAGAGATTTAATTCATGTTTCTCTTGTTTTGTAAGACTTGGACTCGTAGGAAAGGATCAGCTCATGTGATAGGATTTGAAAAGTTGAAAAAAAAATTGTAATGAATTAAAATTACATAAAGGTATTTTTTTTAGTTGTTTGCAGGTATTGCTGAGCAACAGTGAAAAAATATAAAGATGCCTATAAAGTCAAGAAAGAGAAAAGAAAAGAAACAACAACTATATTTGAAGACGACTGGTAAAAAAAAAATAGGAGGCGAAGCGTGTGTTGGAAAACAGAAAAAGTCTTCTGGTAAGCAAACTAAAGAATTTTTTAAATCTTCCAAAAAAAAAAAATGATCGAAAGATAAATTCAAACAGTGTTTCAAGTACAAAACAACAACAGAGTTGACAGCAAAAACAAAATGCTAATGTAGACTCAGAAGTAAGAAAGAGTAACTTAACACGGAAAATAGATTTTAAAAACATTCGTCGAAAAATGTTTCAGAGAAGAGTGATGTTAAATTTGCTAAAGGATGTGAAAAGATATAAGAAAAAAACCAAATTTTATAAGAAAAAGAAATGAATTGAAAGTATTGTTACCAAGGCATTAGAAATAGAAAAAAAACTATTCATTTTAATTTTGAACAGGATGCGTAGATGAGATAAATTAGTCAATGCAATGAAGTCACAAAGCAAAAGGAAAAGAGAAGTAAAAAAAAAATAACTTTTGTAAAGTGTTCTTAGGAGAATGGAAGCATAGTTCAAGTACTGAACCATTTTTTAATGAAGAGAGTTATCTTCAAAGTAATAGTTTGTTGCATGCAGTTGACACCAATGGAAGAGCATATGAAGTTAAGGATGGTTGTGTAATGGAAAAGGAGAAAATGGTTCCAAGAAATGAGGAAGAAGTGATGGCTGATGAGGTTATGGGGAGACGTCCTAAAGCCCCAATGTACACTTGGAATTGTAGTAGTATTTGTACTGTGCGTCAGGAATCTATTGATAAATTACATGACTTTCTAAGAGAATATAGTAAAAAGAGTGTTAAACAGAAAATTAAGGTGCTTCAAAGACTAGATCCATGCAGAGTGAGAGAGAATACTGGTTTGCAAGGACATTTTCTGGCTTGTCTATCTAGGAAAGTGTGTCAAAGTGTTTTTCACCATTTTAGGATGCTCGCTGTTCATCATACTGAAATGAGAAAGTTTGTGAGAACATTGTATTTTGCTAAAAGTCCAGCACTAAAGTTGAATGAGTTGAATAATGCTCTGTTCCGTGGATCTGTATCAGATGTAGTGAAGGTTACTGATGAGATTCAGTTTTGTTACTTTGGTCCAGAACAAGAAAGTGCAGAAAATGACACAGTTATTGATGAAAATGTGGAAGAGAATGTAGAACTTACTGTTAGTAAAAATTTTGAAGATGAAATGACAAAATTTGCTATCATCTCTAATGAAAGACCAAATATTACTAGTATTTGTTGCCGGAGAAGCCATTACAAAATTCAAACAAGGAATGTTGATCTGTATAAAAAAAGTGAAAATGAAGATAATTATAAGTGGAAAGATTTTGCAACATATATATTTCTTGAAAATTGTTTTGATTTGGGTGAAGATCAGCGTATTTGTAAATACTGTTATAACAAGTTAGAAGAAAATAGAATGCCAGCAAGAGCTGTACATAATAAATTAGAATTGGTTGAAATTCCTCCAGAACTTTCGGATTTAAATACGTATGAGTCTATACTTATTCAATGTGTCCATCCGTTTCAGACCATAGTGCGTATGGAGCCAAAAACAGGTAAATTACCTCCTTCGGATTTACAAAGAGGTTTAAAAGGAAGAGTTGTCTATTTGCCATTGGATTTGAAAGAAAATATGGAAACAATTGATGCAGATACTTTGGAAACTGAACCATTAGTTATTCTGGTTAATGGTGTACCTACAAAGAATAAGAAAATTTGGCAGGAGCTGGTGGATGTACGAAAAGTACAAAGAGCAAATTTGTATTTGAAAAAAAATAATAAATGGTATGAAGCCATTTATATGGATGAAGATGAAGAAGAAATAGTAGAAGACACAGGAATACCAACTGGGCAAATTGAAAAAGTGGATAAGTCAAAAGAAGAAGAAATTTATGAACATTTCAGCATACATCCTCTTCATTCTAAAGAAGCTATGGGAAACGCTATTGATCTGTTTCAGATGAAGAAAGCAAAAGGAACTCCTGTGAGTGTATGGGAGGAGAGCTTGGAAGCTCGTTGTTTTCCCCAACTGTTTCCTACAGGAGAAGGTGGACGATATGATGAACGTCCAGTACAAATTCCTGCTTCGGAGTATCGGACTACAAGATTATATGCAGAAGATCCCAGATTTTGTCAAAGTATTCCTTATTTGTTCCATCTTTTATTTGAAAGTGACTTGTCTGCACTATCTTATGCAGTAAATCACATTTTAAAAACTGGAGTACATCTACATAATGTGTCAGCAAAGGACTTTCTCAACAAAGTGCAACAGCGAGATGATCATTTGGAATCTCAATTGATCAATTTGATGGCTTGTCAGCGTGGAACTGATGAATATTGGTACCGACGCCATGGAGAATTGAAGTGTATGTTACGGAATTTAGGAACTCCTACATGGTTCCTTACCCTGAGCTGTGCTGAGTACGCTTGGGATGATTTACTGGATTTTCTGCGAGAGGCAAATTCAAACATTGAAAACATCCAATACAAGACAGCAGGAGAATTGTGCTCATTAGATCCGGTTAATGTTTGCAGATATTTCAATCATAGATTTGAGGCTATGATGTCCTTCATCTGCAATAAAAAAAATACACCTCTTGGAGAAGTTGTGGATTTCTTTTGGAGAAAAGAGTACCAAGCAAGAGGTGCTCCACATATTCATATGCTGTTGTGGATCAAGGATGCCCCAAAATTTGGAACAGATGCTGATGAAGCAGTTTTATCTTTCATTGAAGGATATGCAACATGTGCTATACCTAAAAGCACAGAAGAGAAAAACTTAAAAGAGAAAGTTTTACGTTTCCAAAGTCATCGGTGTGGAAAATACTGTTGACGAAAGTACAAGAGTAAAGATAAATTCTACACAAGATGTCGATTTGGATTTCCACGACCCGTTCTTTCAAAAGGAAGAGTAAACAGTTTTATGTCAGCTGTGCGACATACTATTACAAGAAAATCGCCTAAGAATACCTACAACCTAAGAAGAAAAGAAGAGTCAAAATATATAAATGACTACAACCCAGTCATTTTATCCATGTGGAATGCTAACATGGATATACAGTATGTGGCTGACAATTCTATTGCTGTTGCTCGGTATGTCACATCTTACATCACTAAATCTGAGAAAACGGAATTGAAGGAAATGTGGGAAGAGATTTCTCACGAGAAGACTGTCAGTAAGAAGCTATACAGTTTCAGTTTAAAGATGTTATCTCATCGAGAAATTGGATCCTACGAATGCTCAGATAGGTTATCATCTGCAAGTCTGTACTCGAAATCCAGAAGAATAATTTGGGTAAGTTTAGGCCTTGCAGGAATGCGAAATCGGGTACTGAAATCTATTCGAGAAATTGAATATTTAGCAGAGTTCGAACCAGAAAGTACAGATATTTTAAGAACAAACATGTTGGACACATATTACCCAAAGAGAAGTCATCATCTTGAGAACATGTGTCTCTATGAAGTGCTGCAGAACTACATTTATAAACGGAATGCCACAGAAGACATCAACAATGGAAAATATAAAGTCAGTGGTGAGGAAGGATGTTTGGTGAAGCAAACAAAAGGAAGTTTGATAAATCACCGGAAGCTGAGTTGCGACACTGCTGACAAAAAGGAATTTTACTACTTGGCACTTTTGCAGCTGTTTAAACCATGGCGTTCAGAGGACGAACTACTTGGAGAATTCCAGAGTTATGAAGATTCCTTCAATGCTAGCAAAGACAGCATAGAATGCAGTACTTTCACAACTTATGTTCAAATGTTAAATGAAGAAATTGAACAAGAAGCAACAATTGCAGCTGAAGTAGCTAGAGACAGTTCTCAAGACAGTCAAAGTTCTGGGACATTCAGTCAAGATCCTCTAGGACAACCAATCGTAGAAAATGAAGCAGCAATAGCCATGAATGAAGTGGAAACAGCTATGAATCAAGCTCAGGAAGATTTAGTAGACTTAACATATTTGGAGCAGCAACTGAATGAAGAACAAAAACAAATTTATGAAGAAGTCAGGAAAAAAATTGATCACGGATTACTACATGAAAATAAAGAGTGCTCATGCACATCTTTTGAACCAATAAGAATGTATGTAAGTGGACAAGCTGGAACTGGAAAAAGTTTCTTAATTAATGCAATTAGAAGCTACCTACAGAAGAAAATGGATTCCATTTTGTCTTGTGTTGTTACTGCTCCAACTGGGTTAGCAGCGTATAACATAAAAGGAGTTACCTTACATCGTTTGCTAATGTTACCAGTAGAGCATGAGAACAAAATACAGTACCACAAACTAGCAGGAGAAGCGTGCTTGGAAGTTTCAAGGGTATTGAAGAAATTGAAAGTACTCATTATTGATGAGGTAAGCATGGTATCAAACTTAATGCTTGCCTTTGTGCATTTAAGAATGCAGCAAATTCTGAAGACAGAGTATGACGTGTTATTTGGAGGAAAACACGTCATAGTTTTTGGGGATCTTTTGCAACTTACTCCAGTTAAAGGACAACCGGTATTCCATAATCTTACACATGAAGACACGAAAAAGTCGTTAGGAAGTATAGGTAATGTAAATATTTGGACATATTTTGAGTATAAGGAACTCATTACCAATCTGAGGCAAGCCAATGATGAGGACTATGCAAGTATTCTGAAAGATATAAGAATTGGACTACTCACAGAACATGGCAGAAAAGCATTACAGAGTCGATTGCTGAGTAATTTGTTTACAACAGAAGAAATAGTTCCAGAGAAAATATACAAGAAAATTGCTGAAAAAAATACTGTAATCTGCTTAATGCCAACACTACATGAATGCTCTGTATTCAATCAAGAACTTTTGAAATTGGAAAATGAAGAGATCATAAAACTGGAAGCTGTGGATAAAATTCAACATGAACGAATAACTATTATATTGACTGGCAAATTGGCTACTAAATTGAATTCTCTGGAGAAAAACATTTCAAAAACAGCTGGTTTGGAAAATAATCTTTATGTGTGCATGAACTGTAGAGTAATTTTAAGACGCAATTTGGATGTAGAAAAAGGTTTAGTGAATGGAGCTATGGGTAAAGTTGTGGGTTTTGTAAAGTACCAGAAAAAAGATGGAATTGAATTCTTAAAAATAAAATTTGATCAGATTGAAGAGGTTAAAGTGATTAGTCGTTGTTCAGTTAGTTTTTTGCAAGTGAAAGACTTATATGTACGTAGGAAGCAGTTTCCGATTTCTCTAGCATATGCTGTAACTATTCACAAGTCTCAAGGATTAACTGTTGATAGTGCTTTTGTAAACATTGGGTCTACTGTGTTCAAAGAAGGTATGGCATATGTTGCTTTGTCACGCGTGAAAAAATTATCTGGTTTATTCATGATAGACTTTGATGACTCAAAAGTAAGTGCTGATGCAAACTGTGTAAAGGAGTATAATAGATTAAGAAAAAGCTATGCTCCTCATTTAGGTCAGTATCCTGTGTTTGAAAAACGTGTTGTTTGTCGGAAAAGGAGATTTGAGAATATCTGTAATGAGGATGTACAGAAGAGGAAACAAAAAGATAGTGATGTGACTGCAAGCAAAAAGAAAAAGGACAGTGTGGAAGAGGTTGTTGGTTGTCATTTTGAAAATAGCTCTGGTGTCAACTGCTACGCAAATGTAGTGCTGAATGTTGTATTTTATCTTGAATTTTTACAAGAGCAGATAATAGTAAATCAGGGAAAAAGGTTCAGTTCTTTGCTGAGTCTCCTTTATGAGAAGCTGAGTAATGATAAAACTAAAATAGAAAGTGCTTCCGATGTTAGAAATCTTTTAGATGTATGTTCTGGATGTACACAGTTTACACAAAATGTCCAGCAAGATGCACAGGAATTCTTGATGTATATCCTGATGGTACTGGAAGATGAAGGAGTAGAAGTAGAACATTTATTTGGTGTCTCTTATACATGGGAACATTGTTGTGATAACTGTATGAACAGAAGCAGTAGTAATGTAGATTCTGAAAGGTTTATATATTTACCATTACCAGAAAGTAAAACAGTGACTTTTAGTAAATTAGTTAAAGATGCTAATCACAACATGGAATGTTCTAAATGTAAATCTGAAATGTTGTCAACGTTATTTTTAAAGAAATATGGACAGTATGTAATTTTA
Organism: Triturus cristatus; assembly: GCF_964204655.1. Classification (NCBI taxonomy): domain Eukaryota; kingdom Metazoa; phylum Chordata; class Amphibia; order Caudata; family Salamandridae; genus Triturus; species Triturus cristatus. Next base: position 256,258,773 of record NC_140584.1, read on the forward strand.
ATGGTACAACGTTGTAGAGCTGATGGAACAAAATTGGAAACTTTACTAAAGATGTTTGTTGGCAACCAATTATCTATATCTGGAAAAACTTTTGTAGCAGTTGCAATAATTTTTCATGATGGTCCTTCTATAACTTCTGGTCATTACACAGTTTATCTTAAATGTGAAAAAGGATGGACACTGTGTAATGATTCTCAATTGATTTTCAAGCAACGTTTGCCTTATGATTTACCCAAATGTTACTTAATTTTTCTGAAACACAAATTTTAAATACTAACATCATCATCGGAAGAAAGCTTTATTAAAATTTAAAAGGATTAAAATTGGATATTTCACTCAAAAGGGATTTTAAACTTACCATTTGGCCTCAAGGAAAGGTAAAACAAACAATTGTGGACTTCTTTGACAGATATTATTTTGGAAAATGTTCTTTTGCAACAAGGTTTACAGATGTTATTTCTTGAAAATTGTTATTGTTCTTAAAAGGTATTTTTGACATTTCTATTAAGGTATGTTTTAGTGAGGATACATTTGGGGCTTTTTTAAACAATCTTTCAGATTGTTTTTTTTTTGCCCGCTATTAAATGATGAATACAATTGATTTCACTATTTTCAGTGAAAATCAAAACATTCTGAAAACAGCAAAAAAAGGGCAAAAAATTGCTTTGATAAATATGAAAAAACATGTACTGTTTAATAAAGTGTATTGTTGAATATTAATACTTTTTTTCTTTTTTTCAGAACTAGAAAGAAAATTTAGAAGATGTAATTCAGTTTTCTTTGCAATTAAATACAAATATTTAATTCTAAATAATTTACTTTGATGGTCAGGTAAGTTTAACATATCTGTATGTGTCACTGCTTTCGTTTCATGCTTCCTTTTCTTCACCTCTCCTTACTCTGCTTTTCTCATTTCTCTTCTCACTCACTCTTCCTGCTTTACTACTCTTTTGTAACTCCCTCACTCCTTCTCTACTACTCCCCTACCTTTACTACCTCCATCACAAATTTTTCATCCATGTTTCTTTTTCTGTATCCATATCTCTTAGTCTTTTTAACTGCCTTACTCCTTCTCAGTTGTTTGCTCTCTGTCTCTGTATCTGTCACTCTCTGTTTGTCTGTTTTACCCTTAATTTCCTTAACATCTCTGGGGCAGATTTACAAGCCACCTGCACCACCACTACGTCACTTTTCTTGACGTACTAGTGGCGCAGGGTGCTTTTCCATATTTACAAGGAGAGGATAAGCCACTCTGTGTGTCTTTTCCTCTCCTTGTAAATACAGCCAATTCAAATGCAGCACTAAAATGAGCTATTATCTTTTTTGATAGGTTTAGGGTACCTATAGGTAAATACTGATGCAGAGTTTAAAGTTTAATAGGAAGACTCTCTTCCCTTCATCTGTGAAATGTACACCATCTCTTTTTTAATTACTTTGCCACTCCCCTCTCTTTGTCAGGAAGTCCCTGAAGGTTTACTAAAGGTGAAAAAAATGATTTTTTAAAACGTCATTAGGTGCGCGCAGGGTGCGCGCACCCCAAAAAAAAACATGACAAATAGATTGAAAAAAGAAGTTTTTGTGTTTTGATTTTAGGTGGCTCTAAAAAGAGCCCTTGAGTTAATGTAGGGACAGAGGAAGAGAAAAACAACAACAAAAAAAAAACTATGGCCTAGTGCAAGGGTGCTCCTCAAATTTCCTCTGAATGAGATCAATACTGCTCTCACCCATAGTAATAAGAGTAGCACAATCCATGCACCGTGTACTCATCCTCCCAAAACAAGGACGAATATCCAGAGGTGTGTTAGAAGGTGAAGGCACCATTGCAGAAGAAGTGCTCGGCTGAGCTGCCGAAGATGTGCTCGGCTGAGCTGCTGCAGATGTCATCGGCTGAGCAGGTGGAGGGTTTGCTCCAGAAGCTTGATGAAAAGTCAGAGGATGCATTTTCTCAACGTGCCTCATCATAGTGTGAATACTAAAAGAGTACTTCTTATTAGCATTCCCATGTGACAAGACGCGGTGACAAAGTATGCAGGTGACCTTTGGTGCATTCACCTTCTTTTGTCCCTCAGGAAAAGTGAACAACTGCCATATAAAGGAGTCTTTCTGCTTCCTCTGCCTCTGTCTCTCAAGAGTGTCCTGCTCACTCTGAGAAGGTGGCTGGTGCTCTGCCATTGTCTCACAAAAACAGGGTAGCTCCTTCTCCAAGGGAATCAGAACTAAAAATGAGGGGAGTGGGTGTAGTTTTGGAAGAATCTGGAACTGAAAGTACTTTGAACCAATGAAAAGTGATGTTTCTTGATCACATGACTTGCCATGAGGGGATTGGGTGTGGTGTTGAAACAATCTGAAACTGAAAGTAATGAAAACCAATTAAAAGTGTTGTTTTATTAATAACATAACCCGAGGTGCGCGCACGGAGCAAGCTCAGAGCGTGCACCGTGCAATTACGCATGTGCGAACGCGTACGCGCGCATGCGCATAAGTATTATGCGCGTACGTAACGCGCATACGCAACATGCGCGCATGCGCGAACGTCAGCGCGCGTACTCTACGCGTATACGCGAGTGTAGCGCGTGGAGCACGTACGACGCACGCATGCGTACGTACGCATGCGTACTCAGTGCGCGCTGCGAGCGCGTACTAAAACGTACGTATGCGTACGTATATAACGGACGCATGCGTACTAGGTGCGCGCTGCGAGCGCGCACTAAAACGTATGTATGCGTACGTAGATAACGTACGCCTGCATACATGAAAAACATACGCAAACGTACTAGGTTCGCGCTCAGTGCGCGCACCCTAAAAATTTATAGAAAAAAAAAAGGAATAAAGTGTACATAAGTTAATAGAAGATATTAACTATGCTGTTATCAACTTTATCCAAATTCAAAGTAAAAAAAAAATAACCCACACAAAATTAAAGGATACAGATAATTTATAAATGTATACATAGGGAAATTTTTGTAAAAGAAATATATAAAAATTATATTTAAAAAATCCAAAATTAGCATTTAAAAAACCTTTGAAATTCACTGAAAAAACCATAGGTTTCACACACGTTATAGTTAGGAATTAGCATTTAAAAAACCTTGCAAATTCACTGAAAAAACCATAGGTTTCACACACGTTATAGTTAGGAAATAGCATTTAAAAAACCTTACAAATTCACTGAAAAAACCATAGGTTTCACACATGTTATAGTTAGCTGTACATTTTACTCGTAAAAAACCAATGAAATTCCCACGTTATAGTTAGTTCAGCTAACTATAACTCGCGCGCCCGCAATCCACTGCTGATGACGTCACATATTACATCACTCATGACATGGTCAGTGACATCACTCATGACATCACTGATGGCATCTCATATGACATCACTGATGATGTCATCCATGAGAAAAATTAGCACATCTTCTCACACCCTAATATAACTTTTGATTCACCAACTCAAAAATTAAGAGTTCAAATGTCAAAACTATACATACTGCAATACCAATAACTACATACCCACTTATTAACTCTTAGGTCTACATACACCTCCAATCATTCAGCTGTACAGTCACTCATACTTACAGTCACTCCATACAAAACTATCTTATGCATTTATACACCTATATAGACACTCACACACCACCAATCATCCATAGAGGTACTCTCACACCTAGTCAGTCACGCAAATAATCACACTCCCATTTACTCAGCTATGCGATTATACACACTCAAGTTCACTTACTCATAAAAAAAGTACCACATTCTTACCCTCTTAAAGAATCATTCATACAAGTACACACTCATCCATACAGTCACTTTCACAATCACACACTCTCATATCTACTTACTTATATACTCTTACACGCACATATACTGCCTTTCACATATGTAGTTAGTCACAAATGTACTACTGAGATATACATTCAATCCCTAACACACCCATACATACACTCACTCAACCATACAGTTCATCACAGATGCACTCTTAAAACCATGCACCCATAGAATCACCCACTCACACATTTATGCATAGAGTCACACACACCCTACCCACACAAACACTCAGGAACCCATACAGATACTGAGACAAGCAATTAATAACTCAAATACACACTTATATAGGTATTCACAAAAACATACCGCCACTTATACACCAACATACAGACACATACAGACATTCACACAGTTTAGTCACTAGTCTGCAATAAGATACATTTAATGACTCAGTTATAGAGTCAGTCACACACCTAGAAAATCATCCATTCCCACACTTATACACCCACTCATTCTTCAACAGGCCTTTCCCTATATATATTAAACATATTAAAATTGTTCACAAACACATACTCAATGGATGATGTGATCAGTTATGTCATCAGTGATGTCATTTGAGATGTCATCAGTGATGTCATGAGTGATGTCACTGACCATGTCATGAGTGATGTAATATGTGACGTCATCAGCAGTGGATTGCGGGCGCGCGAGTTATAGTTAGCTGAACTAACTTTAACGTGGGAATTTCATTGGTTTTTTACGAGTAAAATGTACAGCTAACTATAACATGTGTGAAACCTATGGTTTTTTCAGTGAATTTATAAGGTTTTTTAAATGCTATTTCCTAACTATAACGTGTGTGAAACCTATGGTTTTTTCAGTGAATATATATATATATATATATATATATTTATGACAGTAAACCTTTCTTCGAACGATCCTCTGTACCATGGATCAAGAAGGGGACGGACTCCAATTGGTTGTACCCAAATCAGTTTATTTTTAGTTTGTGCGCTCTGCCGCCATGACGCGTTTCGGGCTCAGCAGCCCTTGATCACATGCATATTTATATATATATATATGACGGGGATTTCGCCTGAAGAGCTCCTGAACACTCACGATCTCGAGGGAAAGCAGGAACAGACGAGAACCGACCCAAGTTGCAAGTGAGTAATTATTTTATTTCGTTCACAGCACAGCAATGCCTGCATGACGCGTTTCAGCCTACCAGAGGCCTTGATCACATATATATATTCACAGAAAAAACCATAGGTTTCAGGGGTGTTATAGTTAGCTGGCCATTTCACTCGTACAAAACCATAGAAATTCCTCCGTTATAGTTAGTTCTGCTAACTATAACTCGCGCGCCCGCAATGCACTGCTGATGATGTCACATATTGCATCATTCATGACATGGTCAGTGACATCACTGATGACATCACTGTTGACATCATCCCGCGTGACTTCCTATACGTGCTGGGGCGCGATGGGTGCGCGACTCCCGCAAAAATTATGTTCCAAAATGATATGTATGTGTCTTTAATATACATATTAGGGCAAGAGATTATCTAAGATATTCATAAAAATAATATATTTGTACTTATAATGAACTTATATTATTTTTAAATATATTTTCGCGAAGTCAGGTGCGTGCATCATGAGTGCAGAGAACCAGGTCAGCAGAGCTGCAGTAGAGCCAGAGAAACCAGGTCAGCAGAGCCATTGTAGAGTGAGAGAACCAGGTCAGCAGAGCTGCTCTAGAGCCTAAGAAGCAGGTCAGCAGAGCTGCTCTAGAACCAGAGACCCAGGTCAGCAGAGCTGCTCTAGAGCCAGAGACCCAGGTCAGCAGAGCTGCGCTAGAGGCCGAGAACCAGGTCAACAGAGCTGCTGTAGAGCCAGAGAAACCAGGTCAGCAGAGCTGCTTTAGAGTGAGAGAACCAGGTCAGCAGAACTGCTTTAGAGCCCGAGAACCAGGTCAGCAGAACTGCTCTAGAGCCAGAGAACCAGGTCAGCAGAGCTGCTTTAGAGCCATCGAACCAAGTCAGCAGAGCTGCTTTAGAGCCATAGAACAAGGTCAGCAGAGCTGCTTTAGAACCAGAGAACCAGGTCAGCAGAGCTGCTTTAGAGCCAGAGAACCAGGCCAGCAGAGCTGCTTTAGAGCCAGAGAACCAGGTCGGCAGAGCTGTTCTAGAGCCAGAGAAACCAGGTCAGCAGAGCTGCTTTAGAGGGAGAGAACCAGGTCAGCAGAGCTGCTTTAGAGCAAGAGAACCAGGTCAGCAGAGCTGCTCTAGAGCCAGAGAACCAGGTCAGCAGAGCTGCTTTAGCGACATAGAACCAGGTCAGCCGAGCTGCTCTAGAGGCAGAGAACCAGGTCAGTAGAGCTGATTTAGAGGTAGAGAACCAGGTCAGCAGAACTGCTTTAGAGCCTAAGAACCGGGTCAGCAGAGCTGCTCTAGAGCCAGAGAACCAAGTCAGCAGAGCTGCTGTAGAGCCAGAGAAACCAGGTCAGTAGAGCTGCTTTAGAGGGAGAGAACCAGGTCAGCAGAGCTGCTTTAGAGCCAAGGGACCAGGTCAGCAGAGCTGCTTTAGAGCCAAGGGACCAGGTCAGCAGAACTGCTCTAGAGCCAGAGAACCAGGTCAGCAGAACTGCTTTAGACCCATAGAACCGAGCCGCGGCCCGTGGAGGGAGTTCCGTGGGGTGGTAAGGCGGGGCGGGGGAGGGGCAGGGTGGGTGGTTCTAAAAACCGGAATATGGATAGTTGCAGGTAAGTAAACAATTAAATAAATAAAACGAATTTTGTAGCGCACGCTGCATCGCAAAATGCGATGCAGCACACACTACGAAATTCGTTTTATTTATTTAATTGTTTACTTACCTGCAATTATCCATATTCCGGTTTTTAGAAACCCCCCACCCTGCCCCTCCCCCGCCCCGCCTTACCGCCCCACGGAACTCCCTCCACGGGCCGCGGCTGATAGAACCGGGTCAGCAGAGCTGCTTTAGAGCCAGAGAACCAGGTCAGCAGAGCTGTTGTAGAGCCAGAGAACCAGGTCAGCAGAGCTGATCTAGAGCCTAAGAACTAGGTCAGCAGAGCTGCTCTAGAGCCAGAGAACCAGGTCAGCAGAGCTGCTGTAGAGCTAGAGAAACCAGGTCAGCAGAGCTGCTTTAGAGGGAGAGAACCAGGTCAGCAAAGCTGCTTTAGAGCCAGAGAACCAGGCCAGCAGAGCTGCTTTAGAGTCAGAGAACCAGGTCAGCAGAGCTGCTTTAGAGCCAGAGAACCAGGTCAGCAGAACTGCTCTAGAGCCAGAGAACCAAGTCAGCAGAGCTGCTTTAGAGCAATAGAACCAGGTCAGCAGAGCTACTTTAGAGCCAGAGAACCAGGTCAGCAAAGCTGCTCTAGAGCCTAAGAACCAAGTCAGCAGAGCTGCTCTAGAGCCAGAGAACCAGGTCAGCAGAGCTGCTGTAGAGCCAGGGAAACCAGGTCAGCAGAGCTGCTTTAGAGGGAGAGAACCAGGTCAGCAGAGCTGCTCTAGAGGGAGAAAACCAGGTCAGCAGAGCTGCTCTAGACCCAGAGAACCACGTCAGCAGAACTGCTTTAGAGTCATAGAACCGGGTCAGCAGAGCTGTTTTAGAGCCAGACAACCAGAGCAGCAGTGCTGCTCTGTAGCCTAAGAACTAGGTCAGCAGAGCTGCTCTAGAGCCAGAGAACCAGGTCAGCAGACCGGCTGTAGAGCCAGTGAAACCAGGTCAGGAGAGCTGCTTTAGAGGGAGAGAACCAGGTCAGCAGAGTTGCTTTAGAGCCAGAGACCCAGGTCAGCACAGCTGCTCTAGCTGACTCTGACACTGACTGACTGACACTGACTGATTGACACTGTCTAACACTGATTGACTGACACTGACTGACTGACACTGACTGATTGACACTGTCTAACACTGATTGACTGACACTGACTGCACTGACACTGACTGACACTGACACTGACACTGATTGACTGAAACTGACTGACTGACAATGACTGACACTGATTGACTGACACTGACTGACTGACACTAACTGACTGACACTGACTGACTGACTGACACTGATTGACTGACACTGACTGACTGACGGACACTGATTGACTGACACTGACTGACACTGATTGACAGACACTGACTGACTGATACTGACTTTGACACTGACTGACTGACACTGACTGACTGACACTGACAACTCTCTACTACTCCACTACTCACTCTCTACTACTCTCCACTACTCTCTCTCTACTACTCACTCTCTACTACTCATCTCTACTACTCTCTACTACTCTCTACTACTCACTCTCTACTACTCTCTCTCTACTACACTCTACTACTCTCTCTACTACTCTCTACTACTCTCTCTACTACTCACTCTCTACTATTCTCTACTACTCACTCTACTACTCTCTACCACTCTCTACTGCTCACTCTCTACTACTTACTCTACTACTCACTCTACTACTCACGCTCTACTACTCTCTACTACTCACTCTCTACTACTTTCTACTACTTACTCTCTACTACTCTCTCTCTACTACTCACTCTCTACTACTCTCTACTATTAGCTCTCTACTATTCACTCTCTACTACTCTCTACTACTCACTCTACTACTCTCTACTACTCTCTACCACTCACTCTCTACTACTCTACTACTCACTCTCTACTACTCTCTCTCTACTACTCACTCTCTACTACTCTACTACTCTCTACTCCTCACTCTCTACTACTCATTCTCTACTACTCTCTACTACTCACTGTCTACTACTCACTGTCTACTACTCTCTACTACTCACTCTCTACTACTCTCTACTACCCACTTTACTACTTTCTACTACTCTCTATCACTCACACTCTACTACTCTACTACTCACTCTCTACTACACTCTCTCTACTACTCACTCTCTACTACTCACTCTACTACTCTCTACTACTCACTCTCTACTACTCTCTCTCTACTACTCACTCTCTACTATTCACTCTACTGCTCACTCTCTACTACTCACTCTCTTCTACTCTCTACTACTCACTCTCCACTACTCACTCTCTACCACTCGCTCTCTACTACTCTCTACTGCTCACTCTCTACTACTTACTCTCTACTACTCTACTACTCTCTACTACTCTCTCTACTACTCACTCTCTACTACTCACTCTCTACTACTCTCTACTACTCTCTCTACTACTCACTCTCTACTATTCTCTACTACTCACTCTACTACTCTCTACTACTCTCTACCACTCACTCTTTACTACTCTACTACTCACTCTCTACTACTCTCTCTACTACTCACTCTCTACTACTCACTCTACTACTCTGTACTACTCACTCTCTACTACTCTCTCTCTACCACTCTCTCTCTACTACTCACTCTGTACTACTCTCTACTACTCACTCTCTAATACTCACTCTCTACTACTCTCTACTGCTCACTCTCCACTACTCACTCTCTACTACTCGCTCTCAACTACTCTCTGCTACTCACTCTACTACTCACTCTCTACTACTCTACTACTCTCTCTTACTCTCTCTACTTCTCACTCTCTACTACTCTCTCTACTACTCACTCTCTACTACTCCCTACTACTCTCTCTCTACTACACACTCTCTACTACTTGCTCTCTACTACTCGCTCTCTACTACTCTCTAGTACTCACTCTCTACTACTCCACTACTCTCTACTACTCACTGTCTACTACTCTACTACTCTCTACTACTCTCTCTCTACTACTCACTCTCTACTACTCACTCTCTACTACTTTCTACTACTCACTCTCTACTACTCTCTCTCTACTACTCTCTACTCACTCTCTTACTCTCTCTACTTCTCACTCTCTGCAACTCTCTCTACTACTCACGCTCTACTAATCTCTACTACTCACTCTCTACTACACTCTCTACTACTTGCTCTCTACTACTCTCTAGTACTCACTCTATTACTCACTCTCTACTACTCACTCTATTACTCACTCTCTACTACTCTCTACTACTCACTCTCTACTACTCCACTACTCTCTACTACTCACTCTCTGCTACTCACTCTCTACTACTCTACTAATCTCTACTATTCTCTCTCTACTACTCACTCTCTACTACTCACTCTCTACTACTCTCTACTACTCACTCTCTACTACTCTCTCTCTACTACACTCTACTACTCTCTCTACTACTCTCTACTACTCTCTCTACTACTCACTCTCTACTATTCTCTACTACTCACTCTACTACTCTCTACCACTCTCTACTGCTCACTCTCTACTACTTACTCTACTACTCACTCTACTACTCACGCTCTACTACTCTCTCTACTACTCACTCTCTACTACTCTCTCTCTACTACACACTCTCTACTACTTGCTCTCTACTACTCGCTCTCTACTACTCTCTAGTACTCACTCTCTACTACTCCACTACTCTCTACTACTCACTCTCTACTACTCTACTACTCTCTACTACTCTCTCTCTACTACTCACTCTCTACTACTCACTCTCTACTACTTTCTACTACTCACTCTCTACTACTCTCTCTCTACTACTCTCTACTCACTCTCTTACTCTCTACTTCTCACTCTCTGCAACTCTCTCTACTACTCACGCTCTACTACTCTCTACTACTCACTCTCTACTACACTCTCTACTACTTGCTCTCTACTACTCTCTAGTACTCACTCTATTACTCACTCTCTACTACTCACTCTATTACTCACTCTCTACTACTCTCTACTACTCACTCTCTACTACTCCACTACTCTCTACTACTCACTCTCTGCTACTCACTCTCTACTACTCTAGTAATCTCTACTATTCTCTCTCTACTACTCACTCTCTACTACTCACTCTCTACTACTCTCTACTACTCACTCTCTACTACTCTCTCTCTACTACACTCTACTACTCTCTCTACTACTCTCTCTACTACTCACTCTCTACTATTCTCTACTACTCACTCTACTACTCTCTACCACTCTCTACTGCTCACTCTCTACTACTTACTCTACTACTCACTCTACTACTCACTCTACTACTCACGCTCTACTACTCTCTACTACTCACTCTCTTCTACACTCTCTACTACTTGCTCTCTACTACTCTCTAGTACTCACTCTATTACTCACTCTCTACTACTCACTCTATTACTCACTCTCTACTACTCTCTACTACTCACTCTCTACTACTCCACTACTCTCTACTACTCACTCTCTGCTACTCACTCTCTACTACTCTACTACTCTCTACTACTCTCTCTCTACTACTCACTCTCTACTACTCACTCTCTACTACTCTCTACTACTCACTCTCTACTACTCTCTCTCTACTACTCTCTACTACTCTCTCTCTACTACTCTCTCTACTACTCACTCTCTACTATTCTCTACTACTCTCTCTACTACTCTCTACCACTTACTCTTTACTACTCTACTAATCACTCTCTATTACTCTCTCTCTACTACTCACTCTCTCCTACTCACTCTACTACTCTGTACTACTCACTCTCTACTACTCGCTCTCTACTACTCTCTCTCTACTACTCACTCTCTACTACTCTCTACTACTCACTCTCTAATACTCACTCTCTACTACTCTCTACTGCTCACTCTCCACTACTCACTCTCTACTACTCGCTCTCAACCACTCTCAGCTACTCACTCTACTACTCACTCTCTACTACTCTACTACTCTCTCTTACTCTCTCTGCTTCTCACTCTCTACTACTCTCTCTACTACTCACTCTCTACTACTCTCTACTACTCTCTCTGTCTACTACACACTCTCTACTACTTGCTCTCTACTACTCACTCTCTACTACTCTCTAGTACTCACTCTCTACTACTCACTCTCTACTACTCTACTACTCTCTACTACTCTCTCTCTACTACTCACTCTCTACTACTCACTGTCTACTACTTTCTACTACTCACTCTCTACTACTCTCTCTCTACAACTCTCTACTCACTCTCTTACTCTCTCTACTTCTCACTCTCTACAACTCTCTCTACTACTCACGCTCTACTACTCTCTACTACTCACTCTCTACTACACTCTCTACTACTTGCTCTCTACTACTTGCTCTCTACTACTCTCTAGTACTCACTCTATTACTCACTCTCTATTACTCACTCTATTACTCACTCTCTACTACTCTCTACTACTCACTCTCTACTACTCCACTACTCTCTACTACTCACTCTCTGCTACTCACTCTCTACTACTCTACTACTCTCTACTACTCTCTCTCTACTACTCTCTACTACTCACTCTCTACTACTCTCTACTACTCACTCTCTACTACTCTCTCTCTACTACTCTCTACTACTCTCTCTCTACTACTCTCTCTACTACGCACTCTCTACTATTCTCTACTACTCACTCTACTACTCTCTACCACTCTCTACTGCTCACTCTCTACTACTTACTCTACTACTCGCTCTACTACTCACTCTCTACTACTCTCTACTACTCACTCGCTACTACTCTCTCTCTACTACTCTCTACTACTCACTCTACTACTCACTCTCTACTACTCTCTAATCCTCTCTCTCTGCTACTCACTCTCTACTACTCACTCTCTACTACTCTCTACTACTCACTCTACTACTCACTCTCTACTACTCTCTACTACTCTCTACTACTCACTCTCCATTACTCACTCTCTAATACTCTCTCTCTACTACTCTCTACTACTCACCCTCTACTACTCTCTACTACTCTCTCTACTACTCACTCTCTACTATTCTCTACTACTCACTCTACTACTCTCTACTACTCTCTACCACTCACTCTTTACTACTCTACTACTCACTCTCTACTACTCTCTCTCTACTACTCACTCTCTACTACTCACTCTACTACTCTGTACTACTCACTCTCTACTACTCTCTCTCTACTACTCTCTCTCTACTACTCACTCTCTACTACTCACTCTCTAATACTCCCTCTCTACTACTCTCTACTGCTCACTCTCCACTACTCACTCTCTACTACTCGCTCTCAACTACTCTCTGCTACTCACTCTACTACTCACTCTCTACTACTCTCTCTTACTCTCTCTACTTCTCACTCTCTACTACTCTCTCTACTACTCACTCTCTACTACTCTCCACTACTCTCTCTACTACACACTCTCTACTACTTGCTCTCTACTACTCGCTCTCTACTTCTCTCTAGTACTCACTCTATACTACTCCACTACTCTCTACTACTCACTCTCTACTACTCTACTAGTCTCTACTACTCTCTCTACTACTCACTCTCTACTACTCACTCTACTACTCTGTACTACTCACTCTCTACTACTCTCTCTCTACTACTCTCTCTACTACTCACTCTCTACTACTCTCTACTACTCACTCTCTAATACTCACTCTCTACTACTCTCTACTGCTCACTCTCCACTACTCACTCTCTACTACTCTCTCTCTACTACTCACTCTATACTACTCACTCTACTACTCTGTACTACTCACTCTCTACTACTCTCTCTCTACTACTCTCTCTCTACTACTCGCTCTCTACTACTCTCTACTACTCACTCTCTAATACTTACTCTCCACTACTCACTCTCTACTACTCTCTACTGCTCACTCTCCACTACTCACTCTCTACTACTCACTCTCTACTACTTTCTACTACTCACTCTCTACTACTCCACTACTCTCTACTACTCACTCTCTACTACTCTACTACTCTCTACTACTCTCTCTACTACTCACTCTCTACTACTCACTCTACTACCATGTACTACTCACTCTCTACTACTCTCTCTCTACTACTCTCTCTCTACTACTCACTCTCTACTACTCTCTACTACTCACTCTCTACTACTCACTCTCTACTACTCTACTACTCTCTCTTACTCTCTCTACTTCTCACTCTCTACTACTCTCTCTACTACTCACTCTCTACTACTCTCCACTACTCTCTCTCTACTACACACTCTCTACTACTTGCTCTCTACTACTCGCTCTCTACTACTCTCTAGTACTCACTCTCTACTACTCCACTACTTTCTACTACTCACTCTCTACTACTCTACTACTCTCTACTACTCTCTCTACTACTCACTCTCTACTACTCACTCTCTACTACTCTCTCTCTACTACTCTCTACTCACTCTATTACTCTCTGTACTTCTCACTCTCTACAACTTTCTCTACTACTCACGCTCTACTACTCTCTACTACTCACTCTCTACTACAGTCTCTACTACTTGCTCTCTACTACTTGCTCTCTACTACTCTCTAGTACTCACTCTATTACTCACTCTCTACTACTCTCTACTACTCACTCTCTACTACTCTCTACTACTCACTCTCTACTACTCCATTACTCTCTACTACTCACTCTCTGCTACTCACTCTCTACTACTCTACTACTCTCTACTACTCTCTTTCTACTACTCACTCTCTACTACTCACTCTCTACTACTCTCTACTACTCACTCTCTACTACTCTCTCTCTACTACTCTCTACTACTCTCTCTCTACATCTCTCTACTACTCTCTACTGCTCACTCTCTATTACTTACTCTACTACTCACTACTACTCACTTGCTACTGCTCTCTCTCTACTACTCTCTACTACTCACTCTACTACTCACTCTCTACTACTCTCTACTACTCTCTCTCTGCTACTCACTCTCTACTACTCTCTACTACTCACTCTCTACTACTCACTCTCTACTACTCACTCTACACTACTCTCTACTACTCACTCTACTACTCACTCTCTACTACTCTCTACTACTCTCTACTACTCACTCTCTACTACTCACTCTCTAATACTCACTCTCTACTTCTCTCTACTACTCACTCTCTACTACTCACTCTACTACACACGCTCTACTACTCTCTACTACTCACTCTCTACTACACTCTCTACTACTTGCTCTCTACTACTTGCTCTCTACTACTCTCTAGTACTCACTCTATTACTCACTCTCTACTACTCACTCTATTACTCACTCTCTACTACTCCACTACTCTCTACTACTCACTCTCTGCTACTCACTCTCTACTACTCTGCTACTCTCTACTACTCTCTCTCTACTACTCACTCTCTGCTACTCACTCTCTACTACTCACTCTCTACTACTCTCTACTACTCACTTTCTTCTACTCTCTCTCTACTACTCTCTACTACTCACTCTCTACTACTCTCTACTACTCACTCTCTAATACTCACTCTCTACTACTCTCTACTGCTCACTCTCCACTACTCACTCTCTACTACTCGCTCTCAACTACTCTCTGCTACTCACTCTACTACTCACTCTCTACTACTCTACTACTCTCTCTTACCCTCTCTACTTCTCACTCTCTACTACTCTCTCTACTACTCACTCTCTACTACTCTCCACTACTCTCTCTCTACTACACACTCTCTACTACTTGCTCTCTACTACTCGCTCACTACTACTCTCTAGTACTCACTCTCTACTACTCCACTACTCTCTACTACTCACTCTCTACTACTCTACTACTCTCTACTACTCTCTCTACTACTCACTCTCGCCTACTCACGCTCTACTACTTTCTACTACTCACTCTCTACTACTCTCTCTCTACTACTCTCTACTCACTCTCTTACTCTCTCTACTTCTCACTCTCTACAACTTTCTCTACTACTCACGCTCTACTACTCACTCTCTACTACGCTCTCTACTACTTGCTCTCTACTACTTGCTCTCTACTACTCTCTAGTACTCACTCTATTACTCACTCTCTACTACTCTCTACTACTCACTCTCTACTACTCTCTACTACTCACTCTCTACTACTCCACTACTCTCTACTACTCACTCTCTGCTACTCACTCTCTACTACTCTACTACTCTCTACTACTCTCTCTCTACTACTCACTCTCTACTACTCACTCTCTACTACTCTCTACTACTCACTCTCTACTACTCTCTCTCTACTACTGTCTACTACTCTCTCTCTACTACTCTCTACTACTCTCTCTCTACTACTCACTCTCTACTACTCACTCTCTACTACTCTCTACTATTTACTCTCTACTACTCACTCTCTACTACTCTCTACTTCTCACTTGCTACTACTCTCTCTCTACTACTCTCTACTACTCACTCTACTACTCACTCTCTACTACTCTCTAATACTCTCTCTCTGCTACTCACTCTCTACTACTCTCTACTTCTCACTCTACTACTCACTCTCTACTACTCCCTACTACTCTCTACTACTCACTCTCTACTACTCACTCTCTAATACTCACTTTCTACTACTCTCTAGTACTCACTCTCTACTACTCACTCTCTACTACTCACTCTCTACTACTTTCTACTACTCACTCTCTACTACTCTCTCTCTACTACTCTCTACTACTCACTCTCTACTACACTCTCTACTACTTGCTCTCTACTACCCTCTAGTACTCACTCTATTACTCACTCTCTACTACTCACTCTATTACTCACTCTCTACTACTCTCTACTATTCACTCTCTACTACTCCACTACTCTCAACTACTCACTCTCTGCTACTCACTCTCTACTACTCTACTACTCTCTACTACTCTCTCTCTACTACTCACTCTCTACTACTCACTCTCTACTACTCTCTCTCTACTACTCTCTACTACTCTCTCTCTACTACTCTCTACTACTCTCTCTACTACTCACTCTCTACTATTCTCTACTACTCACTCTACTACTCTCTACTACTCTCTACTGCTCACTCTCTACTACTTACTCTACTACTCACTGTACTACTCACTCTCTACTACTCACTCTCTACTACTCTCTACTACTCACTCGCTACTACTCTCTCTCTACTACTCTCTACTACTCACTCTACCACTCACTCTCTACTAATCTCTAATCCTCTCTCTCTGCTACTCACTCTCTACTACTCACTCTCTACTACTCTCTACTACTCACTCTACTACTCACTCTCTACTACTCTCTACTACTCTCTACTACTCACTCTCTACTACTCACTCTCTAATACTCTCTCTCTACTACTCTCTACTACTCACCCTCTACTACTCTCTACTACTCTCTCTACTACTCACTCTCTACTATTCTCTACTACTCACTCTACTACACACGCTCTACTACTCTCTACTACTCACTCTCTACTACACTCTCTACTACTTGCTCTCTACTACTTGCTCTCTACTACTCTCTAGTACTCACTCTATTACTCACTCTCTACTACTCACTCTATTACTCACTCTCTACTACTCTCTACTACTCACTCTCTACTACTCCACTACTCTCTACTACTCACTCTCTGCTACTCACTCTCTACTACTCTGCTACTCTCTACTACTCTCTCTCTACTACTCACTCTCTGCTACTCACTCTCTACTACTCACTCTCTACTACTCTCTACTACTCACTCTCTACTACTCTCTCTCTACTACTCTCTACTACTCACTCTCTACTACTCTCTACTACTCACTCTCTAATACTCACTCTCTACTACTCTCTACTGCTCACTCTCCACTACTCACTCTCTACTACTCGCTCTCAACTACTCTCTGCTACTCACTCTACTACTCACTCTCTACTACTCTACTACTCTCTCTTACCCTCTCTACTTCTCACTCTCTACTACTCTCTCTACTACTCACTCTCTACTACTCTCCACTACTCTCTCTCTACTACACACTCTCTACTACTTGCTCTCTACTACTCGCTCTCTACTACTCTCTAGTACTCACTCTCTACTACTCCACTACTCTCTACTACTCACTCTCTACTACTCTACTACTCTCTACTACTCTCTCTACTACTCACTCTCGCCTACTCACGCTCTACTACTTTCTACTACTCACTCTCTACTACTCTCTCTCTACTACTCTCTACTCACTCTCTTACTCTCTCTACTTCTCACTCTCTACAACTTTCTCTACTACTCACGCTCTACTACTCTCTACTACTCACTCTCTACTACACTCTCTACTACTTGCTCTCTACTACTTGCTCTCTACTACTCTCTAGTACTCACTCTATTACTCACTCTCTACTACTCTCTACTACTCACTCTCTACTACTCTCTACTACTCACTATCTACTACTCCACTACTCTCTACTACTCACTCTCTGCTACTCACTCTCTACTACTGTACTACTCTCTACTACTCTCTCTCTACTACTCACTCTCTACTACTCACTCTCTACTACTCTCTCTCTACTACTCTCTACTACTCTCTCTCTACTACTCTCTACTACTCTCTCTCTACTACTCACTCTCTACTACTCACTCTCTACTACTCTCTACTACTTACTCTCTACTACTCACTCTCTACTACTCTCTACTTCTCACTTGCTACTACTCTCTCTCTACTACTCTCTACTACTCACTCTACTACTCACTCTCTACTATTCTCTAATACTCTCTCTCTGCTACTCACTCTCTACTACTCTCTACTTCTCACTCTACTACTCACTCTCTACTACTCCCTACTACTCTCTACTACTCACTCTCTACTACTCACTCTCTAATACGCACTCTCTACTACTCTCTAGTACTCACTCTCTACTACTCACTCTCTACTACTCACTCTCTACTACTTTCTACTACTCACTCTCTACTACTCTCTACTACTCACTCTCTACTACACTCTCTACTACTTGCTCTCTACTACCCTCTAGTACTCACTCTATTACTCACTCTCTACTACTCACTCTATTACTCACTCTCTACTACTCTCTACTATTCACTCTCTACTACTCCACTACTCTCAACTACTCACTCTCTGCTACTCACTCTCTACTACTCTACTACTCTCTACTACTCTCTCTCTACTACTCACTCTCTACTACTCACTCTCTACTACTCTCTCTCTACTACTCTCTACTACTCTCTCTCTACTACTCTCTACTACTCTCTCTACTACTCACTCTCTACTATTCTCTACTACTCACTCTACTACTCTCTACTACTCTCTACTGCTCACTCTCTACTACTTACTCTACTACTCACTGTACTACTCACTCTCTACTACTCACTCTCTACTACTCTCTACTACTCACTCGCTACTACTCTCTCTCTACTACTCTCTACTACTCACTCTACCACTAACTCTCTACTAATCTCTAATCCTCTCTCTCTGCTACTCACTCTCTACTACTCACTCTCTACTACTCTCTACTACTCACTCTACTACTCACTCTCTACTACTCTCTACTACTCTCTACTACTCACTCTCTACTACTCACTCTCTAATACTCTCTCTCTACCACTCTCTACTACTCACCCTCTACTACTCTCTACTACTCTCTCTACTACTCACTCTCTACTATTCTCTACTACTCACTCTACTACTCTCTACTACTCTCTACCACTCACTCTTTACTACTCTACTACTCACTCTCTACAACTCTCTCTCTCTACTACTCACTCTCTACTACTCACTCTACTACTCTGTACTACTCACTCTGTACTACTCTCTCTCTACTACTCACTCTCTACTACTCACTCTCTAATACTCACTCTCTACTACTCTCTACTGCTCACTCTCCACTACTCACTCTCTACTACTCGCTCTCAACTACTCTCTGCTACTCACTCTACTACTCACTCTCTACTACTCTACTACTCTCTCTTACTCTTTCTACTTCTCACTCTCTACTACTCTCTCTACTACTCACTCTCTACTACTCTCCACTACTCTCTCTCTACTACATACTCTCTACTACTTGCTCTCTACTACTCGCTCTCTACTACTCTCTAGTACTCACTCTCTACTACTCACTCTCTACTACTCACTCTCTACTACTCACTCTCTACTACTTTGTACTACTCACTCTCTACTACTCTCTCTCTACTACTCTCTACTCACTCTCTTACTCTCTACTTCTCACTCTCTACAACTTTCTCTACTACTCACGCTCTACTACTCTCTACTACTCACTCTCTACTACACTCTCTACTACTTGCTCTCTACTACTTGCTCTCTACTACTCTCTAGTACTCACTCTATTACTCACTCTGTACTACTCTCTACTACTCACTCTCTACTACTCTCTACTACTCACTCTCTACTACTCCACTACTCTCTACTACTCACTCTCTGCTACTCACTCTCTAATACTCTACTACTCTCTACTACTCTCTCTCTACTACTCACTCTCTACTACTCACTCTCTACTACTCTCTACTACTCTCTCTACTACTCTCTCTCTACTACTCTCTACTACTCTCTACTGCTCACTCACTACTACTTACTCTACTACTCACTCTACTACTCACTCTCTACTACTCACTCTCTACTACTCACTTGCTACTACTCTCTCTCTACTACTCTGTACTACTCACTCTACTACTCACTCTCTACTACTCTCTAATACTCTCTCTCTGCTACTCACTCTCTACTTCTCACTCTCTACTACTCACTCTCTACTACTCACTCTACTACTCACTCTCTACTACTCTCTACTACTCTCTACTACTCACTCTCTACTACTCACTCTCTAATACTCACTCTCTACTACTCTCTACTACTCACTCTCTACTACTCACTCTACTACTCTCTCTACTACTCTCTACTACTCTCTACTACTCACTCTCTACTCTCTATTACTCACTCTCTAGTCTCTACCTCTCTCTACCTCTCTCTCTACTACTCTCTACCTCTCTACTTCTCTACCTCTACCTCTCTACCTCTACCTCTCTACCTCTACACCTCTACCTCTACACCTCTACCTCTACACCTCTACCTCTCTACCTTTCTCAATCCTCTCTCTACACACACACATATGCACATACATATATGCATATATATGCATATGCATTTATATAAATGTATGTGTATATATATACATACATATATAAACATATATATAATCTGCATATCCATATAAATACAAATATAAATGCATGCATACATATACATATACATTTATGCATGCATATGCATGTTATGTACATGAAAGTTTCAAAAACACTAATAAAAGCAAAGCTAAAAAGCCAACTAATTACAAACAGAATTGCTTTAAATTAAACAAGGGCGAGACCTATTGCATTTTCAAAGCTTGTTTACTTTGGTTCCATCAAGAAGGTATTCGGATGTGTCACACATTTGCCATACATTTTGAATGGTAGCACTCTAGTTGCTCATTAGATCACTGTAGTAAAGCTACTGCTCATCAGGGAAGTCTGCTGCTGGTATTCAAAGTGTATGTTTCAGTCTGCATGTCAGAATTTTTTAAGGAAATAGAAGAGGATTTGAGAAGTCAAAATGTGCCCTAATTTTTTTTTCTGCAGCACTAATCATAATTTCTATGGCAAAATGAACCCCCTCATTTTGTTCCTTTGTAAATTAAATGTTTTAAGTGTTACCACTTTATTCCAATCAAGATGGCTTCAGGTGTGCCATACCTTTGTCATAAGTAAGACTGTTAGCGCTCTAGTTGTTCGTTAGAACACTCTGGGATATTCTGTCATTGGGGTATACTTGGGCTACATCTTGGTGATATTTGGGCTACATTTAGGCTCTTTTGTCTCTGGTGGCCATTTTGGGAGATTTATTTGTTATGATGTTTCCTAATGTCCTCATTTACTACAGTCTCCTCAGTAGGAAAATGTTCAGTTTTTTACTTTGATTCCATTAAGAAGGCATTCAGATGTGTCACACATTTGCCATAAATTCAGAATGTTAGCACACTAATTGCTTATTAGATCACTGTAGTAAAGCTACTGCCCCTTAAATGGCGGCCGCTGCGAGGCCGCGCAGCGGACGCGCGCAGCGGACGCGCGCAGCGGGCGCGCTGCTGGCGCGCCAAAGGCGCGCCTACGGCAAGCCCGTCTGCGCCCGTCCGCGCCTGGACCGCGCCCAGCGCCCGACCGCCTGGTCCCCGTGCCCCCCGCCTGACTTACGACTCCGCCACGCTCACCAACCTCAACCCCGGCCGCACGCCGGGCTGCTACCACGCCACCCCGAAACGGACCCACGGACCCTTCACCTGCAACAACTGCCGCTTCACCTGCCTTCGGGCCCACTCCGCTCCCGCCGAGAACAACTCCCCCGGAAGCAATCTCCACTGCATCCTGGTCAACACCCGATCCGTCCACAGGCACGCCATCGAACTGTGGAACCTCATCAACTCAACAAACCCGGACATCGCCTTCCTCACCGAGACCTGGATGAACCCCTCCTCGGCACCCGACATCGCCATAGCCATCCCCGACGGCTTCAAAATCATCCGGAAAGACCGCACCAACCGCATCGGAGGAGGCATCGCCATCGCACACAAAAGCTCCATCCGCATCTCGACCCACACCGACGACTCACTCCCCGAGGCCGAACATCTCCACTTCACGATCCACAGCGACCCCAAGACCACCCTCAGAGGCACCCTCATGTACAGACCTCCAGGACCTCGCACCAAGTTCAGCGAAGACATCGCAGACTTCGTCAACCCTCACGCACTCTCGTCCACCGACTACATCCTCCTAGGAGACCTCAACTTTCACCTGGAGAACCTCACCGACAAAAACACCACCGCCTTACTGGACAACCTCGCCAACCTGGGACTGAAACAGCTAGTCAACACACCCACCCACCACGCCGGACACACGCTCGACCCCATCTTCTCCTCCAGCAAACACATCACCGTCAGCCACGCCACCGAACTCACCTGGTCGGACCACAGCTGTGTCCACTTCAGCTTCAAGAAGACCACCGTGCTTCACCACACCCGGCAACCACCAAGAAGACACTGGAATCGTATCACCACTGAACAGCTCGCATCAACCCTCTCCCAGAACCAACCCACCAGCACCACCGACCCAAACGAAGCCGCCAACAACCTCACAAGCTGGATCTTCGACTGCGCCAACCTCCTGGCCCCCCTGAAGACTCAAGCTAACACCAACAACCACAAGAAAAACTCCTGGTTCACCCCGACCTCAAGGACTCCAAGAAAGAATTCCGCGCCCGCGAGAAGACGTGGCGCCTCAACCAGTCCGAAGAGAACATGTCAGCTCTCAAGGACGCCACCCGCCAACACCACCAACACCTCCGCGCCGTACGAAAAACAGCCTACCGGAACAGACTTGACAACAACGCCCACAACAGCAAGGAACTATTTGGCATCGTCAAAGAGCTCTCCAACCCGGACGCAGAAAACAACCCCATCCCTCCCTCACAGGACCTCTGCAACTCCCTCGCAACCTTCTTCCACCACAAGATCATCGACATATACAACAGCTTCCCGACCGCCAACGCGAACCCCCACCCGGAACCCGCCACCGACATCACCACCATCCTCACCTGGAGCCCTACCACCACCAAGGAGACCACCTGCGTCATGAACTCGATCCACTCCGGATCCCCATCAGACCCCTGCCCGCACCACATCTACAACAAGGCCGACAGCATCATCGCACCGCACCTCCGAGACGTCATCAACGCCTCCCTCACCGCCGCCACCTTCCCGGAGAGCTGGAAACACGCAGAGCTCAACGCCCTCCTAAAGAAACCTACAGCAGACCCCACCAAACTCAAAAACTTCCGGCCCATCTCTCTCCTACCGTTCCCCGCCAAAGTGATTGAGAAAATCGTCAACGCTCAACTCACCACCGCCCTGGAAACCAACGACGCCCTCGACCCCACACAGTTCGGTTTCAGGGCCAACCACAGCACCGAAACCGCCCTCATCGCAGCCACGGACGACATCTGAGCCCTGACCGACAAGGGAGAAACCGTGGCCCTCATACTCCTGGACCTCTCTGCAGCCTTTGACACGGTCTGCCTGCCCCCCTTCAGATCCACAGCCACGGAGATCATCTGCGGCGTACCCCAAGGATCCTCCCTCAGCCCCCCCCTCTTCAACGTCTACATGACCCCCCTGGCGAACATCGCACGCAAACACGGACTCGACCTCATATCCTACGCCGACGACACCCAGCTCATCCTATCCCTTACAGACAACCCCACCTCAGCTAGGACCAGACTACATGACGGAATGAAGGAAGTAGCGAACTGGATGACAGACAGCCGGCTGAAACTGAACACAGATAAGACGGAGGTCCTCATCCTCCGCCCTACTCCCACCGCATGGGACGACTCCTGGTGGCCCCCCGCCCGAGGCAGCACTCCCCAACCCACCGACCACGCACGCAACCTCGGCTTCATCCTGGACTCATCCCTCTCCATGACCAGACAGGTCAACTCGGTGACCTCGGCATGCTTCAACACCCTCCGCATGCTCCGCAAGATCTTCCGCTGGATCCCCACCGACACCAAGAAGACCGTCACCCACGCCCTCGTCACCAGCCGCCTGGACTATGGGAACACTCTGTACGCCGGCATCACCACCGAGCTGCAGAGGAAACTACAACGGATCCAGAACGCTGCCGCACGACTCATCCTGGACATACCCCGCCACCACCACATTTCCGGACACCTGAAGAGACTTCATTGGCTCCCAGTCAACAAGAGGATCACCTTCCGACTCCTCACCCACGCACACAAAGCCCTTCACAACCTCGGACCCAAACTCATCAACAACCGCGTCTCCTTCTACACTCCTCCGCGCACTCTACGCTCTACCAGACAGGCCCTGGCAGCCGTACCCCGCATCCGCAAAGCCACCGCCGGAGGAAGATCCTTCTCCTTCCTAGCAGCGAAAACCTGGAACTCTCTGCCCAGCCACCTTCGCGCCATACCTGACCACCTCTCCTTCAGAAGGC
Source organism: Triturus cristatus (assembly GCF_964204655.1). Taxonomy (NCBI): domain Eukaryota; kingdom Metazoa; phylum Chordata; class Amphibia; order Caudata; family Salamandridae; genus Triturus; species Triturus cristatus. The sequence continues at coordinate 256,283,221 of NC_140584.1, forward strand.
AGCTCAAGACCTGGCTCTTCGAGCACTGACCCCCCCCCCCCCCCTCCAGCGCCTTGAGACCCTTTATGGGTGAGTAGCACGCTTTATAAATGCGATTGAGTGATTGATTGATTGATTGACTGCTCACCAGGGAAGTCTGCTGCTGGTATTGAAAGTGCATGTTTCAGTCTGCATGTCAGAATTTTTTCATGAAATAGAAGAGTATTTGAGAAGTCACTCAAAATGTGCCCTAATTTTTCTTTCTGCAGCACTAATCATACTTTCTATGGCAAAATGACCCCCTCATTTTGTTCCTTTATAAATTAAATGTTTTAAGAGTTACCACTTTATTCCAGCCAAGATGGCTTTAGTTGTGCCATACGTTTGTCATAAGTAGGACTGTTAGCGCTCTAGTTGTTCTTTAGAACACTCTGGGAAGCTGCAGTAGAACACAAAGGAATCAACTGACAGTCTCTGCCCTTGTTGGATGTACATGTTTTATTGAGAATGTCAGACTTCATTCTCACGTGACTGAGAAAGATAATGTGAATTTACAGAAAATATGCTCTCAGTTTAGCTTATAGATCACCTTCCAAACCTCTGTGGGAAAAGCATGAGAAAATAGTTTTCTCTCAAACATGATTCATGATATCACAGCAGAAGGCTTTTTCACATGGTAAAATCACCTTAGAACACACCACAATACCTAAAATGAGTATGGTACCATCAACACATGATTTATAATGTAACTAAAGTCTTAAACCCTTCTATTAACTGCAATGCTTTTTAATGAGGTGCTATCATGTATATTGGTCCCGTGATGGCTGCCAACACTTCTTGGATGAAGTGCTGACAGCCAATCAGATCTCACGATGAGATGTGTAGTTAGGCTCCGCCCAGATATATATGTGATTTTACTTTTGATTTTCTCAGGAACTACTAAACAGATTGCCACAATATATGCAAAAGGCACATGCCTGACCTGAGAACTACCTTTTTGCCAAATTTCAAGTAATTCTGTTCAGCCGTTCGGGCTGTACCTTCGACTAAAGGTCCTATGGGAAAATGCATGGGGAAAACGTGTTTTGAGACCCCCCTTTTTTCTCAGTCCCCGCTTCACGAATCACCCCGAGACTTTCAGGGTAGGAGCTGAGCGGAGCGCCCCATTAGTTTTGAAAATTTCACGAAGATAAGTCAACCGGCGCCAAAGTTATTCAAAATAGAATTTTCAGATTTCCTATGGGAACTCGGTCCTAACTATAACTATCTACTAGCGACCGCCAGTAGATAATATATATATATATATTCACTGAAAAAACCATAGGTGTCACACATGTTATAGTTAGCTGGAAATTTTACTGATAAAAAACCAATGAAATTCCCCCATTATAGTTACTGTAGGCAACTATAACTCACGCGGCCGCAATCCTCTGCTGATGCTAATACTGTATTTAGACACTTATTTGCCCATGTCTTCTTCCATTAAATTTTAGCTATACATATATTACAAATATTTTTTTTTCATAAAGACACATATGTCATCAGCAGAGGATTACGGTCGCGTGAGTTATAGTTGCCTACAGTAACTATAACGGGGGAATTTCATTGGTTTTTTATCAGTAAAATTTCCAGCTAACTATAACATGTGTGAAACCTATGGTTTTTTCAGTGAATTTGCAAGGTTTTTTAAATGCTAACTCCTAACTATAACGTGTGTGAAACCCATGGTTTTTTCAGTGAATTTGTACGGTTTTTTAAATGCAAATTTTTTTTGGACATTTTTTGTAAACCTTTGTATAAAATAATATATGTACTATATCCTGCATTATGGAAAGGTTTTTTTTTTTTTTATGCATTTTTTTCCGTGCGCGTACGGTAAGCTGACGGTACGCGCTTCGTACGTCATAAGTACGGTGCGCGTACGTACTAGGATACGCGTACGCTAAGCTGACGCTACGCGCTCTGCACGTCATAAGTACAGCGCGCCTACGTGATACGTGCGTGACGTACGCGTACACCCGGAAGCAACGTCGCGGTTACGCAGGGGCGTGTAATGCGCATGCGCGAGTGCATCTGACGTACGCGCTCCGTAAGCGTCACGTTTGCGCATGCGCACTTGTTTACGAGCGCGTACCGTGAGCTTACGGAGCGCGCACGGTAGGTCATGTGATCCACAAAGAACACTTTTCATTGGTTGAAATTACTTTCACTTCCAGAAACTTCCCACACCACACCCATTCCCCTCATTACTGCTTGAAAGAACACTTTTCATTGGTTGAAACTACTTTCACTTTCAGAATCTTCCCACACCACACCCATTCCCCTCATTACTGCTTGTGATTCTCTAGGAGCAGGAGCTGAATTGTCTTTGGGATACAATGGCAGAACAGCAGACCTCTTCTGAGAGTGAGGCTAGCAGCACCACCATCATCCAGAGAAGGAGGAAACAGAAGACTTCTTTTGTGTGGGAGTATTTCACTTTTCCAGAGGGGCAGAGAAAGGTCAATGCTCCATTGGTCACTTGCACACTTTGTGACCGTGTTTTATCTAGAGGAAATCCAAAGAAAAAGTATTCCTTTGGAAATCACTCTATGAAGAGACACCTTATGGATAGACATCCCAGGACCTTTGCTCGACATACTGGAGAAAACTCTTCAGTAAGTCACCAGAGCCCAGCCTCAGAAGCTCAGCCGAGTACATCATCGGCAGCTCAGCTGAGCCCTTCCTCTGAGGTGGGAGCATCACCTTCTTCTGCTCCTCTGGACGTCAACCCTCGATTTGGGAGGGTTGCAATGAGGTGTACAACGTGTTGTGGTCTTATTGTTTTTGGGGAGACCAGTGTTTCCCTTATTAACAATAAGATAGACCAGCACGTTTGTAGACGCTCATAATATTCCCATTCTTTCTTTCCTCCATCCCTCTATGAACCCAACGGCTCTTTTAAGAGCCAACCTTACCTCACAATTTTTTTTTTTTTTTTAAGCTTTCCATTTTGAAAAAAAATTTTTACCGCGCACGGTACGCGTAATTTCGCGTAATTTCGCGTAATTTCTCCGTTTACGCCGTGCGCTTACGCTGCGCACATTCGGCGATTTTTTTAAAAAAATTCATTTTTTGCCCTTGGGGGTCCTTCTGAGACCCCCTGACAAAGGCTAGGGGGTCAGGAACTGTCCAGCCTGCCCCCTTTTCACATTATCCACCTTTGTTTTCCACCCCCTCAGACTGCGAGAGAGAAAATGGCGGCCGCCACTTCCTGGTTTCGACCGATTCGAATGTTCACTAAGATCTAACAGCCAATCAGAATCGCGCTCGCGCACGGCAGCGTACGCGTACGGTAAGCGCACCGTAAGCTTACTGTAAGCGCACCGTAAGCTGCCACAGATATATATATTGATTTAAATGCTATTTTCTCAGGACCTACTGAACAGATTTACACCAGACCTACAAAAGGCACTTCCTTGACCTGAGGACTACCTCTCTGCCAAATTTCAAGTAACTCTGTTCAGCCGTTCGGGCTGTAGCTGTGTCTAAAGGTCCTATGGAAAAATGCATGGGAAAAACGAGTTTTGGGACCCCCCTTTTATCTCAGCCCCCGCTTGACGAATCCCCCCGAGACTTTCAGGGTAGGAGCGGAGCGGAGCGCCCCACCTATTTTGAGAATTTCGCGAGGATTCGTCGACCGGCGCCAAAGTTATTCCAAATAGAATGTTGCGGATTTCCTATGGAAGCGTGGTCCTAACTATAACTACCTACTGGCGACCGCCAGTAGGTAATATATATATATATATATATATATATATATATATATATATATATAGGGTCAGATTTATGTTAGACTTGCGCCACTTTTACGCCGCCGTTGCATCACTTTTGTGACGCAGCGGCGGCGTAAACCCTGCGCCACGTTGCGCCCTATTTACATTGTGACGCATCTATGGAGATGCGTCACGGTGTAAAGCCCTGCGCCACATTAAACCTGCGTCAGGTTTAATGTATGCAGGGTGGGCGTTCCATCGGAAAAAGCCTTGGAAAAGTGACGCAGTGAAATCTACAAGATTTCACTCAGTCACTTTTCCGACGCTGCTGCGTCAAAACCTTGCGCCTGCTTGAAGCAGGCGTAAGGCATGATGCAGCATGTTAGGTATGGGCAGCCCCTAAACATTGCTGGAGTTGCGTCGTGCTTGCGACACGACTCCAGCAATGTGCCGCCCTTACGCCATCAGATGCGTCACGCACCAGTATATCCTTTCGCCACGATGCGCTGCATTGTAAATGCGGCGCATCTGTGGTGGCGCAAGGGCAAACTTGCATGACGCATCTTTCCTGGCGCATCCCTGCTGATTTGCAGGGATGCGCCAGGAAACATAAATCTGCCCCAATGTATATATATTTTTTCACTGAAAAAAACAAAGGTTACAGTGATGTTATACTTAGGAAATAGAATTAAAAAAACCTTAGAATTTAACTGAAAAAAACAAAGGTTACAGGACCTTGTAGTAAGGTTCAGAATTTACACATTTACACACACAAAACCATGGAAAATCAGCTGTTATAGTTAGAGTTATCTCAAGTAACTATTCCTCGTGCCCTAAGGTAACTATGGGCCCCATGCATCAAACCAAAAACCGGTTGTAAACAGGCAGATTTGCAGAATTACTTAAATTGCTATTGCATTTAAGGAATCGTAAATTGTGATTCCTTAAATGCAATGCATTAAGCGAAAAATTATTATCGCTATTATGAATCGCAAATTACCATCAAACTAAAGTTGATGGTAATTTGCGATTGCTTTGAAAAATGCACTTAAGTGCATTTTTCAAAGTCACATTTTCCACACATGTGTGTGCGCAACATGTGGAAAAAGGTGAATTTCAGGGGTGCAACAGGGTACCCTTTTGGAACCCTTGCACCTTTGAAATCGCATGCACAATTTGAGAGTACCTATGGAGTACTCGCAAATTGCGCATGCAATTCCCATTGATTCCTATGGGCCTCAAGGCCCATAGGAATGAATGGGAATCAATTCCTTAATTGAGACTCGCAATTTGCAAGTAGCAATTAAGGAATTTGTAGGGATTGCAATTGCGATTCCTACATGCATTGCATTTTGCGATTTCTAAATAGCGAATAAGTAAAATTAGTTAATTAGAAATCGCAAAATGCGGGCTTGATGCATGTGCCCCTATATCTTGCACCCCCGCCATGCAGTTTTTCATCAATTATTTTATAGCAAATGTTGCACTAATATTATCAATGATGTCATAGAAGATGTCATGAGCGATGTAATAGTTGGGATAATTAGCAGTGCATGGCGAGGGCGCAAGTTACAGTTACCTTCTGGGGGGCAGCCTTATTGTAAATGTGGAGGTGGGCCATATTTAGAAGGGGGAGAGTTGAGGAAATTCGATTTTCGATCTCGACCGTATTGACCCGCCATTTTGTAATCTGCCGCCATTTTGTGTTGCCCTCACTCAGGCAGCACGACGAACTAAGTCTTTTCTGCTTTTCCTGCAGTATTGTGTCAAAATAGCCTTCTGCCTCTGTTTACGAAGCTGGTGTTAGGGACTGGCCGAGTACACTAATCCCTGTCTGGTTTTCCTAATCCCTGTCTCAACTATCTGTTGGTTCACACTATTCTCGTCTGACTTTATCTTATCTTCTGGACTTCGCTGTCCTCTGCTCGTATTCTCTCGTTTCACAACTGTCCTCCAAAACACACAAATGTATCTCGCCACCTGCGAGTCAGCTACAGACACGTTAATAAATTAACCCGTAAGGAGGAGCGACAAACACAGTTGGAGGAGAGGCTTCTTCGGGTTACTCGATACTTTGTTTTCCAACTCTCTCTATTGGCTCTGCCCTATTTTTCGAACTTTCCTTATTGGTTCTCGATGTATGTATTAGGTGTGTTTTCTGGTTAATGTATATGTCACCTATGTACTATAAAAGATTGTGCGTCACGGAGTGAAGTGGCAGTCTCCTGAGAACATACCGTGTGTACTTCTAGGACAACTGTACTAGCTGCAGCTAATAAAATCTGATCTTTTACGCCGACAGAGTGTCCCCGTGTCTCTGTTAGCTGAAGCAGGAGAACCCAGGAGATTAAGGCGTACCCTGCGCCGCAAGGCCCATAAGGTTCTGGTTCTTCAACTGGCGCCCAACGTTGGGCGGTGTCAGAGGTAGTGGTTCTGCCTGACGGTTGTGAGGAACCCCGCAAGAAAATTCTGGAGGAATCGCGAACCACGTCAAGCGACCCCTGTATGTCGAAAGTGGTCCGAAGGTCTTTTGCAGCGTGGTTACTCCTTCCTGACGGCTACTGACAACTGCTGCACTGACTACCGCCCTGCCTTGGCCCTCTTTTTGGTGATGTATGGTAAGGCGAGACGATAGACGGGCCTCTGTTGGTGTAAGAAGACACCTTAGTTAAGTATTGGTGGGTCGCTCCCACATTGGTTCTTTGGTTCTTTGGTTCTTTGGTCCTTTGGTTCTTTGGTTTTTAGGTTCTTTGGGTCTTTGATTCGGGTATTGCAATAACCGAAGCCGAGGGGTAAGTACATTTGTGCTGTGTTAATTGATTTAACCCCCTTGATGTTTGTGAACAGTCCAGTGAAATAACGATGCCTGGTCTGACTAAGTTTAGGAAACTTTGTTGCTTTGGTTGTAATAGGGATTCCCGGCTGGAGGACTCTTGTCCGATTCCTTCGGTTGGAACTCCCACTTATGAGCTCTATTCTAAACATGGTGTTGGCCCCATTGCCTTTAACGAGGCATGAATCCGATACACGAAGAATGATGGTGTTTTAAAATGGCCAGAAAATGGTAGTTTTGAGCCTGACATACTAGATAATTTGGAAGCTATTTTATTTAAAAGAAAAGCCCGGCCGGCAATGTTTGACTCTTTCCGCCTTTGGCGTAAGGAAGCCAAACAGAGAAAAATTAAGCAAGAAAAACGAGATAGGAAAACACAGGGTATGACGATTATACAGCAATTTAAAGATAATTAAGTTGATAATGCGATGGAAATTTCAGAGAGACAGCATCGTATGGCGATAGATAAATGCTATCCGATGTTGCCAGCTTCCCCTTAAGAAAGGATTTAGAGGAAGATCCCTTGATGTCTCACTTATTGAGATTGCCTCCGCCCTATGTACAAGGTGCTAATGCACCCCCGTTGTTACAGCCTGTTCAGCCGCCAGTGGCGCCTCCGCTTGCTCCGGCTCTTCCACATTTGCCCCCTCAAGTATTGCCGCCTCTGCCAGCTTTGCCTTCGACTCCTTTACCTTCATCTTCTTTGCCCTCTGCTCCTCCGGTAATTACTGATTCCTCTTCAGTTAGTTCGCCTAATACCTTGTCCCCTATCCTTATGTCCAATTCTCCGTCTATGCGTAAACGACTCACAGATACGGTCTCTGGTCTTTTATCTCCTTTCTTTGAGGCTTTAAATGTGTCTCCGGCTTTTTCTCGAAGACAGTCTCGTAGTCAGTTCCCAGCTTCCGAAGAACGAGAAAGGTTGGACTCTCTCGCTCGTAAATGGATTGAGAAGGGTCCCCAGTATAATGTGCCCGACATTATGCCTACCTTCTCACAGTGGAATGCGCCTACGCAGAGATATGTTTTCAATGGCATGTGTGATACTCTTGTTAAAGAATGGGAGGTCATGGATTTGGGTTCGGTTCCTCAGGGTCTGTTAGATGTTCAGGCTAATTTCGACAAGGGACTGATTGTGGGTTCTAAGGTTGAGGACGCTGTAAAGACACTTGTTACCTTTAGAACCTTATTTACCTCACAGACTTTTCTTGACTCCGATCCCTCAGTTAGGTTGACACTGAAAAATTACCCAATGAGAGAGGTTCCTCCAGTATGGAGAGAAGAGGTTGCAGCAGTAGGTGCTAATCCAGCTATTCCTGCTCACTTCCAGCGTATATGGGTACATGTCCCCTGGAAAAGATCTGAAGTTTTGGCTCTTAAACGGTGTCTACCGGATCCTCGTAAGAACCCTGCAGGTTATTATAAAGAATTGTCACAGACAGTTGATGCCTGTATTATGAATTTAGCAGACATTGACATGTTGATGGGGAATGTAGTCCCACAAGCGTTATGGGCTAGAATTCGTAGAGAGAATCATGCCCAAGAATTAGGTGGAGACTGGGATGCTATAACTGCCGCAGATAGAGACCAAGTGGGTGGCGCGAAGCCTGATGCTCTGATTTCAGAACTCCCTGGTAGGATTATTACGTTAATGAAAACGATGATGCCTGCCTTGAGAGTTAACTGGGATAAACTAGCCGCGTGTAAACAAAGTAAAGATGAGAGTGTCTCCGATTTCTTCTCTCGTTTCGAGGAGACATTCATTGATCACAGTGGTCAGGATATGCCTACGGAGGGTGGACAGCGATTATTTGTAGATAAGTTCGTATTCAACCTGCTTCCCGAGCTGTCTCACAAGTTGAAAGACTCCGAGAGTTCATGGGCTGTTTCTTCTTCAGCCCAGATATTGGCTACTGCTCAATATTATGAAAATAGAGATAAAGAAGAAAGAGATAAGCAAGAGAAAAAGACTAAAGAATTGTAAACTAAGGTTCTCTTGCAACAGGCTTATCCTCCTCGTTATGCTCAGCCCCAGTTTCAACAGCCTCCACAGTTTCAGAGGGTGTATCAAAAGCCTGAGTCATATATTCCGCGACCTTTGTTAGGTCCTAATCAATGTGCCTATTGTAGGGAGGAAGGTCATTTTAAGAACAGTTGTCCGGTTTTATTGCAGCGCAATGGAGCACTATCTGCTCCACGAGGTCGTGGTGGCCTCCAGTCAATAAACAAAGGTAGAGGTCGAGGTATGTTGACCCAAGAACAGCGTTCCCTTCCTCCTCCTAATTTCGTGAACTACTTTGATCAGCAAAACGCTCGGTCTACACAGTATTACAATGAGGATTATTATGTTGAAGGTGAGAATGTCTTCATGCTAACTAGGACAGCCATGGACAAAGTAAGGGAGTTGTGTAGATTCCAGTAGATCAGAGTGGACCTTATGTTAATGTCACTACGATGGGTGTTTCAGAGCCATTTCTTTTAGATACTGGTGCGATGAGAAGTTCTATCATTCATTCAAAACTCCCTGGGGCACCTTTGTCTGGCTTAACGAATGTATCTGTAGGTTTTTCTGGCGCCCCAGTTCGTAATCCGGTCTCTTGCCCTTTGCCTATTTCAATTGGCCCCTATGATTTGGAAGCTCCGCTTCTCTTAACGAATGGTTGCGGCGAGAATCTATTGGGCTTGGATCTACTGAAAAGAATACATGCCACAATATCTTGTTCTCCTTCTGGTGTATATCTTACTTTAGGACAGAGATTGACTTCTCCAATGTATTTGTCTAAAGATCAATTTCCACCTGAATTGCTCTCTCTTCCTGCAACGCTTTGGGCTACGGGTCCAAATGATGTTGGTTGCCTTGAGATCCCACCATATGTTGTTACTCTCAAGCCCAATGCTGAATTGCCACGCGTTCCTCAATATAGAATTTCCACTGAAGGTGAAAGAGCGCTTTTGGAAATCATTCATGATTTGATTCAGAAGGGTGTGGTTGAGGAAACGAGAGGAAACATATGTAATAGCCCTATTCTTCCTGTTCTTAAGCGCACTGATCCTTCTCAGCCTCCTGTTTATCGTTTTGTAATTGATCTTCGGGAGGTAAACAAAATTGTTGTACCACAGTTTCCTGTTGTCCCAGATATCACTGCGCTGTTGACAATGATACCTTCTACAGCGGTTTGGTTTTCTGTTATCGATCTGAAAAATGCTTTCTTTAGTATTCCCATTGCCGAAGAGAGTAGGGATATTTTTGGCTTCTCTCTTGGAGGCCGAAGCTTCCGGTTCAAGCGCGCACCTCAAGGCTATTGTGAAAGTCCCTCAACTTATAGTCAAGCTCTGAAATGTCATCTTGAAGCTTTTTCTTTGCCGTCTGGTGCTGCTCTTATTCAGTACATGGACGACTTGTTAATCGCTGCTGATTCAGAGGAAATATGTAAGAATGTGATGGTTGGATTGTTGCGACACTTGTCCGATCTTAATCATAAGGTTTCACCTTCTAAGCTACAATATGTTCGCCGAGAGGTTACCTACTTGGGTCATCTCTTATCAAAGGAGGGAAGACGATTAACCCCAGAACGTATCCAAGCAATTGCGCAAATGTCTGTGCCATCCACACAAAGGGAGGTACGTGCCTTTCTGGGCATTACTTCCTATTGTAGGCAGTGGATCCCTAACTTCTCTCTGTTGGCCAAACCTTTGTTGGCACTCACTTTGAAAGATACACCTCAGCCCCTTCCATGGACTGACGAATGTCAGAGGAGTTTTACTGATTTACGTACTGCTCTGTGTTCTGCTCCTGTACTAGGTACTCCTGATCACAGTAAGTCTTTCACGCTCTATGTTCATGAAAGAGAAGGTTGTGCGTTGTCAGTCTTAACACAGCGGTTTGGAGACAAACAGCGACCATGTGCCTATTTTTCGGCTACGTTAGATCCAGTAGCTAAAGCATTGCCTAGTTGTCTTAAAGCGACAGCAGCAGCAGCAATTTCCATTCGTCAGTCGGCTGGAGTGGTGCTAGATAATACTCTCATTGTTATGGTGCCACATGCAGTGGATACTTTGCTAAATAGCACGAAAACACAGCATCTTACGAGTGCTCGTTTGTCTGGATATGAGCTGAAGCTCTTGGCTAGTCACGTACACATCAAACGATGTAACACTTTAAATCCAGCTACTTTGTTGCCTCTTCCAGAAGAGAAAGGTGTCCAAGAACAACATGATTGTTTCCTCCGTACTGAGGAAGAGACAAAAGGTAGAATTGACTTAACAGATACGCCATTAGTGAATCCGGATGGAACGCTATGGGTAGATGGTTCTTGTTTTAAGCTTCCTAATGGAGAGACAACTTCAGCCTATGCTGTTACTACTTTGCATACAGTCGTGGAAACAACACGCATCAGACATAATTCAGCTCAGGCAGCTGAACTGATAGCCTTAACCAGAGCGTGTGTGTTATCCAAAGGAAAAAGAGTGAACGTGTATACTGATAGCCAATACGCTTTTGGTGTGGCGTTCAATTTTGGGCGTTTGTGAAAAGAAAGGGGATTCCTTACTTCCCATGGCACTAAGATACAACATGGTCAGTTGGTGACTGACCTTCTTGAGTCACTTGCTTTACCTACCCAGATAGCAATTGTGAAGTGTAGTGCGCATAAGAAGATTACTGACGATGTTGGTCGCGGGAATGCATTTGCGGATGAGGTAGCGAAAAAGACAGCCAGAGATGCTACAAGTCGCATGTATGTTGCGGGCCCTGCAAATTGGGTCAGAGAAAGAGGAATTTATGAGGACACAGTAGAAAGTGTGAAATCAATTCAAGAAGAGGCTACATAGAAAGAATTGAGTAAGTGGAAAGAAAGTACAGGAATGTTAGATGAGATGGGATGTTGGGTAGAATTATCAGAGCACCAGCGTTGGCTGTTACCAGACGCGTATGTACTGCCTGTAGTTACTATGGCGCATGGTCCAGCCCACCTAAATGCGAAAGGAATATGCAAGCTTCTGGCTCCAGTGTGGCAGAATGAGGGAATACCGAAGTGTGCAGACAATGTAGTGAAACATTGTATTATTTGCTTAATGTACAATCCAGGAAAGGGAACCCCAACTCCAGTAGGTCATTTTGCTCCTCCGACCTATCCATTTGAGGTGTTGCAAATCGATTACATTCACATGGAACGATGCAACAATCTCAAATATGTTCTAGTGATGGTATGTGCCTTTTCCAGATGGATAGAGGCATATCCCATGAAAGACAATACTGCTTTATCTACAGCCAAAATACTTCTAAAAGAGCTTTTTCCTAGATTTGGTTTGCCGCGCATTGTCTGGAGTGACAATGGGAGTGAATTTGTGGGCCAGGTCATGCAAAAAGTTTGTGCGGGTCTTGGCATCAAGCAAAAGTTCCATGCGGCAAACCATCCACAGTCAGCGGGTCTAGTGGAGTGCTATAATGGTACTCTAAAACTCAAGCTTGCTAAAATACAAGCCAGTACAGGCCTTAGTTGGCCCGATGCCCTACCTTTGGCTCTTCTATCCACCAGAACGGCTGTGCATTCTCGTTTGGGACTTAGCCCTTATGAAGTTGTTTTCGGACACCCAGCTAATGTATGGGGAGTCCCTCGCCCTAAAAAGTACTCTGATATACCATACCAGATGATTGATTATCTGCATGACCTCACAACTAAATTGCGTATTCTCCATCAACAGGGTCAGAGCGCTTTGCCCGAGGCCTCCACAGACTCAGGTCATTCCATCCAACCAGGTGACTGGGTTTGTGTGAAGAATTTCCAAAGGACGAAGAATTTGGAGCCTCGCTGGAGAGAACCTCGGCAGGTGCTCCTGACTACTCGTACAGCAGTGAAAGTTGAAGGAAAGAAGAACTGGATTCACGGTGTGCACTGCAAGAAGGTGCCTTTGCCTTTGCCCTTTGATCAGTGGGTCCGCAAGGGTATAAGTGACTCTGAAAGCGAGAAAGTTCCCCGATTTATACCTTTTAGTGATGCACGCTTGAATGGAACACTGTCAGAAAAAGAAAACGACAACATTCTCCAAGAAGCTGTACCACCACATTTTCGTTTGAATACCACAAATCCACGAACATTGTTTCAGGATCAGACTGTACCTGACAATTTAAGACCTAGACTAAAGAAGAAAACTTGAGATTCTCTCTTCCATGTAGTTTCTATCCCGGTTGCAGGGTCACGGTAGGAGTCTTGGTTGTGACCTGAGTAGTGGCAATAGGCCTGCAGTGAGGGGACAGCATTTTCACTTGGGTGAGTTCGGGGCTTTATCTTGCAAACCTCTTTCCTTATAGATTTTTTCAGGTACAGAGTTTCTAAGGCTACGGCCATCTTTTGCCAACTAAAGTAAATAATAAGGGGCAGATTTATGTTTCCTGGCGCATCCCTGCAAATCAGCAGGGATGCGCCAGGAAAGATGCGTCACGCAAGTTTACCCTTGCGCCACCACAGATGCGCCGCATTTACAATGCAGCGCATCGTGGCGCAAGGATAAACAGAAGCGTGACGCATCTGATGGCATTAGGGCGGCGCATTGCTGGAGTCGTGTCGCAAGCACGACGCAACTCCAGCAATGTTTAGGGGCTGCCCATACCTAACATGCTGTGTCATGCCTTACGCCTGCTTCAAGCAGGCGCAGGGTGTTGACGCAGCAGCGTCGGAAAAGTGACTCAGTGAAATCTTGTAGATTTCACTTCGTCACTTTTCCGAGGCTTTTTCCGATGGAACGCCCACCCTGCATACATTAAACCTGACGCAGGTTTAATGTGGCGCAGGGCTTTACACCGTGACGCATCTCCATAGATGCGTCACGATGTAAATAGGGCGCAAGGTTTACGCCGCCGCTGCGTCACAAAAGTGACGCAACAGCGGTGTAAAAGTGGCGCAAGTCTAACATAAATCTGCCCCCAAGTAAGTAAATAATTGCTAGTTTCATTTGCAGCAGTGGGCGATTTTGCCAGATGTTCTACTATATCATTCATCCACAGAAGAGAGTGTCAGAGGGTGCCTTCCTGAAGGGGGGGAGGGTGCATTGTTTGTACATTTTGGACCAGCTATAAAAGGGCTAAAGTATTTTATTTCCACACTCAGTAGATGGATCCATGAAACGATTGCAATAGCCTGTATTCAAAACAGGCTGACTTGTCTAGAGAATACAAGGGAAATTGACCAGGAGCATAGCTCAAGAAGAAAGCAAGGGAAATCAATCAGTACCATGGTGGCTTCATGTGCAGAGGTCCAGAGTGACTATAGTTTTGGAAATTTCCAGAGCCACTACCCGGGCTGTTCCTTCTATTCACTATAGTGTTCCATCAAAATATCGAATTTTTTTTTTTTTGTGATATCATAATATAATTCCAAAAATATTGTAAATGTATTAAATATAATTTCTTTCAATTAATTTAATATACAGTAGCTATTTTATTATTATTAGATATTAGTAATGTGCTGATAATCATGTTTATTTTTTAATGTAGTTTGTATTGTTTAATGCGTAATTACATTTCTTTTTACATTAAGGGGTCGATTAGGATGGTGGAAGGACCGCCACCGCAGGGCCGGCAGTGGCGGTCCTTCCACTATCATACAGCAATTTTCCCACTGCTGAATTAGAATGGCAGTGTGAACCGCGGCGGATGCAACGACCGTCTGCCATGGAACCGCCAAAGGCAATCATTCCCATTGTCTGGTGGACGGTGCAGGGAGCATCAAATAGTGGCTGTGCCTAGCAGGCACCGTCCACCAAATTATGATGCTGTTTTTGAAAGGCCTTTCCATGGCAGCGTTGCCGTCATGCAAAGGCTTGTGGAGATTTGTTTTTGGGACCCGTTGTGGGCCCCCCTTGTGTAGGGGGTGGTGAGGGTGCACTTGGAGGGGGACCCATGGTACCCCCCTATATTTCACAGCACTCAGTGGCAGGCACTGTGTGGTGCATGCCACGTAGTGCTGTGAAATGTGCAACATGCCAGTTGCACTTCGCGGCGGGTGCTGCTTTCAGTGTTAAACATCAGAATACGTTCGCCATGGTGGCGGTCGCACCCTGATTTGTGGTGCAGGACCGCCGCATGTATGGTCCCAGTCTACACAGGGATGGCGGACAGACTCCAGTCCATCCGCCATCCTAATGAGCCCCTAAATTTTTAATTTAGTAGTGGATTATTAGGTTTATGAGGGATTAGAGTCAGAAGTCATTTAAAATATAAAATATTGTTTTTTATTTTAATTATTTTTTATGGTAAGTAAATAATTAATTGGTAATTATGTAAATGTTATAATTAATTATTTGATCTTTTAATCACTTGCCCGCCCGACACCATTGTCGAAAAGGGGCTGACCGACCTCTGGTCAGTGGTCCTGACCGCCTAATTACGTTGTGCCCACGTATGGTGCAGTCGCATTCTCACATTTCGCTATGGGAGCATGTGCTACAGCCGTAAACTGGCCATAGCACATGCTCCCATAGCGATCATCCCTGCACCACGTGGCAGGCACCTCATGGTGCCTGCCACACGGTGCAGGGATCCACAAGAGGCACCATAGGTGCCCCCTCCACCCATAACCGGAGGCCACAAACTGAAGGGGGCTCTGCTGGCGACCCCAAACACGCTCTCCTGCAGGCTTTTCATGCCAGAAAGCCCGGCATGGAAAGCCTGTTGGAGACGAGCATCATAATCCGGACGGTGTAGAATGCCATCCATATGGATTACAGGCTAGTCTCCAACCGGCCAATGGGCTCCTTCAGCCCGTCAGAATCCAGCCAGAATGACCAGCCGGTTTCACTTCCGACCGCCTAAATTGTAATTAGGCGGTCGGAAGTGAAATCGACGATCTCAGTCGGAAAACCTCCGACCTAAGGTCAGAGGGCCCTTAGTGTTGTTTGTAATTTTTAATGTGTAATTTAAAAGTTTTTACATTTCATTAGTAATTCTAAATTTAGTAGAGGGTTTTTAGGTTTGTAGGGATTAGGGTGGAAAGTTATAATAAAAATAAATTATGAATATTTTTATCTTTACTGATTTATTATGTTAATTGAAATAGTAATTGATATTGATTATGTAAATTATTTCATTGATTAATTATTTTAGTTATTTGATTTTTTTAAATTAGCTGTTCATTCATTGGTCAGTGTATTTGCTAATAATATTTTGAAAAAGAGTTTTATATTTATTAATTGTGTTAGTTTTAAATGTCTTATTCAATAATTGTTTTACTATTATCATTGCTTTATTGATAATTGTGTATGTACTTCTTTGTTTGGTTGTGGGTTTTTTGGGTAGTAGGGATGGAAGTGCATTTATTTTAAATACTTTTAGTTTGTTTTATATTTTCAAAATATATTTTGTAACATGAAATTTGTTTTTTCCATTACATTTCATGTCATCTACAATGAATATTTTTCATTTTAAATAGTTTTGAATATTTTTTATTTTATTATGTATTTAAATGTGTTTTTTTCATGTTTACTATTTGGAATGGAATATCTAACCCCTCCAAAGTACAGCACTTTTACAACTGTTGCTAAGATTAGAGTGGGAATAGTAAATATAACCCCTCCAGAGTCCAACACTTTCCATACTGCTGCTTAGAGTGGGAATAGGAAATCTAACCCCTTCACACTCCAACACTGTCCATGCTTTTGCTTACATTAGAGCAGGAATAGTAAACATAATCACTACAAAGTCCAACATAGTGGTGGCTGGCAAAAGTAAGATCGGTGAGGCGGTGAGACTGAGGAAGGTGGGGGAGGAGTCAGAAAGACGAAGGAACAGGTAAAGTTAAATGTAAAAAATAATAAAACCATTTACCTTGCACTCACCACATTGCCGACTTGGCGATGTGATGAGCGCAAGGTAAGGGGTTTTATTAAGTTTTTATTTCAAATTTTACCTATTCCATTGTCTGTCGACTTCCACCCCAACCCCGCCTAGCCACATTGCCCTACTGCTCTTACCTGTGCCAGCCGCTACTGGTCTAACACCTGCCCTACTTTTGCTCACGCTGGAGTGGGCATAGTCATTCTAATTTCTTGAAAATCAAATACTTTAAATGTTTTTGCCTATGTTGGAGTAACAATAGTAAATAGTAAATCTGACTCCTCAAAAGTGCAACAGCTTCTCCAGTGTTGTTTATTTTGGATTGCTATTATTTTTTTATTCGTTTTTTATTCAATGTGTGAATTATTTATGAAACAATTGTTACATTTTTGTTGGTTTTATATTAATGTAATTTTTTTAGTGTGATATGGTTTTTTCTTACATGTATGTTTGTTAATATTATTTTTTAAATTATTGCTTAAGATTTTTAATGTAATTTGTTTAACCACTTAAAAAATATTGATTTGATACTTTTAAGGTATATTTGTATATATATAGCTATCTTTTATTTACATCAATATTTAAAACAATGTATTTGTAATTATATCATTATTTAAAAATTTGATATTTTAATTAAATGAACTAGAATGCTATATATATGTATATTTTGAAAAACATTACTTTTTTATGATATTCTCTCCCACAGTATCTTTTTTCTATAGTTTGGTAGCTTACATACAATGTATTTGAACCTGATATTTTATGTTTACAATATTTTTGTCATGATATTTTTGTAGATGATAGCTTGCATATCCCTTGTGAGGTCATGGATTCTGGAGGCTTGCACACAGATTTACTGTGCACTTGCATTGTTCTTGCATCACACAAGTCAAGGCAAGAAAATGCTAGTGCTAAAGTGATATTTACAAAGTCACACAAATCAAGATTTGTGTTGCTTTGAGTCACTTTTCAGCCACAAAGTAAAGTAAGGCAATGCAAAGCTCTGCCTTGTGTTATCCTGGTCTGATAGGCCTTACATGAGGGGAGCATGGAAGTTCCCATGTATCCACCCATGAGTTTTGATGCAATCGCAGGTTTACTAAAGGCAGTAAACCTGGGTTTGTGGCAAAAGGGTGCGCCTACCCAAGAGAGGAATTACCAGGAGAAATATCTTTCTCCTTGTTAGAGGAGAGGAATATGCCTCTAAGGATTGTTGTTGTGCAGAAAAGTATCTCTTCTTCACAAACATAAACCCACCTATAACTCAGGCACCCTTGCAACAAGGTGCAAGGGTACATGCATTGGTGCAAGACGTCCTGAAGTGCACTAGTGCTGTGAGAGAACAGAAGTGTGCCATGACTTAAATTATATGCTACATTTCCCCTCTCTCCCTTTAAATGTAAAAAATTGATATTTGTATAGCGCACTACTCACCCGCAAGGGTGTCAAGGCGCTTGTACGAATACCGCTGTGGAACCCATCCTAGCTTTCCCTGTGAGGCGTCCACTCCTGGGCACCCCCAAGGTGGAGGCCAGGCATCCTTAGCGTTGTGGGGGCCATTGTGGAGATTAAACAAGCTATTGCTCAGAGTGGGACTCTATGATTGGAATGGCACCGAGGCGAGAATTATCAGGTCCGTGGAATTTTTGAGCCCAAGACCAGCCGAGGCGGGGAATTGAACCCTGGTCCCGGGCTAGACCTCTGCATCAGGGTCTGCCGCTCTAATCATTGAGCCACACTTCTCCACATTGAGCCACACTTCTCCACACTATGCAGCACAGAACGTTGTCTTGGTGCATTGTGTGAAAAGTCAGTAAATCTGAGCTTTTGTGTCTGAGGTGCAGTCGGCACCAGGTAACGTTTAACTGTAGCCAGCTATGCTTCAATAAATCCCACGAGGCTGCAAGAAACTCTTGCAGGGTTTTTTGTGACCCGAATTTTTAAGCTAGTGAATACCTCATAGAGTAATGATTTGAGCGAGTAAGTGGATGAGTAGGTAATGTTACAATTACGTACTAATGGTTTAATTTCTCTAAATCCTTTCGTTTTTGCTCCAGTCATTAAGATTAGGACGTGGGAATGGAGGAATTAATGGGTCATGTAGTGTATTAGCTTAGTAATTACAGGATCTCCAGTGGAGAGAAGAGGAATAACTGGAGAATAAAGCATCAGCAGGGGTAATTAAAGTGCCAGCTCTAAGGAAACAAAAAGCATTTTATGCGTCATCCTTTATATATAAGTTTTACATATGACTGATATTCAATATTTACATGATTTGATATGTTTTTAATACGACTCATATTGGATCATCCTTTTTTTATGTCTTGTGTAAGATTCATAAATATGTCATTCATTCTATACATCGTACATATGACTTATTGTATACTAGGGGCCTGATTTAGAGTTTAGTGGATGGAGGAAAGACGGGGTTTGGTGGATGGAGGAATGTGACGGAGGACTTTACCTTCAATACCCTCCCTTTACTGCGCCTGCCAAATTTAGAGTTAAAGGCCAGCCCTGCAGTGACAATTAGAGCCCTGATTTAGAGTTTGGCGGTCGCAATATAGGCAGTTAGTGTGGCGGAAGACTTTACGTTCACTACCCTGCCTTTACTCCACCCATTAAATTTAGAGTTCACTGTCGGCCCCTGCAGTGAACTCTATGGGTTTATATAAACCTCTATCATGACGGAAAATACAAAGTCCTTTAAACGTTTGGTGTGCATCCGTCACTGGTAGGGAAACTTTTAAAAGATTTTTAAAAAGATTTCACTTTTCCATTATTCAGTTTTATTTAATTTATGCCTATTTGAGTTCTTATGCAGCAAAGACTTGGGCCCAATGGACGTCCAAGTGCTTTATGGTTGTAGAATACCAATATGACAGTAGTGAAATCTGCAAAATTAAAAAAACACCATGCATATTTAGAAGTCACTCTTTCCACTGGAAGAGCTGATAAAGCCAGCAGTAATAGACACTGATGAAATATCTGTAAACTTGTCGAATAACAAAGATAGGTAGGATATTGAGATAAAATTCACTAAAATGATATGTGGCATCAGCATAGTTTGTGATGGGTTGAGTTGGATAGGTGCATGGCCTAAAAGAAGCAAAATAAACAGTTTGGTGTTTTTAATTTGGGTCCTTTTAGCCAATAAATACTGGTTTGAAGATTTCTTGTGCAAGTTTAGTTGTGAGCGTTTTATGCTCAGAATTGAGGTAGCCAAAGTTGTTATCTCATTAGAGAGTCTAGGCATAGTGTGAGATATAGGTTTTAATGGAGGAACTTTGACAGCTGCTTTTAAATCTTATTTTGTGAAAAAGGAGGAGAAAATTTTGTTCTGACAAGGTTTTTCTTATTGATCTAAAGGTAGAAAATATTGACTAAATGTTCATGAATGTCTTAGACTCATGAGTGATGAACACCGTCTGCTATTTACTGGATTTAATTGTAGGTTCTCCTAGGCCATGCATATTTCTATACGCAAGATTGATGTATGGTCTATCACTTAGAAGAAATAATATGAAGTCAATGAGGTAACAGGGTTGCTCTTAAGACAAAATGTAGTTCAAATGAATTTAAATTAGGAAGGCAGAATGACGCAAAAGTAATATTCATTAATGTCGTCACCTGATCAATTTAAGCAAAAAAGAAGTGGCCTTAAGCTACGTTGTACCTAAATGAAAAGAGGCAACTGGGACAAATATTACAGTACAATCAAGAGAGACCAGATTAGGCGAATGGTCACCACGTATTAGATAAAAGCAGCAAATACGTCAGTAAATTTAAAATACAACTTAAAGGATTCCAATTCAACCATAAAGTTGCATGTGTGAGTGGGTAATCACTGTGAGACAAAATGCGAAGACTACTTATAAGGCAGACTTTGAGAAAATGGTTCCATGAAAGTTTACAAAAACATTACATAAGTGACCATGTAAATCAACATTCTAATGGACATATTGTGGGCATGAGCAGGGAGAATATGTAAAGGTTTATACTGAGGTTGAAGAGCAGCATGGAATGTGATGTGGAAATAGTCCAGGAGCCAGCAAGTCAGTTGTGGGTATGAGCAAAGTGATTTGTAGAGTTGGCAGAATGGGAGGTTAGGACAGTAATATAGGTTTAGAGCATGTGCTATGGCAAATGTGTTGCGTACAGGACCTCTAGGAGGGCAATGGTGCATTCTTTGTGTAGAAGCCAAGGGAGGGGACTTGTCCTTATATGAAGAAGGAAATTGATATAGCTAAATATTTTTCTATCTTTGCTCAGATATGTTCCAGTTGTGTTAAGAGCACATTAATTTACACTTGTATGCCTGGCGTCATGAGTTTAGTGTGCAAACACCAAGTCTCAATTGTAGACATTTTGGGGGTTATTTAGAGTTTTTGTGGAGCAGGTGAAATCCCATCCCATTTAGAGGAGGAGAAACATGTTGACAGTGGGCCACCAGGGCATAGTCGTGTCAGCCAACCCAATTTAAAGAAGGTCAACCATCATTAGATTTCCTTGCCCGCAACCACCATGCAGGACATGCCAGCTTCAGCTGGGAAATCAAATAAAGATGGCAGGAATTAAGCTAGGGTGACCATTAGTCCCAGATTTGCCAAGAAAGTCATGTTTTTTTACTCTGTCCAAGCAAATTTCTGCAAATTGAGTACAAGTCCTATTTGTTACATAGATTTCTCAGAAAACATAGGGGGCAAGTTATCTTGGGTCCTGCTGAAGAATTTAGTTAGCAGCACCTACCAATAAACAATTTAGTTAAGACAGAAAATGCTTTCTGTAAAAGCTGCATTTATTTCTTCTTACTGCATCATAGTCTGTTTTCTATGTTGATGAGCACTGTAGTAAGTCATTCTGTGCCCCTCGTCATTTCAAAGTTGAAGTTTGTCAGAAAACCTTCCAGGGGCCAGAGGGCATGCAGGGATTACTGAGACCAACCATCGGGGTTGAGCTCTTCTACTCCTGATGTCCTGGAGCCCGATCAACTATAAATCCATAGCTACTGGGCCAAGTACCCCTTCGGCACTTGACTCTCAGTGGTACGTGTGAATGAGCAGTCTAAGGCCCCTCCAGGGGGGTTGTAGGGGAGGTTGGGGGTGTGTGGATACAGATTAGTGGATCCGACTCATAACACAAATAGAGTAGCAATAAATCAATGTCCACCCAAATACTTATTTTTATAATATAAAGAATAATTTTCTTTCTCACTCTACTCATGCAAAGGAAGGTTACAACATTTGTAGACATCAACACATCTCATCCTTGAGGGAGATGGAGCTGATAAAATCATAAAGCGTAGGGCTGAGAGCCCGGGAATAACCTTTTAATGCACACATCACTGTAGCTGATATCCAGGTGTGAACCCTGGTCACTCCCATGGCCTGTGTTGTGGGACTATGAGCTTCGGAGTATCTCCTGCTGTGACAGGCGGCCTTTCAAGAGGAAGAGGGAGAGGAAAAGTATGCACTTCAAAAGAAGAAGAACCCCAACATAAAAACATCAAAGACCCAGATCCTAAATCACATTTGGTGTCTCGAAATGGACTATAAAGGGAGGTTTAGTTGAGACCCCAAACAATTGTCATCTGCCAACCAGCCAGATAGGGAAGCTCTGCAAGACTTCTTTCTGCCTGTGACCAGGACTGGGGGCCAAGGTCTGCTAGTCTCCATGATGGGTGAGGGGACATCACTGAGGGAATTCAAGACCACCTGCCCTAGGGCTTGAAGCACCAGCACCTGCCTGCTTCTGCCCTGTGAGTAAGAGGAGAGCGTTGTAGGGAGCGAGGTCCAGAGGGGAGCCCTGCCGAGTGGACTCCCTGTGTGAGGTGTGAGGAAATGGGTGCTGCAGTGACTGGATCATTGCCCATGTGCACGACAGAGTCAGCCACCCCCATATGCCAAGAGAGAGTCACCGTGAATTTAGCCGGGTCATGCTCTGCAATCAAGCATGTAAGCAACCCCGTATGCAGGAAGGGCTGCAATGGGAAAGACTGTCATGAGGTAAGAGCTGTAGCCCTGTGCGGTATGTTGGTTAGCAACCCTGTATGCCAGGAGGGGCAGGCATGGAGAATTTCAAGTGCTGATCTGGCCAGAGCCCATTGTCAGCGAATTGCAGCGACCCCGTATGTCGGAAGGGAGAAACCCGTATGTCAGAGAGGGTCAACGAGAGCATCAAAGACTACAACTTTTTCTGCCCCCTTCCCCAACCCACTGGAGAACTGAGGACACCATGAGAGCACCTGCAAAATGAGGAGAAATGTTTTTATTTCTCCTCATTTTTTCAATTTTGCATGTGTGCTACATTGTCAACACACATACAAAGTGGGAAAAGCCTTAAACCATAGTTTTTGTACTTAAATGGGGTCCTTCCACTACAAAACCTATGCTTTAGAGAACACAAATACCCTTGCACTATGGCACAAGAGTGCCTGTGTTGGCTCATGACTGCCAAAAGTAAGTCAGTACAGGAAGAGAGGAGAACAGCACCACAACTTAGTAGATATGGTGTTGTTCTACTCTTTCACACAATGCATCTTTAGTTGCTGCGCTGCACTGCACCAAAAACCTTAACTCTTCTGTAAGTTACAAATATCACATATTTCTGTGGCATAGTATGCCACTCAAATCAGTGAATCTGTTAAAAAGATGTACATTTACGCAATGCATATATTGGTTTTAGAGAATCCAAACTTAGCTACTAAGTAACAAAGCTATGTACGAAAGGGGTGTGTGTTAGCAGTTAGGCGGTCATGACATGAAAACGGGTTACAAGGAAAAAGAGAATTTGAGTGATTATTCTGGAGATATTAGGGGAACACAAATGCACATTTGCTCACCTATACAATAGAGATGTACAATTCCATATTGCATATAAAAAACAGTGCATTGGTGTGTTGCTGTATAGATTCCATGCACAACAATATCATTAGTGATACCTGCCTCAATATTCTCTTTAAGAATGTTTCATGTTCAGTTTTTGAAAAGAAAGAGCGGAAAAACACAAAGTGACTAAGATGTTTTAAAAGAGGTGAGGCACATAAAAAATTACATTAAACCCTTAAAAGATTAACTTACTTTGCTTGATGATCTTCTACAACACTTGTTTGGCTGCAAAGACACCCAAAGTTCCTCCTGCCTCGCGCTGCTTGCTGGACAATAGCATCGGAGCCAATCCAAGCAGTGCTCTCTTGCAGGTTACAATGCTAAACAGCATAAGAACAGTGCTAGGATTGGCTGGAGCAGGCAAACACAGCACTCCATCAGACGCATACAGGGATGTGCCTCTGCTCTCTGCTGCCTTTCAGCTGTTGATTGCAGAGGCCTGAACTTTGTGTGTCACCTGGCCATAGTGAAACACCGGCCAATCAGACATATTCAGTTCAGTTAACACAGCCTCAGGTCATCCCACTGAACTACTGTAATGCAGGCGGAGGTCAGAGTGTCAACGCCCCCATGCCCCTATGGACAAACCCCCCTGCAAAAACAGCACCTACATTTTCTCCCTATACAGCAATTGATGTGTTTTTATCAAAGAACTTTATAGAAGTAAAAAGGGTTAGCCATGATCTACTTAATTAAAAATAGGTATAATAAATAGGCTCTTAACCCATCACCCTATGACTTCTTTGGGGACACGCGTGATTCAAAGAAAATGACAGAACTGTAAATTGTGAAAAGCACCACACTTACATGTATAGGAGTACATTTTCAACCTACAACCTTGTGTATCACATTTTTTTAAAACACAGTGGCATATTTAGCACGGTGTTGCATACTCTTCTGGCATGCAATGGGGCACAAGGGCGACGCAACTACTTAGTGAAATGTATCACGTCACAGAAGGTCACCTTGCGCGACCCTGCGTGGCTAGATAAATCTAATGCTGCTTAAATTGCTGCGTTGCAGTACTCTGCCCCAGGGAGGCGTTTCATGGATGGAGTGTGGGTGTTCCTATGAATTTTGGCGCATTCGCAGATTTACCAACACTCGGAAACCAGGAATTGCATCAAAATGCTAAGCCTCCATAGGTGAGGTGTTACGAGGAGAAATATATTTCTTTCTCCTCATTTTCTCCTCTTTCTATGTGTGCTGCATTCTGCAAGGGTGCCTGAGTTGGCCCTGGGCAGCACATTGAGCACCTGGACAAGGAAAAGACAGGAATGCGCCTTATAATGGTTAATGTGGCCAATTCCTGTCCTTTACCTATCACACAACAAAGTGCAGTAAGGTGGCTTGCTGTGCTGCGTTATTTTTTAATAAATGTGCCCCACATTTTTTAATTCATACATACGTCTTATAAAGAGCAAAACTAACTAAAATCATGTGTCGGACATATTTGTGTAACTTTCCATCCACTGCGTCCTATTTCTTAATTTCTTCTCCTTTAATGCAAGCTCCATGCGAAAGACTCACAAACAAAATCGAACTATTTTGTAGCACAGTGACTTTATTGATTATATTTTAGATAATTTGAACGCCGTGCTTGATAATATGCCCCCATTTTCTTTAAAAGCAAAATCGATAAACACATCACATCCAATGTATACGGTAACAGAAGAAAAACAGACACCATTGCAATATTCAACAATTATTACTAAACGTATGAATTCAAAATAAAAATATTTCAATATATTCTCAAAAAGATCACTTCAAAAAAATGCTGTGGAGATAAATAAGGAAGCGTATTTCTATTGTCAATATAATAATTATACTTATTTAAAAGTGTGCTGGTGTCAGAATGAATCATCTTTGTGTTTTATCTTGAAGGTGTTCTGTGTTGAACAGCTGGCACCTCCCTCTTGTTTGGTGCTGGCTGCCTCGTCGGTTTGGCAGTATAGCCGATTACGACCTTTAGTTAACCCCCATGTGGCATTAGATTAGAGTTTACTGATCTCGGTAACTGTACAAAGGGGCAACAGAGGCATGTACTGACATAGCTCCTGCTTGGTGATACGAGCTTCCAAAAACAGGGGCCCATGGGCGTTCCCTGGGAGCCAGGAAACCAGTTGGGCCTAGCCAGGAGAGAAACACGCCCCTACAGACCGAAGGAGTTGACACAGACATTCAGGAGGTGGGGGTAGGGGAACAACATGCAGTGTGGCCGCAGATAAGCCCTTTGTCTGTGAAATGATTGCTCATTGCACTTAGCAAAGACTCTACTCAAAGCACATCACATAGGGAAGAATGACAACAGCTGTCAGTGGATGCTTGCCCTTTGTACGACTGATCACCAATCAAAAGACATGCAAGTAATCACAAGAGGAAACGGCGTGAAGCGCCGAGTTGACCTAATTTAATTACAGCTGTAACAAGCAGACACCACAAACCTGCAGCTTGTCAATACAGGAGAATGCAAAACAGAATAACAATGCGTTATTAGCATAACACTATACCACTATTGCCAAAGCAGTTCTGTGACAGAATAACAACAGTGTGGTGACCCCAGAAGATTGTGTAAAAAAAATAATCTACAAAAATATCGAGTTTACCTACTTTGCAGGTAAACTACTACACTATTGAGTATAAAATATTGTGAAGCAGAATATGAACATAAAAAGGTAAGTATAGTGAAATATTCATAGATATACCATTATATGCAATTTATTTAAAATAAATCATTTTAATTAGTAGTGAAAATAACATATATATATATATATATATATATATTTGTGTGTCTATATATGTACATATATATTGTTTAATAAGTATAAAAACATTAATTAAGCATTTACAAATGGTATAGAAACAATTTTTACAATAAGTTCAAAGTAGAAATAACAAATATATATAAGAAAAGCATATATGAAACTTAATTGTACATTTTGAATTAATCTAATAAAAGTTTTAATGTTTAATGTGGACTAAATATAGAAATAATATATATATACTTTACAAAATATGAAAACAATATTTAAACAGTTAAGAAATTCGCTAGAAATATTAACAATATCTGAAAAATTAAAATGAACAAACATATATAAACAAAAACATTTACCACTTAATCACAAACATACAATTAATCACAAAAATCGAATTTACATAGAAAAATGGCAACTCTATTTTTAAATAATAGAAATATTAAAGAAAAATAATAGAAAATAACAACAATCGAAAATAAACAACACTAGCAAAAGTGCTGGACTTCAAAGGAGTCAAATTTACCATTCTAACTTTGATTGTTGCAAAAGTAGGAAAAGGGTTGGACTTTGGAGGAGTTAGATTTACTTTTCCCACTCCAATCGAAGCAACAGTAGGGAAAGTGTGAGACTTTGGAGAGGTGGTTTTATCTTTACCACTCCAAAGTAAGCACAATCAGGGAAAGTATTGGACTTTGGATGGGTTAGGTTTATTAGGGAAAGTGTTGGCCTCTGGAGGGGTTGAGTTTACTATTCCCACTCCAACATAACCAAATCAGTGTTGGACTTTGGAAGGGTTACATTTTACAAATTTTACAGCACATGTCGTAAGTGGAAATATCCAGGAGAAATAAACATATTTCACCTTGTTACACCTCCTCTGGGAAGGTGTACCATTTTGACGTATTCCCAGGTTTGCTAGTCTTAGTAAATCTGGGAATACACAAAAAACCATGGGTGGATGCTTAGGAACACCCACGCTCCACCTATGGAATGCCTTCCCATGCACAGAAAAGCAAGGCAGCGACTTGCTTCACTTCACATTTGCTATTCCACACACAAGGTGGCTCTGCACGGTTTAGTAAATCTAATTTACGGACTTGCGTTGCCTTGCATGATGCAAGGGAAATGAAAGCCCTTGATAAAGCAGGGCCTTGCTAACAAAATGCAACTTTGCAGATGAAGGCCAGAGCCTGTGAGATCTGTGTGATCTGATTGATGGTTTCACTATCTAAGACCTTGATCTAAGATACTTGTTTTAGCGTCCTTCCCAGCCCTGGTACTCGCCAATGACTACGCCACACACAGAGCTTAGTATAACATGTCTTCATTCTTCTGTGTAAAATCACAAACTCAATATTCTAAGTCTGAATTCACTTCACTACGCTCTAATGCTTACGTCACAGTTCTACAGAGACCATCAGAAGCCACAAGGGTTCTGTCATTACAAACTCACACAACACTACATCCATTACCAAGTGTCATGTGAATTGAGCAAAGCCTGATAGATATTGCGTGGGATGGATATGCTTTCTGAAGCATGAAAGTGCACATCCATTCTTTGGAACCCAAGAGACAGCTCTTGGACCTGAGCATATAAGGTCTCTACACCATGGATGATTGTTGTCTCAGCTAGTAATGTATGTGAAATCTCAGAGATAGCACCTCACAATGAAGCCTGAGGTTGTACTATGATCTGTGCAATAAAAGAGACTGCTTTCCTGTCTAAAGATTTAGGGCCTTATTTAGAATCTAGCAGATAGGGTCCTCCATCACAAATGTGTTGGATGCCCCGTCTGCTATATTACATGTGCATTGTAGCTTATGGCCCTTGTATATCTCTGTATGCCACACCCTAAACAAAGCCCTAAATCTTCACGTTTTGTGTGCTGTAGACTGTAGCTGTGTTCAGGCATGCACCGTGCAGGTAATAGTGGGGGTGGGTGGGGGGGGATTCGACATACGACCACAAGGGTAACTTAAATAAAACAAAAGAAAACCATGGTTTTCTTTTTTTTTTATTTAAGTTTCCCTCGTCTTCGTATATAAAACCTCCCTCCGCCCCACCCCACTGCTCTTACCTGCACTGGCCATGCCTGAGTGTGTTCTGTAAAGTTGAAGCCTCTAACATCTCAATTCACTGACGCCAAACACCTCTATTACTAAAACCTCTACAATAGGTCAGTGTGGACTGGCACTCAAGGAGCCACTTCTGTAACACTCCACTGTTATGAGCCATCTAAATTCGTACCTATACGACTGCTCTAACATCATTGTATAAATTAGAGCACAGAGGCTGTTGAAATCATAAGCACGCTTTGTCTTTATAATCACTAGCGGAGAGCAAGCCATTGAACAGAATGTATTCATTGAGCTTGAAGCTTCCTTTGTTGTAGTGCCCAGAAGCAATTACATACTTCTATTCGTACTTTACAAATAAACAAAGTACTTTATCTGGAAGATATGATACGTATTTTGTATGTTTATAAACATTTTTATCCAACAGGTAATGGCTAGATTCATTCAAAAGTACAATATAATCCATCAAATGAAACAAAACTCCAAAATGTAGGCCTGTTCAGTCATTCTTCCTTGTATGCCGGAAAAGATTCCTATCACTCATCTATGACATTTAAATATGGACTTCTTTTTGTTGTCTAAATGTTCCACCCAGGGGTCTAAAATATATCTGACTCGGGTGCCTCAAAATTGCTTAAGATCGCTTTGAGTGAAATGCTGGCATGGCAGTGCAATATAAGAGGTCACAATGTGGCTGTGTACGGTTTTGTAGTGTGGTAGGATGAGAGTAGTAATATGGTGGTGTGAGATGGCGGTGCAGTGGTGTGGCATCATAGTGTGGTGATGTGCAGTCATAAGACTGTAGCTGAGATGCTAGTAGTTTGTTGTAGGGACAGTAGTTTGGTTGTGTGGGGTGGTAGTGAAGTACTGTGGTATTATAGTGTAGTGCTGGAAAGTGGTAGTTCAGTTGATTTTGGGTGTCATGCAGTAATGGGAGGTGGTAGTGTGTAGTGTTAGTGTGTACAAGTATTCTAATTGACTTCTATATACTCCTCTCTAAGGATAGAATTTTTGTTTGACTGATATTGACTGATAAGCCATTCCCCTTGTTATATTCCTTGAAGAATGTCATTTGATTCTGTAGTCCAGTTGGAGTCTCAGAACATATCATAAGGTCTCTTGCCTATGCTAAATAACTGACAAGTGAATTTCCCAGTTTTGGTGGTAAGAATTCTGGTTTTTGGATACGATTACTAGGAGTGGGAAATAAATTCCGCTCTATCCGCAGAGTTGGTGGAGATTTGGCAACTCCACGTTATGCATGTAACCTGGAGCTCCGCCCAAATACTGCCAACTTTTAGTTGGTGAGCGCAAACGAGAATTGGCATCTCCATGCGTGATTTTCGGGTGCTAGGGGGGCACCCAGTGAGATTTTCCCAGCGACTTTTTGTAGTGAGAAAGCTGCCACTTGGCACCAAGTCCAGAAGCAGCACCCTTACACCAAGGGCCATCGCACTTGTCTGTGCGGGGAGCTGAATAGGTGCAAGGGAGGACGATGTCCCTTGGTGTAAGTGTGACGACAGGGATCGCCGCACTCCCCCTACCTCGTGGAGCCTGACTTTTTAGGAGCAATAGACCACTAGAGGAAAAATGTACAATATGGTCTGTATGACTGCATGCTTCTTAGCGTACTGTGTAAACCAGCATTAGGAGTTGGTATTTAACACAATCTGTAGAAAATCTATGGATTGAGTTGGTACTGAATAAAGCCAGCTGACCATGAGTGTCACTTGTAACAGGCTAAAACATGTCGACTTTACTGAGTTATAGATGTTAGGGGTCATTGCACTCATAAGACATCATACTGTTTTTATCCCAGCTAAAGGACCTTATTAATAAACAATAATTAGGATCCTGAGGGCTTTTTTAGCTTGCACTTAAGTTTTAGTAAGAGCTTCGCTTACAAACCGCGTTGAGCCCACCCACTCACACTTGGTGCAGCGGGTGAGGATCCAATGATGAAGCATGCCACTAGTGGTACTAGTGGGTGAGGATCCTACCAATATATCCATGTGAATCAAGGGTCGCACCGATTCACTTGAGTGCAGATTCCATTCCACTTTGATATATATATTGAGAACGGTTAATATGAAAGCTAGAATTAAACAACCCATCCCCTTTCAAGGCCACACCATTAGACTTTTTAAAGATGTTTCACTCCTCACATTCAGCGTCGCAGGGATTTTAAACCAGTCACTGAATTCCTGTGCTCCAGGGAGGTTACCTATGGCTGTGGACACCTCTTCAGGTCGGTCTTCCGCTGGGAGGGTCAGCTTCATCAACTTAAAACCCTCACGGATGCCTGCCATTTCCTGGTTCTGTCAGATGAACTGCCTCTTCAGTCTATGCCTGGGTCTCCCCGTAGGTCTCTGCCTGGCAGAAAGGAGCAAACACAAAACAAACTGGGCCGGAGTGCCAGGCAGTGCTGGATAACCTGGCTTGAGGTACTGGTATGCCTATATCTTGACACTTGCCCTACTCACAGCCTGTTACTGGGTGATCCCCATTGGGCTGGCTTACCTACAGCTTTTCGCGGCCTGTGGTTGTGGAGAGCCAACTGAAAATTCACAATACAGACCTTACATAGAAAAACCCGCCGGTCAACGCCCATAATGCAAACCTCCATCAACAATGGACTTTTTCCTGCTATAGTTTTGTTCATGTAATATTTTTGTTATTGTTTAGGTAACTTTGTATTCCTTCACTCCACGTGGTCTAGGTACGACACTGAAGTGCATGCAGAGGTAGTCCACATATGACCAGGCTGCCCCCGGGCTACAACCCTCACTCTCCTACCTCAGCCTTTCCACTTCGTACCACTTCCTTGACCACCTTTCTTGAAGCCTAAAATAATGAACCTCAATGTATAAGGCCTCAACAACCACATTAAATGCACAGCGGTTTTGTCACTTTTGGAGCTCTCAGGTAGTGATATATGCCTCCTACAAGAGATCCATTTGCGCCCCAAGGACTTGCCTAGGATGCAGTCATGATGCTTCCCCTGTCGGCTTTGGTCCTATAACCCTTCCAAACAGGGGGAGGTGGCAGCTCTCTTCTAACAGGGTTTTAAAGGAAAGATCCGGACTAAAGTAGCTGAAGTTAAAGGGAGGCTTATAGCTTACAGGCTTCGGTGGGCTCCTTTCATTTTACTCTTGCCAAACTAGTTGGCGGTGACCTAAACCTGGTTATGGACAATGATCAGGACCGGTCTAGCCAATGCTCTGACCAGACCGGGGCCTTTTCGGTCCAGGCCCTTTGTTGGTTAGATGACTGTGGGCTAAAGGATGTCTGGTGGTTTTCTCACCCCTACACAAAAGATTACACCTTCTATTCGGCTGACTGGAAAACCTTAGTCTGCATTGACCACTTCTTAGCAACACCAGCCCTACAGGTCCTTATTTGCAACACATTCATCGCCCCAACTCCTCTCTCTCAGAATATGTCCTCGTGACCCTAGTGGCCCGCACTGACTCTAGTCAAAATAGGACATCATGCTGGCACCTCAGGGAGGGTTTACTCTGCTCCCAATCCATGGTAACTTCCCTTCACAAGGTGATTGTTGATTAGCTCCACAATAATGACAATGAAGAGGCATCCCATACCTCAGTTTGAGAGATGTTGAAATTAGTGGTCCCGGGGGAACTCATAGCGATTTCAGCTGCCAATAATCGTAGCCGACAAGAGAAGCGACAGAGCCTGGAGCAGAAACTCCCTAATTCTCTCCCAAGGATGTGGAGAGAATTAGAAAAAGCGCAACCTCACCTTAAGCACCTACATCTGAAAGGACAGAATATGCATTGGCCTGATTAAAACATAGGTTTTACCTGGGGAGCAATAGCTGTGGACGTATGCTAGCTTACAGCCTCCAGGCCAAAATTCATGTAGACTCGTTCCAAGTGATCCAATACTGCCCAGCCGAGGAGGAGCACACAGAAGCGTATTGTGCCAGCATTTCAACAATTCTATAGTACCCTATATGCCTCCTCAGACAACATTCTCATTGAGTTCTCAGGCTACCTGTAAGAGACCTCGCTCACCCCCTTACACTAGTTGACTCCGAGGTGCTAGAGAAGCCCATTCAAATAGAGGAGGTAATCTCGGCCATTGCTCACCTGAAGCCTTTGAAGTCCGCTGGACCCGATGGCTTTTCCTCAAAATGTTACAAGGTCTTCTGCCATGACCTGGTCTCATAGCTCACACGCCTCAACAACTCCTTTGCAGACACGGGCTCCCTTACTGATTCCATGTTATAAGCCTCAATCTCTGTTATTCAAAAGCTTGGCAAGGACCCAGCTCTCTGCCGGTCATACAGACCCATTTCTCCCCTAAACATTGATGCTAAACCTTTAACTAGCATTCTTGCCCACAGCCTCAACCAACTGATGCCTGGCTTGATTGACCTGGACCATGTTGGGTTTATTACCACCTGCCAATGCAGAGATAACACTAAACACATTTTACAATTAATGGATGAGATTCACAGATCACAGAAAGAGGCTCTCATCTTATCTAATATTGCTGAAAAGGCATTTTATAGAGTGCATTGGCCCTATCTGTTCATGCCCCTCAAGCACTTTAGATTCGGGGACAGGTTCTGTAGATGGGTCCACTGTGTATACAGGGCTCCTAGACGGTCAGGGAGGGTTAACAGCATGCCATCTCCACCTATCCCTAACCAGCACAGAAAGAGACAGGAATGCCCCCTCTCCCTGCCTCCTTTTCACCCGATATATGGAACCCCTAGCCCAAAAGATAAGGTCCAACACAGCTATCTCGGGAATTCAGTTTGGAGGGGACCACTATCTCATTAGCCTCCGTGCTGACAATGTGATCCTTGCCATCACTGAACCACCATTATCTGTCTCTGCCCTTGTAGCAGAACTCCAAACTTTTGGCAATCTATCAGGCCTTAAAGTAAACATGTAAAAGTCCCAGATATCAAATCTCTACCTCACGAAGCCTACCTTTGCTCACTATTTGTTTTTGAATGGCCGCAAGATTACGTTTCCTACCTGGGGATCAAACTCTCACTCTCTGTCCCTAGAACCATCTGAACTTTGCAGTCCTTATGTCCCAAATATTGTCCTAAACACATGTCACCGTCTCCGCCTTTCATGGCTGGGCAGGATAGTGGCTATTAAAATGACAATACTTCCTCACATTCTGTACCTCTTTTGCCCCTTTCCATTGACTCTCCCCCCCTGAAGCATACCTTATGGTCCTTACAAATCGACCTCAAAAAGTTAATTAAAGATGGTAAGAAGCCCCACCTGCAAAAACAGCTGTTGTACCGCCTAACACGGGAGAGGGGACTGGCAGTGCCCCTTCTGCTGCGGTATTACCAGGTGTAGAAACACTGGTGCTTTCTGGACTAGTCTGTGGCCGTGTCCCACAAATGGAAAGAACCCTGGCTCCTCCGCAGACCCTGGGCTTGGAGTCTATACTCTTCCCCAGTCTCTGCTCAGTGTTCTGGGTATGGGATATCGTAGCGACTAAAGCTGGTTAAACCTCCTTCCCGTCCCCTGTCACCCCAATCGTATCTAATCCAGACTTCACCCCAGGCATGCAACCAGACCGATTCCAGCGTTGGCAAGAAGGTTGGTGCAAACTCGTAGCATGCCTATTTGATCTTCAGGGGATTATCCCATTTGAACAGCTAAAATCTGACTATTGGCTTGTAGAAGCGAATCATCTGCAATACCTCCAGGTCCAACACTGGTGCAATGCACCCCAATATCAAGTCACATGCAGGGAGACCACTCACGGCATTCAAGAAATGTGTACTCCTTAAAACGTACAACAAACACCTCATTACTGAGCTCTACACCATGCTGGGTAAGGGGGTCTCACTGACTAGAACTCTGGGATGGGAAGCCAAATATGGTAGGGCTCTTTTTGACAAGGAGTGGGAAGATATGTATTACAGAACCCCGCACTTGGCCCACAATATGGCGAGCATCGAAACAGCATACAAAATAATGTCATACTGATACTTAACTCCAGCATGCATCCAGGCATGGAACACTGCACACTCAAAAGAATGTTGCAGGGGCTGCGGAGGCAGTGGCACCTTGCTTCACCTTCTATGGCATTGTCCAAAGTTAGACTGCTACTGGGGACATAATCTTGATGACATAGACCAGTCCTTCAACACCACAATCCTTAGGTTTCCAGCATACACTATTTTGTGGCTTCCAATTCCATTGACATTCCCACTCCACTCATTGCGAGGGAAGCAGATGGCCTTGACTTTAGGGGCAACCCACCAAGTGATTCTGTCTTTGTGGTACTTTCATGAATGGAGAATTGTCCCTAGCGGTCCACCAACAGAGCGATGCTTACTTCGATATAGGGGCACCATTTCACATATACTCACAACTGAATTCAATGAGTTAACCTTTGTGACTTATCTTAAGCTGCTCAACCTGTTTCCGGTGACTGCTCCTACTGACAACTTAGCCTCATCCTAATCCTCCTGACTACTATGCATTCCTCAATATCCACCAAATTCATCAACACACGTACACAGTAGACCACTTAGACAACTCTCTTGAAGGAAGCGGGGGAGGGAATGGGGGTTTGTTTGGGGTACTGTTGTTTTAAAAGGACCTCTGCAATGCTGTTGGCCCTTGGGTTGTAGGCAAACAGCAGTGTTAGTCTAAGCTCTGGCTGCTCATTGATGCTGCCGGTCCCCTTGGTTATAGGTGACCAGCTGTGCTTGTTCACGAATTGCTGAGGCTTTAATAAACAGAACTGAGTCATAAAAGTTTAGTTCCTATATAAATATATGTTTACATTGCCACACACTTTATTCCTATGCCTAAAAATGTCTTACGTGAAAAAGAGTGATGGATTCTTTTCAGTAGAGCTTGAGTCAGTCTTGGTGGAGCATGGGACCTTAATAAATATTTGGTTTATGATTCAGAATTTGTGTCTCCACATACCTGGAAATAAAGTTCTGGCTCTTACTGTGCTCTAAGGCTATGGACGTTTACCCGTAAGTGAAGAATTAATCAGAAGTTGCAAATCAACATTCAAATTACATATCACAGTTAAACATGAATTATTGGGAGTCAATGGTGAGATTTGGGTATAAGTTTAAAGGGTTTTATTAGTCTCTTTTAGTAGATATTTCTGTATTAGTCATCAATAAGTAATCAATTCATCAGTAATACAATACAGAACAACTGCATACGCGTGTTGCATATAAGTAGAGTCCCTATTCTAAATATTAAGACAAGAACATTATCTTGAACTCATAAAGAGTTTAAAATTGAGAGGTGATAGCATAAAGTTTTAAGCAATTCAAATTGTACTTCTTGTAGGAAAGTGCCTCTTTTTGAAATGGGCACCCCCACTTTTTGCCCCCTGGTGCTGATGTTCTTGACTGGATGTGCACTCGGTTTCTGATGAACAGGCCCCAGTGCCAGTGCTCTTTCCCTAAAAACTACAACGTGCTCAATTGTACCCCAATTGGCAAGGACGTTTGCACCCCTGTAAGTCCCTGGTAAATGGTACCTATGGTAACCACAGAATGGGCACTAATGAGCATCCCTGTGGGCTGCAGTATGTGCTATGCCACCCAAAGTGACCCACATAAAGGCTGCGGGCCTCATTTATGAGGCCCCTTGAGGTACCAGAACATCACTTTTTGTTACTTTTCGTGGCCTTGTAAATATGTGCCCCTTCCACGCAGAACACTGTGTCAAAGGGGCATCCATGGGTATTGCTGTGGGTGTTCCCATGCAACACTCATGGAATCTGAAGCATTCCCAGATTTACAAGAAATCGTAAACATGGGAAGGCCTCAGAATCTAACGCCACCCCAGGGGTGAGGTTAGGGAGGTGCAACGAGGAGAAATGTTTTCATTTCTCCACGTTTTTGCCTTTTTCTGGGTGCTGCATTGTGCAGCACACATAGAAAGAGGAAATCACCCGAATTTATCATTTTTGTGCCGGAAGGTGTCCCTTCCTGCACAAAATCAATCAGCTCCCCAACGCAGGCACCATTTCACCATGGTGCAAGGGTGCCCGTGTTGGCGCATAGCAGTCCATTGTGTCTTGGCTAAAAGGACAGGAATGCACCGTATCACATAGATACAGTGCATTCCTGCCCTTTTGTTTTGACGTAAGGCAGCACAGCAAGATTCTCTGCAGTGCTGCCCTATGCCAAAACCTCATAAATGAGGGCCCTGCTTGCATACTGCTTTTGCAGGATGCAAAAAAAGGCGTGAGCCCTACTGAAAACACAACATTGTACACTCCCTGTGTGAAATGCCCAGGTACACTGCATGTCATACATGTAAATCACCCCTACAGCAGGCCTTGGAACCTTAAGTCAGGGTGTATTATATTTCATGAGGGGGCACATCTGCACAAGCACCTGTGCCCCTGTGATAGCTACTTCCAGTACTAAGACATTACAAGTTATCAGAATCCATCTTAGTTATGTACTGGACACTGGCCATTACGAGAAATCCAGCCACATAATGGCTTCACTGAAAATAATGGTGTTTGGTATCAACCACATCGTCTCAATAAATCTATACTAATGCGAGTATCAGATTTATTGTGACATGCACACAGAGAGCACCTTAAAGGTGCCCCCTGAAAACCTACTAATCTTCTAGTGTGTTGGCAGACTGGTATCGTCCAGCCTGCCACCACAGTCATGTTTCTGTTCCCCTGTGGGTTAGAGCCCACACTCTCAGAGGTCGGAAACCATGCCTGCTCTGGAGGACGATGCAAACACCTCTTCCAGCATGCCAACTAGTGATTTAGCATATCAAGGCCAGAGGCTTCAAAGCCTTCCCCCAAGACCTGGGGAATGCCATACCCTGCCCTGGGAACCAGTTGGCACCAGAGCAAGTGGGACATTAGATAGACAATAGGCGTGTTGCACTTTCAGGCTAGGCACACCCCTAAGGTGAGCCACCAGAAGTGAACAGCCAAGAAAGGGTTTCACCATTTTGGATTTGGTAAAACTAGGAACTATGGGTCATGATTATGCCCACTATCCACAGGGAGTGGTCATATAAGGGGTGTAGTCACCCCAGGGGTATGTAGGCCATTGGCTACTACCCTAAACTCCCCTACACATCACTAAATTCAGTACTTAGGGGTCCCCTGACACAAGGAAAGCCGATTTGTCTACTGAACAGAAGAAGGACAAAGAAGAGCAGTTACTGCGAGAACTGAGGACTTACCCTGTATTTGGCACCTAACCCTGCTCGTCCAAAAGCTGTGCATCCTCCTAAGTCTTAGAACAACATTCCAGTGCTTCAGAAACCACAGAGTATCTCCCTAGGGGTAGAGGAGCCCTCCCCCTGCATCTGCAGGCACCAACCCCAATTGCCCGGTTCTTTATTTTGCTAGCTATCCGCCCACATAGGAAGCATCTCACCAAGAGGAGGTCATTGTGGTTCAGAGAGGTCAGCCCAATCTCTCCAGCAAGATTCAAGATGCTAGAACCTCCAGGAGCCTCCCTGCACCAATACCCAGGGCACCAGAGCATTTGCCGCAAACAAAGCTTGTTGAGTATCCAGCCGTGGATACCACCACCGCTAAAGCTGACCTACCATAGAGGGACTTGAGGACCAATGAGGCCTACACCAAGAGTGGCCCTGCTGTCTTGTTTCCTTTCTCTTTCCAGGTCCACCCAAGAACTATGAGAGCCTCCACGGCAAGTGGCCAGCCGGCCACACACCGCCACTCCTGAGCCCCACAGCCTGTGTTCACTGGTTCACGATAACCATTTGCATCCCCTTGCTCCAAAGACCCTCACAAACTGAACCCTCCTTTGGGCTTTGCCAGACTTGTTCCCAAGTTCCTCTTTTCAGCCTCTGTTGTTTTGACAGGTCCCTTTAAACTTTATCTGTGCCCGAGGCTACCATTGCGACCAGCATTTTGCACCTGGACACACCAGGGCAGGTAAACCCGAACTGTTAGCGATACTTTGGACCTTGGGCCACAAGCACCTTAAGTCCTAAAGGGTACCTTCTAGAACCGCTTGCAAGTATATGTTTGCAGTACATGTTTTTCTCTCCCATAGAATAACATTATCGAATTCGAGGCTCATGCTTCAAATCTGACAACTCTGCAATTTTTAGTTTTCTCTGTAAAAATGATAACTCCTGGAGTACTTACTTGCTCCTGAGGATCTTGCTATCTAAAACTATATAAAAGTCCATGTTATTTTTGTAATGTATCTCTCATTTATTTACTCTGTGTGTACAACAAATGCTCAACACTCCCCTCTGATAAGCATGAGGTGCTCGACCACACCTAGTAATGCACATGGGATTTTTAAAGTAAGCCCCTGTAAAGCATTAAGAGTCATCTGGGCGTATCTTTACATTGGTACCCTGCAGAAAAATCCAGCTTCCTACACTTCTCATGAAGAGAAGTTCAGAAATGCAGTGGAGTCTCAGAAAATATAGCATAAATGTTGTATGGAAAATTAATGAATGTCTGCTCAGAGCACAGGGCTTCAGAGCAAAGAGTGTCTGAGAAGTTCTCCCGAGTGTAGAGAATAGGAAATCTGCATCTGCCAAAGAAGCTCTCTCCCCCAGTCTATGAACACACACTAATATAACATTTTGATGTCTTAACTAATACAATTGTTGCAGTAGTCCAGTTTCTTCAGTCAATGGGATCGCAATGACTTCATGGGCACTGAAATCTTCCACCGTCTATGCTGTCTTGAAACAAAGACTGACAGATATTAAGTGGTACATGTACATTCCGAACAACATTATACAAGTCGTGGTTTGGTTCCCACTCACCTCTCTTTTAAAAAATAAAACAGTTTATAGTTAGGTTTGTGATTCCACAAGTGGAATCATCTCTTTCTCACATATTCTACCTTACAAATCTTTTTCATGAAGTAACATTTAACTAAGATTTTAACTACATTACTATTTATGGGTCATGTTTCAATGGGAAGGTCATAAACTATCTTTTCTACTAGAGTTTTGAAGTTTCTAAACATTTTACCACTGAACTTTTCACTTATTCACATTACCAAGAATGCTGATCTACGGTCAGTAAAATAATGAAAAGTAAAACTGCATCCTAAAGCATTTCTAACTTGACATGCCTAGCTATGGAAGCCTAGTGCTCACATTTACCATTTTAAATGTGGCTTCTCGTTTTAGGCCTATACGTTATTTCTACACATTAATTGCATACAGTTGTATGTATTAAAAAATGCCCTATCAGTTCCAGTCCTCATTATCACCATCTTCCTCTGCGGCCCAAACATAACTCACCTTCTTGTGTGCCTCATTGATGCCATGTACTGCACTTTTCCTGTAAGAGCTAAAAACTTCAAATAAATGTAAAAAAAATAACAAAGACATTCTTGTCATGAGATTAGAAGGTACGAGAAACTCAGCTGATGCCCCCACACAACAAAAATATAATCTTCTTCACATCCTCTTATCACTCAGGGACTGTGGCGGCTCCTCGAGGGAGTGCTGCGTAGCGGTGGGGCGGGGCAGGGGAGGGGCAGGGTGGGGGGTAGCAAACTCTGGAATGTGTATATAAATGAATAAATAAAAAGAATTACATTGCTCGCGCTGCAACGCCAAATCGGCACCCCTCCCCCGCCTCACCACCGCACCGCCCCGCAGCACTCCCTCGAGGAGCCTGCACTGCTCAGGGACCAATTTGCAAAGGATCTCTGCACTCGTAGCAGAGGCCCCGCAGTCGTGAGCTGAGACTCAGCACTCAGCGTAATCTCCACAATGAGAATCTGCAGCGATTCTACCAAGTGCAGACACTCCCTGAGGACTGCTGGGCCTCCGCCACGAGTGCGGACACTCCTTGAGGACTGCGGGCCCTCCGCCACGAGTGCGGACTCTTCCGCGAGGACTGCGGGGCCTCCGTCACAAGTGCGGAGGCCCTTTGTGATTCAGGCCCTCAGAGTGTACCATCTGTCAATACCTAGCCTACTGGTAATTTTTTCTTTAAAAAAAAAAATAAGGCTTCTCCTTCTTTGTAAGCTGCTGTTGGC
Source organism: Triturus cristatus (assembly GCF_964204655.1). Lineage (NCBI taxonomy): Eukaryota > Metazoa > Chordata > Amphibia > Caudata > Salamandridae > Triturus > Triturus cristatus. Next base: position 256,323,352 of record NC_140584.1, read on the forward strand.
TGGAGAGCTTTCCTAAGATGTCTGCTCTGCATTACGTCCTGCGTGGCTTGAAACAAATCTAAATTACGTGTCTATAAAACATCTATAGTTGTTGTGTGTGGTACCACAGAACCAACTTTGATACAATAAATCGTCCTTCCTCTCATCCTAAATTCTGCATGGTGGGTGGACGGACGGCCAAACATCCCTCAGGGTAGACCCTTCCAGGAATAATTCAACATGAGCTCAACTTTGTCAATCTGTATTCTATACCTGTATTAACCTATTGTTGCCACCTTTATTTTTTTTATAATCCTGATTGTATATGTAGCTGTTAGTGTGTAAAATCCATCACGTGCACCGTGTGTAATTTACTTGGTTCTATTGTAAAGCGCTCTGATACCTTTGGGTAAAGTTCGCGTTGTATAAAACTACATTAAATAAATGAATAAATCTCGTTTACCCTGTGAGGGCACCGCCACAGGTCTCAGCTGAGGGCTCCTGTAGCAGGCTGGCATCAGCTTGTGTGGGAATATTTACCTTCGCCCTCCTGGTGATTGCAAATCAGGCGGGTGTAAGAGGTCAGAGGTTCGATTACAACAGTACCGCTGCCCATAATATTTATTTAACTACTTGTTCAGTCAATACCTGGCTGTTTGGAAACCTAGAGATTGCAAGAAGCTGCGTTTCTCGGATGCTTTCCAGGGGCGGCCCCCATAATCGATTTATTTGCAGAAGGGATGTGGGACGGGAAGGGGTGATAGCTAGGAGCAGAAATAGACCTGAATTCCAGTGTTTAATTTGAGCTTGTTGTTGCAGGTCGGCCGACAGCACTCATCTGTTTTTATGATCGGCACATATTTTTCCACAGAGAAAGAGAGAGAGAAAATACATAAAAGGGAAAAAGAAAGAGGAAGCGAAAGACGGAAAATAGAGACAAAGGAAGAAAGCAGGGATGAAAAAGAACCTGCAAGAGTGTGATAAAAGGACAAGGAGTGGCTGGTGGTGGATGAAAAAGGGGAGAGGTGGGATCAAGTCTACGGAGACTTGGGGGCAGATTTACAAGCCCACTTTTAACATGGGAAAAGTGACGTAAAAGTGGCGTAAGGGGCTTGTAAATCTGCCCCTAGGTATTTGTTATCCCCGAAACTCGTAGCCCCGGACGCAGGGGTGCTGGGCAAACCTCTGAGCACCGGCAATTTCTCTTTTGCAAATTAAGCTCTGCTGAATTTCACGGCAGATGATGTATTTCAGATGAAGTTTGTGTTTTTTGGTTAGTTGTTTTGACAGCGTATATTCTCTTCGCTCCAGTCGCAGCCCATGCTTTCATCGTACACAACAAACCACTCAGACACGATGACGATGACTGAGCAGAAAGGCTCCAAGAAGTGCCTTTCTGGGGAGCACTCAGGAAGTGCTATCGAGCTGCCTCAGCGAAGGCGCGCTGGCCCATGACTTGCAAGAAAGGAGGCTGGGTGATGGCCAGAAATCGCCTGCAATGATGTTATTAAAGAGCGAAGCCCATTGGCCCTAGGGAAGCCGGCAGTGCTTAATTTGTATACGTGGGTGAGGGTGTTGGGTACAGGCACTTATTTTTGGGGATGGGGCCCTACTTCTCGTTAGCAGACTTTGGCACAGGAAGAGAAAAAGCCAGAAAAGGGAGAAAGAAAGGGAAAGAGAAAGGTAGGAAAACAGTGACAAAGGGGAAAAGGCAGGAATGGAAAATAATTTTTAAGAGGGAGATAAAGGGAAGGGGCATATACGGTGGTGGAAGAAAGAGGCGCAAGCTGGAATACAAACTAGGCAGCCGTGGCATATGAAACCCCTGGCATTCAGCATCACTGGAAGCGGGGCTCCTAAAATAAAATTTTCATTCTGCACTTATTTCTTTACAAATTACTGACGTGCGGTAGGTAAGGATTCGATTACATTTATGTGCATGTGATGGCTGCAGGTAATGACGCCATCACATTTATGTGACTTGATGGCTGCACGTAACGACTTGATTACATCTATGTGACTGTGATGGCTGGCAGCAGGTAACGACTCGATTACATTTATGTGACTGTGATGGCTGGCTGCAGGTAAATGTGACTGTGATGGCTGGCTGCAGGTAACGACTCGATTACATTTATGTGACTGTGATGGCTGGCTGCAGGTAACGACTCGATTACATCTATGTGACTGGGATGGCTGGCTGCAGGTAACGACTCGATTACATTTATGTGACTGTGATGGCTGGCTGCAGGTAACGACTCGATTACATTTATGTGACTGTGATGGCTGGCAGCAGGTAACGACTCGATTACATTTATGTGACTGGGATGGCTGGCTGCAGGTAACGACTCGATTACATTTATGTGACTGTGATGGCTGGCTGCAGGTAACGACTCGATTACATTTATGTGACTGGGATGGCTGGCTGCAGGTAACGACTCGATTACATTTATGTGACTGGGATGGCTGGCTGCAGGTAACGACTCGATTACATTTATGTGACTGTGATGGCTGGCTGCAGGTAACGACTTGATTACATTTATGTGACTGTGATGGCTGGCTGCAGGTAACGACTCGATTACATCTATGTGACTGTGATGGCTGGCAGCAGGTAACGACTCGATTACATTTATGTGACTCTGATGGCTGGCTGCAGGTAACGACTCGATTACATATATGTGACTGTGATGGCTGGCTGCAGGTAACGACTCGATTACGTTTTATGTGACTGTGATGGCTGGCTGCAGGTAACAACTCGATTACATTTATGTGACTGTGATGGCTGGCTGCAGGTAACGACTCGATTACACTTATGTGACTGTGATGGCTGCAGGGACGCTACTTCCACAGAGTTATTTTGTTCATGCATCTTCAAGTAGAGATTCTGATGGGTTTGACTTCTATCCTGTACAGAATAATGCAATTTCAACTACAGTCAGGGCCACTGGAAATATGCAATTGTGCAGCAGCAGCGTTTTGTACATAATTATGGATGCATAATTTGCAGATTTTAACCCCCCCAAAATTGGTTCTAGCTGAAAGTGTCAAAAGGTACTAAAAACACAGCTACAAGTGTTGCCACACAGTTGAAAGTCAGTTGCAAATGTTGACTGGTTGCTTTTCAGATGTGTATTGCTGCATTTGGGTGTTAAACTAGTACTAATAATGTGAACCCTTTTTCTAATGTTAACATTTGTAAAAATAACAAAATAATTAAGTAATGCGATCAAAAATCTGCTACGTTACGCAGCATAATTTCTTGATGCATACTTTTGTCGTCCCTTATCTCATAACTCCAGTGCCTCTGACTATAGTTAACACATCATCGTGGGGCTCTTGTGAGTCAAAATGCTGGCACAGAAGACTAAGGTAATTTATAATATTCATAAACTTGGCGCAAATAAAGTTACTTGAATTAATTATATCTGGTAAATGTCAGTCAGTGGTTTTTTAGTTTATTATTTTTTTGTTTCAGAATTTTTATTAGAAATGTAAAACAAAGCAGTGTAAAGGAGGCAGAACGGAGAACATAAGGTGCCATATGTGAAAAAGTAACGCTATACAAACAAGCATTGGCATAGCCAATAGGTCTCGCCTTTGGGACCTTATAAATGTTTAGCCATGCAACAGTTGATGTTGTTGCACCAAGGATATTGTGCTGCATAACTAAATACTTATAAGGTCCCAAAGGCAAGACCTATTGGCTATGCCAATGCTTGTTAGTCTTTAGTCAAAATTCTGCGAACTTTGAACCCTCTCTGCAAACACTGTGCGCTCAAACTCCACAACACCGATCAAGGGGTTCACTTCGTGCCAAACGTAATAACAGGCACTTAAATCCGCCCCGCTATCAGATCAAAATATTCAAACTACAAGGTAGGCCGTGCGGATTATTAGCACCCCAAAATATAAATTACACGGATTGTAAGGACCATATTTTTTTATTTCCGAAATCTTATTCTGTTATCGAATGAACATGCAGCCACCCTAAGGAGGGTGTCGTTAAGAAGCCTTTTATCCATGTGCTCAAACACAGCTCGGCAGGTTGTTCTGTGATTGGAAAAACTTGAGTGCGGCGCCAGCGAGAACAGCTGCATTTCGGATCCGGAGAGTGCTAACTCAGCCCTTTATTCTGCAGAAATCGATAAAAAAAGAGCTTTTGTAAATGATGGGGGAGAGAGAGGACATGTTTTCTTTCCAGGGCCTTTCCTTTAGAAATCATTGTCAAATTGCTTCAATCGAAACACACAAGGACAGCAAGTCCCACAATGCCCCGCGTAGCATTTATTTTAATTGAGACATGCTCTGCAGTTGCACAGGGTCATCTGATACACTTGGTAAAAGTAGTAGCTGCTGTTCCGCTATATTATATATGTCGATGCTATAGTCTTCGTGGCACATAACCCATGCCGGAGCTATGTGAACCGTAATCTTTCCGTTTAACACGTTTAGAATGCGTGGACAGTTGTTATGATGACTGCGAGAAAACACAACCTGACGCCTTGGAAATGTGTTTATACCGATTTACGCAAATGGGTTATGTGCCATGAAGACTATAGCATCGACATATATAATATAGCGGAACAACAGCTACTACTTTTACCAAGTGTATCAGTGTATAGCCCCTCCCCGTTTTCGTGACACATAACCCATGCCGGAGCTATGTGAACCGTAATCTTTCCGTTTAAAACGTTTAGAATGCGTGGACAGTTGTTATGACGACTGCGAGAAAACACAACCTGACGCCTTGGAAATGTGTTTATACCGATTTACGCAAATGGGTTATGTGCCACGAAGACTATAGCATCGACATATATAATATAGCAGAACAGCAGCTACTACTTTTACCAAGTGTATCAGTGTATAGCCCCTCCCCCCTTGTACCGCCCACATATGGAGGTTCTCGGCTGCAGCACTGCCGCGATCAGGCGTCCTGCAAGTGCTTTGGCACGGGCTAGTATGGCGACCAAAGGCAGCGTCCACACTTGGTAAAAGTAGTAGCTGCTGTTCCGCTATATTATATATGTCGATGCTATAGTCTTCGTGGCACATAACCCATGCTGGAGCTATGTGAAGCGTAATCTTTCCGTTTAACACGTTTAGAATGTGTGGACAGTTATGACGACTCTGAGAAAACACAACCTGACGCCTTGAAAATGTGTTTATACCGATTTATGCAAATGGTTTATGTGCCACGAAGACTATAGCATCGACATATATAATATAGCGGAACAGCAGCTATGACTTTTACCAAGTGTATCAGTGTATAGCCCCTCCCCCCTTGTCCCGCCCACATACGGAGGTTCTCGGCTGCAGCACTGCCACAATCAGGCGTCCTGCGAGTGCATTGGCACGGGGCTAGTATGGCAACCAAAGGCAGCGTCAACACTTGGTAAAAGTAGTAGCTGCTGTTCCGCTATATTATATATGTCGATGCTATAGTCTTCGTGGCACATAACCCAAGTCGGAGCTATGTGAACCGTAATCTTTCCGTTTAACACGTTTAGAATGCGTGGACAGTAGTTATGACGACTGCGAGAAAACACAACCTGACGCCTTGGAAATGTGTTTATACCGATTTACGCAAATGGGTTATGTGCCACGAAGACTATAGCATCGACATATATAATATAGCGGAACAGCAGCTACTACTTTTACCAAGTGTATCAGTGTATAGCCCCTCCCCCCTTGTCCCGCCCACATATGGAGGTTCTCGGCTGCAGCACTGCCGCGATCAGGCGTCCTGCGAGTGCATTGGCACGGGGATAGTATGGCGACCAAAGGCAGCGTCCAAGAGGCAATGGGCACTGCTGCCCTGTAGGGAAGCTTTGTGACAGCCCCAAAAAACAGAATCTGCAAGGAGAACTGCGTGACCAAAGTACTAAAGGTAAAAGGGCCTACAAGCTAGAGCCCCGTAAAGGTTTATTAGTATGCTAAGGGGCTGTCTACTGGCGGAGCAAAAGAGCCACAGGCTCCCACACAGGTAAAGACTACAGGTCATGTTGAGTTTTTGAAAAACATGAGCCACATGCAAATAAGAAAGAAACCGATGCGCCCTTCATTCAAGTTAAACAAGTGATCTGTCCCTCCGATGACCCGCCCTCCCTCCCGCACAGACGCCTGCAGAGTCCCTACTGCTCCCCAGTCCGCTTTCACTTTCGTCCTTTACGAAAGCTTTCTTGTCTTTATGAGGCCATATGTTTGAAACACATGGCCCCATAAAGATAAGAAAAGCTTTTACCACCGACGTAAAGGAACCGAGCCAGTCCAACTGGGACGGCTCTAAAAGAGAAAAGTTTTTTTCACAAGACACTCTTTTCCAATGGCTGGCCACCGTTTTGCACAAACGGTGACGCCAGCCAATGGAAAAGAGGGGCGGGGCTTAAAGCCCACTGGAGAAATCTCCTCTAAATCATTATATCTCGCCAGCGAGACTGCGCATGTCTGCACAGTCTACGCCCGGCGAGACCTAAAAAACAGTACAAGATGAAACAGAGGTCTGGGTACATAGCATGTGGTGTTCCCAAGAGGCAGGGGCCTTTGGAGGATAAGGAAGGGCAATATCAAGGAGGGCAAGTAGGTCCACAACTGTACACAGAATAGTCAGCGGAGTGAGGGGGCAGAAAAATGTAACATGATCAAAATAAATGTATAGTGAAAAGCAAACAGAGAATCCATACTTGCATCCAGAAGCCCGAAGGGGAAGGGGAGGGAATGAAGAAGAGAGGAAAATAAAAAAGATGAGAGGCAAAGAAGAAGAGAGATGTGGAAAAAGTGGGAGGGAGAAAGGAGAGTGGTGGAGCAGGCATGCCTCTCAAGGATCATGACCAGATGGGATAGTAAGGGCAGTGTTAGTGTGATATGTTATCTGGCCATCCTTTTGGGAATGGGGCGCTCTCTATTAAGACCTAGTGGGCTTCATCCCGGAGGAAAGGTGTCCAGGTGAGAAGGAAGGCCTCTGTCTTATCTTGTATGCTATATATGACCTGCTCATAAGAGGCTGTCTAGTACATCGTCTAGAGCCATTCATCATGGGGGGAGTGGGGGAACGTCAGTGGCAGAGAATGCAGGTCTTAGCTGTGGTGAGAGCCATATGCAGCAGACGGCTCTGAAGGTGGGAAAGATCCGGAAAGGTCACACAACCATGTAGAAAGATCAGGGGGCGAGGCAGGGGTGAGATGATTGGTAGGGTCTTGCTCAGAGTGGTGCCAACTGCCTCCCAATTAAGTTGCACCGAGGAGCAATCACAGAGAAAGTGTATCAGATCACATTGGTCATGGGAGCACCGACAGCAATTTGCATGAGGTAACAGGCCCGTCACCCGCAGTTTTACAGGTGTCTAATGCCAATCTTGCAGTGACTTAAAGAGACAGAACTGCAATTGTGCCTCCTGGGCCCTATGATCCAGTGCCTGCAGAAGATCAGCCCTGACCCTCCGGTTCATATTCTGTTTGAAGTTTGGTATGCCATGAGAAATGGAGACTATTTAGAAGCGACAGAGAGAAAAGAAGAGGGTTTAAGAGGCTATAGAGGACATACATTACCCCCGCGGAAGCAGCCCCCGTGTTCTAAGGTAGGAAACTACAGCAGAGGGCCGCAGCAGATTTAAGGGCACCCTGTTTGAGAATGTGATGGAGGCTTTAGATGCCTGCAGAACGTCACGCCTCCCAGTTCAACATCTTGCCATCTGTACAGATGTCAGAGTTGCCCCATAATGGTGCATGGTCATGAAGAAGAGTATTCACCCCAAAGAGGTGGTGGGCCCGCCGCCATGACTGAACCATGGCTTGCAATATTGGGTTATTGGGGCTCGGCATAGGTGCACCACTCTTGTAGAGTGGGTTCAGTTCCGTGTGGGAAACTCAGCTGGGTGCACTCTGCCAGCACCCACTGCAGCGGATCCAGAGTCCCAGGAAGCATTCCAGTGAACTGTGCCAAATGCAGGGTCAGATCATAGGATACAACCGTGGGGAGGCCGAGTCCCCTACAAGATCAGTGAGCCAGAAGTTTGGTACTAGCTAACCCAGAACAGGAGGTTCCCCAGACAAAAGACTTTATGCCCCGGTCCACGGAGCGCACCAACGAAAGAGGGACCAGTAGGGGCAGCATGCCGAGGGCGTGGTTTACTGTGGCAGTGTCACTATCCAAACCACCTGTACCCTGCCCCATAGCGAGAATCTGAGGTGGGCCCAGTTCTCGAATTCCAACTTCATACGTGCTAGCTGGGGATCAAGGTTTTGTTAACCGCCCCGGTACTCATGGCGCGAGGACGTCAATTGGAAGGGATAAGTGGATACTGTTGCACTAGTGTTTACCTGTGACATGGGTAGTGCCTCGCTTAACACGATAACCAGAGAGTACCACAAAGCCAGAGAGGATGGCCAGAAGGGCAGGGAGGGAACAAGGGAGGTCCAAGAGGGTACGCAATATGCCATCAGTGTAAAGGTAAATGATGGACGTCCCACCAGGGATGGTAATACTGGTAAGGTGTGGGGATTGGTGTAGAGAGGCCGCAATGGGTTCCAGGGCAAGAAGGAACAGTAAGGGTCATGGTGGGCAGTCCTGTCGGGTTCCCCGTTGGACTGGGAATGGTTCTGAGAGAAAGCCCTCACAGTTGACATGGGCAGTAGGTGAATCGTAGAGCCATCAAACTTTGGCTATAAAGTCCCCCCAGGCTAAACTGCTGGAGGGTTGCAAAGATGTAACGCCCTCAATGCTATCGAATGCCTCCTCTGCAACCAGTGAGAGAGTGAGGGCATCATCCTGTAGGTCCTTGGCCGACCATAGAGCAGGAGCAAGTGCTCTGAGGTGATTTCTGGAGGAGTGGCCAAGATCAAACCCCACCTGTGAATGGTGGATCAAGGACAGGATCACAACTCAGAGGCTAGCCACCAGCACCCTGGCTAGTATTTTGATGTCCCCGTTAAGCAGGGAGATGAGCATGTAGCTCCCGCAGAGCAGGAGGCCTTTCCCCAGCTTAGGAAGAACCACTATTACCACCCTATTGGAGATGGAGCCAAGGGAGCCTCTTTGATCGGCCTCTTGAAAGTCCACCACATTCTAGCCCGCCCACTTATAAAAGTCTGCAGGGAATCCGTCTTCTCCAGGGGCCTTGTGATAAGGAGTCTAGAACTGGCCTGAGCAATCTTTGTCTTACTAATTTCACCCCTTAGTAAGTCCCTGCAGGAATCACTGAGGCTGGGAAGAAGCACACTATCAAAAATGGATCCAGACAGGCAGAGTCTTCCGCCACCTCCAGGGTGTTCAGGGCCCAGTACAATTCTGTGAACTCATTGGCAATGTCTTATGGGCGAGTGTGGATAGTGCCAACCATGGATTTAATAGCAGAGATGGCAAGCGCCACCTCCTGTTGGTGCAGTTGGGCCACCAATAATTGCCCCACCTTCCTGCCTTTAAGTAGTTGAAGCGCATACTCGTCTTTAGAGGTGAACTGTGCAATAAGGTCCATGCAGGCTGTCTCCAAGGAGTGGAGAACAGGAGACAAGGGATTTTCAGTGTGAGGGGCACAATCTCATCCTCTAGGCCCCTCTGATGGGTCACCCTTTGGATGTTGGCAATGGCCGCATCTCTCATGAGCTGGCCACAGATAGTTGCTTTAGAAGTCACCCATAAGGACAGTTTGGAAAGGGACAGACCCCCTATTATGTTCCAGATAAGTGGAAACATGGGATGAAGCTGAGATTTACCCTGGGGAGTACAGTAGTGAAAGATGTTTAATATCCATAGCTTGCAGCAAGGGGAGAAAAGTCCCAGGTCCAGGGAAAGAAGGATCGGAGAATGATCAGACAGCCCGCCTTTTAGGATCTGGGAGTCCCAAGAGAGGGCATCCACTGGCCGGGAGACCAAGAAGTAGTCCAGGCCTTACTGAGTGCCATGCACTGAGGATAAAAAAGTATACTCCTGGTCCACTAGGTTCAAGAGACGCCAGAGATTTATGGCCATGGTTAGAAGCAACATCCCCTAGGAGGACCCGATCCGCCTTATTACCTACATCCAGTGGGCCAGTACAGTCGAGTACCACATCCCCTACCAGGTTTCAATCCCCTCTTGTGAGATAGTGGGAGGCCCCTATTTCTGTGAGGAGACGGTTGCGCTGGAGAAAAAAATGGCACTTGGATCCTGTAGGCGCCTACACCAAGCCAAGTGTCCACCCACCAAGCTGAAGTTTAGAAAAGGCATAGAGCCCATCTGGATCCGTCTTTGTCTTAAGGATAGTGAAAGGCAAGGATCTGTGTGATAGAAGTGGGACGCTGCACTTCCTAAGGTGCCCAAGGCCATCTGCCGGCACCCCGGGGCAACTGCTGTGGACTACCGCCCCACAATCACGACGCAACTTTTCAGACTCAGCCTGAGAGAGGTGGGTTTCCTGGAAGGGGATTTTGAGGTTTTTATGGGTTTTTTGAAAGACGGTAATCAAAGTTTTTCGATCCAATTGATTTTATTGGACAAATTAGAATTCAATCCATTATTGTATCATATTCAAAATACCATCATAATGATTCTTTTTAGGTTTCCGAAATCCTCCAATGCATTTCGGGCTGCTGCTCTTCATCAGGGATCACTCTAAAGTTAAATGAAAGATGCCATGAAGTTTCTCCCATACTTCATGGATAGACATAATACAACACAGCATTCATTCATTCATACAGTGGTCGGTGCAAAAAAAATAACAAACTTGGTAAGATAGAGGCTGATTGGGTTTCAGCGGAGAGTGGGATTTGTCACGGCCTCTGTCTTGAGTGTGAGCACCCATGATCATTTCCCCAAAAAGGTTCATTTGCATCAGTTTCTTCATTTTCATTGTCACATACTGAGCATGCATTGTGTTGTGTCTTTTGTAAAATACTAGCAGCCCACGATCGTAAGGTCGGGTTAGAACAATGCAGGCGATGTAGACAGTGGATTCCGGTTCTTTTTGAGAAGTCTGAAGTACAGAATTATTGTCCACTTACAAATGGAATTTGATATCTTATCTTTAATTGATTGATGCCAATAGCAAGATTTGACCAAGATTCACTGGAATATTAAACATAAGGCATAAAAAAAATTTGGAATAAAATTGTTGCACATATTTACTATTAAAATCAGACACCTATATCTGTTAATAAATGGTGGATACCTCTTGCTTCTGAAATATGAACACTTAGAAAATACATAAATAAAAATATGAGAATTATAACAACAATACGTGACGAGAGCATGATCATGGTTAGGAACTAATAGCGACTCCTACTATTGCAATCCAATATAGGTACTGGAATATTATGAAGGTATTGGCTGTATTATAGTGAGTATTACATTGAAGACCTAAGCAGAAGAGCACGAGGGAGGTCGATGGTGTGTTACAGTTTTTACAGGAACTATGGATTACAAAGGTATTATTAATTAAAGTGCCTGTCAAAGCTAATAAGACTCAATTATTAGTCAATCAATAGTCAATACTATAGACCATGTCATGAGTGATGTAATATGTGTGGTTATAAGCAGTGCATTGCGGGGGCGTAAGTTATAGTTACCTCAAGTAACTATTACTGCTGAATTTGACTGGTTTTGTACAGGAGAAATGTAAGCCTAATCTTGACCCCCAAGACCCTCTGCAACCAAGGGGACTTCATCCCCCAGCCAGCAGTGCACCAAGAGGCGCATTTGCAGAGTGGTGGGAAAAGGGGGAGTGGCCTCTGAAGTCCTCTCAGCAATTGAACTCTGTGGGACTTACTGGAAATAACAGGAGGACTTGTTGGCCCCCTACAACCATCTGGAGCCACGTGGACTTTATCCCCCAACCAGAATTGCACAAGGAGGCGCATTTGCAGAGTGGTTGAGAAAGGGGGAATTGCCTCTGAAGTCCTCTCACAATTGCGCTCTATGGGTATTACTGGAGATAACAGGAGGTCTTCTTGGCCCCCAAGGACACTCAGCCACCAAGGGGACTTCATCCCCCAACCAACAGTGTGCCAGGAGGTGCATTTGCAAAGTGATGAAGAAAGGAGGCGGGGCCTCAAGCAACTTGCCGGCCTTTAAAAAAAAAGATGTATAAGATGTATTTGGGGAGGGGGGCATGTGGTTCCCCTTCCTGGGCCAAATTTGGTCCAACGGACTCCATCCCCAGGAATATCTTGAATAGGAGAGAGGGCAGGGTGGCCATCTCCATGGGCCGATTTCAGCCCCAGGGACACCATCCCCTGGGGCCTGGCCTTTTTTAAAATTATTTTTTCATAATCTAAAAGGAAAGGGGTCGAGCAGCCCACCCAACCCCCCTTCCAGGGCTGATTTTAGCCCCGGTGCCCCCATCCCCTGGGGCCCGGCCTCTTTAAAAAAATATTTGTAAAAGCACAGTTTGCTATGGCTTGGTGGGAGCAGTAAAGCTCCTGCCAAGCCATAGCAAACAGCTATTTCCCAGGGATGGGTACCCGAGGACATAGCAGGAGCAGGTTCTGGAGGTTAGCAGTCTCCATGTCCATCTATGGCTCCAGGAGGTGGGGCGCGCTGCCGCCTTCATCGAACTACACGGCCCCGGGGAGATGGTGGTCCGCAGGGCTGCAACCAGTGGCATGGCCCCCATCTTTAATTCTAAAAAGTTGCCCCAGGGAGGTGGTGGTCCACGGGGCTCTTGGGGGGCATGCAGCCCACTGCATTAATGTTGTATTTTGCCCTGGGGAGATGGAGATCCTGTGGGCTGTGAGGGGGCCACATGGGGCCCCCCACCATAAACTTCACATATTGCCCTGGGGAGGTGGCGGTCTCCAGAGTACTAGGGTTCCCAAACAGGAAACACCTGCATTTTTATTAAGTCATTTATCAGGCACTTCCTCTGTACATAATATGACCTGATAGACTTTTCTGTGGCTACCACCCTCTCCTGACAACTTCCCTGTGCCTGTTTAGGTAAACCTTAAACAGTTTTTTTTTCAGTTCATCTCTTAATCTCCTTCATTTGTGACGAGAATTCCTTTTTCTCTTTTTACTCTGAACTAACACCACCTACTGCCCCATTCTATTGTGACCCATGTATTCCTGATCCAGTGAATCCATTACTCTTACTAAAATCCCACTCCTCTAATTTTGTCAACTGCTTCCTGTCATTCAGCAGGCGGACTGGCCTTTAATTCTGAGATATGGCTGCTGTGAGTATCAGCAGAAGTACATTCTGGATCAGCGACTTCATTTAGTAAGTCTAATAGTGAAGGTTTCTCAAGAACACAGAAACCCATAATGCCATATGAGAATTACGTATTTGTGTCCTTGTCTCATTTCAGCTTTCTCCATGTCTATCTGTTTCCCTACTGCCTTGGGGGACATTTCACTGTCTAGTCCTATATATTAGCGAGTAAGTTCCCTTAAGGGCGTAACTAATCCAATCGTCAGGGTACATCATTCTCCAGCAACCAGAGCCACACAGATTGCTGAAACAACATTTTCCTTCCTATGTGTCTATAGAGAAGGCTTTCAGCACTGGGGCACAGGCTGTAAATAGCTTGCGGGTGGAACTAGTTGGCTCTCTAAAAGAGCCTCCTGCATTATGTCACAGTGGAATAGCGCTAGAATGCCATGAAAGGAGGGGTGCTGGTCCTCAGGTGCATAGTGTGAGCAATCCTAGGGGTTTCAGGCATTTATGCCTTTGGATTCTTCCTCCTCCGCCTCTTCATCCCTAACAATGTTGACTGCAGCAGAAGGTGCATAGCTGCTGCCACATGCACAATAAATTCCAGGGACCCATTTTTGAATTTACTGATAGAAAAGTAACAATTTCAAATCGAATTCTTGAACGGACCAGAAAAGTCTGCTGTAGCATCCCTCCTCCTAAATTGGAGGAGAACCCCCATATTATGGGCAGCTCCGTTAGCTAAGAATCAGCATCGCTTGTTGAGTGACCATGCCTAGTTCTTAATGGAAATTTGGACAATGTTCAAATTGAAGAATGTTCAGCAATCGTCCACAATGAACCTATGGATGGAAGATGAGAAGCGCCCAGTGGTCTCATCTACATCACTCACTTTAAATGCCTTGTAGCCACAACTAAATGGGCAAAGGATGAATAAAAACTGTGTTCAATATAGGTTTGAAAGAGGAACTGAAAGCTGCTCTGAGTTAAGTGGTTTCTCCTGCAGAAGACACAATCTCCTTCATCGCTTGAAGGTCACAATTAGCACAGGCTAAAGGACAGGAGGTGGGATAGAAAGCCTTTCAGAAAGAGGAACCAAGAGAAAATGGAGGAAGTTCATTATCCCTCAGGGTGGAACCAGAACAGCTGGAAATGATGAATGGCCGCCTCGCCCATCACAAAAAGAAGCTTTGATGAAGCACATTTGTTTTTGCTGTCAGGATGGGGATCATCAGTGGCGGTTGGTGGCTTTTAAAAGTGTGGGGGGCGTAAAAGTCATTTGCAACTTTGACTGAGTGAGTGAGGTCAACTGACTCCATTGGAGGGTTCCTTTTGTCTCCTAGGAACATTTTGGGTGATAGAGGGTGAATTGTGTGTTTTACAGCATTTTGGCTAATAATTTGAACAAAAGGTGTGCGTTTAAATGTTGGAATTAAATTATACTCTAAACACTAGGTTTCGGGTCCTCAAAAGTCTGATATTATGGCTATATTTAATTATTTTCAAGGGGCAAAATTGGTGCAAATTATTTTGAACTAATTTGTCTGCTAACTTTGAATAAAAAAGTAATGAACTGATTTCATCTCAAACTTGGCCCTTTTAAATTAAGTGGAGCAAAATGTATTTGTCTTGTTCTCCTTTAAGAAAGAGGTGAAAATTAGCGTGTTTCTTTTTGTTTTTTGCACTAGTGCAAAACTGTAAACAGTATGGATGATACTAAAACGAGAGCCAAATCTGTTTGTTCCATTCCTTTTATGCAGGAAGAAAAAATGGTGGGAAATATATTTGCCCCTTGTTTTGCACCAACACATAACTTTAGAAAAAAACGTCACACATAATTTGTGACACATCTACAAAAGTAGCAGACCTTCAGGTAATTCTGATGCGTGTTACACGATAATAAATACACTGTTTAGGTAAATTACTAGGGGCGGGGCACTGGAGCTGTGCCCCACAAATACTATCTCCATGATGTAGTTACAAAAACATTATTGACTAGAAGCAAAAAGGCATAGCGCACCGTATATTTATTTATGCATTTTCATATATCGCGAACTTTACCCGAAGGTTCAGAGGGCTTTATAATAGAACCATTTACATTACATAAGGTCTTCGGAGTACATGAATTACATAATAGATACAAAGAGCTCAATTGTAAGTAGAATAGGCGAATTTACAAGATTGCACATGCATAAATGTAGCAACAAACACAACAGCAGCAACTGGCTGTTTTTGATTTTTGCTGAATTCACCACAGGCCTACTTTCCCATGAGGAAGCTTTCTTTGTAGAATCAACGAAGGTCGCCGCTCTGCAGACGCACGTGCGCAGCCGTCAGCTCGTCTCCAAGGCAGAGCCGGGTATTTATATCTGACTAATTAGTTCGCTTGAGAGGCATATTTTATTTGCTCGCACTGAAACAGGACCAGCTAATGAATGCACCGCCATAGTTTACGAACACGCGAGCTGATAAAATGCAAGGGAAAAATACATACAATACATCTAAAACAAATGAATAATTTTTTTAATGGTTAATAAGATGTATTAGGCACAAATGACTTTAAAATAATGTGCAACTGCAAAAATGCACAATGAATTGCACGCTGTGTCTGCGCGTATCCTTAAGCACTGCTGTGAACGGTTTCCATCACAGCATGATAGGAGAAGATGCTGGCATCATATAAGGAGCACCGAATCAGAAACATTAATTAAAATGTGGATTTTGGGGCACTATCGAACAGCCCATACCCTGGATCCGACAGACTATGGAGTTCACTACACCCGTGTCGCATTTCCCTCTAGGAAAGTGCTGTGCATCTCTTGCATTGACAGGAAGTGTGGGTGACCTTGAACCGGAAGAAGCAGAATACTGTAATTAAAGAATGAAATAAACAAACCAGTCAAACAAGGTGGATGTTATTGAAAGCAAAAATGAAGAAAGCTTATACAGTGCTCTGAAACATACACTGCGGCTTCACGAATACAAGGACCATTGCTTAATTTGTTAAAGAAAGCGTGTTGGTGCCTGAAGCCCTGGTGGGAAGCTGGCGGCCGGTGCAATTAAAGGTCGGTGCGCCGAATACCAAGGCTGTTAGTCTTAAATCCACCACCCAAACTACCTGCTCCGTCATCTCGCTCTTACAGGTTACTGCTTTCTCCCTTTGTGGCGGTTTTGCCATATTTCTGACCTGTGTCTTTTCCCCTCTCTTGCACCGAGCAAATATCTGATGTGGGGAAGTAAGTGGCAGTCCCCAAAACTAAGTGCTGGTGTCCCGCACCAGCAACCACCAGCTCAAATTAAGAACTGACAAGGACACAAACGGTGCTTCAACGTTAGCCTCCATGTGCACTTGAGTGCAGTCCACAGTTCGAAATCCAGAATATCTAACGCACCTTCACAATATGTTACAATTCCACTATATCTATTATTAACACTACAAAGGAATCTATGATTTACAGCTATTACTCATTATCTCTAAACGCTGATACCCCTATCCTTACCTGATAGCCTTGCCTTCTGTTGCTATCAAGCCAGAGGCAACAACTAAGAAATACAAGGAAACTGATCACCTTCTCCTTCTCCTCTGACTAAGGCTCACTTTTTGGAAGAAGTGGACAATGGGCAAAATCAATTAACTTTGGAGTCCAGGCCAGTACTTAAACGAGCAAGCAAGGACAGCCACTTGAAGGTATGTACAAGGGTCAGCACGCCGATGGACCGGATGAAACTCAAAGTTTCCTCTGTCCAACCCTCCATATCCTCACAGTCAGTGTTGGTATATTTCAAGGGAAAGGTCCTACAGCCAAAATGAGGTTCAGAGGATACATGACCAATCAGTAAAGGGACTTCAAAATATAGCCCGCAATGATTGGCTGTATTGAAGTGATCTTCCTGCCAATACACTGACGGCTACACACGCTTGGTGTGAAAGAAAGCAGGGTTTGCACTTGCGTTCTGCTACAGAGCCCACCCAGTCAATCCAGACGCGTCTCTCATGCTATTTATTTACTGAAATAGCACAAGAGCCAGGATTGGCTGGGCAAGTGCACACACTGCTCCATGTGTTACCAGAGGGCTATATCTCAGTTTCTCAAGGCTCCTTTTCATAGCATTGGTTGTAGAGGACTAAAATACGTATGTCGGGCTGGTTGCATCAAGAAACTGGTCAGTGTGACATGCTCACTTCACTTTACTATGGAGGGCAGGCAGCTCTGTCGTCACTGCCATGACAATGATGGGCCATGCCCAATAAGCAGTCGCATGTCAGCCTGATTATCAGAATGGGAGGAAATTGGAATGCAAATAAAAATGTAAATAAATGAATCATCTGCTATTTGTGGTGGCTTAAAATGGAGTTGCAGGAGCAACACCCGCAAGCCCCTCTTGATGAGCCCCGACTGGATATCATGCTGCACATACTTGCACTGGAACGATAACTCAGATAAGAAATGACCCGACCTGACAGTAAAACTAGAGTTCCTCATGGGTGGTTCTGTTTCCTTCCTCCTTGCTTCTAACAGTGTTCAAACACCATCCTCTCATTATATTCACATTCATAGTCTTCCTGGATCACAGAGAGTCACCTGGGTAAAAGCTTTACAGGGCTATGGAGCCACTGGTAGTTCCACTGATACCTGATTATTGGCCCAACATAACCTCTCAACCCCCATCTGAAGTCATACAATGAGTCAATAGCTCTACTTTAAAATCCAGGCCTATATCTCACAAGAATCAAGAACTGCACATGACAGACACCATGAGGAACAGATCTTGTTTGAGGTATTCCACACTTCCACCAATTCTAGGAATGAAGCAGTTGAACAAACAGGGTGTCTTATTTATAAAAAATGTCACATCGCTGGGGTGAAACAGCGATACACTTTTCAGTGCACCATCCTTGCTACACTATGGATGCACCGTATTTACTGTACGGCGCTCCATGACGCAAGGATTTACAGATACATCAGGAATCCTGACATATCTTTTAGTGCAAAAATTGCAATTCTAGAGTGCGTCTCAAAACAGATACAACTTCAACAATGTGTCATTTCACACGGGGCAAACCCTATGCGAAAAGGCCTGCGTCACCCGTTACGCCTGCTTCAAGCAGGCGTTAGGATTTGAAGCACTGACTCTGTAGAAGTGAAGCAGTGAAATCTCATAGGTTTCACAGTACCACTTCGACGAGGCTTTTATGCGTTGGAACGCCCGCCTCGAATACATTATACCTGTCGCAGGTATAATGCAGCACAGGGGTTTACAAAGTTTCTCACTTTGTAAATATGGCGCAGTGTGGCGCATTTTTTGCGCCGCCGCAGTGACACAAAGCGGTATAAGGTCTCATAAATGAGGCTCAGAATCCCTTAATAGATTACCAGTAAAAGGCATTTAACTTTCTGAAAATACACTGCCACATTTATCATGATTTTAATGGAGATACCCCTTCTTTGTGATGCATTGGTGTCTTACAGTTGCTGTACCCTTTAGAAATTGCTGCTGTCTGTCACAATATTCCTCATACCTCAACGTCTTTGTTCCTCAGACCTCAATATCCTTCATGCCAAAGAAGCAGACACCTTGCCTCTCCATAGAAAAATACAACTATGAAAATTATTTCATTTCAGGAGCTTCTACTCCTTATGGAAGGGCCTACATTCTGGTCGAAAAAGAGAATATAGTCATGCAGAAGTATGTAAGGGACAATATGAACAAGGGATTTATCTGGATTGCCACTTCCCCAGGTGAAGCATCTGTGTTCTTCATCCCAAAAGAAAATGACTAAATTAAGACTTTCCATCAATGATCACCAATGATAAACTATCAATATAAACCATGCCCTTTACCTTTAATGCCAGGCTTCCTGTCTCCTGTTAAGAAAGCTACACTATTTAGCAAGACACGTGTACAAAATAAGGTGAATGGGGAAATTGTGCCCAGCGCCAAGTGCACTACCACTACACCACTCACCTCACTGCTGTATATTCTTAACCAGTAGGATATAATGTTCATGGAGAAAACAATTGCATAATCAATCTGATAAATAACAGTTTACCAACACGTATTTAATGTGACTGAGCAGAAAAAAATCACATTTGGATCAATACATTAAAAAATCATCTTATATATAAAAAAGATCCTATTGTAGACAATTATCAGCCAACACATTTCTCAACTTCACAGGTCGATTTATCAATGTAAACAGAAGGTAATGTAAATGATCAACCTACCCCTCCAGGCACTCCTATGCCCCACCTCAGGTTACCTCGCCGAGGTCGTCTAATCTATCGCCCAGCAAGGTGACTGAGGTCAGCCATCCAAAGACTGACTGACCTGTGCTTGCCAAGATGCAGCAATGAAACACCCTCCCTGCAACCTGAGACTCAGAGGGGGTTTCCTAAAGTTCTGCAAGGCATGAATCCAATTTCTTCTGAGAGGCTTGCCTCCTTAAGGTACATCATGTACACCACTGAGCCCAGTCGCTAGTCACAGGTAGACCATTGTTCCCTGCGCTTGTCCAGTCACCCACTAACTTTCAAGGACAACTCTCCAACTTCAAGGATTTACCTCATCTATAACATAAGAAGGCTCACTATGGAATATTCAACCGCGTCCTACCAGCATCTCTACTGTGCGCCAGCACTTTCTCTTCTGCCCCAGGATCTCCAAAGGCTGCACTATAACATAAGAAGGCTTTCTATGGAATATTCAACCGCGTCCTACCAGCATCTCTACTGTGCGCCAGCACTTTCTCCTCTGCCCCAGGATCTCCAAAGGCTGCACTATAATATAAGAAGGCTCACTATGGAATATTCAACCGCGTCCTACCAGCATCTCTACTGTGCGCCAGCACTTTCTCCTCTGCCCCAGGATCTCCAAAGGCTGCACTATAACATAAGAAGGCTCACTATGGAATATTCAACGCGTCCTACCAGCATCTCTACTGTGCGCCAGCACTTTCTCCTCTGCCCCAGGATCTCCAAAGGCTGCAGCCGGTGCAATGCAATAGTTATCCCCATAATAAAATAACAAAGAAATAAATAATATCACACTGCAACACTGGCTCATGAATGTTCATGAGACAGACTGTGTGAGTTCAGTAGGAAAAGCCCATTGGGGCAGGTGGTTGTGCTCCTACGGAAAATCGACCCGAAGGTATTGGAGCGCTTTACATTGGCACCAGTTACATTACACGAGGGCACATTCGTGTTTTGGTGGGCACTAGGGGAGATTCAATGACTTGCCCAGAATCACAGGATGTTAAGCCAGGGCCCACGCTCAAACCTGGTTCCCCAGCTCCAAAATCGGCAGCTCTGGCCGTTATGCCACACCCTTCTGTCGTTGCATAGAGTCTGGTTGTAGCAGTGTGCTGAAGGCAGCCCCTTGGTGCATCTAGCCCAACTAATAGATTGTGATACAAATAATTTGGGTGAGCACCAGGAGGGTCTGGAATGGGGCGGCCTTGCCGGTGCAGGGGCACGGGCAAGTCCTGGCACAGACTGGGGAGCAGTCAGTCCTCCACCGAGGCTGCGGCTGAATACAGCTCCGGGCATCAACAGCAGTGTGTGTGTACGTCTAAAACTGGCAAGCCTGGCGGATTTCACGCTCTGATTGCTTTATTAAACATTCTGTAGGGTCGCTGCGTGCACCGAGCTGCTCTTTGAAACGCAACAAGAGATGGCGGGATTTCCACTTTCATCCGGCAGCCTTGTTCTCATTAACCAGTACCTGCAGTAAATGGCAGCGGAAAACAATCATTGAAATGCGATGGGTTTGTGCTCTTCTGGCTGCTGACGCAGCAAGGCTGCTGCGGAAGGGATCAGAGGAGGCGGTGCACGGGGGTGAGGAGAACGCGACGGAACACTCAAGTTCTACACACAAGTTCTCTTCAATTCACTCCTTTTTGTCTTGGTTTGAGCGGCCTGGTTCCAAATATATACCCTTGGGGCCAGAAAAACGACACTTTCACCTCACACTGCTCGCATTCCGTGAGACTCCCAAGAGCAAACCCTTTACAAAAGGCAGCGTTTTCTAAGGGTGTTCAAGGATTTTTGTGCCTATCGTGTACCGCGTTCCTGAGCACCGTCATCACTAAAACGCTCACTAGGCCTCGATATGGGACCCCGTGAGGACTTTGACCAATCAGAGTTGTGTTAGTATGCGCCATTGGACTGGTTCTTACTTCTTGGTCCTCCCTTCCCACATACCCTTTGACCTTAATCCATCCTGGGCGTCACTGGACCACTCTTTTCTACGTGTCTTACTCCTCTTATCCCACACTGCCGAGTAGTAGCGTAGCCAGCGTGTTATGGGCCCTAGCACAAGGAAGGAAATGGGGCCCCTGGCTGCTGTTTGAATTATGAAAATACAGCAATAACCAGGTCCCAGTGGACCTCTCAGGCCTCTGGGCGCCGGTGCCACTTCACCTGCTGCACCAATAGGGAGGGGATGTGGTCCGTCGTCTTAAACTGCCGACTTTGGTGCAGGAAACCAGGGTTCGAGCCTCGTCCACATCCTGTGATTCTGGGCAAATCACTTAATCTCCCCGTGTCTGAATGTGTAATATAAATATGGTGCTCATGTAAAGCGCTCCAATACCTTCGGGTCGAGTTTGCGCTATATAAATAGGCAAAAAAAAAAAGAAAAAAAAGCAACCCCCCTGCTGCTGACGCTTCCAGCCGTGGTGCCCACGTGAAGGAGAGGTTAGGCTCAACTCCCTGTGGCTTCTTCCCTGTTCTGGTCGGTTAGAGCCGGGGACCAGATCCCCTCCCTCGCTATTTCTTATCCTGGATATGAGCCTCGATTGTGTATCCTCTGCACAGTTCATTCACTGGCAGGGCCTGACTGGGAACAGCAACCAGCCCAGGCAGAATGCTTCTAGGCCGGCCCTGGGAGAGGGGGGTGCAGGGGGGAGCTAGCAAGAAGCACTGCTCCACTTTTGTTACAGGGGGCCGATATTGCAAAACCGGCCCCCACCCCTTGGGCCCACCGGGGAAGTGCCCGCTATGGCCAGGCAACACTGTTCACTGGGTACTGGACAGTATTCCTAAGGGGTGGGCTCCTGGTGCTTTTCCATGACACAACATAATGTATTCACCGATTGCCTAATAGCACTGCCAGGGTCAGACTCCTGTCACTTCTGATGATCCCTTACACCATGTTCCATTGTGAACACAGATCTTTCCTAATGGTGGTACTTATCTGATTGCCTAAATGTCTCTAGCTTCTCATGCTCTAAAACACTTCGGGGCATATGTACAAGCCCCTAGCACCACCGGAGCGGCACTTTATTTGACGCTCCGGTGGCGGTATCACCTGCACCATATTTACAAAGTGGCGTTAAGCCACTTTATGTGGCTTAACGCTGCTCTGTAAATATGCTATCCTTTCTGACAGGTATCTGTGTGAAAGGGGCGTGCCCCAGATGTACAAGGAGGTGTAAATCTGTGGCAGCGCTAAAAACGAACCCAATGCATGAGCAGGCGTTAGAATGACACACGAGGAGAAATGCTTTTATTTTTCCTCTTGTTTTGCTTTTTCTCTGCATGCCACATTCTGCAGCACACAGAAAAAGAGCAAAAAGCCATTAACAACTTGCAACCTTCTATGTGTGCTGCAAAATGCAGCACATATAGAAGTAACAAACAGCCATTATGGATTGTTTATGTGCAGGAAGAGACACCTTCCTGCACATAAACAATCATTCCCTGCAATGCAGGCACACTTGCATTGTCGTGCAAGGGTGCCTGCTTTGGCACTAGGCAGCTAATTGTAATGCCAGCACTAGGGAAAACACAGCAGTGTGCTGTTTTGTAGTAAATACAGTGCATCCCTGCGCTTTGAAAATGTCGGAGCGCCGCGCTGCCAAATTTAGCTCAGCTCCGCGCTCCAACATTTCTTGAACATATGCCCCTTCATGTAGCACGTAACCACCACATATTTTGAGCATGTTACCAAATCTCATGTACCTCACTCAACACATACCTTTTAGGCCAAATAACAGGCCAACCTTTTTTGAACCATGCACTTTGAATGGTGCCCACGAACTCCGTGAAACTCGGAGCTCTTTGCGGCCTCCTCAGTTGTTTGAAGCTCTAAATAAATGCTACAGTAGAATATCCCGCCAGGCCCTTTCACACTAGTCCTGGGAAATTTGAATTACCAGTGCAAAAACAAAATTTTTCACCGGTCAGTCAGCGGCGGCCAGTTCTGATGTCAGAATCTGTTCAAAATAACACATCACCCTTGAGCCCTGACACCCACTTTGGTTGCTAGAACCTGAACACAGGGCCCAAAGATGTTTTTAGTTCTCGACTACAGAAAGGTTTAGCTGTCTGCTGAAGAACTATTCTTAGAATGGAATTTGGGTGTGCCTTTGCTTTGTTGTCTATTTGAGATTTCTGATCTTGATTCAATGGTTTTCCTCCTTGATCTTATGTGTGCCCGGCCTAGGAGCATTTCACTCTCACAGTGTACTGATGAATGGCACGTATTCTCACACTGCTGATAATGGGACTATTTTTCTTTCGGGTTTTTTTTTCTAAACATATGCATTTTCGTCCTCTCTCTCTCTCTCTCTCTCTCTCTCTCTCTCTTCCCTCATCCCTGACCACTCCACCCAGCACCACCCACAAAGAATTTGGAACAAACTGTGGATTGCAAAGTATGCATTATGCAGTGCCATCTTGTTTCTAAATAAAACCCAGAATAATGAAGGAAACATAGCCCTATCCACTTTGACTAGAACTGCAAATATAATGTCACAACCTTTCGCTGAGTTACAAATATAAAAATGTTTCAGCTTTACAATTCTTTTCGAAACAAGACTAAATGATAAAATTGTCAAAATTTCTGTATGGCGAGATATGGTATTAATATTTTTAAGTTTTAAAGTTTTTTGTTTTGCATTTTTCTGATCTGGGCTATAGACAGAGCAAGCTCTAGTAGGCCAGACGTATTGTTTCTCACACATTACATACATGGATCAACCATCTGCTCATGATTGCATGGTTTTCTTCCCTATCACTGTTGGCTGCTCATGATTGAATGGCAAAAAGCATTGGCAAAGACAATAGCTAATCCTTTTTGAGCCACAACCTATAGGACCTATTGGCTTTGGCATTGCTCTTTTCGTTGTGAGACTCAGTCCAGGATATTACGCAGTGAGTCAAATTTAAATTGGGAATTAGTCACTTATACACCTACGTCGGCAGCATGCAGCTTAAGCGACAACACGTTGCAATACAATGTTGTGAAATCAAGTGGCCACTTTTGAGATTCTTTTCATGTGATCTTCCCATGAGGGGTCAGGGTAATTGGCATGAGGGAATCCTTAATTAGACAATCATTTCTGTTTTGCTGCTGGAATCTAGACAAGTGAGCGCCCTATCCCCTCCCGAGGATTCTGCAAGTGAGCCCTCGGCTCCCCACTTGTGATCCATACACAGTTGTGCTTCATGTTTCAACAGAGGGAGTTCTTTCGAGTTAGTCTAATATCAGCAAATACCCGGCAAGTAAAAACACATACTTGCGTCAAACAAGTTCATGTGTAGTGCAAGAGAAGTTCACAAAAACATAACAAAGGCCAGGCAAACACATGACACTGATAAACTGACTACATACAAATCAAAACACATAACCCACACACCGCGTGCCATGTAGGAGCATCAGACACCAAACACAGCCATATTGATAACTACAAACACTACAACAAAGAACTCTAATACGTACTACTGCCTGCACAGAAATACATTGCAATCCAATTTCAGTTTTTATTTAAAAATAAAGCATGCAATCAGAAACCTGGCTCACTTTGGTACTAGGAAAAATACAAAGGTAAGACACCCAAGTATCCATTGAAAAATACCCCACCTGCACATTTCAAGCAGCACTGAGTGTACACGAGTCGAAAAGACACCCTTGGATCCGGTTCCAACAGGAGTCACACAAGAATGCACACAAGTAGTAAACAGGCAAAGAGGGCACAGAAGAACAGTGGAAACAACACTCAAGACAAACAGTAAGGCGGAACTCTACAAATACTCCTGCAACCAATCCTATATATGCACTCTAAATATCTTGAATGAAACCACAATTTCATGTAAACCGAATAGGAGAGTTTACACTCTGGCCAACAACTCTAATATAACAACAAATGAACGATAGGACAGTGTATTATGTGCAAAGAAACGACGTGGAAATGGAACTAGTAGAACAAGTGCCTGTGTCAGAATAGACTCCCCAAGCTGAGTAGCTCCCCAGTCATCTGAAGGAGAACACAAGAAGTTCAGAGGAAGGCGACTCTAAGGGGAACCAGCACAGTGCCACATTCACACCCATCTCATAATGATGATTGATATGAAATGATGATATCATCTACACACCCCAACCAATCAGCCTTAAACTGGATGTCATGGCCCTCAGCAGCCTGAGGCATTTCAGGAACATACTAAATACTGGTATCGGGGGCGTAACGCAGATTCCTGCAGCCCCTGTGGTGCATAGGGCCCCCAATGCTTCAAGGGGCCCGAACACTTAGAGGGGCCCAATTCAGCCCAAAGCCAATGTATACCTGTGAGATACGGAATACTCAGAGGCCCCTCATCACCTTCTGCAGGAGGGCCTTATCATTTTGTGTTACGCCACTGACTGGTATGTGATGGATGTAGTCTGGGGCCGCAGAAGAAATGAACTATGTCAGTGGTAAAGCATTTAAAGTGTACAACTTGTGTTGGGATTTTAACTCTGAGGGCATCAGTAAGAATGCACAAAAATTGATGCTAAATAGAGGCTGGATGGATGAGCTGGTCCACCCTGCGTCAGCATTTGCGATTGGTTAGTGATGCCCATTAAAATAGAATAAGAACAAGTGGACTCAACTGTGAGGATTTGTACAATTTGACTGCTTTACCAGTGACAGGCTCAATTTTGAGTGCTGGCCACAACTTCAGATTAAATGAATTTCCTTTCTACTCCGCATATGTTTTATGGGGGCTTTAGGGATACTCATAGGCAGCAGGTTTCCCAGAGGCACCATAATCAAAACACTGTTACTACTTCCTGATAACCCAGGGGGTGTGTGATATGAGTATCTCTAGGCAGCTCTTTTTGTGATAGTGTGGGATTGAAGTCCCTGCTTCGCTACTGGGTCCATAGAAGGGCTATTCCCAGTCACTCGGAAGCTACCGGGACTAACACTCCATTCCTGTGTATCTTTACTTCTGGGGTGGACAAAAGGCACTAAGTCAGTGGTATAAAAAGTGCATGTGGTGCAAAATGCCACTGACTGCAATGCTAATATGTTCTGTTCATCTTCTTCGTAACTCCTCCTGCGACAACAACAGCCGTATTGACACTACTCCACACATTACTGCTGGACTATGGGGGTGGAAGTAAAGCTCATGGCATTCCGTGGGTAGATCCCACAGCATACACCTCGGTACGCGTTTACAGTGGCTTCAGTCTTTCAGACTCTCTATACAGGCTTTCACTTCAACTACCTCCATTTCCTGTTGGCCCAATGGGCGTGAGCAAAGAGCAGCCAAGTCGGCTTCTGGGATCATGAATTTGATGTGCTCACACATCTCTGCGGAAACATGTATCTGTAACGCAGTACAAGGTACAAGCACCAGACTTTTCAAGGCTTCTCCTCTATTACAACCACCCCACTTGACGGGGCAGGTACCACATTGTCTTATACATTCATTTCTTTCCCAAGGCTGGCTCAACATCAAGCAAGAGCGGAAGTTTGGTATCACTTCATGGATTCATTGCTGACTCCACAAACACCACATCTGATGAAGGGAGAACAAATACACTCATGACTGACTGTGGATCTAAAGCTGGGGTATTAACTGAGGTGATTGCGGATGCACGGCACATTTGAGTGTGTGGACAGAATGCCATGCATCAGATGCGCAATGCAACTAGGTTGAAAGATACTTTGCGGGCACAGAGTCTCAGGGTCGGTCAATGGGTGAGGTAGAGATCAGCACTATGAACACATCTGTAGGAGGCAGAGCCCTCAGGGAAGGGAAGGGTGGTATGACGACAGGGCAAAATCAGGCAGAGGTCGGGTCTGATGTTGTAGATCGACAAAGTTGTCATAAAATTGTCAGTCTGAGTGTGTTAATGGAACCGGGTGTCAGCCGGGTCTTGCATTTATTTTGCAACTGGATGGACAGTGATGAAATGTTAAAGAATACAAAAGCTCTATGCCTGATGTCATGCAAAAGAGTGTCTGACATGCACGAGTTGAATTTGATTGGGTGGTTGTTTACCCCGGACGGGGTAATCTTTACAATCACTCAGTGGAAGAAATCCAATATACGGATTGTTCCCTAGCCAGCATTACCAGACAGCCTTAGTTGTGCGTGGTCAGATGCCTGCAGAAGTATGAGAACATGTCACAGATATTAAGACCAACAGGGGTCAAAGAGTGATTGCTTTCTTTCAGAAAGCTCTTCAACGTCATTTCCTATCCCACCTTGGCCAGCTGGGTCAGATGGGTTCTTCAGCAGCGGGCATTGATTTATCCAGCTTTGGGACTCAGAAGACAAGGGGTGCCATGGCATCGAAGACATTTCCTTGGAAGCTAGATGGGAGGATATTCTAAAAGCAACTGAATAATTTTCAGACTCGATGCTTAAAAAGTTCTGCAGTCTGGGACTTTAAGGAGGGTTAGTAAGATTTGAAACAGCATAATTAGAGCCACAGGTCCTGACATCGAATGTAAAATGATCTAGCTAACATGAAGGAAAGTTTACATTATATTATGGACACAAAGGAAAGGATTATCCCATCTGTTGTGTTGCAGGAGTACAGTATTCCTTCCCTTGGTTAAGTCAAAAGTTTAATGTGACATTATATCTGTTTTTTTATTACGTACTATGGTGACATTTGTTTTGTATATTTTGATTGTTATGCTTCAATAACATTAAATGAAATTAACCTACAGAAAGGACAGAAGAAATCTAGGGCCAGATGTACGACCATTGGCATTTGCCACTCACAATTTGCGAAAAATTGTGAGTCGCCAATTGCAAGTCACTAATGCCAATGTACAACAGTGTCAGAGACACTGTTTGCGATTGCCAATGGGTTCGCAAAATGCGAGCCTCACGAATATTAATGAGGCACCCGCAATTCGCGACCCCATTTGGAATGGTTGGGCCTCCTAGGGATGGTGGCCTGCTGGGCTCAGCAGACCTCAATGTCTGGGACGGATTTTCACTAAAGCAGTTTTTTTCTTTTAAATGTAGCCCGTTTTGTTTAAAAGAAAATGGGATGCATAAAAAGACATAAAAATGAAACGTTTTAGTTTCCTTTTTTAAGGGCAGGCACTGGTCCCCGGGACCACTGCCTTCCCCATAAAAATGTTTTACCATGCATACCCCTTGCCATTTGTGACTGCATTACCACCCTCTTGAAGAGGGCAGTAAATTGCGAGTGTTTTGCGGCCGCAATAGCAGTCGCAAAACATTCATACATGGCTTGTGAGTAGCTATTAGGAAGGGAATGACTCTTCCTAATAGAGAGTCACAAAACACTATTTTGCGAGGTGCAATTTTTTGCAAATCGCAAAATAGTGTTAGTACACGGCCATTTAGGTTTTTGCATGCCCAAACAGGTAGCAAATCCGTTTGTGCATGCAAAAACTTGTTGTACATCTGGCCCCTAATGCATTATTTTGAACTTTCAGTGGCAGAAGAGAAACAAGCTTGATGGAGGATGACAGATACTCAGATTAGAGTATACATCAGCTAAATGTCACGCAAAGAAAGAGGACACATGACAAAAATGTTGGCCATGTATTTCGTAGTACTGATCACATGCCTTATGGGAATGTGATGCCTGTTAATTATTTGGCTGCTGTTAGCTAGTAAAGGAACAAGCATTGGCATAGCCAATTGGTCTCGCCTTTGGGACCTTAAAAGTGTTTAGCCAGAGCAATTGCCTTTGCGAATTTCTTAAAGCTATGGTGTAGAGCATTTGCATATTTGATTATTTCAAGGTAAGGGGGGATCCCAGCATGCACTGGTTGTGAACACCCGCGGGTGAAGTTCTCTAACGTCGCGGCTTCTTTTATCCTGCATGCAGTGACAGGGTGTGCACCTCAGGCGTGAGTCCGCGGGGCTTTAAGGTAATCAGTCTGCTGCGCCTTTATTAGCCACTGGCATTAACCACAAGTGCTCCTAGAAGCGGCTGCGCGGTACCAAGGAGAACGTCACTCCAAACAGCCCAAGTCGTCCTGCTCATGCTTCCCAAGGAGTATCGTCAGGTGTATGTGGCCAGTGAGCTCATTGGAGTTAATGGGCGTGAGCAGTAGTTGTAGAGAAAGAAATTTCATGGCAGGTGGCCAGCTTTAAGTCATTTTGCATGAAGCCTGCAGCGCTGCGAAGCTCCATTAATGCTAACACGGCGCTCTACAAATCTCTAGTAATCGAACGTTACGCACAACGGGGCTGCGGGGGGGTGGAGTTGACTCCAATCTTCAACTGAAGGCGAGTTGAAATGTGTGCATGTGGGTGAGAATACCTTTGCTTTCTGGCATTTGAAGTTTTACTTTTTATATGGCTGGGTCCAAACTGGAATGGCATGGTGAGCAAAAAAACGATGGATTTAGGCCCAGATCTCTGTACTGGGGTGAATGTATGACATTGTTCTGCATTCTGTCCATGAATTGTTCTTTTTGCATTTGTCACCCCGAGTGGGACGGGTATGCCCAGACGTGGGTCCCGTGCTCTCCATGCCACGGATGTATGACGTTACAACGCACACTTTTACAACGCATGCACTTACAACGCATTTTTTACAACGCATAATCCATTACAACGCATGACATTACAACGCATGACACTACAACGCGTTTTTAAAAACTACCTTTACAACGCATTTCCATTACAACGCATACTACCTTTACAACGCATACCATTACAACGCATAATATTAAATTGCATTTAAGGTAAGTATTAGATAGTATAGGGGTAAAAGTTACTTTTCTAACTCCAGGGGGTGCAACAGTAGGGTAAGTGTTGGATAGTATAGGGGTAAAAATTACTATTCTAACTCCAGGGGGTGCAACAGTAGGGTAAGTGTTGGATAGTATAGGGGTAAAAATTACTATTCTAACTCCAGGGGGTGCAACAGTAGGGTAAGTGTTGGATAGTATAGGGGTAAAAATTACTAGTCTAACTCCAGGGGGTGCAACAGTAGGGTAAGTGTTGGATAGAATAGGGGTAAAAATTACTATTCTAACTCCAGGGGGTGCAACAGTAGGGTAAGTGTTGGATAGTATAGGGGTAAAAATTACTATTCTAACTCCAGGGGGTGCAACAGTAGGGTAAGTGTTGGATAGTGTAGTGTAATATTATGCGTTGTAATGGTATGCGTTGTAATGGTAGTATGCGTTGTAATGGAATGCGTTGTAAAGGTAGTTTTTAAAAATGCGTTGTAGTGTCATGCGTTGTAATGTCATGCGTTGTAATGGATTATGCATTGTAAAAAATGCGTTGTAAAGGTAGTGCGTTGTAAAAGTTGCGTTGTAAAGGTTGTTCCCCCCATGCCACTGGAGTCAAGCTATCCTGGCTGATGAGGGCTGAAAGCCCGAAACCAGTCCTAAGATGCCTGTTTCCAGTCCAGGGATGACCTGGCCGGGCAGTTTGAGCTGGACTGTTCCCATTGGGCACAGGGTCAAAACTGATTTGCATTGGCTGGGTCCAAACTGAAATGGCATGGTGAGCAAAAAAACGATGGATTTAGGCCCAGATCTCTGTACTGGGGTGAATGTATGACATTGTTCTGCATTCTGCCATCAATTGTTCTTTTTGCATTTGTCCCCCCAAGTGGGACGGGTATGCCCAGATGTGGGTCCCGTGCTCTCCATGCCACTGGAGTCAAGCTATCCTGGCTGATGAGGGCTGAAAGCCCGAAACCAGTCCTAAGATGCCTGTTTCCAGTCCAGGGATGACCTGGCCGGGCAGTTCGAGCTGGACTGTTCCCATTGGGCACAGGGTCAAGACTGATTTGCATTGGCTGCGTCCAAACTGGAATGGCATGGTGAGTAAAAAAACGATGGATTTAGGCCCAGATCTCTGTACTGGGGTGAATGTATGACATTGTTGTGCATTCTGTCCATCAATTGTTCGTTTTGTTTTAATGTGAGCAGCAGAACGCCCAGTGCCATAAAGCCTGCACGCTGAAAGTTAAAGCGACCGCGAGCAGGCAAATGCAAACAGCTCTTTTCAAGCACTTGTGTTTGTCCTGGTATCCACAGCTGCGGGAGCGAGCAGCGGCGCGCGGGCCATCTGTTTTCAATTAGCGTGGCCGCGCGTGCTGCTGCTCGCTCCTGCAAGGTGGATGCCAGCACGAGTGCCTTAAAAGAGCTGACCAATTTCTAAAAGTCATCTCCTAGAGCAGCGCATGCACGCTGCCTAGGTGAGACCTAAAAATTTGCAAAATCTTCACCTCTGTTTCTTTAGTGGAACTGAAACTTTGCTTCACCTTAGCTAGAATTTGTACATTCTTTCTGCGTCTGTGAGTTGTGATGTCTGCGCATTTATTAATTCCATGGTGATAGGGACCTACTGCTCCTTCAAGCATCTTATTTTAAGATTTCTAAACAGACTTAGTAAAGTCCCAACTAATTACCCCCGGTCATCAGTATGTTATTTAATGGGCGACTTCAGTCTTTGCCTGAGCCACTCAGCGGCATGCTGACCCATGGTAAATTCAACAGTGGTGGGAACTCTAGAGCAGATGGGGCAGTGTCCCCAAGTGACAACAGGTGCCACAGTACTGAATATTTTCCTGATTCACTAGGACACCCATTCAGAAGGTAAATAAATACCACACTGACGAGTAGACAATTTGCACGTACACAAGACATTTACAGAGGCGAATGAAAACTTCAAAAGGGAAATTGATTACTCAAAAAAAGGTCAAAGATGAAGATTCACAGTCCTCGTATTTAATGGGAAGACATGCCGAGCTTTGATGCTGAGTGGCATTGATATGAAAAAGCGATACACAGATTCCCTTTATCTGATCTGTATTCATAATTGATTCCCATGCGAATGCACCATTTTGAATTTTAGATAATTCACAATAGAAACAGCAACATGCATATTGGACATTTTTCATAGTGTACCTTGCCTCAAATTCTGGTTAACAGCTTATGAGTTTAATTTCTGTTTTGCCAGCTTCACAAAGAGTATATTTTCAGGCCCCATGATATTTTCAGCTGCACCTGATTTATATTCATATTTGGGTTCGTACTCCTTGATCTTTGCGAGAGATAAAGAACTAGTGCTAACAGTGAACACTAGGAGATGTTTTGAGGCATGGGGAAAGTGGGCTCTTATCTTGTGCCTACGATTTAGTCCCTAGAACACACTCTGTGAATTTAATCATCACCTGATTCTGGACTTCTGGTGGTTCTCTGACCTGTCCTAATGATGGTCAAGGTTATTTGTTGAATCTGGACCGCAGCAGCAACTTTTAACACGTGAAGTTGTTCTTGATGTGTCTCACTTATCTGAGTGCTAAGAGCGATGTAATGTATTAGTCACTGTGCTTAAGCTTTATCAACCAACCATCGCTGTATTTTATTCAATGCTTGAATGAATTGTGTCTATTTTCTATGCACAGACTTCGCACTTCTTTTCTTCACTGCACACCACCTTCACTTTTATTTGATATCAATGTCAGGGATACTCGGCATTACCCAAGTGTACAGATTATAATTCAATAAATTCTGAGCTTCTGTCTACTGATTTGTTTTTAGGAAGGGGATGATAATCCATACAGTGTGGATAAACTGTTAAGTTACCCACATTGGTATAATCATTTTTTAAATTACTGAATGGACTTCCATTGGAATAAATCTTTTTATTTATTTATGTACCTAGATTCCTCAGAATATACACATTTGTCCTGTCTTTGGCTGGTGATGTTGTGCTAATGTCACACCATATGGCCATCTGTATTTGGTTTACATTTTGGGGCTACATGTATCAGCCATTCCAACCGGAAACTAAACCTTTCCATCCCAACATTTCTTTTAACAGAAGCCTAGATTGATGTTCTTAAGTCCATTTTGAAAAAAGGCTGACGTTCAGAACCAAGAAAATTATTATGAATTCTAGACTGTGCCATGTCAGTAAAATTATAGTCATCATTATTAACAGTTATAAAACTTCAAAAAATGATTTAGGTACCATTGGTAGTGCCCCATAGAGACTTTCAGTCGTGTGAAAAAAATACATGTTATGCCTATTTTGTAGGGTGGGACCATCAGTATATTCCATTTGCATCCACCAAGAAATACAAGTAGAATACCTTGGAAATCCCATTTCGATTTCACTCCATTTGTTCTGTCTGTCATTATTATCCAATCAACACAAATCCCTGACAATTGAAAGAAGCTGCAAGAACTGTCATGCGCAGAACTGCTGTGGGGTTCTAATGCCAGACGAACTGTCATGGGCAGACGTGTCGTAGGTTCAGGAGAGCATTCTAAAGAGGCAAATATGTGGTTAAAGGCAAGCTATTGCACGAAGGCTGTGAGTCAGGGACAAAGGAACACGAGAAATATCAACACATACTGTCAAGGCATGTCTTTCCCTTGGGTACCTTGTAGGCTTAGAGATTTATTTATCAATTGCAGGAAACAGTGTGCTTGAAAACTGATTTCAAATTGAGGTTTAATATTTTGCTGTTGTACATACTGGGCACGATGGGCAAAAAAAAAATGTTTTGCCGAAATGTTTGAGTGATAGCTTATCCCATGAAAGAAATGTGCACTTTCTGGTCCTTTTCCCCTACCAAGGTGATTTTGAGGAACACCATGTGATAGTCTATGTTAAAAATCCAATATTTTAACCAATGCAGACCTGGAGGTTTTTACATTCACTGTACAGAGCTCAGTGCTAGAGTATGGAACAAAAAGCATTTTGTCACTGTAGAAATGAATGCAGAAAATGTATTTGCTGTATAGACGTAGCAGTAATTAACCTTTCTTGATAGAAGTAGGACACTTAAGGGCTTATTTATAAGACCCTTGCACCGCTGATGCGTCACTTTTAATATAGGAAAAGTGATGCACCGGCGGCACAAGGGACTTGTAAAAAAGCCCCTGTATTTCTAATAGCGTACTCTTTTTACACACTTTTTGAACTTTTGTGTGTGCATTAATTTTAGATTGTGCTAAACTGAATGTATATTTTTGAAATATACAACTCCGACAAACAACTTGAAGTTTGAAGTTTTATTATTGGAACAATAAAAAGCATTTGTGCCAAAGTCAAACATCAAATAAACCTAACATGATGTGATGGAACTGTTGATCCACTCATGCATATGCCAAACAAGTGACCTTGTGGGATAGTCCCTGAGAGACTTCTCAAAGAAGGATATATCACATTTAACTTGATATTAGAAGGTATTTATTAAAAACTAGAACATTAGCAAATATTTACCTCTGTTCCAAGCTTTACATATTTTACCCACCCTGGGATTCTTTTTTCTCACTGCTTTAAATATTTTTGAATTTTTTAAATTGCCATCATAGAGCTCTAGTAAATACATGCAAAAAGATTAGTGATCCAACTTAGAAGCAGAATTTGTCTCTTGTATTCATCTTCATGACTTCAGTTCTGAAATTACCACAAATCAAAGGAAAGTCGCCAAGCATCGTTAATCTGCCCATATTACTTCTAAGGATTGTTTTACTTCCTGCACTAAAACAGTCCTTCCTTCAACACAGATATTCTTGCACCATGGTGCAAGGGGGCATGCATTGGCACTAGGCAGCACACAGTGCGCCAGCACTAAGATGCAGCAGAAATGTGACTTATGTTAGTAGATGTCTCATTTGTGCTGTCTCCCTTTCACGCAATGTAGTGCAGCAACTTTACCTGTTGCCCTGCGTGCAATGTAAGTAAATCTGCCCCTCACTGTCAGACATTAACGTGAATGAATGAAGAGCTATCAAGTGTTCAATGGTTGTCAGGCAGAGTGAATTAAGGGAAGAAGAAATGTCTTGTATATCACCAGTAAAATAACGACAGTAATCATAATGACTAAACCAACTGATTCAATTACTTTGATTGTCTCATACAGTTGACCTGAATAGCTTGGAAAATAATATTTTAGATCTTGCCTTCCTGCTTTCTTCTGTATGCAGAGGAATGCAGGAGATGTTAACGTTTGGTTTAATGTCCAACAAGATCTTAAGGCAACAGTGTTTTGTGGGAAGTCCTTCGCGACCTCAGTGGCCAACTGGTCTCACAATCCTCTGCCCATATCGAACAACACAACCTGAAATGGTTTTAGACATAGCTGTCTTTTTTATATAAAATGCTGTAGCATTTTGTTTAACATGTAGTGATAAGGAAAGGCATTCAGATTCATATGCAAAATAAAAAACAAGTATTTATAGTTCACACGGTCATTAACCTAACATAACACCATGACATTTAATAAGGAGCAAAATTGCAAAACAACTTATTTTCAGCACTGATTCCTTCAGCAAGGTTATAGTGGGCATTTTATTTATAACGCGGTCATATGAGTAGGATCATACACTGAGCTTATGAGTGTGAGTGATAATTGTGATTGTGATCTGGCTACCTTCATAAAGGACATTACCCCCCCTGAAGCTCAAATAAATGAAGAACAATCCTAGGACTGCCAGAATTTATCACACTGGTGAAAATAAAGCATTAGCTCCAAATCCACTTATAAAAATAGGTCTCAGAAGAAGTGTTAGTCAGTTTACAATAGTGTCATAATAAGTATAATAATACATAGTGTCAATAGTATAATAATACAACCATAGAACCCAAAAGGCTGATCCATGCAGCCCCAATTATTAATGCTGGTAGCTCAACTATAGAGTTATTTACGTTTTATTGGGAGGTGAAATCCTTCTAGAAAGATAGATCTGTATTTAAGCGAAGTTTGCAGTTCTCTCAGTTATAAGCTTGCCTCACACACAGAAGTAATATAAACCTACGATGGAAATCAATCCGCCCACTGTAATAATTGATTGGAAGTAGCAGGTATTTAATATACACAAACGTTCAAAAACTTGATGCAGTGAAAACTGATATGTTGTAGACATTCTCTACTTGTCCTCTTGGGCCTTATGTTAAATGGTTAGCTAGTGTGGGAAGTCAGCCTAGAACACTAACATCAGTACATATTCTGGTTGTTCACCTTTATCACAATCCATCTCTCAAAGCTCAGGCAGTTTCTGTTTCCAATTTGTAATTTTTCACTCTGAAGGTGCTTAGAAAAATTCTGCCAATCCTGTCTACACATTACATTTTCAATGACTTGATTTAATATCTGCTGGACTACAGTACTCATGTCTCTCTTGGGACAGTGGAACATATTTGACTGCCTAAACCTTATCAGGAATTCAGCTACACGACTGCTCTTCAGCCTCGAAAAGTGACCACATTCTCAATGAACAAGCATTGAAAATGCAATAGGTCTCGCCTTTAAATAAGTTAAAGCCATTTGCTTTGCTAATGGTATTGTATAGCAAAGCAAATGGCGTTAGCTTAATGAAAGGCGAGACCTATTGCAGACAGAATGGGACGTGGGTGCTGGTTGACTTACCTGCTGCTGCTTGCTGCAGTGTTCTCTGGATGCAGTCGGGCTACTGGGCTGTCCTCAATGGGCTGCTGGGCTTGCTGGGAGCTACGTTTGTTGGCGGACGACCCCTTGTGG
Organism: Triturus cristatus; assembly: GCF_964204655.1. NCBI lineage: Eukaryota > Metazoa > Chordata > Amphibia > Caudata > Salamandridae > Triturus > Triturus cristatus. The sequence goes on from NC_140584.1 coordinate 256,360,184, forward strand.
CTGGGGCACCGGACGTCCCGGCACATCTTCCTGTGACTCGGGCCGGTCTTGGTGGTGCCCCAGGAGTTCCTGGCTGACCAGTGTGGTCTTTCCTGCATTGCGGCCATTCCACCCTGGTGGCACATGCTCTTGTCTGATCTCCAATGTTAAACAGGGTCGGGCTTGGTTTCTACCTGGATGTGGGACCGTCTGGGGATGCCATGTGCTGCTGGCTTTTCATGTTTGCCTGGCACTGGTCTGATGGAGGGTCCTTGGCTGGAAGAAGGCACCAAGGGCAGAATAGAGGCACAGGGGTGTCAGGACGCAGGGTGTACAACGCAGAGAAGGGAGCATTTTCAATCGCCTCAGAAGACATGCTTGATAAGTAGGTCCTTCGCACTAGTGTTAAGATAATTTTGAGGCTGAATATTTTTTAAATAGATCGGTTGGGAAATGGAATCCAGTATAATACCATGGAACGGCGTAATCATTCTAAAATCTACAGTTCTTTTTTAAGGTAGCATAAATCAGTCACTGATTAAAATGCACTTCCCGTCCATTTTACATGTCTCCGTAATTCGAAACAGGAAGAAAGCAGGGCGACAGAAAGAATGACATTTTCTAGCCCAGAGTCGGCCCGAAGAGGGTGTTCATTCTATAGCAAAAACGCCCGAATACAGTTCCTTATTGCATTAGAAACCTGGTATGAAGAAGCCAGTGGAGCAGTTCTCAAACGACACTCCCAGAAAAAAAATCTACTTTCGAATTAGTTTGTTTTGCATCCGCTAGTAAGAGCTCGGCAATATAAGAAAGCATGCTCTGTCTTTGCTAGAAGAAAGGCTGAGCACTGCAGCACCTAGATGGGCTCTGGTTGGAGAGGCTTCACAGCACTGCTGAAATTTGCCAGGAAATACTCGGCACTAGCAGTAGGGCAGAGCCGTGCTGCAAGAATCTTGGCAGAGCCAGAGCGGCAAAGCAAGGCTATGAAAGTGGCTAGAGGACGTGTGGCACTGTGTGAGGGCACAATATCTGAAAGACTAGCAAGGAAATACTTGTTTTGTACTACCCAAGCTTTGCTCCATTCAATGCTATAAACATGTTGGCATTAGCGGAAAGAATGGGCTTGGCCCTAGGAGGCAGTCACCGCTAGGGCAAGCTCGACTCTAGAGAGGTAGAACTCCAGGCTCGCCCGAATGTTGTTCATGACTATAACAAGCTATGCTCTAGTTAGGTTAATCATGGGTACTATTGTAATGGTATTTGTATAGCGCTTTCCAAACATCTTGCGAGGCCAAAGAAACGCAGCACTAGCTGGTAAACTAATTCTGAATCTTCAAAGCTAGGCGCTAGCTGGATATCAAAAAATGTATGTCCCACAAAGGCCCTCGCTGAGCGCCACGCAGACAAATCACTTGTGATCGTGTGAAGCGCTTGCTGTGGCATCGGGTCGGCAAGGTGCCTTTGTGGGGATCGGGTGTCTGGGGGGAGGGGAGTAGATAAGGCTCATTGCTTATAATAGAAAACATGTTATCCTGGGAGGCCAGTCCTGAAGATGGGATCTGTCATATTTTAATTAGCCTGCCTGCTGTATTTTATATGGCCTGCACATAGACAGTGTACGGGAGGCAAGACTAATGAGATGCCCGCTCGCACTGTAAAACAAGGCTCTCTCTTCAATTTGTGGTGTGTCGTTTGTCGTCTAATGCGTTCAGAGCACTTCGCGACTGCCCCCTACCTTTGAGGCGCTGCAGTCACAGTTGAGTCCACCGGGACGTGCACCACACTTCTGCATAACTGCAGCAAGTCTTTGCAAGGCCCAACACTGGGGTTGTAGAATCTTGCACGTGTCTGTTAATGGTGCAAGCCTCACAAGGGTCACATATATTCATCAACCTGGGCGGCCTTTTCCAATGCAAAGAGTTCCTAAAACATTTACTGGGTCGCCAACTACTATATGCCAGTTCGATGGATTTGGAGTTGGTCACGCACACAGCTCTACATGGGGTACAATTAGACCTTCAGAAACAGAAACAAGGCAGAGAAAAAGGCAAGCGCAGTCCCGAACGTGAAAGAGGACCGCGCTGCAGCCGATCTCTTGTCTTTATGGGGCCATATGTTTGAAACACATGGCCCCATAAAGATAAGAAACCTTTTACCACACACGTAAGTCAAGCGAGCCAGTCCAACTGGGACGGCTCTAAAAGAGAAAAATGTACGTCACTGGAAGCTCTTTTCCAATGGCTGGCCACCATTTAGCATAAACGGTGACGCCAGCGAATGGAAAAGAGGGGCGGGGCTTAAACCCCGCTAGTGAAAGCTACCCAAAAACACAAAATCTCGCCAGCGAGACTGCGCATGTCTGCGCAGCCTACGCTAGCCAGACCTAAAAAATGAATTAAATCCAAGACATTTACAATTGTACATAAAGATAGATATGAAAATTCTTTTGACTTTTTAGGTGTCTAGTTTAGCTTCTAGTTGCCACTTAGAGTGTTGAGATAAGGCAACATTGCCAAGCTTCAGGTGCAAGCCACTAGGGCTGTCAAATGTGGGGTTAATTTAAAGACTGCTGCTAAGCTGTGGGACACACTCTGCTTGCACTTTCATTCCAATACGGGATTGATGAGTAAATCTGTTATGATGTAGCCATGTCAAAGTCTGCAGACAGGAGAGGTTAACTATGTTGTTAGTTGTTCTATGAGGTGAGTCCTGGACTCACTGTGCCTCTGGTTCCAACCTATCCTTCATTAACATGGCAGAAACATGTCTGGGGTTGCTTGTGGTGCCTTCTGGAGGTGGTCCTGGTGGGCAGTTTATGATGGACTGTTACCATGAGGAGCAGGGTTCATAATGATTTGCATAAGGCAGTCTTCTAATTAGCGTGGCACAGTGGGAGCAAAATAATGGGTTGAGAAGCCCCCCCTAGTGATTGCCAGTAGTTAGACTTTCTGCAAGCATTGCTCCGATCACCTTTTGTATGTTAGTTAGTCTATGTCAGCACCCTGAAACTTCAGTAAAGTTGCACTTAACAAATCAAATTAAATTAGAATCTATTTCATGTGTGGCGATGCAGCACTGCTGCTGCATAGGCTGTAGCTGTTTTGTGTGTGAAGGAGCCTTAGAAGGATGCTGTCCATATTGATAGTGGTTTGCAGTGGCACTGGTGGTGGTGGTGCCAGTGCGTATGAATTAAACATCAACTTCTGCTGCATGTGCAGTGAGAGAGAGAGAAAGGAAAGTCTGATTTGCTGTCTGTAAGTTTGCACTACACTGGCACTGCCCGTGCTTTATACTTGTTTTATGTGTGAGGGAAGTAGAACTTCTTTTACCTGTGCCGTACATGTTCTGTATAAGCATGAAAGAAGCTTGTAATGCTACATGGCGTGGTTAGTGATAATTATGCACAGCATTCTAGCTTTACTGTACTTATAAATATACCACTTACCACAACAATTCAGTTAAAAAGCATATTGTTGTGTTAGTCAAAGGAGGTATTAAACGACATCTGCCACTGTATATTACCATTGGGTGTCTCTTACTCCATGTTGTTATGTTTGCCAGTCATTGTATGTTGTGCTGTTTGTCTGAGACTGTGATGTTGTTGTTGCAGCGTGCAGCATCTTCCTTGCAGTCTGTGCTAATAGATGTGTGTTGCACTGGCACTACAGTTGTGGTTTTTTTTGTGTGCATGTTGCAGTTTTGCAGTGTGGTGTGTGTGTGCGTCTGATGTATATCTATCTCAAATTGATGCTGGTGTTACCAGCACTTGTGCCCTGCTGTTCCTTTGCTTATACACGAGACGTGCCCATATGCAAAGAAAAGAAAATGCCTTTCACTCTCTCCAATGCAATACTCTGTCACACCCTATCCCTCGCTCAATAAAGCCTCTAACTCCACTCAGACTCATCCCAAACCTCATTCTACTACTATCATCTGCAAAATCACCCTTTCTAGACTGTTTCCTCCTCCATCCCTTCTGGCTCACCCCAAACCTCATTTTACTACTATGATCTCCCAAACAACCCTTTTTAAATTCTTCACTTGTGTTTCCCTCCCTTTGACAAGTCCGAAACCTCTTTTTACTATTATGATCTCCCTAATCCTTTTCTAGACTCCTCCATCTCTCCTTTTTACTCACCCCAAACCTCATCTTACTTCTATGATCTCCCAAATAACACTTTATAGACTCTTCCCTCTTCTATCCTTCCATTGTCGTACTCAATCCAACTAACAGACTCTCATGACCACCGCTCAAAGTAACTCCTATATCTCAATACTGACCCACCCCTAATCCTTTTGGGTTCCGGAGTTGCGTGCTACTCGCCGAAAAGCACTTCAATGCCTCGTTAGGGGTAGTAAACACTATGTTAATACAATTAAAATTACAAATCTCTATGGGCTCAAGCTGTTAACCGTATAGATTTAAAACTAGTACAAAAGCTGATTGACCAACCGGTGTCATATTAACGTTTATTACGCATATTGATCAGTTTTTAACTTTAAACTCTTGGTTGCTTTATTACGAAGCTTACTAATACCATTTGTGAGGGATCACTGACAGAATATCGAGGAGCAAAATATCGACCTGCCAAAATATCGATGACAAAATATAGAATGACAGAATATCGACTTCCTATCTACAAATAGGTAAGTACAAAAATATTGAAAGCCAAAATATAGGTATAAATAATATAGTTTGTTAAAATATCGAATTTTTTAAATATCTTAAAAGTAATGTAAAATAATGAAATAATAAATATAATTAAGTAAAACACTTAAAAATACTTAATTAACCTTAAAATTGATAAATAATTAATGTAAATTCAAAAAAATAAACATGCATTTTTATTTTTTAATACATATATATGTTAACTTAATATTATTAAAAAATATTCAATATTTTTAGCGTTGGACAGCTGGAGGTTAAAATTTACTATTCCCACTCCAGTGAATGCAACAGTAGGGAAAGCGTTGGATAGCGGGAGGGTAAAAATTACTATTCCCACTCCAGTGAGTGCAACAGTAAGGAAAGTATTGGATAGCGGGAGGGTAACAATTACTATTCCCACTCCAGTAAGTGCAACAGTAGGGAAAGCGTTGGATAGCGGGTAAGTAAAAATTACTATTCGCACTCCAGTGAGTGCAACAGTAGGGAAAGCGTTGGATAGCGGGAGGGTAAAATTCCTATTCCCACTACAGTGAGTGAAACAGTAGGGAAAGTGTTGGATAGCGGGTAGGTAAAAATTATTATTCCCACTCCAGTGAGTGCAACAGTAGGGAAAGCGTTGGATAGCGTAGGGGTAAAAAATACTATTCCCACTCCAGTGTGTGCAACAGTAGGGAAACCGTTGTATAGCGTGGGGTAAAAATTACTATTCCCACTCCAGTGAATGCAACAGTAGGGAAAGTGTTGGATAGCGTAGGGGTAAAAATTACTATTCTCACTCCAGAGAGTGCAACAGTAGGGAAAGCGTTGGATAGCGTAGGGGTAAAAATTACTATTCCTACTCCAGAGAGTGCAACAGTAGGGAAAGTGCTGGATAGCGTAGGGGGTAAAAATTACTATTCCCACTCTAGTGAGTGCAACAGTAGGGAAAGTGTTGGATAGCATAGGGGTAGAAATTACTATTCCCACTCCAGAGAGTGCAACAGTAGGGAAAGTGTTGGATAGCGTAGGGGTAAAAACTGCTATTCCCACTCCAGAGAGTGCAACAGTAGGGAAAGTGTTGGATAGCGGGAGGGTAAAAATCACTATTCCGCCTCCAGTGAGTGCAACAGTAGGGAAAGTAATGATTTAATAATTAGGTATTTATAAATTAATTATCAATACCAATAAAAATGTATTAAACATTAATTACCAATGACAAATTATTTAATAATTAATTAATTATAAATACCAATAAATATTCATTATTACAAATTAATTACCTATTAATAATTAATTAACCACAAATTATGTTTCAATGCCAAAAATTAATAAGTAATACAAAATGTTTACCAATTGTTAATTAATTAACAGTAAATTAATTATCAATACACAAAAATATTTTCAATAATTATTTAATTACAATGCAATTACTTCCCACCCTATTCCCCTATAAGCCCACAACCCGCTACGGAATTAAATGACGCAAAAATTCATTACTTTACAAAAAAATTAAAACATACATTACAAAAATAATACATATACTAACACTTAAAACACTCTAAAAAAAAATCAATATTTTTAACAACTATATTATGACTGTCGATATTACTAACTTCTATATTATGACAATTGATATTTCTTACCTTAATTTCGATATTCTGCACCACTATATTTTGGCAATTCGATATTCTGTCCATTCTATATAAAAAACTAGATATTTTGGCAATGTGATATTAAAAATTCGATATTATGACTGTTCACCTTTGTGAGTAAAGCAGTGCCATGTCAAATCGATAAATAAATACATTGATTGGGAAAGTATAAGTAAAGTTTAAAGTTTCTGGTTCGGAGGCCCTAAATGGTTTAAGAAATTTGGGATAAAAACGTTGAGAATTTGTTAGTAGTGATAATGGGAGATATTGAGGCTTTTCCACATACTTATTATTGTAATACACTCACAATTCTGGGGCAGCCTCACTATGCCAAACTCTCTGCCCAAAATCTAAGCAATAGTAACAGAGGGGGTGTTTTATGATTATGTGATTTATTATTCCCAAGCTGAAATATACAGTAGTACCATAAAAGTTGACTCCAACCAAAAATGAGTTTTCCATGACACTAAATATTCATGCTTGAGAGATTTGTTTAGGGAGGAGAACATGGAATTCAGGGGACTACAGTGGATGGCACTTGTGCTACATTTGCTGCTTGTCCTACAAAACAGTTAAATATCTTAAAAGCAGTTATATCTTTGGCCATAATTTATGAAAATATCATTTTATACATAACTTCCAGCAGATCTACAAAAAAGCTCAATATTGTATTGTACATTATCCCTCCAGGCTGATACTCCGAGAATAGGCAGTAGGTAAGTGCCAGTTCTGCTGTACGCAAATGACGCTGTGCTTATAGCACGTACTCCCAGGGCGCTGCAAATTCTAATAGATGGGTTAGTTTCCTTTATGAACGGGTTGGATTTGTCCCCTAATTTTACCAAATCATTTGTGATGTAGCTCGGTTGTCGAGGGACTACATTAAAAGCCTACAAGGCAGGCACTTTTAGCCTAGCCAAGGTCCCAGCTTTCACCTATCTTGGTGTCCTATTTGATGCCAAACTAAATTGGAATAATCTGAAGGTGAATTATGCACATAAATTGGACACATGGTCCCCGGGGGTGATTTTAAAATGATATCAGTCCTTTTGCATCTTCAAGTCCTGTACGGGAGTGAGATTTAGGGGTACATGGCAGCCAACAAATTACAGACGGCGCAAAATAAATTTCTAAGACGGATCTTGAAAGTCCCCCAGGAACCCCTGCTTACTCTGCACATGAGGAACTTGGGACCAAGAATATTTCTAATTTAGTCGCAGTTGAGCCTTTGTTGTGTTGGGTGAATGTCTGGTCCAATGAGGAGGCATCTTTTAATCGAGCAGTAATTTTGGATTGCCTCTTACTGGACCACGTTTTTAAAATCCCTTGGCTAAGATACTTCAAAGAAACTTTCCTGGCATTGGGAAGATCAGACATTTTTACGAAATACGTTACAGCGAAGCGACAGGACAAAAAATTGATTAAAGACTCGTTTTTAAAAAAAAGCCACAGCAGAGATTTAAGGCATGGAGCTCAGTAAACCCATGGTAAGAGCACATGCTCTAGTCAAGTCAGGGCAGGGCATGGAGACTTATCTCAGTATTTTAACTAGCACCCATGATAGATTTTTAATTGCTCATTTTAGATTAAATATTTTCCATCACTTAGTGGCATCTCCATCAGGCTTTGTTTTATGAGTTGAGGATAGAGGACCCTGCGGCTGTGACAATAGGTCTCCACAGGACATTTTAAATTTTGTATTTTTATGTAAAATTTTACTCATCCTAGGCGATTGTATCTTAAACCATATTTAAAAGAATGGGGATTCAGGCATGCCCGTATTGCACTTTTGTACTTGCAACTTATGCAGAATGTTTGCACACTGTTAGTGGTTACAAATTTTTTAAGAGCGATATTGGGATCAAGAAACTCGGGACATGATTGAGATAGATAGGGACCCCTGTGATTTTGTACAGTGATGAAATATTGTTTTAATGGATTTGCTATTTAGATTTTAATCTATTGTATCTTTTATAGCTGTGAATACTGCTGAATAAAGATTATTATTAATTAATTGTATTGTACATTAGCTATTTTAGTTACCTGGTAGGACAATGATTTTTAGAGAGGAGAGGGGTTCATTCTGTAGTAAGTGGTCCTCCATAGGGTCATAAAATATATTATGCAAATTGCAATGGAAAATCATTTTCTAGAATACCTTTTGTAAAATAGGTGAAATGGTAAGGAAATTAGCTGAAACAATAGCAGAAATAATGATGTTTCTCGTTTCTCATGGCAAATAGATAGGGAAAATGCAGACATCAAAAAATGTTTTAACCTATCTAAATTAATGATGACATTTTGGGAGCATCCGAAGACACCAAAATATAAAAAGTTACAGAAGGAAATACTCAATAATGTGACTATGGAACAAACTGTTAATACGCATAAGTCTGATTTCATTCTGGATGTTCTTTTTTATACTTAAATATTCAAATTGTCCAAACATATTTTGGGCCTGATTTAGGGTGCGCCGGACATAGTATATTCCTTCGGCATGGCAGAGTACTTTACGACCACCATGCCAAGGGTCTCTGCCTGCCGTACTTAGCAATGCCGAGGGTACTTCGCCTGCCATATTTAGAGATTTCTAACAAGCAAGCGGCCATCTCTTACATTGAAAGTGTGCTGTGTTGCTCAGTAAACATGATGGAACTGCATTGCACAGTTTCAAAATCTATTTTTATTTTCAAAAAGAGAATTAAAAAACAATGACCCCCGTCATCATGGGAGTTATGTCCCATGGCATGGGGATTATTAAAATGTTTTTCTTTCACTCAACACACATTTTGGATGGTGGCATGTGAAAGTAAAAACATGCCATTTCATTACCCACCTGAATAGGGCTGGTGGACAAATGGCAAAACCTCCAATCGTCCTTATTCCGTTGGACCGTCAGAGGTGTATATTAGTGGTGATACAGAGTAGTCTCCATCTCTGATATACTGAAGGTCTTCCCGACTCTAAATAAGGTCGAAAAACCTTCAATATGGCGGAAAGGATACTCTGTTTCTGCTGTGACAGAGTATCCTTTCATCCGCAGTCTAAATCAGGCCCATTGATTGGTTGGCAGAATGGAATATTATGTGATATATTGTTTTTATTATTAGTTGTGTGATGTAGGGCTGTAGCTGCTTTCCATTTCTTTATAACTGTATAAGTAATAAAAATGTTTATGCAGCCAATAGCGGCGCTGCTTGAGCCACATCCTCGTCAATGACAAATGTCTTTTGATGATACCCATACTCCCATCATACTGCAGAGTAATCTAAATAAACAAGGGAGATAGAAGAACCTATCCAACTACCAAACTATAACAGTCAAGACCTTATCTGGAAGAAAAGAAGGGCTGCAGGCAGGGTGCTTAAAACATTGTACGCTGATATTTACGGACAAATGACTGGATTTAATGACAATGGTAAGGTGATTTTTGGGAACAATATTAATGTATTTTTTCCTAAATGACTAACATATGTTTGGAGTATCTACCTATCGGTTCACTTTCCAGGCCTGCTCTATGTATATTTGTAGCCTTATTTTATTAACATTAATGTACTTGGATAGGAAAGTATGGTAGAATGAAAGAGCTTGGAAGAGAGAAGAGGTGTGAAGAGAGAAGAGGTGTTTAACACTTTAAAAAAAAATTATATGAGGACCTATCAAATTTCACACCTACCTTTTTAAATCTTCTTGTAAAATCTATTGTTTTGACACCATTTTAGAGGTAAATTGCGCACTAAAATGTACCATTGGCCCCTTCTTTAAATATGTTCTGGGGCACAGAACCCTCTTGGCCACTTAGAAGACCATGAAATATGGCATATTTCATAAGGGGTCTTTCAGAACTGTAAGAAGCTATGGCTTTCTATTCTGTACCGAGAGGGTTCTTTCTCCTGAGATTTTTGTACAGAATACTTTTGAAGCATATTTCTTGCTACCGCGTTTAGCTTTTTGAGGCTCTATTAAGTTGCTATTTTTCTCCCTCTTCTGTGGTGATGCTGCTGCAGATCAGAGCATATAAATTCTCCCTATTTCCACGGACAGAGTAATCCCACAGTCATACACACATACACTCATCATACGCTAGGGCCCATCACACTAACATTCATTCTATTACTCTATCCACGCTGAATATACGAGAGAAATTCTAAATCAATCTGCATCTAAACTGAGGTCAATGCGACCTAATTGATCAGTCTTGAGTCATGATTTAAACAATAAGAACACATTTGGAACTCAATAAATGGCAAAGAAATAACCACCCGACACTGGAATTCAAACAAAGGTTATTTTATCTAAATTAGTTCAAATGAAAGTCAATCAATAGCAAAAATCATTATTCTCATAGTTACCTATTCTAGCTAAATGTCGTATTTGGGTCAGGACAGGTCTCTCAGTAAAGTCTCCCGAGTTGCCGTCCTCTCAATCAGCGTCGATCCTCTCGAGCATAAGTTCGGGAAGAAGTGGCCTTAGACCCTCTCTAGTCTAACAATATTTATAGAAAAACTAACACATTAAAAGTTACAAACAAGCTCCAAACGTCCGTTGAGCAGAGCGAGCAGGAAAGGATGTTGATTTGCAACATTTTAGAAAAAACCCTCCGCTCTCGAATATCACAAAAATAAAAACACGGAAGAAGGAAGCACAAACTGGAAAAATGCAACATTCATGAATGCTCTTCCTCGGAATCATGGTGAAGCCACCGCAAGTTTATCAGAGTTCATTGTGGCTTTTATTCTCTCCCAAGGATAACTGGTGTCATCTGGCGTCAAGCCTGGAGCTGCTGTCCTCACGGAAACTTTTAATACAGACAGAGGCCGAGGTCAGGTGGTTTTCAACCATATTCAGCGAGGCCTCTCTTCGAATTTCATCTACTCAAATGCAGGCTGTAAATATCGGCCATCTTTGACTAGGCCAGAATGGACAATCTTAATTAAAAGAAACACAAACAACGTTACTACATCGTAATGATTATACAGTGTTAATCCCCACTAATACCCTTATGTGTATGTAATTATCTAGCCATCTGCAACATAAAGAAGCATTAAAGCATATTATTTCAAAGCGCAAACACATAACAAATAACACTTTAGCCACACATATATTAATTAATCTGCTCACCAACTTCACTTATTAATTAAGCCATGCAATTGCAAACCCGCGTGTAATTCTTTCATTAGTAAGGTTGATTAGTTAGAAACTCAACATAATTAATATCTATTAGAACATTGGAATGTTGGGAGCTCCATTGAAAACAATGGAGCGCTCCGGGCTAATACTGGCCGGTATAAGCCCGGAGCACCAACATTCCAATTTGTCTTTGTTCACAGCTCTGGCTGTGAACAAAGACTTCAGGGAGCCTGAGGGGATTTCAATCCCCTCGCGCTCCCTGAAGGGCTTTGTTTTGGTAGAACATTCTGCCCTCTAGTGGCAGAATGTTCTAATAGCCTTATAGCCCTTCGTAGCAGGGCTATACCGCTGTTAATGGCCCGCTGCTGTTGTTAAAGTCCCTCGCCTTCGGCTCGGGCCTTAAACGCTGCAGCGGGCCATTAACAGCTGGTATAGCCCGCTACGGCGGGCTATAAGGCTATAGTAATAAATTATTAGTAATTTTAATTATGACATATAAAACATAAACTGGAGTTCAAGTTTCAATAGAAAACCCTGCTCCAGCAATCCCCCCTTTGGTGATATATTATCACCACAAAAACAAACCCAAAAAAAAAAAATGTAGTCCCCATTTCTTTAGGAGAAATTCAAATGTCTTTTTGAACAACATGCTACACACCAGTCTCTCTTTCATCCTCTTTTCTCGATTCTAGGTACACACTCTCCCTAAATTTTTCTAACTCTATTTCTTGTGGGTCTCTCTTTGACCTCTTTTGTTTCTTTTCAGTATTTTCTTTTATATTTGTCTTTTTCCCTCTCCTGTTTTTACAACACAAACACCCTAATCTAAAAATCAGTAAAGCAACAATCACACATTTCAATGGGAACAATATCTTACCAATAATGGTACTACCTATCTTAGCAATAAAGTTCTTAACAGCAATTATCTTATTAGCCATTTTAGTCCAGATACTTTCAGCTTCCAGTGGTACTAATTCTTCATGCAAATCAGTAATATTTTTGATATAGACCTTTAGATCTTTGCTTTCATCAGGAATGTAAGTGCAATAATGTTGAACTTTCAGCATTCCACAGACTCCACCCTCTTTGGCCAATAGAATATCAAGGGCAAGTCGATTTTGCATAGACATGGCGCGTAAGGCAACCATCTCCGTATTTACCAAAAGAAACCCTCCAGCGGTGCTTGTCGATAAGCGATCCACCACTGTTGACAGCTTCCGAATTCCATATGCATTTAATGAAATTCCCACTGCTGGAATCAAAGCTCCAAAAATATCTCCTACAATTTCTGACCAAGTTTCTCTTTTAAAGCGTGTTAGTAGATTAATCTGTTCTGCATCTTCTATCTTATCTATATGGAAAATCTTTGGAAAGACCAGGCCAACATAACATGTGCCATACCAATGGTCAGGCAACCTGTAATAAGCCTTATTCCCACAAATATAATACACTCCCGGGAAAACTGGATCTTCTCCTCCCTTGAATCCCCATCCTGTTGCAATAAAGTATGTATCATGACACTCACTAGTCCCAACAAAATAATTATCATATTGGGATTTCCTCCTGGTAATGCATAGCTTACCCTTCTGTGGTGCATCTAAAGCCAAAGTTGGACTGGCCCCTCTCTTCAACTCCTTTCCCATCTCAATGTCCCACACTGTCTCACTCATTTTATATTCTCCTGCCTTTTCATGCATGCTCATTCTCCTTTTCTCTACCATGTCTAGAAAAGCCTTTTCTTCTTCTTTCAAACTGCAAGTTAAATTGTTTCTAAAAATGTAATCTAATGTTAATTCTTCTGTCTCAATAAAAATCTCACCAAAAATGTTAGCTTCTTTAGCAGGATTCAGTTTTTTATTCATAGGCAATTGCCCAAAAATGTTATCCTTATTAGACATCTCATAATCTATTTTCCCTAACAAATAAAAAACACTATTCAACACACTACATGAAATCCCATACGTAGCTGGAAGATGGTGATAAGTAACTCCCTCCGAAACGGATGCAGGCAATTGCATACAGACGTAGCAATCCCTTACTTCCATTGTCTTTACGTATTCATACAACAATTTTGAAAAAACATTACTAGAAAAATCATTAATTGACCTATCCTTATGTATGTATATGTTACTAATTCTAGTTGGCACTATTTTCTGTGAACCCTTCCCTATGTTAGTCATATTCTCAGTGTGTATTCCAAAAGTGTCTATTGTAACCCTAAAAGTAACTAGTAAAGCAAGTACACTCCATAGTAGCATTAATAATCCTGTACAGCAGCAGCACATTCTACACCATCTTTTCAAGAAGGTACATCTACTTTGATTATTTTCTGTGTTAGCCATCTTATTACTTTGGCAGTGTCTTTTGACTTAGCCTCTACTACTCCACTACTGAATTTCTAGAACACTAGATTATTTCAATCAGCTAATTTTAGATTTTCTTCTTTTCACTCTTCTCCATGTGACTCCTTTAGTTCACTCAATTTGGATTTTCATCACTCTTCACTTCTTCTTCAGCAACATCAAATTGTATCAGATCTTCAATATCCTGAGTATCCGACTCTTCTCCAATGTCAGTCAAGATAACTTTCAGGATTCCAACAGTTTTCTCCTCCTCAACCACTTCCCGTAAGGTCCCCTCTGGATTTCCTTGACTTTCTGCCTCTTCAGACAGTGCCACATACGTCCATTCCGGTGACCTATACTTCTGGTTGGGCTTTCTGATTCTCTTGATCTCCTCTGGTTCTTTTGATTCCTTTTGTTTTTCACCCTTTGCTTGATTCTGACTGGACACCTCGTTCACCTGTTCAGCTTTCGATGAATTCGCTTGTGTCAGTCTGTACCTTAGCCTCTTTATCTTGTTAGGCCAAAGATCTCCTTTTACGCTCCTTTTCGGTCTCACTTCTTTATTATTTCTTTCTCCGATCCAAGTTCTCTTTCTCAGAACTCGACCCTCAGGTTTCTCATTCTCACTCTCATCCGATTCTGTTTCATTTGCCTCTGGTTCATCAACAATTTTCTTTTGCTCCACAGACTTCTTCTCCACTGATTGAGATTTCCCTACCACTGTCCCTCCTCGGGTCTCCGACACACAATCTTCTTGCTGTCTACTTGTCCCTTCACCTAGCTTTTCAGGAATGTTCCCTACACCTCCTCGGGGGTCTTCCGCAATCTGTCCCTCTCTATCTTCTTCTAACCCTACTTCTTCAAAAGTAATCTCAAGTTGTGGAAATTTAGCTTATAACTGAACATTATCTGCGCCATCTTGCCTCTCCCCAGCGCCACGCACAGCGAATGCACGGCGGCCATTTTAGGCACCCCACTCTCTCCCCGCTCATTCTCGATCGCCAGCGCTTTCCCCTGGCGCTGCGAGCATCCCCCGCGCGCCGGCCACCCCCGCTCTCTCATACACGGGCCATAAACCCTCGCATTCTGCGCGACCCTGCCATGGAACCACATCCCACACCTGACCGACATCCCATACATGGTCATGCCTCTCTTTGATAAACCCCCTTCCTCTGCGCCCCATTGTCCGAACCGATCCCAGGCCATCACCTAGCCCTGCGGATGCAGTTTATTGCCCCTACTGTAAGGGAAACACCCCACATCAAAGGGATTACAGTGGATCAAAGCCCCTACCCCCTGAGACCCGGCCGGTTGCACACACCCCCGGGAATTGGCGGAATGTCCAGCTGCGTGATAGCCATCTCCTACTGTAGATGGGGTGGGGACTTCTACTGTAGATATGTGTGGGAACGAGCTTGAAGTGGGGGTTCCAAGGAATGTCTTTCCGTACATCAAAGTCTCAATAAGAATGTACCATGTGTAATAAAGCAATAAACCTGTGTATAAGAGGCCAGGCCTCAGAGATGCAGTTAGAGCACCTCGTGACGATACCTTGCTGTCTGATCTGATGTGTTCTGCTCCGACGGAATAAAACTTTGTTTCCTGCCTTCCAGTCTCCGGCGCCTGCCTCTTTCATTGGTAAATTATCGAGTGGTATGAGAGGCGATTACCGCCGGGCAATACTTGAAGGGTTATCGACTGAAATTGCCGCTACCATTTAACAATTGGCGTCCCAAGCGTGAAGCCCATCAGCGACACGTGGATCCAGTGGGAGAGGTCCCGACGACAGAGTGAACGACTGCAACGATCGGGAGAGCTCCTGCCCAATAGACCCTCGTCTGGCAGCCGATCATCCGAACTTCACTGGTTCCGAGCAGACCTCTCTCGAGTGATCTACGGTCCTGACTGGGAACCATCAGGAGTGCCGCGACAAATACGGAGAGTAGAGGACCATCGGGCGCTGGAGGCAGAAGACGAGAAACTGTCCACGCGGTCCGGGTAAGGTCGTGATACACGACAAATTGCGAAATAATTGATTGATTGTTTGAAGTTTTGAAATACTAGTATTGCTCATTGATTGTTCTCTTTGAGATATTCGCTGTCTACAAACGGGGAGGAGTAGAAATACTCTCTCTCTCTCTCCCTTTGCAAATAGTGAAGGGTAGGTAACGCAGACTTTTGTCCCCGTTGTAACCCGTCGTGCCTATCTTTATCTCCCCACTGATTGATTGTCCAAACATTGATTGTTTTGAAGAATAGTGCTCTTTGAGATATTCTCTGTTTGCAAATAACGTAGAATAGAAATATTCTGTCTAGTCTTTGCAAATAGTGAAGGGTAGGTAACGCAGACTTTTGTCCCCGTTGTAACCCGTCGTGCCTATCTTTATCTCCCCATTGATTGATTGATTGATTGTCCGAACACTAGTTGTTCGATATTGGTTCTTTGGAGGTATTCTCTGCTTACAAATAACGAGGAATAGAGATATTCTGTCTAGTCTTTGCAAGCAGTGAAAAGATAGGTAGTGCTGACTTTTGTCCCCGTTGAAACCCGTCATGCCTATCTTCTCCCCACTGATTGGTAGTTGGTTCTGCCCGGACCGCTTATTAGAGGTGGACCATCCGGCTCCACTGGAAGGCACCCCTAATAAGGACATGTTCACTAAATATGGACTAGTCGCCGTAGCTTATACCAAGCTATGGCATAAATATACAAAGAAGGACCCCGAGAGTCAGTGGCCACTGATGGGATCCTTCGACGACCATAAGATAGAAGTGCTAGAAATAGCTCTGCGTAACAATAAGACGACGCCTACTATGCTTGACAGTATTGGCATGTGGCGCAAAGAAGCAACGCAACGGAAAAAGAGGGAAGAAGTAAAAGCAGAAAAGGAATTACGAAAAGCAGCTCACCTTGCCGCTAGAAAGTTAGAAGAAGAAATAAAGGAGAGAAGGGAAACTAAACTAAGACAGGAGCCCGAAAACATCAGGCCAGTACGCTGTTAGGACCCCTTCTTTGCTCTACCCTGAGTTGTCCTCTAAGCAGCGAACGAATGATGAATTACTATTAGGTCCCCCGATCATTTACATGCCCCCTCCATACGCACCCTCCCAATCAATAGTGCAACACCCACAACCCCCAAACACGAGCGAAAGCAGTACAGGGGCCTCGGTCCTCACGGCCTCCGTGCCGGCCGAGCCTCCTGTACTGAACACAACGTCGGCAATAACGTTGGATGACCCTGAGATGAGAAAGAAAGATTCCACCAGAATGAATCGACTAACGAAGGATGAACGAGCAGGAATCGACAAAATAGTAAAGACACTAGTGGAGCGTAAGGAAAGTGAGGAGTATATAACAGACGTATCTAACTCGTATGCAGACAGCCGCAGACGACACTTTGTCGTACGACTTTGTTATCATGCCCTAAATACATATGAGGATAGGTACCGCGATAAAGGTCCCGAAGGCTTAGCGACCCTATATAGGAAGGTAGACATTGGGGAAGAAGGAGAGGGCGATGTAACGAACCTCTTCACTCGTACACTCGAGGTCTATCGACACCTTAGAGAACACAGGCAGACCACCAAAGCAGAAACCCCCATAGCGACCAAGCCCCAAGAAGGAAGGGCTGATACCATGATGCCCATCAAAGAGGCTGCCCCCTACTGGGTCCCCCCACGAGGTCAGGGAACACATGACGACATCAACCACCAAGATGCGAAGGGAAGGGTTGTATATAATTGGGTCTACCAGCCATGGGACCGACAAGATATTTTGACCTTTAGAAAAACTCTACCCGACTTGAGAAAGAACCCGACTGCCTTCTACACTGAACTGGGTACAGCCTTAGGTTCTATGATAATGACTTTAGCAGATATCGACTTGTTCTTTGGGCTATGTCTGCCGGCTGATGTGTGGAAGCAAATCCGGAAAGTTGACCACGCTGAGCCGTTCGGATATACCTGGTTACAACTCGATACCATAGACAAACAGCGAGAACCAGGACAGAAACCCCCGAAAGCCATATTAGAGCTCCCAGACAAGATTGTACAGAAGCTAAAGACTCTAATCCCAGAAAGAAAGGTAGACTGGTCGATAGTGACGGCTTGTCGCCAGAAACCCCAGGAGGATGTGTCTGAATACTGCTCCCGATTCGAGACTGTGTTTTCCGATTACAGTGGCCAAGACATGACCACCGCAACCGGACATCACCTCTTTGTCCAGAATTATGTGAAGGGTCTGTCACAAGAAGTTTCCCAGAAGCTACAGACCAGCGAGAGTAGTTGGGCAGCCTCCAAACCCGCAGCAATTCTCCAGATGGCCCAATATTACGAAAACCAGAAGAACGAGAACGATAGGGCGTCAGAGAGGAAGAAAAAGGAACTGAAGGAGAGGGTAATGATAGCACAGTTGCAAGGGGTGACCATAGGAAGGGAACCCCCGAAAGGGAATTACCAACCAACCGCCCCTAGAAAGCTACCCCCTAGAGACCATACACCTGCACCCTACAACGGACGGAGAGACTTAGATGGGAACCAATGTGCGTTCTGTAGAGGGTTCGGACACTGGAAATCCCAGTGCCCGGTCCTTCTGGAAATGAACAAAAATAGGGACCCCAGAGACACAGCATATGACCCCAGAAATAGAGGACAGGGACGAGGGCACACGAACGACGCCATCAACGACAGGCCAGGCAGACCAAACACCTTTGATCGCACCCGACAAAACCAGTGTCAGCAGTCCGACTACGAAAGCACCCATGACTTCGCATAGGACCGCCAGGGGCAAGGGAGGGATCCAGTCGAACTCCGTGTTGACCAGCAAGGTCCTTACGTCACCGCTAAGGTCCTAGGCACGAAATCTCCATTCCTGGTAGATACTGGGGCGACACGTAGTGCGTTATCTAAACGACTGATTCCTAGGGCACCCTTGTCTGGCTCACACGTAACCTCAATAGGCTTCGATGGAACGCCCTCCACTAACCCCTTATCAGCACCAATCTCCTTTGACTTAGACGATAACGTCACTGACACGACCTTTCTGCTCTCCTCCAACACCCCCGATGCTATTATGGGACTTGATTTGCTAAAACATTTTCGAGCTACCATCAGATGCTCCCCAGACGGAGTTCGAGTCATCCTACACGATAACCCAGATCTGTCCAGACCCTGTCACACACGACGTATGCTCTCTATAACCGATGCTGACCTGTCCCTACTCGACACATTACCTTCACATCTATGGGCTAAAACCGACTCAGATGTAGGGCGCATGGTGATCGACCCAGTACACATAACCGTCCGACCGGACGCAGTGCTCCCAAAGCTTCCACAGTATCGGATATCGCCCGAAGGCGAGAAGGCGTTGGTGGAAATCATCGAGTCCCTAGTCGATGCAGGAGTGGTAGAAGAAGTAGTCAGTAATGTTTGCAACAGCCCTATCCTACCCATTGTTAAGAAGCAAGGCGAGGGAGATGAGGAAGCATACCGCTTTATTGTTGACTTACGAGAAGTTAACAAAGTAGTCATACCTCAGTACCCCGTGGTCTCAGACATCACCACCATCCTCACCCTGATTCCGTCCACTGCCACTACCTTTACCGTTATTGATCTCAAGAACGCATTCTTTTCCATCCCCATCCACCCAGACAGCCGCTACCTCTTCGGCTTCACCCTAAAAGCCTGTTCGTACAGATTCTGTAGGGCACCCCAAGGCTACACTGAGAGTCCCAGCATTTATAGCCAAGCCCTCAAGAGACAACTAGATGCAGTCCAACTGCCCGATGGAGTAGTGCTAATACAGTACGTCGATGACATCCTTTTGGCGGCCGACACCACTCCACTTGCAGTCACAGCCACCATTCACCTCCTCCGCTTCCTCGCGGAGAACGGTCACAAGGTCTTCAGGAAGAAATTACAATTCTGCCAACCCCAAGTAACATATCTAGGCCACCTACTATCCAAAGACGGGAGAAAACTTACCCCTGACCGAATTCAGACCATCCTAGAAACCCCTGTTCCCAAAACTCAGAAGCAAGTGCGGTCCCTGGTAGGCCTCACCTCCTTTTGTCGACAATGGTTGCCAAACTTCAGTCTTATCGTAAAACCTCTGCTCTCCCTGCTGGCTAAAGATGTCCCCTTCCCCCTCCCTTGGACACCCGAATGTCAATCCTCCTTCAAAGAATTACGAGACGCCCTCTGTTCAGCCCCAGTCCTAGGAACCCCAGACTACACTAAACCTTTTTCCCTCTACACCCACGAAAGGGAGGGATGCGCGTTGTGTGTCCTAACCCAGTCCATAGGTCCTAAACAACGCCCTTGTGCCTACTTCTCCGCCACTCTTGACCCCGTAGCCAGAGCTTTGCCTGCCTGCCTTTGAGCAGTGGCCGCCGCTGCTGTCTCTATCCGGCAAAGCGAGGGGATTGTGCTCTCGAACCCCCTCACTGTACTGGTACCCCATGCGGTTGACACCCTCCTGAACCAAACCAAGACTCAACACCTGACTAGCGCACGACTGACCGGTTACGAACTGACTCTGCTTGCACCCCACATCACATTGAAACGATGCACCACTCTGAATCCAGCTACTCTACTACCTCTCCCTGACACTGATCCCAATGCGTCCCCTATACACGACTGTGTGGCCCTCACCGACGAACAGACCAAGAGTAGGGTCGACCTCCGAGATACTGCCTTCCCGGACCCTGACGGAGAACTGTGGGTGGATGGCTCATGTATCAAGCTCCCCGATGGCACCACCTCAGCTGCCTATGCAGTCACCACGGCCCGAACAGTTGTTGAGACAGCCCGCATCACACAGCGATCCGCACAGGCGGCGGAACTAATTGCTCTCACACGAGCATGCATTCTGGCAGCAGGGACAACCGCAAACATTTACACAGACAGTCAGTATGCCTTCGGGGTAGTTCACCACTTTGGGCTCTTATGGAAAGAGAGGGGATTCCTGACCTCTCATGGCACACCCATCCTGCATGGAGATCTAGTCTCTGCCCTGACCGAAGCGGTCCTCCTCCCCACACGGCTGGCTGTGATCAAATGCCAAGCACACAAGAAGGTGACAGACATTATAGGACAGGGAAATGCACTAGCTGACATTACTGCCCGAACCACAGCCGAGAATAGGTCCACGACCCGTATGTACGTGACCAGGTCACAAGCTGAGAAATGGAAGGATGCTAGGGAAACGATTAGGGACATCCAATTAGCCAGTACACCACACGAGTTAGCTGAATGGGCACGGGTGGGATTGAAGGACGATGATGGTTGCTGGCGGACTAAAGACTCGAACAAATGGTTGCTACCAGACTCATACTTGATCCCCATGCTGACCATGGCACACTCCCCCGCACACATAGGGTCTGCCCCCATGATCGAACTCATCTCCAAAGTCTGGCACAACGACAAGATCCCAGACTCAGCCAAACGTCTGGTCCAACAATGCCTAGTATGCCTCCAACACAACCCTGGGAAAGGAACTGCTGTACCCCGGGGAGGGTTCGGGGTCCCCAATCACCCTTTTGAAGTCCTACAAATGGACTATGTCCAGTTAGAAAGGTGCCAAGGTTTGAAGTACGTACTTGTCGTTGTGTGTGCCTTCAGCAAGTGGGTGGAAGCCTATCCAACCCACGACAACACCGCCATGACTACCGCAAAAATACTACTGAAGGAATTCTTCCCCCGATACGGCCTTTGTCGAATTTTGTGGAGCGACAACGGCCCCCACTTCGTAGCCGAAGTTATCCAACTCATCTTAAAAGGGTTGGGTGTAAAACAGAAATTCCATGCGGTCTTCCATCCCCAATCTGCAGGCTTGGTTGAGCGACACAATGCCACATTGAAGCTTAAGATAGCAAAAATAGTCGCCACCACAGGACTAAGATGGCCAGATGCTCTCCCGCTAGCATTGCTATCAATGCGTTCCACCCCCACCAAACACCACTTAACCCCCTACGAGGTCGTCTTCGGGCGGCCCATGAACCTTTGGACTGCACCAAAACCAACATCCATCCACGACGTCCCGGACGTCCTCATGTCTGACTATCTGTACAATCTAACTAAAACGTTGTCTGTTATCCATCAGCAGGTGCTGCACGCCATTCCCGATGTTTCCAGGGGCCCCGGACACGACATCCAACCCGGTGACTTCGTCTTAGTGCGTAACTTCCAGCGCACCAAGAGTCTGGAGCCCCGGTGGACGGGCCCCCTGCAAGTCCTGATCACCACCCGAACAGCTCTTCGAGTGGAGGGGAAACGCAATTGGCTGCATGCACACCACTGCAAGAAGGTATCACCGACCCTGACAACCACGGACAACATCACCGCCCAAGAGGAACTTCTGGACAAAGACCGACCATCCCTGAGCCGCTGCCCGGATACAGAGACACTTGAATTGACTGAATATCCCGATCCCACTGTGCCATCCAAGGAAGGGTATAACTTGCGACGAAAGGAGAGAACTTCGGCTAAGCAGACCACAAACTAAGTTGAAATCTCAGAGCGGTTGCCTAGTCACCTCAAAGGCCATCAGGAGAGAAACTAAACAAAGTCTGTGGTTCTGCCCGCTACCGAGTTCCTTGAAGGTGATGGAAGCGCCCGACATGAAGATGATGGAAGCAATCGGACGTCCGAAGACCCACTACAAAAACCCAAAGACTGACAGAATGCACAGCTCAAAGACTATTATACTTTTCGTTACCCTTCTCTTTTGCCTTCTCCTCATGGTCACCTTCTGGATCATGGAGGAGAGCACCCCTGCTCATAGGACATTGCTGACCACCGTTCAACCTACCACCATGAAAGAACACCATCTGATCTCACTTTCACCCCAACTCCGAGAAAGACGTAAGGAGTTCTGGAATAACTCTTTTGTGCAGTTGCTCCACCAACACAATCTTGCCGCCAACGCCACTAACTGCTGGATCTGTGGATTGCTACCACATGCCACTGGGCATTCAATCCCTTTCATCCCTTCACCTTTTTCTGTCCATGGTTCCTGCCTCGCCTGGCTAATCCTCCTGCAGGAGAGCTACAAGGACAATGCCACTTCCGGCAAAACTGTGTCACACTTCTACCATGGGTTCTGGCTGAACAAAACTGGAAAAACCTCTGCCCTCTTCTGCCCTCTGAAGTCAAACACTTCCTTCCACCTGGACATCCCTGCCAAAGAACGAGTTGAAATGCAAGTGTTCAACAACCCAGCCAGACCTACCTTCTCTTACCTCCGGAAACGAACGGCCGCCACCCTGACAGTGGCCCTAACCGTCATCAACATCACTGGATTTGTGTGCCTCGAGGGCCTGGGGGCGCAGCTGGTGGGCCACAGCTCCTGCCTCATCACCCGAACATTGGACTCAGTTGACCCACCCTCCTTTGTTGCCTCACCGAATATGTACTTCGTCTGTGGTACTAAGGCCTACACCTGGCTTCCGAAAGGTTGGGGAGGCACCTGCTACATCGCCTTTGTCCTTCCTCCGACATATGTGGCTCCAGCAAACCATCACCGACAGAAACGGGCCAAAGACATTGTGCAAGCCGACTCCGCCGGAGCACAGTTCATGGACGCAGTGAAAGGCCTTGTTCCACTCTGGGGTCCAATGGCAAACAGCCGTGCCATCCGCCACTTAACCCAGGCAGTCGAAACGGCGATGAACATTACGGCTGGCGCCCTCGCCAACAACACCGCCGAGCTCCAGGCCGTCCGCTTAGTGGCCCTTCAGAACCGCCTCGTTCTAGATATGGTTCTGGCTGATCGTGGAGGAGCATGCCGCATCATTGGGTCCAGCTGTTGTACCTACGTACCGGATAACTCACCCTCAGTCTACAAAGCAATTGAACACCTCCACAGACTGTCCGCAGAGGTCCATCAAGAGCAAGAAGAATGGTCACTTGGGAGCTGGTTTTGGGACACTATTAAAAGTTGGGGATGGAGGCTGTTTTCATTTATCCTAATACCGATTGTGATACTATGTGGATGTTGCTTGGGGATTCAGTGCCTGCCACCTTTATGTTCGCTTTTTATGAACTGCATCTGCCCTAAGACTTTGGACTTTGAAACAGAGCGAATGAAAGCTCTGTATGAGGTGGAAGTTCGAAGTATTATGGGGATAGATCCGAACTAGACAAGCTGGCGAGATATGTTAAAAGGGAGGACTGTGGAAATTTAGCTTATAACTGAACATTATCTGCGCCATCTTGCCTCTCCCCAGCGCCACGCACAGCGAATGCACGGCCGCCATTTTAGGCACCCCACTCTCTCCCCGCTCATTCTCGATCGCCAGCGCTTTCCCCTGGCGCTGCAAGCATCCCCCGCGCGCCGGCCACCCCCGCTCTCTCATACACGGGCCATAAACCCTCGCATTCTGCGCGACCCTGCCATGGAACCACATCCCACACCTGACCGACATCCCATACATGGTCATGCCTCTCTTTGATAAACCCCCTTCCTCTGCGCCCCATTGTCCGAACCGATCCCAGGCCATCACCTAGCCCTGCGGATGCAGTTTATTGCCCCTACTGTAAGGAAAACACCCCACATCAAAGGGATTACAGTGGATCAAAGCCCCTACCCCCTGAGACCCGGCCGGTTGCACACACCCCCGGGAATTGGCGGAATGTCCAGCTGCGTGATAGCCATCTCCTACTGTAGATGGGGTGGGGACTTCTACTGTAGATATGTGTGGGAACGAGCTTGAAATGGGGGTTCCAAGGAATGTCTTTCCGTACATCAAAGTCTCAATAAGAATGTACCATGTGTAATAAAGCAATAAACCTGTGTATAAGAGGCCAGGCCTCAGAGATGCAGTTAGAGCACCTCGTGACGATACCTTGCTGTCTGATCTGATGTGTTCTGCTCCGACGGAATAAAACTTTGTTTCCTGCCTTCCAGTCTCCGGCGCCTGCCTCTTTCATTGGTAAATTATCGAGTGGTATGAGAGGCGATTACCGCCGGGCAATACTTGAAGGGTTATCGACTGAAATTGCCGCTACCATTTAACAAAGTGGATTCTCAATCTCTTCATCTAACTCAGGTGTAGTCTCTGTGGAATTGTTCTTTCCTTCTCTTTCTTTTTCACCGCTCGTTGAAACTTCAGGCACTTTTCCAGAATCTGAACTTTCTCCTGAGGTCCTCAATGTTCCTCTTGAAGCCTCTCTTGGTAAGAAAAAAGAATCACCTGACTCTCTTTCTCCTTCTTCTCCTTCCCCCCTTTCAGGATTCTTTTTTCTTCTCACCGGTTCAGTCTCTGCATCATCACTGGAATCTGACTCTTTAAAATACTCTTTACCAGTCCCATCCTTTGGATTCGGAACCCTCAGAGTATGACTTGCATGAACCCAGTTTTTCACACCAGCACACTTTACAGCAGTTGTCGTAGTCAGAATGACTTGTCTTGGCCTTCCCCACCTTGGAACCAAGCAATTTCTTCTTCTGTGTACTTTTATCCTCACCCAGTCCCCTGGACTCAGATCATGGGCTTGCTTCTTTTCAAGTGTGGTGGCGTCTTCTCCAACCTGGTGAAACACAGAATGAACTGCGTCAGCCAGGCCTTTACAGTAATCCAAAATCATGTCATCAGTTATTGTCATCAATTTGTTGACAGGCACAAATGCATGTCTCATTGCTCGTCCCATCAATATTTCATGTGGACTCAAACCTGTAGTCCTATCTGGTGTAGACCTAATAGTCATTAGCACTAGAGGCAAGACATCAGGCCATTTCATTCCAGTGGCTAAACACATCTTACCAATTCTATTTTTGATTGTGCCATTCATCTGTTCAACAACACCAGAAGCCTCTGGCCTGTATGCACAAT
The DNA here is from genome assembly GCF_964204655.1 of Triturus cristatus. Lineage (NCBI taxonomy): Eukaryota > Metazoa > Chordata > Amphibia > Caudata > Salamandridae > Triturus > Triturus cristatus. The sequence goes on from NC_140584.1 coordinate 256,385,769, forward strand.
GTAGCTTCTGCTGTATGCTCAATGCTTCACAAATCAAACCCATGAGCTCATTGTAGAAGTGTCCTCCTCTGTCTGACTCAATTGTCACTGGGAACCCGTACCTAGGAATCAACTCTCTTAACAGTAACTTTGCCACTGTTATTCCATCATTTCTCCTAGTCGGATAGGCTTCCACCCACCTTGAAAACAAACAGACTACCACTAGAACATACCTCAATCTATTCACTTGGGGCATTTCAATGAAATCAATTTGCATTCTGGTAAAAGGACCTCCTTCTCTGCCTATTGTTCCTAGGCTCACCACTGTCTTCTTTCCAGTATTGAACTGCTGACAAATCAAACATCTTTGACAAATGCTCTCTGCAATCAGCCTGAACTTTGCATTGTACCAGGTTTGTTTAAAGTACCTAATCATAGCGTCCCTCCCCAGATGTCCCTGGCCATGATACATTCTTGCCATTGTTGATAGCATTGAATTTGGCATGACTGGTCTTCCATCCCTATAGATCCATACATGATCTTTCTCTCTTGGGGCACAACCTGCCTTGATCCAATCTCTCATTTCCTCATCTCCTGCTTCATCCTGCAACTGTTTCACCTCATCCCATGTTTCCAGGACATTAGTAAACATCACAGAACAAAAAGACATTTCCCTTTCTCTTCCCCGGTTAATCGAATGATTGTTCTTTGCACAATACTGTGCTATGTCATTTGCAAAGCGATTACCAAGAGTAACAAAATCATCTCCTTGTCCATGAGCAGCACATTTTACAACTGCTAGTTCTTTAGGCAGCTGTATCGCCTCAAGCAACTTCCCAATCACTTCAGCATTCTTTATGGGAGTTCCACTCGACGTCAAGAAACCTCTCTGCAGCCAAAGTTGGCCAAAATCATGAACCACTCCAAATCCATACTGACTATCAGTCATCACAGTCACTCTCAAATTCTTCCCAATCTTGCAAGCTTTTGTCAATGCCACCAATTCAGCTACTTGAGCAGATCTAACTCCTTTCAAAGGCGAAGCTTCCCTAACTTCTGAAACCTTGCACACTGCATATGCTGCACTCAGCACACCATCTTCAGTTCTCAAACATGATCCATCCACAAACAGCACATGATCACTCTCAAGTAGTGGCAGATCTCTTATGTCTGGTCTGGGTTTTGTGCAGTAGTCAAGCACATCCAAACAATCATGATCAACATCATCTCCCACATTCACATTTTCAGCATCCGGTAACAGTGTTGCTGGATTCACATTCACACATCTCTCAAGGGTTACATTTGATGCTCCCAGAATGATTTTCTCATATTTAGTCAGCCGACTATGGGACATATATTGAGTCCTGCTTCTTGTCAAAAGAATTGCCACATCATGAGGTACGAACACCCTTACAGGATATCCCATTATTATACCCTCACTCTGTTCCAAGCTTCTGCATGTAGCAGCTACTGCTTTCAGGCAACCTGGCAAACCCACAGCTACAGGGTCAAGTGTTGATGAGAAGTACGCAATTGGCCTTCTCAGTCGTCCATGTTTCTGGATTAACACGGAAAGTGCACATCCATTTCTCTCACTACAGTACAATTCAAACTCCTTCTCATAGTCTGGCATTCCCAAAGCAGGAGCTTCACACATTCTGCTCTTCAATTCTTCAAATGCTGCCATTTGTTCTGCATTTAATTCCAATGGGTCTCTTACCTCACTTTTAGTCAATTTAATCAGTGGCTTTGCTATCAGGGAAAAATTACTTATCCACTGACGACAATAACCCACCATCCCCAGAAACATCCTCACTTCTCTCTGGGTCATTGGGGCTCTCATTCCTCTGATAATTTTAATCCTGTCATTAGTCACCTTTCTCAGACCTTTTTCAATATTGTGTCCAAGATAATGCACTTCTTTCTTGCAAAATTGCAATTTGGCTGGAGATACCTTTAACCCTCCATCTGCCAGATGATTCAGTAAAGCTATGGTATCTACTTCACAAGCTTCACGTGTCTTCGATGCCACAAGTAGGTCATCGATATACTGTACTAGTACTGAACTTTCAGGCATGATCAAACTCTCCAAAGACTTTTTCAACAACTGATTGAATATTGAAGGACTCTCTGTATACCCCTGTGGGATACGGCACCATGCCAAAATACGCTGTCCAAACCGAAATGCAAATATCGGCTGGCTGTCATGATGCAATGGAATTGAAAAGAAAGCATGACACAAATCAATTACTGTATACCATTCAGCATCATGAGGAATCTGATACAAAATCACTGATGGATTTGGCACAATGGGACAACATGCTACCACAATTTTGTTAATCTTTCTCAAATCCTGTACGATCCTGAACTTCCCATTAGGTTTCTTCAGCCCCATTATCGGTGAATTACATGGGCTACTCAGTAACTCTCTCATAACACCCTGTTGAATCATCTTGTCAATTATAGGTGTTATTCCCTCAATTATCTCTGGTGTCAATCTGTACTGTGGGATATTAGGGTAAGTGATTCCCTCTTTCACTGAAATCTTCACTGGATCTACATTATTCATTAATCCCACATCTTCTCCAGTAAAATCCCAAACCGCTGCTTTTACTGTGTGTCTCAACTCTTGAGGCAAATCATCTGGATTAAACACAGCATATGTTCCAACAATCTCACTTTCTCTATTATCTAGAGTCATCCTGTACACAACATCCTCATCCGGTGTCTCAAAAGCTATTCCATCCGGAGTACAAAAAATTGTGCAATTCATCTTACACAATAAGTCCCTACCTAACAAGTTCACTGGACTAGTGTCGCAGACCACAAACCTGTGCATGTCTGAAAATTTCCCTATTCTTACCCTTACTGGTTCGGTAAGACGAGTCTTAATCTGTGTATTAGCTACACCAACCACTTGGATTGCTTCGTCCGAGAGAGGAAGATTTCTTATATCTGCTGACCTGACAGTTGATCTCGTCGCTCCTGTGTCTACCAAAAAAGTAACACTTTCCCCATTTATTTCCATCTACAAATGGTCCTGCCTGGTCTATTTCTAGAATTGCTCCAAGTATGCACTTTTCCTCCTCTCTTCGGCACCGTCAATAGTCCCCTTCAGACTCACTCCCCTCATTCTTTAGCCAGTACTGCTGTACCGGGTTAGTACGCCTCGGTTTGTTTACCTGCTCATCATTGTAGAACCTGAGTCCTGGTTATATTTCTGGGACCCTCTATTCTGCGGCAAGGGCGGTTTAGGCTCTTGACTCTGCTGTCTGACAACCTTCTGCTGTTGCTGCTGATGATTACACCCCTCGTTCTGCACCTGTTGATTCAATGATTTATTCTCATTACTTACTAATGGTGGATTCGTACACTCGGATCTCCAATGCCCCAATTGTCCACAGTTGTGACATGGGAACTTCTTTTTGGCCTCTTCTAGATTCCCCTTTCCTTTTCCTGTACCGTATCTGGGCCTATTTCCTGGATTATTTGCTTGTTCCACCAACTGTGCTTCTTGTCTTTCTGCAACTTTCACCTGTGCCCACATTGCTTTCTCTTTCAGCTTTTTCTGTTTTGCCTCAATTTCATCACTGAAATATTTCGCATGTCTCAAGATTTCATCAATCTTTTTACTCTGCCAATCGACTGTGTGCTCACGAATCCTTTCACTTATTTCAGGTCTCAAGCCATATACAAACCTGTATACAAAATGACTCAAATCCTTATCACCCAGGTGTTCATCTCCACTGAACTGTTTAAAAGCCAGTATCAGCCTCTCATAAAAAGCATGAACTGATTATTTTGCTTCCTGATGTGTTCGATCTATCTTAACCCAGTCTGTCTCTTTAGGGGGTACCTTATTTTTCAGAAACACAATAACCTGTTCATATTTCCTCATGACCTCCGGGTCTGGAGCTCCTGTTTTCTGATCCCTTGGATACTCCTTAGCAGGCCAATCTACAACTATTTTACACTCTGCCCACAAGTCTGCTGGAACAATTATATCAAACAAACTATTCAGGTCAATCCACAGCACTTTTGACAATTTCACAAACCTGTCTACCTGCCTATACCACTCGACGGGCTTTTCTCTCAGTCGAGGGAAATCATTCGTAAATGACAAAATATCCTGTCTAGTCCATGGGACATGTACATATCCTCCTCCTGGAATCTCTCTCATAGGATAAGCATCCACTGTTTTTTCTTTTTCTCTCATGGGAAATGCTGAGTAAGTTCTGTCCACTGAATCTTCTCTTTTCTTATACCATCTATCCTTCCACTTTTCCACATCACCCCATTTTCGCAATAAGGAAATCATTTCCTTAATCTGCCCTGTTCTGCCAACATCATTTAGATTCTCAATGTCCTTGTCAGAAAAATCCACCCTGTAAGGCTTCTGCAAAGCTTTCACCTTATCCATGTCAATTCCCAGTTCACTCGCTATTCCTTTTAACCTGTCATGTGTACTCTTAGCCCTCCAGGTGATACTCTTGCACATGAATAACAACTCTCCATCATGATGATTTTTCAATATTTCTGTAGGAATTGTTCCCGCAATAAGCTCCTCCAATTCTATGCGCAACCTTGCTACATCAATTGCCTGTGAATCTTTATCCTTCTTTTGAAGAACTTTCAACCAATCATTCAAATCTTCAGCTGTTATTTCTGTAGACCTTTTCACTGCACCCACTTGCTCTGCCATCCTCTGTGGTTCCAATATTGATCCTCCTAAACAACCAGTATTCAATCCTGAATTAGGCTGTACATCTAATCCTCCACTACATGTGTCATGTCTCAATTGTCTCAAATGATTTTCTCCCGTCCTCATTCCTGATTCCTCCAAAGAACCAACCAAACCATTTCCTACATAGGGAACTGTCAAACCATTTTCACCCATTCTTTGCTTATCAAAAATAGGCATAACCGGACCTATGGTTACAGGCACTGTAACAGCTTCTAGATTCTTCGTTAGTTCTCTAATTTTCTCAGTCAACTCAGATGTGGTTCTGGCTAATTCTCTTGTTTTCTCATCCCCAATTTGATTCTCTCTCTCTCGCTCTCTCTCTCTCTCCCTTTCCGAGAAAGAGCTACCACTTTTCAGATCAGGTGTCACAATTTCAGTTTTAACAATTCGCAAAGTATCTCTTATGGGAGTAGCAACTGGCGTTCTCTCTTCTGGTTCTGGTCTATATGGAGGTGGTCTCTTGTAAATCATGTCATCCAAGACTTCATCCTCATAATCATTAGCCCCATACCTTCTCACCTCTGTATCAGGCACCTTTTCTGTACCCTTCCTCCCTTCCTTCTCTTCAACAGTTCTCATAGGATATAGTCCCTCTGACATACTAGCATCTCGCCATCTCCTCATTCGATCATGATGAGTTTCACGATCATATTTCCTTCCAAAAATATACCTATAATTACCTCCACTCCTCTGCTTTTCTCGCACATGCACCTCATCTTCCCATTCCACCAATGCCTCAAACTGTGTCGGCCTTGGTCTAGGCTCTAGACACATCATCTTTTCCCGTAAATTTCTCAACACGGCCAGATTAAATGAACCATGTTCTGGGAACGCTAAAACACCATCTTCTTTAGTGTACTTAGCCCAGTTGTCTAACCATATACAGGTATGATACCCATATTTCGCAACCATAAAAGATGCAGGAGTTCTTGTTGGAGGTAGCAATTCACCTTCTCTAGTTATTATGTCTTTATCCTTGTCGAACCACCTTTTAATTTTACCGAACAAGGATTTCTTTTTCTTTTCCTCCGTTTGGTAATACATTTTTGCGTTTACTACAACCTTTTAGTCCCTTCCGCAACTGTACGATCTTTTGTCCAATAACAGCGCGACCCACACTAACGCACCAATCCTGGAGCGTCTACGTCACCCTATACTCCTTCCAATCCCTGCGCGGCTCACACCAACGCACCAATCACAGCGCAAGCACTGTTCTAATCCACTGCCCAATCACAGGGCGGTCTGTCTGACGTCAGTAGTCGCTGCAGTCGCTTCTACTCCTGTCTCCTGTCACTCGTCTACCCCTCCTTTACAAAACCTTCTCAATAGACTCTGTTTCAGATTCTACAAAATCTATTAGTTACAACATACAAACATCTCCATTGTCTGCTTCGCTAACCACAGAATAGTAAAGAAAGGTCTTTCTCACAAGAATCCCGCTTCTCTCTAGAACAGCGCTTACCTCTGCTCCACTACGGAATTATTACTTTCGTTGACACAGTAGCACATCCCTCTACTCTGCCCTTCTATCATGCATCCATTAACTGTTTCCTCCCGGAATGCTCCAAAGAGTCTCACAATCAACTAAATGCTCATACATTCACGCACTTTCATACCAGAAAATGTAGCACATTTACACAGAATCCTGCCTTTCCCGAGAACAGCGAACAGTCTGTTCTACTACAGAATTATAACACACGTTAACCAAGCAGCGCTTACCTCTGCCCAGTCCTTCAAACAAGCTCAGATAATACCTATTACTTCACCAGCAGTAAGCTTTAACGGCAAACCTTACGGATCCCCGGGACTTAAGACCAGAGTTTCACAGATAACCTTCGCTACCATACGCACTCCTTTTATACTGAAAATATGTCTCTAACAGTAACACATGGCGATGTCACTGATTCCGAACCCAGACAATGCGACGCGCAACTTCAATTGTCACACGCTTTTCCCTGCATACGTACAGGGCCAACAATCCCGTTTTTCCCGAGAGCAGCACTCACTTCCTTCTGCCCTACTACGGAACCGTCACCAGCTCCCCACGTTCCAGAAGCCGTACAGACTACATAAAACTCAATACGATGACTTCAACATATAGTATTAGTACATATATCAACATCAATCAATAAATCAATAAATCCAAAAGCCTATGTACAAGCAATCTATCAGATCAAGACAATTATCAAACCATCATACTGCTACCAGGAAACTGCTGCAGATCAGAGCATATAAATTCTCCCTACTTCCACGGACAGAGTAATCCCACAGTCATACACACATACACTCATCATACGCTAGGGCCCATCACACTAACATTCATTCTATTACTCTATCCACGCTGAATATACGAGAGAAATTCTAAATCAATCTGCATCTAAACTGAGGTCAATGCGACCTAATTGATCAGTCTTGAGTCATGATTTAAACAATAAGAACACATTTGGAACTCAATAAATGACAAAGAAATAACCACCCGACAGTGGAATTCAAACAAAGGTTATTTTATCTAAATTAGTTCAAATGAAAGTCAATCAATAGCAAAAATCATTATTCTCATAGTTACCTATTCTAGCTAAATGTCGTATTTGGGTCAGGACAGGTCTCTCAGTAAAGTCTCCCGAGTCGCCGTCCTCTCAATCAGCGTCGATCCTCTCGAGCATAAGTTCGGGAAGAAGTGGCCTTAGACCCTCTCTAGTCTAACAATATTTATAGAAAAACTAACACATTAAAAGTTACAAACAAGCTCCAAACGTCCGTTGAGCAGAGCGAGCAGGAAAGGATGTTGATTTGCAACATTTTAGAAAAAACCCTCCGCTCTCGAATATCACAAAAATAAAAACACGCAAGAAGGAAGCACAAACTGGAAAAATGCAACATTCATGAATGCTCTTCCTCGGAATCATAGTGAAGCCACCGCAAGTTTATCAGAGTTCATTGTGGCTTTTATTCTCTCCCAAGGATAACTGGTGTCATCTGGCGTCAAGCCTGGAGCTGCTGTCCTCACGGAAACTTTTAATACAGACAGAGGCCGAGGTCAGGTGGTTTTCAACCATATTCAGCGAGGCCTCTCTTCGAATTTCATCTACTCAAATGCAGGCTGTAAATATCGGCCATCTTTGACTAGGCCAGAATGGACAATCTTAATTAAAAGAAACACAAACAACATCGTAATGATTATACAGTGTTAATCCCCACTAATACCCTTATGTGTATGTAATTATCTAGCCATCTGCAACATAAAGAAGCATTAAAGCATATCATTTCAAAGCGCAAACACATAACAAATAACACTTTAGCCACACATATATTAATTAATCTGCTCACCAACTTAGTTCACTTATTAATTAAGCCATGCAATTGCAAACCCGCGTGTAATTCTTTCATTAGTAAGGTTGATTAGTCAGAAACTCAACATAATTAGTATCTAGTAATAAATTATTAGTCATTTTAATTATGACATATAAAACATAAACTGGAGTTCAAGTTTCAATAGAAAACCCTGCTCCAGCAATGCTACAGTTGCAAATACTTGTAAAATGAAAGTTTGTGGCAGGCATATCAGGAGAAGGAGTGTCCCGGCTGCAGCTGCTATGAATGAAGGAGGTCCGCGCGAGGATGAGAGAGGCAAAGCGCAGGTTTCTTGTGGGCAGGTAGAAGTTCAGTCGGTGGTTGATGTAGGATGGTCGTCGGTTGTGTACAGCTTTGTATGCATACGTTAGGATCTTAAACTGGAATCTCTTTTGGATGGGAAGCCAGTGGAGGCTTTTGAGGTGAGGTGTGATGCAAGTCTGTTTGGGGAGGTCCAGGTTGAGTCTGGCCGTGGTGTTCTGTATGGTCTGGAGTCTGTCAGTTGGGTGTGGATTCCAGTGCAAAAGCCGTTGCTGTAGTCGAGGCGGCTGGTGATGAGGGCCTGTGTGATGGTCTTCTTGGTGTTAACTGGAATCCATCTGAAGATTCTCCAAAGCATGCGGAAGGTATGGAAGCATGTGTGATATGTCGGTGTGGGTTCGAGTTCTGCCGGCCACCAGCTGTGGTCCCATGCATAGGTGTTATTCCCGAAGATCAGAACTTCTGTTTTGTCTGGATTGAGTTTACAGCAGCTGTCTTTCATCCATTTGGCTTCATTGGTCATGGTCATTGGAGTTTGTATTGGGTATGGAATTACATAGATGCTTGATAGAATCAGGTTAGCAATTAATCAGAAATTTGGAGCAGTTAAAAATGATTATTTTGCAAATGAGAATTCTACAAGAAACCAAAAGAAGAACTCACTTGCAATACAGGTTTTATGCATTTGGTGCTCACAAATGAGGGCAGTGCAACACATACTAGGTTAAAGGAACACAAGAAGTCGTAGCAAGGTAAATATGCTGTAAGTGCAGAAGGTGGATTATGGCATTGCTTCAGTTTCCAGGGCATTTCGCTTTTACAGAACGTCCCACAAATATGGAACAGCCAGGCACCATGTGGCGTCTATCATAAATAGTAAACCTTCAAGTTCGAGGGGGGCAATCCCCATATGGGTGAGAGAATATATCTTAGCCAAATACATTGTAAGTGAGACAGAGAAAATAGATCACTGTGTAGTTGATTTTATTTTGTAGAGTTGCGAGAATTGTAATACAGAACCTCGTCTTCCTTTCATCCCAGGTAGAAAGTGTTAGCTTGTGTTGCCTCTCCTGGGGCTATTCCCCTTTCAGGAGCCAGTTTGGGGTTACTGGCTCCTTGCATCCATTAGTTTAGGTGACCTTGGCCAGGCACCGTAGAAGGAGGGTGCAGCTGTTAAACACACATTCTCATGAGAATCCTCTAGATACTGCAAGGGCTTTGGCCATGCCCAAGCACACCCTCGCAGTGTACAAGTGACACTAATTTAGTGTGTGCAAGCACAGACATTCAGGATGTTGGGAAATTCCCATTGCCTAACAGCACATTAGTAACCACTGTTGGTTGTATAATCTACTGCGGAGGACTAATGACCACTGAAAAAAGAATTCTTATTATGGAATCCTCTGAGGTGCTACTTAGGGAGATACCTACCACCAGTATGGCAACTCGACATTTTTTATTCCCTTCTCTAATTTAGTTAGGCATATCTCTGGCTAAAGCTTGCCTTCAGAAAGATGTTTTCAAAACAGCACAAACATTGGTGACCCTTGTGTGTCCTTCATTTAAGTGGAGCTCTTGTTGGTTGAGCTCCCTTGTCATGTTGCAGAGGTTTTGCCTGTCAGCATATGACATCTTCCCCCTTTTTCGGTTGAAGCAATCTCTACATCGGTTCAGTGGGTCGCTGTGGACATCTGATTGCCTTTGACAATTTGCAACAAGCAATCTTTGTGTTTTGCAGGATTGATTTCCCATGGGATTATGCCCCATCCATCATTTGAACCACCAAATGTTGGTTCGGGGAAATAAAAGTTGCAACTATGAGCCAGTTCGGATATGAGTAGGTTTTTAGGATATAACAGTTTTCGAGTGCTTTGTACCCGTTTGACAATGTAGCCCACCGTGGCATTGAATCCTGGGAACCACACTTTCTCTCATAGTGATCTTTTGGTGGCTACAATTCCTCTACGCATGGGGTCTCAGGGCCCTATTATCAAGAACGGTGATAACATTATTGCCACTTTAGCAGCAGGAAACTGCCGCTCAAGCATCTATAAAGGGCTTGATAATATGCCCTTGAGAATTCCAATAGAAGCCCAGGTTCTGGTGTCAAGGACATCAAACGTGGGCTTCTATTGGAATTCTATAGGGCATATTATCAAGCCACTTAACGCCGCTTTAGCGGCAGTTTCCTGCCGCTAAAGCGGCGATAACGTTATCGCCCGTTCTTGATAATATGGCCCTCAGTTTTTTGCCCTGGTAGGTTTCTGGTATTACCATCAGCTGTCAGTGAGAGTTTTTCATTTGTCCACCCATACCTCCCTTTGGACATTAGGGCATCACAAGTATGTCTCCGTCCACGTTTGCTGTGTTATGAACATTAGCGTGAGGTTTTATGACGTCTGCTCAGCAGTCTCTTTCAGAGGTTTTTTTATCGGAAATTAAATTTTACATTATGAAGGTGATGTGTTGTTCCGAAAGTGACTAGTGGGTTTCTGTTTGCGGTAGAGATTGGCTGGAGTTGTAGTCCGATGAAATATATTCTTCTTTGCCTGGTTTTTTGATGATTTTGAAGTCTTGCTCTATTAGGTGTATCCTCCAGGCTAACAACTGATTGCAACGTCTTTGCCTTAGGGTACATAGAGCTGTTCAATAAGACTTGATGTTCTGTCACAATGGGGAGTGGTTTGCTGTATTGAAACGCGCTGATGCTCACAGGCTCAAACCACTGCTGAGCCTTCCTCTTCTATGAGGAGAAGGATGCCCAGGATAACATGTCTTGTAGGGACTTTCTTGCAATCTCTTATCAAGAAAGTATTAGTTCAAAACTTGGGGCGGCCATCACTTGGAACTTATGGCCTGGTGGCGCATGGGCGTACCAGGCCAGTACCATATCAGAATATCATGGTCTAAATATTGTCTGAAAAAATAGTTGTGACCTATTTATTGTTTACAATAATATTGCACAATTGGAGTTAATAATAGAAAATCTACACTCAGTGAAGCAATATATTTGTGAACGATATTTAGGGCATAATATTTATGTCAAATTATATTTTTTGTTATCAGCATTGAGTCGTCAAGTCAAGGGTCTCTGATGACAGACCTACTTGTTGGTCTAGCAAGGTTTTGAAAGCCTGTTGTTTGCCCAGTTGTAAATGTAGCAGGGAAACCTTGAGTTTTATTGTCAGGGGCTCATCTCCACCAAATTCTATATCACCCCCTTAGCACAATTCAATTAGAGGTAGAAATAGGGGTTGAGGCAGAGGGCCACACGGCCTATTCCTCCACCATGTGGACCCTCTTAGTGGGCACACCCATTACTAATCTATGAAAATATATCAGTGCCAAGAGCCAATAGAGAAAGTGGTTCCATTCAAAAACGCCGTAATCGAACAAAGCAAAAAATATTTTGGGGGATATTAATATGTTTACAGGACACCCGTGTAGATACATGCTAACATCTGGAAACAGACAAGAGGGATATTTTGAAGCAAAAATCAGGGGAATTTAATGTTCACATTTACTTGCATACTGGTGGACAAGAGTTTAACAGAGAGAAATGTAAGAGCCTTTCGCCTACACCGGGAGTATTGGGGCATGCATGCTTTATATATAGGTGCATGCTAATCTGCCTGCTGTGACAAGTATCTGTAGCTGTAATGTTGATGATACTGGGAAATGCAAAGTCCAAGACATCCACAGGAAAATAGCTTGCTCTTGGAAATGAACTGTACACAGAAATGTGACTTGAATGATGGATGACGACCTTGGCCGTGCTTGTGAAAGGTCTGCCAATGTGATTTGGGAATGCAAGCTAACTGTCAAACTTGGCTTGTTCAATAGAATTCTCTTTGAATAGTGAGTGGCCAATTTAGTGAGGACTTTGGATGCTCTGGTCAAGACAAACGTGGCAAGACATATACCTGTGCGTGGGAGCAGACATTTTATTACACAGAACTGTGCAGAGTGTCAGAATAAGACACAGTTCTAGTGCCTTAAATGGGATGAAAAAGAAGCGAGTGTTGCCTTGTCCACTCAAGTTTCAACTATTGTCTCCTCCTCCAGCGGTGTAAATAGACCCCACAGCACAGGGACCAGAGCTCCAGGGGGCACCCTATGGCATTGTGCACAGTCAGCGGGCCTCTGGCCTGAGATCTCCTGACTGGGTCCGGAGCATGGTGGGCCCCCTCCGCGTACTTTTTAGGGGGGCCCCATCAAGTTTTGTTATGCTACTGTTCTCCTCTACCTTCTATTTAAGGATACAAGAGAAAATACTTCTATTCCTAAATGAAAATGGTAAAAGATTAGTAGCCTCTGCTCTTAGGGCAGCGGTGGCTCGCGCGGATTAGGGGTGGGGGGGTTGTATTAAAAAATTCAAAAAAATTGAAAAAAATAAACTTACCCTCTCCGCCATGCCGCCACCGCGTCTTGCCCATCCTCTTCAAGTCTGCTACAGCAAAGGAAGCACTCAGGCTTCTGGGCTCTCCCAGACAATCACAACACTGAAGGAGCAACAGCGTGATTGGTCTGCCTAGCTCAGGCTAGGCATGTTCTCCACGGGGCTTTGCATCCAAGTGCCAAGTGCCATGTCGGTTTGGCTGGCCCCAGGGGGCCGGCCAAACTGTCATGTGCACTTAGAGGAGTGCAAACCATTCTTCCCCTGTTCTGGCATCACAGAGCCAGCCCCACCCGACTCCTGCATAGAAAAAGAAAATTATAATAATGTCCAGTTATTATCATTTTCTTTTTTGCACTACTGAAATAGCAGTAGGGCAATGCTCCTCCGCCTTATTGGAGGAGCCTCCACTCTCTTAGGGTCTTGCCTAGATTATGCTAACTCCATCTGTCGCGAAAGAACACTCTACCTACTACATAAACTTCAATCCATTCAGAATGCAGCCGCCATTTCAACGTAGAATTGCCTCAAATTTGCTCACGCCTACCCACTACTTTCTCATCTCCATTGGTTTCCTGCTAAACAACTTATTCAAATCATGACCTTGTGTATAGTTTATTGATCTCTTCGCCATCAGGCTCCCATCTTCGTTAAATATCGTCTGAAAAGATCCACCCTTTTTGAAATCCTCCTTTTTTAGTCTCTACATATGAAGCTGCTTTTCAGCCATTTTCGTTTGCTCTAACTGCAGTGTTATACAGTTACTTTGCGGCTTTTTTAGATTTGCAGCTGTGGTCAATAACAAACGTACAGGTCATTTACGCTGACTCTATTCTATTGTTTCTTTATTAACATTTATAGAGATAATGTAGAAGACTTGCTTGGGTTCTCTGGTTAACTGACTGAGGGATTAATTCTGCTCTGCTGTGTACTGTGTTTATCATTCCTTTTTAGGTTTTTCTTGAAACAGCACTCATGCGCTGAGAAATCTTTTGTTAAAAAAAAGCTTACAACAGACTGAAAGCCCACCCTTTACTTACTAATACCTAACAGTGATTGGCCATCATGCCACTCTTTTTTCCTTGCTTCTTATTGTTCACATCTCTTGCCTCCTCCTGACTTCTGGCCTCTTCCTGCTTTCTCCCAGGGCTTTTGCCTCAATCATGGAGCATGGATCCTGTTTGTGACCAGTGGCGTTCAACTGGCTGTACGCTCCTCCAGGCACGTTATTTATTTAACTTTTTGCAATGTATTTTATGAGTGCTTGGCACTGTAGGTCACCCCCGCTCTCGATTATTGCAGCTCCGTCCCCATCCGCTGCATCTCCCGCATGTTGCTTTCCTGTTGCTTCTCATCCCACACCTTACTACTGCTGTCCGTTGCAGCTCCTCACTCCTCCCACACACCTCCATGGTGTTGCTACCCTCCGCCCGCTGTCCATTGTTTCTGTTCCATCCTTCCTCCTCTACACCTCCCTTTCCCTCCATCATAGCATTTTTTTCTTTACTTTAAGCCATGTTGCAGAGCAGCCTGCACTGTTGTGCAACGTCTAAAAAAACATTGACAAAGCAAATAAATCTTGCACATGCAAAACCTATTGGCTTTGCCAATGCTTGTTATTGTACTGCAGACTTGCCAACACACATGGTGCTACCATGTCACGGATGATATTGGCTCCCTTAAACTGTCTCTAGATAAACAGCTCATAGCACACAGTAGCACAAAAGATGAGCTGGAAACCCCTTCACAGAGTGGGTTCCCAGCTGTGTTTGGAGGCCCTTCAAAGCCAATGTCCATTACATAGTGTAGCCACCTTCCCTCCCAATACATTACAAGCAGACTTAGAGGCTTTATTTTTGTTTTTGTTTTTTAATTGGGAGGTTGGGACAGGTTGCAGCGCATTATGCTATTCTCGCACTAAGCCCCGCCCCATTTTGCACATGGTGAGATTTGTTTTTAGAGGTTGGCAGATATGTTTTTTTGCATTTTTCTGTGCTCATCAGATTTCTGTTTTTATTGTTACTGTTTCCACGTGGCTGGTTGTTATTTTTACTGATATGGGTTTTGTTAACTGTTCAACAAAGAGAATTCTGAATTCCCTTCTCTACCAACCTATTACTCATCCTAAAATTGAGATGATGTGGCCCAAGGAAAAGATTAGCCAGTTTTGGAACAGAAGAACCGGGTTTAAATGCTGAACTAAGCTCAACATCCTGCGATGTGGCATAACGGTCAGAGCTGCCGACTTTGGAACTAGGGAAACAGGTTTGAGTTTACGCATCAGCTCAACATCTTGTGATTCTGGACAAATCATTTAATTTCTCAGTGCTTACCTAAAAACATGAATGAATCCTTGTGAAACTTAACTGGTGCTCATGTAAAGCCCTCCAATACCTTAGGGTCGAGTTTGTGCTATATAAAACTTCAACAAAAAAAAATCTTCTCTTGCCCAAAAATATGTAAGTAATCTAGTTCTCATGTAAAGTGCTCTAATGGCCCTTGGCCCAGTTTGTGCTATATAAAAGTAAAAAGAATATTTATGAAGCCAAAACTTGTGACTGTAGCTTCTCGGTCTGCTTGGCCAAGCTATGTAATTTTTCACCTGATGAACTTTGCCACATAGCCACTCTTAACAGTTTCAGACACTCCATTCCATATGATCTCTTTTTTGCTCCAGTGGGGTCTAGTACCAAGAATGGTAACATATGGCAATTGTGTGCTTTATAAGTTTCTTTAACATAACATTAAAGGCGTGGCTATGGAACTAACAGCGTGGTTTAATATTCCTGAAGTGGAATCCTAAGCCTCACACATTCATCAGGGGTGGCTCCTCTGTTTGAGCGGGGGAGCTTCGCCAGCCTGCTGTGAGTGCAGTAGGCACACACAAATAAGAACAAGCTTGCGCGCCTTGCGCTGAAAGTAAAAACGAGGAGAGGAGGAGGCAGCAGGTGGAGGGGAGAGAGGAGGGGGCCTGCGCCTGTTTCCCTTGTGGGAGCGAGCAGGAACCATCTGTTAATTACAAACAGATTGTTTCAAGACTCGCTCCCGCAAGGGAATCGCCAAACGTGCACGAGTTGCCATTCAAAGCAATGCAATGCGTGCACGTTTTTGCCTGAAAAAAGGCATTGATTTCTAAAGGTCTCCTCCTAAGCAGCGCATGCGCGATGTGTAGGCGAGACCTAAAAGTGGCATGTCAATGCCATTTTACTTAAACGCCGCAGTGCAAGGGCATGGGTTGGTGCTGAGTCCTTCAATTGCAGGATTACAACTGCCCATGCAGTGAGCATGTCGGGTTGGCCGGCTGTATTGCTATGACCAGCCCGACATGCCCAGTGCACACCCAGCAATACCCCAGCTGTGTAACAGCCGGGGGATTGCTGGCACAGGCCCCCAGCCTCAAAATGAGTGCTGTATTAGCCAGCTTCGACCAATCCTGGAGCTACTCTCAGCATGATAGCAGCTCCAGGATTGGTTGTATTGGTGTCCACTGAGCAGGAAGGAAGTCCTTCCCTTTCCTGGATGCCGATCGGGGAGAAAGGTGCGCACCGATGAGTTTGGTGCTGCAGCGCCCCACCATATTCTTTTAGTTGTAGCCTCCCCTAATATACATATTCAGAGCTTTTATTTATATGGGGAATAACTGTAAATCAGTAAATACCCCAATATTTAGAAGATTATATAGCACGCTTATCCTGGGCCATTAGCAAAGATACATTTGACAGAGTATGCTTAAAATCTAAGTAGCACAATGCATTCAAATGATAAACAATCACTCCTCGTTATCGCCTTTAAAATCAGGACTATAGCACCACTTATGTGAAAACCCGAGATGTCCATTGTGAGTAGTACAGTAAATAATACGTATTATTATTCACATGCATGTAATGTGGACATCACAAATGTGTGACCCTGCAGAGCTAACTTGAGCTTTCATTCCTCTAAAAGTAAAACGAAGAGTGCAATCAAGTTGGGTGGTCAGTACAAGTATTAAGTGCCTAGAAACAATTATTTTTCTGTAGTGCACTAATAAATGGTCCTCTTTATTAGAATTATTCACTTAAACCTAGTGTCCTCTTAACGATTTTTGAGACCCTCGACAAAACAAAATTTAGCCGCACGCCCCTCCCCCTCTCCCGTTCAGAATTGTTTTAATTTTTTTATACCCTTTTTCTGCTAATTCAAGTCTGCACAATGACAAATAAAGCTGAAATTTTCATTATACTTTCAGAAACTGTTACACAAAAAAAGCTGACATATCTCATGCAATGGGCTCCAGAAAAAACAGACGATGACAGTGAGTAAAGAGAGACAGAGTGAGAGGTAGACAGAGGGCGAGAGGTTAAGACAGAAGAATAGACAGAGGTGAGATGAAGAAAGATCACTCTCCCAAGTGGCCCTTTGCAGCTGGAGGCCCGGGGCAATTGCCCACTTCACTTTGCCTTAAAATGCCTCTGCCTAAACCTCCAATTATCTACTTGTATCATGAATTCAGGAGACATATAGCTTTCCTTCCCGCCTGGAGTTCAGCACAAGAATGACATTCGGCTCCACCAAGATTTAGTGTTAAAGACTGAGAAGGAGAGTGATGCATAGAACGTCCATGCTGTGTCTCCACCGGGGCGCAGCTATCAGTGGTGCATCCGGTGCAGTGCACCGGGGCCCAGTGGTGGAAGGGCGCCAACTACAGCAGCCCTTTGAACCCTGGGAAGGCACCCATTACCATTGGCGCTGGAGGTAAGGGTGCGGGGGTTGCTGCAGCACCCACAAAATAACCATGCTAAAGTTCCGAAAGGTGAATGAGCATTGACGATGACTATAAATGTGTTTTTCATCTTGTCACATTTGCTGTGCATTCAAAGACAGAGACCAAATGTCAGCCTAGTCTTCTGACAAGTTGTATTAAGAGAAAGAAATATAAACACCACGCTCCATGTTAAAAGAATAAGCAGCAAAGTATGAGGAGTTTTTGAGGTGAACTATGTGAAAATCTTGCTGGTGTGAAAAGATAGACTTTAGGATGTCGTTTTCTTCTAATACACCAGCGGCGGCACCTCCGCTAAGGTGGAGGAGCGTCGCCCCCCCTTCCAGCAGTGTAAAGAAAATAAAAATAAAACAATAATAAACCGTGGTTTATTATCGTTTTATTTTGTGTCCCAGAGTCTTGGGGGCAGGGCCAGGGGGTAACATGCACCCATGGGGAATGGTATGCACTGTTACCAGTGCTCATTACAGTTAGGCCGGCCGTCTCAGGCCGGCCAAACTGTCATGCATACTTTGTATGTTCTCCACGCAGGCTGCATTACAGCCTGGGTGGGGAACATGTCCGGGCTCAGAGTCCCTGACTGAGCGCCAAACCACAACGCTCAGCCCAATCACAACGCTGCACTGCAGCATTGTGGTTGGCTCAGGGGAGCCTGGGTGCTTTCTGCTTCCAGACGGACAAAGGAGGTGGGATGACGAGAAGAGACCTGGAGCAAGGAGGTAAGTTTATTTTATTTTTTTACTACCCCCCCCCCAGTGTCCCCCATCCCGATCCGTGCCAGCTGCCACTGCAATACACCACAAAATGTAAATACCCATAAATCAGCTGTACAAATATTTCAAATAAATAAACTGTTTGGCATGCACAAATTAAGCCCTTTGTAAAAAAAATTCTAAGTAGTGATTTTAATAAAGCCAAAACCACAATAAAGGATACTTTACTTGGTGATGTGCAAATGACAAATATTTGATGAAACCTAATTTCCACACATTATCCTTTGTGCACTATATAGTTTTATAAGTAAAGCTACTTGTCCTGCACACTTTGTGGTCATTTCAATGGAAAATGTGCTTTCTGTACATGACAGTGGCTACCATAACCATGTTTTAGTCTTTATTTGTGACAGTAATAATCCACATTTATAAAGCGCGAACAATCACCCGTAAGGGTCTCTAGGCGCTGGGGGCCGTCGGGAAGATTAAGCAAGCTATTGCCCAGAGTCACATGGTGCTGGTCTAATCTGCCGCCAGCGCTGGGGATCGAACCATGATCCCCAGCTTCCAGAGACAGTTGCACTGGCCACGGCGCCACACCTCTTTCTGTGCTCCTTAATGAAACACCAGCTACATACTTAACCCTTACACTCTCTTGCTGAAGAGATGTGGCTCACTGCACCACTTGTTCTTTCTGTGATGCTTGGATTTTTCTGAATCCCTTGAGTTCAGTAATCTGGCATCGATGACAGCACCCTCATTCTGATAATTGTTCCAGAACCACTTTCTACTAGGGCCACAGCAGCTCTTGCAGCAAAGGGAGCTTGCTGATGGCTCTGTCCGATTCGCTCTGTGACAGGAGGTGGACTCTGGGCAGCAGAATCCGCTGAAGCACTTGCAGGGTCACTGTGAAGGCAACATTACACAGGCACAGAATGGCTGAACAGCACTCATGCTCACTTTGTAAATGCAGAGTACGCTATTCCACCCTGGCTGCCTGCGGCCTGTAGAGGCCAAAGAAGAAATTATGCCCATGCTACTTTGTGGCTTCTGAAGACAAAATAGTCATAGTAATCACTACTTTCAGCCTCACTGGTCGTGTGCATCCTATATGTAGGCTATATCCTCCTTTTACAGGGAGAAACATTATAGTCCATTGAGTCACTGTTGGACCTGACCCTTTTTGCAGGGTTATCCCCATTTTTTTTGCCTTCTTCCTATTTTTTCAGACCCGTTTTTGCTGGTTTTAGAACTCTGGGTACTTTAGCACTGCTGGTCAGTGCTAAAGCGCAAGTGCTCCCTGTGCAAATTGCGATTATGATTGGTTATCCATGATTGGCATATTTGGATTTACTGGTAAGACCCTAGTAAAGTGAACTGTGTGTGCCCAGGGCCTGTAATTCAACCACTGCTAGTGGGCCTGCAGCACTGATTGTGCCACCCACATGAGTAGCCCTGCAAACATGTCTTAGGCCTGCCACTGCAGTGTCTGTAAGTGGAGTTTTAAACTGCATGTCGAACTGGCAAGTACACTTGCCAGGCCCAAACCTTCCTTTTTACTACATTTAAGGCACCCCTAAGGAATGGCCTAAGGTAGCCCCATGGGTAGGGTGCAGTGTATTTAAAAGGTAGGAAATGTGCTGGTGTGTTTTATATGTCCTGATAGTGAAATACTGCCAATTTCGTTTTTCCCTCTTGCGAGGACTATCTCTCTCATTGGCTATCATTGGAGCTGCCATGTAACCTCATACAAGTGTAACTTCCAAGTGGGAAGAGAAAAAGATTTGAAGTTTGGGGTCCCTGAACTCACAATTTAAAAATACCTCTTTCAGTGAAGTTGTTTTTTAAATTGCGTGTTTGAAAATGACACTTTTAGAAAGTGGACATTTTCTTGCTCCACCATTCTGTGCGTCTGGCTGCTTGTGGAATCGCCGTCTGAGGGAGAGTGACAGTTGGGCTGTTTATGCATTCACTTTAGAAAGTCACACAAAGGGAGCTGAGTTGTGCCCTGCTTATCCTGGGGGCCCACCATCAGGCTGATGGTTCTTCCCGAGCTACAGTGGTGGCAGGAGTTGTCACTGACACCTGAATAGCGCTGTGCCTGTCCTCACACTAAGCTGTCTCCACCTCCCTGTAGTGTGTCTGGAGCCAGGTCAGGGAAAGGCAGGGTCTTGTGCACTATAAAGACTTTCCTTTGAAGTTTGCCTACTTCAAAGGAAGAAACTAGTATAGGACTGGAGCTGTGACACCATTACTTCAAAACACTTCTGCACTGAGAGAACATTCTGCCAAGAAGAAGAGCTGGAGAAGCTGTCAGGAGGAACAACCACTTTGCTGTGTTGCCTGCTGCTTGCTGCTTCTGTCTTGGGCAGTGAAAGGACTAGACTTTGCTTTGTACATCCTTCTTGCCAAGGTTCTCCAAGGGCTTGTGCATGCTTGCCTCCGGTAAAGAAGTTTCAGGGCCATCAAAGACTTAATCTGCAGCCCCTGAACTCTTCTGCTGGGAGTGCTGACCTGCCAACTGGTGCCAACTCCAGTTCTGGGACCTTGGAGGTGGTTTGGCTGCTAAGGAACCAAGAAAATCCAAGCATGGACTCTGAGCGCCTGTGGTTGAAAAACCAACGCAACGCTGCCGTGAAGCCATAGAATAGACACATTGCCTGCCGTGCAGCTGAAAGATCACCGCAGCCCGAGTCCCGAGCACTGCTTCACTAACACCCATGGCGCACGCTCCGACTCTGATGCGGGCCCTGCTGTGCGGCTGAATAAGGCGATGCATCACCTGCTTCGCTGTTTGGAAACCAATGCAGTGCCGGTTCCGCAGAATCGAGCCAGAGTGTCTGGGTTTTCGACGCATTGTCCCTGTGCGCCAAATTCTTCATTGACGTGGCCCAGCAGTAAGGAACCGAGGCTGCGTGTCCGGAGATTGACGCATCATTTCCCTTTCGCAGTAAGGAATAAACACATCACCTCCACTCACAGTACGGAACTGATGCATCACCTCTCCTGCGCTGCAGTACAGAACCAACTCATCACCTCCCGTGGGAGTAAGGAACCTACGTATCACCTACCCTGGGAGTTAAGAGTTTACGCATCACTTTGCTTTTCTGGCGCCTCACCTCCCCTTACCTGGTTTCGTCTTTGATTTTGACACATCCCAGGTACATTGTGATAAAACTGATGCATCCATAGTTTCCCATGGACTGAACTGTTTTGAACCTTTTTAATAGTGATATCTTTACTTGTGTATGTTGAATTTTTTGTTGTTTTGGTCTTGTTGCATTCAGATAAATAATGGTTATTTTTCTAAACTGGTGTAGTTTCCTTTTGTAGTGTTTTTGCTGTGGTACTGTAAGGGTATGTACAAATGCTTTACACCTTGCCTCTGAGATACGCCTGACTTCTCGTGCCAAGCTACCAAGGGGGTGAGCAGGGGCTATCTTAGCTGTGTAAATCCCCTTACTCTGACTAGAATAAAGGTTCCTACTTGGACAGGGTGTAAACCTCTGCCCACTAGAGACCCCATTTGTAACAGTCACACACAGATTTTTGTACAACACACATCCTCAGGTATTACAAGGTTTTCTCATTTGCATTAATGAACAAAATAAGAGGCTAGATAAAATAAGATAATTGCTTAAGATCACACAATTTGGTCAAGTGGTCACGCCAGGATTGGTCCCAGGTTTTCTGGTCTCACATTGTGTAATTCAGCCACTAGATATCCCTTTCTCACTACTGTTAGACATCAAAGTTTAATGCTACGTTTTTAATTCTAGGTGCATGAGGTTAGAATGTGGGTCACAAGCAGAAGTCACATGAATGCTAAGCTCATTTTGGGCTTGAGGGCTCAAGAGGACCTCAAGCTGAACCAGAGCCTGTCATCTGGTTCAAGCCTTCAGTGGCTCACCCACCTGTATATTTTTATCTAGGTATTCTGTGCCTGACGTAAGTTTAGATGCTGCTGCCAGTGTGATACCTGTTTTGTTGGTGAGGATGTCTTAGCTTGCAGTGCTGCAACCATCTTGCGCCTGTGTTGTGCACGAGGGGAACTTA
This sequence comes from Triturus cristatus, assembly GCF_964204655.1. NCBI lineage: Eukaryota > Metazoa > Chordata > Amphibia > Caudata > Salamandridae > Triturus > Triturus cristatus. The sequence continues at coordinate 256,408,031 of NC_140584.1, forward strand.
CACTGCTGCCAAATGTAGCACATTGTGTGCATATGCTTGTGTGTTTACAAACCGGCTTGGGCTGCTGCTGCAGATGGTGCCTATGTTCTGGAGCATGCAAGAAAAGCTTGCATTGTTTCTGAGCAGATTGGTATGTTTTCTATGAGTGTGAGAGATGCATGTACTGTTGCCTGGTGCTCTTCCTATTTTGTGTTTCAAAATCTTGCTGTCTGTCTGAGGCAAACTTGCACTCAGACACCCCAGTGCTGTTTCTTACACTTTTACCGCATCTTAAATCCTGCTTATTCATTGGGGCAGATTTATGTTAACTGGCGCATCCCTGCATATCAGCAGGGATGCGCCAATTATTATACGCCACAGCTGCGCCACCATGGATGCGCCGCATTTATAATGCGGCGCACCATGGGGCAAAAACGGTACAGATGCGTGACGCATCTGTGCCTAAAAGTGGCGCATTGCTGGAGTTGCGTCCTTACGCCTGCTTCAAGCAGGCGCAGGGTTTTGACGCAGCATGGGCCTAAAAGTGACTGAGTGAAATCTTGTAGATTTCACTCAGCCACTTTTAGGAGGCGTTCCTGCGCCGGAACGCCCCCACCTGCCCTGGAACGCCTACATGTGGCGCAGGGCTTTACAACGTGACGCATCTCCCAGATGCGTCACGTTGTAAATACCCCGCACCATGGCGCAGGATTTGCGCCGCTGCTGCGTCACAAAAGTGACGCAACGGCGGCGCAAAAGTGGCGCAAGTGCAACATAAATCTGCCCCATTGTATCTAAGAGAGGTGGTAAATGGTACTACCCAGTGCCACACATGTTCCATGTCTTTCAGAGAAGATTGTGAAGCTCTTAATCAGTGCTATATAATGTCCTATTCGGGAGCGCCAAGAACCTGCTGCACTACAACTCCGGGTGCTGTATCTATATCTGTGTGTTTTAGGTCTAACCAAAAGACTGTTTAAGCTGTCTCACCAGCCTCATGTTTTCTCAAAAATAATATGTTCTTGCTTAGAGAAAAAGGCTTTAGATATGCCTACTTCAGTTATGATGATGACGCTCTGTCTGATGAGTATTGGTTCAGCCATTCAAAAAAGCATACATACACTTGGACAGCGAATCAGCCCTCTTAACCCCTTCCATGCTCATGACGGAACGATTCCGTCATGAGCATCGGTTGAGCTGTGCTCATGACGGAACCGTTCCGTCATGGCCCCGCCCGCGCTCGAACCCTTCAGCACCGCGGGGGAATCCGCGCAGCGCTGAAGGGGTTAAGCCACTGGCTTTGTTGCTAATTTTTGGCTCTTCCTAGTAGGCAACTGCTGATCTTTAGGATGTCAGATAATCTGAGTAACAGTATTTTACCTGCTTACTTTGTAATGCTGTGCATCCAGAGGAATCCAACCTTAGGAGATATTTCCTTTAGTTCATACCACAGCAGCTTACATGCATCTACAGACTAGTGCTTATTGATTAATAAGAGTACCAGAAACTCCACTGCCATTGCTACTGGGCCATAACTTCCTAATGCAGAGGACCAGCTATCACTGCTGCAAGCTTCAAAATCATGCCACCTTCTTGAAACAATATTCTACATACTCTATCATATTTAACTATTCCAAGATGGCAGGCCAGGGCAAAGCTGTACTTTTTAATATTTATATTGAAGCTCATGTCCTCCCCATTTAGTTGGCATATTTTTTTCCTTATATGCTTTAACGTCAAAGAAAACCACCATCTTGTTTTTAGAAGACAAGTGGGATTTTTTGTGCCAAGAATCTTCGTTGCAAAAGTCCACAAAGATCAGACTCGCATAGTTTGCGGTGCTGGTCCAAGTTAGACTGACCGAAGTTTAAATAACCTCAGCAGACATTTGGGCTTCAGTGTAGCTTACCTCAACAGACTTAAATTGCAATTGTGGACTGATGCACCAGCTGCTCAACCTGTGCCTCCTCTGCTCCTTCCTAGTGATCGGTGTACCTATTTGATAGTAATGAGCTTGTGTGAGTGCGGGATAGCCACCATGTATTCTGAGTGCATTGTGAGGGTTGTACATGTGTGCATGCAGGATTAACATTGTCTGTGTGAGTGCAGGGTAAGTGGTCTATAGGTTGAAAGTTGTGCCTGCATGAGTAAAGTGAGGCATATGCCTGTGTGAGTGCAGTGTGAGAGGTGTGCCTATGTGAGGGCAGTAGAGTGAGTGTGGGGTCCCTGGATGTTATATCTTTGTGTGCATGCAGTTTACAAGGGCAAAACCTATTGACTTTGGTTATGCTTTTCAAGGTTATGGCTATGACTGCCAGAAATGCAGAGCAGGGAGTGGAAATACAATAGTGTGTATATGAGAATGGTAGTGAGTTTTGAAATGGCAGATGCAGGCTATGTTGAAGGCGGTACAGCAGTTTCAAGGGAGCTGGCAGACTAAGAGGTCACCCTAGTGAGGGGTCCCAGTTACTTTGCGTGCACTAGGGCCCATGGCACCTAGCTAACCCACTGGTCTCCACATTATTCTTTCTTCTGCAGTAAACTGGCATAGTAGCCAACATTCAAGAAAGAAACTAAGATATATCTAATGAGCAAATTCCTCCCATAACCTTTTCCGTTCAATCTCGCAGCCTCACCTATAAACTCCTGCTTAATCCACGCATGAACATCTCGTACCAAGGTCCCATCCCACCTGATATTTGTAGGGGTTTACCTTCAATGATGTCAAAGAACTAATTTGCAATCATGGGATCCGCCAGACTTACATTCTGTGAATGTGCACGAGTCCTTGTTGCTGAATGAAGTCAATGTTACGGTTTCTGTATTGGTAAATGCTTTGTGCAAAATGTACAATAGAAACTAAGTATATATGGTTTTAATGTGAAGCACTCTGATACCCCACGGGGTCAAGTTTGCGCTATATAAAACACTATAAATAAAATAAATAAAATAACATTTGAAAAAAAAAATCCAGGACGTTTTGCAGTACAGGGCTGTTGCAAATAGAAAGTTCTTATTTGCGTACCTGTATGTTAAAAAGATAGTGGCATAACACAGGCGATCACAGCCCCCGCAGGGTGGGGGTGCCCCGGAGCTGCAGGGGGCCCCCTCAGCACAGTACTCAGGCCTGAGAGCTCCAGATTAAATCCGGAGAGAGGGCCCCTCCATATACCTTGCAAGGGGGCCCCCTCAACTTTCGTTACGCCACTGAATAAAGAGGAACAGTTTCTGCAGCAATATTACCCGGGACAGTCTACCACTTGCCGGGACTGTCCCTGCAAAAATGGGACAGTTGGCAACAATGCACTGGGTGAACACTGGGCTGTTTTGGCAGTACACTTTACTTAAAACAGAATTTTAAAAAAGGTACTAAGCAATTATCTGCAGGTGTGCAGTTACTGAAGAGACTCCTGGTCGTTTCGATTGTGTCTTGCATTAAAAAATACCTTCTTAGCTTCACTGTCCGGTCACTCCATTTTGTTTTGCTATAGACTTGGACAAAAACGAGGGATTGGTACGAGGGATTGGTAGGGACTCGTTTGAAGGCCCATGTATTGGGTCTCTCCTACAAACACCTTTTAAATGGATAGAAAACAATTCCAAGATGGCTTCCCATGTGTGCAGGACCACGTTCAGTAGCCATCGTTGAATGATTTTGGGTAAAACAAAAGATAAAAAAAAGTCCACGAATACCACCGTACCAGTGTGCATGTACAGAGTACATTTGGATTGAGAGGGTGGGGGGGCAATCACTGGATGTCACAGGCGAAAGTTTTGACTTTGCACATGCTTGTTTTTACTGCAGAGATGAGCTCTCATATAACCATTGTACTGGTAGCAACACAGACACTTGCATCACACGACAGGAACATAAAACAACCTTTGTGCGTTAATAGGTCAAACGTCAGTGCTCTGTAGTTGAATAACCGAAGCACACACGAGATCTTGTTTCCTGATGCACCACAAAGCGTGGTGTTGATAATCCGTTAGCGGGGGGGGGGGGGGGGGGACACGTGAACTGTGCAATAGAACTGTTTTTATTTGAATTCGAATGTGTGTTTTTTAACGTCCCAACAGCGGAAGTGATGCTGCATTCCTGGTATCCAGTTCTCATTTTAGTTACCAAGAAGTTCTCAGCTCAGGAGAGCTCCCCGCGCCCAGCCGCCTCTGGTGATAAGCGCGGGGGCGGCTCTCGCGCCTGCCCTGTCAGATAGGGAGGCCGTGCGAGCTATTCGCAACCCTTATCTCTGAACGAAGCTCTCTTCAAGCTGAAACATCTGCTTTCTACCACGGCGAAGGGTGCGTGGAGGAATATCACATGATGGCGGGTGTAAAAGCAGCAATAAAGCTGAGTGAGTGAGAGACCAGTTTTTATAGAGAATCAAGGAGCCGCTGTCGGAATGCCAAGTCTGCATACTAGCCCTCTTCAGCAGTGACAAAGGTCAAAGGTGGAATCCACAAACGAAAGCACACAACAATGACATTAATGAACTGGTTTACTGCCTCTGCACTACTGGGATTGAGGGAGGTGGCTGTCCTCACCCCTTCACGGCTGCGTATCATGGTAATACTGAGGATCGGGTTGGGTAGGATGCACGTGCAACCCATGACAATAAGTGTTTCCCCAGATAGACCCAGGTAATCCTGAGTATTACCATGGTGACTGGGGACCTCGGGGCCCTGACAAGTCCAGGGACTCCCACGGGGTCTGAGGTGTCCACCAAATGCAGTTTTCACCTGGTGACCAAAAAGAACAGTGATGCCAACATGGCGGTACTGATCCTGTGATTCTGGGCAAATCATTTAATCTACCTGTACCTACCAAAAAAATTAATGTGTCCTTGTGTAAGGTAACTGGTGCTCATGTAAAGCGCTCCAAACCCTTCTGCTTGAGTTTGTGCTGTATAAATCTGCAAAAAAACAAAACAAAAAAAAAAGAGAAGCTGATCCCATTCTGTGTGGCTCTGCCTTTTATCTCTCAGCTTGGGTGGCCAGGCGTCCAGGTTTTTCACCAGCTATCCAGGCAGATTTTGAGAAATTCAGCTCATGTCCCTGTTTTTTAGGGAAGATCGACTGAAAACAGAGAAAGGTGGTTTTCATAAGCTCAAAAGCAGGACGAGTTAGTAGCTCTTAGCAGAGCATAATTTAAATAACACCCATGAGGCTGGGTTAAAAAGTTGCTTTTACTATAGTCCCTTAGTGCCTCCTTGTTTGTGTTTCTGTGTTGCGCGCTGTCATTTGAGTAATTTTGTGACCCTGGGCTGATGTAAAAGTGCAGTCCTTCTTCCATGTTTGCTAAATGTCCTGGGTTTTGGTTTTCAGAATCTGGTCTTTTGTCATTGTACCTTATTGTTGATCCTGATGTGCTGCGCTTCTTTGAGCATTGATTGGTAAGTTTGTCTTTGTGTGCATATCATGTCCGTTGTGTGCTTTAGACTACTCTGCGTCTGTGTCTGCTCTGTATTTCTGGTAAGCATTGTTACTCATGTAACGAGATAGATAATGCAACGGATACGCTGCAGTTGGTGATCTTGGATACCCGCTACACCTGAAGTTGCAGTTTAATATTTAAACTGATATATATGGATAAGTATTGTGACTAACTTACCAGAGTATGTGTTGTGTCTGATGTACGAGGATAGGGATTCTGACTATGTATCTAGGTTATGTTGCAACATTTGTATCTAGGTGAGCATTGCAACTGATAAACTTGGATCGTTTTTGCGACTTATGTGCCTAATCTAGGTTGTAAATATTGCAACTAAAGTACCTGGATATGTTTTTTGACTGATGCACTGGAATATGTACTGCAACAGTTGTGCCTATGAAAGTATTGTAATCAAAGGGCCTGTGTGCAAAGTATTGTGAATGTGTTTCTTAGGTAAGTATTGCAACAAGGAACCTGGATAAAACCCCAACTGAAGCCTGTGGATAACAACTTTGACTGATGCTTCTTGATAAATACTGAAACTGATGTAGTCGGATAGATACTGTGAGTCTATGTACCTCAATTAATATTGAAACTGATGTTGGAGGAAAAGTATTGCTTCTGAGTTACTTGGTTAAGTACTATGACTGATGCACTAACTCGCACATGCATCAAGATATGCTTTTGCGATTCCTTAATTGCGATTATTAAGTAATCGCAATTAAGGACTCGCAAAAGTCTATGCATGTATGAATCGCTAAAAAAATAGCAATTCCTACACATTCCTTTATTACGACTCACAAATTGAGAGTCGCAATTAAGGAATGGCTTCATATTCATTCCTATGGGCCTACAGGCCCATAGGAATGAATGGGAATTGCATGCGCAATTTGCGAGTACCAAATAGGTACTTGCAAATTCTGCATGCAATTTTAAGGGTGCCAAAAGGACACTCTGTTGCACCCCTGAAATTGTAATGTGCACCCATGTTGCGCACACACATGCCCCAAGGGCATGTATGTGTGTAACATGTCACTTTGAAAAATGCACTTTAGTGCATTTTTCAAAGTTTTTGCAAATTACCGACCACTTCTTATTTTCGGTGATTTGCGACCCCTAATAGCGAAATCACTAATCTAAATTGCTTCTAGCATTGCATTTAATGAATCGCAATTTGCGATTCCTTAAAAGCAAACGCAATTTAGAAAATCGCAATAAATTGTGATTACCTAAATTGCGAGTTCCACAAACTTTCTTGAATTGCAAAAGGCCATTTTGCAATTGCAACTGGCCGATTTTTGCGAATCGCACTGTTTGCGATCGCAAAATGGTTTGATGCATGTGCCCCTTAGATAAGTATCATGACTGATATTTTTGGATAATATTGCATCATATTTAACCGCCAGCCCTTCTTCCAGATCAGGGAATAAAAGAACTTGGTGAACAATATTGTCACATGATTCTTACATAGTGGGGTCCTGGCTCACTGGTGGGTGGGGAGGCAATATTTTTAAACATCCCACCTGTATTGTAATTGGAGGCAGTAACTTGGTGGTCGGTGGATACTGCACACCACCACAAAATAAAAAATCCAATAGACATTCTGTACAAATGAACAATGACATGTTATAACGCTTCACATAGAGCAGGCAATTCGATGATACGCGCCTCCAAGGTAATGCTGGTGGGATATCGGGCATATGGAGATATTTGTTTTGCTAAACTGGTCCTGAAAGTGGGTAGGGTGAAACAGATGCACACATTTGAGGGGCTGAAATTTACTTTATAAGGTTTCAAACAGGTACAGCGTGTGAAGGATGTATTGGGTGCAGGGTAGCTTGGTTGGTATGAGCAGGTGAAGGGTGGCAAAATGCAAACATCTAGGTTGACAGTGGCTGGAGAGAGTTTCTGCAAGTTAAGGAGTCATGCATAATCTGCTTTGAAACACAAAGTAGAAATAAATATCTTGCGTCAACACTGTAGATGTACAATGGCATAGCTAGACACACTGCCACCCGGGCCACCCCCTAAGTCTGCCGTACGGTGCTGTTAAGAGCGGGGGTGGCGGCCGACTTGTTCTGGGAGTCGACAGACACGACTTGCTCACCTCCGCCGCCCCTAAAAAGAGTGCCGCCTGGGGCGGACTGATCGCCAACAGCTACGCCACTGTAAATATAACTTCAAAGTTCCCATTTTTTAATGTAACAATGTTCAATTTTTAAGACAAATCTATAGAAATATGTGACAAGCGGTGTTTCACAAGCGCTCTAGCAAAATCCTTTGAGGTGCTGTCACACGAGGTGAAACAAATGTTTTGTTGTTGCCAGATTAATTGGAGACCAAACTCTCACGCCCTGCCTTCTAAATTTAGTGTTGTTTTTCTGCGCCCATGTGTTGTGACATCGACGCACAGTCGTGAACAACAATACCTGGGCAGCTTGCCAAGCCATCAGACAGAGCATTGCTGAGAATTACAACAAACTGGGCCAACGCATGAAAGAGTCCTGCTGCCAGCCACCAGGGCATTGCAAAGCTCTGGGGATTGCAGGGTTAATATCCAGTGCAGCACTGCATTTTTCAATGTAGGAAAAGATGACAAGCAAGAGAATTGTTTTTTTGTGATGGAAACCCTTTTACTTTTTTCACTGCTTCTTATATTTAGAGATTGGCACAGTTCTAAAAATGGACACAAACGTTTTTAGCACTTCACTAATAGGGCGTGGACAGCTAATTGTTTTTACCTAGATTGTGCACTCCATTTTACAACCATGAGACCATCATTTCTTGTTGTTTCCGTTCTGTGCTGTAAGCAGCGCATGCGCTACATCAGGGCTACATGTACGTGCTTTAGCCTGTTCCATTCCCATAAAAACAGGTGTGCAGTTGTGCCATGTGGGAAGGCATACCTTCATGATATGGCTCCAGCTTTCAGGTGGTGGTAAAATTGAGAGCATATGTGTTAAAATGTCATATCAAAACACGTAAAATCAGTGCAAAATCTGTTTGCGCACGGGTTGTAAATTCCTCACTGACTTTTTGCAAATAGAATCGGATTTTGTGAACCTGCTTACATGCTATTAGGTAGGTTTACAAAATAATTAATGGCAGAGGCTGGCAGAACAACCCAGGGCCGGCTTTAACGCTGGTGCCACCTGGTACGACAGTCATTTTTGGCGCCCTCCACACCTAATGACCACCTCCTCGGATTCTTTCACTGCCACTGGGCAAAAGGGCCCCTCATCTCTCCAATCATAAGATCTTTCTAAGCATAGCTCCTCCTTAGGTCGGCGCCCCCCTCCACAAGTCTGTGCCCAGTGCGGCCGCACCGGTCGTACTGCCCTAAAGACGGCCCTGGAGCAACCTATGTGATTAATATTCTTTGGAGAAGTCCTAATTTGGGACTCCCTGTGATTGGCTGCAATCACAGGGATGGTGGGCTACAAGGGATGTCAGACCACCATCCCTGTGATCACATTCCAAAACCGATAACTTAAAAAAAAAAAACAGCCCTGTGCCTTAAAGCAACCTATGCTGATTTAAAAAAAAAGAGTGATCTTGTTAGAAAACTTCATGGGAAGGGGGCGTGCAATGGTCCCTAGCCTACCACCCCATTTCTCAAAGAAGAATTCTCTTTGCACATGAGTTACCACCTTCTTGAAGGTGGCAGTAAATGGTCAATGGTTTGGGACCAGAACTGAGTATATTCAATACCCAATCAGATTTTTGAAAGGAATGTCTCTTTCATGCCTCTTCCAAGTTACAATTTGGTATGGGTCATGGAAGACATTTTATGAAGAAGAAAAACCTGTGAGACTCCAAAAGTGGGTTTGTACATTTGGCATGGCCCATTTGCAGTCTCAAAAGCTCTTAGTAGATTTGTCCCTTTACTCCCCATTTTTATTACCAAAGTGTATTCCATGAGAATAAACTCAGAGGACACAAGACATAAATATAATTTGAAGGAGTGAGTTTTTCTGCTCTGGTTTGACGTGGAGTCTGAAAGAGGCAGCCTTTGAATGCTGCAGTGACAGACCGCCTAGAAACGCAATGCATGTTCCCCAACGAAGTCCACAATCAGATATATTTTTTCCATGATCTTCACAAGTAGAGACGCACAACATACACTGCCCTGTGGTAACGCACCCAATCAATATACAAATTGCTCAGTGTTTGGGAGGGAACCTGTTTGAATTTCAGCGGGAGGGATCCTTGCAGCGAATCCTGCCTTCCAGAACCCGCAGCACCCCCAGCCTGTTCCTGCCTCCCGCCGCCGCAGTACCATCCAAGCGGCCGCGGAGTGGAGGCGGGGACTACACTGCCCAGCAACCCTAGCGGCAGGAGAGCCGCCGACGCCGTTTCCGCGCCCGGAGGCGCATAAAAGAACAGTTCAACCCCGGCCGAGCGGGAACCTGTTTGAATTTCAGCGGGAGAGATCCTTGCAGCGAATCCTGCCTTCCAGAACCCACAGAACCCCCAGCCTGATCCCGCCTCCCGCCGCCGCAGTACCATCCAAGCGGCCGCGGACTGGAGGCGGGGACTACACTGCCCAGCAACCCTAGTGGCAGGAGAGCCGCTGACGCCGTTTCCGCGCCCGGAGGCGCATAAAAGAACAGTTCAACCCCGGCCGAGCGGGAACCTGTTTGAATTTCAGCGGGAGAGATCCTTGCAGCGAATCCTGCCTTCCAGAACCCGCAGCACCCCCAGCCTGTTCCCGCCTCCCACCGCCGCAGTACCATCCAAGCGGCCGCGGAGTGGAGGCGGGGACTACACTGCCCAGCAACCCTAGCGGCAGGAGAGCCGCCGACGCCGTTTCCGCGCCCGGATGCGCATAAAAGAACAGTTCAACCCCCGCGTCGTGGCATCGCGCGCGGGTAGCACCGGGCTAAGCCCGGGCAAAGGGCGGGCCGTCTGTGGCCGTCCGGGGCCGGTAGAGGCTGGGCTGGGCCTGCTCTCATTCATCCCGCTCACTCTACGAAGGTACTGTGATTTTAGCTTTACTCCACAGAGAGTGTCATTGTGGCTTCTGCTTCGACTAAGTAGGGTTCCCTCTACAGTGTAACAGGACAATAACTTGTTCACAAAAGCGCTGAAAGCATTGTTAGTATTGCCATACTTTGTTATTAGTCTCTTTATTATATGCGCATGGCCAAAAGAAAGACTATGGAGGGAGGTGGGGGTAGTACGGATAAAAAGGGGAAAAAGGCTAAGAAGGTTAATCATGCTGCTGGTAATTGTGTATTGGAGAGGATCGAAACAATAGTTAATGATTGCCAAGTGATATTGGAGGAAACCAGGGCACCCTCAGATGCAGTAGTGGCACCAGCGGGAGAACCTATAGCTAGTAGCCAAAATTGCAAGATTCCAACTATGTTTAAAAATACTAGACAAGTATCCTCCAAGGCCCTCCCTTGCATCATACCTAATGGGCAATCCGAGCCCTGTCAGGGAGTAAATCTGGACTCCTCAAAATCATTATCTGTTATTGAAATACACTCACCCATTGCTACTCTTGAACTTTCATGCTCAAATAGGTTTGCAATCTTGGAGGGCTTAGACGAGGAGGCTCCTGCTCCTCTAGAATGCCAGGAAAATGGTCTGGTTGACCATAAAGCAGTACAGACATATAATATGCAGGGAGAGACTCTTGAGCGGAAAATTGACCAATTATTGAAAGAGGTAGAATCTTTGAAAAAAATAGTGATGGAATTAAATAGGAGGGTCCTATTAACATCCATGCCCATTGACCCATTATGTCATTCTGCAAACCCAACACCACTAGCTCCCCCGATACTAGCCCAGAATAATTCACCGCCAACATTATATGGGGGCACATTTAGTTTGCAATAGGAATGAGCCAACACAAAAGTTACCGGCTTCTGCCAGTGGCAGAAGACGTTCATATACGGACATTGTGAAATGCTCAAAAATCCAAAATGATTATCCTAATACTTCAAACACCTTAAAATCTGCTGGCCCCTCGAGATTTAGTCATCAGGAGGCCCAGGCATTTTCCAAAGATAATACCGCATCCAATTTAACCCCTGGCCACCCATTGGATAATGCGAAAATAGCTTATATGGTTAAAGTACCCAGACTTACTGGTACCCAAGCCTACGAAAACAATGAATCTGTAAAAAACAAAGCTATACATTGGCTCAGGCACGTCAGAGGATGCAGGTCAATAATCCGAGAAGACATTGCTAGAGCAAGAAGAATTTCGTTCCACACCAGCCAACTTGACTGTATTGAGCTTCTATTTACTAACACCACATTGGCTGAGAATCTGTTGCTTTTGGAATTCCGTACATCTTCACCAGATTATTCTTCTATACAGATCAGGCGCTCTCCGCTCTGGGTCTCTCCAGGGCGGGAGCCACAGGGTAAAGTAGGGACCCAGAGAGAAGATTCAAACTTGAATAGGGTGGACTGACTGGATCAAGAATTGTTACAGGGACGTATTATGGATACAGATCCAATCCATGCTGACCCTATTAAAGTGTCTATACTAACTCCTCCTGAGTCCTTATCCCCTCTAGAGTCCTCATTCCCTTGTGAGATGTCTCTAACTAATCAGGCAATTACAAATTCCCATCTTTCCACGGCATCTCTAAATTTTGTTTCTTGGAACATCGCAGGGCTCCCAAAAAAACTTTTAATACCGGAATGGCAGGAATTTATTGGTACTTTCCATGTCTGCCTATTCCAGGAAACATGGAGCGTAACCCCCCTTTATAAAACTGGATACACCACCTATTATAAACCAGCTATAAGCCTAGGGAAAGATCGACCATCGGGGGGGCTACTAGTGTGGGTTAACATAACGCACAATTGGATAGTGGAGGCCCACAATAGTGGCTCCCCCGATCTTTTACATCTGACTATAAAAGGCCCACAAGGGGGACCAATTTTAGAGCTATTCAACATCTATGCCAGAGGGACTGTGGGTGGACAGGCTTCCCAGACAGTATCTGACCTGGAACACAAAATTACTCTTATTGACCCCCATTCTAATATCATTGTATGTGGGGACTTTAACTGCACATTTGAACCTCTATGTTCCGAAGATCTAATGGGGACCAGTGAGGATGATCTCAGATGGAGCATTCCGCCTCTCGAGCTGCCTCCCATTAAGAAATGGTCCCAAAGGGCAATACAAATGAATGCTATTACTCAGGAGTTCAATTTGAGAGCAGTGAATGGCAGGTCCAAATCAGACACGGGTGGAGCATATACATATAATAGGTTAACTACCCCGTCCCGCATCGATTATTTTCTCATTGATATTCACTTCTGGGGGAATGTTGTGGATATGGTCGTAAAAAACACTATGGACAGCGACCATAATCCACTGTGCCTGCAAATTAATGATGTTTGGTTGACCCCGGAGTATGAGATCAATAAATCACCCTTGATGTCAACTAAAGAAGTGTTGTTGGCAGGTTGTAACAGACGCCTTCAATGGCATGGGGTTTCACAACATGAGGGGAAGCTGGAAAGCATTAAGGAAATACTGGTCGGGAAAAATGTGGAGCTTGTTGAGGTCCAAAACAAAGTGGGAGACTCTCAATTCATATCCTCACTTTACCGAGACACTATAAGTAAGATAGGGAAATTCTTTATTCTAGAGGGGAATCCACCCTGCAAAGGGGCACCACTGAAAGGATCGAACCCATGGTATTCTAAAGCCTGCAGAGAAAAAAGAATGACCTTATCAAAAGCCCTAAAGAAGCAAGATAGTAGCATGATTAGAAGGGCAAGACAGGAATATTCTAGATCCCTGGTAGTCGCAAAACGGGAATGGGAGGAAACATATTGGCAGGAGCTTAAAGAGGCATCATTGAAAAGAAATTCCACCGTATTTTGGGACCTCCTAAATAGAGGAAAGAGGGCTAAAACGATAAGTATCCGAACCACATAACAGAGCTGCAATGGTATCACCATTTCTCTGTTATATATGCGGGAGAGGCTGCCTCTCCAGACTATGAGGAAGAGCACAATTTGACCCCTGCCGTAATCTTTCCACCCGATGTTACTTTTGGGATCCAGGAAGTCACTCTGGCAATACAAAGTATTGCACCTGGCAAAGCGGCAGGTCCAGACGGTCTTCCAGGAGATTTGCTTCTGCATGACCCAGCACCCTGGGCATTGTTTATTTCTGCCATAATGAATGCTATAGCCAGGGGCTCCATAGTACCAGAGTCTTGGAAAGCCGCAATATTGATTCCTTTATATATAAAGGGAATTAAGGAGGACCCTGCCAACTATAGACCTATCAGTCTAATCGATGTGATTCAGAAGGTGGTTGGCAGGGTTCTTCATATGAGACTGAGGCTGTGGATTGAGAATATGAATATTTTATCCCATCTTCAAGCAGGTTTTAGGCAAAAGGTAGGCACAATGGATCAAGTTTTTAGATTTTTTATGATTTATTGGAAAGTGGTAGTTTTAGGAAAAGGTACTTTATATCTAGCTTTTATAGACCTAAAGTCTACGTTTGACTTAATCCCTCGCCAAAGATTATGGCAGGTTTTATCTGAATTAGGTGTTCCTCCAGAGATTCTCGCTTTTTTAATGCTTCTTCATGAGGACATTCACGCCAAGATTAGATGGGGCGCTCAGGGACAGCTCATAGAGAGTGTCGCGGTGAACAGGGGGGTTCACCAGGGCTGGGTATTAGCCCCCACCCTGTTCTCCTTATACATTAACGGGGTGGTGGATCTCCTTAGAGAGGACCCAGCCGATGCTCCAGCCCTGGCTGGTGAAAAAATTCCTACCCTCCTGTTCGCCGACGACACTCTCTTGATCTCAAAATCCCCTGGTGGCCTACAAAAGATTTTCAACAGGTTTGGTTCCTTTTGTAAGTCCTATGGCCTGACTATAAATACTGAGAAAACCAAATTAATGGTAATTAATCCTCCAAGACGTTTTAGAAATGTTTTTACTTTGGATGGCAACCCGTTAGATATTGTGGACTCGTTCGATTATTTGGGTATCCGGATCGTGAAAGGGATGAAGTGGAGTCCTCACTTAACTAAGATGCTCTTATGCCACAAGAGGGCTTCTGGTGCCATTATTAGAGAACAACATCTCTCTACGAGTAGACCAGTGGCCCCGGCCCTTGTGGTATATGAGGCAAAAGCATTATCTTGCACAATGTGTGGAGCTGAAATTTGGGGTCACGAAAGTACCCATGAGCTAGTTAAGTCTGAGAATAAATTCATGAGGGATCTTATCTCTCTTCCCACATCAACTCCATTAAAACCACTGTTTTATGATCTAGGCAGACATTCTATCCAGGACATTGCACGACTTCGACCTTTATTATTCTGGGCAAGACTACGAAGGACACCGGAGCTTGCCAAGTATGCTGCAGCCCTAAGCGAACTCACACTAGCTGACACTGGGAAGAGGATAAAATGGATCTCCAATGTAAGACAATTGCTGAGAGAAATTGGATACGAAGATTGTTGGGAATCTCAGACACCCCCTTCAAAATTGGATCTCAAGAAGGCATATTGGAGATGGGTTAATGACAGAGAGTTAAGAAATGGTAATGTGGGGAAGCTGACTGAGGCTTATTTTGAGCACAAGACACTTTGCAAATTGGAACCATGTCTTGATTTTATCCAGATTCCACTGGATAGATCATTGTATGTGAGATTTAGATTGGGAACCTTACCTCTCAACTCCGTTACGGCTGGTTGGAAGGGTCACATACGCACATTAACTGTTTGCCCAAGTTGTGCATCTCCGAAGGAGACTAACCCCCATTTTCTTTTTGCCTGCTACACTTATAGAAGAGCGAGATCCAAGTGGCTGAGACCAATTTGCAGAATGTTGGGCTCCAGAGACTATGTAACTGTGTTGTGTATTTTAAAAACAGATACCTCGTCTCTTATTGTAGTATGTGGATTGGCCAAGTACCTGGGTTGCGCTTGGCTGTTGAGGAAAAAAAAACTTGCCACTTTTACGCATTGAAATGTTGTTGAGGTCCGGTTTTTATTCTTTTCTACCAATTCTTTCACAATGAAATTCGTGTTTCTTTGTATATAGTGTCTTATTCTGTGACATAGTCCATTTTAGATACACCTATGATCAATTCCTTTTATTCGTCAATGCTTTTCTCGATCCTTTTTAACTTTCATTGTATGTTGTGCTTTTATGATATTTTTTATCGAATAAAGCTTTACTTACCTTATTGTATTTATCGCCTGGCTATCTGATATAAAAGTCTAAGAATGCTGGCGATAATTCCTTCTACTTCCCGGGACATTGCCATTACTCCTTGTTGATCCCGGGTCATGTTACTCTACACTAGGGCGTTTCCAGGACTCGCTTCCTGTTTATCTCCTGGGCAGAAAGTGATGTTCAATGTCACAAGAATACTAGATCCTTGCCCAGAATGGTTGTGGCACTTTTCCACACACTATTCCAATCATCTATGCAAGGTTCAGCTTACCAACAATCCAAGTCAAGATAGGTATGCCTTGAATGCAACCAGGTGGGCAAGAGACGCTCGCACCAGCTCACAGGTAGTCAGAGATTGCTAAAACACTGTGAGACTAAACTTATGATAGAGATGCACAATAACATACAAACTCTTCTGACATCTGCAGCTTCTAGTTCACCAACACAAGTTTCATTCTTCCAGGATCTCTTCAACTAAGGCATCTTGCCATGGAAACCACATTGTTTCTTGAAGTACCTTCTTAGTGGCGGCTATTCCAAGTGCGTGGTGTGTCACGGGATTTTTTTCGTGTTTTATGATTGGTTATGCAGGTGTCCCTTAGCTTAATGCCATTGGTCGTTCTTGATAGTTCAGCTTTCACATGCTTAATTGCTGCAATGCCTGCAATGTCCAAGTTTTGGAATGTTTTCATTTACCATTTACACATGCTTGTACATGTTCTGCATTTGCCTGTACATATTCTGCATTGGCTAGGTGTTTGACATTCAATGCGGCATTCGCCACTTTTGCCTCTGCAATCCTCTCAACGGCACTACAGCCAGTACTGCACTGTGAGATAGTGTTTAGCTTTAGCAATTCTTTGTCTAAGGACTGGCATATAGGCATTCCTTTAGATGGTGTCTGGTCATACAGTGATTGATTTAGAGTTTGGTGTGTAGGGTACTCGCTTGCAAATACGACGGAGTACCCTGCCCGTTTTATAATAGAGGTCCGCCCACCTCATTTCTAGTCCTGCAGACTGTAAGTATTGCTTTGACAGAGTCCATATTGTTTCTATCGATGAAATACTCTTTGACAGCCTGATGGAGTAGGGGCTGTCGAAGAAAGATCGTAATACCATCTGCCTTATTTGGTTGAACGACATTAAGTGGGTTTTTTTTTTAGTGTCCCTCACTTTCAGGTAACACCTGGCATTGAGCGACAGGAAAAAAATAATAATGGCTCCCGCATACTTGGAGAAATCTCCCAGGGTGTTTGGGCCATTCTCTTTTTTTATTTTTTAAAAACAAACTTCCACTTTCATAGTTTGTATTTTTCAAAAACGAAAGCCTGCTTTGGGAGCTTGTTTTTGAAAAAGAAAAACATTTGGAAAAATTTGATGTAAGCTATTACGTCTGACGATACCATCAAACCTTTCCTACATTGACAGGAACCACCATGATGGAGGTTCCTGTCAATGCAGAGATATGTCCCGGGAGCGGATGGACAACTCTAAATGTGGCATATGGGATGTTCATCAGGGTGACAGAGTATTCTGCCATCCTATTGGACATTACATCATCCACCAAACTCTAACTCAGGCCCAAAATTGGCTGGATTTCCTTTCAGGGCCACATTACAGTCTGTCATTTTGTGCACTTTGTGCCTCTACAAACATGGCCAAGCATATGTATATCATCTTTTTCTCACTTCAAAAAGGGCCACCCAGTACAAACTGTGAGGCCACATTTCCTCTGCATGAGAATATAAGCAACCACAAACAGGTTTTGGCCTTGATGCCTCTCATCATTGAGGGCAAGCGAGTGTCTTATAGCACAGTGAACTATGAGACTGATCTCTGGGACTACTCGTCACAATGAGGGTATCCTGGAAAAACAAAATGGCGATGGATAGGAAATGTGAATTAATCTCAGCTCTAGTAATTACTCGATGCAGCATTCAAGTCCCTATTTCCATTTGCTGTGTCACTACTGACAAAGACCAACAACCTTGAGCCAGATCAAAAGGGACAGTCAGGCCAAAGCTACTAGCTCATGTCTCCTCTGCACAGGAACGTAAACAACCCCAGACAAGCTCAGCCATTAGTGAGATGCAGCTTGTACCTTGTGACACAGTGAACTAAGTTAGCCACATGTGGGCATCTGAAACTTCCAATATTTTACCAAAAGCTATGACAGCAGGTTTTAGTTAAGAACACAATCAGGATAGCACACTACAGGATTTGAGGAAGATACAATCTAGGCTAACGTGGGACTGCCTGATCGAGCATACTAAGGGGCATTAAGTTCCAGGCAGGAGGCCTTCCAAACTACTTGCACCATCCCCACAGCAACAAGCAAAACATATATATGGTGGCATGGAATCTTTGCTGACACAATGAGTGTACTTTCAGTGATAATGTGAATGTCAACTAGTCAACCATGTCATGGTAGCATGGCGGAACAGCTGGCAGTCATATTTTGTTTTTCAAGAAACAAACTCCCAACTTGGGAATTTTCTACAGAAAAACAAAACAAACATATCATTGTGTCTGATAGTTGAAGCAGTAATTTTATCCCTGCAATTCAGGGACATTTGTAGATTTTTGCTACCTGGAACCACTACTGTGGTCTCAGAAAGGAAACACAGAATTGGAAGGACTGCCCTAAATGAGAAGAAACTTCCCACAATCTAAAGGCAGCAGTCCTATGGCGGATGGTCAACCAGCAAGGGGACTAAATGAGTTGGGAAATGGCGAATTTGTGTAACTTGGCATCTCACAATTTTTGGCAGATACTCTGCTACCACAACACTATAGGTGACCCAATAAGGAAATTATGTCTCTAGCACCGATAATGCTTTGCATCTTTGTGTGAAGTTTACAAATACACAACTCAGAACAATTCAGTATATAACCAAGCAAAATCTCTAAGAATCAAGGAGTGTCTGTGTTTAAGAAGGTTCTCAGAAAATAAATATAAATACAATTTTATAATTAAAACATGCCTTACAATGAATTTGTCAGGAAATATCAAAACGTTGAGTGCAGAATTTGTTTGCCAGATTGTTGATTACAGAAACATAGAGGTGCCAGCAAATCGTAGCAACATTGTTGACAACCAAACTATTGTGGAGGTAAGTATACAATAGTAAAGACAGTTTTACTAATCTTACTACATACTTCGAAGATATATATTGTTAAGGTACATATATGCGGAGTTAAGAATAGTAAACTTATACTTACCTACATATACTTACCTTGTCAATACTTAGGTTGTCAGAATTTTTTAAAACTCAAAATTCTGGTAGCATACCCTGAGGTTTCTGACAGAGTTCAAAGCACCCAAGAAGCTGAATAGTAATGCGTTTAAGAATGCTTTGTACTCCATTTTTCACTATTGGGCAACCTATCTTATACTTTAGAGACTGGGTCGAAAAACTAGAAACGAGGATTAGTAGTATACTTCAATTTCAAGCAACACCAAAAACTCTCATGGTGAAAACTATCAACGGCTATTACTTCTGATAACTCAATGTTAGGTATATCAAGGAACTCGACACAGGTGACAAAACTACACATTAATTAGGAAATTTGCAAAAGTCCTTTGGCCAGATTACATGTTTTTGTCCAGTCTGGCAATTCATCAAGCTCAACAGATTATGGGGCTTGACAGTTTTTGAAAATCACAAGGGGCAGGAAAGGCTAATTCATATTAGCACTTGGCTACTCACAGACAAACTAATGCATTTCTAAAAACAAAAATAGGCTGCATCATATAATTTACGATTCATTGTGAAAATGAACAGTAACAGGCATGTCAGATCTGAAGATTTCCTGAAGGGGCATCACCAGCACAACAGAGCTCACCAGATGACCGGGTTTCCTTTGCAAATAATTGCCTTTTGATTATCCGGCTTCATTGCCTCCCTTTATGTCCAGACATGCGGCAAGTTTGTCTTTCACATATTGCGCACTATACATCGAAATGAGTTCCCTTGAAATTGTGTGTGAGCAACAGAAGGGGCATGAGACTGCACCTCTCTGCTCTACACATTACAAGCGAGAGTAAAGCTTGCAGTAAGTACTGCTACATCAACTTAAACTATTTGCGTGAAGCTAGCGCTGCAGTGCTTTAAATGTGCCGGTACTGACTGGTACTGAGTACCAGCACTTTTGTATTTTGAGAGGGAGAGTATCTGCACTTCTCAAGAGAGACGTAATGCTGTTAATTGGGGAGTACACGCACTTCTCAGAAACACGCAGGTATTCCGTTACAGGGTAACAGCACTTCTATTTTTCCATTTCAAGCACAGGCACTGCTGATGCTTGACCTGTGTTGATAATCTGCTATTGGTGCATTTTATCTACATATGACTGCCCGTGTTGTTGTAGTTCGTCGTTGTACACTGTTCAGTGAGAATAAGGCAAACATGCATTATTGCTTCCTGTCGTGATCCGTGTTCTAGGGAGTCGCTAGCACTGTGGCTGCCCGTGACGTGCGTATAGCGCGTGGACGACGGTTGACTGGTAGCAATTCCAGTTGTCGACCCGTTACAACAATTATACACTTAATACAACGGTGCGCGGGGGAGGAGGGGGCGTCAGGCTTGCTCCTCTATCCACGCTGTTTGTGCTATGTGTGGTGAAACTCAAAATGCTGCTTCCTCCATGGTAGCTGTTCAGTATGCAGGCAGAACAAATTGCACTGCTTCACTCAGTGCTGCAAATCTCTTGTTTCTGTTAGGGAAGCTTGCAAACTTTCATTAGTGCTTCCTGAGGTAAGTGGATGAAGAGGGAACTAGATGTGCGTATGTGGTGAGAGCAAGAGAGGTAGAGATAGACGTGTGTAACAGTCAAGCAACACAACGTGAACATTTCCCATGCACGTTGTACAAATAGGAAAAAAAGCGTATAGCAGGATATTTATAAAAAGTTGCACGCCAATAAGGTTACGAACTGCCCGCGCGAAAAAAACAATGTCACGGCTCAAAGGTGAGATAGTCGGGTCTTGTAAGAAATTTGAACTCCAGGACACCCTCCAGTACAAACTTTTACGCGATGACAACCGCCCAATAGCAAGCCATGTAAAATACGTAATTTTGTGGAAAATGACTGTTCCTGCTTGCGAATAACACATGATATTCCGCTTGTTCATTATTTGTTCTCAGCTTCATTTTGTGCAAAGCCTCGGCTCGTACTAATTTAGCACACTTGGCCTCTCGAGTTATATGTTACTGTTACGACCCCTTTGGAATAATCAGGACTTTAAGTGGGCCGAGTTCTACCGGACCACCGTCAGTTCTAATAAGCACTCGGCAAAATAATTAAACAAGCTGTCGGCTATCGACATCTCTCGGTCCCCGCTGTATTTATATAGTACGGCTCATACCGGAGATATTGGTGCTTGACGGCGGCCCGTGCCTGCGGTGCCGCGCGCGAGCAAGGTGGGCGGGGCCTAATGAATAGGGCAGACACCAACAAACGCCGAGAATGCTTCATAAAAAGCCCGAGCAGGGCTCGGGAAATCTCCAGTCCGGGTGGGTGGGGCCTAATGCCGACAGGGCGGACACCAACCCCGCTTCCACAGAAGCCGGACACAAAATCAACGACAATAGATCTCGCCAAGGCGAAGCAGCGCATGCGCTGCATTGCAGGCGAGACCTAAAAAATTATTGTATTTAAGGCCTTGTGCACTTCCTTTATGGCACTTCACAATATTGGCCCAATGGCTCTTAGACAGTGTTTCTGTTGGTACACACCTTCTAGAACATTACGCTCTTCAGGAGCGAAGAATGTCGAAGTTCAGACTAGCTCAATGGGGTGGCAAAAGCTTTGTGACCTCTACGGCTAAACAGTGGAACTCCCT
This sequence comes from Triturus cristatus, assembly GCF_964204655.1. Lineage (NCBI taxonomy): Eukaryota > Metazoa > Chordata > Amphibia > Caudata > Salamandridae > Triturus > Triturus cristatus. Next base: position 256,429,473 of record NC_140584.1, read on the forward strand.
TCCTTTAGAACTAAAAAAATTCCCAGGCCCTTTCACACTTTAGGAAAGCACTGAAAACATGGCTCTTTTAACACCTAAGAGGCCATAACAGTACCTAGCCCGCCTCACTAATCTTCCTTATACAGCGCCAAGACACCTTCGGGTACATAAACGGTATACAAAACTCCATAACATAACATGACATAACATGACATAACAAAAGAATGGCTCTATGCAGGTAAAGAGGAAAAGTTCTGCATACCATAGTTGACAGTGAACACTACCAATTGTTGTTTTTTGGGTTGATCAGCAAGTGAATGAAGTGACAGCAGCTAACTGCAGAGGAGGCTGGACCTTTTACCCCTCTAGAGTATCATTAGTATAAGCTTTTGCTTAACAGTTAATGCATTCTCTAGCCAGACTTGTAGATCAAGTTTCTTTGTAGATACTACGTCATCGTGTTAGAAATAATGTTCCTGTACTGAAATTATCCAATTAGGCACACAAAGAAACTCCCCTGTGCAAGAATCATGCCATCCGCTTTACAAATACTCAGAACAGCTCTCCTGTGAAGCAATTATTCCAACCAGAATCAAAAAGCAACTCTGTTGTTCACAAAACATAAAATAATATTTTTTTGCTGTGCGCCAGCCTAGTTATCAAGCTTTAAAACAACCCTGCGGTTTATTTATTTATGGCATTTGTAGAGCAGAGAATTAGACACTGGAACAACAAAGGGGCATATTATCAAGAAACGGCGTTAAGATTATCGCCGCTTTAGCGGCAGAAAACTGCCGCTAAAGCGGCGATAATGGGCTCGATAATATGCCCTTGAGAATTCCAATAGAAGCCCATGTTCTGGTGTCCACATGGGCTTCTATTGGAATTCTCACGGGCATATTATCAAGCCCATTATCGCCGCTTTAGCGGCAGTTTTCTGCCGCTAAAGCGGCGATAATTTTAACGCCGTGCTTGATAATATGCCCCAAAGTACTTTAGTTAGAACCTAATATAGCTACAGCAGGATTAGTGTGAGAACCTAGAGTCAATCAACCAATAGAACCCATAGTACAGTCAAACAAAATAATAGGAGGAGGGTAACAAGAAGTATGTAAATGAAGGGCAACGCCACCAAATCTTGTAGAAGAAGTTTGAATAACTACTTTTTGCGTTTTTCTTAAAGGAGAGGAGATTCGGAAATAAACTGATATTTTCGGGAATCTGCTTCCAAAGTCTGTTTTGCTGCCTTGCTCTCTCTTGTTGTTGAGATCACCAAGATAAGGCAGGATTTACTTATAATCAGTTGTTCTCTTCTGGCAGTCTGCTGTTAGTCTCTGAGGCAAAGAGCTAACTGCAGAATCTTGTGTGGTTTGTGGGTTAATTTAAATGTAGTTTGCTTTTCTAAAGGTAATCAGTAGAGTTTCTTTAGAATTGGGATGATAAGGTGTTTTTTTAGCACTGGAAGCCAGCCGTGCTGCAGCGTGTAGAATGGGCCTGAAAGATGTCTTTTGAATGCAGGATAGAAGAGCATTTCCACCTTCAATGTGGGAAAGCACCAGGGCTGCTGACCTGACGTCACAAGAAGGTTTAGTGTACTTGATCTTCTCTGGCAGGTGCACTTGGAATGATGCATCTTTCTCCAAATTAAAAACATGTTCATTGAGTGATTGAGTGTTTCCTATTATTAATTAAACAACTCACCTGTGCAGAAATCATGTCACCAGGTACTACAAGATAATCTTTGTAAACATAGTACATCGCCTGCTAGGTACCAGAAATACTCTCTTTTGCCGAAGACATGTAAAGGTCTAGAAACAACTCTCCTGGGCAGAGATAATGTAAAGTACTGCAAACAATACTCCTTTGCAGATGTCATGAAAGTACGGCGCACAAATCTCCCCTGCAGAGGTCATGTAAAGCACCGTGAACAACTCTCCTGTGAAAGAACATGTAAAGTACTGTAAACAACACTCCTGTGCAGAGGTCATGAAAGATCTGCATACAACTCTCCTGTGCAGAAGTCAAGTAAAGCACTGTAAACAACCCTCCTGTGCAAAGAACATGTAAAGTACTGTAAACAACATTCCTGTGCAGAGGTCATAAAAGTACTGCACTCAGTTCTCCCGTGCAGAGGTCATGTAAAGCACTGTAAACAACTCTCCTGTGCACAGATCTTGTAAAGTACTGTAAATAGCACTTGTGCAGAGGTCATTAAAGTTGTGCACACAACTCTCCCCTGCAGAGGTCATGTAAAGTACTCTAAACAACTCTCCGGTGCAGAGAATGTGTAAAGTACAGTAAACAACACTTCTGTGCAGAGGTCATGAAAGTACTGCACACAACTCTCCCATGCAGAGGCCATTTTAAGCACTGTAAAAGCTCTCCTGTGCAAAGAACATGTAAAGTACTGTAAACAACACTCCCGTGCAGAGGTCATGAAAGTTCTGCACACAACTCTCCCATGCAGAGGTCATGAAAGTACTGCACACAACTATACTGTGCAGCGGTCATGTAAAGCACTGTAAAAAAAAACCTCTCCTGTGAAAGAACATGTAAAGTACTGTAAACAACACTCCTGTGCAGAGGTCATGAAAGTTCTGCACACAACTCTCCCATGCAGAGGTCATGAAAGTACTCACACACCTCTCCTGTGCAGAGGTCATGTAAAGTATTGTAAACAACTCTCCTGTGCAGAGAACATGTAAAGTACTGTAAGCAACTCTCCAGTACAGCAATCATGCAAAGTACTTTAAACAACTGTCCTGTGCAGAGAACGTGTAAAGTACTGTAAACAACTCTTCTGTGCAAAGATCATGTAAAGTACTGTAAATAACTCTCCTTTGCAGAGGTCATGAATGTACTGCACACAACTCTCCTGTGCAGAGTTCAGGAAGGTACTGCACATAACTCTCTTGTGCAGAGGTCAGGAAGGTACTGTAAACAACTCTCCTGTGCAGAGGTCATAAAAGTACTGTAAGCAACTCTTGTGTTCAGATATCTTGTAAAGTAGTGGAAACTACTCTCTTGTGCAGAGATCATATAAAGTACTGTAAATAACTCTCCTGTGCAGAGGTCATGAATGTACTGCACACAACTCTCCTATGCAGAGTTCAGAAAGGTGTTGCACATAACTTACTTGTGCAGAGGTCAGGAAAGTACTGGAAACAACTCTCCTGTGCAGAGATCATAAAAGTACTGTAAGCAACTCTCCTGTCCAGAGATAATGTAAAGTACTGTAAACAACTCTCCTGTGTGGAGCTCATGTAAAGTACTGTGAACAACTCTCCTATGTAGTGGACATGAAAGTACTGCACACAACTCTCCTTCCCATGCAGTGGATATGAAAGGAGGGTACACAACTCTCCTGTGGAGAGGTCGTGTAAGGTTCTGCAAAAACCCTTTTTGTGCAACGGTCATGTAAAGTGCTGCAAACAAGCCTTTTGTGCAGAGGTCATGTAAAGAACTGTAAGCAACTCTCCAGTGCAGAGGTCATGTAAAGTACAGTAAACATCCTTCAATGCAGTGATCCTGAAAAGTTCTGCAAAATTATCTCCTCTGCAGAGATAAGGTAAACTTCTGCAAACACCTATCCAGTGCACAGGGCATGTAAAATAATGCAAACAAGTCTCTGGTGCAGAGGGCACGTAGCAGAAGTCATGTAAAATACTGCAAACAACTCTCCTGTGCAGAGGTCATGTACAGTTCTGCAAACAGTTCTCCTGTGCAGAGGTCACGTAAATTACCGCAAACTACTCTTTTGTGAATGGATGATGTAAAGTATTGCAAACAACCTTCCTTTGCATAGATCAGGTAAGACACTGCAAACAACTATGGGCCGTATTACATAAGTTCCCCGAGGGCGCAACGGGCGTTTGCACCTGCTTTGCGCGCCCCCGGGGATCTTTGGGATAACAGTAGGGGCCGCAGACGCTTGTGCAGCCCCTTCTATAATACCAATAGTGATGGCGAACAAAAAGCGCCAGCTCAATCCCAGCGCTACCTTCAAGGGGCGTTCCTTCATTTGCATTGGTACGTGCTCCATGCAAATGAAGGAATCCCTTTGCCTCTACGCTCGTGCTGTATCACAGGTGTGGGCGCAGAGGCAAAGAAGCTCTCAGGAGGCACTGACAGTGTGCACTGACTACACCCGCCTGCAAGGGGATCTCTAATCCCCTTTAAAAGTGCAGACGGGTTGTCGCCTCCACTGTGAAAACAAGGAGAAAGAAAATTTGCAATTAAATCAACAGTGTTTGGGAGAGATTTATAACACATTAACTCTCTCAGTAAAAACATTCAGAGCTAGCGGCCCCAGGGCAGTTTACACTAGCAGGACATAGTATGTAAGGTAACAAAAATGGAATAGTCCGCCAAGTTTTAGTATGTTTTGAATGAAGGACTGGTCTAAGAAAGGTTATTTACACTGTGTTTTTTCACAAGAGAACTTGTTTTTGTCAGTATATAATTTTAAATTGTTGGAATGTTAAATTTGTATTGATATGTACATTTGAATTTCTCTTATAAAAAGTTGTGCCCTTCATAAAGACATGAAATAATGTAAAAAAAAACTTTGGAGTAAACAAAGAAGAAAAGTGAAATAATTCACAAGGGCTAACGAAATAAGGTTATTGGTGCCTTTGTTTTGAGTAAGTAAAAAGAAAATTTGGCAACTAGATACTTTGTCAGATTAAAAAGTTAAAGGAGGTCCAATCTAGTTTGCGTCAAGGGCCCAACCCCTTCTATGTTATCATATTACAGGCGTGGGCGCAGAGGCAAAGAAACTCTCAGGAGGCGCACTGACAGTGTGCACTGACTGCACCCGTCTGCAAGGGGATCTCTAATCCCCTTTAAAAGTGCAGGCGGGTTGTCGCCTCCGCAGTGAAAACATGGAGTGGCTTCAAAGCAGCCGCTCCATTTTTCACAGGAAAGCGCTGCCCCAGGGCAGTGCTAGTTCTCGGCTGCCCTAAGGGCACCGTACTCCATGTAATAGGGCGCACTTTCCCTGTTTGCACCTGGTGTACCTGTTTTAAGTTGCGCCGAGCACAAACGTGGAAAGTGCGCCCTTAACATAATAGGGTGCCAAGTGTCTATGAAGCAATGATGGCATTGAGTACTAAGAATTACAAATGTTCTGTACACCATGTACTAAAAAATAACTCTTATACAGAGTGTATATCACTACGCACTACAAGCAACTCTTTTCTGGGGCATTTGTGAGGTGCCTGAAAACATCCACCTTCGGAAGAAGCTGTATGTGTATGAACAGGATAAAAATCAGGCTTTCAGATGAGCGGTTGACACTTGCGGGGATGATGCCCTCCTGTCAGAGACCTATGGCAAGGGCTTGGATATTTCTGCCGCTCAGAAATAGTCTTCTGATCCGAAGTGAGGGCAGTAGTCAAGTGTGGTGAAGTGTCAGCTGAACTCACTGAAGGAGGTACTCCTTTGCCAGAGGTCCAACCATCACGTTGAACTGACCAATTGATGCAGAACTAATGCAACATTGTTTATTCTAGCCTCACAATGTCCCATATCCTGCAACTGCAAAGTTTACAGAACAAACCAACCGGGTGTATCTGTAGCAATGAAAGCCCTCCACATGCTTCCATGGGAACAAAGAATGACATTAAAGTCCCTCTGAAAACTCCAGAAGACGTTACGAGCACTACTTAAGGCACTTTGTTCATTAGGAAAGGTCCTATTAGCACTAAACACGGCATTATGTGCACTACACTAGGTCCTGTTTGCACTACACAATGTCTTATGTTCACTATACAAGGGTCTATGCGTGCTACACACTGATCTATATGCAACTCAAGCACAGAACAGCCTATTCTCACTACAAAAGGTCTGATACGCATTACAAAAGCCTTAAGTGTACTGAACAAATCCTAATGGGCACCACACAAGGCCCTACATGACCTTCACAAGGTGTTAGGTGAGCTACACAAGGTCCTTTCTAAACTGCAACAAGGATTTTTATGTACAACACAAGGCCCTATGAACATTGCACAAGGTCTTATGTCCACTCTACAATGCCTTATGTGTACTACAAAATATCTTATGTGCTTCAAAGGAGGGCTTTTGTGCATCACACAATGTCTTATGTGCACTACACAATGACTTCTGTGTATTGCATGAAGTAGTAACCACACTATACAAGTCCAGAAGTGCACCATTCAAGGCATATGCTTAGTACACAGTTTCTTTGCACACTACGCATGGCTCTATGCCTTGTTATCAACCTTTTGATAGTGCACATTCTGGCAATGATAGGGCATCATACCACTTTTGGTTGTCGGTAGACATTTCACATGGTTGTGGGGATTACCATCATAGACAGGAGTCTAATTCAGCTTGTAGTGTGTTATTTGTGTTGTTTTTTGGTAATATTCTCGGTTAGGAGCGTTATATAGGGCCAGATGAACGACCTGCTAAATAGTGCCTCGCAAATTGCGTTGCATTTGCGACTCGCAATTTGTGAGGCACTATTTGGCATGCACAACAGTATGTTTAACACTGTTTGCGATTCCCAATGGGGTCGCAAATTGCGAGGCTTATGAATATTAATAAGCCTCTCGCAATTTGCGAGCCGATTGGGAATGACAGGCCCTCCCGGGGATGGTGGCCTGCTGGGATCAGCAGACCACCATGTCTGGGACTGCTTTTAAATGAAGCAGCTTTTTTTTTTAATTGCAGCTCGTTTTCCTTTTTTTTTAAAAAAAAGAAATGTTTTCGTTGAATTTTTTAAGGGCAGCCAGTGGTCCCTGGAACCCCTGCCTGCCCTTAAAAAATAATATTGCATGCATTTGCCAAGGGGAAGGGGTCCCCTGGGGACCCCTACCCATTGGTGAATGCATTACCACCTACGTGAAGTAGGTGGCAATTTGCAAGTGTTTTGCGACCGCAATTACGGTCGCAAAACATTGGTACATAGTTTTGCAGTCGCTATTCGGAAGGGAACGCCCCTTCCAATAGTGAGTCGCAAAACAATATTTTGCGAGTCGCAATTATTTTGTGAGCCACAAAATACTGTTTGTACATGGGCCCATGATTTTTAGCATGCGCAAACGGGTCTAAGACTCGTTTGCGCACGCAAAAAAGCATTGTACGTCTGGCCAATAGTGTATTCAAGCAAGAGAGCACCAGTGTGGTGTATTTGTGTGCTGTATTTGATGGCTGCGACTGCTGTTAGGCTCCATGAAAGACGAATGCATGGTTTATGCGGGCCTTGTTTAGTGTATACTTAGAGTTTTGAATCCAGTAGGATGTTAGATTGGCATGTCAATATGGGAACTTATGCTTTGAGCAGAGGGACAGCCAACTATATGGCATATGCAAGGTGGTCTGTTTCATGTGCTCTGTTGAAAGTTTTGTGTGTTTGTTAACACTTGTACTGAAGTATTCATTACAGCTACAAGTGGTATAACACAAATTGATGACCCCCCCCCCCCCCTCAGTCTCCCATATATCACAGAAACTCATAGGCCTTGGGATGATTAGCGCCACCTAAAATGCTGGGCCTCACTAAAGAGTTGAGGGCCCCCCTGCTTCTCAGGGGCTTATGATACTAACCTGAATGCTACAGTGTGGGCGTTTGGGCTTCTCACCTATAGGCAACTAATAGCGCAAACAAAGCCAGAGGGGCACGGAGGCGCTGTATTTGTTTTCACCAAAAGACCATAATCACAATAGGCACGGTAAATCAGAGAATGGCAGGAGCAGAAGGAAGGCGCCTTCTGACGCAGGGAATCTGCGGAATGAGTGAAGTTCAAATTATTCCAAATGAGAAAAATAGTAATTTAATACAAATTAAAGCGGGCTACCTGAGCAGAAGACCTGGACGTTTTAAAGGAAGAGAAAATACATCCTGCTTCGCAAATACGTCAAAAGAGCAGGATAACAATTGGAAAAAAAATCTAAGTTAGCGACCTGAACAGAATGTAGTCAAGCATTTGAAGGACAGATTCCGCCTGTTTATCTTGGGCTGAAAAAGCCTATTTTTTGGCTGAGAGGGAGCCCCAGTGAGGCGAGCCCTACTCAGGGTATGGGCCATAACTTATGGCTAACACACACTGCTCCACAACACTTGCAGCAACACTTTGCTACATTTCCAATCGCACAGCCAATTCAAAATTATTACAACACTTCCTCTGGTTCAAAGATCCATGTTTTCCATAATGTTTTCCGTAATTCGTCAGGCTTTTCATTCCTGTTCAAGATAAGGATGTCCGTCATCCCAATTTTTTCAGATTGGTTACCGCGTTCAGTGAACACTCGTTAAGGTTGGAGCACAATGAATGTATGAATGGATGCATGGATGTAGTTTTTTTGGGGTTGCGGTTAGCGTTTGTGGTAGGAACTTTAGAAACTATCAGGTTAAAAGGGTTCAGTTACTTGATTTACAATTATTGTACTGTAACATGATTGAATTATTGTATGCATTTCTACAAAAACAGCGTAGTTTTCTGACATGTAAGACAAATAGAGGTTTTTATTCCACTTTAACAGCTACCCCTGACGAAGGGCGCAAAAAAGCCCAAAATGCATTGGGAAATTATGATAATTTTAGCTGCCTAATATGAATTGAGTTGCCCACGGGATGTAGTAAAAGGCCTGGATTGGCATAAAACAAATTACATTGCGCACTCTGCAACGCCAAATGGCGATGCAGCGTGAGCAATGTAATTCGTTTTGTTTGTTTATTAATGTACTTACCTCCGTTTGGCCATATTCCGCGGTTTACTACCCCCACCCTGCCCCCCCCCCCCCCCCCCCCCCCCCCGCCCCGCCGACCCGCAGCACTCCCACTACGAGCCGCTACTGCGTCATGGATACCCGATACTTTATTTTAGATCCCAGTCACCCGTGTTGCTTCATGTTTCTTGTGTCCTGAATTAAAACTTACTTTTGGACAATTCATCTATATTTCAGGGCCAAAAACACAAGCAGGCAAACAAAGGCTAAGCAAAGGCGTAGCTAAGGAGATTTCCCCAGCCTTCCTCCCCTCACCCTGCTTCCATAGGACAGCAGCATAGGAAAGAGTTGGTAAAAGGGTAACGTTTCAATTGTAGCCTAGCCTCGTTCAATCAGAACGATTTCAAAGGATAACCTTGTAAAAGTCTGTGAGCTTTTTATATTTCGAGGCAGCAGTCTTGACAGCTACTTCTAGAATAGCCACAGAATGTAAACATTTATTCCTCATTCTTCCCCGTTCACACACACCAAACTGACTCTATGCGCACTACACAAGGCTACTGGAGCACTGCACAAGGCTCTGCCTGCACTGTAGAAGGCCATATGTGCAAACACAAGCACCATCACTTACGAGAAGCAGCTCTCCAGTGCAGGAATAACCCCATCCCTTGCTGAAAACAACCCTGGTGAGCAAATATAATACCGTTACTGAGTGCAAACAGCCCCCCTGTGTAGAAATAACACCATCATTTACTGGAAACAGCTGCCATGTGAAGGAAGAATGCCATCACACAACACAAACTGATCTAATGTGAGGCAATAATGCCATCACTTGCTGCAAACAATTGTGCTGTGCAGAAATAATACCATCAGGTACAGAAAACATCTCTCCTCTGTAGGAATAATCACATCATTTGCAACCAACAGCCCTTGTCTATGTAAGTTATGCAGTACAGTGCAGACGTTTGCATGCCAGTGAATAAAAGGCATCATTTCTGACGCCATCTCTATCGAGGAAGCCTAAACCTTGGTATTCGGATGTTTTTGAGATTAAATAATTTTTGCTAAATCCGTAGACAAAAGATATGGGGATTCACCCTTTTGCTCCAAAGAAGTCATGCTGAATAGCACCAAGAGGTGGTTTTGTATGTGGTGCTACTTGCAAATGCCCACACTAGCTCATTCATCATTCATTCACTCACCCCACTCGTTCACTCACTTTCCTAAAACATTCACCACTGACATGGTCACTCATTCCCCCACTCCATCACATATGCTCACTGAGGTATTAACGAACATCATTCACTCACTCACTCCTCCAATCATTCATGTACTGCAGCCCTTAGTTGGTCACGTATTCACTCTCACTCCCACACTAATTCATTCACTGCCATGCTAACTCACACACTCCCTCCCTCCTACAGATAGAATTAGTTGCACACTCAGAGCTGGAGGATTACCAATCACCTGTGTGTAAACACTTCTAAGATCAAGAGCCTTTTATTCATCTATAGGCACCATCTCCGCCCACTCCCCTGGCCGCACTCCCTCAACCCACTCACTGCTCCTAAGAATCAGTTCTAAAATGTTGGCAACACATTCAGCTCACACTGCCTTCTAGGCTACAAGTCAATGTAGTTACTAACTATTCCCTTCACCTGCTCGAGCAGAGTCCTTGAACAGGAGTCTACCTTCTCAGATGCCAAATAAAGCTTGAATAGTTTTCACTAAGGCCTCCACGTTCATTTCAGCACAGAAAGCTAAGATGGATGCACTGAAATGCACCCTGAGGAATTTCCAGTGGTTCCGGTTACTTCAAGTATTTGCATCCACCAATTTGTGTTGTCGCATTGATCCGCTCTCAATGATGTGGGTTTATCCAGATGCGCGTCCCGTGTTTATTGTGCCACAGGATCTCGGGCAGCCTCTCACTCATGAGGGCCAATAAGACTGACACTGGCATGGGGTCGCTTGTGTCCTCGTTCAGTGGTGATGTGGAACAGCTGTCCAGACTAGACTATTTATTCCCATTGGATCTGGACCAAGGCTGGTTTGTGTATGATTTTCCCCCACTTTGCAATGTCACAGTCAACCTAAAAAACAATGATGTGGATGCACCCTGAGTCGTTTCCAGTGGTTCAGATTTATTCAAATATTTCTATCTATGGCTGCTGTCTCATTTCAGCCTCTGGAACTGGGACTGCATTACAACAGCAGGTTAATGGCACAAAGTATTGATTTCAAGACACTTTGCTTCATCCACAAAGTGATGTATGGCCAAGCACCCTGGTGTTTAGTGAGTACCTTCCAACACTTTCAGTCAATAAGATACCTCAGTTCGGCTTCCCAAAACCTGTTTACTAGCCACCAGCCTGAGTACAAATGTTTTTGGGGTCTCGTGCCTTCACTACCAAGGCTCCTCCCTCCTGAATTCCTTCTTGCTTCCTCTCTGGCTATAACCAGACTGTCTGAACATCAGCGGACAGGTAAAGACTTTGGTGCTCTACTCAGATTATGGCGCCTACAAACATTCCCTGCCACCATTGGCTGCCCTTGTTATTGTTTTACATATTTAAGCACTCTGACTCAGCCGTGAGGTGGGGTGAGTGCTCAGCAATTTACCTTAAAAACAAGTATATAAGCACACCATTAACTTCAAGGGTTTTAAAATGTTTATTTTCTTGGCCTCCGTGACCAAGCTGTCCCATGACAATCTGAAAGACTGCTTTCAAGGTGCGGTCAGGCACTTGAATTCATACCATGACAAGCAACCCACCTTTGTTTTTGACATTCCAAGCTAATGGGTATATTGTGAAAACAGTCATCTGGTAAGACCAGTCCTAAGCCCTCAGGCGGCAAGTATGGAAAAAGGCCTGACTCTAGCAATGAGGCAGACACTTACACACGTGTAATGTCCCCAGTCTTTTCATTTTTAGTTGTTAACTGAATTGTATTCAAAGCGTATTTGGACATTTTTGCTATTACATTATTCTCTTGCTGTTGGTACAATCAGATATTCATTAAATGTCTTGATGCACACATCTGCCTCCCAAGGCTATGTCACCTGTATTCAAATAACAAAAGTCATTAGTAATTCACATAAGGGAAGGAGGAGCCTTCCCACTGTACATAAAGTATATGATACATTTCTTGGCCTTGATCTAGTGGCGTCCAATTTAGATATATATTTTTTCCCTCTCTTTGGACTTCTCATTTGATTAAAGCTTTAAATGGGATCTTGAAGACAGCTGTAGCTCAGCTCCTATGTGAAAAGTCCGTTTTTAGAAAGAGACTAGCCAGGACCCCCCATGCGCAGTTCGATATCTTTCATTGATTCACAAGTCAATTTGTTTTTCAAGTTGATGTTCACCTTCAAATATGGGGAGAAGTGGAGATCCTCTTTGCAATGTGTCCTTGCTTCCACAGAAGGCCTGGAAACTACAGAAGAAGTGTGGAGCCTCTTTGAGGTGAAGTCTGGTTTCTCAGGAGGTGTGGAGGCTACTGAAACGTTGTTGTGATAGTAACAGTAAGAAAGGTCTGAGTGGGACTGAGGGGCTTGGGACAAGGCAGTACAGACATAAGGGAGAGCAAAAGATATGTCAACAAGAAATCTGGTAATATAGTTGGCAAACACCAGTTCCCAACGGTTCACGTAAATGCTTCAACGCAACAATTTTGACATTCGAGTAACAACAGCGATTTTTTAGTCTTCACACAAGAAGGCCAACATAAATGAAGAACACTTAAAAGGATCGGCAAAAAATTAAGAAGGCATTTCTCCTCAAAAATGAACATAGGACGAGAAAAGCAGAAAATAAGGAAATAACTCAATAAAGGAAAAGGAAGATGAGTGGCTGGATAGTGGTCGAGCACTGTCCCACCCCAGTCGGTGCCCACATCAACACCACAGTAAACCAAGATTTGAGCAGTCCCACTGCCTATGTGTCCTACAGAAGGAAGGTGGAATTCCATATGGATAAATATGCATCACTCTCACTAGAGTAGGACATCGGGCCAGCTGTTGTGTTCGCAAATCGCGATATTGAGAACGCATAAAGCAAATTGCCTGGAAGCTGAAGACTGGAGACTGATGTAGCTCCTCCAAAGAGATTTCAAAGTGGACTTGTGGCAAAGGGAAAACAGAGAACTCTAGAAAATCTCTATTAGTGATTATCTCCTATTTAAATAAAGCGAGGGCTGCAGCACAATTGATGTATATGAAAGAATCACAACATGGCCATTTAGTGACACGGGCCAGATGTACTGTCCCTGTCTATAAACGTGAATTTTTTTCGAGGTTTGGCTTGACAGTGCAGCCGCATGCACAATATAATATTACCAAGAGAGTGAGCTTCCGCGTCGCTCCGAGGAGTGTTTCTTTCTCACTTCATACTGTTTGCTTTTGGTGTATTATTCCTCCTTCTAAGAAGTGCTTCCTCTGGAATGCAAAAGGATCTATTTCACTTTTGAAAAATGTTGTATTTGCAACAAAGTACCCCGTCCGTTTAATTTAGATCCTCCCCTATGTTTTCACAGTTTGTCACATTTAATTCTGTATCTACTGTATGCATTCTATACAGAAAGCACTTCTGTTTTCTTCTGTTTTTCCATAGCACTGGTAAAGTCAAAAGACCTAGCTTCAATGTAAAAACAATCATTTGTGCCTGTTGTGCATACAAACAGCATTCTTGCATGCATTTGTTGGAATTCAGACCTATTGGCTTTGCCAATGCTTGTTTAAAAGCAGTTGGTATCCCTTAAAGGAGCATGCAGTGCTTTAAAAAAAAATGTTTCCGATACTTAAAGACATCAGGGGGAGCATAAAGTGATATCTGGCCCCACTGTCTAATACCCCTCACCCCTAAAGCCGACCAACACAATTCTTTGTGGATCAATTCCCACCTTCTTTGAGGTTTTGGTAACATGTCAATGGTTTTCTACCACAATAACAGTTGAAACTATTAACACATACCATTGTGGCACACAATTGGGAGAGTATGTCCCCTTTCAAATTGAGAGTCTGGATGGGTTGCAAACCCATTTTGTGAGCCAGGAAGGAGTTTCCTACTTGAAAAATTGGTTTAGTACTTGCACATCACACTTTTGTGTTCAGAAGCTCTGTGATTGAGCAAATTGCAGTTTCTGAGCACAAAAGTGTCTATTACAACAGACCCATGGATTGGAAATAATTCCATTAAGCATAACATTGGCAAACAAGAAGATGGTAGCCTTCATTTTACATGAGGATGTCTGTTATTGTGATAAAGTTACCTTAGAAACTACTCTACACTTTATATTGTTTTGTCCCTTTCTTGGAGATCTTAGGAGTAGTTTTATTTTATCCTTATTTAGGCTCAGTAAGATCTACTGGCTTTCTCCTTCTTAAAGCATGTCTGTTTTGGAAATGCGTTTTCTCCCAGGACATTAAATATTTCCACAAAAATAGAACTAATATCAATGTGTGCGCTTGATAATAGATTTTAAATCAATTGTTAGAGGTTGTCCACAATAGGGTTTGAATTTTTGCTGAAACAGTACAAATTACAGTAATTTAACCTATCTGTGCATGGAGGGTGGGACATAATTAGATTGTTTAATATTACCTGTTTTTTATTTTTGTATGTGTTTTTTCTACAGATTTGAAATATGCAGTAAAGAAACAAGCAATGTCATGTTCTTATACACAATGGGGCTTATTTATGAGCACCTTGCGGCAATTTTATGCCGCTAGTCCATCACATTGTTGACGCACTTGTGGCATAAATAATGATCCACGTTGCGCCATATTTACAAAGCGACCCATCTAGGCAGATGCGTCACTTTGTAAACCCCTGCGCTACATTATACCTGCAGCAGGTATAATGTATGCAGGGTGGGCATTCCTCCCTAAGAAAGCCTCATAGAAGTGGCATAGTGAAGTCTATCAGATTTCACTGCGCCACTTCTAGGACACCACTGTGTCAAAATCTTGCGCCTGCCTCACAGCAGGAGTAAGGGTGATGCAGGCCCTTTCACAAGGAGCTTACCCCATGGGAAAGGACACACTGCTGGAGTTGGGTGTTTTCAGACACACCCCAGCAGTGCGTCACTTTTGTGCCTACAGATACGTCAAGATTCCTGACGTATCTGTAAATCCTTGCAACATGGAGCGCCGTACAGTAAATATGGCACATCCAAGTTGTCGTGAGGAGGGCGCACTGAAAAGTGTTGCATCACTAGTTCCCCCAGCGATGTGACACTTTCATAAATGAGGCCCAATGTCTTGTTTATAGAAATGAGAGAAGTGCCTCATACAAAACTCAGAGGCCATAAAATATGTGCGGGTAGATACTTCACAAGACCAGCTGAAGGAAAGTGTCATAGAAAAGAGCAAGTCAGTTAAATTCAAGAATACAATCACGTGTGCCTCTTAACATGTTCCTCGCTTTTGGCCAAGAACCTCGTTCTGATACACATGTCTCTCTTTCAACTCCGAATCTTTGCTTCACACAAAGGTCTCTATTTCATCACAAAACTTTATGCTCCTATAAAAGCATTTTTTCTGATCAAGAACTTTGTCCTGATATAAATCCCTCATTTATGATAGAGAATATGTGCCTGATAAAAATGCCTCTTTTGACCCAGATCTTTATGCTAATATAAATGCCCCTCTTTCATCCCAGAAGTTTGTGCTGGGATAAAGTTCTCTCTTTTGTCTCAGAACTTAATCCTGATATAAATAACTCTCCTTTGACAAATACCTTTATCGTGATATAAACGCCTATCTTTCGACCCAGAATTTAGTCCTGATATAAATGGCACTCTTTCGACCCAGGCTTCTGTAATGATATAAATTGCTCCCTCTTAGGAGCCAGGGCTTTTTTGAGATATAAATAGCTCCGATCCCTGTAACAATTTCTTGGAGAAACTTTAGTATTCTGAAGGAAAAGTGAAAATCACCAGTGCAGATTTTTGTGCTGAAAACACAGATTTTCTAGCTTCCCACAGACTGTAGAGGTTTTAGAAATGTTAAGCTGATATTATTGTTGTTGTTTTTGTTATGATTGTATTTGTTATTGTTGTGATGATGATAATAATAATAATGATGATGATGATGATGATATGATGATGATGATGATATGATGATGATGATGATGATGATGATGATGATGACGATAGTGCAGAAGCATCTGATGGAAATGAGGAGTGATGGGCCAACAAGCAGTTAGTTGCTCAGCTGCTTCTATACACAAAGGCTAGCGGCATCGCTGACACTGAACGCGCACTGGTTCACGGTTATGGTCCAGCCGAGTGCCAGACAGGGCTGGAGCGGCCATACAGAACACAGGGCAAACAAGTGGGAGGCTGAGGACCAAGAGGCAGAGGCGCAACAAGGGGGGGAGGTCTACCCTGGTTTGGGGCAGCGGCCTCCCTCCCCCCATACCTGCGGCATCGCCAGCACCATCCCACTCTTACACACAGCCACAGGGCGGCCATCACAGGTTTCGCCAGCACCCTGTCCCCCCCGCTGTTATACTCTTACATATGGCCCGAGGTATCGCTAGCACCTCCCCCCCACTCTTACATACGGGAGTACGCCACTGCCAAGAGGCTGCTTTTAGGGGATGGGTAGATGGTGGGACCCCAGCTTATTCGAAATGAAAAACAGCCCTGAGTAAAGGCACACAATCTCCTCGAAGACATGTATATACTTTTTACCCCTCTGGCCCCACCATCCCTCCAAAAAAACATCCTCCTGGATACAGTCGGACTCACTTGCTACACTCAGTCAATGTAATTTGGGGCTGACCTGAACACATTATGAGGGCTGCCTTTATCTTCCAGTCCCCAACTGGTAGAAGGCTAGGCTGAGTAGTGAGCACTAGCAGGGGCATAGCCTCAGGGGGGTGTTTTGAATGTTACCCCCCAATAAATGTATTTTAAGATGAATGGTTGGGTGCAGGTGCTTTCAGTTGGGTATCCTGAGGTGTCTGTCAGATTTTACCAGTGATTTTTGCATACACACTGACAAAAACACACACACGCTCTCTCTCATCTCTGTTTTGAAAGCTCTAAAAATATTTATTTTACAAAATACTGTGATTCTCTCATTTAGTACTCCTATTAATCTGTATTCCTCTCCCTTTCAACTGCCTCTTAAGCCCCTCTCATGCACCCTGCTTGTCATATAATGTATTTTATATGCCAGCGTGATGGACGGGAAATCTGATGCTCACACCTCCCCAATCTTAATGATGAAGCTACGCCCCTGAGCACTAGCACAGTGAGTCTCTGCGTGATGCTTATACTAGACGCTTCCTTCTTCCTACATGCAGCCGTGGCCCGTGCAGGTAAGAGCGGCAGGGCTGTGGGGCCGGGTGGGGGGTAATTTCGACAACCAACAACAAGGGAAAAGTAATTATTTGTTTAATTTTCCCTCGTGGTCGTCTGCTGAAATCATCCCCCCTCCTCCCCCCCCCCCCCAACCGGCCCCCACCGCCAGACATGCCAACACTCCCGATTCAGGCGGGGGACTACCGATTTCAAGGCTAGTCTCCCGCCTCCCGATTCAAGCATCCAGAAACCCGATTCCTCTGGGTTTCAGCTGACAGGGCTTGGTATTGTGTAACGTGCTAATTATTCCAACAATAGTCATAGTGGCAATGCAGGGTCTCTAGAAGAGGTAACAAAACAACAAAGCCTCATTAACAAGCGAATGGTCTTTTAAAGACCTGTGAAGTACTCGGGGCGGCTGTGTGTGTGCCCGGGAAGCTGTTTCAGCCCGGCTGCCACACAGTGGGTGGTGGAGGAGGGGGGGTTTGGGGGAAGGCACTGCCAGCAACCTGCCAGGCCAGTGCACAACACTTGCATCACCCTCTCTCTGCCTGCCATTGCGCTCCATGCTTCTGAAAGGTAAGAAAAAAACGTGCGTTTGAGTTTCAAATGTCCGATCCTGCAGCAGCACACTTCCAAAGCCCATACATGACAGTAACCCGATTCAAGGCACCATTCTCCCGATTTTTTCTAAAAAATCTCCCACTTTGCTCTTGTGAAATGTTGGCATGTATGCCCACCGCTCTTACCTGCATGGGCCGCTTCTGCTTACATGGCAGAATAGAGCAGTCACTTGCGTAAACCTAGAGCCACAAATACAGACAGAGGACTGAGACAAGAGGCACAACAGTGCCGACTTCATGGAGTAGTGAGGCTGGCTGGGTAGTGGAGGAAGGGTTGTGCAGCATGAGTACATGATCTGGTGAACACAATGGAATTATCCATTGTGCCACCACCAGGCTACGAGCACTGTGGCACGCGGATGGTTGGTTTGTCCTTGTGTTTCTAATTACGAGGGCCAAGTAGAGCTCGAGCTGAGCTTGCAAATGTAAACTTCCTTTAAGAAGGTTGATGCACTGAGTCTGGTTTGGGCTGAACTTTAGTTTTCCCACGAGCGTCATGGGAATGTTTGCTAATGCACTGGCCTGTGGCCTGCCTTGCCTAACTGGTTCGGCAGTAAATAAAGTCCAGGCGGCGCGTGATTATGGGACACGCCGCCACTGCACGTGCTGCGCATAGACAGGGACAGGCAGCCTCCAGCCGGTTCCCTAAAAGTGTGCACTGTTTATCAAACAAGCTAAATAGCTCCCTTTATCCTCACACTTTGGTTAATTGTTAAACTCTCGGCAGTAATGTACTGCTTGAAAGCTGGCGGGTCCGAGTTTAGAATCTGCCTTTCTCAATGCCACCGTGAATCTGTTAGCCAGATTTGTTTGTAGCAAGGATGAAACAAGCATTTTCAATACAATAGGTCTCGCATTTATGCGAGTTTGAGCTATTGACATTGCAAATAACAATGCCTTTTATTTTTGTTTTCGTTTTAAAAACATAAATAAAAGGCATTGTCATTTACAATGCCAATAGCTTAAACTCGGGTAACTGCGAGACCTATTGCATTGCAAATGCTTGTTATCTCAAGGCACAGCCCTCTGCGTCACTGCATCAATTGTAAAACAACTTCCTCAATTTCATTCTTTCAAATGCTTCAGGCACAAAAGCAAGAAAAGAAAAAAAACACTGCAAGTGCCCAGCAGATAGCAGATTTGAAAGCCTATTACTTTGATGAGGATTATAAATACAAAACAGAGGCTCTATTTAAGCTAAAGTCGACAACCTTGTTCCACTGTCAATGTCACTCGCACGTACTCAGCATGCATGAGACAAGAAGACCAAGAACAAACCAAAAAACATACAGAGACAACTTTCATCTTCCAACCGATTGCACTAAGTTTAGTAACAGCCAATCGGTATCAAGACAAATTATTGTCGAGTACCTTCTAGTGGCATTCTTGATAAGGCTGGTGATCACATGTGCCCTTTACACATTTAGCGAATTTAATCACAACAGACATTTAAAAGAGCAAAATCCTATACAGCATCCAACACTCATGCAACGTGGCTGGACACAACTTCACAGCCTACAAAAACGAGACATTCAAGTCTACAACCAGGCAGCTTCTGTGCAATCATCACTATCTGGGAACATTTCTACAACAACCAAGCCTTGGAAAAGCCAACAGGTCTGGCCTTGGCAGGTTAGCTTTATGGCAGACTGTTTTATTGCCCTTCTGGCAAGCATATGCAAAATAAATGGGAATAATGAAAGTAAAAACGAGAAAATCATGTGGCCTAAACATGGCAGACGCGCTTATAATAATTAACAATGCTGTAGTGCACAGAGCAAGAGAGTACTGTAGCAAGCCATGTGCACTACTATTTGGTTGTGGTCTTCGGAATTACGATACCCGGAATCTAATCCCGACTTCCACTTCATTGCATCGCGTGATCCTGTGCAACAGTTCCCGTGCCAGGACATTTAGAATATGGAAACAAGTTACCTAGCATCCATAAAAACAAGTAAACAGTCTCCAAAATATGTCTGAGGGAGGCGCTAAGTACAAATTATTATGACTGGAGGCAAACTTTGAATGGAAGCAAAGTATGCAAATGCAGACTTTTCACATGTGCCTCCTGAGCGCCTAAAACACAATGACCAGGTCTTTGTGGCTATCTGAATCCATTCCTGCTCCTGCTAAACAGACTGGCGGACTAACAGAGCCTGACCAGAGTCCAGCGCTTCTCACCATTCCACACAAGGACACCACAGCTTTTTATCTGAACTACAGTCAAGGCTTTATTTTGCATCGCCTGTGGTTACACCGTGGTAATATCTACACCAGAATCAGCACATCATACAAAAGGTACGTGGGCAGCAAAGATCTCCTCTTACGAGATGAAAAGATGGCTTTGTACTTTACGAGTGTCATCAGCAAGTGTGACGCACTAAGCTGTACATTGAAACCCTAAACTGCATTTCCAGTAAGTAATTATGCCTAGGCTGGACCAAAGTCACTGAACGAAGCTTCACGGTTGTGTATAAATGCTATCAGTGCGGGGAGCTTGCACCCACGGGACTCACAAGTGACTGAGCATGCCAGTGATCATGAGAGGGAAATAAAATAGATAAGGAACAATTGCAAATGAAGAAAGAATATATTAAGAAGCGGAAAACAAACGGAAGACAAGGCAATGCTGGGGCATGGCAGGCCCTACAGTCAAAGAGCAGGAATGGACAGGAATGGACAGAAAGGGACACCCAGGAGATAGAGCAGTAACAGACCACAGCAAGCTCGGAGGAAAATGGCAGGGTCATCAGAAAGCTGTCAGGGAATATGTTAGGGTCAAGGTTAGCAAAGCAGATGGCCAGCAGGAGATGTAGGGGAGTATAGGATGGTCAGGGGGAGGAAGGCAACAAGCATAGACAGTAGGGGCAGGCAGAGGGCACCACGGGAGCAGGCGACAGAGAGGACAGTCAGAGCATGAAGGGAATATGCTTAGACAGCAGTTTCAGATGCTGGCTTACGAGCAGCCACTGGAGCTAGGAATCCCTGCTATCTGGGACACAAAGGCATCTGCTACAAGCTATAGCTCTCAGCCTGCTGCCACTGACGGCTGTCAATCACCGAGGCTGGAGGTCACAGGACGAGCTTGCAACGGCGGAAGTACCGCCCATAGCGCAAGCATTTCAACCTCCTACAATCCACCCTTTCCGGAAACGCTAGAAATGAGAGACATGTAGACAGCTCGGGAGTGGTGCGTGCGTGCGCCCGCAGTCTGCTCTTTTTGGAAGCACATACTCGTGCTTGTGGCGCACCCTTACGCGCTCCTGCATGGTGGATGCCACCACAAGCACGAGTATGTGCTTCCAAAAAGAGAAGGGCGACGGATAAAGGTCCTCCTATGTAGCACATGCACGCTGCGTAGGCGAGACCTAAAAAGGCCAAGAAACCTGGGTCAGATGTAATAAAATTGAATTAGCAAAAAGCTGTCCCAAATGAGTACCAATCTTTTGCAAATCTAGTCTGATAACACAAACAGACATATGTACTAATGGTCAGCTTTTAAAATAGGGAATTACAGTGGGCCCCAGAACGACCTGCCCAATTAATATTCATGAGGCAGTTTACAAGTTGTGATGCCTTGTGATAGGTTTCAATCACAGAAATGGTAGCATGCCAAAGACCGCAGATCACCCACCATCCCTGTGATTGCATTTCAAATTGGAAAGCTTTTTATTAAAGGAAACTGAGCAGCTTAATAAAAATATCCACTTTGAAAAAACTTTTAATGAACGTTGGCAGCGGTCACCTAGAACACGGCACACGGCCCCAAAGTTGCTACCCTGTTTCCCAAAGGGGAAGATGTCCAAAGGTAATCCCCTCCCCTTTGTGAATGAGTTACCATCCCAACTTGACCTTCGGTAACTGATCAGGGGTTTCCGACCGGAAATGCAGTTAGAAACCATATTACCATCAGGTAATTTGGAAGAAATGCCCCAAATATGCCCCTTCTAACTTGCTATTCAGTATGGATTGAAAACCCCATTTTACAATTCGAAAAAACACTTCAGATGAAGAAGGTGAGGAGGAAGCTTACAGTGTAATCCGTCTAAGGTTCCTGCAGATCTATCAACTCTCGTCTGGCCAAGCCACTATAGATCAAACACACAGAGGGGTGAAAAAAGGGTAGAAAATTGCCTAGAGACCCATTTGGACCACTAAAAGACCTATACTACTGAGACAAACATATGTCACATGCAAAGCTATTGCCTGAAATGGAGGCTGAACTGGGAAATGTTAGGCATGTGTCAGGCAGACCCTGACATTTGACTGCCTCCGCCCATACCCGCTGGACACTATTAGGGAGATAAACCTGAAAGAGAAACAGTAACCTAGTTTGCCTCAGCTTCTTGTATCTACCCTAATCTTCTTTCTGAATCCTACGTTTTCATCCTCTTATATTCCCACATGTCTTCTTTTTGAACCACTCCTTATGTCTTAGCTCACAACCACTCCCTGCTCTCTCTGATCTTTCTTTCTTCACCGTTTACTCATCATCACCTCTTTAAATGTAACCCATATCTTTCCCCAATCTCTTCTTTTCCCACCTGTTTTATCTCCCCTGCTTTTTCCCTTTTATTTTTCTTTTATTTTCTCCATTCTCCTTTGCCCCACTCTTCTTTTCTTTTCTGTGATCTGTTTGCTTTTCCTCTATTTGTGCTCCCTCCCTACCTGCTCTCTTTCATCCTTTCTTGTCTTTTCTTTTGTCCCCCTTGTGAGAAAGTGGCTCTGTATATACTGTTCCCAAATAGGTACAGGGTGTACAGAATCCCCAGTCCCCAGAGGTTTGGCAGAGGCTAAAGTTAGATATAACCTCACTCTCTAAAGTGGTAGCTTGGTCGATCAGTAAGGCAGTATCAGAGGACAGTGTAAAGCATTTGTTGTACACACTCAGTCAGCAAATGGTCTCCCACACTCAATAACTGAACTCTAGGCCAATGGTTTATATATAAAAAATATATGCTTGTTTTATTTTAGAACCAACAATTGGAATTAAAATATACTTTCTCAGAATGAGATGCTTTATATAAATACTTTTGCAATATGCAATTGACTTTTGTAAACAGTTACAAGTGGTTGCAATAGGTAACACTATTTTAAACACAATAATGCATGAAGTTCAATGGAAGTTTCATGTTATTTGCCACAGATTACTTTTAGGATTACTTTTGGAATTCCAGGACTGGATCCTAGATTCAGTCCTGGGTCAGTACTTGGAATCAAGTGATAAAAGTCGACTTAATTACTGTGATAATTTTTAGACAATATTTTGCTATTTTAAAAGTTGACACTTAGAAAATATTTCATAGAAAACAGTCAATGATTCCCTATGGCAGAAAATTCAAGTTGCAGGTATAGTATGTTCTCGTTACTTTTGTAATCCAGTACTGGGTGCCTAGACTCAGTACTGGGACCTTTATCCAAAACAGGTAAGTAATTACGTTTTCAGATATTATACGATTTTTAAAGAATATTTAAAGATTGCAGAAATTGACAGAGGAAATTTCACAGAAAAACAGTCAATGATTTCCTATGGAAGAAAATTGGGTTACTGGTAAGTACAGTTGTAAGTAGTTTTCAGAGTCAGTGCTGGGCACCAAGATCCAGCACTGGGAGCTCACCTAAGAGCAGGTGAGTATTTTCGTTTTCGTTACTCGGCTGATTTTTGATGAATATTTTAAGTTTTGAAAAGTCCACACTTAGAAGAAATTTCAGAAAAAGCCAGTCAATGTTACCCTATGGAGAAAATTGAGTTATCGGTTTAAAGGTAAGTACTGGACTGGCAGAGTTAAGGTTCTGGGCATAGACTCAGGGGTCTCCCAGGGTCAGGTAGGTACAGTTTGTTCACCCCCAGCGGCACAAGGGCGACCGGGTGCAGAGAGAGTTAGGCCCAATGTTATCCTATGAGAGGTAGGGGGGCCTTGGTTGGTGGCTGCTGACTAGCAGGCCATGCGGCTGTGGGAGCTGGGCTCCTGGTCACTTACTCAGGGAAAGTGGGGAAGTAGATAGGTGTAGAGGTTGCACTGCCAGGGCCACTCGGGCGGTTGGGTGCTGGGTGCTTTTGAGCCTTCGGGCGCTCAATTGATTTCAATGGGAAATCTCCGGTTTAGAAAAAGACTGCAAGCTCGGGACGAGGATTCTTCAGGTGCCACCCCCGCTTCGAGAGGTAAGTTGGGTAGTTGGAGGATAGGTAGGTACCCCGGGATTGGGCTCAGGGGGCCGCAGGGCGCCGGGTGCAGGGGTGCCTTTTGGTGTCGGGAAATCGTACCCTCTGTTGATCGCAGTTGGGGGGGCACCTTGTTCAGAGGCTGCATGCTTCTTCAGGAGTGTCGAGGGAGGTCCTTGGGTGCCGGACTCGGGGTCACATTCGGCATGGGGTTGTCCTCGTGGTCTTTGTTCACTCCGGCACAGCCCAGGCTTGGCTGGTGCAGAGTGTGCTGGGTTCGCTGTTCCGGGCTGCTGCCAGGGATTAGAAGTAGATTTTGAGTAGAGCCTCTACTCATGGGAGTCCCAGGGGCTTAGAGTCAAAAGGTAGCCAGGTCCTCCGGGGTTTGTGAGGTTGCTGGCCATAAGAGATGCCGGGTTGGAACAGGAGCAGGAGCAGGTTCGAGGGTCGACAGGCCGGTAGGGCTGGGGCCAAAGCAGTTTGTGTCTTCCTCTTCTTAGCAGCTGCAAGGCAGGTCTTCTTTCTTCTAGCTCTTCTTCAGATTTTGGAATCTGGAATCTGGGAAAGGAAGGTTCAGGGTGCCCCTAAATACTAGATTTAGGGGCGTTACAGGTAGGTGAAGGGCAGGGACCAATGGGTCCCTGTCCTGGGGTGGGTACACCCCCTATCCTGCCTCTCTCCTGTGGGAGGGGGGCAGTAGCCTAGTCCTGATTGGGTAGGGCTTCCCATCTTCAAGATGGCGAGAGCCCGGGGATGTGCTTCACCTCGCCTCCCCCACCTGAGGGGTGGGGTTGGCAGGCTGGCACATCCCCTGTCCTTATTTGGGGTTTCCCGCCAAGCTTCCCGCCAGAGTGGTGGGTTGCAGTGGCCTGCGGAAGCTCACAGAGGCGGCATGCCTTTGAAGCTTCCCCCTGCCCATCCTGGGGAAGGAGATTAAGCACCTCACCCAGGATCTGCATTGTTGCAGGCCCAGGAGAGCAGGGGCTCTCCTACCCATGGGTCCAGCAACATGTCTGCTGTGTGGTAGCAGACCAGAACAGACGTGGATTGTGGGTTAGGTTTCAGGGGGCCTCTCTAAGATGCCCTCTGTGGTGCTTGGTACATTAAATCCCACACTGGCATCAGTGTGGATTTAATGTGCTGAGCAGTTTGATACCAAACTTCTCAGGCTTCAGTGCTGCCATTATGGTGCTGTGGAGTTCGTGTTTGACAAGCTCCCAGCACCATGTACTCTTAAATGGCAGCACTGCACTTACAGGACCCAGGAATGGACCTGGGTACTGTAGGGGTGCAGGGCTCCTGCCTCTGTGCCCACACCACTGGCATAGGGCACCCAGCTAGAGGGGTGGCTGATGTATGCCAGGGCAGTGTAGTTTGTGGGCATGGCACACAGGGATGTGTGCCATGTCGACTCTCTGTTTTGTCTTGTACCCAGACACTCAGCCTGCCAGGGCAGTGTGTGGGTGTTAGGGTACTGGGCCTCTAAGGGTGGCACAATGAGTGCTGCAGCCCTTAGAGGCCTTCCCAGGTCACAAGGCCCTGGGTACCTAGGGTACCATTTACCAGGGGCTGACATGTGGCCAGGGTTTGCCAATTTGGTTTTGAGGTTTTTGTTTAGGGAAGGAACATAGGGCCTGGGCACCTGATTGGCAGGAGTCCAGGGCACACTCAGTCAAAGTACATTCAGCATTTCAGCAAAAAGTGGGGGCATACCATGCAAGAAAGATGGCACTTTCTCACACCCCTGGCCACTTTATGGTTTCTCTACCTTACATCTCACAGGTGTCTCCTCCTTATTTCCAAGTCCCAAATACAGCAGTCCCTCAAACTGTCTTGCTTTCCTCTTTCAGTTCGACTTATCACCTCAGGGCTTCTCTCCTGCCTCACGATCTGCCCTCTCCATCCTCTCCCACCTGAAGACAGTCCATTACACCATCCGCACGGGAAGTCTCGCAAGGCCCGAAGGCTGAAAACCAGACCCCTCCTCTTCCTTTCAGTGGATGAGACATGTCTGATGCTACTTGGTTGGGCCCCTGTTATTGTTCCACCTGAGTGCAGGCGCGTGCTGCCTCTGCGTGAGCAGCATTCACCCTTTGCATTGCACCTAACTCTCCTTGCCTGCAGTTTGCATTTCAACAGGTGGTTCTTACCTGTTTCAGTGCACCCTTCTGACTCTCTCTTTTCTATCTCACAAAGTTAGCACTGCTTCATATGCACAGATGCCCTGGTTACTTACCGGTAATCTTCATCACTCTGAGTGCAGTCTTCCTCCCCACATGACTAACATAGTGAGCTCCATTAGGGCGTCTGCTTATCTCTCCTACACCATTCAGTCTCTTTTGGACTAACAGTCTCTTGCTGAACTTATGGAGCAGGGAGCAGACATCATGCCTACCCTGGCCGTCATGGACAAGGCTAAACTGTTTGGCGCTCCCTTGGAGGAGATGGTAAAGAAATCGGCAGAGGATAGGAAACTGTTGGCTCCTATTTGTCCTTCTAGGGATAGATTCTTTGAGGCCAAGAGGGCCTTTGGTCCATCTTCTACTCCTAGGGGGAACCTGCCCTTTAAGGGGAGGGGATGCGGCTGGGGTGTCCCTTTCTCTCAAAAAGCCAGGTCTCAGCAGTCGGATGGTGGTTCCAACCCATCTTCGAAGTCCTGAATATTTAAGGGTCCCGGTGTGTCCACTCCATGTGGGGGGGCCGGTTGTTACATTTCGTAGAGACTTGGAAAAGGTCAATCTCCAACCAGTGAGTCTTGCAGATTGTCAAGGAGGGCTACAAGATTGTCTTCAATTCTCCGCCCCCAAAGTTTTTTGTTCACAATCCTTTGCAATCAGTTGTGCCAAAGAGGAAGGCTCTTTTGGCGGGTATTCGGGATCTTCTCGTTTAGTTCCCACTTGTCAGAGGGTGAAGGATCCTTTTCCTGGTAAGGAAGGTTTTGGGGAACTTCTGTCCTGTGCTGGATTTGAAAAGGGGGAACTCGTTTATCCCTTGTGTTAAGTTTAAGATGCTGACTTTGCAGGAGATCCTTCCTTTGCTGGTTCAGGGGGACATGGTGGCTTCCTTGGTTTTGCTCGATGCCTATCTACATGGGCCCATTCAACCAGCATCCCGGCAGTTTCTCAGGTTCTATGTGGCACCTGACCATTTCCAGTTCCAGGTATTGTCCTTTGGTTTGTCCTCTGCCTCAAGGGTCTTTACAAAGGTCTTGGCTCCCTTGGTTGGGCTTATCCATAGAGAGAGGATTAAGGTGTTCCCTTACCTTGATGACTGGCTGATTTGAGCCTCTTCTTTTTCCAAGGGGACTCTTCACGTCCAAAGGGTCTGCAAGATTACAGAGGTCTACGGCTTCCTGATTAACCACAAGAAGTTGCATCTTGTTCCCGCCCAGGACTTGTTCTTCATTGGTGGTCACCTATACATGGTCAAGGGACTGGTGTTGGTGGATGTAGGAGTTCAATCTGGCAAGGGGTCTTCCATTTCAGTTGTCCCCTCCAGGGTGGTGACAACGAATGCCAGCAAGTTGGGCTGGGGGTGACGTTGGATTACTGGTCTGTGCAGGGTCTCTGGGATCACCTGCAGGCTGGTTGTTCTTCCAACTTCCAGGAACTGAAGGTGGTTCAAAAGGCTTGTCTGGAGTTTGCATCAGCCTCTGGGGGCATCATATTCTGGTTCGGATGGACAATCAGGTTGTAATGGTTTTCTCAATCACCAGGGGGGGTTGCAGGGTTCGGTCCTTGTGGCTCCTGGCTCACGAGATTCTGACTTGGGCGTAGAGCATTGTGTTGTCTCTGAAGGCGGTGTATCTCCCGGGGAGAGGAAGTTGTGCAGGGTTTTCTCCCCATGAATATGATTTCTCAGTCGACGGAGGTGTTCCTTGTGTTGCAGATGAGGTTTCTTTGTCCAACGGTGGACTTGTTTGCGGCTAAGGACAATGCTCTACTGTCCCGCTACTGCACAATTATTCCCTGTCCGGAGGGGCGGCAAGTGGATGCAATGTCGTTCAGGTGGCTAGACAGCCTTCTTTAAGCATTTCCTCTGATCCCCTAGATTGTCAGGGTGCTGTGCAAGATCCACTTGGAGAAGGCCTTTGTTCTGCTGATTGAGGCAGGCTGGATTAACCACCCCTGGTATCATCTTCTAAGGTGGCTTGCAGTTCAGGACTATTGGGCGATTCCCGACCTTCCGTATCCTCTACGGTAGAGGTCTTCAAAC
This sequence comes from Triturus cristatus, assembly GCF_964204655.1. NCBI lineage: Eukaryota > Metazoa > Chordata > Amphibia > Caudata > Salamandridae > Triturus > Triturus cristatus. The sequence goes on from NC_140584.1 coordinate 256,457,460, forward strand.
ATTTATCGGCCGAACCCCACCCATCTAAACCTTTTTACACGTCGAGCCCCCCCACCACCACCTGATAAAAAAGTTCTGGAAGCTGGTACTCTGCATAATTGATGGCCATTCACTCCTGCAGAGCCCAGGTTGTATATGGCAAATAATGTGTTTAGTAAACTGAAGTTTTTGTAGTGCATGTGCTTATTCTAAAGTTCAAATAAAAAGAAAATAATTAGCACAAAATTTTTTATTGGTGCTTTATTATTCACATAAAACACAAAATTTAGGATAGATTTGCAAAAACACTCCCAAAACACAGGTGTGGGAGTGCATGTTTTTCTCCACAGAGACAATGTGTGGATGGATTCTTGCTTCTGCCATCCTTAGGTTGTGCTCCACTTCCAGTCTTGAGCAGTGCCTGGAAACGGGAGTGCTCACAAAATGTTGTAATATATTTTTTTCAGTTTTATATAGCGCGAACATGACCCAAAGGTTTTGGAGCGCTTTACAGGAGCATCTTTTACATTACACAAGCACACATTCATTTTTTTAAGCACAGGGAGATTTAGTGATTTGCCCAGAATCACAGGATGTTGAGCAGACATCAAGAATTGAACCTGGTTTCCCAGCTCTACAGTTATCAGCTCTGGCTGTTGTGCCACATCCTTGCCCCTAAACAAGATATCAGAAAAAGAAGTTCCACAAAACATGCTTTCTGACACAATTAAAAAATCCATGATTATGTGGAGTATGGCCAGGTGTTGCCATGTCAGTAGGAGGCCAGCTACAGTTTTCCAAGAAGGCCTAGGGGACATGTACATCATACACATGTGATATAAGTGATTCAAGAGGATATATACATCTTTATTCTCTAGCAGCATCAAGAGTCAATGTGTTAGCATAGTTGGCTTATAAAGAAGATTGCCTTCCAAAGCTTCAGAAATAGCTGCACAAGAAAACATTTAAATTTGGTCTACGAAAGAAGCGAGGACAGATGGTAGGCATACTTGACAATATTTGTTATATTAGGTTCGTGGACTCTGCTCTAGGGATTGGAACATGTTAAACAAGCACTAGTGACTTTAATCAAGGTCAAATTCCTTTTTCGTAAGTCACTGGTAAATTAAGTGATTTTGCCCAGGATCATAAGATGTTGAGCCGATACCAGGACTCGAACCCTGGTCCCCAGAACCAAAGTCAGCACCTATGGCATTAATGCCAAATTTGCTTCTCCTTGAAACATCCAACGTTCCACTAGTATTGGGATGAAGGGGAAAGGAGCGAAGCTTTAAAAAAATAATACAAAAAGCTCTTCACTCTTACCTGCCAGAGAATGGAATCTTCAGGAAGGATACAACCGTTGTAAACTCCTTGCAGTGAAACGTACTTCCGACGTGGGAAGCAACATGGGGCGCAACTAGACCTGAACTTCGGGGGGGGGGGCAAAGACTCCCAGCCAGTGCTGACCCTAACACTGATAGCTTCAGCACATGTTGCAGCAGAAGGTCACGCTTACGGATTTAGACGTCACATGGATCGAGGAGAGCTCCAGTGGGCAGTCTCCCCTGTGAGCTGTCCCATTTCAATCTCTGCCCTCCCTGCAAGTTTCGACAGCAGCTGGGGCCGTGGGGTCTGATTGCATTGCTGAACACTGATAATCCGTAGTCTTCCTTTGTCACTCACCTCCACACAGACATGGCTGAAGAGCATGGGTACTGAGGCAAGACACAACAGTAAGATATGTTATGGACACGGATTTTATCATGCGTGAATTGACAGTATCTGAATTGGTGGCGGCAGCCATGTCAAAGCCCTTAAAAAACATACAGGACCTCCTGTCTGACCAGTTTTGACCTGCAAAGGGTCGCAGTTCGGACACACCCTGTGGGTGCAGGCGGGTCCCCAAAGTGTGGATCAGAGGTAAGAGAAATCTGGAACAAAGGCATACTCTGTTGACAAGTTGCAGTTGCGAAGACCAGAGGGATGAGGTAGCTGCTGGGCCCAGTGGTGTATTTTGACCAGAGAAGGGTGCCGCTCATAAAGGGGCTTCTGACTAAAACCTGGAGATACAATTGCCTTCACATCAGGTGCGTAACGCCCATAGGGCTGAAAGGGCTTCAGCGCCCTTACCCCCCTGGCCCCCAAACCCACCCGTAGTGTGTGTCAGCCACGGCTGAGACAGCTTCCCGGGCACACACACACAGACAGTTTTTGAGCTGCCATCCGCACCCGAGTACTTCACAAGTCTTTAAAAGACCATGTACGCGTTAATGAGGCTTTGTTGTTTTTCACCCCTCTTAAGAGCCCCTGAATCTCCACTCTTCCAATTGCTGGAAGAATTAGCCCCCCTCCCACTCTTCACCACCTCTGAAATCGTTGCACCTTTGGCCTTTAAAGACCTGTGACTCCAGACACTCTCAGCCGAGGCCCCAGCAGCTGGAGCTGCAGCAGCTGGAGCTGCAGCAGCTTGGGCTGAGATACAAGACTGGCGCCTGAAAGGAACAATAGAAGGTGAAGTGCGCGCCCCCCCTGGAGGGATGCTGCGCCCCCCCAGAGGGGCCCCCCCACAGTTGAAGACCTATGCTCTAAGGGGTATGCCTCTTTCCGCTGGGGTTCTGTGGTGGCTCCGTCTTCAGGCCTGGCTATTGGAAGGATGAGTCTGTTGTCCCATGGCTGCTCAGCGGAGGTGGTGGACCTGCTTAAGGGTTCCAGACGTCCAGCGACTCTTCGGTCTTATTCCCAGCATTTGGGTTCCTTTTCTAGGTGGTGTGTCACTAAGGGGGTGAACGCTGGTTCAGTGGATTCTATCAGGATACTGGATTTTCTGCCAGTGGGTTTTCATTGGGCCTGGCTCTGTCTACTCTTCAAGTGCAATGGGTGACTTTGTGGGTGTTCCGTAGTCCTCATTTGAATGAGCTGTATCTCTTGGTGGCCAGGTTGATGCATAGTTGTTTTCTTCAGCATCCTCAAGAGTTTTGTACTGCCCTGGTCTTGGATCTCCCATTGGTGTTGCAGGCACTTCAAGAGGCTCTTTTCGAACCCTTGGGGTCGGTTGACGTGAAGTTCTTGACCATGAAGGTTGTGTTTTTGGTGGCCATTGTGTCCACTGTCCGGATTGTGGCGTTGGGGTTGTTTTTGCAGTCACCTCCTTTCTTGCGTGTATTGCCGGATCGCGTTGTCCTGCACCCCGATCCTAAGTTCTTGCCCAAGGTCCCTTCCATTACCAATCATTCCAGGGAGGTCGTTCTGCCCACCTTCTCTCCAGTGCCTGTGTCTGGGGTGGATGCTGGTCTCCCACTGTTGGATGTCAGAAGAGCTGTGTTGGTGTATCTGGTGAGGACCTTGGCGTTTTGCAAGTGTGATAGTCTTTTTGTCACTTTTGGCCTGGTGAAATCGGGTCATAAGCCTTCTCTTTCCACCTTGAGTGGGAGGATTAAGCAGATGATCCCTCTGGCCTACGGGTCACAGGGGTTGGAGGTGTCTGCCAAGAACAGGGGAGGTCTACCTATGGTATTTCGGTCTCCTGGGCTTCTTTCAAAAGTGTATCGATTGAGGATATTTGTATGTTCATGGACCACTATTGGGTGGTGTTGGGTGGTTCATCTGCTGGGGGTTTTGCTGAGGGTGTTCTGCAGGCTGGCTCTGCCTGTGATTGATTGCCACCCACCTGTTCGGCGTCTGTTTGTTTTTCCTCTTTTTGATGTTTGAATGAAACTTGGTTTTTGCCTCCCATTTTGGTCTGTGGTTTTTTTTTGTGACCATGCAGTTGCGTCAGCTTTGGTATATGCCCACTAAGTTAGTGATGTGATGAAGTAGACTTCTGAGGAGGTAATGCCCCGGTTACTTACCAGTAATCTTCATTACTCCAAGTATAGTCTTCCTCGCCACATCCCTCTCTTCTGTGTTTGGCTATTGGCTTCATGTTGGTTGAGTGTTAAGCCTGGAACTTGAACAGTAAGTGGGTAGACCGTTCCTCCTCTTGTACTAAATAGACAGAAACAGTGGTTCCTGTGGGGTAATGTAGTTAATAATGGTACTAGTAAGCACAATCACAATAAAAAAGGGTAGATTAATGTCCAAAGGTGAAGAAACCATATACCACTCAATGTTTGGTAATAACAGCAGTTATTTACACATATAACAATGAAATTCTCAAAAAAATAGTGCAAAGCGTCCCCAGTGAACATGGAACCTACAGAAATAGTGACATATTGAGACATAAACAAATGGTTTCCAACATAAGTAAAGTGGACCATCAAAAGTAATACACAAAAGAGGCAGCCTCCTTATAGAATAATAGGGGCTGATGAATGGTTTGCTTTAATTTTGTTGGCGGTGTTTCGTCCCCTAAAGAAGTGAGGGGTCTCTTCAGGACCTATTGATGTAGGGACATCCGAGAAAAGGAATTATCTGTCAGCGTGACAACAGTGCACCACAAGGAAGTGATAATGTAGGAAGGGTACTCACATGGGACCCCGCCTGGCGCCCAGTGAGGGGAAGAAACTGACTGAGAGGTCAATTGCAGCGATCTGCAAGAATAATGATGGAGTGTGTGGAATTACCAAGGAATCACAGCAATCTGTGTAATTTGTATGAGTCTCAGGGTAGAAGCCATTAATGCTTTATGCGCTGATGCAACCACTCCAACCAGCGGGGGTAAGCATCCAATTAGTATCTTTTTTGCGAGCAGTGAAAACACGTTGATCCTTGTATACCGTCTCCTGGATCGGTGAATCCGGATAGCGAGACTGTGAACACGTGTATCCACTACGCGTGAAAGTAGAGCCACACAAGTCCGACTGCACTTGTTCATTGAACTTACCCTGGTTCCTAGTGAGTAGGGTCTCCCTTGTCTCCCTTTTTTCCTCTTGTACTAGGTCAGGGGTGAAGAAGGCTGTCCATGTTAGGGAGGGATGGGAGGACTAGTGAACTAATTTGCTTGGAGGATTTGTTGGGGAGCTGAAGCTCACAACATTAGTCATGTAACAGGAAGACTTATGAGGAAGTAATGTTCTTTTCAGAGCTTGATCCGCAGAGCTAGAAGGATCAGTGAAAGATGCTCAGCCCCGGCCTCATGGCCTCCCATTGGCTGGAAACCCAGTACAGCCACAGATGATGCCGATGGTTGTATCTCAGACCCAGACAGTCTCAATTTCTCTGCACTGTGTCCAATGTTTGTTTTTCAGGGTAGGGTCACAAACCCCTGTTCTTCTGGAGCATATTCAAGGAATCCGAGTCACTGCAAACCACATAAAGTGTCAGCTCTGCTATTGTGAAGACTTAGGTCCACAAGCATTCTGCCTCAAATTTGTAACACAGGCACTACTCGGAAAAACTCAAGGAATGCTGTGCTGTGTGCCTGGCTTTACGAGAGTCGCACCATTCTTTCACATACAGGCGGCTTTCCCAAAACAAGGCAAACCTCTTTCTTCTGCTGTATTCAAACATATTTCCACTTTCCCTGTTAGGTTATGCGGCAGCCATATTGAGGCACCTTTGTGCTCCTCTAAAAATGCCTCCAGCATCAACAAGCCCTCTTCAGTCTTGTCACCTGGCACCTGGGTAAAGATTTAGCTGACCCTTATAGTGATATAAACATATGTCAGCAAAATGCCATGCCTGGCACACAGTACCAAAGTCCCCTACCAGGTGCTGTGCTAATCTCAATTTGTACCCCGTTTTACTTGTACCTCTTGTACTAGGTCTCTGAACGATTCCATTTTGTCTATGGGGAAACCCTGGAAATGTTAGTTTCTTAGTTGGAACTTCCTCTTCAGGGTACCAATGGTACCCCATATTCAGATGCAGTGTCCTTGAGGCAACTCAGTAGCCGTCTTTTGTTCCCCTCTGGCTACAAAATCACCAAAGCACTTGCCCACAGGGCACCCTTTTCTTAACAACCAGTTCTCGTAATGTGCTAAAAGGCGTGGATAAAGCTCACAGAATGGGACACACATTGAGTTTGCCTTTTTCAATATAAATCGTATCTTCGAAATAAATGCCTAAAAGGTAAAAGTCCTCTCGGAGTACAGCCAAAAAGCAGAAACTGTTCTCCTCATGCTGGAAAAAGCTCCTAATAGTCTTAGTGGCTGCGGAAGGTTCATAGGGAGGTAACAGTTTCTGTAGTTATTCTGGGCATTTCACCTGGTCTGCTTCAGACATTGAATCTGATCCTATCACTAGCTGGAGGAAAATGAAGTGCTTGTAGCTCGGATGTGATATAGGCGCTCATGCTAAACAGGACTTAAACTATTGTCAGACCTACTCTGTCATCGGTTTTGTGGAATAGGGACTTTTTCAGAGTAAGGAGGCTGGAGAAACCAAAAGCCTCAAAGACTATCAAAAGGTTCCATATTTTCAAAGAGGTAGAAACATGGTACTGAGGCCTGAGGGAGGTCAGTTTTGGCCTCCCATGTCTAGACTCTCATTCCCTGCCTCTTCATGCCTAGACAGCCCTTTTTCCTTCGAAAGAGCATCTCATTTAAGCATCCATTTACTTCAGTTGTGTTGTCAGGTTTGGTGTTGAGCTGCTAGAGGATTTGTGTGTCATTTGATTATTTTTTAAAGTTCATGGTGTATTGATCTAGTAGTCATGCCTGGCGGCATTCCTCAATATTGAGCAAAGACAGGAGGAGGATAATCCGTGAAACAAGCTACAGGATATAAAGTTAAAGTTGTTTTCAAGGCTTTAAAGAATTTTGAAAAATGTTTATCTTGCTTCGTAACATTCTGAAAAGCACTCACGTTATGTCCCATAACAATGTATATTATTTTTTATGATTAAGTAAACTATTCAACAGCAGCGCTCATTAAATCATGTAGCATGTATTGCTTTCAGTTCATAGTAGATTCATGTGACTACATCATACATAAACTAAATTCCTTTATTAATGTATATAACTGTGTCGCCGTTTTAGTGCATTGTTTTTGTTATAATCAACCATCTGAGGGTAAACCCAGTCCCTGGAAGGTGTGCTTAGGGCTTTAAGTATGTTTAGTCTGAAACTGCTCTATCAGTCCCTCGATGGCGTGCACTGGGCTTTGAGCGGGTTTCATATGTGCAATCAATTCCTTGATTGTCAGCTGAAAGACCTTTATTCATGTAGAAAAACAGAGGGAGAAAAATAAAGGGAAAAAGCACTTGAGGAAGCACAGAGAACACAGAACATCAGAACAGATGTGTTGTTTGCCTAGGAAGAACACCAGCTCATTGGTCTGAATCATACATTTCTCCTCGGCTTCTCACCTACTGATTTTCGTGTTCTAGAATTTGAGTCTTGATTGCTCCAAGGCATCAAAATGTTTTCCTTCTCAAAGATAGGTTTAAGCATTCTTTAACATTAGTTTGGTCCTTGGCTTCACTTTACAAGTGGGCATGCCCACTACATAAGTATGAAATTCTAGGTGATATTGTTTGAATAGCTGAATTAATGGAAACATTTACATGAAGAACAGCAATGGAGAAAAAGATGAACGATGGAGCACGCCACATAAAACTTTCCACCAGTGGACACTTCCAAAATCTCCTGCAAAACTGTTTGGAAGGATGGTACGGCAAATTGACTGGGTCAGAAGGCCTGCTTTTCTGACCTCTAACCTTGCCACCCATCTGAGTAGGATTCCCCTGGACTCTGACCCTGGAAGGGACAAGTTCTACTGCGCTCCATTCTACCACTTATGGAGTTGGTGGCACTGTACCTGCATCCTTTACTTGAAAGGTACAATGAGCCCAAGTCCGGGTGTGCAGACATTCCAATAATGTCCTGTGCCTACTGGCTATGTTGTGAGCCAGCATGAGAAATAATGGGGCGACCCAGTGTCCCTCAGAACCTGGGTATTAATGATACATAGAACAAATGGTTCTGTCGGGTGATTGCAATTGCTTTGAATACTGTATTTACTGCAAGGAAAAGTTATTTATTACACAGGAGAAAAAGGAGAACACACCAAAAAGAGAATTTGATTCAATTCTTGTATTTCCAAAAATATTGAATATTGATGGCTGACACAAATACAAATTGGATTGCAACAAGACAACAAGTGACTATGGTGAAAAAGTGACATATAGTGAGTGGTGAAATGAACAGTACACTATATACATGACATATGCAGGTGACATAAAATTAAAAGAGAATTCCAAATTTTTGTCCCATCTGATTTTACACATGTAATTCAAGACCCATTGATGAATGAAAACGTAATCAAGAAAACTGTATTTGGAATTCTCTTTTTATTTTATGTCAACTGCATAGGCTTTGGGGCAGCCCCTCAAATTTTCTCTCATACCTTTCAACCGAGTGTGCATGTTCTTTGGTGGTGCACATTGAACTCTGTGCACAGGTCCTAGGCCCTGCACACACCAGCATCCCACCCACATCAGACTGCGATCATGTGCAGGGAGCTATGGTTGCACAAGACCCTGCTCCATCCAGCTCCCATCCTACCTAAACCAGAATATTGCGGCATTTGGCTGTGCTCAGTCAACTCGGAAGGTAGTGTCTGGCCAATCTAGCTATGTATGGCTTTGCACCCTGTTCATCAGGCTTAGGCTGCAGGGTGTGCATACAGTCTCTGACTTACTATGCCACAGTGTCCTTCTCTGCCTTATGCAGCAGACTCTGGGCAAAAGATGTGGACTCTGTTCACGCTCTGAATTCAGCACCTGACCCACATAACTAGTTGCATACACCCTCACGGCTAACCCAAGACAACCTCCCTAAGGGCAACCCGAAGATGAAATAAGCACCCTGAGGGACACAATACAATTCTAGACCAAGATTCTGCAAGGACACCCTCAAGGCCAGGCTAACATCTCCCAGTAAGATACTAAGAACACCCAGAAGGAAAGATCATCATCCCAATGTCACACCTGATAACATATCAATACCCCTATGAACATCACTGAAGCCAACCCTACACTCTTTAAGAAACCCTCAAGGTTAGCCTAACACTCCCCAAGGGCGCTGTCAGATCCAAACTAATATCTCCAAAGTCACCCTCAAGGTCAGGCCAACCCCCAGGCATCACTGTGGGACAGACAAGTATCCTCTTAAACACTTTTGAAACCAAGCCAATGACCCCCAAGGATGCCATTGATGCCAGTCGAACATCCTCTTTAGACTCCTATAAGACTAGACCAATAACCCATTCCCCAAAATAACCTGACACCTTTTCTGCCTAAGTAACCACCTAATCAAAACACCCAAGGGCACTCTTGAGGCCACTAAACACAGCCCAATGCTTAGCAACCCCAACTTAACTTCCCTCTACACGAGAAGTACACTATCAAGGTTAGGTGAGGACCAATAAGGCAAGGATGCTCTCGAGGATAGAGCAACACTGACAACAGCATCCTTAGAACCAGACCTCAAACCCAAGGACACAGTTGATTAAGACCAGTACACAGCGAACAGCCCCAAGAACAACAACATCCATGCACTGTCCCCTCGAGGCTAGACTAAACAACACCCGGGACACACTTCCAGGAAGAAAACACCCTGAAAGCAGGTCTAACTTCCTCAAAATGATCGAATGAAAAGATTTAACTGTCAGTACTCAGGCGGACTGTGCTCTTTCGCATACACTGCTTGGAGTTCGTATTCCTTGCACTGTTGAAACACAGAACATCTTATAGATATAAACCGAAGACATATCCAGTTTGTAAAGGGGAACGTTAAAAAAGGACACGAATCAAGATTTTGAAGCAGTAGAGTTGTAAAGTGCGCATTTACTGCTGCTCCACCCAAACTCGTGCTTCAAAGAAAGAGCCCATCTGATGTAAACAAAGCTCTTCCTGTGCCCGCCCCGCCTTTACATTCCAGGCAGTGCTGGCCATAATGAGGGAGGGCTTCTACTGTTCCCATCGCACGATGAAGTGACAGAGGGCTGAGAAACCAGCGGCTCTCTCTGAGGCCTGAATGAGCCATGACTTGGATCAAAAGCCAGCTGCACGTCAGCACTGCGCCCGCCCCTGAGCAGGCGGGGCGCAGGTGTTAGATGTCACGAGGAAGTGAAATGCAGGAACTTTAGGCAGGGAGACACCCATGATTCCTAAGGGAGGGTGCCCACCTGGCCTCTGAAGTGTCCTATACCCTTTTCATTACCACATTCCCCATTTGGATAGCGCTAAAAACCGTTTCAGTGCTTCAAGCACAAAACCATTTCAGTGCTTCAAGCACTCCACGATGCTTCAGAGAAACTTCAGTTTTGACATCGAGTAGAGCAGAGTAGAGTAGAGTGATGTACAATGCAGTGGCATAGAGTAGAGTGGTGCAGAGTAGAGTGGCGTAGAGTGCATGGTGAAGAGTGTAGTGGTGTTGTATGCAGTGGTGTAGAGTATTGCAGAGTAGAGTAGACTGACATAAAGTAAGAGTCGAGTGGTGTAGAGTAGAGTGGCATAGAGTGCAACACTACATGCTATGTCACTGCAGAGTAGAGTGGCGTAGAGTGCAGTGGTGAAGAGTAGAGTGCAGTGGCATACAGTACAGTGGCATAGAGTAGAGTAGTGCGGAGCAGGGTGGCATAGAGTACAGTGGCGTAGTGTGGTGCAGAGTGGAGTGCAGTGGTGTAAAGTGCAGTGGCACAAAGTAGAATGGCGTAGAGTTCAGTGGCATAGTGTAGAGTGGTGCAGAGTAGAGTGCAGTGGTGTAGAGTGCAGTGGCATAGAGTGGTGCAGAGTAGAATAGAGTAAAATAAAGTAAGAATTGAGTAGTGTAGAGTAGAGTAGAGTGGAGTTGAATGCACTCGCATATCATGCAATGCTGCAGAGTAGAGCGGCATAGAGAGCAGTGGTGAAGAGTAGAGTGCAGTGGCATACAGTACAGTGGCATAGAGTAGAATAATATAGAGTAGGGTGGCTTAGAATACAGTAACGTAGTGAGGTGCAGAGTAGAGTGCAGTGGCGCAAAGTAGAATGGCATAGAGGGCAGTGGCATAGAGTAGAGTGCAGAGGTGTAGAGAGCAGTGGCATAGAGTGGGCAGAGCAAAGTTCAGTGGTATATAGTACAGTGGTGTAGAATGGTACAGAGCAGAGTGCAGTAGCTTAGAGTTCAGTGACGTAGAGTACAGTAGCACTGAGGGCAGTCCCACTCAGTAGAGTGGTCCAGAGTAAAGTAGAGTGGTGTAGAGTTCAGGGGCATAGAGTAGAGTGGTGAAAAGTAGATTAGAGTGGCGTAGAGTGCATTGTCATAGATTGTAGTGGCACAGAGTAGAGTGCAGTGGCATAGACTGCAGTAGCATAGAATGCAGTGGCGTAAAGGGCAGTGCCATCGAGTGGTGCAGCGTACAGTGGCATAGAGTGCAACATTATAGAGTAGTGCAGAGAATAGTAGAGTTGCGTAGAGTGCAGTGCCCTAGTGTACAATGGTGTGGCGTAAAGTGCACTGGTGCAGAGTAGGGTGTGAAGTGAAGTAGTGTAAAGTGCAGTGGCATGGAGTGGTGCAGAGCAGAGTGGCGTAGAGTGCAGTGGCCTAATGTAGAGTGGTGCAGAGTAGAGTGCAGTGCATAGAGTGTAGTGGCATAGAGTTGAATGGTGTAGAGTATCACAGAGTGCAGTAGCATAAAGGGCAGTGGCGTAAAGTGATGCAGAGTACAGTGAAGTGGCATAGAGTAAAGGGTAGGAGGTGGGAGAGAAAGGAAGCAACATGGAAGGGGGACAAGTGAGAGGGAATATAAGCTACTGAACAGGTATTTGGGAGAAGGACTAAAAACACAAGCAAATATAAAGTGCTTGAACACACAAAGAAAAGTATCTCCAAAAATGGGAGCAGTGGATGGTCACAAGTACATGGTCCCTGCTCCAGGGGAGGGCCAGACACAAGAAAAGGACATGACACCTCCATGCCATGACAAATGGAGACGAAGGAAGTGAGAGTGACCCTGAAGCTAACAGGTGCAAAATATGGACTGGCTGTAAGCCCACTGTATGCAAGCAATATGTCTTGCAGAGACAGCGCATGCACTGTCTAGGTGAAACCTAAAGAATATAAGGGCTTTGCAGTGAGGGTTGCCTTTGCTGCAGCTCTATGCTTTTAATATACTATCGTGGTCCTGAGAATCCTTGAGGGTACTCAAACCTAATCTGTGGGCAGTAGTATTTTTTTTTCCTAATGTCATTATTGTCATTGATGGCCCAATGTACATCATTCATTTGCTACTAATGGCTTCTTCTATCTGTGAGTTTAATGTCTTCTTCTGCAAGATAACCTTCATGTGCTTCCACTGCTTTTGTCCGTTCCTTGAACTTAAAAATATGGCTTTCAATCACTGTGTATGAACAGCCCTTGGATCCAGGGGTGGCCCATCCACTTAGCTGAAGAAGGAGGTCGACTAGGCCGCTATGTTCAGTGGGGTGCCAAATTTGAGGATACAATTTAATGTGAAATATTTAAAGAAATTAAAATGACAAAAAATTGATTTGTGTCCGATTGCACGGTTTGCCTAGCATGCCATGGTCACCTCATCAGTATCTGTTTTAGGTTAAAGCTTCCTATTAGAGAGTTATTGGATCCCAGGGGTTCCAATTCTGATATATGCTGCCTTTGGCCATTAATAGGCCCAAGTCTAGCATTGCGGCATCAGCTGACCGCTGTTACTAGCTATCTGAACTTTAGAATCTCTCTGAATCTAGCTGGAGTTGGCAAAAGCGTGAATTGACATGTATTTATGTGTAAACTTTATAAAAACAATATTTAATCGTTGGCAAGCTGTGATGTTCTTTATACATGTCTCAAGGCTGCTACATACTGTATTACTTTGTGTACCACAACATTACATGTAGTATGTGCTCATTTTCATGATGACGTCTTGGTTCACTTGGTTGGTTACAGCAGTGTGTATGTCTGTTCTTTATGTTCATGTTTATTTATACACCATGTTTTACCACAATCTGTACATGTTAGCAAGGCCACATTGTTGGCCGCAACACGTCTTGTTGCAGTAAAACCTGAACATGCAATCCTGAGTGGGCAAATTATTTTTCCTTTTCCTTTGAAAGATTACGCTCGGTGCTCCACTGGCTTGTGACGCTCCACGCCTCCTGGACTTGTGGTCCTGGATTAAGAGCGGTGATTTTGGAGATATATAAATATATATGTGTGTGTGTATATATATATATATTCACTGAAAAAAACATAGGTGTCAGGGGCGTTATGGTCAGCTGGACTTTTCACTCGTACAAAACCATTGAATTTCCCCCGTTATAGTTAGTTCAGCTAACTATAACTTGCGCGCCCGCAATGCACTGCTGATGACGTCACATATTACATCACTCATGACATGGTCAGTGACATCACTCATGACATCACTGATGACATCTCAAATGACATCACTGATGACATCACTGACGACATTATCCAGTGAATGTGTGTTTTTCTGAAAATTACATATGTTTTATATATGTATATCTCACGGTCGATGGAAGAATAAATGGGTATATAAGTGTCTAAATGGATGATTTGTTTTTGAAAAATTGATTGTATAACTGACTGATTAAGTGTATCTCAGTGAATACATGGCTTAGTGAGTAATGTTTAAATATGTAAATATCTGTATCAGTCTCTCAGTTTGTGTATAAGTGGCTGCATGGGTTGGTGAGTAGCTACATGAGTGTCTATATAGGTCATTAGTTGGTTTTTTGAGTATCAGTATGAGTGTCTGAGTGTCTGTATTGTTCGGTGGGGATATTACGTAGTGCATAGGTGCATGAATGAGTGACTCACTGTTTGTATGTGTTGAAGACAGCATGTGTGCAGGACTGTATGGGTGGATGAGTGTGTGCATGGGTGTGTTAGTGAGTGAATGACTGTCTCAATAGTGTATTTATGAGTAACTACATATGTTTTAAACTAGTATATGTGACTATTGGTGTATATAAGTGAGTATATGTGAGAGTGAGAGATTGAAAGAGTTCCTGTATGAATAAGTATGTGTTTCTATAAGTGATTGTTTAAAAGACTAAGTATGTGTAAGTTTCCGTAGAAGTAAGAGTGGTGGTGTGTGTATAACTGTATATGCAAGTAAATGGATGTTTGATTCTTTATTAGCATGAGTGACTATGTGTGTGAGTAACTCTATGGATGAGTGGCATTGTGTAACAGGATGTATAGGTGTATGAGTACATATGATGAGTGAGTACATGTATGAGTGACTGTATAGGACTGTTGGTGAATGAGTGGATGTGTATGTGGATCTTAGAACTACTGAATAGGTTGTTGTAACTGGTATTGGTATGACCATTATTTTGAAAATTTTAGTTTCTATTTTTGAATGTGTGTATCAAAGGTTATATTAGGGGGAGAGGAGGTCTGCCACTCTATCACAAGGATGATGTCATCAGTGATGTCATTTGAGATGTCATCAGTGATGTCATGAGTGATGTCACTGACCATGTCATGAGTGATGTAATATGTGACGTCATCAGCAGTGCATTGCGGGCGCGCGAGTTATAGTTAGCTGAACTAACTATAACGGGGGAATTTCAATGGTTTTGTACGAGTGAAAAGTCCAGCTGACTATAACGCCCCTGAAACCTATGTTTTTTTCAGTGAATTTCTAAGGTTTTTTAAATGCTAATTCCTAACTATAACGTGCCTGAAACCTATGGTTTTTTCAGTGAATTTCAAAGCTTTTTAAATGCTAATTCCTAACTATGCCTACTGAGATAGGACATGTGAAGAAAGAAAAAAAACGCAAGGAAAGAAAAAAAAGAAATGCAGAAAGAAGCAACAGAAGTCCTCAAAGACGAAGAAAAGTGCAGGAAGAAGGATAACGTGCAGAAAGAACAAACAGAAGAGCAGAAAGAAGCCTTGTTGCAAAATCATCCTGTACCCTCAACTTTTTCAGACGGATACCGGTGGTAACTGAGTCTGACTAACCAGTCCTCGAGCCAGTGCTATGTTAAAAGACACTCAGAATACAGGGAAAACACCTACATACAATAGGTAACACTATGCGTTGGGGTCCCCTGTGATTAGCATAACCTCCTCTGTAAGCCCCTAGTATATAATTGGGCAGGGGATTAAAACTACCTCATAAAACGCACCACAGGGCGTGTTTGCACAAGTCACCTCAGGCCCCGTCCCCTCCTTCGTTCCCCACTGTGTAAACACGCCCTGTGGCCATTTTAAGTTGGGAGATTAAGTCCCCTTGAATTCTGAGGGTCCCTAGGGTCCAACTAGACCACTAGGTACCTCCAGTAAGCGCCACAGAGCTGCGTTGCAGATAGATGTAAAAAGGGGCACGGCCTAGACCACCTCTCTGCAACGCAGCGCAGTGGCGCTTACTGGAAGAACCTGGTGGGCTAGTTGGCCCCCATGGTCCCTCAGGATTGAAGGGGAATTATTTCCCCAACTTAAAACGTGCCACAGGGCTTGATTGCACACGTTAACTCAGGCCCCGTCCCCTCCCTTCACCACTGCGTAAACACGCCCTATGGCCATTTTTAGTTGGGAGATTAAATTTATTTGAATCCTGAGGGTCCCTAGGGTCCAACTAGCCCACTAGGTACCTCCAGTAAGCGCCACAGAGCTGTGTTGCAGAGAGGTGTAAAAAGTGGCACGGCCTGGACCACCTCTCTGCAACGCAGCTCAGTGGCGCTTACTGGAAGCACCTGGTGGGCTAGTTAGCCCCCAGGGGCCCTCAGGATTGAAGGGGAATTATTTCCCCAACTTAAAACACGCCATAGGGTGTGTTTGCACATGTCACCTCAGGCCCTGCCCCTCCCTTCCCCACTGTGTAAACACACCCTGTGGAGGTTTTTTAAGTTGGGAGATTAAGTCCCCTTGAATCCTGAGGGTCCCTAGGGGCAAAATAGCCCACTAGGTACGTCCAGTAAGCGCCATTGCAGAGAGGTGTAAAAAGGGGCACGGCCTGCACCACCTCTCTGCAACGCAGAGAAGTGGCACTTACTGGAAGCCCCTGGTGGGCTAGTTGGCCCCCAGGGTCCCTCAGGATTGAAAGGGAATTATTTCCCCAACTTAAAACGCGCCACAGGGCGTGTTTGCACACGTCACCTCAGGCCCCGTCCCCTCCCTTCACCACTGTGTAAACGCGCCCTGTGGCCGTTCTAAGTTGAGAGATTAAGTCCCCTTGAATCCTAAGGGTCCCTAGGGTCAAACTAGCCCACTAGGTACCTCCAGTAAGCACCACAGAGCTGCGTTGCATAGAGGTGTAAAAAGGGGCGTGGCCTCAGAACACCTGTCTGCAACGCAGCTCCCTGGCGCATACTGGAGATACCTGTTGGGCTAGTTGGCCCTCAGGGACCCCCAGTATTGAAGGGGAATTAATTTCCCAACTTACAACTGGCCAGGGGGCATGTTTGCAGAGTGCTACAAGGAGGGGGCGTGGCCTCCGGCACGATGTCGGTCTTTTATTTATTTTATTTTTTTAATTTATTGGCCCTGGGGACCCCATCCCCCAGGGCCTGCACACTAATCTTTTTTGTTGAAAAAAAGAAATTTGGCCTTCCCAAGGCCTTAATCGGCCCCGGGTACCCCAACCCCCGGGTCATGGCCTTTTTAAAAAAAAAAATCTTTAGGAGGGGGGCTGCATTGCCCCCCTCCTCAGGCCACTTATGGCCCCGGGGACCCCATCCCATCGGCCTTTATTTTTTATTATTTTAAAAAAATATATATTTATAGAAACACCTAGGACATGCTGGACAAACCGTATGTACCTATCACCATGACGATTTGCGTGATATTCATTAAAAGGCGACTATGCATACAATGAATCCACGTGGAATGTATTTACACCGCTAGTGAAGCTCTGACGTGTCTGACGCCCTACCGTGCCTAATCCCGGCGCCCCCGCCGGTGGGTACTCTCCAAGTAGACACCCTTGTTGTTTATTTATACAAACATGGGTAGCTATTGACGGGCACTTTTAATACACACGCACATCAAGCCATTCAAAGGGGATTCGACAAAAATTCGACCAAACTATGCAAGAAACCCCCCTCACGGTTAATAAAACACACATCCACCGCCGGATGTGTAATACTTTTTATTTTACTCTCTGGAAAGGAGACGAACCTCACTTGAGAGTCACAGCGTGCTCCTGGCTGAGCCCAATGCTGTGTTACACCCACTAGTGCCCGCCGAGTGCCACACACCTCTGTGTTGTATTCCACCAGCTAGTGCGTATGCTATGACACTCTCTAGCCCATGTGCACTGTAACACCACCCCGTGAATATGTCATGCCACACTTGCCTTCGCACGGGTTATATTGCCCCATCTAACGTGCCTTCCTCAATGCCTATGTTATAACGCACAGCGCTATGCCATACATATTACAATCTGGGATCCATATCTTTGTCACAGTGCATATGCAACGTTACACTCCCCAGCACATATTTTATATTACAACTTTAGAGACTAGTTAGGTTACACAACACTGCTCTGTGCATATTACACTCCAAGGCACATATCGCATAGCACGCGCTAGTGCCTGTGCTATCTCGCGCTCTCCAATGAATCTGTCATTGCACACAATGTATTGCATATTATATTTCACGCCCGGTTCATCTTATATCACACTTTTTGGTACTTAGTTTATACCATATACTATATCTAGTTTTCCTTTTCAATCGTGCTCTCAGGTCTATGTTCTATATAACACTGCGTCCACCTACCCTTTTCACGGGCATTACATTTTGCGATGGGGGGTGGAGGGTCAGGGGGTGTTTCTGCCAAGTGAGCCCGGAGTCACAGTCACAAACGTCCTCTTGTTCCTGAATAAAAGTGAGATTATGCTGCATACTTGTTCATATTTTAAGTAGTTCGCACACACACACATTTTAAAAACAATAAAGTTCCTAATACCCACCTTCTCTGAACAGTTAGCTTGCTGCCCCATCCACCTCCTCCCTATCCTCTGTTGTCTGAATCCATGGACTAGCCTCTTCCCTCCTGCCATGCATGGTCTGATGTGCTGCCACTGCCCTCCATTTAGCATGACGTACCAGTCCACTCCTCCTGCCCTCCATTGCCCAATTCTATGGCCCATCATTGACCTCCTGCTTAGCCTCTGTGCTTAGCTTGCTGCCCCTATTCGCCTTCCCCCTCCCCTCCGATGTCTTTGTGCATGCCCCTGCTCCATCCTTTTTGCCCACCATGTTCCATGGACCTGCCACTCCTATCTACTCTGAGTGTTCTGTTGAGCTGCCACTCCCCTCCCACCTGCCTAGCATTGTCTGTAACCTGTCCCTGCCACCTCCACCCTGCCTGTCGACATGCCATGCCACTATCCCCTTCCTCCTGTCCTCCATGGTCCATTTTACTGCCACACCCTTCTGCCCTCCCTGGTCTGTTGTGCTGCAACTGCTCCTCCTGCCTGCCCCGCGCGGTCTGTTGTGAGGCCCCTTCCCCTGAACTCTCTTGTCTGTGCCCAGGTCCTGACCCTCCCGTCTATCCTTCATGGTCCTTTGTGCTTGCCCCTGCACCCTCCTTCTTGCCCATCATAGCCATTGTGCTGCCGCTAACCCTCCCGCTTGCCATGCACGGTCTTCTGTGCTACCATGGCACCTCCCACCTTCCCTGTGTGGTCAGCTAGCTGCCCCTGACCCCCTCCCACCTTCCCTCCATGGTCTGTGTGTATGCCATCATAGTCTCATTGTTGCTCTCCATGGTGTGTCTTGTTTCTAAAGCCCATCCTGCCTGACCTCCATGGTCATCTTGCTGCTCCTGCCCCCTATTCCCTCCCTCCTGGCTTGTCTGTTCCATTGTAATGCCCCTGATCCGTCCCTCCTGCCCTTTATGGTCTGTTATGCTGCAGCTTTCTTTCCTATCTGTCCATTATGGTCATCTAGCTACCATTGCCTCTTTTCCCTCTGTTCTCTGTTGTCCATATGCATGGTCCTGACCCCTCCCTATTGCTTTCTATGCATTGCTGTGCTGCACTCCCATCCTGCATGCGCTGTGTGGTGTATTGTGCTGCTGCAAACCCTGATGCCTTCCCTGTAGGGTCAGTTTGCTCCATGTCCCTCCTGTCCTCTGTTATCCAAGTCCACGACCCTACCCCAATTCGTCCTGCCTACCATGATCCAATGTACCATACTTGCGAACATTTTGAACTTGGTAAGGGGGAGATTTTGGAGAAAAAAACTGGGTATTGATTTTCCCCTTTGAGTTACATTGAAAAAGAGGAGATTGTAGACAGGAGAGAGATCAAATAAAGCCCATTTGAGCCTAAAAACATTGGACGTTTCCTGGCTGAAACGGGTCTGTTGGCATGTATGGTTGTACTACCACTGCCTCTTCCTTCTGCCCACAATGGTCTATTATATTGCCACAGCCTCTCTTGCCAGTCCTGTATTGTTGGTTGGTTGCCCCTACCCCCCTTTCCACTGCCCTCCATAGTCTGTTGTGCTGCCACTGCCCTTCCTGCCTGCCCAGTGTGGTCAAATTGTTGCCTCTGCACTCTCCTACCTGCCTTCAATTTTCAGAGTCGGTGCCCCTGGCCTCTGCCTCTCAACAGTATCCCAATGAACAACTAGATTGCTAACATTCTATATTTATTACAAAAGTGTGGAACGCCTGACGTCATCTTGATGTAATCAAAACTGTAATACCTAGAGCATTTCCTTTAGAAATTACATATATGAGAGGGTCTTATTTGCATCAAAATTATGGTTAGTGCTATAAAAAACTAAAATGAGGACATATTTTCTGAGTTTTCAAATAGCGACAAAGAACTTTTAAATTATTTGTAATCTTTATGTTTTTTTATCCAGTTGACCACTTGATTAAATGTTGCACCTAGGGGAGAGGATGTGGTGTTACTTCCAGAGCTGCAGACTTTGCAACTGGGGAACCAGGTTGGAGTTTCTGCTTCAGTTCAACATTCTGTGATTCTGGTCAAATCACTTAATCTCCCCAAGTCCACAACCAAAATGAATTTGATCTTGTGTGATGTAACCAATGCTCATGTAAAGCACTCCAATACCTGACAAGTCTGCACTATATAAAACTGCAAATACACAAAAAATAAGTGTTTTGCACACTTCTGTCATTGGGCTACATGTGGGCTACATCTGGGTGATATTTGTGCTGCATTTGGGCTCTTTTGTCTCTGGTGGCCATCTTGGGAGATTTATTTGTTATGACGTTTCCTAATTTCCTCATTTACTGCAGTCTCCTCAGTAGGAAATACTTTCCGTTTTTTACTTTGATTCCATCAAGAAGGTATTCAGACATGTCACACATTTGTCATAAATTCTGAATGTTAGCACTCTAGTTGCTTATTAGATCACTGTAGTAAAGCTACTGCTCACCACCGAAGTCTGCAGCTGGTATCAAAAGTGCATGTTTCAGTCTGCATATCAGAATTTTTTAATGAAATAGAAGAGGATTTGAGAAGTCAAAATGTGCCCTAATTTTTCTTTCTGCAGCACTAATCATAATTTCTATGGCAAAATGAACCCCCTCATTTTGTTCCTTTTTAAAGTAAATGTTTTAAGAGTTACCACTTTATTCCAATCAAGATGGCTTCAGGTGTGCATTTACAGAAAATATGCTCTCAGTTTAGCTTATAGATCACCTTCCAAACCTCTGTGGGAAAGCATGAGAAAATAGTTTTCTCTCAAACATGATTCATTGTATCACAGCAGAAGGCGTCTTCACATGGTAAAATCACCTTAGAACACACCACAATTCCTAAAATGAGTATGGTACCATCAACAAATGATTTATAATGTAACTAAAGTCTTAAAACCTTCTATTAACTGCAATGCTTTTTAATGAGGTGCTATCATGTATATTGGTCCCAAGATGGCTGCCAACACTTCTTGGATGAAGTACTGACTGCCAATCAGATCTCACGATGAGATGTGTGGTTAGGCTCCGCCCAGATATATCTATCTTTTTAACTCTAATTTTCTCAGGAACTACTGAACAGATTTACACCATTTAAGCGAAAGGCACGAGTCTGAACTGAGGACTACCTCTTTGCCAAATTTGGTGTAATTCCGTTCAGCAGTTCGGGCTGTAGCTGCGTCAACAGGTCCTTTGGGAAAATGCATGGGGAAAATGCGTTTTGGGACCCCCCTTTTTTCTCGGCCCCCGCTTGACGAATCACCGTGAAATTTTCAGGATAGGAGCGGACCGGAGCTGGCCAAAAGTTTGGAAAATTTCGTGAAGATTCGTCAATCGACGCCAACGTTATTCCAAATAGAATGTTGTGGATTTCCTATGGAAAATAGGTCCTAAATATAACTACCTACTGGCGACTGCCAGTAGGTAATATATATATATATATATATATTCACTTAAAAAACCATAGGTTTCACACATGTTATAGTTAGGTGGATATTTCACTCGTAAAAAACCAATGAAATTCCCCTGTTATAGTTAGTTCAGATAACTATAACTCGCGCGCCCGCAATCCACTGCTCATGACGTCACATATTACATCACTCATGACATGGTCAGTGGCATCACTCATGACATCACTGATGACATCATCCTTGTGATAAGTGGCGGTCGCGCGAGTTATAGTTATCTGAACTAACTATAACGGGGGAATTTCATTGGTTTTTACGAGTGAAATATCCACCTAACTATAACATGTGTGAAACCTATGGTTTTTTAAGTGAATTTGCAAGGTTTTTTAAATGCTAATTCCTAACTATAACGTGTGTGAAACCTATGGTTTTTTCAGTGAATTTGTACGTTTTTTTAAATGCTAATTTATTTATGTATTATTATTTTTTGTATATATTTATTTTACAATAAACTACTTATTAAAATGTTGTTTTTTTTTCTTTTTGGTTTTCACCGTGCGCGCACGGTGCGCGCACCACCGCGATTTTTAAAAAAAAAAATTACTTTTTTTTTTCTGCCTTCGGGGTCCTTCAGGGACCCCCTGACAAAGGCTAGGGGGTCAGGAACTTCTACCCTGCCCCCTTTTCACATTCGCCACCTTCCTTTTTCACTCTCGCACTGAAAACAAACAAAATAGCGGCCGACACTTCCTGATTTCGACCGATTCGAACGTTGACTAACATGTAACCACCAATCAGAATTACGCTCGCGCACGTTAGGGTGCTCGCACGGTGCGCGCACGGTGCGCGCGCGGTGCGAGCTTATAGATATTTATATGTTTTTAAATGCTATTTTCTCAGGAACTACTGAACAGATTGACACCAGACCTGCAAAAGGCACTTCCCTGACCTGAGGACTACCTCTCTGCCAAATTTCAAGTAATTCTGTTCAGCCGTTCGGGCTGTACCTTTGACTAAAGGTCCTATGGAAAAATGCATGGGGAAAATGCGTTTTGGGACCCCCCTTTTTTCTCGGCCCCCGCTTGACGAATAACCCCGAGACTTTCAGGGTAGGAGCTGAACGGAGCGCCCCATTAGTTTTGAAAATTTCGCGAGGATTCGTCAACCGGCACCAAAGTTGTTCAAAATAGAATTTTCAGATTTCCTATGGAAACTCGGTCCTAACTATAACTATCTACTGGCAACCGCCAGTAGATAATATATATATATATTTATATATATATATATATATATATCCAACAAAACTCCCATCTTGCAGAAAGAAGCACGCCGGACCAGGTCATCGGGGGTAACTGTGTGCATTTATTTCGCCAGGAAAACAGCCATTTCTTTAAACCTTACGCGTTTCAGCCGCTTGCGCAGCCTTGATCACAGGTGAGCAGACATCATTGGATTTGCGGCGTAACATGTGACTTTTATACGCCTACGTCAAACTACTCAGGTTTCACCGTAGTTTTAACTTCATACAATT
The DNA here is from genome assembly GCF_964204655.1 of Triturus cristatus. Classification (NCBI taxonomy): domain Eukaryota; kingdom Metazoa; phylum Chordata; class Amphibia; order Caudata; family Salamandridae; genus Triturus; species Triturus cristatus. The sequence goes on from NC_140584.1 coordinate 256,480,191, forward strand.
CCCAGAATGCATCGAGTAAGCTAAAGTCTCATAATCATGTATTTCACTGCTATGCTTGCTCATGATTAATGTTCATATTAAATTACAGATGCAGTGAATATTGTATTTTCAGAGTCACTTACTCGATGTAGCTTCTGCTCAATTCAAAAACCGGCTGTGAACCTCTTACCGATTCCTGCTTGCACTTGAAACAATCCCAAAGTCCATAGTTACAGCACCCGTGTGCTGCACATTCCCTAAGCCTGAAGTGTCTTCCAGAAAAATATCGGCTGGAAACCTCCGTGCCTCGCTACTGGAACACTGCAGGCGGGTCCCACTCCTTTTAATATCAGTCCCAACTTCTTTTGCCCACAGGGAGCGACGGACCTCTTTCCAGGGCGGTCACAGCGCTGAGGGCGGGCAACCTCATACAAAATCCAACAAAACTCCCATCTTGCAGAAAGAAGCACGCCGGACCAGGTCATCGGGGGTAACTGTGTGCATTTATTTCGCCAGGAAAACAGCCATTTCTTTAAACCTTACGCGTTTCAGCCGCTTGCGCAGCCTTGATCACAGGTGAGCAGACATCATTGGATTTGCGGCGTAACATGTGACTTTTATACGCCTACGTCAAACTACTCAGGTTTCACCGTAGTTTTAACTTCATACAATTCCCAGAATGCATCGAGTAAGCTAAAGTCTCATAATCATGTATTTCACTGCTATGCTTGCTCATGATTAATGTTCATATTAAATTACAGATGCAGTGAATATTGTATTTTCAGAGTCACTTACTCGATGTAGCTTCTGCTCAATTCAAAAACCGGCTGTGAACCTCTTACCGATTCCTGCTTGCACTTGAAACAATCCCAAAGTCCATAGTTACAGCACCCGTGTGCTGCACATTCCCTAAGCCTGAAGTGTCTTCCAGAAAAATATCGGCTGGAAACCTCCGTGCCTCGCTACTGGAACACTGCAGGCGGGTCCCACTCCTTTTAATATCAGTCCCAACTTCTTTTGCCCACAGGGAGCGACGGACCTCTTTCCAGGGCGGTCACAGCGCTGAGGGCGGGCAACCTCATACAAAATCCAACAAAACTCCCATCTTGCAGAAAGAAGCACGCCGGACCAGGTCATCGGGGGTAACTGTGTGCATTTATTTCGCCAGGAAAACAGCCATTTCTTTAAACCTTACGCGTTTCAGCCGCTTGGCTGTTTTCCTGGCGAAATAAATGCACACAGTTACCCCCGATGACCTGGTCCGGCGTGCTTCTTTCTGCAAGATGGGAGTTTTGTTGGATTTTGTATGAGGTTGCCCGCCCTCAGCGCTGTGACCGCCCTGGAAAGAGGTCCTTCGCTCCCTGTGGGCAAAAGAAGTTGGGACTGATATTAAAAGGAGTGGGACCCGCCTGCAGTGTTCCAGTAGCGAGGCACGGAGGTTTCCAGCCGATATTTTTCTGGAAGACACTTCAGGCTTAGGGAATGTGCAGCACACGGGTGCTGTAACTATGGACTTTGGGATTGTTTCAAGTGCAAGCAGGAATCGGTAAGAGGTTCACAGCCGGTTTTTGAATTGAGCAGAAGCTACATCGAGTAAGTGACTCTGAAAATACAATATTCACTGCATCTGTAATTTAATATGAACATTAATCATGAGCAAGCATAGCAGTGAAATACATGATTATGAGACTTTAGCTTACTCGATGCATTCTGGGAATTGTATGAAGTTAAAACTACGGTGAAACCTGAGTAGTTTGACGTAGGCGTATAAAAGTCACATGTTACGCCGCAAATCCAATGATGTCTGCTCACCTGTGATCAAGGCTGCGCAAGCGGCTGAAACGCGTAAGGTTTAAAGAAATGGCTGTTTTCCTGGCGAAATAAATGCACACAGTTACCCCCGATGACCTGGTCCGGCGTGCTTCTTTCTGCAAGATGGGAGTTTTGTTGGATTTTGTATGAGGTTGCCCGCCCTCAGCGCTGTGACCGCCCTGGAAAGAGGTCCGTCGCTCCCTGTGGGCAAAAGAAGTTGGGATATATATATATATATATATATATATATATATATATATATATATATATATATATATATATATATATATATATATTACCTACTGGCGGTCGCCAGTAGGTAGTTATAGTTAGGACCCCTTTTCCATAGGAAATCCACAACATTCTATTTTGAATAACTTTGGCGCCGGTCGACGAATCCTCGCGAATTTCTCAAAATAGGTGGGGCGCTACGCTCCGCTCCTACCCTGAAAGTCTCGGGGGAATTCGTCAAGCGGGGGCTGAGATAAAAGGGGGGTCCCAAAACGCGTTTTTCCCATGCATTTTTCCATAGGACCTTTAGAACGAGCTATAGCCCGAACGGCTGAACAGAATTACTAGAAATTTGGCAGAGAGGTAGTCCGTAGGTCAAGGAAGTGCCTTTTGTAGGTTTGGTGTAAATCTGTTCAGTAGATTCTGAGAAAATAGCCTTTAAATCAATATATATATCTGAGCCCGCTTACGGTACGCTTACCGTACGCTTACCGTACGCGTACGGTGGCGTGCGCGAGCGCGATTCTGATTGGCTCTTAGATCTTAGTAAACATTCGAATCGGCCGAAACCAGGAAGCGGCGTCCGCCATTTTGTCTCTCGCACTGAGTGTTATTTATCAAACATGATGCCCAAAAACATGTTACGGGGCTGTTTTGACAACTCCCTCCCACATAGTCATGTTGAGGGAGTCCCCAAACATCCCCCAAGAGCAAAAACGGTTTTATTTTTTTTTCGGCAATTTCGCCGAGTACGCTTACCGTACGCTTACCGTAAGCGTACGGTAAAAAATAGAAATAAAAAAAACACTATCCACACTTACCCCACCCCCTGTGCTTTTGGTGGCCGTAGGCCACCAAATGTACAGGGCTTATTACATCAGTAAAAAAACTATATTTTGGCAACCGTAAGCGTACGGTTAAAAAATAGAAATAAAAAAAACACTATCCACACCTACCCCACCCCCTGTGCTTTTGGTGGCAGTAGGCCACCTAATGTACAGGGCTTATTACATCAGTAAAAAAACTATATTTTGGCAACATGAAATTATAAAATCGAAATAAAAAAAACACTATCCACATTGACCCCACCCCCTGTGCTTTTGGTGGCCGAAGGCCACCAAATGTACAGGGCTTATTAAAGTTGATAAAAACCGTGCACGGAACGCACTGCGTTAAGTGGGCGCGCACGCCTCGAATGGCGTAAAGTAACTTAGCATTTAAAAAACCGTACAAATTCACTGAAAAAACCAGAGGTTTCACACACGTTATAGTTAGGAATTAGCATTTAAAAAACCTTGCAAATTCACTGAAAAAACCATAGGTTTCACACATGTTATAGTTAGCGGAAATTTTACTGATAAAAAACCAATGAAATTGCCCCGTTATAGTTAGTGCTGGCAACTATAACTCACGCGACCGCAATCTTCTGCTGATGACATATGTATCTTTATAAAAAAGCATCAGCAGAGGATTGCGGTCGCGTGAGTTATAGTTGCCAGCACTAACTATAACGGGGCAATTTCATTGGTTTTTTATCAGTAAAATTTCCGCTAACTATAACATGTGTGAAACCTATGGTTTTTTCAGTGAATATATATATATATGTGTGTGTGTGTGTGTGTATATATATATATTACCTACTGGCGGTCGCTAGTAGGTAGTCATAGGTAGGACCTAATGTCCATAGGACAAGCATTTTTTGTTTTCCTAATAACTTTGGTGTCGTTTGACGAATCGTGGCAACATTTTCAAAACTAGTGGTGTGCTCCGGTCAGCTCCTGTCTTGAAAGCTTCGGGGTGATTTGTGAAGTGGGGGCAGAGAAAAACGGGGGGTCCCAAAACATGTTTTTCTAATGTTATTTTCCATAGGAAACTTTAGACACGGCTACAGCCCAAACTGCTGAACGAAATTATACAACATTTGGCAAAAAGGTAGCCCTTGGTTCAGAAAGAGTCCTTTTTTTGTTGTTAAATGGTGTAAATCCATTCAGTAGTTCATGAGAAAGTCAAAAAATAGTGGTCTGAAAATCAATTTGCCATAGGAAAGTTTAGACACGGCTACAGCCCGAACTGCTTAACGGAATTACACCAAATTTGGCAAAAAGGTAGTGCTGGTTCAGAAAGCGTCCTTTTTAGGTCTCGCCTGGCGTAAGACTGCGCAAACATGCGCAGTCTCGCTGGCGAGATTTAATGATTTAAGGAGATTTCTCTAGTGGTCTATAAGCCCCGCCCCTCTTTTCCATTGGCTGGCGTCACCGTTTATGCTAAACGGTGGCCAGCCATTGGAAAAGAGCGTCTAGTGACGTACACTTTTCTCTTTTAGAGCCGTCCCAGTTGGACTGGCTGCCCCGACTTACTACTGGCGTAAAAGGTTTTTTTTTTTCTTTATGGGGCCAAATACATGGCCCCATAAAGATAAGAAACCAGTCAGGTGAGCCAGTCCAACTGGGACGGCTCTAAAAGAGAAAAAAGGCGGGAGGCGTTGTTGGCATTGCTTGTGCGCCATCTCTTCTACCTGTTTGAATCCCTCATCGTGTCTGCATTTATTTCGGTTGCTTGCGCTGCTGAGGCATGTATTTTATCGAGTCGCATTTCTAAGCTCCTGTTGCGCTCCGCTGCTGGCCCCTGTTGATTAGCAAATGCTGTTTTAGAGTTTACCGTGGCTCACCCAGCCCTCCCCCTGGTTTCACGTGTTAGAAAGAGCGACACCCGACATGCATGTAATATCAATGCAGATCTTTTTATGTAGCGCTGCGTACCGTTGCTCTAGGCACTCTACATAACCGATGTCGTCCTTGCTTAATTTATAGCACCACATTTGCTCCCATCGGAAATATCAAAACGTTAACTTAACTTGCCGTGGCTGAATTCGAACTTGTGACTTTGAGGTTCCTGCATTTGTCACCGGCAGTATGTTTAAATTTCAAATTATGCAACCTCTGCTTTAATGATTGGAATAGGGAGTTTGAAATGTCTTCATTCTACTCACAAGGGCTTCGCCAGTTCGCCCCCAAGAGTCTTGATTTCGTCGAATTCAGTGACTTTGCCGTCACAATATTTGTTTTTTCACACTCCACATAGATGGACACTGGGCATGCGCGGCTGCACCACATGCCCAGCTGACGGAAACGGTCTTTTAGATGGTGTAATAATAGTCGACGTTTCACTGACAAAAAGACGTAGCTGGGAAGATTCTCAAGTGCGAGTCAATAATATGATACGCATAAACCATGCTGAGCTCCAGGACACAACACTCTCACCCAATTAGTGAAAATGTGCTCCAGTGACTTATCCTACCAGATAGTGCGAGGACACAACCGTCTCACCCAATTAGTGAGAATGTGCCCCAGTGACTTATCATACCACCTGGTGCTCCGACAACGTGAGATTCATTGGGTTTGGTTAAACTCTTTACTGCCAGGGCTTTCCCACGGGGGCTAAGCCCTTTTTTGGATGTTTGGAAGTTAGGAGTAGCTCACGTTTATACCTTCATAACCTTTTCCCCCACAGAAGGTATCCACGCCAAATTTGAGTCCTTCTTTAGGTCTGGCTTGACAGCGCAGCTGTCGTGTAATCAATCTAAACAAGCATTGGCATAGCCAATAGGTCTCGCTTTTGGGACCTTATAAGTGTTTAGCCATGCAACAGTTGCATAACTAAATACTTATAAGGTCCCAAAAGCGAGACCTATTGGCTATGCCAATTCTCGCGTCTTTAGTTACCACACCCAGTGAACGTTTTTTAAGTCCATTATATCCGTCGCTATTGCTACAGCTTAGGTCGTCTTTCCTTGCGGCTAGGACCTTTTCTAGTCTTTCCTCTCTCTCTATGCAGCACAGTGCTTGTCTTCCCTCTATGTCGCGCTTAGTTTGTCTTTCCTCTCTGTCGATGCCCAGGCGGGGTCTTTAGCGGCGTAGCGCAAGATGGCGGCTCCCAGTGGCAACCCGGCTGAGGGGAGGGGTATGGGTAGGAGCCCAGTGTGGTCCCAACCTAGTGGAAGCGAGGGATCTGAGAGGTTGCGTGCCGGGGGTGAGCACAGGGGATACAGGCTGGAATAAGCGAAGGGGGGTGAGAGAACTCTAGGCACTTGTCTTTCTAAGGTGTAACTTTCTAACTTTATAAGGGCTTATTGTTTCTCAGGGATCGGCGGCTCTGGCCGCTATGCTATATTCTCTTTACACCAGCCAATCGCCTCACATATTCCGCTCCTATCTTCTCGCATTTAGATCAGAATGCAGATTCGATATTGCGCACATTCACACCCCCAACCCGGCCTGCCCAGAACATGTTCCAGCCTTTCTTTAAACAGCTTTTAAGCAAGAGCGTTTGATTGGGGGCAGACATCCCTCCTTGCAGAGGATAAAGGGACTTGAACTCTAGTACTTACAGAAATGGGTGCTGAAAGCCTTTCTGCTACAAAGATATTATGGCCAGCTGTCCCCTTAGGCAACCTCTTCCAAGATAATTGTGCCTAGGACTGAATCTAATTGCACCACTCCTGTCTCACCTCACTCTGTTGCTACTACATTCACCACCTCCTACAATCTTTTTATTATGTGTTCCTTTGTAACGACCAAAACGAAAGTCTATCCATTAGTTTCGACCCTCCTCCATGTGCCATTTATAATTATTGTAACTTGTAAAGGTGACTTAGTATCTGTTGTAATGAAACCTGTTTTTATTGTACAGCGCTCTTAACACCTTTGGAGAATGTCCTTGCTATATAAAAATGCATAAATAAAGTAAAAGGAGGGCTGAAAAGAACCTTGGTATAGAACTGAAGCGAGGAATAGAAAACTGGGAATTAATTTAAGAAGGAGAAAGGGACAGAGGAAAAACGGCAAGAACTTATTAAAGGGGGTCCTATAGAGAAGGAATATGACCTGGAATGTTAATTTTACAGTTATTCAAGAATTAAGTTAAGAGCTAGGGTGATAGTTGACAGAAAGAGGGCTGTTGAGGAGAGAAAATGGGCAAAAGGTAAGACAGAAAGTGGCTAGCTGGTTAGTGGACACGCAGGGATTTGGAATGGCTGCAGAGGAAGGAAGGGAGTGCAATACATGAGGATGGGAGTGAATGGCTAGAGTTGAGAAGGTGAGAATAATTGTAAGTGGAGGAGAAAGACAAGCAGACGATGGCAGAAGAGAAAGGGCGAAAATAAGAAAACGCAAGAGAACTAACGAAGAAACGGGGACGAGGGAAGGAGGGGTGGGTGAGTAAAATTTAGAAGGCTAGGCTTTAGACGAGAAGAGGATGGATGAAAAGAGGTGATGGCAGAATGGTAGAAGGGGGTGGGAATGTGGCACGGTAAGACTTAGAATGGATCGAGTTTAGTGAAGATATGGTTAAAGAGGGAGTAATGTGCACAGAAATAGAGCCAACGAAGTGTGAGAAGGACGGGGTGAGGGAGGGTAATTGGGAGGTGCGGAAAGGAGTCTGAAATGAGAAGGGATGATGTGATGGTGGGGAGTGATTAAAAGGGAATGAGGAGGTAAAATGATTGGGCAATCATTCGGAGGGAGAAAAGAGCAAAACGGAAACTAGAAGGGGGCACTAAACAATGACGGAGCTGAAAGGGGGAGGGTCAATTATAGTGGGAGAGGTGGGCATTCGGAAGGAAGATGCGGAAAAGAGAGATGAAAGTGGTGAGGAAAGATAGCTGAAATGAGTGGCATCGAGAAGAGCTTACATGTGAAGGTAGTAATATGAAGGGAGTGGGAGGCAAAGAGGTGAAATTTGGATCCTTAAATAAGAACAAAAGATGGGAATGAGGTGATAAAAGCAAAGACCTATGGGAGAGCGAAGGTGATTATTTCTGCAGGAGAATGTGCAAAGAGAAACAACAAGCATTGAAAATGCAATAGGTCTCGCCTTTTATTAAGTTAAAGCCATTTGCTTTGCTAATGGTATTATATAGCAAAGCAAATGGCTTTAACTTAATAAAAGGCGAGGCCTATTGTATTTTCAATGCTTGTTTTAAATGGTGTACATCCGTTCAGTAGTTGCTGAGAAATTCAAAAAATAAAAGTTTCGATATCTAGGGGCGCAGTGGATTCGCGAACCCTCCCGACCATGAGTTTCACTGTGATTGGCTGCCAACACTCCAAACCAGGAAGTGTTGGCAGCCATCTTGTGACTCGGTAGAACCGAGTCACAAGAAAACAGTAAAAACAAACGTGAAAAACTAGAAAAGGGGGCAGGGTAGAAACACCCTGAACCCCAGGCCTGCTCAGGGGGTCCCACAAGGACCCCCAGGGCCACAAAAAGCATTTTTTTAAAATGATTTCAGCGGAAATCGCGTTAGGGTCGCGAATCCCACCGAAAATATTTTTTTTTAAATGATGAATGGGCTCCCGCGCTTTGTTTTGTATAAGCCTCCGGGTGGGCCAAGTCCCAGGGGCATTATCCTAATTTACATTTTGTCATTTCTGGGGCCCATGGGGGCCCCCGCAGCCCCGGGGACCGCCACCTCCCTGGGGCTGTTTATAATATGCTGGAGGGCACACGGCCCTCCCGCAGCCCCGGGGACCGCCAACCCCGGGGCCTCTTTAATTTATGGGGGGCCTCCAAGGGCCCCCAAAGCCCTGGGGACCACCACCCCCGGGGCTTTTCTTAAATATTTGTGGTCGGGGCACACGGCACCCCCAGAGCCTGCCACCCCTGGGGCTTCTTTTATTAAATATATATTAAACCGGTGTGGGGGGCTCGAGCCCTCTCACATGCCCTGGGGACCGCCACATCCCCAGGGGCACTAATCATGTAAATTCGGGGGTCCTTTACAGACCCCTGAGCCCCGAGGACCACCACCTCCCCGGGGCTTTGCACTAGTTGGGAGGGGGGCCGCGTGGCCCCTCTCCTGGAGCCTTAATGGCCCTGGGGACCGCCACCACCCAGGGCCAGATCCTGCAGTGTCCCGGGGTGCCTACCCCGGGACACTGATGTTTGTTATGGCAGGGTGGGATCTGTGTGGCTCCCGCCCTGCCATAGCAAACTTGGTTTGGATTTTGGAAGAGAGAGCAGGAAACCTGCTCTTACTTCCAAAATCCAAAGCTTTTTCCACACGGGTAGCTGCATGTTAGCAGCTCCCCGTGTGGAAAAGCAGGAGGTGGGGAGCCGCAGGACTGTGGGGGCATTGGGGCTTCCCCCACGGTCCCCAACGGGCATGCCAGGCCCCGGGGGATGGGGTCCGTGGGGCGAATGTAAATTAATAAAGGTGGACTTTTTAAAAAAAAAAGAATTGGAGTCACGACCCTAGTGCGACGCTCAGTGCGGCCCCCTGGTGTGAACGCGAGGGATGCGCTGCTCCCAGCGTGGCCCCCTGGTGTGAAGACGAGGGGTGCACAGCTCCCTGTGCAGCCCCCTGGTGTGAACGTGAAGAGGTGTGCGGCTCCCAGCATGGCCCCCTGGTGTGAACGCGAAGGGGTGCGTGGCTCTCAGCATGGCCACCTGGTGTGAACACAAAGGGGTGCACGGCTCCCAGCACATCCCCCTGGTGTGAACACGAAGGGGTGCGCGACTCTCAGCACGGCCTCTGGTGTGAACGCAAGGAGTGCGCACCATTCAGCGCGGCCCCTAGGATGAACTCGATGGGTGCGCGGCTCCGAGTCGCACTGGGTGACTGGCTCCAAGTCATGCTGGGTGTGCGTCTCCTAGCAAAAATAATTACTTTTTTTATATAAACCTAGGTTATATGTTGGGTTTTTGGGTGGCTCTAAAAAGAGCCCTTGTGTTTATTATGAGTTTCTTGCAGCTACATGTCAGTGTGGATGCAGAGCTTTAGGTTGTTGAGAAACACTCTGTTCCCTTCATCAGTGAAGTGTACTCCGTCACTCCTGTAGATGCCCTCCATATGGAAACATAGATTGTTGTTATATATGGAGATAAGCAGAAACAGCCTTATTGACATATTTTCTAGCTTTCTCAATCTGTGGACAAAATTGATTGGACCACTTCCATTTTCTGTCTTTGGCATATGTTAGAGTATTCAAAGGCAGTTTGGAGGAAAAGCAACATCAATCCTGCAAAGATGTCCTTCATTAGAATTTACAGACCTACCACAGTCAATGTGCCTAGGTCATTGCCACAACAGTGCAAAATCATGAGGTCAGGGGGTTGGAGATGCAAAAAGGTTTTAACCAAAGGCATCAATTGGTGCCACTTTAATTCTCTCTGTCCAATCCATTTAATGTCTACATTTTGCAAAGATAGGTCTTTGTCAATACCCCTGCTTTCAGCATACCTTTTGCACCAGAATACATAGCTGTGCCCAGCAATCCACACTGAAAGCATCTTGAAGGGATCTCTGTAGGTAATGAAAAGATGTCTGTAGCTGAGGTAGGCAGTTGGTAGAATGAGAGATATCTAAAATGGTGGAGAAGATGCTGTTTTTAAGAAAGTAGAGATTTGATTGGCTGTTTCAGAAGATTCTACATTCAAATATGGGGTACATTTTACTTTGTTTAAAAAGCATGTTTGTTATTGGTTAGTAAATAACGTTTGAAAGGTACAGCAGAAAGGATAAGGGCATGCTTTGCAAAAGCAACCACACTTGCTGTTCTTATTTTTTGATAGTTGGTTAAACATACACTACAAATGTGTATTTTCAGAGATGTTCATATAAGGTTTAGTTTATTAGGCATCATTTTTCCATCTTTCTACACAGGTATAGTTTAATGATACTGCATAATTATAGTTAGTTTGGTAGATGATCCTATAAGGTGTTAATAATTAAGTTTCTATTCTTAGTTTGTACAGAAGGTAAAGTTAAATGATGCCATAGGTTTTAAGATAGAATGGTGAAATAAGGTGTTGTTAATTATGCTTCTTTTTGTAGTTTGAGCTAAAGTATAGTTGAATGATGCCACATAATTTTAGATATAATGATGAAGATGTATAATAAAATTGTGGCATTAGAAAAGCTCATAAAAGGTGTTGTTTATTAGTCTTCTTCCTTAAGTCTGTTGAGAGGTATAGTTTGATGATGTCGCAAATTTCTAGATTTAATGGACAAGATGTAGCTCAAAAGTAAACCACCACATTTCAGTCTTTCTGGTATGTTGTAGTTATCTACTTAACTAGATAGTATGTAATGACTCATGTATGTGTTCAGATGGTATTTATATAGTTGTATGTATATTTACTGAATTATTGAGAGGTGCTTGGCTGATTACAGGAGTGAAAAGGTAGTGAATATATGATTTTATAAGTACATGAGAAATAATTTACTGATTCTATATTGTGCAATCACCCAGATAGTATCCAAGCACTACCCATGCATTCATGCAATGACTAATGCACTAACTTATGAGTGGTAACATCTCCAAAGCACTACACATGCAGACCAGCAATCCCCCTGTCACTACTTGTGGACTCTTTTAATCATTCTGCCTTGTCCTTATGTAATCACTGCGCCAAAACCCAAGCACTTATAAATTCACCCTTCTGTAAATATGCAGCACTCTAAGTATCCAGTCACTATCCATGTACTTGTACAATGACTCAGGCATTAAGACATGCAGTGCTACAATCAAATGTGCACTATCTATGCAGTCCCCTAACCACCTCCACACTACTGATTCACTCCTGCAATTACCCAGGTAGTACCCATGCAGTCCAGCAATCACACTGTTACTCCCCGTGCACTCCTTCAATCACCCAGCCAATACCATGTATTAATCCAACCACTCTGCCAAAATACAAGCACTTATAATTCACCTTGTATTCTCTTTGCATTACTCTAAACATGCAGTCAGTACTCATGTACTCATGCAATTATCCAGACACTTCTACAATCTTTTGAGTGCTACCTATTCAGTTGACTAATCCTCCTGATACTACCTATGCACTCCTCCAATTATCCAGCCACTCCCATGTCCTTATCCAATCACTCTGTCACAACCCAAGCACTTATAAATTCACCATGCACTCTCCTTTCAGCACTCTAGGTATTCTGTTGTTATGCATGTACTCATGCAATGACCGAGGGACTAACACATGCGGTGCTACAATCACATGTGCACTATCCATGCAGTCCTGTAACCAACTATTGATTCACTCTATTAACCAGAGAGTACACATGCAGTCCAGCAATAACACTGTCACTCCTGTGCACTCATCCAATCCCCTAGCCACTACCATGTACTAATCCAATCAATCCGCCAAAACCCAATCCCTTAGAATTTCACCATGCATTCTCCTTGCAGTATTCCAATTAGCACGTCAGTGCCCATGTACTCGTGCAATTACTGAGGCACTAACTCATACACTTCTACCTATACAGTTTAGTAACCTCCATGTTACTACCTATGCACTCATCTAATTACTCAGCCAGTCCCATGTCCCTATCGAATCACTCTGCCACAACTAAAGCACTTATATATTCAGTATGCAGTCTTTTTGCAGCACTCTAGGTATTTTGTCGTCATCCATGTAGTCATGCAATGACCCAGGGAGTAACACATGCAGTGCTACAATCACATATGCACTATGCATGCAGTTCTCTAACCACCTATATACTACTGATTCACTCCTCCAATTATCCAGGTAGTACTCATGCAATCCAGCAATCACCCTGTCACTACCCATGCACTCCTCCAATCACCCAGCCAATATTATGTACTAATCCAATCACTCCACCAAAACTGTTAACTAATCAACCAGTCACTACCCATGTACATATGCAATGACCCAGGTATTAATACATGCACTATTAAAATCCTCTATGCACTGCCATGCACTCCTCTAAATACCTAAACTCTTGTCATTCACTAATACAATTATCCAGTTAGTACCTATGTACTGCAGTAAATGTATTGTGATATCAAAACAAAGCGCTTAAATGGTTATTATGTAGAACGTGTTTCTTTAGTAATAGATTGGTATATTTGATAGATTTATATTAATAATATTACATTATTTTTTTCTACAGATATTCTTCAGCATCATTAAAAAAGACTTATCCTGACCAAAAAAACAGTAAAGAGGAAACAACAAAAGAAAGACTATTACTTGAAGAAAAGACAACAGCAAGAATTAGAAGAAGTACAACATGTGGGAAAAAAGAAAAAGTCTTGCGGTAAGAGAACAAAAGAATTTATTAAAAGACTTTCAAAGACAAGAAACAGTTTGCACAATGTAGAAAGTAGACAGAATACCTAAACAACAAAGAAGAATGAAAAGAAAAAAGGAGAAATTAATGGGAAATCAAATTTTCAAAAAACAATCTATGGGAAAAGGAGAAATAATCAATTTCATCTCATGAAATAAGGAAAAAAAATGTTTCACAGAAATATAAAAAAAGACCAGTATTTTATAAAAAGAAGAAACAGATTGAATCTATTGTTAAAAAGGCTTTTCAATTAAAAAGGAAATTATTCCTTTTAGTTTTAAACAGAATTCGATCATTAGATAAACCAATACATTTTATTAAGTCCAAAAGTAAAAAGAAGAGAGTAATTAACAGGACTAACGTTTGTGATTTTTTTTGGGTGAATGGAAGCACAGTTCAAGTTCAGAGCCTTTTTTTTAATGAAGAGAGCTATTTTCAAACCAATACATTAGTGTACGCAGTTGAAACCAGTGGTCGTGCTTATGAAGTGAAGAACGGTTGTCCAATTGAAAAAGAAAAGATGGTTCCTAGAAATGTAGAAGAAGTGATAGCTGATGAAGTTCTAGGGAGACGTAGTAAACCCCAAGGGTAGGCACGCAACACCCATTGGGCTTACCTGGCTTCAGCCCCCACCCCCCCCCGTCATGTGTGTCAGCCCGGCTCAGACAGCCTCGCGGGCTGGCGTCCGTCTAATTGCAGCTGGACCCGAGTACTTCACAGGTCTTTAAAAGACCATTTACTCGTTAATGAGGCTTTTGTTGTGTTTTCACCCCTTCTTACAGCCACTCTGCCTATGGCTGGAAGACTTAGCCCCCCCGAAATCTTTTTCATCCCCCCCCCCGAAATTTGGCTCTAGTTGCCCGCCTGCCCAAGGGTATACTTGGGATTGTAGTAGTATTTGTAGTATACGACAGGAGTCTATTGATATTTTATGCAATTTCTTACGAGAGTATAGTAAAAAAAAGTGTTAAACAAAAGATTAAGATGTTGCAAGGACTAGATCCTTGCAAAGTGAGAAAAAATACTGGTTTGCAAGGTCATTCTCTGGCTTGTAGATTTAAACACGTATGAGTCTATTCTGATTCAATCTGTGCACCAGTTTCAGGCTATTGTTCGTATGAAGCCTAAAACAGGTAAGTTGCCTCTCACAGATTTACAGAGAGGATTAATAGGAAGAGTTGTGTATTTACCTCTAGATGTAAAGAATAATATTGAAACTATTGGTGTAGAGAAAGAGGAAACTGAACCACTAGTTATTCTAGTTAATGGTGTTCCTACAAAAAGTAAGAAAATCTGACAGGAATTAGTAGATCTCAGCAAAGTGCAAAAGGTAACATTGTATCTTATAAAAAACAATGATTTCTACAAAAATGTGTGTGTGGAAGAAGAAGAAATAGGTTTAGGAGATGACAGTGAAATTTCAAGTGGTCAAATTGAGAAAGTGGACATGTCCAAAAGTGAAGACATTTATGAATATTATAGTGTACATCCTTTACATTCCAAAGAAGTGATGGGGACTTCTATTGAATTATTCCAAATGAAGAAAGCGAAGGGGACTCCCATGAGTGTTTCAGAAAAAAGTTTGGGAGCTCGTTGTTTTCCACAGCTCTTCCCCACTGGAAAAGGTGGACGATATGATGAACAACCAGTACAGATTCCCGCATCAGAATATCGGACAACAAGATTGTACGCAGAAGATCCAAGATTTCGACAATGTATCCCATATATATTTCATCTTTTGTTTGAAAGTGACTTGTCTGGACTTTCATATGCAGTCAACCACATATTAAAAACAGGAGTTCATCTTCAAAATGTTTCTGCAAAGGAATTCATGGACAAAGTACATGAGAGAGACGATCATTTAGAATCTCAATTGATTAATTTGATGGCATGTCAGCATGGTACTGATGAGTATTGGTATCGTCGTCATGGAGAACTTAAATTCATGCTAAGGTGTAGTGGAGACAGCGTTTTAGATACATACATTGCTATGTTAGCATAAGCGCGTTAGATTTTAGAAACGCCATCTTGCCACTTTTGCTGCTTTTGCACACAACACGGCAGAGACATGTTATTATTTGAAAACTGCTTGCTTGCCTTTTTTTCACATGAGAACTGTCTGTTGTTCACATCCCTAGATGTGCACTGCGACCTTGGTCTGAACATTGTGTGCAGAAACCGTCTGAGCCACCAAACAATGCATGTGTTTGAGTTCAGGTTGATCGGCCCACGCTCTAGCCATAACACGCACACAGCTGCAAATACCTGAAAGTCGAGAGCCTTTAATATTGCAGTTTGCATGCATTACACACACATTCTGGAGAAGAACTTTTCCAGGCGCAGAGCAAGCTGATCCTGTGAAGTGATGCACCTAAGCTGATCTTTACGGTATGGGGTTTCCCATTTAAACCTAGAGACCTTCTATTAGTATAATAATACTAGCTCACTAGCAAAGGGAGGGTGGTTGTATTCCACTGTCATTTGTAATATGATTTCTCCCTTCATTTTCTATGGTATTGTAACAATGCTGATGGTTTTGATTTTAATCATTTGTCTGCTTATGTTAGCCAAAGTACTGCATCTTAGGACACGTAGTTTATAAAATAAACATTTTAAACTTTACCGTGTCTCTGACTACTCTTGTTGTGGACTGATATGAGAATAATAACGAACAGGTATTTCTGATTCCACCATTCCTGAGAGTACTCCAAGTCGCTTGTTCTGGGTTGTCTATACATTGGGAGCTCAGAGAGAATCCGGATAACGAATGGGACACTGATGCTAGTCGGATTGGGGTTCTGGGTACTGAGGTGAGTTTTTGGTACACCGCAATTCACTGAGGTCCTGGTTTCCTGCGCATAGTTCTGTGCATGAGCAGAATGCCTGCAACAAAGGATCTTAGGAACTCCTACGTGGTTTGTTACGCTAAGCTGTGCTGAATACGCATGGGACGATTCACTTCAATTTCGTCGAGAAGCAAATTCAAATATTAAAAACATTGAATTCAAAACACCTGGAGAACTGTGTTCCTTGGATCCTGTAAATGTGTGCAGATATTTTAATCATAGGTTTCAAGCTATGATGTCTTTTATCTGCAATAAAAACAATCCTCCTCTTGGAGCAGTTATTGATTTCTTTTGGAGAAAGGAGTATCAAGCTAGAGGTGCTCCTCGTATACATATGCTTTTATTGATCAAGGATGCACCCAAATTTGGAACTGATTCGGATGAGACTGTTTTATCTTTTATTTAAGACTATGCTACATGTGCTATACCAAAAACAAGAGAAGAAAACACCTTAAGGTAACAAGTGTTATGGTTTCAAAGTCATCGATGTGGGAAATACTGTCGTCGGAAATACAAGTCGAAGGAAAAGTTTTATACCAAATGTCGTTTTGGATTTACACTTCCAGTAATATCTAAAGGAAGAGTGAACAGTTTCATGTCAGCAGTGAGATATGCCATCACTAGAAAATCTCCCAAAAATACTTACAATTTAAAAATAAATGAAGAATCAAAGTATATTAATGATTATAATCCGGTTATTTTGTTGATGTGGAATGCTAAAATGAATATCCAGTATGTTGCGTATAATTCCATTGCTGTTGCTCGGTATGTCATGTCATACGTAACAAAATCAGACAAAAAAGGAGTTGAAAGAAATGTGGGAAGAAATTTCCCATGAGAAGAGTATTAGTAAGAAATTGTACAGCTTTATTTTGAAGATGCTGACCCATCGAGAGATTGGATCCTACGAATGTTTAGATCGCTTGTCCTCTGCAAGTTTATATTCAAAGTCAAGAGGAATAATACATACTATCCAAATAGAAGTCCTCATCTTAAAAACATATGTCTCTATGAAGTGCTGCAATATTATACTTTTAAAAGAAATATCACAGAGAACATAAATAAAGAAAAATATGCAGTGATCGGTTCAGAAGGATGTTTGGTGAAGCATAGCAAAGGAAATCTGATTAATCACAGGAAACTCAGCTGCGATACTCCTGATAAAAGGGAATTTTACTATTTAGCACTTCTGTAACTCTTTAAGCCTTGGCGTACCGAACTGAAATTACTTGGAGATGTTCAGTGCTATGAAGATTATTTTAATGCATGTAAAGATAGCATTGAATGCACAGTTTTTCCAATTTATCTCAAAATGTTGAATGAAGAAATTGATCAAGAAGCTACTATTGCAGCTGAGAGAGCTAGAGACAGTTCTCCAGATAGTCAAAAGTCTGCTCCACTGAGTCAAGATCCACTAGGACAACCAATTGTGGAAAATGAAGCAGCAGTCGCCATGAATGAAGTAGAAACAGCAATGCATCAAGCTCAACATGATATTATGGACTTAGGAAACTTGGAAGAACAGCTAAATATTGAACAGAAAGAAATATATCAGCAAGTGAGACAACAGATCGACCATGGTTTTCTTCATGAGAAAAAAGAATGCACATCATTTCAACCTATCCGAATGTATGTCAGTGGTCAAGCTGGTACAGGAAAAAGTTTCTTAATTAAAGTTTTGACCAGTTATCTACAGAAAACTACTGACTCACATTTATCTTGTGTTGTAACCGCTCCAACTGGGTTAGCAGCACACAACATTAAAGGAATTACATTACATCGCTTACTAATGCTACCTGTTGAACATGAAAACAAATTGGAATATCACAAGCTATCTGGAGAAGCTTGTTATGAAGTTTCAAGAGTGCTAAAGAAAATGAAACTTCTGATTATTGATGAGGTGAACATAGTCTCAAATGTAATGCTTGCCTTTGTGCATTAAAGAATGCAGCAAATTTTAAAAACTGAATATGATGTCCTATTTGGAGGAAAACATGTGATAGTTTTTGGCGATCTACTGCAACTTACTCCTGTAAAAGGGCAACCAGTATTTAAAACACTTGTGCATGAAGACATCAGAAAGTCTTTGGGAAGTGTTGTAAACGTGAACATTTGGTCATATTTCGAAAACAAAGAACTTATTAATAATATGCGACAGGCAAGTGATGAAGATTATGGAACCATTCTTCAATACATAAGAATTGAAGTATTGACAGAACATGGCAAAGAAGCTTTGCAAAGTCGGCTACTTACAAACTTGTTTCCAAATGAAAATGTAGCTCCAGAAAAAAATATACCAAAAAAATGGAGAAAATAAATCTATAATCTGCCTAATGCCAACACTGTGAGAGTGTTCTACATTCAATGAAGAACTTTTAAAGCTGGAAAAACAACAAATAATAAAAATGGAAACCATTGATAAAATAGAGCATGAAGGAATTACTATTATTTTGTCTGAAAAATTAAAAACAAAATTGGATTTTTTGGAAAAATCTATATCTAAAACTGCTGCTTTAGAAAATAATTTATTTGTATGTAAAAACTGTCAGGTAATCTTACGGCATAATTTGGATGTGGAACAAGGTTTCGTAAATGGAGCAATGGGAAAAGTTGTTGATTTTGTTAATTATCAAAATAGAGATGGAATTGAATTTATGAACATCAAATTTGATCAGATTAAAGAAGTAAAACAGATTGCTCATTGTTCTGTTAGTTTTTTGCTTGTTAAAGATTTGTATGTTTGTAGAAAACAGTTTCCTCTTTCTTTACCATATGCGGTGGCCATTCATAAATCTCAAGGTTTAAGTGTAGACAGTGCTTGGGTAAACATTGGAAGTACCGTGTTTAAAGAGGGTATGGCATATGTTACAGTGTCCTGAGTCAGAACTTTATCTGGATTGTATTTGATTGATTTTGATAAGAGAAAGATTAGTGCAGATGCAAATTGTGTAAAAGAGTATAATCGGTTAATAAGACTGTATGCTTTCAACTTAGGTGAATATCCTGTCTATGAAAAGCTTGTAGTAGGTCGAAAACGAAGATATGAGAATGTCTGTAGTGAAGTTGAAAAGAAGAAAAAAAATCAAGACAATGTTGAGATTCCAAACAAAAATAAAAAAGGACACTGTTGAAGAGATTGTAGGATATCAGTTAGAAAATAGTTCAGGTATCAACTGCTATGCTAATGTAGTGGTGAGCGTTGTATTTTTTCTAGAAAATCTCCAACAGCAAATTATGGAGAATCGAGAAAAAAGGTTTTTTTTCTTTGTTGCATTCTATTTTTGAAAAATTGAGACCTGATAAAACTAAAATCCAAAGTGTTTCTGGTATTCGGAATCTTCTGGATATATATTCTGGTTCTTCACAATTTACACAGAATGTGCAACAAGATGCTCAGGAATTTCTTATTTATATGCTTGCAGTATTGGAAGATGAAGGAATACAAATTGAAAATCTGTTTGGACTTTGTTATACATGGAAACATGAATGTGAAAATTGTACATTTACTTCTACCACTCAGATAGACACTGAAAGATTCATATATTTGACAATAGCAGATTGTAAAACAGTGTCTTTCAACAAATTAGTTAAATCAGCTAATCAAAATATGGAGTGTAGCCAATGCAAATCAGAAATGTTATCCACATTATTTATACAAAGATTTGGAAATATATAATTTTAATGATACAACGTTGTAAAGCAGATGGAAGATAGTTGGAAACTTTAATAAGAAATGTTGAAGCAAGTCAACCATCAATATCAGGAAGAACTTTCGTAGCAGTAGCAATTATTTTCCACGATGGACCTTCTACGACATCTGGACACTACACTGTATATTTAAAGTACAATAAAGGATGGACATATTGTAATGATGTCCATTTCGTTTTCAAATATCATTTGCCTAACGAATTACCAAATTCATACCTAATATTTTTAATGCCAAAATTCTGAGAATATAATTCGGCCTATTGGGAATATGTTAATATGTATTAATAAGATTACTTTGGATAATTTCAATATAAAGGATTTCAGGAATATCATTCGGCCTAGAGGGAAGATATTGATATGAATTAAGACGTTTATTTTGGATATTCTCACTGCAAATGTTTTAAAGAACATCATTTAGACTATAGGGAAGTTATGAAGAATTGCTGATTGAATTATCATTTCTTTTCTTTGATATTGTAGTTAGAAAATTCTCTTAGAAAGAAGCATTTTATATATTTGACATTTGTATTATGTGCAATGTTATTGAGGATGTTTATTTTAGGAAATGTGAAGAGATAGTTGACTTTGTTGAAAATATTTTGGACACAGATTTTTTTTTTGATAAGCAAATTTTTATTTTTGCAAAAGAACACACATGAATACATATACAACCATCCAAATAAACTGGCATCAATATGACATCTCCTGGATTCATAGACACTCAATAGCAAGACCCCCCACCCCCTCCCCGCCCCCCACACTCCCTCCACCCGCCTCATCACCCCTAGATTATACCCCCTAGCCATTTCCCCCATACTCTGCCAAACTTTTTGGGACCACCCCGCGCCGAGTACATCGCGCGCTCCTGCGTCGTGCACCAGTCCACCCTCCTTCTCCATGTAGCGCATTTGGGTGGATCAACCCGCTTCCAGGCGGCCGCAATGTCCCTTTTAGCCACCACCAGAGCAGTAGTTAGGAAAAATTTCTCATTTCGGGTACCGTCCAAACCGTCCGTTATCCCCAGTAGGGCCAATTTGGGTTCATGGGGAACCTCCCACCCCAGTACCTCAGTTAGTTCAGTTTCAATCGCGCCCCAGTAAGCTCCCAGACGTGGGCAGGTCCATACCATGTGGAAGAAGTCCGCCGGATCTGCCCCACAGTGTGCACATGAGGCTTCTGGAGAGAGACCCGCACGGTAGAGGCGTTCCGGGGTCAGATAGGCGGTATGCAGGTAATAAAGCTGGATGAGCCGCAACCTGGCTGATGAGGTAATCGTCCCGGGTGCCATAAGGGCGTCCCTCCAATCAGCGTCGGCCAATGGTCCTACCCAGGCCTCCCAGCGCAGCTTCATGTCGTCCCAGGCCGACGGGGTGTTATTGACCAGGGTCCGGTAAATACGGGAGATCCCTCCCTTCCCCAGAAACCCCAACATCACCTGCGCTTCGGGTGGGCTATGATCAGGGATTCTTGAGTCCAGAGGTACATGAGATTGAATCGCATGTAGCAATTGGAGATATTTATAAAACTGCGAGGGGCATAGCGAGAACCGATCCCGGAGCTCCTGAAAGGAGCACATGCGACTCCCCCGCCACACATCGCCTAAACAGGAAATCCCAAGGAGATCCCACGCTCGGAACCCCCCCAAGCCGGCGACCTCCCGCAGCCAAGTGCCATGCCAGAGCGGTGTAACATGAGTAAGTTTACCCGACCACCGGGTATGCCGTAAAGCAGCGCGCCATGCCAAGAAAGGGGCCCGTACAACGTCTGGGAGCGACCGAGGAACTGTCACCCCGTAGAGCATATTTTGAATGGAGGGGAACCTCAGCAGCTGTACCTCCAGCCTGTAGGCCGGGTCGTCCCACCCGCCCGAAAACCAATCGTGGGCCACCAAGAGTTGAGTTGCAAGATAGTACAAATAAAGGTTGGTCATGCTTAGACCTCCATCATATGATGGAATCAGGCACCGGCTGAAGGCCAGACGGGCTCTGCCGCCTCCCCAGAGAAACTTGGTCGCCATCTTATCCAAGTCCCAGAACCAAGGACGAGAAAAAGAGCAGGGCGTGTTCTGCAGCATGTACAGGAACTTGGGAAGGATCATCATCTTATAGAGTGCTATCCTCCCCAGCGGGTTCAATGGGAGCAATTGCCACCGCGCCAGGTCTGATCTGGCTTTATTGACCACAGGGGCCACATTGAGGGCCCAGCAGAGCTCCGGTAGAAGGGTGACCCAGATCCCCAGATATTTAAAGGAAAGTCTCCGGAGGGGAATATCGGACTGCCAGTCGAAGCAATCTCTAGACGGATGCAGCGGAACCAAGACCGATTTCCTTGGGTTGAGAAGGAGATCCGATGCCTGACCGAACCGGCGACGGATCTGACGAACAATAGGACCGGAGATAGCTGGGTCTGAGAGGTAAGGGAGGACATCGTCCGCGTACAGAGCTATTTTATCAGGAGCCATGCCCGGCCAGTCCCACCCACGAAGAACAGGATCCGATCGGACCAGAACGGCCAGGGGCTCCATGGCCAAGGCAAAGAGGAGGGGTGAGACCGGGCAACCCTGACACATCCCCCGCCCGATGAGAAACGGGTGGGAGAGAGCCCCATTCACCAACACTCTGGCCCGTGGGGCCGCGTACAAGACCCGGACCATGGCACGAAAGTGAGGGCCGAACTCCATCCTCTCCAGTACCTCTTCAAGGTAGACCCACCCCACCGAGTCAAAGGCCTTCTCAAAGTCGACCAGCAACAGGGCCAAGTAGGGAGAGAGGCGCCCCCGGTGAGCCATGGCGAGATGCAGGCGCCGCAGGCAATGCCGAGTCCCTCGGTTCGGCATGAATCCACATTGGTCCGGGTGGACCAGTGAAGTAAGATGCGGGCGCAACTGCTGCGCCAGGATGGTAGCGTAGATCTTAATTTCAGTATTGATGGGGGAAATCGGTCGATAGTACGAGCAGGACTGTGATGGGGGCTGCGTCTTGGGGAGAACGACTATCGTAGCCGTGTCCGTCTCCGATAGGAACGAGCCTCTCTCCAGCACCTCCGCATAAAGGCCCAAAAGCTGCAGAGCAAGGGCCTCACGGTAGTGGGCATAGTATTCCTGTGGGAAGCCGTCCGGACCCGGAGTTTTCCCAGGAGCCAGATGGCTGATGGCTTCGTCAATTTCTTGCAACATGACGGGCAAGTCCAGGGTCTCACAAACCTCTCGCCCCAAGCAACCCAGGCCCGCTCCACTCGGTTCCATCAGCTCCGCAAGGGGGAGCCCCGGTGCCTGAGCCCGGTACAGCACGGAATAATAGTCGGCAAAGGACTGGGCCACCGCCACGGAGGTTGTGTGCGTTTCGCCGGTAGGGCCCACAATGGCAGGGATAATCCTGCTTGCTCGGGGGTACGTGGCCAGCCGGTGGAGAAGTGCCCCGTTCTTGTCCCCCCAGCCGTATACCCGAGCCACTGAGGAGCGCCACAGAGTTTTCACCACCTCCATGGAGTGCATACGAATCTCTTCCCGCAGAAAGGCCAGCCGCCGCGCCCGTCCGGCATCACCCAATGCCTCCTGGTCGCGATCAAGCTCCAAGGCCTGCGCTTCACACTCCGTAAGTTGCTGGAGGTGTTTCCGGTGCTGTTGCTGTACAAGTCCCTTGGCTGCTCCCCTAATGGTCGCCTTACCAGCCTCCCAGAGGACGGCCGCGTAAGAAACAGAGCTGGTGATAGTAGCTAGAAATTTCGTTTCCTACCGACTTCCGAAAGTCCGTGTCCTGAAGGAACCAAGCGTTCAGGCGCCACACCGGGCGGGTGGAGAAGGGAGGCAGGCCGAGGGCCAGAAGCAGCGGAGAATGGTCCGAAAGGCCCCTAGGAAGAATGCGGGCATCCTGAACCCCCGCGCATTCGGTAGACGGGACAAAGATTAAATCAATCCGAGCGTGCGAGTGGTGTGCCGCCGAGGTGTGGGTGTATTGGCGGGCCTGCGGGTGCCAGACCCTCCACACATCACATAGGCCCTGAGCCTCAGCCCAGCCCGACAGCTGCTTCGCGCGGGCGGCTCTGGCAAGGGAGATCGGGCCCGTTGCATCCATGCTAGGCATGTAGACAGCGTTAAAATCCCCCCCAGAACGAGCGCACCCGCCGGGAGCGTCGGAAGTAAGGCTGCAGAGTATGAGAGGACGGCTTGCAACAGGGACGGCGCCGCATATAAGGACATAAGGGTGAGTGGCCGCCCCTCGAGAGTACCACATACGGCGATAGCCATACCTTGGGAATCGAAATGCACCTGAGCTAGAACAAAGGGAAAAGTCCGCCGGAACGGGATAGCCACTCCCCGGGAACCCCTAGCAAAGCCTGAGTGCCATACCCTATCGTACCCGTAACGGGTCAGAAAGGGGCAGTTATTGCCAAGAAGATGGGTCTCCTGCAGGAGAAGGACATCAATCCCCATACGCTGTGCGTACTTAAGGACCGCCATGCGTTTGAAGCGGTCCAAAAGGCCATTGACATTCCAGGACAGAATACGCACGGCGGCCCTAGGAATGTTGGTGTCAGCCATAGTCCCAAGCAGGGGCACCCAGTGCACGCGGAAGGGGGGCGACCATAGAGCGCGCACCCAGCAGCGAAGTTAGGGGAACGCAGGCGCAGGGCCTCCCCAAGGGGAGAGACACCGGGAAAGCAGGTCAGCGGTCAGGTCATGAACGCAATGATGCCGTTGGACTATAACCATGAGGAGAATATCTCCAGCCAACATAAACCTCCCTAGAAGAAGGAAACAACCCCAAAACAACCCCTACCCCCCACCCCCACCCTATACTTCGAAAACGGAAGCATCTGTCGCCCTAACTCTAAAGAACAACTACCAAGCTAGAACGCTCGGGCATGAGCGCACAGTGGACCCCTCAACAGACCGGATCATGACTAAATCCCCTGCCCTGGCCGAGAGCTATCCCTAAAGTGGGGCACAGAAGTCCAAACGCTGGCACTGGCGGCCTGGTAGATCCCTCCCAGTCCCCCCACCAAACCACCCCCAGCAAGCGAGAGTCAAATAACTGGACTACGAGAGAGGTCCGAAGTGTCCATGGGCGCAGCAGGTGTAACCGCAGAGCCCATCCGTAGAGGGGATCCGGCCCGGCTTCCAGCAGCTGCGGGGTTGGCAGGGGCGACCGAGGAGGCGGGTGAAGCTCCAGAGGCCCGACGCGGCCGTCCCATGGAGCGTGTGGCCACCACCTCTCCCTCCGCGCACCCCTGGGGCACTGTGCACCGCCGTCGACGGGTTCTTGATGGTCTGGACATTGTCTGTCCCCTTCGGCTCCTCGACGGCGAGCCCTGTCCGGATCGATGCAGTGGATGTTCCTCCGTCAGCCAAGACCAAGCTGCTCGAGGCGTATCAAAAGAGATGGCTTTGTGCTGAAAGATGACCCGGAGACGGGCCGGGAACTGAAGTTGATATTGGAGGCCCAGAGCTCGCATCTTCTGCTTCACCTCCGTATAGGACCGCCGCAGCTCCTGGACCTCCTGAGTGTAGTCCGGAAAGATCATGATATTATGATTCTGGTATGTAAGAGTTTCAGCACGCCGGGCCTCGCTGAGAATAGCGTCCCTGTCCCTGAAGTTAAGGATCTTTAGGATGAAGGGGCGGGGGGGCGCCCCTGGAGGCCTAGGAGCCAAAGAACGGTGGGCCCTCTCCACCACAAACTAGGCCGACAAGCTGTCCGCAGGCATCCAGGTTTTAAACCGGCGCTCCAAGAAGTCATCTGCCCGGCCCGACTCGGCCCCCTCCGGAAATCCCACTAGGCGGAGGTTGCCGCGCCGCGCCCGGTTTTCAGCATCCTTGGCCCGGCGATGCAGCTCCTTAGAGTGGGTGGTGAGCTCCCGTACCTGGTCCTGCAACTGGCGGATATCATCCTCAGCAGTCGATATTCTCGATTTGGCATCAGAGATGCGGGTGGTGGCATTACGCAAGTCTTGGCGAAGGAGGGCGACATCCACCTTGACCTCCCCGACCATACCCTCCAGGGAGGAACGGGACGCGTTGATGGCCTGCAAGATGGCGGCCAGGTCTGTAGCAGGGGCCGATGCCGCTTCCCCGGTCGGGCCAGTCCCCTTCTCAGAGGTTGTAAATTGTTCAATCCTGGTTTGGGTGGCCACAGGTGTCAGTCTGGAGGCCCTGTCCCTGCCCATGGTGACCCCACTTCAGCCTGTGGGGGAACGGCCGCACCCGCCGAAGGGCCTCACTGTAGATCTTGGTTAGCCCACCAGGCCGGGGAACTGGACAGCAGGAGGGAGAACGTGCAGTCGGGGCCTCCACTCGCCTGGGCAGCCCATCAGTCCAAGACCCGCGAATCACTTCCCGGGGCGCTTCCCGATATAGCAGCCGATCCACTCCCCGGGGACGCCACCGATCCGTGGTCCGTCAAGGCCCAGGGTGGTACGCCGCCACCCGCCAATGCCCACGGTCAACGCCGCCGTCTTCAGTGGGGCCGCAGTGCCCACGCACCCCACACGGGTTCCTGAGCGTTGCAGGGCGGCCCTCCAGAGTGCGGGCGGAGGGGGGAGATGAAACCAGCCCTCCTCCTAACCCGATAAGCGGGGATAACCCCTCGCCACTCAGCGCCCCTCCATGGACCGGGGCCAGCACCCCCCCCCCGCGGGGCAGCTCCAGAAGCGGAGGGGGGGACATGCGGCAAGCGAAAGAGCCTCCTCCAGAACCCCCGCACCGCCCCGGCCGCCCCACCGCCTGCCTCCGCCGCGCCGCACTCACCAGCAACCTCTTGGTGTCAGTCCACCCCCCGGGACCAGCTCCGCGTCCGCACCACTCCTCAGATCCCCCAGGCAGAGGTGGCTCTCGCCTCGTGGGGGGGGGAAGAGCCCCCTGTGATCACAGCAGCCAAGCGCCTCTTCCACCAGCGGAGGTCCGGGGCCCAGACACCTCGTGGGCGCCGCGGGCTCAAGTGGCTGCTTTCCCCGGGTCCTTGCTCCACGCTCGCTGCGCCCACGCCCCGGGCCCGCTACGTTGTCTTCCAGCAGCGCCCGGGGAGGGCCGGTCCTCTTCAGATTGGGACCCAGGGATGTGAGACAGCTCCGTGCCCCAAAGCGCCCGCGAAGACCCGGCCAGGGCAGCTCGGGACGGAGCAGGCAGAAAGAAACGGGGCCGGGCGCCCGGAGCCGTACCGCTAAGCGGCCATGATGGTCAGGCGCCCCCTAACGCTCCACCAGATTTGTTTTTTTTAACAATCTTACTGATTGTATTTTTTTGCCCACTGTTATATGATGAGTAACACTGAAATCACTATCTGTAGTGAAATTCAATACATTCTAAAAACAGCAAAAAAGGCAAACTGAATATGTTATATAATGCTAAAATTATGTTGTGCTCTTAAAATTGAATTATACGTTATAACTGTATTTTTTCTTCTCTTTTACAGACCCTAATTCTAAAGTTTGAAAGTTTTTAAAATGTAAATTATAAAAAACACCTACAAAAATTCTTTAGAATACTTTGATATCTACTATTGCAAAGGTAAGCTTAAATAATCCAAACACTATCCATCCACTGCTACATTCACCTCTGCACTATCCATACAGTCCTCTAACCACCTAGACACTGCTCATTAACATCTTAAATTCCCCAGGTACTATCCACGCAGTCCACCAATCACCCTGTCACTCGCAATGAGCTCCTTGAGTCACCTAGCCAGTACCATGTACTAATCCAATCCCTAGCACTCATAAATTCCCTCAGGCGGTCTCCTAGCAGTCCTCTAATCATTCAGCCAGTACCATGTCCTTATCTAATCACTGCACCAAAACCCAAGCACTTCACCATGCTGTGAACTTGCAGCACTCTAAGAGGCCCATTAGGATGGCGGGTGGACTAGCGGTGCTGAGACCGGCCGCCAGTGGTGCGGCGGTCCCGCACCGGCGATTAGGATGCCACTGTCACAGTGGCGGTGGCATCCTCCATTCCCAGTATTGTGCGTGCATTGTCATGCACAAGGTGACAGGCACCTCGAGGTGCCTGCCACCATGTTCATGACAATACATGGGGGTACCTCATGTGCACCCCCACCCCCCCAATACCCTGGGGTCCCGCAACGGGCCCCTGGAAGAGAATTCCGCATGCCTTTCAGTGGCGGCAACGCCGTCACGGAAAAGGCATGTTTCCGCACCCATGCTAATATGGATGGCGGTGTCTAGCAAACACCGTCACCATATTAAACCCTTTTCCGCTCAGTCGACTTGGCGACTTGGCGGAAAAGCAGCGGAGGGTCTTCCCATCTGCCACGGTGTAAATGGGTAAATGGGTGGCGGGCAGGGAAGGATGTAGGGTGGATCGCCTCCACCATGCGGGTGGTGGGGATCCGCCCTACACCCTATTGGGCCTCTAGGTATCCATGTACTGGTTCAATGCCTCAGGCATTAAGACATGCAGTGGTACAATCAAATGTGCACTATTCATGCAGTCCCCTAGCCATCTACACAGTACTGATTCACTCCTCGAATTACCCAAATAGTACCCAAGCAGTCCAGCAATCACACTGTCACTCTCTGTGCACTCCTCTAATCATCCAGCCAGTACCATTTCCTTATCTAATCACTGCGCCAAAATCTAAGCACTTATAAGTTCACCTTGCTGTCAACTTGCAGCACTCTAAGTATCCAGTCACTATCCATGTACTTGTACAATGACTCAGACATTAAGACATGCAGTGTTACAATCAAATATGCACCATCCATGCGGCCCCCTAACCACCTACACAGTACTGATTCAGTCCTCCAATTACCCAGGTAGTACCCATGCAGTCCAGGAATCACACTGTCTCTCTCTGTGCACTCCTCCAATCATCCAGCCAGTACCATGTCCTTATCTAATCACTGCGCCAAAACCCAAGCACTTATACATTCACCATGCTGTGAACTTGCAGCACGCTAAGTATCCAGTCACTAGCCATGTACTTGTACAATCACTCAGGCATTAAGCATGTAGTGTTACATTCAAATGTGCACTATCCATGCAGTCCCCTAACCACCTACACAGTACTGATTCACTCCTCCAATTACCCAGGTAGTACCCATGAAGTCCAGGAATCACACTGTCTCTCTCTGTGCACTCCTCCAATCATACAGCTAGCACCATGTTCTTATCTTATCACTGTGCCAATACCCAAGCACTTATAGATTCACCATGCACTTACATTGCAGTACTCTAATCATCCAGTCAGTATTCATGTAATCATGCAATTACCCATAAACTAACTCTTGCACTTTTACAATCCTTTGAGTGCCACCTATGCAGTTTAGTGATCTCCATGTTACTACATATGTACTCCTTCAATTACCAGCCAGTCCTATGTCCTAATCCAATCACTCTGCCAAAATCCAACCACTAATAAAATCACCATGCACTCTCCTTGCAGTAGTGTAATCATCCAGTCAGTACCCATGTACTCCTACAATAACACAGGTAGTAACACATGCAGACCTACAATCACCTGTGCATTACTCATGCAATCCAGCCATCTCCCTGTCACTACCCGTGCACTCTTAGAATCAATCATGCTCTACACATGTACTCTAGCAATCACCCAGATGTTAGCATGCAGTTATATCTCTTTTTTAACCAAGTAAGGTAGTTCTGAAGAGAACTGCTTTTTTCTTCTTTTTTGTACAGCGTCAAAATGTCATTCCAACTGGAAAAAAAAAAAAAAAGAATTAGCAGCGATGATTTCTTGCTGCTGAACATACAGCGTCAACTGATTGCTCTCCATAGCATAAAATGGCATTGCATTTTATACAATGCTGTTTGAGCGTTGCAAAGTCTGTACAAATATACAGACCGTGAGATGCAGAGGTTGAGCCTCTAGAAGTACTGGGACCAGCTCCCTGGTCAGTTTGTGGTGTGGCCACTTTAGCTCGTCGCTTTTTTTCTCTTGCAAGTTGTCTGGGATGTATAGTCTGCAGAAGTTTATACATACTAGAAGTGCCACATGAGTACTTTTTCTCGCTGCCTCTTGATAAAACTTTGGGACACAGTGTGCAGCTCACCTTCCTTGCATCTACTTTTCTTTCTCTCTCTCGAATTGTAAACAATTTCCAAACAATAGACTTTGGATTTTTTTTTTGGTGGTGGAACTAAATCTTTTTCATCAGATGGAAGGTCTACTGGTGGATTAGAAGAAGCCAAGGAATATCTTTCGCGTAGTGGAAACGCTATCGATATTAATTAATTCGTTTATTCTGGATATTCTCACTGCAAATCATTTAGACTTTTGTGAATTAATAAAGAATTGCTGATTAAATTATCGTTTCCGTTCTTTGATATTGTATTTAGAAAATTCTCTTAGAAAGAACCATTTCATATATTTGATAA
This sequence comes from Triturus cristatus, assembly GCF_964204655.1. Classification (NCBI taxonomy): domain Eukaryota; kingdom Metazoa; phylum Chordata; class Amphibia; order Caudata; family Salamandridae; genus Triturus; species Triturus cristatus. The sequence continues at coordinate 256,510,228 of NC_140584.1, forward strand.
TTGTATTAAATGCAATTTTATTTAGGATGTTTATTTTAGGAAATGTGAAGAGATAGTTGACTTTGTTGTAAATATTTTAGACACACATTTGTTTTTTTAACAATCTTATTGATTGGATTTTTTTGCTCACTATTATGTGAAGAGTAACATTGAAATCACTGTCTATTGTGAAATTCAATAGATTCTGAAAAAAGCAAAAAAGGGAAACTAAATATGTAATGGTAAAAATATATTGTGTTCTTAAAATTATAATATGATATGTTATAAGTGTATTTTTCTTCTCTTTTAAAGAGAAAAATTCTAAACTTTGAATCTTTTCAAAATTTAAATTAGAAAAACAACTGCAAATATTATTTCAAATACTTTGATATCTAGTATTGTAAAGGTAAGATTAAGCAACCCAAACACTTTCCATGGACTACTACATTCAGCTGTGCACTATCCATACAGTCCTGTAACCAACTAGACACTGCTCATTTACATCTTAAATTCCCCAGGTACTATCCATGCAGTCCTGCAATCCCTCTGTCACTCTCTGTGCACTCCTCCAATCACCCAGCCAATACTATGTACTAATCCAATCCCTCTATCAATACCCAAGCACTTATAAATTCGCTCATGCGCTCTCCTCGCAGTACTCTAATCATCCAGTCACAACCCATGTAGTCATTCAATGACCCAGTCACAAGCACATGGACTGCTGTAGTTCTTTGAGTGCTATCTATACAGTTTAGTAATCTCCCTGTTACTACGTATGCACTCTTCCAATCACCCTGCCAGTCCCATGTCCTTATCCAATCACTCTGAAAAAACACAAGCACTTATAAATTCACAATGCACTCTCCTTGCAACACTCTAAGTATCCAGTCAGTATGCATATACTCATGCAATGACCATGTCGCTAACACATGTAGTGCTACAATCAGATGTGCACTATTCATGCAGTTCACAAACCACCTCCACAGTACCGCTTCACTCCTCCAATTACCCAGGTAGTACCCATGCAGTCCAGCAATCACACTGTCACTCCCCGTGCACTCCTCCAATTATCGAGCCAGTAGTGTGTCCTTATCTAATCACTGCACCAATACCCAAACACTTATAAATTCACCATGCACTCACATCGCAGTACTCTAATTATCCAGTCACTACACATGTACTCATGCAATTATCCAGGCACTTATTCATGCTCTTCTACGTTCCTTTGACTGCTACCTATACAGTTTACTAATCTCCCTGTTACTAAGTATGCACTCCTTCAATTACCTACACAGTGCCATGTCCTTATGCAATCACTCTGCCAAAACCCAAGCACTTATAAATTGACCATGCACTCACACTGCACTACTCTAATCATCCATTCAGTAGCCATGTACTCATGCAATTACTCAAGCACTTGTTCTTGCACTTCTACATTCCTTTCACTGCTACCTATACAGTTTACTAATCTCTCTGTTACTACTAATGCACTCATGCAGTCACCCAGCCACTCCCATGTCTTTTTCCAATCACTCTGCCAAAACCCAAATACTTATAAAATCACCATGCACTCTCCTTGCAGTATTGTAATCATCCAGTCAGTACCCATGAACTCCTATAATAACACAGGCACTAACACATGTAGACCTACAATTACCTGTACATTAGTCATGCAGTCCAGCCATCTCCCTCTCACTACTCATGCACTCTTAGAATCAATCATGCTCTACACATGTACTCTAGCAATCACCCAGATGTTAGCATGCAGTTATTTCTCTTTTTTAACCAAGTAAGGTAGTTCTGAAGAGAAATGTTTGTTTCCTTCTTTTTTGTTTTAAATTGTTTTTTGTGTTTTTTGAAAACTTTTGAGATTTTTGGGTGTTTTTGTCAAAAAAAACTTCTGGAATTAAAACGTCATTCTAACTGAACAAAATTAGGCGCGATGATTCCGTGCTGCTGAACATACAGCGTCAACTGATTGCTCCCCACAGCATAAAATGGCATTGCATTTTATACAATGCTGTTTCAGGTTTGCAAACTCAGTGCGAATATCTGGTCCACGAGCCTCCAGGTGTGCTGGGACCAGTTCCCTGGTCAGTTTGTGAGGCCTCTTGAGCATGTCGCAATTGTTCTCATGCAAATTGTCTTGGATGTATAGATGTAGATGGTTATACATATTGGACGTCCCACAGGAGTACTTCTTGTTGCTGCCTCTTGACAGAACTCTGGGACAGAGTGTGCAGCTGACCTTCCTCGCATTTACTTTCCTTCTCCCTCCGGAACTGTCACTGACCATGTCATGAATGATGTAATACGTGACGTCATCAGCAGTGCATTGCGGGGCGTGAGTTATAGTTAGGTGAACTAACTATAACGGCGAAATTTGTATGGTTTTGTAGGAGTGAAATGTCCAACTAACTCTAACGTCCCTGAAACCTATGGTTTTTTCAGTGAATTTCTAAGGTTTTTTTAAATGCTAATTTCTAACTATAACGGGCCTGAAACCTATGGTTTTTTCAGTGAATTAAAAAGGTTTTTTAAATACTCATTTCTCACTATAACGTTCCTGAAACCTATGGTTTTTTCAGTGAATTTCAAAGGTTTTTTAACTGCTAATTTCTAACTATAACGGGCCTGAAGCCTATGGTCTTTTTCAGTGAATATATATATATAAAATCACTGAAAAAAACAAAGGTTACAGGAATCAAAATATATTGGCTCAGATTTCACTCATACAAAACCAGTAAAATGCAGCAGTTATAGTTACCTGAGCTAACTATAACATAGGCACCCACAATGCACTGCTTATGACCTCACGTAGTACATCACTCATGCCATGGTCAGTGACATCACTGATGACATCATCCAGTGAGTGTAAGTATTTTCTAAAAGTGTATGATTGTTAAACATATATACTAAGCTACTACAAAAATTAAATTAGTATACTAGGTGTACTCATTCATTCATTATTATCTTTATTTCGGTCTCTTGGACCATAAAAGATTTGCAAAATAATTTTTTTTTACAGATGATGAAACAATCAAATACAAAACAGTTATTCATAAAAATATATAAAACAGATTCATTCAGTTGCAGTTAACTTGATGCATTGATTACGCCTGAACCACATTGCTGTTAAAAATTTTGCAACTGCGAATACAATTGGGGCCGAGAGATCATTTTTTAAAATCCTATATGCTGGAAGATACCGTCGGAAGCCCAAATTTTTTAGTAGTGGGACAAGCCAGTAATTCCTTGCTCTTCTATATACTGGACAAAAGAATATAATATGCAAATCGGTCTCTCTCGGGTGAGCACAAGCTGGACATTGCGATGTGGTCTCAGAATTTGTCCAGCGAGCAGTATGCGCTTTGAGGGGGAGGGTACTATACCGCCACTGCAAAAATAATTTCCTTGCAAGCGGGGGGCCTATGTTATCAAATGCAAGCTCTAGATGGTATGTATCTTTGGACCGCAAAAAATCCCCCATTAAGGACTTCTCCTGGGCATTTTTAATTGAAGCGCATAAGTGGTGCTCATAGTAGGCCTTAGAAAGTAACTTTCGTGGAGTTCTAGGACAAATATTTTCAGGATCGGACCAAAGGTTCGGTCTGCCTAGTGACTCGCGGAGTTCTAGGACAAATATTTTCAGGATCGGACCAAAGGTTCGGTCTGCCTAGTGACTCGCAGATTTGCTTAATGTATCTGAGCCAAGGAATTTGTGTGGGGTTGGCAAGTCGCATAATCTCCTGGAGCTCAGCTCTATAATTGGCCAATTCTGGTGTAGACCAAAGTCTGCGCCAGTACATCAAGGGTTTAAGACCCAACTCCTCTGTGATTGGTCTAAGGCCTAAATCAAGCCTGAATGGGAGGAGAGGGGTACTGGACGGGAGACCTGTCAGCTGTCTTAAGAAATTATTCTCGGTGACCTGCATATTATGGGTGGCGGTATGCCCCCATATTTCTGCTCCATAGGTCACTGCCCCCTTTGCCTGAATTCTATAAATTTGGAGGCGGGGGGAGAACGGCTGAAAGGTCAATCCTCGTGTCAACCTTGCTATACCACCTATCATTTGGGTCAGTTTTAAATTCACCCTGTCACGATGCGAATCCCAGGTCAAAGACTGATTAATTGTTACCCCTAGGTATTCAAATGTATGGACCCTCTCCAGCCTAGAGGGGCCTAGAACAGGATTGGCGCGTGTTGACGAGGGCTGATTGAAGATCATATACTTGGTTTTAGAAGCATTAATCTCCAATCCGCGAGTCGCGCAAAAACTCGCAAATCCGTCCATAATCCATTGGATATCCATGGGTGATTTAGAAAGCAGCAGGGTGTCATCCGCAAACAAAATAGCGGGAACCCTTGTGCCATCAAGCCTGGGAGCGTCAATGTCCTTCAGGCCGTTAAGATGACTAATCACCCCGTTGACAAAGAGGCAGAAAAGAGTTGGTGCGAGCACACAGCCCTGTCTGACCCCCCTGTCAACGGGGAAGCGGTCCGAGAGAATTCCTCCTCTTCCGCATCTAACCCTTGCGAAATTACCCTGGTGCAGTCTTCTCAGAATTGACAAAATATCAGCTGGGACCCCAAGATCCGCCAGAACGACCCACAGTTTATCCCTGGGGACTAAATCGAATGTGGCGCGAAGGTCAACAAAGACCGTATATAGGCTGCCGCACTCGATTAGCACAGTCTTCCAATATATAAAATTCAAGCAGAAAATCTGGTCGATAGTAGAAATTCTTCTTCTAAAGCCTGCTTGATAAGTACTCATAATTCCGCATTCCTCAATCCAGTCTTGCAAGCGGTTGAGGATAAGTCTACCAAATAATTTTTGGGGGACATCGATGAGGCTAATAGGTCTGCTGGGAGCAGAGGCGAACCCTTCTTAAATATTGGGACAATCTCTGCGCCCAGCCAAGTATCAGGCAACTCCATAACCTCCAGAATGGAATTAAATAAGAGCATAATGTAGGGTGCCCAGACATCTGGTTCCTGCTTGAATAAGTCCCCTGGTAGGCCGTCCAACCCAGGTGCCTTACCTGTTGCCAGACCCATGATGGCCATTTTAATCTCTTTTAGCGCAAATGAGAGCCCCTGTAAACTATTATTTTCTGGCTGGACGGAATCATCCTCAGTCCCATCAGGTAGCTTGTAAAGGGACTGAAAGTGGTCATGCCAGATCTTAGCTGAGATATTAGGCTCTACTGCGGAGACCAGCTCCTCCTAGGTGTACTACTAATGAGTGATACTACTTCTAACACATTTTATGGGAGTGGCTGTGTGACTGTGTAAATATACGTGTGTGAGTGGGTGTCTGAGTGGCTGTATGGCTGTATTAGTGGGTGTGTGAGTTGCTCAATGAGTGTATAAATGGGTGTGTGACTAGCTGTGTGGGTGAGTGAGTGAGTGGGTGTGTGAGTGGCTGAATTGGTGAGTGAGTGGGTGTGTCAGTGGCTGTAAGGTTGTGTGAATGGCAGTGTGAGTGGCTGTATGGGTGGGTTGTTGAGTGTGTGAGTGACAGTATGGGTGAGTGAGTGGGTGTCTAAATGGCTGTACGAGTGAGTGACTGGGTGTGTAAAGTGGCTGCATGGGTGAGTGAGTGGTTGTTTGAGTGGGTATTTGGTTAAGTGAGTTTGTGTATGAGTGCCTGTATTGGAGAGTGAGTGTCTGTATGAATGACTGTATAGGTGAGTGAGCTGATGTCAGAGTGCTTGTATGGAGGTGTAAACTAGTATGTAAGTGGTGGTGTGGGTATGTGAGTGAGTGCTCATATGGGTGAGTGAGTGGCTGTGTTGAGAGGCTGTATGGGTGAGTAAGTGGCTGTGTGAGTGGCTGTATAGGTGAATAAGTGGGTGCATGAGTAGTTGTATGGGTGAGTGTGTAGCTGTATGAGTGACTGCATGGATGAGTGAGTGGTTTTATATGTAGTTGTATGGGTGAGCGAATGGTTGTGTGAGTGGCTGTATGAGTGAGTGAGTAGGTGTGTGAGTGGCTCTATAGATATATTAGTGGTTGTGTGAGTACTTGTTTGGGTCTGTGAATGCGTATGTGAATGGTTGTGTGAGTGCGTGTATGAGAGGTGGTATAAGGGTGTGGGTGGGTGTGTGGATGATGTCATCAGTGATGTCATTTGAGATATCATTAGTGATGTCATGAGTGATGTCACTGGCCATGTCATGAGTGATGTAATATGTGAGGTCATAAGCAGAGCATTGCAGAGGCATAAGTTATAGTTAGCTCAGTTAACTATAACCTCTGAATTTCACTGGTTTGTATGAGTGAAATTTGAACCTAACTATAACGTCCCTGTAACCCTTGGTTTTTCAGTGAATTTACAAGGTTGTTTAAATTCTATTTCCTAACTGTAATATCCCTCTAACCTTTAGTTTTGTTTAAAGTACTTCTAAGTACCCTAACTTTAACTTTTTACTTTTGATAGTGGATGTGTGAGTGGCTGTGTGGGTCAGTGAGTGGGTCTGTGAGTACCTGTGTATGTGTGAGTGGGTCTGTGAGTGTCTGGGTGTGTGAGTGTCTGTGTGAGTCTGTGAGTGGGTGTGTGAGTACCTGTGTGAGTGGGTCTATTAGTGCCTGTGTGTGTTTGTGAGTGGGTCTGTGAGTACCTGCGTGGGTCTGTGAGTGATCTGTGAGTGCCTGTGTGGCTCTGTGAGTGGGTGTGTGGCTCTGTGAGAGTGTGTGTGTACCTGTGTGAGTGGGTCTGTGAGAGCCTGATTGTCTGGGTGGATGAGTGAGTGCCTGTATTGCTCTGTTAGTGGGTCCATGAGTGCCTGGTTGGATCTGTGAGTGCCTGTGTATGTCTATGGGAGGGTGTGTGAGCGGTGCTATGCGTTTTGGGCATTTTCATACTTAGGGTATTTGAAAGTGAGAAGCATGGACTCTGCTCTCACCAGGAGATGATGAGAAATAAATCACTCGTCACAGTCACCTCAGATCAGATTCCATCACCAAAATTGGCTGAAAATGTGCTTGGGGGCCTTTTGTTAAGGTATTAATGTGGGAAAGTGGGTAGACCTTTGCATACTACTAACCAAAACGGCAGGGGGGCTGCGTGGTCCCCCTCCCCATGCTGATTTTGACCTCGAGGACCCCATCTGCTGCAGCTTGGCCACATCTCCCTGGGTGCCTTGGCCCCACCCAGGACACCCAGTGTGCATGGTGGGGACCACGGGGCAGCCGCAAGGCCCTTGCGGTCCCAGCGGCTCCCCTCCTAGGGGTAGAGTATCTCCTGTATAGAGCACCCTACAACACCAGCAACGCTCAGATTCCACTCCCCTCGAATGTCTGCTTTTCAATCAAAGTTTTTAAGCATAGGATTAGCACATTGCTAGCCAAGCTGAGATAGAAAGGGGCAAAGTGTTTTGCCATTTCTACAGCAAAGTCTTTAAGCATAGGATTAGCTCAGTGGCAACCACGCGGAGCTGTAAAAGGACAAAAGCCTTTTACTGCTCCAGGAACTGTATTACAACTTTGGATTGGTAAAATACAATCCAAGCCAACCTGGAAGTCCGTGCAACAGTAGGGATTGTAGTGGTGCAATTTATTATTCCCATTCAATCTGTGCAACAGTAGGGAAAGCATTGGACTTCAGAAGGGGGTAAAATGTTTTATTCCCACTCCAGTCTATGCAACAGTAGCAAGAGCATTGTACTTAGGAAGGGTTACATTTACTATTCCCACTCTAGTCTGTGCAACATTAGGGAAAGTAATGCACTTCAGACATATTAAATGTTTCAATAACCCTAATAATTTATTTAAGAAAATATAAAACTTTTAATATAAACAATATTAATGTACATAAATAAATGACTTATATATATTAAACATAGGAAACAATGCAACCATTTTTAATAATTAATTTTCAATACAACAATATTATTAATTATTTATTACTTAACTTTCCACCCTATACCCCTACAACCTAGCAGCCCACACCTAAAATATAACTAACACAAGTATAACACAATTTGCATAATGAATAATCAATAAAATAATTAATTAATAATGACTTGTTTATTCATTATTGCTTAATATTCTGCCCACCCTATACTCCTAAAAACCCAGTGACCCACACCTAAAATATAACTAAAATAGATAAATATTACACAATATACATAATTACTAATCCAATGAGATAGTAATAAAAATGATTCATTATATTTAATTATTACTTAATTAGCTTCCATCCTATACCCCTACAAACCTAGCAACCTGCATCAAAAACAAAACCTAAAATAAATCAATATGGCATAATGTACAAAATTATTATCACTCACATTCTTAATTAAAAATGGTTAATTCTTAATTTAATTATTACTTAACTTCCCACCCATGTCCCCATACAAACCAAACAACCCTCTACGACACTATAAGTTATGATTAGCAATTACATTAAAAAACCTAAATCACTTAAAATTACAAAGTATATTTTAAACAACTAATAACAATTATACATAGAATGATAAAACCTAATATTAATATATGCACTAAAGCACTTTAAAAAAATCAAACAACAATATTTTTTATTAACATTGAAAACGATGTTACAAACAACAATATTCTTAACAACATTACTTACCTACAAATGATATTCTTGACAATGATATTTCTGCTTAACTATATTTTTGTATCATTATATTTTTCTCCAATATTTCTGTCTTCCAATATGAAAAACTCGATATTTTGTCCAAATACTTTTATCCAATATTTCTGTCTTCCAATATGAAAAACTCGATATTTTGTCCAAATACTTTTATCAACACAAGTTGGATGTGGGTAAGGTTTTGCGTCAATTGTTTGTGTCTTATTACAGCTTGTATGTGGGAGACAGGGATTCATTTCAGTTGTTTGGGTCTCATTACAAGGTGGAAGTGGGAGATTACTTGGGTTCCTTCTGTCTCAATATAGCTTCACAGTGCAAGACAGATTTCGATTGTGTAATAGGTGTTCACATCATAGGTGAGAGGTGAGTGGTAGTTTTCCTGGAGTTATCAGTATCTTATTGATGTTTGGAAATGAGTGATAGGTATTCACTTGAATCATTTGTGTCTCATTACAGGTTTGAGTGGGAGATAAGTGTTTGCTTTAGTCATTTGTGTCCCATCACAGGTTGGACGTGCTAGATATGTGTTTGGTTGAGTTGTTTGTGTCTCATCACAGTTAGCAGTGGCAGAACAGTATTCCCTTAAATCATTTTTATCTCCATCACGTGTTGAAGGTGAGTGTCCCGTGTTCCCTTGAGTAGTTTGTGTCTCATCGAACTTGCAGCTGGATGACAGTGGTTCACTTGAGTAGTTTGTGTCTCATCACAGGTTGGAAGTGGATGATATGTATTTGAGTCATTTGTGTCTTATTACAGGATGGTAGTTGAGAGTTCACTTGAGTTCTTTGTGCCTCATCACAGGTTGTCGGTGAGGGTCACCTGAGTCACTTGTTAAACATCACATGTTTGAAATGGTTAGGGTTTCACTTCAATCACTTGTGTCCCATCACAAGTAGTAGGGAGGTGACAGGGATTCGGTTAATCCAACTATTCATATCGATAAAGACAGCAAGAAAGGACTGTGAAACAGTGGCCTTTCTGCAAACACTTTGATTTGAGTTTGAAACAATGAAAGCCATGTAGAAGAATTGCCTAATCCTGGCCGGTACACGCAATTAGACAAGAGGAACCACAGTAAGAGAATAAACATACAGGGAGATGGCGTGCAAACATGATTTGTTTGTTATTATGACCGACTACTACCCACGAAAAGCTAGTGCAATGGCATCCCCACCAACATTATAAATTAAGGCTGTGCTCCTGAGCATTGATAAAAACACTGCAAAACTGAATGGGAAAAAAAGACCATGACAATGTTGGGCAAAATGATCACATCACTTGAGTACTTTGGGCTTAGCTGCTCTATTAGGTTCAAAGGTTGAATTCAGGCCACTCTGAGGTGGGGGGGGGGGGGGGGCGACTGCCACAAACCATCAGAGTAACATGGACAAAAGGTTGGGAATTAAGGAAAACTTTAAGGGCTAAGAATATTAGGACATTCAGGAATCCAGAAGAGGCAGGAGGAGAAGACATGAACATTTTCTGATCTCATGTATAACATCGACCTTGGGCGTTCTTGAAGAGGTTCTGCTCAGAGGAGTGTTCCATTGTTATAGGCTGAGGACACAGAAACCACTCCAATTAGAATGACCACCAGTCCCTTGATCATCCTGATCCTGAGAGACAAAGATTTGAAATACAGTATCCTTGAGGCAACAGGATGAAGGAGTAAAATACAAATTTGTGACAACCTGACGCATTTTTTCCCACACACCTCACAAATTATTGAGACTATGTGAAAGTAGATTTACCCCAATACAGGGGTTTTGTATCAAGAGGAACCCAAGCGAGAATACTGTTACAGTCAAACCATTAGTAGTACTGAAAGGGAAGGAGTATGTGTTTGAGAAGATGGGGCTGCAAGGAATATTCAAACCTCTATGGAGGACAGTCTTCCTGTCCACTCTTGAGAGGCTGACGGTCTACATGCAGCGTCTGCCTGCAAGATTGCCTAATTATGCGGACATTTTGGCAGCACCCTAGAGCAACCAGGCTTGAGGAGGGGCCTGGTAACTGTGGTAGCTGGACTGCAACTGTCTAAAGCACCTAGTGTAAGTGAAACCTTGAAGCTGGACTTCCCAGTAACTTCACCATGCTCCCATCTTTAGTTCTGTGGTCGTTGTTCCGAAACATACTTAAGGTTTAACCTCCTCCTTTCCCCCAAGTTTACCTCTCTTTATCCCCCTTCTAACGCAATCTCCTTGGTTACCACCACCTTTCCCAGCCCATCTTTTTTCTCCATCCTATTCCTTTTTTTAGTTTTATTCTGCCATATTTTTGAAGATCAGCTTATGGTGTGACTATTATGCATCCTGTTTGTGGGAGGCGGAACTGAGAATTCCATATGCTGGACCACAAACTACTACTACGTGAATAAGAGCACTACAACATGGATCGAGGAGTAGCAGGCCAAATGAGGCTACGGTGCTCCTACTGGGAGACATGCTTGGGAAATATGTTTCTGTCTTCCTGCTCTTCCCTACTCTCTTTTGATTGCTTCAATGTTCCTGATGTTTTGTTGAAAAATGTAGGGAGGAGTTGTGGCATTACGGTTAGAGCAGGCAACTTCGGAGTTGGAGAACCAAGTTCGAATTATGGCACTGACTCAACATCTCGTGATTCTGGGCAAGTAACAGAGGGGCATATTTACAGGGCCTTATCGCCCCCTGAGCAGAGCTGCACTTTTTTTGACGCTTCGATGGCATAGTGCCATTACCCATATTTACAAGGTGGTGCTAAGCCACTTAAAGTGGCTTAACGCCACCTTGTAAATATGCCCCTTTCCGCCACAGTCCTCTGTGGCAAAGGGGCATGCACTGGGTGTTGCTGTGGGTGTTCAACTGCAACACCCATTGCTTTTTGATGCTGCCTCAGATTTACAAGGCTGAGGAAGCGCCAAACACAGCACCATTCTAACACTATGGATTACCAGGCGCTAACTTAGAATGGCAATACGAGGAGAAATTATTAATTTATCCCTGTTTTTTGCTCTTTCCATATGTGCATATTTTAAACAACAAGGGACCCCAAAGGTAATGGACCAGGGACCTTGGGAGTTAATTATTCTAGACAACAATGGTCCCTAGAAGGAAGAATTTTTGAGAGCGAAATGAATATAGACTCAGTCATTACTATATTGGCTTGACTTGCCCAGCCGGGCAGAGGTCTAATATTTACTTTTAAACAATTTTAAAAACAATTAGTGCAAACAGTACATAAAGTGGGACACAAGCCTGTGTCCTACTTAGCCATGAGGTACAAGAGAGAGCGGTGAACAACAGGAGGCTCAGGCAATGCTAATTGGTTTGTTACACATGAGTATACACAGAATTGTGAGGAACAAATCGCAAAAAACACCTTTACAAAGAAATAAATTGCAGTTTTTCGTATAAGGTGTATCAAGGTGTCGACGGCGTTTCGAACCGTGGAGAGAATGAGCGGTTCATCATCAGGACATAAGGTACATGTCTGTTAGGTAGAGCCTATAAGCCTGAAGGGAAAGTGTGGAAGGAAAATACAACAAGGAGGCAATTAGGGTATATATGCTTAGATGTCAAGAAGTTAAAAGACAACGCGGTTTTAAACTCAGGAAGGTGTGGATTGAAGAACGGTGAGGGGTAGTTTGACCACTGTGATAATAGTCCAGCGAATGTCATTTTCTGAGTGTCCATTTAGTTCAAAATGTTCTACCAAAGGTGCGTTGGCTGTTTTGCACCTGATTCTGCTCCGATGTTGGGAGATACGTAGACAGATTTTTTGAGTAGTCTATCCGATGTATATTTTGTCACAAGGGCAAAGAATTGCGTACACCACATTGCAAGTATTACAATTTGTAAACATACTCAATTCACTTTTTATATCTTTAAATACAAATTCTTTGCCTTCTATGGTGAAATCACAAACCATACAGTTACCACATTTGGAGTGTCCTTTAAGCGGTGCAAGGGCCCATAGATCATTAAGGGTATTGGAGCTTTTTTTGTTACTGAGTAGTGCTGCGCGAACAAGGTGGTCTTTGATGTTCTTGCTTTTCTTAAAAGCAAACATTGGGTATTCTAAATTTAGTGTGCCGGCATTTAGGACAGACCAGTTGCGTAATATGGTTTTGCGTATTGCATTTGAGACTGGAGAGAAGGTGGTTACGCATACCAAGCATTCTGAATTGGATTTAGTTTTGGGCTCTAATAGGACCTCTCGGGGGCAATACCATGCTCTTTTCATTGCATTTTTGACCAATCTACGTGGGTATCCTCTACTGGCTAGTTTAACACAGAGGTGCCGATCACGATCCGGCAAAAACCGGGTACGAACCGTCGGACGGAGCATAATCTCCGTCCGACGCGTACCCGGTCGTCAATTTTTACAAACAAGGAATTACGATTCGCACGGGTACACCATTACCGTACGATTCGTAAAAAAGCCCGACCGACCAAAAAAAACCTACCAATGCGATCCGGAAAAGCGCCGACCTGACGTCGGGACGCTCGCAGCCAGCCATTCACGACCCAGGAATTACGATTCGCACCGACGTCACCCCGCACGGTGAATATTTTGCGGCAGCCAAAAACTGCCGGGAAATCAGGACGACACCAACAAGGACCACCAGTACGCGACGGACAGACGACGACGCGAACAAGGAGGACCAGTACGCGACGGACACACAGGACGACGCAACCAAGGAGGACCCGTACGCGACAGGACGACGCGATCAAGGAGGACCCGTACGCGACAGGACGACGCGATCAAGGAGTACCAGTACGCGACGGACAGACATGGACCCGAACCTACGAGTCATCCCTGCCCTCATAGCAGTCCACCTCCTCTACAGGTTACGACGCAGACGCCGCAGAAGGTCAGAATAACTAAGGGAGGGGGGAAAGTGGGGTGGGGTGGGGGTGGCACGACCAGGGCAGGCCACAAAACAACCACATAAGTCACACACCACACATGGCCTGGACATACCTGACTCCCATGCCCTGGTCACCACGAGGGGGTGGGGGCGTGTCCTGATAAGCCAGCGACCGCCACAACGGAAGTCCGTCACCACGCGAACCGGCAACACAACCAGACAGGTACATCCCGTACCCACGCCTGAAGAGCGTGGGTACGAGTCGTACCACGCCCACACACACGTCACCCCAACAATGGCGGGACGGATCGTACCCACGTGGCAAAGGCCTGGGTACGGCCCGCACAAGCATCACATAGCGTGGGGACGGATATGTACGGACCCTACCCCCACCCCGTATGCATGGAGCGTACCCCCACCCCAACAGTGTAAGTACGACCCGTACCCCCACCCGCGTATGCATGGAGCGTACCCCCCATGCCAACAGTGGAAGTACGACCCGTACCCTCACCCGCGTATGCAAGGATCGTACCCCCCACCCCAACAGTGTAAGTACGACCCGTACCCCCACCCGCGTATGCAAGGAGCGTACCCCCCACCCCAACAGTGTAAGTACGACCCGTACCCTCACCCGCGTATGCAAGGAGCGTACCCCCCATGCCAACAGTGGAAGTACGACCCGTACCCTCACCCGCGTATGCAAGGATCGTACCCCCCACCCCAACAGTGTAAGTACGACCCGTACCCTCACCCGCGTATGCAAGGATCGTACCCCCCACCCCAACAGTGTAAGTACGACCCGTACCCCCACCCGCGTATGCAAGGAGCGTACCCCCCACCCCAACAGTGTAAGTACGACCCGTACCCTCACCCGTGTATGCAAGGAGCGTACCCCCCATGCCAACAGTGGAAGTACGACCTGTACCCTCACCCGCGTATGCAAGGATCGTACCCCCCGCCCCAACAGTGTAAGTACGACCCGTACCCCCACCCGCGTATGCAAGGAGCATACCCCCCACCCCAACCGTGTAAGTACGACCCGTACCCTCACCCGCGTATGCAAGGATCGTACCCCCCACCCCAACAGTGTAAGTACGACCCGTACCCTCACCCGTGTATGCAAGGAGCGTACCCCCCACCCCAACAGTGTAAGTACGACCCGTACCCCCACCCGCGGACTCACGGACCGTACCCCCACCCCAACAGTGTAAGTACGACCCGTACCCTCACCCGCGTATGCAAGGAGCGTACCCCCCACCCCAACAGTGTAAGTACGACCCGTACCCCCACCCGCGGACTCACGGACCGTACCCCCACCCCAACAGTGTAAGTACGACCCGTACCCTCACCCGCGTATGCAAGGAGCGTACCCCCCACCCCAACAGTGTAAGTACGACCCGTACCCCCACCCGCGGACTCACGGACCGTACCCCCACCCCAACAGTGTAAGTACGACCCGTACCCCCACCCGCGTATGCAAGGAGCGTACCCCCCACCCCAACAGTGTAAGTACGACCCGTACCCCCACCCGCGGACTCACGGACCGTACCCCCACCACACCAGTGTAACTAGACTCATACCCTCACCTCGAATGCATGGAGCGCACCCCCACCGTGTATGTTCCAAGCGTACATATCCAGAAATAGGAGGTGTGTGTGCAGAGTCCACCCAGCAGTGCCCAGAGGCAGGAGGGGTGTGTGTAGAGTCCTCCCAGCAGTGCCCAGACACAGGAGGGGTGTGTGCAGAGTCCTCCCAGCAGTGCCCAGACACAGGAGGTGTGTGTGCAGAGTCCTCCCAGCAGTGCCCTGAGACAGGAGGGGTGGGTGCCTATCACTCCCAGCAGTGCCCAGAGACAGGAGGTGTGTGTGCAGAGTCCACCCAGCAGTGCCCAGACACAGGAGGGGTGGGTGCAGAGTCCTCCCAGCAGTGCCCAGAGACAGGAGGGGTGTGTGCAGAGTCCTCCCAGCAGTGCCCAGACACAGGAGGTGTGTGTGCAGAGTCCTCCCAGCAGTGCCCTGAGACAGGAGGGGTGGGTGCCTATCACTCCCAGCAGTGCCCAGAGACAGGAGGTGTGTGTGCAGAGTCCACCCAGCAGTGCCCAGACACAGGAGGGGTGGGTGCAGAGTCCTCCCAGCAGTGCCCAGATACAGGAGGGGTGGGTGTGGAGTCCTCCCAGCAGTGCCCAGAGGCAGGAGGTGTGTGTGCAGAGTCCTCCCAGCAGTGCCCAGAGGCAGGAGGTGTGTGTGCAGAGTCCTCCCAGCAGTGCCCTGAGACAGGAGGGGTGGGTGCCTATCACTCCCAGCAGTGCCCAGAGACAGAAGGGGTGTAACACATGTGTGTGAGGCCGGAATTACCCACATCCATACTGCCTACAAGGGAACATGTCCCTATGAACTCATGTCAACAGACTCCACACACAAGTACAGTGATCACCAAGGATGCCACGATTGTTGCAGGTGGAGACATGGCCATGCATGCATGGCCAAAGTAGAAGGGCTCCGTCACACACACAGCTCATGTAGACACTGCTCTGCGCTAAACATTGGGAACACCCTGCAGGGAAGAAATCTGGGTACACAGAGGAAGGAATACACCCTGGGACAATTGCACCATGCAGTAACTGCTGACATGACCAAAGGAAGTTAGCCAACACCTTGTGATGGCACACAGATCCCAGGGTCCCCCCAATGAGCAGAACACTACTACAAATCCCACACACCCAAACCCTTAAACACCACCCAAAACCATGTAGCAGCCCCACCAACACCAATACCACCATAGCAGTAGTGTGATAATGAAAACAAAATTAAGCTTTATTCAGCATGAGCACAATGTCCGTGGATCGCAGGCAGTTCAATATTCACAAAGCCCATAGGGCAGTCAATGATTCCCAGCTGGATGGGGGACACAGTGGGATGCGTGTCCCCTACCTTGCCTGCACAGTCAAATGGCATCGTCTTCCATACTGGTGAGGGCATCAGGGGGGGGGGGAAGCAACAGGCACCGCAGGGACATCAGGGCAAAGGGGCGGCGTTGTGGGTGCAGGGATGGAGGACTCAACCACAGGGGGTGTGTCATGGCCAAAGGCGGAGGCCAGGATGGCACTACACACCTTAGCAAGGTCCTCCAGGGACTCCCCTGCACCCGAAGTGACCTCAGGCCCCAAGGAGGGGGGGGGGTCAGAGGGATGGGTCGCAGCGCCACCGGGGGAGGGTGGAGACAGGGGGGAGACTCAACCACCCTGACTGAGGACTTCCTTGACCGCTTGCGTGGTGGTGTAACTGTGGGGCTCAGGGACAGAGCGGCCATGAAGGAGTCCTTGGGGGAGATGTGGCCAGGAGAGCTGAGGGGAGGGGATTTGGAGGGAGTGGACTGGGTGGAATGCGGACTCCCACTATGGCTGCGTGTCACACGTTTGCCCCCCGACCCAGTGGGTGTGCCTACCTCACCCTGTGTGTGCGTGTCAGGAGGAGTGCGGTGGACCTTCCCTGCTGGTGTGGTGCTTGTGTCTGTTGATGTGGGTGCATGCCGACGTCTGGGTGTACGTGGGACAGGCATGGAAGTGGGAAGTGTGGATGGGGCAGGGGTAGGTGGGGGAGGTCGCGCTGCAGGAGACCCACTGCTGCAGTCAGTGTGGAGTCTATGGACCTCAGCAAGTTGCGTTGGTCAGCCTGCGATGAATGAATGCCCTCCAAGAATGCCTCGATGTTGGTGAGGGTTTTCCCGTGGGCATGGAGGACATTAAGGATCGCAGCCTGACCAACCTGCAGTTGCCGCTGGATGTCCACAGACTCAGCATTGGCGGCAGCAGTGGAGACAGGGGCAGGGGGTGCGGTGCCTGGCCGGAAGGAGACATGCGGTGACCGGGCACGCTGGGAAGGGACACGAGCAAGTGGGAGGCGGCTGATGGGAACTGAGGGGGCGGTGCGAGGTGTTGTTCCGCTGTCAGCTGCTGGTGCAGCCACCGCCCACTCGGAGAACTCCTCCTCGGACCTGTCAGCTTCGTATTCTGACGTGCCAGTCGACAGGTCCTCGGCCGCACTATCCTCCACCTCTGTCCCACTCGATGTGCCAGCCCCGATGTCACGGCTGGCACTGGTGCTCGGTCCCTCCGCCTTGCCTGTGTCCATGTCTCCCTCTGTGTCCCCCGACGATGCTGTGGGCAGGGTGGAGAGACAGAAATTAATCAGACAGCTGTACACATCAGTCACATGAGTCCAATCGACATAGGTAACACTGCATAGCCTGAAAAGGAAGATCCCTAACATCTTCAAAACAAGGTACCGATGTAGGGCATGAAACACACAGTTGGTTGAGCCACCATGCCACTGAAATACCATGGAGAGCATGAGACAATAGCTAAAGACAGGAAACGGAGTCTGACATAGCACCCAGGCCCTGGGGACAATCCAGCACTGCATCTGCACCACACAGCGTTGGCGAAAATACCGATGACCAGGGACCATATCCATGAACTTGAGACACATGCTGCATAGGTAATGCTGAAAACATGCCCAACATGACTCGGTCACTGCACCTTGCGTGTGTGTCCAGAAACATCACACACTGCCCAGACCCAGCAAGTAGAAATCCGGATTTGACACATAGGCATTGCCCGCCCCAACAAACCCCTACACGAGGCAAATTGTTGAGACACAGGTGGCACCAACATCTCATAGTCTGGGTGATAAACACAGGGGCAGGCAAAAAGCAAGATTGGACGCCAAACAGCCAAGGTGCGCCTGTACAAATAATGAGGTACCAGTGCCCATCCTCAGATGAGTATAACAAGACACACAGGCACTGGCAACTGTGAGTATGAAGAAGGACAATCAGGTCAGGCTGCACAGTGGACACCTGTACATAATAGCACGTCTATATACATGGTGACAGGGGACAATGGCACAGAGCACAACCTACGCTGTAGACACTGAGAGTGTCCACGTTTATGATGACACATACAACACTGAGGAAAAGGTGCCCCAGGGGACAGTAGTGGGCACGCAACTACATGCTACTGAATGGTAATGACTGCAACACACGTCACCATCCCTGCACTATGCGTATCGCACACTCATGCACATCATGTCACAGGCCACTACATAGGACATGCGCGCTGTAAGGCATGACACATGAGAGACCAACTCCCATGTCTGGAGTCAGCATCAGTGCCAACTGACATGGAACCCACATGCAGTGAACTTGACAGTGCACAGGCAAGGTCCCACAACCTGTTACACACCACCCCCAGACATGATGCTACAGTCATTGTTCTCGTGGACAAAGCGCCAGCCTACATTACCTTGTGAAGGAGTGACTACACACAGACCAGGGAACACATTGCAAGGAGGGGAAGGGTGGCAGGGCCGCAGCGCTATACTGGGGCAAACAGGATCTGCACAGCACCTTTAAACCCTGCCAGTGAATTCATGCTACTGTGCCCTTACAAATGCCGGTGACACACAACAAACACACATGTACCTACCCCCTTCCGGCTGCTGCATCGCCTGTAGGCGCCTCTCCAGGTCTGGAAAGACCACCGGCAGCACACGCCTGTGGAGGTGGTTCAGACGGCGGCGGCCGCGGTTCTTGTGGCTCTCAGGTGAGTCCCCCAGCAGGAGCCGTGCAATCCTCCGCGTCCAGCACCGGATATCCTGCCAGCATTTCCTCACCTGGGACAGGCTCCGCCTCCGACCATCCACACCCCTCACGGCACTGACGGCGGTCAGCCAGATCTGCTCCTTGGCAGTGGCGCCTACCTGTGAGGAAGAACAAGTGACACCACATCAATACACCAGCCACATGTCACAGAGAGACATATGAGTACAAATTAGCTGGTTACAACAAGGCATGTCATGCAGTCAACGCATTGCACCTTTGTCATAGGGACATCATGCCCTGGTGAGGGAAAAAGCAGTACGTGCCATAGTGGGTACACAGGTGGAATGATGGCAATGTCACAATCAATGATCAAGGCTCACACTGTGCATCACACCCACCCCTCCTGTCTCAGGGCACTGCTGTGAGGACTCCACACCCACCCCTCCTGTCTCAGGGCACTGCTGTTAGTGATAGGCCCCCACCCCTCCTGTCTCAGGGCACTGCTGTGGGTGATAGGCCCCCACCCCTCCTGTCTCAGGGCACTGCTGTGAGTGATAGGCCCCCACCCCTCCTGTCTCAGGGCACTGCTGTGAGTGATAGGCCCCCACCCATCCTGTCTCAGGGCACTGCTGTGAGTGATAGGCCCCCACCCCTCCTGTCTCAGGGCACTGCTGTGAGTGATAGGCACACACCCCTCCTGTCTCAGGGCACTGCTGGGAGGACTCTGCATCCACCCCTCCTGTCTCAGGGCACTGCTGTGAGGACTCTGCATCCACCCCTCCTGTCTCAGGGCACTGCTGTGAGGACTCTGCATCCACCCCTCCTGTCTCAGGGCACTTCTGTGAGGACTCTGCATCCACCCCTCCTGTCTCAGGGCACTGCTGTGAGTGATAGGCCCCCACCCCTCCTGTCTCAGGGCACTGCTGGGAGACATCAGGCACCCCCCCCCTGGTACCCCCCGACAGTACATGGCATGTGTGTCACACCAGGACACAATGCCTGAAGTCACAGTCACAACATAGGGACAGTCGGTGGCAGTGGCCTATGCACTCACCTGATACCCTGGTCGCCCATACAGCATGGAGTACTGTGGGAGGATCACATCCAGCAGAGCCATGTTCTCCTCCAGGGTGAATGGCTGTGTCCTCTCCACAGCCCTTGACATGGTTCCAGGGAATCAGTAGCAGCAGCTGGGTCGACGAATGCAAAGATGTGCAGGCAAGTACTCCCTCATGGGACCTGGCTGCCTTATATGTGCCCTTCTGCCCAGTCTCATGCACAGGAGTACAGAGTGATTGGTCACTCACATTTGCATCCTATGTTTCCACGAATCCCTTCAAACCTAGCAGTCTGTGGGTTCTCTATCGGTTTCATTCTCCTGCATGATGTCAGCCCCACAAACACATTGCAACAAAGTAGAAGAATTCCAACTGACTTCTGCTGTGCACCTTCCAGAACAATTTCGAAATTTGAACTTGGTCTCCATGACAACCAGCATGCATGTAGGCCTTACTACTTGTCCCCTATGTAATTTGGAGCATCACACACAGGTACGGTGCGTTTCGGGGCCCTAGGGCACCCCAAATGCATGGCAACGGCCCGTACATGCATGCCTACGTTCACTATCACTATGGGTCTGCACGCGTATGCGTACTCGTAGTGGTACGGGCCGTACACTCACATGTACGCTCACTATCACTACGAGTACGCATACGCGTGCAGACCCATAGTGATAGTGAGCGTAGATGCGTGTGTACGGTCCGTACCACTACGGGTACGCATACGCGTGCAGACCCATAGTGATAGTGAGCGTAGATGCGTGTGTACGGTCCGTACCACTACGGGTACGCATACGCGTGCAGACCCATAGTGATAGGGCCGTACACACGCATCTACGCTCACTATCACTATGGGTCTGCACGCGTATGCGTACCCGTAGTGGTACGGACCGTACACACGCATCTACGCTCACTATCACTATGGGTCTGCACGCGTATGCGTACCCGTAGTGGTACGGACCGTACACACGCATCTACGCTCACTATCACTATGGGTCTGCACGCGTATGCGTACCCGTAGTGGTACGGACCGTACAAATGCCTGTACGCTCGCCATCACGATGGGTACACATACGGCAGCACTCCCACAGTGATTTGGGAACATACACAGGCCCTCTTAGCAGCAGTACGGCGGTTTTTACACATCACAGTGGTGATAGGCGACACACAGGTAGGAATAGGGCGGACATACTTGTCCATGGATGAACATACTTGTCCATGGATGGACATACTTGTCCAGGAATGGACATCAAGGCATCGTCTGTGCATTACTACATGTGTGGGGCACAGGTGTGACAGGCTGTGATGTGGAACATGACTCCTGAGTGGAGAAGGCACCAGATGTATGATGAGATGTGTATAGGTGTACTGTGTGACGGTGCAATGTGTGCCAGGCATGCCCTTGACTCCTTTGACATGTGTGCATGTCGTACTGCGCACTTGGGGTGAGCGTCACTGGCATGGCACGGACACCAACACACGGAAGTGTCCCATGATGCCCGGTACAGGGGTCATGACACATGACTTGTCACTACCCACAGTGCACAATGTGACTATGTCATTTATGTGTCCGGGATTTTCATCAGGTTGATGTTGTAGCCCCCTCAAAAGCTGCAGCCGTTGCAGCAACCAACATGTGTCTGTGTGTAGATTGTCATTGCACACTGTTCCGCACACCATGCCACATGTGGTATCGGATGTGAGGTGCACATGTATGCATGGGACACGGAGTAGCGTGACAAGGCCATGTCAGCATCCTCACAAGGAATGTGTGGCGAGTCATGACATGTGCACCTTCATGGCAAGGTGTGTGGGCAGGCCTAGTGTAATGTCATGTGACCTGTGGCTCCGGTGTTCCGCTACCAGTCTCTGCAATCGGCATCCCACTTCTGCTGATGTGTGGGTGTATGTCACTCCTGTCTTGCGTCGGGCTGTTCACTTGCACTGGGACACAGCTATTCCCATGGCGTGGCACGGGGAGGTTCTCAATCTCCGTGTGTAGCTGGGTCTTGGAAGGGGTGTCACCTAGCATCCATACGTGTCCTGGGCATGTAGCACATACCTGACTCCCTATGTAGCATGTGTGTATTGCCAGATTTACATGTGCTCAGTAGACATGAGTTGTTGTCGTAGTGCACTCACTCTTCCTTGTCACTTCCAAATTACTGCAGAGCGCCGCCTCTTGCCCGAATAATTCCAGACTTGGCTGCCATGCAGGAGAATGACAGGATCCGGCTCTACCGCTTCACCCAACCGTTGATTCTGGAGCTGACGGCGAGACTGGCACCACACCTGCAACCGCAGCACAGGTATCCTACGGCACTGACACCCCAGCTGAAGGTAATGGCTGCCCTACATTTTCTTGCCACGGGTACCTTCCAAAATACCATAGCTCATGTTGGTGGCATGTCCCAGAGCATGTTCAGCGGTGTGCTGCATGATTTCTTGGAGGCCATGTTGATTCACCTGGATGACTTCATCAAGTTCCCAACCCCTGAACAGATGACTGAGGTCAAGCGTGGATTCTATGCCCTGGGAGGGATGCCCCATGTCATTGGGTCCATAGATGGGACACATGTAGCTTTGGTACCACCACACGCACGGGAGGTGGCGTACCGCAATCGGAAGCACTACCACTCCATCAATGCCCTTGTGGTGTGTCTGTCCAACATGGTGTTTTCACATGTCTGTGCTCGTTTCCCAGGATCAGCACACGATGCCTACATCATGAGGCGTAGCGGGATGCCTGATATGATGATGCAGCTGCGCAACGAACGGGCATGTGTTGTTGGTGGGTACAGTCTGTCTGTCCTGTATTCTGTATAGCCGACCAGCACGACCGCTTCACCACTTCTAACGATGTCCATGTGCTTCCCATGTAGGGGACGCTGGCTATCCCAACATGCCTTGGCTGCTGACACATCTCCGCAACCCCATCACGCCGGCCCAGCTCCGCTATAACACCGGCCATGGCCGGACAAGGCGAGTGATAGAGAGGACGTTTGGCATGCTGAAGAGCCGATTCCGGTGCCTCCACAAGACCGGCGGTGCACTCCCTTATGCCCCGGCGAAGGTCTGCAAGATCTTCATGGTCTGCTGCATGCTGCACAACATGGCAGTTGAAAGAGCTGTGCCACTCATCCTGAATCAACATGACGAGGACCATCCACCCGTGGAGGACGAAGGGCTTGGCAATGGGGCTAGTGATGTGGAGGATGTGGAGCCGCAAGAGGACATCCGGACTCGGCTCATACGCGACTTCTTTGCTTAGTGGTGAGTACCAGTGTCTGAGTGTGCACGCATTGGTCCCCGTGTGGCATGCGTTGTGATGTGTGTCTCCACCTGCATGTATGGCACGTGAGTCAGAGGTGTGTGTGGGTGTGTCACTGGAGTGATGGTGGCAGTGATGGTAGTATTTCCCCAGTCATAATTGTGACCTAGCATGTTGTCATCCATACATGTGTCGAGTAAATGCACATGCAAGTGGCTGTGCTTTTTGTGGCTGACTTCTTGTGTGTCTCTCTTCCCCAGGTACCTGCGCATGCCGTTTGCTGGTTGCATTGTTGTGGCACTGCTATTCCTCATGGACATGACATCGTGGGCTGACTCTGCGTTACAGGCACGGACACGTTTGGAAGTCTCCATGGGGTAAGGGATGCATCTGGGGTGTATTGGGTGTGGCAGTTGTTCACGATGTGTGCACACTGCCCCTGTCGGGGTTTGGTTCCTCTGCAGCCATGTCGCATCCCCATGGGACACGACATGCAGCTGTGTACACCTGAATAGATGGTCTGCCTGGTTGACCGTCATCAGTGATGGGATAGTGGATTGTGATGATGGCATCAATGTGTGTGACACTGCCCTCGGACACATACGGTTAGCATTGGCTTGACATGGTGTGGGACTTCCACATCAGCGGATCTATGGTGTATGGCAGGCTCTCCGTGTGCAGCTGTGGGTATTTAGCTGTTAGCCGACGCTTGTGTGCCAGTACCATGGCTATCACGCATTTGTGCTGCTGAAGGGGGGTGCCAGTGTTGGACCCACATGTCACTCCACATGATGTGTTCATCTGTACTTCGAGTTGCCTCTGCAAACCCGAATACATGACTAATAAAGGTGTCCCTATGCCTCCAAGGTGCCTCTTCTCAGTCAATGCTGGTGTGTTGGCACGGTGCATTCTGCATGTCTGGCATGGTATTCCCTGATTGTGGCTATGTGTCAATGTGTCGAGTCGCAAGATGCAAGCTGTGTGTGTGGGCTGAGACTGTGTATTGGGCATGATGTCCATGACTGCGTGGGTATTGTGACATGTGCCATCCCCATGCATCCAACGTTGGCCAGGCCCCCATTCTCTGCATCCACCGGACTCAAGCTTGCAGGACATGGTTCTGCCACCTGTCTACACATACCTGGGTGCCCCCCAGGACACTGGACTGGATCCCTGACCTCTGCGCATGACTGTTGGTGTACTCAATGTGTGTGTCAGCACGGTTGTTCGGCCACCCCCTCAGCTGGTTGTGCCCATCACGGGTGTGTATGGTGCTCCATGTCTGTCTTGCCTAATACACTGTGACCCATGTGTCCTGTGCCAGACTCAGGCCCCAGGGTGTGGATGGTTGAAGAGAAAAGATGACTCAGGCATGTTTAGACTTTACAAGACACATGTTAGGTAATAATGCTACCAGCAGGCATCTACTCTTCATGGGGGGGGGGGGGGACAAAGTGAGGGGCTTTCCGGGATTATGGAATCCAAAGTTCAGTAGGGGAGTTGGTGTCCTTGCCATTGGAAATCCTCAGAGTCCATGCCACAGTCTTTGTCAACATTGGTCAGCCAGTGACCAGCAGGGCCATGTGGCAGAGAATGTCTCTTGATGCTGTGAGGCTGTTGCTCCAGTGGGCCAGGTGCCAGGCCAGGTGTCCTGGGAGATGGTGATGTAGCAGCCACCCTCACGGTCCTTTCCGTGGACGACCCGGCCTCCTGCGGGGAACCTCACCAGCAGGCTGTGACGACGTCTGGGATGCTCCGTCGGATGTTTCCTCCTCCTCCTCCTGATCCCTCCCTGTGGGTGGTGATGTTCTCCGCCTTCTGGCACGGGGAGGGTCGGCCATGGTGTCGGCCATCCGACGGAGTGTAGCGTGAATCCCCTGGAATGCCATCACTTGCTCAGCCTGTCTGTCCTCCATCCTCCGTTGGTGTACCAGTAGACAGGCAATTAGCTCCGCATGTTGCTGGGCCTGCTGGGCCTTGATCCCCTCGAGGACGGACACAACCTGGGCCATGCCCGTGGTGTCCTGCCGGTATGAGTCCAGGATGTTACGGACATGGGAAAATACCGGATCCCCAGCCAACTGGTCAGGCTCGCGCCTCCGCCGTCCTCCACTCCCACCACCCCTGCCCACTTGCGCCTGGCCTGCACTTGTGGGCACATGGGGTCTCCGGGACCCCTGAGGGGTGGCATTGGCGTTGTCGCCTGCCTCCTCCTGGGTGCCCGGGACACCGTGTCCCTCCTGGCGAGCCTGGCTGCATTGTGGTGTTGGGGCAGGGATCCTGGGTGTCTCCTGGGATGTGGCAGGAGTGGGGGTGGTGGTTGGCACAGTTGTACCTGACGCAGGTGCTGCAGGTGGTTGGACACCAGAGGGGCCAGGTCGGTCGGGGTCGTCCGCAGAGTGGTGAGAGTGGTCGCTGCCGGTGGGATCGGGCTCCTGCAGATCCGGGTCCTGTGAGTGTTCCCCCCCAGTGTTGGGGGGTGCACCACGACGTTGACCTGTGTGTGAGAGAGACAATGTTAATTTTGGTCCATGCAACATCCATGTTTCATCAGTTTCAAAGTTGGCACATTTCCTCTTGGAATTAGGATTGGTCTTGCATTCCACTCACAGTGCACTTGTGCATGGGTGTGTCCCTTGGGCACCACTTTGGCCCCTTTCACTATGTGTGGCACAGTCTTACTTGCTGCGTCAAGTGTGACTGCAGTCAGCAGTGGAGTGGGCAGGTGTGGCGAGCCATGCATTGGCGCCTTCCGTGTGGCACTGTACATGTGCACATGGAGTGGATCCACACACTTATATGATCCAGGTAGCTGTCCTTGTGCTCGTGAACAGGTTGTGACATGGCCATGTGTTTTGCCATGGTGAAGAGGGGGGGTTCTGGCACTGGCCACCCTTGTCTACATGCACGCAGTCTACCTGCTGACGAGCAGACATTCACACACGCAACACGGCTGATTAGCTCTCCCTGTGTCTCGCTCCCTCTGTGTCCCCCTCTCCCTCCCTCCGTGTGTCAGCCTCCTCCCTCTGTCCGTCTCCCTCCATCTCTGTCCCCCTCTCCCTCCCTCTCAGTCCCCCTCTCCCTTCCTCTGTGTCCCCCTCTCCCTCCCTCCGTGTGTCAGCCTCCTCCCTCTGTCCGTCTCCCTCCCTCTCTGTCCCCCTCTCCCTCCATCTCTGTCCCCCTCTCCCTCCATCTCTGTCCCCCTCTCCCTCCCTCTCAGTCCCCCTCTCCCTCCCTCTGTGTCCCCCTCTCCCTCCCTCCGTGTGTCACCCTCTGTCACCTCGGCCCAGCTTCCTGGGCACACACTGTTAGCAGATCTTTGAGTGGCCCTTGGCTTGTTGATGTGAGTTTGTTTCTGATCTCCAGGCACCCATTGGGTGTGATGTGTGTCTGTGCGCTGCTGCTGTGGTGGTGTGTGCTGCCACTCTTTCACAATGTTGGCTGTTCATTAGCTGCTGTCATGTGCAAAACAGTGCCTTCACCCCCATGTGTTGATGCAAGGCGTCCGCCATTTGCTGGCAAGTCATTCCTGTGTTGGGACACACTGTTTGTCTGGCTGTGACCTAGGCCATATGGGTAGAGTTAATTGTTGTCTGCTTCTGAGTTGCACTATGTGCTTTTTGGGGCCCAGCCTCCCGCCATCCGGGTTACCGTGTCATGTGTTGTTGTCTTCTGTGGCCTGTGACTTGACATTGTCCAGCTGGGTGCATGGGGCATGGTGGCAGCAGTGGCATGTGCGTGCTCATGGAGTGTGGTTGAGTCATGCGATGGCTTGTGGTGGTTGCGTGCCTGTTAGTGTTTTTGGTTGTGGATGCCGTTCCCCCCATGTGAGGTGCGTTGTTTGTGTACTCACCTGGGTCTCGGAGTCCTTCTAATCCTTCGACTGCCTCCACCGGCAGTATGGCCATCACCCTCTCCTCCCAGGGATGGTACTGTACGGGTCTGCGGGAGGGCCCTCCTCCGGTGGCGTTGGCCTGGTCGTGTTCATCCTGCCTCTTGGCTCGGACCCTCCTCCGCAGATCGTACCACCTGTTCTGGCATTCCTGCCTGGTCCGTCTGGTGTCCGCAACAGCATTCACAGCATCGACGATGGTCTGCCACATGGCTGTTTTTGCTGCCAGGCTGGTGTTTCTGACCAATGTTCCAAAGATCTGTGGCTCGACTCTGAGGATTTGATCAACAAGAACCTCCAACTCTCGGTTACTGAACTTTGGTGGGTGTGGCTGTGTTTGAATTTTGGGTGGGTTGGTTATAAGGAGTGGTGGAGTATTGGGCCTCTGTTTGTTTTTGGCAGTTGCAGGTCAGTGAATGTGTTATTGTAGTGGTTGTTGGACCTGTTTAGTGGCTTTGTGCCATTCGAATGGTGTATTCTTGTGTTGTTTTGTTTTGTCCTGGTTGTGTACGTGCATTTTGAGCGTGTATACGGTGTGTACATGGGCCATTTGGTTGTACGGTGCTGTCCTTGTGTGTGGCTTGGTACGACTCGTACATGCGGTTGTGATGTTGGGGCCTGGGGTGCGCTCCGTACTTAGGAGGTTGTGTTGGGGGTAGGACTCGAACGTACCGGGGTGTACATGGACGGTGGTACGACACGTACAGGGGTGGGGGTAGGACTCGAACGTACTGGGGTGTACATGGACGGTGGTACGACACGTACAGGGGTGGGGGTAGGACTCGAACGTACTGGGGTGTACATGGACGGTGGTAGGACACGTACAGGGGTGGGGGTAGGACTCGAACGTACTGGGGTGTGGGTACACGGTGGTAGGACACGTACAGGGGTGGGGGTACGACTGGAACGTACTGGGGTGTGGGTACACGGTGGTAGGACACGTACAGGGGTGGGGGTACGACTGGAACGTACTGGGTACACGGTGGTAGGACACGTACAGGGGTGGGGGTACGACTGGAACGTACTGGGTACACGGTGGTAGGACACGTACAGGGGTGGGGGTACGACTGGAACGTACTGGGTACACGGTGGTACGACACGTACAGGGGTGGGGGTAGGACTCGAACGTACTGGGGTGGGGGTACACGGTGGTAGGACACGTACAGGGGTGGGGGTACGACTGGAACGTACTGGGTACACGGTGGTACGACACGTACAGGGGTGGGGGTACGACTGGAACGTACTGGGTACATGGTGGTACGACACGTACAGGGGTGGGGGTACGTCTGGAACATACTGGGTACACGGTGGTAGGACACGTACAGGGGTGGGGGTACGACTGGAACGTACTGGGGTGGGGGTACACGGTGGTAGGACACGTACAGGGGTGGGGGTACGACTGGAACGTACTGGGTACACGGTGGTACGACACGTACAGGGGTGGGGGTAGGACTCGAACGTACTGGGGTGGGGGTACACGGTGGTAGGACACGTACAGGGGTGGGGGTACGACTGGAACGTACTGGGTACACGGTGGTACGACACGTACAGGGGTGGGGGTACGACTGGAACGTACTGGGTACACGGTGGTACGACACGTACAGGGGTGGGGGTACGTCTGGAACGTACTGGGTACACGGTGGTAGGACACATACAGGGGTGGGGGTACGACTGGAACGTACTGGGGTGGGGGTACACGGTGGTAGGACACGTACAGGGGTGGGGGTACGACTGGAACGTACTGGGTACACGGTGGTACGACACGTACAGGGGTGGGGGTACGACTGGAACGTACTGGGGTGGGGGTACACGGTGGTACGACACGTACAGGGGTGGGGGTACGACTGGAACGTACTGGGGTGTGGGTACACGGTGGTAGGACACGTACAGGGGTGGGGGTACGACTGGAACGTACTGGGTACACAGTGGTAGGACACGTACAGGGGTGGGGGTACGACTGGGTACACGGTGGTAGGACACGTACAGGGGTGGGGGTAGGACTGGAACGTACTGGGTACACGGTGGTACGACACGTACAGGGGTGGGGGTAGGACTCGAACGTACTGGGGTGTGGGTACACGGTGGTACGACACGTACAGGGGTGGGGGTACGACTCGAACGTACTGGGGTGTAGGTACACGGGGGTATGACACGTACAGGGGTGGGGGTAGGACTGGAACGTACTGGGTACACGGTGGTACGACACGTACAGGGGTGGGGGTACGACTGGAACGTACTGGGTACATGGTGGTACGACACGTACAGAGGTGGGGGTACGTCTGGAACGTACTGGGTACACGGTGGTACGACACGTACAGGGGTGGGGGTAGGACTCGAACGTACTGGGGTGGGGGTACACGGTGGGACGACACGTACAGGGGTGGGGGTATGACTAGGACGTACTGGGGTGTGGGTACACGGTGGTAGGACACGTACAGGGGTGGGGGTACGACTGGAACGTACTGGGGTGTGGGTACACGGTGGTAGGACACGTACAGGGGTGGGGGTACGACTGGAACGTACAGGGGTGGGGGTACGACTGGAACGTACTGGGGTGGGGGTACACGGTGGTAGGACACGTACAGTGGTGGGGGTACGACTGGAACGTACTGGGTACACGGTGGTACGACACGTACAGGGGTGGGGGTACGACTGGAACGTACTGGGTACACGGTGGTACGACACGTACAGGGGTGGGGGTACGTCTGGAACATACTGGGTACACGGTGGTAGGACACGTACAGGGGTGGGGGTACGACTGGAACGTACTGGGGTGGGGGTACACGGTGGTAGGACACGTACAGGGGTGGGGGTACGACTGGAACGTACTGGGTACACGGTGGTACGACACCTACAGGGGTGGGGGTAGGACTCGAACGTACTGGGGTGGGGGTACACGGTGGTAGGACACGTACAGGGGTGGGGGTACGACTGGAACGTACTGGGTACACGGTGGTACGACACGTACAGGGGTGGGGGTACGACTGGAACGTACTGGGTACACGGTGGTACGACACGTACAGGGGTGGGGGTACGTCTGGAACGTACTGGGTACACGGTGGTAGGACACGTATAGGGGTGGGGGTACGACTGGAACGTACTGGGGTGGGGGTACACGGTGGTAGGACACGTACAGGGGTGGGGGTACGACTGGAACGTACTGGGTACACGGTGGTACGACACGTACAGGGGTGGGGGTACGACTGGAACGTACTGGGGTGGGGGTACACGGTGGTACGACACGTACAGGGGTGGGGGTACGACTGGAACGTACTGGGGTGTGGGTACACGGTGGTAGGACACGTACAGGGGTGGGGGTACGACTGGAACGTACTGGGTACACAGTGGTAGGACACGTACAGGGGTGGGGGTACGACTGGGTACACGGTGGTAGGACACGTACAGGGGTGGGGGTAGGACTGGAACGTACTGGGTACACGGTGGTACGACACGTACAGGGGTGGGGGTAGGACTCGAACGTACTGGGGTGTGGGTACACGGTGGTACGACACGTACAGGGGTGGGGGTACGACTCGAACGTACTGGGGTGTAGGTACACGGGGGTATGACACGTACAGGGGTGGGGGTAGGACTGGAACGTACTAGGTACACGGTGGTACGACACGTACAGGGGTGGGGGTACGACTGGAACGTACTGGGTACACGGTGGTACGACACGTACAGGGGTGGGGGTACGTCTGGAACGTACTGGGTACACGGTGGTACGACACGTACAGGGGTGGGGGTAGGACTCGAACGTACTGGGGTGGGGGTACACGGTGGGACGACACGTACAGGGGTGGGGGTACGACTAGGACGTACTGGGGTGTGGGTACACGGTGGTAGGACACGTACAGGGGTGGGGGTACGACTGGAACGTACTGGGGTGTGGGTACACGGTGGTAGGACACGTACAGGGGTGGGGGTACGACTGGAACGTACAGGGGTGGGGGTACGACTGGAACGTACTGGGGTGGGGGTACACGGGGGTAGGACACGTACAGGGGTGGGGGTAGGACTCGAACGTACTGGGGTGTACATGGACGGTGGTATGACACGTACAGGGGTGGGGGTATGACTCGAACGTACTGGGGTGTACCTAGACGGGTGGGGGTGTACATACACGGGGGGTACGTGTTGGACGTACGGGGGCTGGGGGGAGTGTTGGGCACGTATGCGGGCACATGTCTCCATGGTTGCTATGGGAGTTCGGTGCGGACGGTGTTTTTTCCATACGGTTGTAACCTCGGACGCACGGGATGGATCGTGATTCCTCGGTCGGACTTGACTTTTCACGTATGTACGGTAAATCGTCCGAGGACGTGTCGGACACATTTTCCGACCCGAGGACGTGTGGGGACTGATTCCCAATGCGGTTCGTATGGACTTTTTACCATGCGAATCGTGATTGCCAGTTCGTACGGCACTTGTACGATTCGTACGGTAAAAAGACCGGATACGAGTCGCACGGGGTAATTTTTTACCGGATCGTGATCGGCACCAGAGTGTTTTTGCTTCATGGAAATAGTCAGTTTTAAGGGAACAGTTTCTCTAATACGAAGGAACTGCGAGAAGGGAAGAGAATCTCTCAATGCACGGGGGTGATTGCTATCATAGCTCAGCAAGCTGTTGCGTTCCGTGGGTTTTCAGAATAACCCAGTGATAAGAAAGCCATCATTGTTTTTAATGTTGAGGTCAAGGAAGGAAATAGAGTTCCTATCATGAGTTAAGGTGAATTTCAGGCTCCCACAGTTGTTATTGAGCCAGTGGAGAAATGAAGTAAGTGTGGTCTCACTCTCCTGCCATATCATAAAAATGTCATCTATGTTGCGTTTCCATTTTCCTATGCATGAGCTGAATGAGTTTGTTACTGAGAGGATATGGTTGGTTTCTAATGAGTCCATATAAAGAATAGCCAGGTTAGGGGCAAAAATAGCCCCCATTGATGTGCCTTTCACTTGTTGGTAGAATTGGTCTTCAAATAAAAAGAAATTTCTTGTTAGGCAGACCTCTAGGAGCTGAAGTATAAAAACAGTGGGGACTGTGTGCGGTCGAGGTCTTTTGTTGAGGATGGACTCCATGACTAGAAGGGAGTCCCTCTGTGGTATATTGGTGTACAGGGACTCGACGTCCAATGTACACAAAATTTCACAGGAAGGATCAAAAGGATAGTTCTCTATGAAATTAATCATTGACATACTGTCCCTGATAAAACATTGTGTGAGTGGGACAAAGTCCTTGATACTGTCCTAAAGGTTCCAAAATGGACCCGCAAACAGAGACAATTGGTCGGCCGGGAGGGTTAACCAGGTGTATCAAGGTGTCGACGGTGTTTTGAACCGTGGAGAGAATGAGTGGTTCATCATCAGGACATAAGGTACATGCCTGTTAGGTAGAGCCTATTAGCCTGAAGGGAAAGTGTGGAAGGAAAATACAACAAGGAGGCAATTAGGGTATATATGCTTAGATGTCCTTGACCTCAACATTAAACACAATGATGGCTTTCTTATCACTGGGTTATTCCGAAACCCACGGAACGCAACACCTCGCTGAGCTATGATAGCAATCACCCCCGTGCATTGAGAGATTCTCTTCCCTTCTCGCAGTTCCTTCGTATTAGAGAAACTGTTCCCTTAAAACTGACTATTTCCATGAAGCAAAAACACTCTGTGTTAAACTAGCCAGTAGAGGATACCCACGTAGATTGGTAAAAAATGCAATGAAAAGAGCATGGTATTGCCCCCGAGAGGTCCTATTAGAGCCCAAAACTAAATCCAATTCAGAATGCTTGGTATGCGTAACCACCTTCTCTCTAGTCTCAAATGCAATACGCAAAACCCTATTAAGCAACTGGTCTGTCCTAAATGCCGGCACACTAAATTTAGAACACCCAATGTTTGCTTTTAAGAAAAGCAAGAACATCAAAGACCACCTTGTTCGCGCAGCACTACCCAGCAACAAAAAAAGCTCCAATAACCTTAATGATCTATGGGCCCTTGCACCGCTTAAAGGACACTCCAAATGTGGTAACTGTATGGTTTGTGATTTCACCATAGAAGGCAAAGAATTTGTATTTAAAGATATAAAAAGTGAATTGAGTATGTTTACAAATTGTAATACTTGCAATGTGGTGTACGCAATTCTTTGCCCTTGTGACAAAATATACATCGGA
The DNA here is from genome assembly GCF_964204655.1 of Triturus cristatus. NCBI lineage: Eukaryota > Metazoa > Chordata > Amphibia > Caudata > Salamandridae > Triturus > Triturus cristatus. Next base: position 256,543,674 of record NC_140584.1, read on the forward strand.
CAGACTACTCAAAAAATCTGTCTACGTATCTCCCAACATCAGAGCAGAATCAGGTGCAAAACAGCCAACGCACCTTTGGTAGAACATTTTGAACTAAATGGACACTCAGAAAAGGACATTCGCTGGACTATTATCACAGTGGTCAAACTACCCCCTAGAGGGGGGGACATTGCCTAACTTCTGAACAAAGAAGAATTGAAATGGATACTTAGAATTGACAGCCTCAACACTGGACTGAATCGCCTTGAGGACTGGACATCATTGATTTAAAAATGTCTCTATTATAAACTCCTAAAATTGGGTTCTGAAAAATGTTTTCTGTAAAATATATTGAATTTCCTGTCTCTCTGTTATTGTTTACTATCCACCCACAGCCCATTCCAAGATGTCACCACCTCCATGCCACCTTCAGTCCATCCTCCATTTCCATCAATCCTCTTACCTTAGTCCTTCCTCTATTTCCTCCACATCCCACCTGACCCATAACATCCAATCAACACTCCTGCCCCGCCTCCATATAACTCAACATTGAATGCATGACTCGGTACGTATACACGTCTGACTGATTCTGCCATCGGGCCACAGCTTCTAATCGGTAAGTCCTAGACTCCAATGGGATAACACGCACGCTTCCACTCCTTGCCAGTACCTTAACCTTTTCCCCCCTTCTTCCAGGCAATCGAGCTGTCCAAGATACATAATTGTACCTATCCTTTACCGGGTATTCCCGAAGAATTCTACTGGTGAGTGCCTACCTTGGCTTACTTCGGCCCTACCCACGACACCGCATGGGTCTAACCAATTCTTTTCACTCCTAGACACCGCCATTGTAGCAGCGCTCTCACCCCCAATCGCCGCCAATTCAGCAGCGCTCCAGAAGCACCTTCTGTTCCCTAACCCAAACCCGTTTAGGTATGTAATTTACCCGCACAAGTCACAACTCTGGCACAAGATTTCTTACCACCGCCCCTCCACAAACCTCCCTCTATTAATTACGCTTCCGTGGGTTGCATAATTCTGAATTTTTCATTCATGTAATGCATTATGATGTGGTTCGTAATTCCCGCTTCAAATTGCCAGTAAATTGTGGTCCTATGACAAGACCCTCTTGTTTTTAGAAATTGCTCGTGCTGCCTATATTATAGTTTCACTCCATCAACTGTAGTTTTTTTTTAACCGGTTTCTATGTTTTAATGTTTAACTATCATGTATTAGAACACATTGACCCACAATTATAAGATCTTCGTGATACCTTCTGACTAGATCCACGTCTAAGCTTTCTGCCGGTTGTGTGCACGACTCATGCGGGCTCAACACGAATGATCACGATTCGCATATTTATAATTGGCATATCCTTTCTAACTTTCTAGCGGCTCACTTCCTTTTATTCTTATTGCGTCCCTACTTTGTAATACGCACACCGGTTATTCTCCGCTGACACCTTAACCTCAAATATGCTCATTCTACGTGTTCGTAGCATCCAACTGATCCTATTCACATCTTCCCCAGCATGGTTCCTATTTGCCGTTATTGCTCGCATCAGCACTATACGCTTTTGGCCTAATTATCCACCTTGATAGTTCACACGCATATCCGTAATCCACTATACCATGTACCCTATCACTTCCAGTACCGCTCCTTAACTACGCGACTCACTACCACTCACCGTTCTTCAATCCACACCTTCCTGAGTTTAAAACTTCTTGACATCTAAGCATATATACCCTAATTGCCTCCTTGTTGTATTTTCCTTCCACACTTTCCCTTCAGGCTAATGGGCTCAACCTAACAGGCATGTACTTTATGTCCTGATGATGAACCGCTCATTCTCTCCACGGTTCGAAACGCTGTCGACACCTTGATACACCTTATACGAAAAACTGCTATTTATTTCTTTGTAAAGGTGTTTTTTCCGATTTGTTCCTCACAATTCTGTGTATACTCATGTGTAACAAACTAATTAGCATTGCCTGAGCCTCCTGTTGTTCACCGCTCTCTCTTGTACCTCATGGCTAAGTAGGACACAGGCTTGTGTCCCACTTTATGTACTGTTTGTACTAATTGTTTTTAAAATTGTTTAAAAGTAAATATTAGACCTCTGCCCGGCTGGGCAAGTCAAGCCAATATAGTAACGACTGAGTCTATATTCATTTCGCTCTCAAAAATTCTTCCTTCTAGGGACCATTGTTGTCTAGAATAACTTTCCATATATGCTGCATTCTGCAGCACACATAGAAAGAGCAAATCACCATTATTGATTGTTTATGTGCAGGATGTTTTCCTTCCTGCACATAAACAATCGCCCCTGCAGCACAGGCACCCTTACAACATGGCGGAAAGAGGCCTGCGCTGGCGCTTGGTAGCTTTTTTCGCGGTAGGGGAAACACAAGGGTGCGCCTTATTCTTATCCAAATGGCGCATCCCTGCATTTGGAGAATGTCAGAGCGAGGCGCTGCTGAATTTGGTGCAGCTCCGCGCTCTGATTTTTTTTTGTAAATATAACCTCAATCTCTCAGTGTCTAAACAAAAAATTACCTTGTGTAATGTAACTGGTGTTTATGTAAAGCGCTCCAATGCCAGTGGGCAGAGTTCGTGCTATATAAAACTGCAAAAAATAAAAATAAAAATTACCATAAAACAACTTCATCAAATGCAGGGAGGCTGACACCTGAGGCTTGCGTTGCTGTGATGTGGAGGGCCCCGTATTTCTTGCAGCATCTGAACAAAGGGCACGACATGCTGCACCCTCACCCGGCTGTCAGACCCACAGACTCACCAGCGGTTGTAGCTTGGGTGTGGGATTTTGTTTAGATGGATGGTGAGAGTGGCGCGTGAGGAGACAGACATGCAGTCAATATTTATCCAAAAACAATGCACCGTTTGTAGTAGAAATATCCAGGATAAGATTCTCACCAGGTCAATACGCCACCCGTAAGGCACAATTACAGCAGCAATCTCAGACAGAGGAGTGGTGTAAATATATAAAGCAGAGCTAGGAGTTGGACACATAGGTCCCTGCAGGACTCTCAGGGGGCTGGCCACTATAGTCTGAGGATGGGGGGCGCGCTGGGGATATATTACACATCCATCATTCTTGTCGGGTGTGAAATAAAGACACTTGCCCATAGGCTTTCAGAGCTCCAGGCCACATTCCTTTTAATTAAAAGCAAACAAAGCTGTCTGTGGGGGTGACACTACAGGATGGAAGTCAGTCAGTGTGATCTGATTTGGTTTTGAATTTCTAAAGCGCTATGTAAGTTCGCCAGTGGCTTCTTGGTGCTACTATGATGGACACAAGAAAGGAGCAATTTTCAGAATAAAAGGCCTAGTGTCGGTGCAAAAGGCACTAAAACGAACGTTCTCCAAAAAATCTGGCTAAACAGAAAAGTTTCGATGCCTTCTTAAAGAAAACAAGATCCTGAATTTGGCGCAGCTGGATCGGCGAGTGATTATTAGGCTAGGGATCTAGGGACTCAGAGCGAGAAGTCGGAGATATCCTGTTGGATAGAAGCTATCTCCTAGAAAAGAGATGCCTAGCCTAGAAGGTTCTGTGGACAAGCCATAGGGCCCGATTTAGGGCCTCATTTATGAAAAGTGACGCATCGCTGCGAGAAAACAGTGATGCGTCACTTTTCATTGCACCCTCTTTGCGACACCAATGATGCGTCATATTTACAGTATGACGCATCATGTCTCAAAGAGTTACAGATACGTCAGTATTTCTGACGTATCTGCAGGTGTAAAAATGACGCATTGCTGGAGTGTGTCACAAAAGGGACGCAACTCCAGCAATGGGTCATACACATGGCCAAGTCCCATGTTAAATGAACCTGCATCAGTCTTACGCCTGCCATGAGGCGTAAGATATTGACGCATTTGCGTCCTAGAAGTGACGCAGTGAAATCTCATAGATTTCACTGTGTCACTTCTACGAGGATTACTTGCGTCAAAACGCCCACCCTGCATACATTGTACCTACCGCAGGTATAATGTGGCGCAGGGGTTTACAAAGTGACGCATCTACCTAGATGCGTCACTTTGTAAATATGACGCAACATGGTGCATTTTTACGCCGCTGGTGCGTCACAAAAAGTGACGCACTGGCGGCGCAAAAGTGACGCAGGGGCACATAAATAAGCCCCTTAGAGTTTTGCAGACAGCATTGGAGTACCCCGTCCGCCAAACCCTTGGTCCGCCCGCCCTGTTTTGAGGTGGCAGACCGCTGGGTTTACGCTAAATGTTCTCTGTTGATGTAAAACTTCCTCCCAGAGCCCAAGGAAGTATGAGCTGTCAGAGGTAAGCATTAAATCGTCTGCCCTATTTAGAATGGGTGGGCAAATGGCTTTTTTGTACTCCCCCATGGTGTTGGGCACATTCGTTTTGACATTTCCTTAAACATACTCCTGCTTTGGGAGCTTGTTTTTGGAAAAGTCAACACTTTTAAAAGGTTGGTATAAGCATTTGTCAACAATGATGGACGCACATCAGACTTTTAAATGGCTTTGTATGAATTGTCGTGACTTCGGTTCATTCAAACCCACAGAGCTCACAATGAACTTTAAATCTGGCGGATGTAAAGTCCTCCACCATCCTGACTGTCTTTAGTCTGTCCGCCAAACTCTAAATCGGGCCTGTAGGTTTATAAACATCACTCTTGGTGTAAAGTCAGCCAAGAAAATAGCCTCAGGGTATCTGACAAAGGTTTCAATGTCTTCAGCCACAATACTGTTCGAACTGCCAAGTTTTGGGCACGTTGCAGCTTAGTCATGGCATAGGCAGGAAGGCCACGGCAGAGGCTGCTACAATGGTCTAACTATGAGAGATTACAAGGGGCCTCCCGCCTCGAACCCCTGTCACCCTAGCTTGGACCCCTGTCACCCTGTCGGCTGTCTCTCCAAGAGTGCATAAACAGAGGCAGTGCCACGAACCTCCGCTCTGTCTCAACCCCTGTCTTTGCAACTAGGGTTTCGCCTATCTCTCCAAGTGTAAAGACAGGAGGTGTCCAGGACCTTCTGTCTTGGAAGCCTGTCTCCCTAGCTAGGGTTGTGGCTGTCTCTCTTATCCTCCCCATCCCCCGTCTCATCCACTGTCTCCCTAGGCAGTATGTCAGCTGTCTTTTCAAGACTGCAGAAAGGATATCTTCATAACCTCCTCCTTGCTAGACAACCTCTTCCCCTAGCAAGGATGTTGACTTTCTCTTCCAAAAACACAAGCAGGAAGTGCCTTTGACCACCCTTTCTTTTTCCTCCCCATACCTCAATAGCAATGGTGTTGGCTTTTTATTCAAAGAGTGCACAAAGGAGATTCCCTGGACCTCTCCTCTGCCCATGTATGACCAGGCTATCGCTGCCTGTCCAACACCACACACAGGAGGTGCGTTGGGCTGACACTCTTTCCCTCCCCCTTTGCCTTTTGCCCTTTCTCTCCTTCCCAGTTCTCAAATTCGAATGCCAAAGATAAAACCTTGAATATAGAAGTGCATGTGTTTAGCCACTTTGAAATAATGTTGGAAGAGCAGTGGGCAAGCATATCAATAGCATCGAAGAACTGAAACTGGCCTTCATACCTGGCTGGAGAGCCTCCCTGGGATTCGCCCCGCTGACAGAATGACCATCCCTGATGATTTTGCTGTCCTGGCAGCAGTAAAGGGTGTGGACTTGGACGATACAGCTTCAGCTTACAGAAACCTGGCTTCAGGTTAGTTCGGGGCCTGATATTGCCATAGCGATTCCCGACGGTTATAAACTGGTTTAAATAGATAGAGACACTGGTAAAGGAGGTGGCATTGCGATAATTTTTAAGTCAAACTATACATGTACTCTTGATGCTTTCCCCATGCTTGGATGCGAAGCCAGACTTTTTAAGCTCTGTATTAGCCCCCAGTTCACTTTGTCTGGTCTCCTGATTTATCGTCCCCCCGGTAACGCTAACACCTGGATAACTCCCTTTGCAGACATTATTGCTCCTCTTTCCCTGAAAGCGGCCAACTTTTCCATTCTTGGTGACCTGAACCTCCATCTGGAAGATGGTCAATGTAATGTCAGCAAATTGTTTTTATCTGAATTGGAAGCCTTAAATATCTTATTATGCAATTCTGGGCCTACACATTCTGCCGGACACTTATTGGACCCTGTCTTTTCAAATCTTCCTTTTGAATGTTCTTCTCTTGCCCGTCCATTGGAATGGTCGGACCACTATGCTGTACACTTTGCCTTATCTCAGACAGAAATTCAAAATAAAAACAGCAGCAGTAAGGATGTGTTTATACGTCGTTGGCACAAACTTAATACTATTGATCTTAACGCACGTTTATCGAATACCCTTCCTAATACCAACACATCCACATCTGTATTAAACTCCGAAGTATTCAAATGGCTGAATTCTGCCATCGATGAACTTCTTCCCTTAACACTCAAAAATTCTTCATCTCATCGACCTCCTGCACCTTGGTTTTCTGAAGATCTAAAACGCATAAAATCTAGTTGAAAGATTTTTGAGAGAAAATGGAGACGTTCTTACTCCGCCTCCCGTAAAATAGCCTATAAGGAAGCCCTTAGGGACTACCATCATCATTGTAAAATGGCCAGAGCTGCCTTTGTTTCGAATACAGTAACTAATGCCCAAAATTGTCCCCGTACTCTCTTTTCAGTTGTGAAGAAATTAACTGGAGCAGATACGGTACCAGCCCCTCCTGCACTAGAAGAGGCTTAATGTAATTCTGTTGCTAATTCTTTCATATCTAAAGTAGAGCGCATCTATGACTCATTAAGTCCTTCTACATCTAATGATACGCCTCTGCCAGAACCTATCCTGACTCCAGATGTTTCACTCCTCACAAGAACGAAACTTGCAAACTGGTTACCCTTTGATGATGCCCCTTTTTCCAATTGCCTAAATAGCATTAAATCTGGCTCCCCACGGGATCCGGCACCCGCCAAGATTTTAAAACTACTTGAACTCAGCCCACGTCAAGTGCTAATGCAACTTCTCAATTCTTCATTACTTGAGTCATATGTTCCACAGGAGTGGAAGCATGCAATGATAATTCCTTTATTAAAAAAGGCTGGAGCAGACATCACCAACCTGTCTAACTTCAGACCAATTTCATTGCTCCCCATTCTATCAAAGATCCTGGAAATGCACATTAATACACAATTGACACATCTTGTGGAGAGCTCGGGCTTTTTACATCCGTCCCAATCAGGCTTTAGAGCGCATCATTCTACTGAAACCACACTCCTAGGAGTCTGCGACACAGTGTCGATCGCGGAGAAACATCAGCCTTGATCCTTCTCGATCTAAGTGCGGCGTTCGACACTGTGTCTCATTCCATCCTCCTCGCGACTCTCCGGTCCCTGGGAGTAGAGGGTGCGGCTCTTGCCTGGATAGCCTTTTTTTTAAAAGATCGCACTTTTCAGGTGTTTTCTGCTTCTGCTTCTTCTACAACTTATCCCTCGGCGTATGGTGTTTCCCAAGGGTCGATACTCAGTCCCTTATTTTTTAACATTTATGTAAGACCCCTAGCTACTATTGTGGAGGAAGCTGGTCTTACACTGTACTCCTACGCCGACGACTCACAGATAATTTTCTCTCTCTCTAATAAAGAGTGCAACAACACCTCTGCTCTGAAAGAAGGTCTGATTCGTGTTTCCAAATGGATGAAGAGTAACTTTTTGAAGCTTAACGGTGACAAAACCGAGATTGTGATACTAGGCAAGAACAAGGATCTCTGGGGCCCCCACCATTGGCCCAATGATATGGGACCTACCCCGCAACCTGTAACTGCATTTCGCAATCTCGGGTTTCTCATTGATGAGAAACTTACAATGAGACAGCAGGCTGTAAAGGTGGCCTCTATCTGTCTTGCCACCTTCAGATGGCTTCAGAAGATCTTGTGGATGTTGCCCCTTTCCACACAAAGAACGGTAGTCCAGGCGTTGGTTGTTTCCCGCCTGGACTATGGCAACGTCCTATATCTTGGAGCCGACCTAACAACCATAAAAAAACTTCAGGTTGTACAGAACGCTGCTGCCCGACTGCTCTACAATGTTCCTAGGAGAACATCTGCTTCCACAGCACTTCGTGACCTTCATTGGCTTAAAATTCCAAACAGAATTAAATTCAAAGCCCTGTGTCACGTTTTTAAAATCAAACACGGCTCAGCCCCAAAATACTTTCAGGGCCTTATCCAGGCCTATAAACCCAGTCGAACTCTAAGATCATCAGTACACGGTGATTTTTCTGTTCCCAGATTTAGGCTGGCAAAAATGGGAGGCCGTTCTTTTGCCTATTTAGGTCCTAAATTTTGGAATGCTCTTCCTTTGACCCTAAAGACAGAAACCAATCTCTTTCGTTTCCGCAAGGGACTTAAAACTTGGCTCTTCCAGCAGTAATTTGTAGCCCAGTAAAATCAGCTTGCTATTTTTTCTTCTTCAGTCTGTCCCTGAGCGCCGGGAAACCCAATGTGGGTAGCTGCGCGCTTTAGAAGTTTAAATAAATAAATAAATAATTTGTGGGAAATGTTGAATTCAGTAGTGAAAATATTTGTTTTCTAGAGTGACACATGGTTTTATGTTCTGATGGACTTTTACTATGTTCAAAATAGTCAGGATAATAATACTAACAGGCCAGTATGAAATCAATTACAAGTACAAGCAATATATAATTATCACTTAGAGTTTTAATATCTCCAGGAACCAAGGCGCTTGTCCAAAAATGCCTCCCCTCCTCCCCCCCAGTTGGCAACCCTCCGTGTTTTCATGTCAGTTTATTATTTCCTGTTGTTCAACCTCAGTCTTCAGTCTAGAGTGTTCAAGAGTTTCATTATGAGTCTCGCTTCATTTTTAGCTGCTGTTTTTGAACGTGGTTAGATGAAATTACACAACAAAGAACGTTCGCCCACTGTAGTACAATGTAGCAAAAAGTCAGTTTAGAGCTGCAGAGTTTAGTGGTGGGATATATACTCACTGCAACCTTTATGTGAGCTGTTACCGGACGGGGCAGGCGCCTCCCTTTGATTTCGATTTGGATACTGAATCGGGTATCCCACGATAAGACAAACTCGCCCTTATCATTGGAGGAGTTTACACTCAAACCCACTATCCTACTATGGCTTGTTGCTGATGGCAAAGGATCATCTTTTTTGTACACTCTATTTCTAATTAGTACCATTTATTTCGATTTTTAAACAGGACAGTGATCTCATACCAAGGATTTACTATATCCGATTGGACCGTGATAGACTCTTGAATTGAGTTAATCAGAACCATATGTGCTTATTATTCAACCTACTATTTTGGCCCTGAAGAAGTCCAAAGTTGGACGAAACGCGTCGGCTGCTTTTGCTGTTGTCGGAAGTTTTTAAAAAAATCACATGTCAAATTGAATAATAAAGAAGAACTTTTTGGAAAACGTACTGCTTTAAGGACTTGGACTCACTTGTATTATATAAATTGAGTGGTGCATTTGGTGCTGTGTTTTTTCTTTATGTGAGCTATTTATAACAAGAAACAATCAATCGGACAATTAAATAATTATTTCCCTCTTCCACATACAGTGGCGTAGGAAGGGTGCCATGCGCCCTAATGCTAGCAAGGAAATTATGTCCCCATTCACTGCACTGTTTGGTAGTAAACACCAGCTTTACCCCTGGGCTAGCTGCCACTGAACCTGCTGCACCAATGAGAGGATTGGAGATGATGTGACCTAGCAGCTAAAGCTGTCAATCATTGCTGTTGTACCAGGCTTGAATCCAGGCCCGAGCAAAACACACTGGGGCACATGCATCAAAATTGTAAATTGCAAAAACCTAATTGCGGATTCCTGAGAATCGCAATTAGGTTATCGCAATTTACAATGCATGAAACTCAAAGAGTTTCAGATTGGGATTCTTAGGGGGTCGTAAATCGCTCTACCTCATTAATATTAATGAGGTAGATCCAAATTTGCGACACCCTAGGAATCGCAAAAATGAAAGGGATGGTGGCCTGCTGAGGTCAGCAGACCACCATGTCAGTGATTGCTTTTAAATAAAGCAATCTTTATTTTTGCAAAGCAGCCCGTTTTCCAAACGAGATGCTTTACAAAAAGTAAAATGAAAAGTTTTCTTTTCATTTTTTAAGACCAGGCATTAGTCCGTGGGACCCCACTGCCTGCTCTTAAAAATGTTTTTACAACCATTCACAAAGGAGAAGGGGTCCCTTGGGGACCCCTTCCCATTTGCGAATGGGTTACCACCTACTTGAAGTAGGTGTTAATATACAAATGGTTTGCGACCACATTCACAGTCACAAAACATTCATGCATACTGTTAGGATTCGGTATTTGGAAGGGATGCCCTAAACACGCCCCTTCCAAATACTCAATTTCAAACTCGTTTTGCAATTCGGCAACAGGTTACCGAATCGCAAATTGGGGTTTGCTGCATCTGAAAAGCATTTTTTTCATTCGCAAACGGGCCTATTCTGCGAATCGGCTCGTTTGTGAAGGGAAAATGCTTGATGCATGTGCCCCACTGTGATTCAGTGGAAAGCGATGTAATGGGGTCACTTACGCACAGAGACTGGTATAAAGCTAGGTGTAAATGGTATTGACAGTGGCATTACACTAGCTCCTCTCAGGACAGGAATACAAATTGCACACACTCATACACAGGCAACCCCCTAGAGATTGGTGAGTGTCCATGCAAACCACAGAGCAACAGGTAATAATGAGTGCACAACAGGGGCAAATATTGCTTATCCCTGTCATTCCCCATCCTTCAAGAGGACCTGAGTTGTGTATGCTGCATAAGTGTTTGCTCTTAAGAAAAAAATAGCTGTGGCGTAGACTCTTTTGAGAAATCCATCTACTTTCCTCTCCACCAGTTCTAACAAGGTTGCATCCTCCCTAGCCAAAAAAGAGGAGGAAGCCAATGAGAAAAGTATGGTGTTCACCGTGAGAATTTGGGGAAATTATTCCTCAAACCTCTCAACTGTGTACTTTTTATTAACGATGCAAAGTGTCAAAGATTTGTCCACATTGTTCCATTCCTATGTGAAATTGGGTTGTTGGTTGAAAGGTGGGGGGAGGGTGACCCCTGTTCAAGCAACAGCCACATTCCCTGCCTGTCTGAACCACAAATATCACTAAATTAACCTGTGCTTAAGCTTTTGGTAGCTTGGTACATATGCAGTCAGGCTTAACCTAGAGGCAATGTGTAAAGTATTTATGTAGCACACAATCAGTAATGAAGTGAAAATACAACAAAAGAAAAGTCCCACACCAATTTAGAAAAATAGAGTACATTTAAATAGATTATCTGACACCAAAATGAACAAAATCCAATGAGTGGAACCGGAGCTATCAATTTTTAAAGTTTAATGCAAAAAATAGTGCCTAAAAGATCAAAGCGCCAACCGCGGACATCTAGTCATGCGAGACTGGGTCAAAGTTGAAAAACATGGCCGATACAAGAAGTGGATTTGGCCCGGTCGGCGCTTACCTTCAAACACAGAAGAAATTCTGAGAAAATTGTTCTGAGAAGGTAAAGCTCAGCGGGGCAAGGCTGCTGGCTATGTCCGAGGAGGGAGTGTTGTCATCGGGGAGCCGCTGGATGAGGTCACAGTGAAGATTTCTACATTCGGACTTAGGGCCTGATTATGATGACTGCCGTAGCCACGGTGCACTGGCGGTCCGACCGCCATATTGCGAGTTTGGCGGTCGGTTCGCTATGGGACTGCTGCCACTCCCATGGATCCCTAGCGGTCTTGCAGCGTCTAAGGTCCACAATATGCTAGCAGTACTGCTGCGGCACCGCCAAGCATATTACAGGTTTCCTCTTCACCACAGTTTTCATGGCCTTATGCCCGCCATGAAAAGTTGTCGGTAAGGAAACTAAGGAGGCCCTACAGGGCCTCCTGTTGCCTCAGGGCCATGGAGATGCATGCAGGGGGGCACATGGTGTGCCCCCCTGTATGCATGCACCCCAAGTTCCTTCATGGCATGGGCTTAACAGTCAATGCTGCGCAGGAACTTGCTTTGGCGTTCCCATTGTGGTGCCTTTCAAAGGCTCACCACCCGGGACCTCCCAAAGCACTGCCCATCAGAACAGGAGAAAACTCCTCATCTAGGAGGTTGGCGGTGTGGAAGTAGGGCGCTGGCGTGGCATCTCTCTCCCACACCCCCAAACCAGTAATCAGGCCCTTAGTCTCTTTGTTGGGAGTCGGAAATCTCCAGCATGACAAGGTAGGATACCTCTGTGGTGAAGGATTCCTGAAAAGTATTTGCAGCTGCACAGAAGAACATAGAGGGAGCTGCTGTGAAGTCAGGCATGCCGGTGATACATCTTAAGCGGATAGATGCCAAGTTGGTCTTCTCTGGGCTCTCGGAGAGGTTTTTAGCCAAACATAAGTTCTAAGTTTTGGATTTTGACTATCTGGCCATCTTTAACACCACAACCAAGGTCCAGGACTGGAGGAACACTACTTGGGAGTCTAGGACTTACCCAGGCTGGGTCCAGGTGAATGTTCAATATGATTGGGCCTTTTCTGTCCCTAAATCTCCCATCAGGAAGCAGCCAACTAGCCCTAGGAGTCAGTCTGGTATACCTGGCTTCAAGGGATGAAACGGATCTCAATTAGCAGGGCAGGCCTCTGAGGGTTCAATGCAGTCTCCAGGCAGCAAAGAAGCCCTTCTAGGTGCAGCTAAGCAGCCAAGCAGTCATGTGGTGTACACAGCAGGCCACATCAGCAGGCAGTCCTCTGAGAGTCCTTCACCAGGTCCAGAAAGTGAACTGAAGAGGGGACTGAGGTACTTATTTTTATACCTAGTACCTTCTTTGAAGTAGGAATAGTTTCTTGCTTTCCCTGCTCTGGCTCCAAGCTGGCTGCTTGAACAATGCAGAGGTGACAAGTCCTTTGTGTGAAGGCAGACCACAGTCTATTTAGTTGAATGTGGGGCTGTGCCCATCTCCCCCTTCCATCCTGCCAGTTGATGGCCCATCCAAGCAGTTCTACTCCCTCTATGGCGTGGCTGTCTGGGAGGAATAGACAAAGTCCAACTGCCAACTACACCCAGTCATGTGACCTCGGAAAGGCTACAGGCACCAAATAGCTAGGGAAGGAAAATTGTAACTTTCTAAAAGTTACATTTTCCGAATTCAAAATTGTAACTTAAGATCCAATATTACCTTTAAAGAGTCATTTTAATTACAATTTCTCAGGCACCAAACATGAAATGTTTACCTGTTCCCAATAAAAAGGTTAGAACTTATTAAGTGTAATAAGGCAACCCAATGTGATCCTATGAGAGTGTTAAGCCTCCCAGTAGTGAAAAACCAGGATATTTAAAACATACAAATACATGTCCAACCTTTGAATTACAATGCTCCGTGCCTATGGGCTACATAGGGCCTACCTTAGGGGTGACGTATATGCAAGAAAAATGAAAATGGGAATTTAAGGCTTGGCAAGGGGGTTATATTGCCAAGTTGAATTGGTAGTTTAAAATTGAATTCAGGCTGCAATGACAGGCCTGGGACATGTTTTAAGGGGCTACTTATTAGGGTGGCACAATAAGTGATGCAGGACACTAGCAGCATTTAATTTTCAGGCCATGGGTATATGGTTTAACATTCTACAAGGGACTTATACATACATTAAATATGCCAATCAGGTGTAGTTAGATTTTACCATGTTTAAGGGAGTGAGCCTAAGCACTTTAGCACCGGTTAGCAGGGATAAAGTGCACAGAGTGCTAAGGCCAACAAAAACTAATTTAAGCAAAAAGTGGAGGGCAATGGCAAAACGGTTTGGTGAAGACCAAACTAAGGCTGACAGGTCTCAATCCAACTGGCTGAGCTACCGAAGCTGCTTATGTGAGGATGATGACTTCCGGTGGGGACTCCTTTTTCGTTACACAGGTGAGTCAGGTATGGGAGAAAGCTGTTGTACAGGTTCTGAGGCGGGTAGTTTATGCCAGACATGTCCCGATTTGGTGGCTGTGTCCCTGCTAGCATATCTGTGACTCGATGGATGTTACTAAATGAATGGAGGGAGGTTGCCAGAGGGCGTGAGATCTATTCTTGAATTGCACCTTTATGTTGGTAGCGGAGGTTGAAACTCAATATGGCTTACATTGGTGACAACTTTTACAATACACAAGCATATCTCATACGACCCGAGAGATCTAGATGCCATTCCTTGATGAGCCTGGCGAGTCCCAAGTCCTGCAGGTGTTCTTATCTTCCAGTTAAAAGCTGATCTCAAGAGTAATAGGCAAATGAATGTTTCACTTAGGCGTGCTGCTTGGGATGGGGAGTCTGAGAACCCTTGTGGATGTGGAATGGAATAGGGTCCTGGCACAGGTCCATGAATTAGCCAGCAATGCCCTTTTCAAATTAGTAAATTTTTATTACCTACATGGAGACTATTTGACACCACATTGACTACGTAGGATTTATCTGATGCATTTGATATGGCTCAATCCTGGCAGATTTTGGACATGTTATATGGTTATGCATGCAGATTCAGTGGTTCTGGGGTGAGGTCCTACAGGTTGTGCATAGAGTGACAAAGGTGACTGCAAACCAAACAGTCCGACACTATCTGTTATGACTGCTGCTTCTTTCCAAGAAGGGTAAAAATATACGAAAAAGATTCGCACAGCTGGGAATAGTGTTGGCGAGACGGCACATAGCCATATATTGGATTGGCCCGACCCCTCTGACTGTGTCTAAACGGCTTTCAGACTTCCTGGAGTGGGCAGCGGTGAAAGATTGTAGGCTGATGAAGGTCCGGACTGATGACAATGCAGACTGCGTCCTTGAGATGTGAAGAAATATGTTGGACAGACTGAGTAATCGAGACTCGGACCTGAGCGATGACTCAGACTCTGACACACCAGCTGCAGACGCTACTGTGGTCCAAACGTCTTGGAGATGTGTCCCCTGCACAAAGCGTCCCTTGGAGACAGATTCTGGATCTTCATTAAAGTCTGCCTTAGCCCTCCTGGCAGCAGGTTTGTTTAATGTTTACATCACTCCTTGCTTAATCAGAGACTCCAGGAATCCTCTGGAAATTTGAAGGATCTCTTTCTCTACAGAAGGTTCAGGGTTGTTGAGCTTTTCTGGGTTCTATTGCTGAACAAGACATCGCTAAACACAGCATTCACTTCCTGTTTTATAGGTTGCCTGGAGGCCAGGTCTTGTAACAGGAGATTCCTGGCTCCAGACAAACTGAGCTGTCGTCCCCCAGCTGCGCACTATCAAAGTAGCACCCAACCAGGGTGTGAGGACCAATACACCAGTCTCCACCAGCAAATTCCCTGCAAGCCAGATTTACCTAACCCAGCCTCATACATGAGTGGGGAGCACAATGGTGGTTTCTCCGTAATGACGGAGGAGTGTTGCCCCACTGGATCGGAGTCAGCAGCTGAAAAATAAAACTATATTTTATTATTGTTTAGTTTTTCAACTTCTGGCTGAGCCAGCCTGTGTAGGAAAGTTCTAGGCCGGGCCATGGGAGGGGGAAGGAGGAGTGGATGGTGCACTTTTAAGTGCATATGTCAGTATGGCTGGCTGTCTTAGGCTGGCCAAACTGACATGCAGTACAAAAGGGGGTGGTGATGGACGGAGCATCAGAACCAATCAAACACTCACACCCAGTCAACAGATCTGGGTTTGATCCATCACCGTTCTTTAGCCCACTCTGCCACCCCAGTTCAGACATGGCCATATGCAAATCAGTCTGACCCTGTGCCTCATGGGAACAGTCCAGCCCGAACTGCCAAGCCATGCCTTCCCTGGACCGGAAACAAGCTTCCGAGGACCGGTTTCTGGCATTTCAGCCGTCTTCAGCCAGGCTTGCTTGAATCCAGTGGCAAAGTGAGCAAGGGACTCACGTCTGAGCATACCCTGCCAACTGACACGCAGACTTAGGTTTCTCCAACTCAGCTGTGGAATTCAGATGGGTTGGAGAAATAGCACAGACTCCTTGTGCCTGAGCGAGCGTTAATCCAGCCCTTCTGAGACCAGGAACTGGAAGCAGAAGACAGCGAGGCAGCCGGCAGCATCAGGTAAGTCTTTCAAATGTTTTTTTATTAAACCCCGCCGTGTGCTTCCTGGCCCCTCTCCTGTCCCCCCACCCTCCTCACCACTCTTTATCTGGTTCGGCCGCCACTGGGGGAGCATGCAGTGTGAACAGTGCTATGAACAGGCCACCTGCCAAGCAAGACTAAGCAAAGCAATGAAAAATATTACAAAATTAGTACAGAATTCACCTTACAGCTTCAAGACTGTTGACATGCGGGTGACAGAAAATACTATCAGAAGGTATAAGGGGAAGTAGGAGGTATATTATTTTACTTGTCCAAAGACCTGTGATGGAGGCGGGAGTCCTCAACTATATCTGGATTGGGTCGAGGAGAACAGATGACGGGCAATGACCCCTTTGGAGTAGCGGTGAAGTAACAATAACAAATATTTGTTTTCTCAGAAAGGTGAATGAATGCACAGAGATGTTAACCCCTTCAGCGCGGCGCGGATTCCCGCGCCACGCTGAAGGTTCGTTGCGCGGGCGGGCTCATGACGGAACGGCACAGCCCAACCGACGCTCATGACGGAACCGTTCCGTCATGAGCGCCGAAGGGGTTACAGTAAAAATATAGAAGACAATTCTTTCCAAGGGGCACAAAGTACAAAATCAAGTGCAAATATCCACATAAGGTGTTGAATTTTCTGCAGTTAGCTGCGCGGTTTGCAAAGACTTCTTGCTGGCTTGTGTTTTTTTTACGGCCTTCCATCACTAGCTGTGAGATGATGCAGTTAGTGGCACAAATTATTTTTGCACAAGTAACGCTACTCATTTCATATGAAAAAAATAAATTGAGCTGTAAAGCACAACATAATCAGAAAATGCTCTCTGATTTAGGACTGAATGCCAAATGATAAGGTAATCAAACTAAACAAGTCTTTTGACATACACAAGGGAGTGATAGTGCTCATAAAGCTGGGCTAGAACTGTATCAAATAGAGGCAGGAAACAAACAAATTGAACTGTGAGCCTTAGCCATTAATGAATCGGTTACTTACCAGTAATCATCATGACTCCAAGTAATAATCTTTCAAGTCACAATCCTTACATGTAGAGCATTGTCTATATCCATGGAAAGCATTCACCCAGCTAAAAACAAAATAACAATTTTTGAAACTCCCAATATGACCACCAGTGGAAGTACTCGTACTGCTGGGACAAATAGTAGGGGTGAGATTGAAACGTCCTAAAGTAACCAAGCTTGATTATTTACCAAAAAGCATTTTCAAGGGAGGATAGGGAGGAAACTTAGATCTGTGATGAGGAAGACTATGACACAGAGTAATGAAGATTATTGGTAAGTAACCGAGACATTACCTGTCTGTACACATGGAGCATGTACTCAAGCCCTCTTTGAAAACAAAAAAATTGCAAGAAAGACTATAACATTAAAGAGGTATGTAGCATCAAGTGAATTTCTTTCTTTATGGTACTGCACATAGAACCGCTGTTCTAAAGGAAGAGGAACAAACCTCCCCCATTCTTAATTAGTTAATAGTGTGAAATGAAAGTATAGGGATTTGCCCATGTAAGAGCAGCACAAATGTCTTTAAGTGAAGAGGCTTTGAAGGCTTGTCCAGGGGGAAGTGATCCCCTTACTAAGAACGGCCCCCAGCACCTTGAGACGCTCATGGGTGAGTAGCGCGCTTCACAATCCCCTGATTGATTGATTGATTGATTGATTGATTGATTGATTGATTGAACGATCCTGGATCTCCCAAGGCATAGACACCTCTGCTTTCTGGGAAGCCAAAGCAATTATGGTTCGAGACCAAAGACTTAAGGTCACAGTTGTGGAATGATGGCCTTTGTTAGCAAGACCAAAATACACAAAACGTCAACATTCCTAAAAGGAACAGTTCTCTCTAGATATATGGACAGGGTCCTATGCGAGTCTAAAGAATGTAACCAAATTTCCTGATCAGAAGACGAAGTAGGAAAATAGGTAAGCAATGCAATATCTTGGTAGCTATGAAAGGAAGTAGAGATCTTAGGATTAAAAGAAGGTTTTGGTCTTAAAGCCACCTTGTCAGGCAAGAAAGGAATGATGGAGTCATGTCATAAGAGAGCCCCAAACCCGCTCAACTTTCTATCAGATGTCGCCATCACAAGAAAAAAACACCTATAGTGTCAAAAGCCATAAAGGAATAGTAGATGAAGGCTCACATGGAGTCTTCCGTAACATGGTTAGAATCAGCAGGAGATCCCAAGAAGGGACAGTGGAGCGAACCACTGCCCTTCTTAGGAAAATAACTTTTAAGTAACTGGCCTGCTAAGGAATCAAATTGGGAGATAGAAGTATCTCTGATTGCTTTATTGGCTGCCCACTGGCTGCAAAGATTGGATAACTCCATCCCAGCAAAAAAGACCCTTAGAAATTCTAATATCTTTTCCCCTTCAAAATCCCCTGGCTGAATATTTGTATCAGAATACCATTTTGAGAATTTTTTCCAGTGTCTCTCATAAATCTTCAGCATACTGCTCTTCCTATAATACTGAATAGAGAGACGTATATCAGGGGAAATGCCACAAGCCTTTAATCTCCACCTCTCAAACTCTAGACCTGAACCTGAGAGGAGAAGGACTCTGAGGTAAAATCCAAGGAGGATGTGACAATAACTGATTGAGTACTGGGAACCAGGGTTGTTGAGACCATGTCAGAACCACTAGCAGAACAGTCACCTGCTTCTCTCCAATCTTGGTCAATACTGACTATGAGAGAAAGGGAGGGAAAGTTAATAGGAGACCCTGGGACCAAGAGAAGTGCTTTCTCATATGGGAGCAGAGAATAGAATCTCGGGAGATGAGCATTCTGTGGAAAATAAATAAGATCTAACCATGGCTCCCTGAATCTCCTGATGATCTTTTGGAAAATCTCTGCAGTCAGTGACAGTGACAACAAATAATGCAATGTGCTACTGAAAAGATCCTCAAGCCAAACCTCCCTCCTCAGAAGATACATTGCTGTTAGAGAAAGGAATTCTTTTCTGCCCAGATACCAATCTGCTCTCCCACTTGAGCTCAGTATTTGGCACCAGTGGATCTGTCAGATTAATTTCAAATATATTTAGAGATTTGATTAGGGGAGCAGTAATTCTTCCTCCATATTAGCTGGCATTCAATGCAATGATTAAAGGCGACCAAGCTCAATGTTTCATTTCAACAGCACCTGTAACTGTGCGTATGAAAAAAAATTGGACAGAAAAATTCTCAGAAATAGGATGTGCTGGTACAATGGTGCAGAT
The DNA here is from genome assembly GCF_964204655.1 of Triturus cristatus. Classification (NCBI taxonomy): domain Eukaryota; kingdom Metazoa; phylum Chordata; class Amphibia; order Caudata; family Salamandridae; genus Triturus; species Triturus cristatus. The sequence continues at coordinate 256,562,989 of NC_140584.1, forward strand.
ATGTGTGCTCGGGCAGTGCAAAAACAGTGCTGAAATTGACAATGTTGTCACTCCCTCAAGTGGAATTTGACAACGTTTTTTAATGTTAGGACCATTTGCCTACATAATCAAAAGGTTGGGGCACTGACATTCCCTGTCTCCCAACTGGATGTTTGTAGTCCAAACATTGTTTTCTAAAGTGTTAACGTTTCAACCTCTCGCTCAACATGTGTGACTGGTTACATCCATTGGGGTCTTCATCTGGACAGACCCAAAAAGCAAACCATCCTGCATGACCACAAATGTTTTAAAAAAACATCAGCCATAAAGTGTGGCCAAGAACAAAAAAAACTTGATAACTCCTATCCATGTAAAGTAATCACTCACCAAACCTTACATGTACAGACTGCCCCAGCTGTTTTTCTCATGAGAGTCCTAGAATTACTTGACCGGAATGCGCTACAAATGCAAAAAATGGAAAAACCATTGTCAATAGCGACCCTAATAAAAGTGAACAGGCAACACAAATGCTGACAAAACATGCACACTACACCCAGTGCCATAATAGAATCCATGTGGACCCAAATAAAAGCGATCGGGTGACACATATATTGTCAAATCATAGCATGGTGAAGATCCTGGTGTTGGGCTCATGCAAAGCAAATGTTTATAAACCAGTTTGTATTAACAGAGTTAATGGATACACCACGTGAATGCTGCTATCAGCAAAATAAAGTGAGCCTTCTTCATCTGTCTAGGTAATATATGGTGCGGCATGACAGCACCACTTACTATTTATTTTATTTTAAGTATTTATAAAGCGCAGACTGTCACCATTGCAGGCATCCTGGCGCTGACAGAGACCGAGGACAGAGCGAGAGAGGACCAGCAGGCAATCGGTTAACCAGGGAAAAGCCAAGTTTTAACCTTTTTTCTGAACGGCAAGAGTTCATTGGTGTGCCTAATCTCGATAGGAAGGGTGTTCCAAAGTTTGGCGGCAGCCACCTCAAAGGATCTACCACCAGCTCTAACCTTCCTAAACCTGGGGATGACTATCAATTTAGCATCAGAGGAGCGAAGATGTCTGGTGGGAACATACCATCCAAACTTAGCTTTAAGAGAGGCCGGGCCGGTACCATGGAGGGCCCTAAAAACAATACAAAGGGCCTTAAACTGTATCCTCTGTCTAAGAGGAAGCCAGTGCAATTTGGCCAAAGCAGATGGTCCGTGGGAACTTCTCGGCAGCCCCAAGGCCAATTTAGCAGCAGCAGTTTGGACCCTTTGGAGCCTATCCAGCAGAAACTCAGGGGACCCGAGCAGGAGGGCATTGCAATAGTCCAACCTGCTCAGGATGGTACATCTAACCACTTGGGCGCGGGCCTGAGAGGGTAGGAAGGGAAGGACTTTTCTTAGAGAGCGGAGAATGGCAAAGCAGCAGGCCGATGTTTTCTGAACATGGGTCTCCATGCTAAGCCTGTGGTTGAGCATAACCCCTAGATTACGGACCGAGTCTGCAGGCTGTACATTGGAACCTGATTCCGGGGGCCAAAAATTATTGGGGAATGAACGAGGGATCCTTGAGCCACCACTAAAGAGCACCTCAGTTTTCCCTGCATTAAACTGGAGTGTATTATCCTTCAGCCATTTGGATGTGTCCCGTAAACAATTATGTAGAACATCCACCGAGATAGAATCCTCTCCTTCCAAGGATAGGATCATCTGCGTGTCGTCGGCGTAATTGACTGTTTTAATGCCGAAACTTTTGATAAGAAGAATTAACGGCCTAAGATAGACGTTAAAAAGTATGGGGCTGATAGCAGAGCCCTGGGGGACTCCGTACAGAACCGGGGAAAAGGCAGATTGAAAAGGTGGCAGGGATACTGCCTGCTGCCTGTCCTGCAAAAAAGAAGGAAACCATTGCAGTGCCGAGTCCCTCACTCCAGCCTCCGACAGCCGCCTCAATGAGATCTTATGATTTACTGTGTCAAAGGCGGCAGACATATCAAGCAATATCAAAAACGATGCCTGATTCCTATCTGCCCGCCTCTGCAGTTCATCCAGAGTGGTGATGAGGGCTGTTTCGGTACCGTGGGCCGGCCGGAAGCCAAATTGGTCCCCTCAAGTAATGAATGATGTTCCAGATGGTAGGATAGAGTGTGACTGACCACCCGCTCCACTATCTTAGCAGGGTACGGCAACAGTGAGATGGGCCTGTAATTTTTAGAGCAGTCCGGATCTAAGGACGTTTTTTTTAGCAGGGGGGAGACCAGCGCTCGTTTCCAATGGGCGGGAACAGAGCCCGTCATCAAAGACTGCTCACAGATTAGATGGAGATGGGGGAAGAGTTCATCTTCAAATTCCTTCCAAATTTTGGGAGGCACAGGGTCCAAAGGAGACCCGGATGCAATCGTTCTTGCAGTTTGGCTAAAGATATCGTATGTGAGCGGAGGAAACCTGAGAAGTAAATCTTCGGGGGTCCTATCAGAATCAGGAGAGAGATCTATTGAAGCGACAGGATGCAGGACTAAGGAAGAGTCAAAGTCCAGAGAGGAGTCCAGGTCTTTAAGGATAAGTTCAATTTTCTCCTTAAAGAAAGTAGCCAGATTGTTACAAAGTTCTTGAGACGGGACAATCGAATTTTTGCAGGATTCCGGGTTGGTGACGCTGTTAAGGATATTAAAAATGCTCCTCGAATTATTAGTAGTATTACAAACCAGAGAGGAATAGTAATCGGATTTTTTAATGAGAGTTTTATAAGCGTGGACCTTAGTCTTCCACGCTTCTTTGGACGTTTCCTTATAGTCACGCCTCCACCTTCTCTCTGCTTGTTTACATTCAAGCTTTAATAGTTTAAGGTCTTCGTTAAACCATGGGGCGGAGTCTTTACCTCTGTAAGTACGACTTTTAAGAGGGGCATGGTTGTCGACCACCTTTGAGATACTGGTGATGAGAGAGTTATAGTTGTCATCTGTACTTTTGTTCACATCGAAGAGCTGTTGCAAATGGAACACTTCCCCAGAAAGGTGCAAGCGTGAGAGAGCTCTCCAGTTTCTACAAGTGATTTCCTTGGTCAGTACAGGAGTCTTATGGGAACCAGCCAATTTACAAAGAAAAAATGTAACCAGAGAGTGATCGGTCCAGTCCATCGGGAGGGTTTCCCCCATGACCACCAGATCAGGTGCCGCAAATACCAAATCGAGTAAGTGGCCAGCTTTATGGGAGGCTTTGGAGGCCAGTTGGGAAAGGCCCAAACTATCACAGGTAAGAAGTAGGTTCTTGAGAGCTAAGTCAAGGGAGCCATTGTGCCAAAGATTGAAATCACCAACTATTAATAATTTCTGGTGCGATAGAGCAATGTTAGTCAGAGTGGTAATGAGCGCTTGTTGTTGCCGAAGACAAAACGCCCCTGGTGGGCGGTAGCAGACTATCCCTGTGACGGTTGTCCCAGAGTGAGTCTGGATCAGAAGCCCTAACATCTCGATACCTGAAGTAGGGTCAAGAGTGAGGACCTTAATACTGCAGGAAGCTCTAAAAATAACACCCACACCCCCGCCTCTACCAGTAGGCCTAGGGGAGTGGAGAAATTTAAACCTGGGAGGGCAGGCAAAGCCAGGGTCGACCAAGCAGTCTGGACGTGTCCAAGTTTCTGTCATAAACAGAACATCAAGTTCGTGCGTGTCAATCAGAAGCTGGATCTCAGTGCAGTGTCTAGGCAAGGACCTAACATTTAATAACCCACACTTTAAAACGTCATCACTGAGTACGTCGGCCCAGGGGTGTGATGTGAGTACTAGAGAGAGAATTCCTTTATCTGCATGTAGCTTACCAATTAGGATGAGCTCCTTTCTAGAGTAAGGTGGCCCAGCAGGGGGCTGATCCTGATGTCCCGGGTCAAAATCGTCAGCGTCGGTGGCCCATGGCACTACCTTGGCGCGGACGGGCGCAGACGGGCTTGCCTTAGGCGCGCCTTCGGCGTGCATTCGGCACGCCCGCTGCGCTCGTCCGCTGCGCTTCCGGGGGAAGCACATTTTTATAGGCTGTAGCCTCGAAGGTCGCGCTCCCGGCTTCCGCCTCAGGAGGTCTGTGTAGGAGGATTACGGCGCTTGTAGTCCGCGCTTTAAATCCTGGTTCGCGGTCTATAATCTGATATAAACAGGAATGATACATAGAAACTGAGTATTCAAAAGAGGAACCTGTGTAACATCATAAATAGGATTAGTTGGCCACATCCTGAACCCGGGACATTTGGCAACCACTACGCATGTATATACAGCAATTGGCACATGACGGAACAGATTGAGTCTCTTCTTTGCCCTAGTTTAACTGTGCCCTCCAAAGCGGCATCTATGTGCCCACCCCTCATGGTTTGTAATGTTGTTAAATAGCTGTATACGCCAAGTTATACTGGTTTATGGACTCATGCATGGCCACAACCACAATGAGTTGTGTGGAACACAATGCTCATTCTGTGATTTATTTTTCCTCTTTTTCCTTCCGCATACATGGAAACGTTGTACTATTGCAATACTGACGCCATTATGCTATCACTGCTGCAATGATGTCTTCATTGTTTAAAAATCGTAAATAAAAAAATAAAAAATAATAATAAATTGGGTAAAATTGATTATTATTACGTGCATTACTGCATAAAAAGAAGACAAAAGTTGTGTGGGTCCAACTCACTTAAGAGTATGCATGCGTCCCTACTTAAAATTGGATTGCACAATGAACGACCAGGCGGTTACCTTGATCACAGCTCAATCCATAATGTCCGCATGGCATAACCTTCCTGGTTAAAAAGATAGATGTGAGCGTGACGACGACGTGCACGCGGACACTGAGGAGATACAAAGTATCTCCCTCAAACAAGATGGCCAAAACGGTGCCACATACCAGCACTGCTACTGTCGCCAGCCAATCCAATTGGAGGGCACACTCGGTATGCGTGTCAGTATCTATCTATTCACTATTCATAGAAAAAAAATCCCTGTAGGAGATTTAAAAAACCATCCACAATGGTGAGCACACTGCCGGAGCAGTATTCACAGTATTTACTGCAATAAGGAAGAACAATACACAAGATACATCGCGTCATGTGGTTAAAGTCAAAGTCAAAATATTCTTTATTCGGTCATTGGCGTCACCATAAAAGAGTACATTAAACATATAATTAAAATACAGTTAAGAGCATTAATCATCACAATGTGTGTTTAAAACAATCAAACAAGACAATTCATAATAATTTTACAAAAAGGAATCAGTGGGCAAAGTGCTCGAGTGCCAGAATACATACAACTCAATGTGTTAAAACCTTATAAAAATTCTTGTAAAGTAGGTAACTTTCAGCTTGTATCAGTCTTGTTCAATTTATCAAATAATCGCCATAAGTCAACAGACACTATATAGACTCATTATTACACAGTTAAAAAACCAAGGTAGGGAAATGCATAATACATAAAAAGATGTCATTCATTAACTGTGCAGCAAGCAGCATGTTGATCATTTTCCCACTAAATCACACAGACCTACCACAGAGGAAATAACATCATTAATCATCTGGTAAATGTCTTCTGTTTGCTGGAGCTGTAAGTAATACAGAGCCAGTCTACATTTCCTTATTTTCCAAGTTTTTAAAAGTGGGATGATAACATTTCTCTATGGGCCTGAGTAAAGCTGACAGAAGTATAACAAATGCACCATATTTTGTTTTGACTCTGAATCGCACGGGCTTGATTGGAGCTCAGCATCATAATACGCCTTGCGGGGATAGGAAACCAAAAGGTGGGCTATACTGAACCTAAGTCTGACCAAATGAAATCTTGCCATATGACTTAGGGAGAACAATAAATAAGGTTCTATGTTGTCTGTACAGACCAATGGCAAATACTCCTGGACTTTCTTTTTACCCAGCTCTTTTCGCTCATTATCTAGTTTTAACATGGATAACAAATCCTTTTTCAGCTGCTGTTTGGGTATATTTACCATTGTTTCTGGAGTGCTAAAACATTCCCCTCTGCCCACTCGTGTCATATGGTATCAAGAGCGTGTCAGTGTCTTTGCTCATTTACAATCAAATGCAGGTATCCCGTGTGAGTGGTGATATGGATTCCTGGTCAAGCTGACAGAGGATTTCATTGGAACAACTTGATTGGCAAAATTGCACTTTAAGGTGACCATGGAGGATTCCAACATTCCAAAGAAGATAATATTACATAGATTATCTCACATGGTTGTAAGTGCGAAGCCCCTAATGTAAATCAAATCCAGTTGCATCTATTCACAGTGCAACTTGTTTGTCAAATCAATAGAATCATTAAGGGCCAGATGTACGCAATTCGCATCTATTTGCGATTTATTTGCGACTCGCTATTTTGGAATTGCGAGTTGTTATTAGGAAGGGGCGTTCTCTTCCTAATAGCGAGCGCAACCCCATGTACATAGGTTTTGCGGCCGCATTTGCGTGTGCAAAACTCTCGCAAATTACCACCCTCTTCAAGAGGGTGGTAATGGGGTCGCAAAAGGGAAGGGGTCCCCAGGGGATCCCTTCCACTTTGCGAACGCAGGGGAAAATATTTTTTAAGGGCAGGCAGTGGTCCCTGGGAAAAACGTTTCATTTTTTTCTTTTTCAATGCATCCCGTTTTCCTTTAAGGAAAGCGGGCTGCATTTGAGAAAAAAAACTGCTTTATTGAAAAGCAGTCACAGACATGGTGGTCTGCTGACCCCAGCAGACCACCATCCCTTTGAGGCTGGCCAATCCCAATGGGGTCGCAAATTGTAAGTGGCTCATGAATATTGATGAGCCTCGCATTTTGCGACCCCATTGGGATTCGCTTACAGTGTCTCTGACACTGTTGTACATTGAATTTAGTGCCTCGCAATTTGTTGCAAACTGCAAGGCGCTAAATCCAATGGACGTACATCTGGCTCTAAATCCCTATAGTACTATGTGTGAAGCCTTAAGTTCTTTACGACAACATAATTGTCATAATTGTTATACCAGAAGACTATGGATAAATCCTACAGGTGCATTACATTCAAGGGAATGTGATGTGGTTACAAATGAAAATACTCTAATGTAAATGATCAAAAACAGTTAAATCAATGCGCATAAGATAATTTATCATCCATTATTGAAAAAGCCACTTGTTTGTTGATTTCTTCAAATTCATTCAGTCCTTTTCGAGCTGTATCAAAGGCATGTATCCATTTTCATTACTTCACATTAAGAATGGAACCAATGTCACCCGCATGCGGATTGAGTTTGATATTCTCTAAAACCAACCATGGGATATCTTGCTCACTGTGCCCAGAGTTTACAAATTGTTCAACTAATGGGATACCCTGAGTTTTGCACCAGCTCCTGCTACAATGCTGGAGGATCTGTGCCTTTACTTTTTGTGTGGTCTGAACAACATAAGCAAGATTGCAAGCACATTTCAGAATGTAAAGGACATTGGTATTTTTACAATGGGTGAATTCTGCCAATGTGATTGTGCTATTTGCATGTGTGAATTAATTCCTCTCTACAGTGAGATCGCATGCCTTATATTTCATGCATTTGTAGTGTCCTGTGATAGGTGGTGGGTGCAAATGTGTGCACTGATCAACCTGATCTGGGAGGGGTAGCTGTGCTCTCACTACATGATCATTTACATTTTTTCCTTTCATGAAGATATACAGAGTTTTTCCTGTTGTGTCTAATACGTCTGATACTAGATTCCAATGCTTGTTAATAATGTTTTAATGTTATCACTTCTAGTGCAGAAGGTGGTGACACATACTATCCTGCCCACTACTTCCTACTTCCTCCTTCCTCATATTAGGTGTTAATAGATTCTCCCTTGGATAATATCAAGCATGCTTCCTTTCCCGTTTCAATAGGCCTTTGGGGTAGCCCCCATCCAGTAGTTTGTTGAAAACAATATCTGATTCTTTAAAGTGGTCAGATCTCAGTTTTCAATTCTTCCTTACCCTTAAAACTACCCAAAAGGCAGATTGTCTTTTAAGGTCCTGGAGGATGACTTGAATACCTGAGGAGTGTATTGCGTCATGTGGGTTTTCAATTTATTGCTGTGTACCGCTTGATCTCTGATACTTTAAAGGTGATGTCCAGAAAATCCATCAAGTCATTACCATGGGACATAGTAAATTGAATAGCATTTGATTTCCCATTTAGCCAAGTCAGAAAAGCTCCTAGGTCAGTAACATTACCCGTCCAAATCATGAAAACATCATCTATGTGTCTTTTCCACAAAGTAATACTGTTGGAAAAGGGATTTTCTTCAGGATATGTATGATTACGTTCATAGGTGTCCATAAAGATATTAGCCAAGTCCGAGGCAAAACTGGCACCTATTGCCACGGCCTTTGTTTGTTAGGAAAAATCTCCCTGGAAGACAAAGACATTTTTAGTCATAGTAATGTCAAATAATGCTATAATGAAGTCTGTGGGTACCTGCATGGGCTTAGGTCTACTATCCAGTGTCTTTCGGATTACATCAAGGGCTGCCAATTGTGGAATACTGGTTGTTCGGTCTTGAAAGGATGACCCTCAATTTTTAAATTGCATCCAGAGTGTCTCTTATATGCTTTGGTTTTAGCCACAAAATAATGTATATAACCCTTTCCGTGCTTGTGACGGAGCGGTTCCGTCATGCGCGACGGTCGCGCTGTGCGCATGACGGAACCGCTCCGTCACGGCCCCGCCCGCGCACGGAACCTTCAGCGTGGCGCGGAAATCCGCGCCGCGCTGAAGGGGTTAAAAAGTCTGCATATTTACAAAGAAATTCCAAAACAGATCCATAGCTGGACACAATAGGTCGTCTTGGGAGTTTGCTCACGCGCTTGTGTATCTTTGGCAGCATCTATATGGGTGGAATTCTTGGATGTTTCTAGTTGAGAGACTCTGATTTCAGATCACTTAGAAAGCCTGCTGAAAAACCCACGTCGGTCACTGATGTTATGTTATGTTAAAAATATTTCTATAGTGCACGGATTGCCCCGAGGGGTCTTCCTGGCGCTAGTCACAAGTATGATGATTGCAGTAAAGATCTTCAGTTGCTTCCAGAATATGAAATGCTTTTGAGTCTTTCTTAGCAAAGACAGCAAAGAGTTCCATAGGGTGGGGTCTAGGACACAAAAAGAACATCCAACCATTCTGGCTCTTCTGTGGGGGGTACTGAGGACAGATTCAAATCTGCTGTGCATAAGGCTCTCCTGGGGGAATAGGATTGCATCAGAGCAGCAAGACCTGGTTTGTAATGTGCTTAGGCAGCTTCAGTCAGGCTGAGGCTGCAGGTCTTCTTATGACATCTAGGCACTCCTTGTTTATAAAGGATCCTAAGGGAAATACAGAGCACTTTAACGTTAAGAGCTGAGAGGCCAAACAGAGTTTGGGGAGGGAGAAAAGAAGCCGGGCAGTGGCATTTTGGGCGACCTGTAGTCGGTTCAGGATTGATATTTTGGCTCCCACTGGTGCCAAAAGTGGCGTGCACTGATCTAATCAATTGGCTCACCTTCCATGAGGGATTGGTCCATAATTTCATGTAGTGGTCACGGACACTCAGTTGTTGAAGAGCCTCTGTCTTGTAGTCTTCCCTGTCCTGAATGACTATTGGTCCACCCTTGGCCAGAGGTTTAGTCAGTATGGTAGTGTTCTTTTTTAGTGTCCAAAGCCTGTATTTCAGCTCTAGTAGTGTTGATAATATCACATATTTTCTAGCCTCAAATAGTTGTGTGACATCCCTGAATAACAGCTGCTCAAAAGCTAATATTTTGTGTAACAATAGATGTGCTAGTGGGGCGAATGTGGATCTTAGCCCCTTCTGCCTTGATATGGGTGTTTGTTATACTAGCATCTAAATATGGAGTTCCATTCTAATATTGAAAGATTTGGGGATTTTATTTGGGGTAAAGGAAAGGACATTGGACAAAATCTCAGTTTCTGGGGATGTAAATGTGTATTTGGACACATTGAGGATAGAATTAGTGTCTACTGCCTGTAGTACTGACGTCTGGTCTGTCTCTTCACATGACTGTGATGGTGGAAGCATCTCGCTGGCTTCTGCCCATTCTCCGGCCTCTATCCTGACCTCTCCTCATCTGTGGTCTCCATCCGCATTCCTCTAAAAAAGAAGAGCCCTGTCTTTTCAAGTTTTTCTATTGCTTCCTTGGCATTAGTCAAGGCTTCATCCTCCAGTATCTCTCTTTTGAGATCCGCAATTTCTTTAGTCAAATTTTTGCCATATTCCAAAGTATTGTTCACACCCAACACCATCCAATGTCTTGAACAGTTATTGGCTACAAAACTGAATTTCTGCCACCTGACCTAACAGAGGAACTCTCAAACGCCCTAAGTAATTTATGTAAGCACAAGCACCCTGGCTGTCTGTACACATAAAGACTGGGTTGTCCCTGAGTAGATAAGAAAAAGCCAAGAGGGCTCTGTGGCCACCTCCAGTTCTTTCCAATTTAAATAATTGTGGGCTTCTACTCTTTTTTTTTTTTTTTGGCAGAGTTTTATGTAGCGCGAACTTGACCCGAATCCAATCGGGTATCAGAGTGCTTTACATAGCACCAGTTACGTTACATGAGGACACACATAAATTTTTTGTTAGGCACAGGGAGATTAAGTGATTTGCCCAGAATCACAGGATGTTCAGCGTCATTACCGAGACTCGAACCCAATTCCCCAGGTCCGAGGTCGAGCACCCTAACCGTTAGGCCAACTCCTCTCCCCAGAGTGCATAGACAGATTGATTCTCCAATGTTGCACCACAGCCTAGACTGCTTGAATCTGTTGAAATTGTCTGATAGAGGAGTTGAGATAACAACACTTTCTTGCTCAGGTTGTTGGAGTCCAACCACCATTGGAGCTTCTGGGCTACCAAATGATGGACTGGTACCAGAGCCTTGCAGTCAAGAGATGACGGGTCCCAGAACTGCAGGAGACGGTAACCCAGGTGGTACAGATGATGGTTAGCTCGTGCATACAAGCACAAAGCTGCACACAGAGTGATATTATCCTAAACTCCTCTGGACAATAAATTAGAGGGAGAAACACCCCTGACCTCTTTTGTGAATTGGCACTGGAATCACTGCTCCCTTGTTCAAAAGACCTTGGATTGCTTTCCATTTCGTTGGAGCTTCACAGGATTCCTGGGAGTTGGCATTAGGATAAAAAGGTCTTCTGAAGGAGAAGAAAGGTTTATCTCATATCCATTTCACGCCAACCACAGCACCCAGGCATCTGTTAAATCTACTCACCAGGATGGGGAATAATACTTGATTCTACCTCCAACTCTATCTGCATAGCCAAGATTTCGAAGAGGAGGCCATAACAGGAGGATTTCCAGGCATTTGCCAGGATTTACCAGAGAGGGGACCCCTCCAGGCTTGGCCCCTACCCTGAAAGGGCCGGTTATTCCCTCTGGAATAAAAGGCGTGCCCAAAAGCCCTATGAAAACCAAATCCCTTCCTCTGGCAGGAGTTCTTACCGGAATGAGAAGCTTATGATTTTTCACCAACTTCCTCATGATCCTTTAAGTGTGGGGCAAAAAACTTTGTTGCATTGAAAGAGAGATGGCTTAAAATACTTTTTAGGGCACTGTCCGCCTTCCAGGACCTCATCCAGATGTGCCGCCTAGCGGCTATCGGGGATGCTGCAAATGCTGCTGCTGCCGAAATGGAATCAGGCGTAATATCAGATAGGAGTTTGATTTGCTCATCCATGATGGCTAGTCTGGAATTAGTGCCCTTCCCCTTGTTAATCTCCTCAGCTAGTGCATGGAAATCATGTAAAATGGACTACATTGTATACATAGAGAACGGTCTGGCTCTAATGGCAAAAGTGGCAGCCAAATAATATTTCTTAACAGCGGCCCCCACTTTCCTGTCTACTTTATTGGATGTAGCAGCAGCATCCGAAATTATAGTGCATCTAGACTTCGGCCCAACCATAATGGAGTCTACCTTTACCGCCACCCAAAATTCCCGAGGAACGTTTACCAAATGATAACCCATAGCTAGGAATTTCGGAAAGAAAGTCTTTCCAAAATCTGACATATCTATAGAAAGCAGGCCCCATATAACTTTATACAGAGACAAAGCTTTTGTTTCCTTTCTTCTTTTTTTTAGAAAGAAATCTTTGTCTTCAGGTTGGGAAGGTGTATCATTAAACTACAGGTTGTGCTATAGGAGAGAGAGCATGTTGAAAAGAAGTAAACTTGCAATAATTTTATTGCACTATATGCAAGAACAAGCTAGCGCGTGTTTCTATGCCTCTGCGCCCGTTTCCCTAACGCCCAGCTTTGCATCTCTAATGACATGCAAAGTGGGCGTTCCTCACCAAAATAACGTGGGAAATGTCACTAACAGACATTTCTACTATCAACAAGCTGCACACTAACCTTCACAGCGACGAGAATGTAGCGCTAACTGCGCCTAATGCAGGTTTCATTACGCCTGCTTGTAACCTGACTAAACCATTTTAGCCTATGGGTGGTGGATTATAGGGCTGAGACCACCAAGCCCTATCAACAAGGTATTGCCTGTCGCTGTGCGATTATTGCTTGATTTCCAGCGATAATCGCACTTTTTGCAACTATCACTGGATTATATATCGCATCGGAGATAAGCGTTGCTGATAATACGCTATCTCGGCGATATAATCCAGCAATAGCTGGCGATAATTATCCTCGCACTAAGCGCGCTTAGCGATAATTATCGCCGGCTGTTGCTGATATGCCCCCAAGATTTCCGGAACTTCTTCTGCATTGAATAACTCACTCAGGAAATCAATCACAACCTCCTTATTGATTCATTAGGTGAACTTCACCTCATGCCTCCATGAAAAATAGTCAACCACAACATACTTAGTTTTTCCCAAAACATACAATGGCCCTGTAAAGGCAATAGCAACCTTCTTCCAAGGCCCATTAGACTTCTCAGACACTACTGGCGGATAATTTACTGTTTTCTGAGACTTGTCACTCCAGGCACATGGTATGCACTCCAGTATACATCGCTCCACTTCACGATCCATCCAGGCCACAATACTCTGCTCTTATGTGCCTTTTGGTGGCACTGATCCCCAGGTGGCCCTCATGGGCAAGCTCAACAATTTGCTTCCTCAACATATTCAGCGCTACTAACAAATCCGCTCTATACAAAATACGCTCAACTATGTACAACTCCACACACACTTGATGGAAACACTCTGCACATTCAGATGCTTTACCTGTAGGCCAACTATCAGTTATGTATTTTATCATATTTCGCATGACTTCATCATTTTACATGGCACTTCTCCATTCCTCATGCAATATCATCCCCTCTGTGATCACATTCACCCTTGCTACCTACCACCAGTTCATCTTGAACTCCATCTGCAGACTTATCTTTCTCAGTTGGTAACCTGGACAAACAATTAGCTAAGAATGTGTTTTTAAAAGGGACATATTTCATTCTGAAATTATACTCCATCGTTCTCATAACCCATCGAGCTAGTCTAGCAGATGTACTCTCCGCACCCTTTCTGGAAAAAACTTTCATCAAAGGTCGATGGTTCGTGTGACTATGAACTCTATTACCCACACATACTTACAAAAATGATCTACACCCTACCAACAGGCCAATGCGTCTTTCTCAATGATGGAAAAATTATTCTCCGCATCCCTCAATGGTCTAGAGGCATAAGCAATGGTAACTTCCCTTACATCAAGAATCTGCAATAATACTGCCCCTAACCCAACACAACTAGCATCTTTGTTGATGATGATCTTGTCCTTAGTGTCAAATGGTTTAGGCACAGGAGCAGATGCAATGTTTACCTTCAGCTCTTCAAACTCCTTTTTAAAATTTCCACACCACACAAATATCTCACTCCTTGACATGTTTCCTCATGTACTTGGTCTTCTCAGAAAACATGGCAACGAAATGTAAATAATACTCTGCTAAACCCAAAAATGATCTCAACTAATCCTTATTTTCAAGTGAAAGAGTTTTTTCTATAGCAGAGTCTAATTTCATTTTAGTGGAAATCCCTTTTCCATCTATCTAATGTCCCAAATATTCTGAGATCCCTTTACCATCGACTCAATGTCCCAAATATTCCAAACCATCCACCCTTATCTTGCACTTCTCCCTCCTGATCGTTAACCCACTCTTCTGTAAGATTTCCAAGACCGTCTTCAGAGTATGATCATGCTCCTTCTTATCCTTCCCAAATACAAGAATGTCATCTTGGACATATGTAACATGAGAAATCCCCTTAAACAAATGATGCATCGCCTGCTGAAATACAGCAGAGGCCAATCCAAATGGCATCCGCTTGAACCTGTAGGCACCCTCTGGAGTAACAAATTAGGTTAAAGGTCTACACTCCAGATGTAATACTATCTGATGGTACGGTAAGAACATGTCCAAAGTAGAAAACACCGTGGCCCCTTCATAGCGGGTACCTTTTCCCCAATATTAGGCAAAGATGCCTGTCCACCCAGACAGCAGCATTAAGTTCACATAAAACTACACATAAGCACAAATCACTATTACTTTTCTTGGTCAGCACCACTGGAGCCAACCATTCCGATGTTCCTATTTCCTCTATAATCCCCAAGTTACTTTACCTCTGCAACTCGTGTCACAATGGTTCTGTCATGAGAAGTGGAACCTTGTGGGGCTTGTGTGCTTTGGGTGTGACCCACCCTTCAATACATATTGTGCATGAACCCCTTACATTTTCCCAACTTATCAACAAACACTGCAGGAAATTCCTCCTCAAGAGACATCTCTGCTACCTTCCTAATCACAGTTTGTGCTCCCAACACATGATTGGGATCAATCGGGTATAAACACATCATCAAATCTCTGTGTTGTAGGCAGCCCCAGAAAATACAAACCATCTTTTGCATAATATACCATGGAAGAAACCTCCATCTCCTGAAACTCCAAGTTGGCTTCAACAACTCCACCAAATCTACTGGCTTATTGCTGTATGCCACCAATTTGACACCTGGTAGGTTGAGATTATAAATAGGAAATCTGCTGACATACTCTTTACCAATGAGAGTGTATCTGGCACCTGAATCTGCCATTGTGTTCGCCTCCTCCCCATCTATCTTAATCATAGAAAAGGGCTATCTTTTTCCTTGTTTCCTACTTTTTGAATTTGTATAATAACACCCTGACCACACTTTCTATCAGCATCTGTTTCCACATTAATAACTGCACTCTTTACTTTTCTAATTCTACCCAACTTGCCCTGACACACCCTGGCAAAATGTTCCTTAGGTTTGCACTTCCTGCTCACTTGACCTATGGCAGGAAACTCTTCATCTGTCACTACATGTCCCTTCAAGCCACACTCATGATAGATCCTGTCTTTAGACTTGAATAATACAGCAGTATCCTCCAATTTTGCCTTTGGACATTCCTTTCCATGACCTCCACTCTTTCTCTTGTTGCCAATTCCTTCAAAACCTCATCTGTGATCTCTGCTCTTTTTATCAGTAGTGTTAAACCCTCCGTATTCAATAGATTCTCTTGCACTTTCCTGTTATTGACTTTCAAAACCAACTGGTCCCTCAGCATTTCATCAAGGAAACTCTTGTAGCTGCACCAAGCTGCCAAAGTCCTCAACCCTGAGACATAGCTACCCACAGATTCACGTGGCATCTGACTTCTTTTGAGAACTTTAAACCCCTTCATTTTTCTTTTTTCCAAAGTTTACATCCAACTGTTTTAGTGCCAGGTCATAAGGTGGAGGAAGATGTTTTAAAATATGTCTTCATTCAGCTCCAAGACAGTGTTTGAGCATGGCTAATTTCCTTGATGCCGTGAAAATCTCTCCTCCAATGGTCCACACATAAGCTTTGAAAACATCTTTCCAATCTTCCGAATGTACAACGGGGTCCCCCGGGTGTTTGTAAGAAAAACGTGGGAGCCAGTCTGTGATGTGAACTAACATGTGGTCCATGGATGGAACATGTTTTAACATCATAGTTAGGAAAAATAGATCCATAACAATGGAAATGTATCCTTCCGTGGTCTGTAAAATAGTGATTTTTATACACCCTGTCTACCAACACCAGGTTTTAAAAAAGACTTCTGTAAACCTCTAGCTTTTCACATACAGAGTTTTGCATATTCTTGCTATACCTAGTATAACAAGACTCACATTCAGACATGTGATGGCCCCTGCCCTGTTGCAAGTGGTTGCAAAGTAACCCAGAATACTGCTGTCTGCTGACGTATGCCACACTGGTGGTGATGAAGTGCTGAGAGCGTGCGTCCATCAGTATTCTAAGTGTTCACAAATTCTATTGCTAACCAGAAATCTGAAAAACTCCTTAATGCCGAGCCACTGAGTTTCCACCATAAACAAGTGTGACGATGCAGCAATAAATTGCAGCAATCCTCTGTAGCAAGAGTCGTTTGAGAAATTGTCTAATTTGGAGTCACCAACAACAGGACAATGATGTCTCCCAGTGACAGTAGGTGTGTGAAGTACTCCTCGTTGCTTGTCGCCAGTGAAAAGAAGTCAAATTGTCATGGTGAAAATTTAGGAAGAGCCTCATTGAAACATCACGTACCGGGAGGGAGTACACATGCAACTGACTATCCACGGTCAGCCTTTCCATTTAGGATCCAACCTCAACATTAGAATACCACACGGCCTTGATTTCGGAGCCCTGAACATATCTACCTCTCTGCTCAGCCTCATCATCAGAAGGCTCAGGAAAGATCTTGATCTGCGGGAAAAACTTGGCTATATAACACTGGGCTGAGCTTCCTGTGCTGCAAAAGCTGCTGCAGCTGATTTGTTTATCACGGTTTTTAATATATGCGTGTCAACAGACGGGGTGTTGCTGTCAAATCACAGGTAGCAAAGTAGCAGTAGAGTAGAGGCTACCTCCCAATCACAAAGCGGAGGTGCTTGCAGACCGAACTAGTATCAGTAGAATAAGTGAGCATAGGTGATGCCACTAGAGCAGGTACCAGTTGCTAAAAGACTAAAGTAATTGGGTGAAAAGCATAACATAAAGCAATAAAGATAGATAAAACAACACTTATCTTTGTAATGGGTGAATCTGTCAGAGACAGAAAACAAAACAGAAAGTCTTCATTTTGCCCCTCCTATCCGTCCCATCAGAAAGAGTACTTGAGGAGGGGTCAAAAATGACCACTTCCTTTTTAGCTGGGTGGATTCTGTCCACAGATAGAGACAACACTCTACATGTAAAGACTGGGACGAGGAAGACGGACGAGATAGGTGATAATTAACATATATGAAGTTCACACCTCCTTCCAGGTCTCACCTGTAGAAACCCATGGAAACAGGCTTTCCGCAGACAGCACCTGACAGGCCTATTTCCTCTCAGTGAAGTTACAGACCCTGCAGCATTGCTTGGCTAACACACAACGAGACCAAAAAACTGCATGAAAGAAACAGAAGTGCATATCTAAAAAACTACGATTCACCAATCAGACTAATAAAACCCGCATCTTTATACACCAATTGTAAATGCATGGCAATGCTACAGCTCCCCAAATAAGAAACTCCCCAACTACCCCTACCACCTTCCATACATCACTCAGTTTAGCATTCCACATAGAATAACAATAACCCCGTTCTCATAAACAATATACACACCCTTCATCAAATACAAATATGCACACATACATCAATCGCTAGCACATTCCAACACGCCACATGCTAAACTCATAAAACAGTACATGCTTGCCACTGCCACACTCCCCCATCTGTGGCTCTGAATATTTAACAAAACCCAACATATTATCTTGGATAATACCACTTTGATTATATCGCACACTTTCTACCAGCTTCTCTTCACCCATTTACACCTCACATTAATGCATGGTCATCAGGCGTCTGGCAACCATCTTCTCCTGCAACTTTTTGTCCAGCTGTTGTCAGCTTTCACATGAACTGATTATAATTGAATTTATATAGAGCTTACTACCCCCAAGGCGGTGTTAAAGTACCTTATGATGGACAGCAAGCACTGGATGCCAAGATTGGTGGTTAGCCCAGTGTTTTTGCTTA
Source organism: Triturus cristatus (assembly GCF_964204655.1). Classification (NCBI taxonomy): domain Eukaryota; kingdom Metazoa; phylum Chordata; class Amphibia; order Caudata; family Salamandridae; genus Triturus; species Triturus cristatus. The sequence continues at coordinate 256,581,033 of NC_140584.1, forward strand.
TTGTTAGTTATTGAGATTAGTTTTGTGGTTTTGTGTGCTTAAGCAAACCATTCCAAGCACTCACTCCAGTCCCTGTGCCACTTATTAAAGTAACATTTATCCCATAAGTACACGCCCTATGCAGTTTTAAATTTCCACATATATATGAGTGCGTTCAGGTTAGTGATGCAGTTGATTACGCCATGCATTTGTTCCATTCAAAGCAACCTGTAGCATTCCTACATGTTTACATGTTTAAGTGTTGCCATGGCTTTACATGAGTAATTGTCCTTCCACCATGTTGTGTGCCATCCTCCGCAGGCGTTGCTATCGGGGGATGCAGCCAGTGTAGTGGCACCAGGCCCCAGGTGTGCAAAAGGGACCTGGTCTGCCAGTAGAGATTGCAGAGAGATAACAGGTAACCCACTGTGAATGATTTAAACATAGTGCTGGGGGCCTGGCGGAGAGGACGAAAGGATTGGAGGGATTAGGCAGGAGAGGAAAAGGGAGATGTTAACAGTTTTTCAGCTGCAGGAAACTGTTAAGAGAATCAGACGAGGAACAAGCATTGGTAAATGCAGGAAAATATGCTATAGCCAAAAGAAATGGAGGAAAGGTAAGTGGCATGCACAGGAACCAATGAGAAGCCAGAAAAGAGAGGAGACGAGATGTAAGTCCCTTCTAATTTATATTAAAAACAAGAGATTTCTCAAGCACGGCGCAAGCGCTGTGCAGGCGCAACTTAAAAAGTAGAAATCCAGTGTCTGGGAGTGTAGTGGAGAGGCAGGATGTAGATTTAAGATTGCGCTGCCAAGGTATTTGGTAGGCCCACATTTAATTGCACCGGTCACGGGCTTCTGAGATTTGGGCATGGGCACTCATTCATTTATAAATTAAGCACTGAATAGGAGGAAGGTGATGGAACATAGATAAGTTAAGTCAAGTTACAGATGTGAGGGAATGGAAGGAAGGAGTTCCAAAAAATATGTGGATGAAGGGTAGTTTGAGGGAATAGGATTAGGCCACAAAAAAAAGATGATATAGGAGAACTGGCAGAGAGAAGAAAGGGGAATAGGAGAGCAGAGAGTTTAAAGGCGAGCAATGAGCGTGAAGTGAGTGAAAGGAAGGAAGGAGATTAGAATGAGTGAGCAGATGAAGAAGAAGAGACAGGAAGGCGTGGGGAGGAGACAGGGCGAAAGGTGCACAGAGATGAGGATGGGACAGATATAAGGAGGAGAGAGCAAAAGAGATAGAATGATGAATTTGGGAATCTGTGGCAACCATTATGCATGTTAAGTGGCATGAAGGACCAGGATGTGAAGAACTCACTCTACACTTTCTTGAACTCGGGGCTGTGACTACTTTACCCCGCTACTACCGTTCTCACAGTGCTAAATTTGTAAATAAGTAAGTGCCACGGTCCTCTTCAGGAGGCCACCCTGGCTTGCACCACCCATTGCCACTGCGGTCACTGCCAATGACAGTACTTCCACAACTACTACCCATCACGCTGCTCCAAGTGTGACAATACAGACTGGTCAAGCCCCCCCCCCCCCAAAGCAATAAGAATGGCTGTGGAGGTAGGTTTTAGTTATTTTTATATCTATACTTCACAAATAGCGCCACCATGTGGTAGATGTCATAAGTGCCTGTGTTGTCAATTAAGTGCCGGTGCTGAGCACTGGAAACCACTGGCTCAAATTAAGCACTGCGTTCTCATCGCCGTCGAGGATGATGCCTCACACTGGAAACAGAGGTGCTTATTGCAGAAAGTACAATAAAGTACAAGACTAACAGAGCCATAGCCCAAAACAGCGGTACCGTGGGAAGACCCATCGATGGCTAGGAACAGTGAACCGCTTTAAGGTAATGCATTCTACCATACATGCATCATTCATACTAATATTTCACACAGCATTAAAACTAGGGTCGCCCCTCCTGAAATTCCATCTAAGGACTGAAAAAGTCTTTGAGTAGACTAATGTGAAAGGAATCAGGAGGATGGGCCCACTACAGCATGTCACATGGCTTGAACAACAGTAAGTCACAAGGACAAATCAAGTAAAATGTCTAGGAATGTCATGCTTGGTTTTGGTAACATTTAGATATGATTAAGGCTCCCAGAATCCACTTATAGTGCTTTTTACACATAAATACAGACGGAAACAATCTGTTGAAGTAAAATATAGAAATGTGATCTTCTTTTTGAGTTTCTCTCCATACTGTCAATCATCAATGGCAGGTTATTAACTGTTCCACTGACACCACTATTCAATTAAACAAGCATTGGCATAGCCAATAGGTCTCGCCTTTGGGACCTTATAAGTGTTTAGCCATGCAACACTTGATGTTGTTGCACCAAGGATATCGTGCTGGATAACTAAACACTTATAAGGTTCCAAAGGTGAGACCTATTGGCTATGCCAATGCTTGTTTTGTTGTTGTTGCTGCTAAAAGAGATTTTGCAAGCTCTGTGTAGGCAAAAGCTAAAAATAACACTTTGTGTAAAGCAACTTGTGAACAATTTCTTTGCAGTGGCTATTAACTACACTATGTGTTTCTTAGAGCAATCACTGTAAAGGATGGGGCGGTGGATGCAAAATACATGTTACATCGCAGTCACTGTAAAATGCTACTAATGAGTGCAAGCGCCCTACAAAAAGCAATAAGGTAACCATGCCAAAAGATTGTTCCTGAGCATCATCAGCTATCAGAAACAGTGTCATTTTCTGATGGATGAAATACTGCAAAAACTGACAAGGTGATACCTGACAAGTAAACATCTAGTAATGACCCCTTCCTCAACCGACCCCAAAACGTTTATGAGCCTCTGTGAAGCGCACTTAAACATTGGATTGCTAACATATGGTTCTGAGTATTAAGCCTGCACTTCGAAACCCGAAGTACCTGGTGTGAGCAGAGGTTCCCAAACCTTGAAACAGGTTTACCAGGAACTCCATAAAAATGGTCAAGAGTTGAAATCACAGAGTATCATACCCATCCAGAACCAGTAATTACAGTCACCCATGCGTGGCTCATGGGGAGGAAGCCATATACTTCAAAGTATATGGCGAAATGTTCCACCAAACTCCTTCATCAAAGTCTTTCATCAAGGTGGAGATAAGAGAAATTCAAAAGTCCGTGCTCACGACCGACTCACAGTTACATCACAAAATGATTGTTTGACACAGAAAACACCCGCCATGGATTCTGAAAATGGAAGGTGTGTATGTATTAAATATCGAGAACTTTAGCACCAGGAGACTGGGGATGTAAGACTTAACGATGCACGCACCTCTAACCAATACGGCCAACAAAATGATTATAAGCACGCAGAGAGCGCTGCATTAATAAGGTACTTGATGGGAAGGGTGCGTTCTGAAATAGAAGGGGAGGTTTGGACAACTCAATATATTGTAGCAATTTCGTGTGCCACCCATGTTGTTACCCGTCTACACAGATCTATATACAGTTACGTCCAAGTACTTGCTCCATCTATGTGACATTTACAGTACAGCATGCCATGTTGCCTTTTAAAGAATTTGCAAAAAAAATATTGTCACCTTTTTACTAAAAAAGAAATATCCGCACCTGAAATCTCTCAAAAGCACATGTTCTGATGCTCCCTTTTAAATTGGCTGCTCTAGCCGTACGACGGCAGCACAGACATCAAAAATGTACACAAACGGAGGGGTTGAAGAGAAGTGTTGAATTTCAGCCTAACACATTTTTTCTATCTGGGAAATTGCATGTGGCGAGATGTGCCAGGCTCAGATTGCTGCTCTCCTAGGCACAGTTGATAAACACCTTTTGTCTATCACAATACAATTCACGGAAGAAAAAAAATTCCAGAAGAGACGTGAAAGCGGAACAGGTCTGCGCAAACCACAAATACAAGCATCAACTGTAACAGACTGCTTTACCGTGTCACTTTCATGCCACTATTCAAGATGACAAAGCTATGGGTTTTAAAGCGCAGTAACATACAGACCCGAGTACCAAAATATAAGCTGATCACAGCTTAAAATGCAGTAGCATGCCTACAACAGTACCAAAATACAACACTGTAGTTCAATAAATCCTATTCGTTTTTTTAAAAACGAGTCCTATAATAACAAGCATTGGCCGCGCGGCTCACTGAGAACATCAAAGCGGCCGAAAGCGGCTGAAAGGGGAGAAAGGAGGGGTGAGTGCAAGCCGAGGTGACAAGAAGGGCTGGGCGAGAAGGGAGGGGGGAATGCCAGCAGCAGAGGAGCCTGATTAAAGCTGACGAAAAGGGAGGGGGAGAAGGGAGGAGGGAGTGCGAGCAGCAGCTGTGCACGTGCACGCCATCGTGCACTCAAGCTTCAGGCCTGCAAAATCATGTGGGTAGCACTTTGAAAACCTGTATACTAAATGCTCTCCAAGCAGCGCATGCGCGCTGGCTCCTCGAGACCTAAAAAAGGAGCATGATTTACTAATAAACCATATATAGCTGCACATGGGCAGGTTCTACCATACCAAGGTTTTCAGGTGAGTATATTGTAAGTTTGGTATTCCACCAAAACATAATTTAAAATATATTGATTGACATAAATATTGTGTCAAGAATATTACGGTTGTGGAGTTGGAGTTTTTTTAATGCCATCTCTTACAAGATCAATTTGATTAGAGTGGATTGGCATAAAGTGACACACAGTGCACAGGAAACATGGAAGAGAGAGGGTCAACTTAAACAGAGGTTTCAGACTTGCAAATAAAAATTAAGACTCTGTCGGACCTTGAACATACACTTGAAAACAGGGCAGAGGATGGAGGGAGAGACAGAGGAGAAACAATCTTATATTTTGGGGATTTTTAGAACATGCTGAGAGCCCATTGACAGAACTATTTCTGTAGAACTGGATTCAGGACATCCTCAGGACAAAAGCACTGTTCAAATACCAAGATATGGATTAAAGACTGGAACATGTACCGAAAGCTTAAGTGCCACAGTTTGAAGGATAAACAATAAGAACCTTCGTCGACTATATACAAAAGGTACAGAAACCCAGGGCATCATTTGAATCACTGAAACAAAAGTTGTGTACCACAGACCTGAAGTACGTTTATATAGTCTGCTAAACACAGATTCAAGTATGCCAGAAGATCACACTTCTTTACAAAGTCAGATAAATTATGGGAATGGCTGGAGATTCAAGGCAGGATTGGATAAGTATTGTGCAAGAAACAGTGAGGACCTGAAGGAAAATTCTGAAAAGCACAGCATTTTACTAGCAAACATCTTGGCTAGGAGATTGTTTGCAGTAGTCACAATTAATAGATCTGGATCAATCGAGTGTAATGTCCAGATAATACATTAAATTTAACATATGCAAAGTTTATATTTAGATAACACAGGAATGTTACACTCCTTGTACACTCAAAAAGGTGTTGGTTTGCTTGATTGGCTTCTGTTTTAAACACTTGAGTGTTTTGGGTTCAGTTCTGAATTTGGCACCTGGCTTAAACTAGTTTACACAGAGGCCAAGGTGGCAGCTAGCGTCAATTGTATGATCTCCGTTCATCTACATTGTAAAGGAGTACAAGATAGGGATGTCCCCCCTCCGGTTCAATGTAGCAGTTCTACTGGCATGCTCGGTCAGGAAAGTGACAGATGGGTGGAGGTTTGACAAAGAAGGTGAAGTAGAGATATACGCAGATGACGTCCACCTTTGTAAGGCACATTCAACACAGAAAATACCCATACTCTCCCTAGTTGAAAGGGCGTCCATTTTTAAAAATTATCTCCCTACACAAGTTTAGATATATTCTACTAAATGCCGCCTATGCTGTCTGTGATAACTTTATTAAAGGACTGAATGAGAATTGAGGAGCTCGCTGTGAAATAGCGGAATCGCTTGCATCGCCTTGTTTTTGACTCAAGAGATGGTATATAATGGAGGTATAGAGGTACCAAATGTGCAGCAGTATTACTGAGCTTCCTAACTTCAGGAAATAAATAATTGTTCCACCTGCCATTCACAAAACTGTCAATTGAATTAGACAGATTACACTATATACACAAGGGTAAAGTGGAAGTACCGCACTCAACTGCTACAAAGGTGGTTATTAAGGCCTGGCGGTGGGGGTGGAAAAATAGAGTAACAAAGAAAACTCTGCTATGGAAAAAGGCATTGTTGTAAGAGATAGCAAAACTGTAGACCTTCTGACAATGGGACCTTTTGGCATCGGTAAGCTTGAGAATTTGGCAGCAAAGGAGGACATAAGAGGTTTGCACAACTGAAAGGAGAATATGATCCTTTCTAAACACAGGAATTTCTATACGTTACCTGTCCACCATGCCTTGCTTACATTCTCTATTGACTGAGCAAAGATGCTAGTCACTACCCCTATAGTAGGGAGGGTCCTGATAGGATGATTAGCATTAGGAGCTATGTCTTCCATTAACAAAAAACTAGTGAACAATAGTCCTGACGGCTCAATGATGGGTGGGATGGAGATGTAGGTCCATTGGAGTTTATAGACTCAGAGGCAGCATTGATGCACCCAGGGAGGCAGATATTAAGCACAGTCTGCCACTTAATCAGTTTAAAATACTCCTCAGAGCATACTTAACAGATGTAGTTTACACAACAAGAGTAGCTGATCTGGTCTGGTAATCGCTTTTAGAAATGAGGGAAAGAAGAATGCACTTTCCTGCGCACCCAATGGAGTTGTAGTGTTATAAAGAGATTGTGGGCTGAGGTCCAAGATATGCCCACTTCGTAGCTATCACTGGTGCAGCAGGTTCAGTGGCTCCAGAGCCTATTGAACCCTGATAATTGCTGTACTTTCCTACCCTAAGAGCGTTTAAAGGGCCCACTTTCCTTCCTTGCACCAGGCTCTATGGCTTCCTTGCTACGCCACTGGATATACTGTAGGTGGTGCTGCAGGTGAAGGTTCCACTTTGGCCATAATACATGGCATTAGGTATCCTGAACCACAATGACATCATAAAAGAAAAACTGTCACTTGGCTCATTTGGCACAATGGGGACGAAACGGGACATAACAAGGGAATGGGGAATCGCAAGCTCCCTAACTCAACACATATGGAGCGAAAAGGTGCAGAAGAGGGCATTGGCCCACATTTAGGGAAGGATGGTCAAAGAACAAGGGCATACACCATTGGGAAAATGATTCTGCTCTTGGGAATAGGCGCATCTTCCCCCCATTTTCCTCCATGGACACCAATAATGAACACGGGCAACATTCTGTGATGAACTGTGAGGTGCACGAAAATAACATAGTTGGTTTAATATTTCTATATGAAAGAAAATAAAAAAAAAACAATATTGGGACAAAAAACAATATTGCACAATATGGTATCCACTATAACCTCTACCAGTACTTCCTAATGTTTTGTTATCATACAATATCTAAATAGTATCGTTCATTTACTTTATGCTAGACAATTTCCCATAGTTAACGAGTTGGATGTGTTATAAGGACACGTTATTTGTATTTATCTACCCTAGGTGACCTGAGGAAGTCACACTTTCGGGTGACGCCCCGAGGAGTTAAGGACTCTTGATCGATGTTAGGACAATTTTATCCCCTTTACTCCCTTTAGTGTTATGTGTTTTTACATATTGAGTCAAATAAGGAAAATGGTCCGACTATTAATTTTGGGTATAAAGTATTGCGACACCTTTGGACATTTGGTTTAGAACTTTATTCATTCTTTTTAGATCTCTTGGATTTTGGATTTGGACTTACACCGGCAGGTAGAATTCTGACTTTCAGAACACATTTTCTGATTATCAAACTGAATAGTAAGTTTAATATGGTCTTCCTATTGATATTGATTCACAGAATCTGACTCTACGCCGATTTGTATAATTTGGACCAGATGGTACTGACGCTAATTGAGTTAGTGGGTACCAGTCCTCTAGTTTCCCACCTCTCACAATATGAACTGACTTTGGGTACTGCATGGGTGTACCTTTCACGCAACATATCTATAATGTTGGATATAAGGGAGTTTGTTTACATTAGACCTATGCCTGTACTGCCTTCAACTCTAACAGCACGCTTTGGAGCAATGGTTTTCCTGAGACACTTTCGGGTGAACTATTTTGGTCACATGACTCTGGTGATGGTTACTTGAGAAGGAAACTTTAGATTGCGCAACCTGATCATAAAATGTTTATGTTGTAGATGCATTGCCCTGATAAAGTCTGCTGTAACTGTCAGCTATAGACAAAACACGTCTTGGCAAAAGGACATCTGTAAACACGGTGGAATAAATAACCTCTGAAACCGCATTCTCAACCTGGTAGATTCTGTGTGCTTGGAGTAATTGATGGACTATCGTAGGATTTGATCCTTACTGAGGGGGATTGTTGGCTTCCCCTCCTCTTGAAGCACCAGTTGGACAATTTTGTGTACAAAACATTTGATGATGTTTAATTTTTTCTAATAATTGGTAGAGTGCACAGAGTATACCTAGCTAAATTTTGTTGTTCAATAGTTATATAGGTTGGTTGCACCACCACAAGTGTTAAAGATTGCTAGTGACTTACACTAAGAGGATGGCGGAAATACAAGATAGAGAGAAGATTGCAGAGGAGCTTTTTCAAAACTCAAGTAGTGGAATTTTGGTCCCGAATAGACCCATTAGAAATGTGGGTCTTAAGGAGAAATTCAAGAAATTAGAACGTCTGAAAATGAGAGAGTAGTCCAAATGGTGGGATGCAGTTACTTTAATACAATGTATAAAATTAAACCGGATTCTGAGAGGGCTATGTGCCCAAATTTTCCCCACTTACGACGATCTTAAAGAGGATCTTCTAGTAAGATGGGAGAAAGAGTTGACCAATAACTCTATTAACCTTATGCAGATTCTAATCATTAATGCTAAAAGAAAAGTGGTTACATTTCAGAAAGAAATTCAAGATGCAGAGAAAGAAATTGTAGACATTAACCTACCGGAACCTACTAAAAGGAATTATGAAATTTTACAAGTTCTAGCACGTCATCAGGATAAGATTAAGATATGTAAGACTCATAAACTTAAACTTTTGACAGAAAATGTGATTATCTAGTGAATAATAAGAGACAAAGCATCATATAACCACAGTCTGATACATATAGTAGTGCTTCCTCTAGTGTCCCTTCAAGTGATAATGAAAGTAACCAAGACCCAGGTGAAGGAACCTCGGAACAAGGAAAGAACAGTTTTTTAGAGGAAATAAGACGGATAAGGATAGGCAATATGAGATCCAGTTCACATACAGGTCGAGGAGAAAGACCAGAAGACGGCAAAACCGTAAGGGAAAAAGCAGGAGGCAGGGCAGGAATGAGGACCAGGTCATGGACAAGGAAGAAAAAAAATAACTGGTACTATTGGTCAGACTGATGCAGGAATGGATGTGATCATTGTTCATTTGAGTGATAAAATCCTTGACGATGACATGAATAAAGTGCTCAAGAAAGGTTTAAGCTTCTTTCCATCCACTATATTAGATGTTGATCTGATTAAGATTGATGTATATAAGTTTGTTCGCAAACTTAAATTGAAGAGACACTTTCATTTTCAGGACAAGTCAAGTACTGAAGTTAGGACAACAATACCAGAAAGCAAATACTCTATACAAGATGCCATTAACACAACCACGCTACTTTCATTAACAGCTGCTAAAGATGAAGAGACTAGTGTTAGGGAACTGTTGGCACATTTAAGTATAGATACTGAACACACTACAGATAGTGGATTAAAACCCAGGTCAAAATGGACCCCGAACTTACCTGCAGACAACTGTTGTGACTTTTTTTTCAGGAAAGTCTGCAGAGACTTAGAGAATGTTCCTCCAAGTAGAATGAGAAACAGATGGACAGTGACAGATAACCTCACCCCTGGCGAGAGAAGGGCACTTAAGGAATTACGTGAGGATGTAAATTTGATTATCAGGGAAGAGGGGGCTGTGTGGTGGTGATGAATAGAACTGACTACAATAGGGAGATTTATTCACAACTTGACAACAGAGACAGCTACAGCCCCCTTGACACTAACCCTATTCCCTTTATTGCCAAGGGGATCAACCAGAATTTCAAGATTTGGTATGATCAGGGACTCATTTCATTTGAAGAATACTTGTTTATGAAAGTGGAACACCCCAGGTATCCCTGATTATATACACTCACAAAAATACATAAAAATGCCACTTTTCCACAAGGTAGACCGATCGTTTCGGGCATTGGTGGCCCTATGGAAGGATTATCGCAATTTGTTGATGTTTTCTGCAACCTTTAGTGGTGAACTTGCCATCCCATATCAAAGACACCAAGTATGTTCTCAACCTGATGAGTGATGTTGTCTGGGAAGAGGGGATGTTTATGGTTACACTTGATGTGGTCTCGCAATATACTAATATCAAGACAGAGTTTGAAATGATAGCCATGACACACTTTTTGAACAAGAGATCTGCTCAACTACTGTCACACACTGAATTGTTACTCCAAATGATAAGGTTACTACTGAACAACAATACTTTTCTTTTTGAGAGGGAAGTGGTACCATCAAACAGGCGGGACTGCGATGGGCTCCAGATTTTCCCCCTCGTATGCCAACCTTTTTATGGGTTGGTTTGAGGAGAGGAGGGTCTGGGACCGGTCGAATGTCCGATGGTCACAGTATATACACTATTGGGGCAGGTTCATAGATGATATACTCATGCTATGGACAGGCTCGGAGACCCAACTTCAGGAGTTTTTACATTACTTGAATGACAATCCATATAATATGTCCTTCACCGTGAACTTTGGCAGTGGCAGGATCCAATTTTTGGATATTGAATTATATATACAAATTTATGAGTAGGATGTATAGAAAAGAAACATCCTGTAATGCCTTACTACATGCAAGTAGTTCCCACCCAAGAAACCAATTAGTATCAATCCCCTATGGGGAGATGGTCAGGGCCAGAAGAAATTGCAGTACAGAGGACAAATTCACCAGAACTATGACAGATATTAAACAGAGATTCTCCATTAGAGGATATGACAAAAACATAATTAAGAAAGCAAGTATGAGGGCTATCAAATTGGTAAGAATAAAAACTCTAGCATACAAAAAACCAGAGCCTAATACGAATGGTGAAATGATTATGCCAATATTTCCCTATGGCAGCAATACTGGCGAGATAAGCAGAATACTTAACGAACATTGGCAGTTATTGAAGGAGGACAGCATCCCGGTACAATACATTAATAACAAGGCTAATACGACATTCCAAAGAGGAAAAATGATAAAGGGACTTATTAGTCCAAGCTACCATGGTATGAGTAATACACAGGGTAAAAGGTTGATGCAACACAATAAGGGCTCTTATAAGTGTGGGCATTGCCTAATTTGTGGACTGGAAAGGAGACAACAAGATTCAGCTACAACAATAGCCATTTGTTTCATATCACTAGCAAGATTACATGTACCACATAATATGTTGTTTGCATCCTGGTATGTAAGTGTGATAAGATATATGTGGGGAGTACGATCAGGATGCTGAAGGATAGGATAATGGAACATCTAAGAGCGGTCAAACAGGGGGACCCAAAGTATCCTTTTGCCTTCCACACACTCACATGTGAAAAGCAAACAAAATAAAGAACCTTTGATTACCGTGGGCTGGAAATGATTCCCCGCGGAGAAAGGGGTGGCAATTGAGAATCGCAGCTGAGACATAAAGAGGCAATTTGGTTTTTGCACTTAAAAGAGGTAGATTATGGTCTGAACATTGACCGAGAATTGCACTACTTTCTAGGGGAATAAATTCTACAGGGTAGCTAATATATCCTGTATTATATGGAGGTTACTGTCTACTAATGATTACAAATCAAGTAAAAAGATGATGTCTATCATGGAGAATCAATTGTATTAGAGCATGTATGTATACCCTCTAGATGATGAACAAATATGTAATTGAATTGAAAGTGCTATTTGTCTACAAAACTAAAATGAAGAATAGAGTGAAGTAAGATAAGCACCATTCCAATTTTACTTAGGAGATAATGCGGAAACCTGCTATTGAGTACAATTTGTGAATGAGAATGGAGCCAATTGAAGGACATCATAATGATGTATCACATTTGACATTTTCTGATGACTGAATATGCCTGACTTTTGGTATAAAGGGAACTACGAGAGGATGTTAAGATAAGAGTTTTGCTAAAGAGATCTTAGGATGAACTCTGTTTCTGATAATAGTCATTTTTATTACACCTTTTCACTTTCTGTTATAACTGTAGTGCATGGATTGGTTTTGGTATTCTTTCTGCTATCCCCTCTTTATACTCCATCTGATGACTGAAACATGTATAATAAGCGTGACAACCTTATGGAGAGGCAACCTATTTACTAGCCCTTTTTAAGGTAACTATTGTGGCGGTTTTACTCGTATTGTGCGTGACTACTTGCTTGCATGAACTTTATTTTTGCAGAGCCATTGTTATGGATTACGGAATTTCGACTTTGGAGATGCTAAAATAGATGCAACAGTCCTATTGATAGACTGTGCACCTGACTTTTTGCCTCTAGATGGCTAATGCGTTACTCAGTTTTACGATTATTTGTTCAATGACCCTTCTAGTATGGGATAACGCCAAGTTAATGACCATATTCAATTATATCTAGACATGGCTATGGCCTAGATCATTTCTCTTTGCTATATAGATATTTCAAAATAACTGCCATCATGTTATTCCAAGATGACTGATACATAGTTTCTCGGGTTGAACTTCGTCGGGATGTGACGGTGTCATTTTGGGAATACTCAAAACAATACACTACTAGCGGATTTCATTTAGTTAGAGACTACAATTAAGGCTTATATTACCTTTTATTCTAATAAATGGATATTTCCATAATTTTGCCATTTATTCACTGATATTTATACACTACTTCTGCCATTCTAAGATGGCCATCGTATTCTCTCAGGTATTACCACGTTGTGATGTAAATTTGGGACGATTTAAGACAACTCCAATATGGCGCCTACCGTCCACGCCAAAAGTAGCCTTCGCTTACTTTGCGTACAAGGGAGCATACCACGCTTCACAGCCAGCTACAAACCGTGAGTGTTGGGCATGTATTTATGAGATTTAGTGCGGGTTGGACAGGAAGGTTTTCTCCTGACTGTAGAGATTTTGTGCTCATTAATATGACTAGAATGTTTCTTCATCATTTTGAATAGTTTGTGCACACTTAGAGAACTGCTCTGAGTGGTTTGTACTCAGCTGTATTTTACTGAGTGGTATCTTCTTAGCCACCCCAGGTTAATATAGGGGTTTAAACCTCAAGATTAAATCTTGGACAACTATTGTTTTGTTATCATACAATATCTAACTATTATCGTTCATTTACTTTACGCTAGACGATTTCCCATAGTTACCGAGTTAAATGTGTTATAATGACACGTTATTTGAATTTATTTACCCTAGGTGACCTGAGGAGGCCACACTTTCAGATTACGCCCGGAGGAGTTAGGGATTTTTTATCGATATTAGGACAATTTTATCCCCTCTACTCCCTTTAGTGTTAAGCGTTTTTACATATTGACTGAAATATGGAAAATGGTCCGACTACTAATTTTGGGTATATGTCGACATACTTAATAAGGTATTGTGACATCTTTGGACATTTGGTTTAGAAATTTATTCATTGTTTTTAGATCTCTTGGATTTGGGATTTGGACTTACACCGACAGGTAAAATTCTGACTTTCAGAACACTTTTTCTGATTATCAAACTGAATAGTAAGTTTAACATAGTCAGAATTGAATATGGTCTTCCTATTGATATTGATTCACAGAATCTGACTCTATGCTGATTTGTATAATTTGGGCCAGATGGTACTGACGCTAATTGATTTAGTGAGTACCAGTCCTCTAGTTTTCCACCTTTCACAATATGAACTGACTTTGGGTACTGCATGGATGTATCTTTCAAACAAAATATCTATAATGTTGGATATAAGGGAGTTTGTTTACACTAGACCTATGCCTGTAGTGCCTTCAACTCTAACAGCACGCTTTGGAGCAATGGTTTTCCTGAGACACTTTCGGGTGAACTATTTTGGTCACATGACTCTAGTGATGGTTACTTGAGAAGGAAACTTTAGATTGCTCCTCCTGATCATAAAATGTGTATGTTGTAGATATATTGCCCTGATGAAGTCTGCTGTAACTGTCAGCTATAGACGAAACTCGTGTTGGCAAAAGGGTATCTGTAAACACGGTGGATTAAATAATCTCAGAAAACGAGACCTCAGCCTGGAAGATTCTGTGTGCTTGGAGTAATTGATGGACGATCGTAGGATTTGATCCTTACTGAGGGGGATTGTTGGCTTCCCCTCCTCATAAAGCACCAGTTGGACAATTTTATGTGGAAACCGTTTGATGAGGTTTAATTTTTTCTAATAATTGGTAGAGTGCACAGAGTATACCTAGCCAAATCTTTTTGTTCACTACTTCCTCAAGGCAGGTATATATTTACTGTCCTTAATGCTGCATCTACTTACCTTGATGATGTAGTGGGTGTTATATTTTAGTCAAACCATATATCCTATATAGGGCCAGAAGTATCAAAATTGGATTTTGCGAGTCTATAAAAGCGAAGTTTACAGATTGCTATTCCAGACTCCCAAAAAATGCAATGTATGTAGGTTTCAGCAAATATTTTGCGATTTCTATGCATTCCTTAATTGCGGCACGCAAATTGCTAGTCACAAATAATGAATGGCTTCCCATTCATTTCTATGGGCCTAGAGTCCCATTGGAATGAATGGGAATTGCATGCGCAAAAGGTACTTGAAAATTGCGCATGCAATTTCAAGGGTGCAAGGGGGCCAAAAGGCCACCCTAATGCATCCCTGAAATATGCATGTGTGCACATGTGGTGCACATACATGCCCTAAGGGCATTTATGTGTGCCACATGGCACTTAGAAAAATGCAAAAAGTGAATTTTTCCAGGAATTTGCAAATTACCACCAACTAGAAGTTGGTGCTAATTTGTGGTTCCTTAATGCAAAATTGCAAATTGCGATAGCTACATGAATTGCATTCAGGGAATCGCAAATTACGATTCCCTAGCTGCATTCGCAATTTAGGTAATCGCAAATAATTGCGATTACCCATATTGTGAATTCAAAATGTTTGATACATTGGAAAATGCATTTTTGCTTATGCAAACGGGGCTAATTCTGCGAATCGGCCCTTTTGCCATCGCAAAAAGCGTTAATACATCTGGCCCTTAGTGACTTCCCCCAATACCCTCCCACCCACACACACGTACAACAGTCCAACCGAGCAGTCCATTGACAGTCCTATCACATATATGCAACTGCTACCATATGAATTCCTATTGGGAATCCAGGGCTTTTACAAAAAAGAAGAGTTAGGGTTCTAACAGGACAGGCATTGACAGTCCTGGCAGGCAAGTGAGACTGGCACAAATAGGGGTGTAACCAGGCCGTTGAGTGGGATGAAAAAACTGGGGGGTCGCATAAAGGGGCGTGTCCAATGTAATTAAGGGTGCGGCTTAAAACTTGTAAGCTAAAAATCTGTGTTTAGCATAGTGTGCCACCCGACTTGTATTTTGCTGTTAGTGTCATTGCATAATTTGCATCCAGATATGATACAACAAGTAACATTTTACCTGCAACAAGTCAGGACTATTGGTTTTGTCAATGGTTGTTAGTTGCATAAGATAAATAAACAGCAACTATGACTTGTATATAATATTGAAGAAGCTTCCACTAAAACCCCTGGTGACTCCACGACAGTGTTGCTGCTCCTGAATTTCAAAAAGAGATGGGAAATCTAGAGAGAAAATGACTCTCTTTAAAGGATTCCTCTTCCCCTACAATGCTCACCTGTCATGATGTCATACCGTAACTTCTCCACGAGTGAGAAGTGAGCAGTGTGAGCAGCGCACATCCATGTGCCTGCTGTCACTGCAGCCCAGAAAAAAAACGGACCGCCTGTGCCAGGGCACAAAACAGAGCCCGATAGCAGGGTTGGATTGGGATTAAAAATCGGCCTGGGCACGCTAACAAAAAAGAGGCCCACATGTGCATATTGCCTTTCCACAAAACAATGTCTTGGCGAAGTTTTATTTAAAAAAAAAAGGGGGGGGGGGCGCTGACAGAGGCATGTTTTCTCAACTTTACTTAAATTTAAAAAAAGGCGCGGATTAGTTCACACTGGTGAAACACCTCTGAAACCAAGTGAGGCCACTTCTGCACAGGCCCGCTGCCCCCACGCAATATGCATACATTAATGAGCCTGCCCAGCAAGAGAAGGGGAGGGATAACTCTGCCCCTTAGTAAAAGGGAGGTAATGGATGCCCATCTGCCTCTAGAAAGGCCCCTCAGGCACCCACTTGGCCACTGGCAGCATCCAAACAACACAGATACGCCAAAATCGGCCCCAGGCTGCCCAGAAAATCAGCTCACGGCTGTAACTCGCATACCAACCCTTCTGCCATTTCCCGAGTGCCCACCTTACCAATCCGACCCTGCCCGATAGAGACCCGTTTCGAGGCCCCCTTTAAATAATTGCCGATGCTCAGCACTGGTGAGACCCGGCCCACTTAAAGCCCTGGGTGTAAATGCAGGCCCTTACAGTTGCAGCCTGTGGGCAGGGGGGCTCCCAGCTGTTTAGGACCCCCTTCATCCTCCCTCCCACTTCCCCTTCAGGGGGTCCCATTCAGCTAAAATCCAATGAGTATCTGTGAGACTCAGTGCTTCTCTTCATATTCTGGAGGGGGCTTGGGGAGCATTTTGTGTTAGGCCACTGGGCGCAAAGCCTGTCAGCAGCCGCCACCACCCCCCGGCAATGTTGGTACATGATGAGGAGTTGAAACCAGCTTTAAACAGCATGCAGGAAGCTTGTGGCAGGGCGATGTGGGGGGCGGTGTTCTGTCAACTACAGAACATTTATTTATAGTGCACCGAAAAAGTAAACTGAAACACCTCCGAACTGTCGAGATGTTAGCCTCAAAACACCTTCTGGAAAATTCATCAAAGGAGCGCGATGTCTGCAGTGCCAGCGTTGATGGAAAACAGAAACTGAGGAGGGTTCGTTGGCGATGGGCGCGAGGGGGGGGGGGGGGCAGAAAGGCTCGCGGAGGTCTTACACCCACGGCCACAGGTTAACGGAAGATTCTGAACAGTTTAAGTAATGTCGCCAATTTAATAGCAGTTTTATTCCTGTTTGCAGCGCCATAGTGGTAAGAGCGAAGGAAAAACGCATATTGTCACATGTTATTGCACAAGATGCAGCCGTACATCTACAAGAAATAGAACACACTCACCTCCACGACATTATGGTCCATGGCTACAACGATTCACCATGTGCACCATGCATGTCTTTACACTCTTCAGCAGCGGCAGCCGCAAGCACCGTGCGGAGGCACAGACAGGGCCTGACTGGGACAGAAAATCGACCCAGGCACCAAAATAAAAGCGCCCCCATTAGCAGATCATTTAGCCAAAGTTACCTACATTTGCAGCCGGGGTACTTCTAAACGTGTACAGACACTCTGTATGGGTGTTTTGCGAAGCATGGGAGATTGCATGCATTTTGTGCTTGCCAGGCAGTGTTTGTGGTAATATTAGGGAAATCAACAGTAAAATGCATCCCAATGAACCATGAAACAGGCCAACAAATAGCCAAAAGACAACCCACACACTGACCCGTCAGATGAACCCTTGTGGCCCTGCCAGATTGCCCTACAGACCACAAAATGGCAGCACATAAGCTCTGATCCCATTGCTTGGTCCTTTAGTGCACCCTATGCCACTTGTTGTCCTGTGGTTCAAGCATAAACCTATTGTCCACACCAGCAACCATTGGTCCAGTGCCACCAAGCCCGCTGCCAAGCCCTACAAACCAAATGAATCCTGGATCGTCTAAGAGAAAAACTGATTGGTCCAGCTTCTGCCCTGCCAACATCCCCTGCCATCCTCTGTAGCGGAAACCACTCTTCTCAAGAGCGCCCTTAGTCCCACAGCCTCTATTCAGAGCACCACAGTTCCAGATGAGTAGACTATGGTCGCTCCACGTCCCTTACCCTAAGCCACTGTATTGACGTCCACTGGCACCTTTTTGTATACATTCCAATTCAGTACTTATGATTATATACCTGGTGTTTCATCATTCTCCATTTCCCCACACATGTAAACATAGGACCACTTCCTATAAAACTGATCTTGCCGTCCTGTAACGCTTATGCAATGTACCGTTAGAAATGTTTAAGGTTACATGCATACAAATATTTTAGCAGAGTAGGCGCTGCTTCAAACAGCTTAACAAGGGTGAACATTTGAATTACAGGGGTCAGGGCTCACATCTTGCAGATTACAAGTTCACAGGTTGATTGAAGCCTGCAGGATAATTAACTCTCAAGTTATCTGAGAGCCTAGTAGAATAGGTATGGTTTCAAGGCTTTTCTGAATTTCCTGAAGGCGTTGTGTGAGTGACATTTATAGTGTGAGGGCATGTATGTATCGCGTTCCACCTCTGGAATATATCAGATAATGCCAGGTGAGCAGCTAATCTGGTTTGGGAGGACAACAGTGTGTGTGGTCAGCACGTATTGTGTAGAAAATGCAAGATGGCGCTCAATTGTGGAGGTCTAAATCGACAGGACATAGGATCTTGAATTTAGTTTGTTTAGTAGGCAGTCAACACAATTACATCAATGGTGGTGAATGTTTTGTGTACTTGAGATCGAAAATAAGCGGGTGTTAAGATGCACTAACCTTGCAATCCAGATCCAATGAAAACAACGAGAATTTACACACTTCTCTGAACCAATTGCTAACCTTACACTAACTAACAACATTTAGGACAAAAAGGCATTGCTTGGATGGCATGAGGAGGAAACCTGAGCTCCCGGCCGCCTTCTGCCAGTGAATGAAATCTTGAGTCCTAGCAAGCGATTCAAGCAAGGGCTGCTATGACACTTCAGTGGTGCTGCAGGGCACTAAGAGCAGACGCACTACTGGTAGGACAGACTCACCACCATTGCAAAGATTTTGAGGACAAATGGCAGGATGCTCCCTACAAAAGTTGGCAGCCGGCACACGCAGCTGTTGATAGGCCTGCTGATGGTTGCCTGTGGCTGCATAGTGGTGTATCAGGAAAAGTCTAGATGCCTTCCGGGCCCAGCCAAAAAACACTGAACGGGGACCGCGGCCATTTGCAGCAGTGAGGGTAAGGAGCGGGTGGAGATTGGCCCTGACCTACACGAGGGCCGAGACAACCTACCCAATTTCTCTTTTACAGTTTTGGAGGCCTGGAGCAGAAGTGGTGAGAGGTGTGCGCAGATGGTCCTTGCAAGACTGGAGGGGCCTTCTTGTAAACTGGAACAGACGTCGCTGCTCGCTTCGACGGAGCAGAAATCTGTCAACAATGCACCGCTCATAGGGGGCTGGTAACGACCTGCACAAGGAGTGAGATGGGCCCCTACCCTAAAGGACTGCAGTCGAGGCATGAGAGTGTGCAGATGGCCTCACTGTGCTGCACATATTAACATCATGATTGAGATGGGTGACACCAGAGGAAAGCAGGGCCTGCATGAAGATACCCACTCATGCCTGCTGCCATAAGGATGTGCTGCTCACAGTCTGAGGGGTGAGTTGCTGTGGAGATACCCTTGGGCTTTGGCTGCGCATGTGGCCTTGCAACAGTGGGTGCAAGGAGAAAGAATTGCATGCAGAGACCTACCAATTAAATCCACCTTTTGAACTTTGGACGAGAGGCACCACAAATGTTGAGCATGCAGACATAGTAGAGTGTCATGTTGATGACACATTTTGAAATGCTATATCCCTCGACGGACCTCAGCTGTGAACTCACTGCGTGAGAGAGATTTTGAATCCATGCATGCTTTCTCCCTATAAGGCCTCATGGCATCGTTGAAGGGGCTCTAGAGAATAGTGGATCAGAGGCTTGCCTTGTTTAGGCCCTTTCCCAAAGGAAAGTCATGACAGCCAGTATCTTTGCATAAGGTTTCCATACCATTCCATTCAAAGCTAAAAGAGGGCCTTCCTCTTAAACAATGTGGAATAGCAGGCAGGGAGAGCAAATCCTCAGGGACACACTCTAGATTGACCAACATAGAAGATGGGAACAAGCTGGATGCAATATTGGCAGCAATTGCCTCTAACAGGGGCTCCCTAGTAAATAAAATCAACACCGTTGCAATAGATATTGGCATACTTAGAGATGACCATGGGAAAATGGCTGACCATGTCCATAATACTGAGCAAGCTATAGACCCCATAAGGGCGCATTCAGACCATGGCGACAGAAGGGGCATAGTGAAGGAAGACCAAGATCTGGATGACTCACTTATCAGCAAGCAAGGCTGGACAAAGAAAAAACAGTGGCTGCAGGGCAACTCTTAAGGAAGACTCTCGCTCAGTTACCTCTAGGGATTCATCTGAGGGAAAGTTGGACATGGACTCAGAGGAGTATAGTGGCACCAATGGCAGCATGAAAAAACCCAAGATAAACCCAAGAGCAGCGGGTGTTCCCCTGTGACATTGAGTCTGTCATGAAAGAATTAGAGCAGAAAATGAAGCTGAAAAGAGAGTGGTGTGGCTCCATATATCACAAGCTGGGGCATGATTGATAGCTGAAAGCTGCAGGACTGGCAGGGCAAGGTCATGTTTGAATGTAAGTCACCCTGACTATTGGAGTCTGGAGATGGACATCAACGATAGACAAGCAATATGTCAAGTAATTGTTTTGTTTGGATAGGGTTGGTTGCCCATCAGTCAAGGGAGGGGAAAGTTGGGGTTCTGTTGTGTGGTTGACAGTTTTGTTGCTAGTGCGATCACAAGGAGAGGAATTAGACTGGCAACATTGGTGCCTGGCAGGGGTTGGGGGTTACAGGGCAAATAATTTGCGGCTAAACCATGGGTGTCCCAGAATGTGGCACGGTGAGGCTCCCAGCCTGGAACGAGAAAGGGTTTCATCTAATAGCAAATAGATATAACATGCAAGCATACAGTAAAAGAAGGGGGGGCAAATAGTGCTTTTACAAGAGACACATATCAGGAAAGCAGAAGGTATGGCCCAGCAAAAATGTTGGAGAGGGCAGGTATTCTACACACATTACCCTGCATACACAATTTATACAATGCGTGGTAGGTGCCAGGTGTCTTTCTTGTGTGATGTCCTTAGTTGGCAGTCTAATAGTGATACACATGCCCATAGCTGTTGCTGTTTTGTTATTACCACCATCTGTGACACCTATGGTGTAGGGTCTTCAACTCTTTTCAATAAATCATATTGTTCTAGTTTCCAATGTCTTCTCTATTCTGATGTTGTATATTAGCTGAATTATTCTGCATCTCAGTGATACCGGTTTGACTGTTTGAAAAATAAGCAGACTGTTTGGTTATGTATGCAGATTTCCCAACCCTGTGAATAACTGTTTATAGCCCATTAGTATGTCTTCTACTTTAAAGACCCTCACATGCATTGAAAAGTGTCTCAGGAGTGAAGCAGCTGATGAAGTTGCCAGTGCTATCTTGCCTCCTAAAATAATTTTATTACTACACATTAATATCCATATTTTACCTTTGTCTCAAAAGTCCCAGAAATGTATTAAAGCCCCCATAAGCGTATAAACATGTCTTAGTTTCTGAAAGTGATGGTCAGAGCTTCAATTGTATTTGATCCATTACATTGGCACAATGTTTGGTGCCAATTAGGGTAATTATGTTTAGGCCATTTACTGATACTCCGCATTTTAGTTATTATCTGGATGGTCTTGGCATGTAGTCTACGAATCAAATCAAAAAGATCTTAACTATCTCTGCATCTCTATACGCAGTGCCTGTTGAGCTAGGATGCATTTGTGCCCAGCCCTCACTGTCTTATGTTACTAATCTGGCATTCCTGATTGAGGGAAAACCTTTGCAAGCGCTGCATTCACCATGTAATGAGGCAAGTGCAGACAAAATGCCCAAAAGGTTAAGCACACTTTTCCAGATGGAGGACATTCATCACTGAGGTGTGAGACTGTGGACACAGATTCTGCGCAGTTCTCTGAAAAGTCCTCCTGAACCACATCTTCTTGGTGCAGCATTTGTGGGGTGCAGTTCACTGTTCTGCTAATTCTTTTCATATACATAATCTAGTTTAACTGTTTCTTTTTAGATAATTTTATGTCCCAGAGTGGGAGCCATCTTGGACCTTCTGGTATGGGAGCGTTTATGACTGTCCTATAATTAAAAAAACCTTCTAGGCTTTTGCTCAGTTCACACAAAAATGGCATGTAAGAACGGACAGTTTGCACAGTTGTATTATTTGTGGCTGAATGTCATATGTACACTAGTATCAAATGGCCAGCTCTCTCAGTGGTGCGTGGACATTTTAGAATGTCTTACTTTTTCTTCTGAGCTTGCCTTAAATGAACCGCTCCCAGCTGGGTTGATTTGTAGAATTAAAGTATGCTTCCAGCCCTGCTACGTCTTGACATAATCAGTGTCACTGGTGTTCTGTGCTAGCTTCTGTATTTCTTCTCCCACATAGTGGAGCGATAGTGATCTTCCATTTGCCTCACAGCTTATGAGCTAGCTTCTGTATTTCTTCTCCCACACAGTGGAGCGATAGTGATCTTCCATTTGCCTCACAGGAGATCTTGAAGAAGTTTTTTAGTCCTTCAACTAAATTTTCCACCAAAGTACATTTGTTTTCAGTGCCCAAGTTTGCTGGATAGTGGAAGGGTGCATCTCACCATTTTTAGTTGCAGGGCTTGCTCAAGTGGTGCTGCCTGTGGAGTCTTGGTTAGCCTTAGCATCTTGGCTTTTGAATTGTGTACACCTGGGCAGCTTCAACACCTTTGCAGAGTAAAGGATCCTTTGTGGCGACCACGTGGCACAAGAAAATGACAGTGCAAGAGCCAATTAATGTCCTCCCAAGTACTTCATTGACTGCATGCTTATTAAGTTTCGATACTGCTGCTGGCATGGGACTGATCTCTATTACTTACAACTTGAAGGCCGATTCTGGACTAGCGAGTCAATTCCCGACATTGTTTTATTGGCTCGAGAAACTGAAGACAATGAGGGTGCAGCTTCACATTAATGAAGATATTCACGCTGTTGCACAGCGACACCATCAAATTGCTTTTCACTTACATGAAGTCTTTGAGACAGCCCAAGAAACACTGTTAAAGTATGGCATCATCGAGCACTCTACTGGTCCGACATCGTGGGTTTCACCCATTGTGGTGGTGCCAAAAAAAGACAGTGGAGGTTCAGTGCGCATTTGTGTTAATATGTGACAGGCCAACAACGCAATCCAAAGAGAAAGACATCCAGGTCCACACATTGCGGACATGATCACACAGCTTAATGGCACCTACGTTTTCTCTCGCTTTGATTTCAACAAAGGCTACCATCAACTTAAACTGGAAGAAAACTATAGGTACATTACTACTTTTTCAACTCATGTTGCTTTGTTCAGATATAAGATACACAGTTTTGGTGTGTTGTCAGCTGCAGAAATCTTTCAAGATGTAATTTGTTGAATAATTCAGCCTGTCACACATCCTTTTAACTACAGAGATGATATATTGGTGTGTGGGGCTACATAAAAGGAACATGATAAAGAACTCACACAAGAATTCTGCTTGCTGATGCAGGTCTCACATTAAAAGCAGAGAAGTGGGACGTTCACAAAAACAGACTTAGGGCCTGATTTAGGTTTCTGCAGGTGGGTTACTTCATCAAATCGGTGATGGATAGCTCCTCTGCCAAAATATAAATCCCATAGGATATTATGGGATTTATATTTTGGCGGAGGGGATATATGTCACCGTTGTGACGGAGTGACCCGTCTGCCTAAATCTAAATCAGGCCCTTAAATTCCTTGGACATAATTCCTCTAGAATGGGACTGACTCCTGACCACGAAAAGGTACAGTATTGTCGTCTAATTGCCTCCAGAAGATGTGACCAAGCTGCAATCCTTCTTAGGCATGGGCAGCTACTTCTCCAGGTTTATTCATGATTTTGTCACTGTGAGTGCCCCTCGAAGAGAACTAACAAAACAAGATGTTCCATTTGAATGGTCATCTGAATGTGACCTTAGTTTCAAGAAAATAAAATGCTCAATTGAAAATGCATCTGAAATGACTTACTTTGATCCGAAATTGCATACAGTGATTGTGGTGGATGCAAGCCTGGTGGGGTTGGGCGCGATTCTTGCTCAATATTATGGGCGGCCCGATGCTCAGAGACACATTGTGGCCCATGCTAGCCAAGGTCTATCTCAGACCGAGCGTGCTTATTCTCAACCTGAGAAAGAAAGCTCTGGTGTAGGATGGGCGTGTGAACACTTACATGTGTTTCTGTATAGAAAGCATTTCACCCTTGTCACAGATTATCAGGCATTGCTCACCATTTTCTAAATTCAAAAGCCAAGATGCCCCCTCACATCGAGAGGTAGGGGTTGCATCGGCAGGAGTAAGATTACACTATTGTGCACAAACCGGGGAAGGCTCAGAATTCCGCAGACTACTTTTCATGAGTGCCGCAACAGCATCATAGTACAGCGTCCAAAGCATTGTTAGGTCAAGTGCACTTGCAGCTCTTTCTATTAAACAGATTCTGACAGCTGCTTGTACTGACAAAGACATGCTTTAGTTAAAGAAATCATTGCAACACAGTCTTAAAGAGAACACATACTCAACCCCTTACATATGATGTTGAGTACCAGAAATTCAAGAATTTTCGGGAAGATCTTTCTGTTACACATGGTGGTGTAATATCAGGGGGGCGTGGCTTGGCTGCCGACGGGCATGGACGTGTGAGCAGAGAGCTCCGCATCCAGCCCAGCCAAAAATCCTGTGAAACCTGCAGCTCCGGTGTTCCAAGACACCCGGAGGGCAGCCTCGAGTGGTCCGGTCCCTGACTACGGCGCAGCGGAGCGGGGCGCGGCGCCGAGGGCTGGCGCCGCGACAGGAGTAGCGGCGTACGCGAGCCGCCGCCGGCCATCTTGTGCGGCCTGGGAGCAGCGGAGCAGCCGGGGCCCACAGTAACGTGAGGGCCGCCCGGAAGTGAAGCGTGCCCGGCCGGGGACGCCGGAAGTGGCGGCTCCAGCGAGGCGGAGGGCGGACCGGGTCGGAACCCACCCGGGGGGAGATGCCTGATGCTGATAGCCCTTTCGCAGCCGGACCCAGGCGCGGCGGATGCCCAGAGGAGGAGTTGAGGTCCGAGGAGCTGAGTGCGGCCTGCGGTGGGGCGGCGACCCAGGTGCCGGCGTGGCTGCGGGACCCCCGGAGGAGCTGGCAGCAGGCCGGGAGAGGGACAGCCGGCGCCACGCGGGCCATAGTGGAAGAGGTCTGCCGGGACCTGGGCTGCAGACCGGGCCGAACGGTTGGAGGACGGAGTCTGCCTCGGGGGTGCGGTGAGGAGATAGGGCGGCGACCGACAGGGGTACCGGCTGCTGTTACACCGCACTGCAGGGACGACAGTCATCGGGGAGCGGAGCGGGTCCTCATCGCTGGGGCCCCTCGGGGAGCAAGTCATTGACAGTTGGAGGCAGGAGTGAGTGGCGCCCAGTAGCTGGAGAAGAGACCTGCCGTGACCACTGTTCTGAGGTCTTGTTCTAGTTGCAGATTGCCTCGCGGCCCCCTGGTGGGCTCCCTGACCTGGGAGCATGGGCAAACCAAGGCCCAAGCCGGGAGCGAATCCGGCGGACTCTGTGGGCGACTCAGCCAGTGGCCGGGATGGCGGGACACACGTGGATTCAGCGGTGGGGCTCCAGCAGCGTCAGATGGACCAAATCCTGCAGGCCATAGCGGATCCCCGAGCTGCGTTGCAGACGGACATCGCGCAGGTGTCCTCCGATCTGGGATTGCTACGCGCAGACCACAGGAAGCTGGCGGACAGGGTCAAGCAAACGGAGGACGCATTGGACTTGGCGGCTCCGGCGCAGAAGGCGTTGGAGGCTCAGTCGGCGGACCTTCTAAGGAGGGTGGCGGTCCTGGAGAAGAGGGCAGAGGATGCGGAGGGACGTAACCGCCGCAACAACATTCGTGTGGTGGGCCTGCCCGAAAAGATTGAAGGAGGAGACATGCTGAGTTACCTGGAGACCTGGCTGAAGGAGGTGGTGGCGCTGGGAGGACTGACGCAGTTTTACACCCTGGAGAGGGCGCACAGGGTCCCGGCCCGGCCCCCGGATCCGGGCCGACCTCCCAGGCCGGTGGTGGCTCGGCTGCTGCACTACAGGGACCGCGATATCATTCTCCAGAAGGCTAGATCCATGGGCCCCTATCAAGTGGAGAATGTCCCGGTATCTATCTATCCGGATTATCCCATGGAGGTCCAGCGCAGGCGCTCCTCCTTTCAGGCGGTGAAGAAGGCGCTACGGGACGAGGGCCTGCAGTACTCCTTACTGTTCCCGGCTCGCCTCAGAGTGGTACTGGACGGAAAGACATCCTTCTTCACGGACCCCGCGGCGGCCTGGAGTTGGTTCGAATCGGCCCGAAAGGTAGCAGCAGCGCATGTGGACGAGGAGGGGCCGTCGGGTACCCAGACGAGGGCCCGCCGCGGCAGGCGCAACAGGATACGGACAGCAGGGGTCCGATCACCGGGAGCATCCCAGACGGTGCTGGAGCGGTGGGCTGCGCTGCGGGCAGTCTCTGTGATATCGGGGGCCGCGGCCTCCCAGCCCAGTGAAGAATCGGGCTCCAAGAGGGGCTCGGAGGCCTCCCTGTCGGATGGCCCTGGAGAGGATGTGGAGCTGCTGCCTGACGTGACCCCAGGGACAGCGGATGAACTGCTGGACGCTTGAAGGAACTGGGACTCCCCAGGGCGCAGTAAGAGGGGCAGAGCGGGAGTTGTATGTATGTGGGGAGGGGGGCCCTGACCTGGCTTTGCGGGGTTGGGAGTGCGACTGGTAACTGATGACGCCTTGCGGACCGGGGATTGTTGTTGGGGGGGCCTGGAGTGGAGAGCGGGAGATCTGAGGGGCAAGGAACACCGGGGGAGGATTTGCAGAGACTGGGCGCGGATGCACAGCAGGGGACAGTCGACCGGCCCGTCTGGTGCAGAGCCACCACCTCACCCTCACGGACATTGTGAGACGCTGGTGGCTACCAGAGTGTTAGATATTGTTTGGGGTGGTATTTGGATGGGTAACTGCAGTTTAGCACCTGTTCTGGGGAGGGGAGGGCGTGTGGGGAGTTGGGGAGTTGTGGGGTCTCAGGGGAATGCCAGTGTGCCTCGGAGGGCTAGGAAAGGGTGGCTGGTAAGGCGATGGGATGGGGACCCCACCTGAATTGCGATTCCTGACCTGGAATGTGAGGGGGCTCACCTCTATGGGGAAGAGATATAAAGTTCATGCCTACCTGGTGCGGAGAAGGGTCCAGGTAGCCTTCCTCCAAGAAACCCACTTAGATCGCGAGGAGGGGAAGGCATTGCAGCGGCGCTGGCGGGGCCAATTATTCTATACTACCTTCTCGAAGTTTGCCCGAGGGGCCCTGATTTGGGTTAGGGCGGGAGTTCCTTTCCAGCCGCTGGCGACACTGGTGGACCCTGAGGGCAGGTTTGTAGCAGTGCAGGGGCGACTGGATGGGAGGGACATGGCCTTCTGTAGTGTGTATGCCCCTAATGTAGACCAGGCCGCCTTCTTCTCCAGACTGTCGGGGCAGCTCGCGGCATATTTGACGGGGACGGTGGTGTTGGGAGGGGACTTTAATTCGGTGGCTGATGTTGAGCTGGATCGGTCCCACCCGCCCCTTGTACAGTCGGTGGTCCATCGGGTGGCCAATAGTAGACGAGCTTGGCAGAACACCTGGGGGTGGGTGGACACGTGGCGGACACATCACCCGATGGATAGGGATTACTCCTTCTACTCAGTCCCCCACGAGTTGTATGTCCGACTGGACAGTATATTGTGTTCCCCGGATGCCCAGACTCTGATGCGTCATAGTGAATATTTGGCTAAAACCATCTCAGACCATAACCCTTGTATGGGGGTGCTGCAGTGGTCTAGACAGCGGCAGGCGATACCCAAGTGGCGCTTAAACCCCTTGTTGCTGGAGGACCCGGTTTTCCGGGCTGAGGTTAGCGGCTGCATAGAGCAGTACTTTAGGACTAACTCGGACACGGCGTCGACCCGGGCGACAGAATGGGATGCGTTCAAGGCGGTGGTTCGGGGAGTTTGTATATCGTCCACCGCTGGCGTGCGGAAGACTTTGCTGAAGGAGGTGGCGGGGGCGGAGGCCCAACTGCGGACGGCTGAGCGCGCGCATCAGGCTGGGGAGGGCGAGCTGACTGCGGTTGTGGAGGCGCGTGAGGGCGTGGCAGTGTGTGTGGAGAAGCTTCGCTGCTTTGATCATAAGGATTATCTTGCCCGGGCGCATGCGGAACGAGATAAGGTGGGATCTCTCCTGGCATGGTTGGCGTCCCCGACGGCCCGCGGTACCCCTATATTATCTCTGGTCGAGGCAGGGGGGATCCCGGTCTATTCTCAGACGGGGATCAATAAGCAGTTTGCCAGTTATTATGCAGGGCTGTATGACAGTACCATGCAGGGGGAACCTGAAGGCTTGGCTGAGTTTCTGGTGGCGGCTCGATTGCCCCGGCTGGACCCGGAGAGCGAGAAGGACCTCGGGGGTGCTATATCACTGGGCAAGATTCGCGCAGCGATTAAGCATATGGCCAGACGAAAGACCCCGGGAGAGGACGGTTTGCCCATTGAGTTCTATGCGGCTTGCCCGGATCTGCTGGCGCCACAGCTGCAAGTCCTCTACGGCGAGGCTTGGCGACTTGGGCGCTTACCGGCCTCCGCTCGGGAGGCAATTGTGGTGCCCCTGTTGAAGCCGGGAGGGGAGGCCGGCGCACGCACGGCGTACCGCCCGCTCTCCATGTTGACGGTGGATTACAAAATCTTGAGTAAAATCTTGGCGTTGCGCCTGTTGACTCATATGACCGCCTTGATCCACCCGGATCAGGCGGGCTTTATCCCTCGGCGTAACACGGCCACGTCGGTACGACGTTTGCTGCGGGTGATGGAGCTGGACCGGGACATATATCCGGAGGCCTGCACACTATCGGTTGATATCGAAAAGGCCTTTGATAGTGTAGAGTGGCCCTATTTATACCGGGTGCTGCGGGCTTTTGGCCTGGGGGACGGCTTTGTGCGCTGGACCACCTTGCTCTATAACGAGGCCACGGCCCGGGTGAAGACGGGGGCTACCATTTCGGCCTCCTACCCGGTGCGGAGGGGGACGAGGCAGGGTTGCTCGCTCTCCCCCTTGTTGTTCGCCCTGGCCATTGAACCACTGGCGGCGCATGCCCGACTGGGGCGTTCTTATGCAGGAGTTCACTTGAGGGGGGACGCCCACTATATCTCCCTGTATGCTGATGATCTGCTGATGTTTTTGGCGGATGCCGAGGGCGCACTGCGTGGGGCGACTGCCTTGTTGGAGGCCTTTGGGCGCCTGTCCGGGCTCAAGGTCAACTGGGGCAAGACATGCTTGTTCCCGCTGGGGCCGGGCGGCCGGGCCCCCCAGTCGCTGGGAGTGATCCAATGGGAAGGGGGCTGCCTGCGATATTTGTGGGTTAATATCTACCACACCTAGCCGGATTTGCTGGAGGGGAATATTGGCAGAGCCATTCGCTGCTTGCGGGGTAGCATGAGTTTCTGGAGTACGCTCCCACTTTCGTGTGCCGGGAGGGTGGCGCTGTTGAAGATGGTGGCGTTGCCACGACTCCTCTATTTCTTTCGCACCCTGCCTATATGGATACCTGCGTCGTACTTCGCACGGCTAAGGGCAATGTCCACGGGCTTCATTTGGGGCTCAGGGAGAAGGCGGGTGGCTTTGACCACTCTGCGGCGGCCGAGAGCAGAGGGGGGCCTGGCAGTCCCGGACTTCGAGTGGCGGCCCAACTCCAATGGCTTACGCAGGCGGTTGCCAGGGAGTATAGGGGCCCGGAGGGCCCACAGGGCAGGTTCATTCCGCGGCATGTGCTAGCCTTCATAGTCTTACAGCAGAGGTTGGACCTTGCCCTGCTTACTTTGGAAGAGCATACACTCCGGCTGTGCTGGAACCGGTGCCAGAGGAGGGGGGCGATAACTCGCCCCTATGCCCCGGAGATTCCTTTGGGAATGTGTACGGCGTTCCCGCATGGGGGTGATTGGTCTGGGCTGGCCGTTTGGGAGGAGTTGGGCGTACAGATGGTGGGCGACCTATTCAGGGAGGGGGTGCTGCTGCCCTTCCAGGAGTTGCAGGACTCCTACGGGCTCCCACGTGGGGACTTTTTACTTCATGCGGCCCTTGTAGCGAGCCTTCAGAGGCACTGGAATGCGGGGCTCTCGGAGCCACCGATCGCTGCAGGTTGCCAATATGTAGTGATGGCGGCGGGGACGTCCAAGGCCATTACTTGTCTCTACCGCAGACTGTCGTCGGAAGGCCTACTGCCCCTTGCCGCCTTGAGGGGCAAGTGGGAATTGGACCTTGAGAAGCCGATCCCCGAGACTACCTGGACCACGTTGGTGCGGCGGGCCTGGAAGGGAACGCGCAATGCCCGGTTCCAGTTGGTTCAATTTTTTACATTGCACAGGGCGTATTTGACGCCGGTTAAGATATTGCAATATTTTGGGGGTGCGCACTCTCAATGCCAGCGGTGCGGAAGAGAGGGTGCTGATTTTCGTCACTTGTTTTGGTCCTGCGTTCAGTTGGGTGACTATTGGGCAGAGGTTATGGATTGCCTGAATCAGGTGACGGACCGCGTTATTGACCCAGACCTGGGGGCCTGCTTACTACTTTGGTTCCCACACACCCGCCGGACGAAGGTCACTAGCAAGTTTTACGACTTAGGGTTGATAATGGCCAAGAGGGAACTGACTATGCACTGGAAGTCCAGGACGGGGCCTAGCTTCTTGCTGTGGAGGGCGGCATTTGCGCGATGGTCGGGGACTGAGGGTACGCTCCGGTTGCAATTAGCTCTTCGGAGGGATGACGAGAAGGCGCTGGCGACGGCCCGTGCGTGGGAGGCGCTGGTGGTGGAACTTCAGGGGCTGATGTCTGACAACGGGAGAGAGGGGGACACCTCTGGCGGGCAGGAGGAGGCGGTGAACGGGGAGTAGAAGGGGAGTAGTAGCGAGCGCTGGAAGCAAGGGTGTGGCTAGGCACGAGGGAAAGCCATGGTTCTCTAGAGGAGGTTGAGCACCCATGCCTGATTTATAGCAGGGAAGGGGCACATCAGGAGCGAGGAGAAAGGCAGAGGGCACACTGACATGGGGTGGGGAGGGAGGGGGGGGGCGTATGGGCTGGAAGTTCATTCTCCCAGATATTGGCTGGTAACTCTGTATGTGCAATACCTTCTTTGACCGGGGAGGTAGCGGGGTTTGTACTGAGTTGATGCTATGAAAACAATAAAAAAATGATTCAACAAAAAAAAAATGGTGGTGTAATATCAAGAGGGGACAGAATAGTTATTCCTGAAAGCCTGAGGCAACAAGTTATTGAACTGGTGCACGAAGGACATAGTGGCATTGCCGCATCTAAAAGAGCTCTCTGGGATCAAGTGTTGTTCCTGTGCTTTGATGAATGAATTGAAACGGAGCTGAGAGTTTTTCAGTCGTGCAACTATCGGTGTCCCAAAACGACTCAGTACCCACTGAACATGTCCGATCTTCCTAAGCAAGCCTGGGAGAGGATAGCATTTTACTTATTTTGACCCCTCAATAATGGACATTATCTCATGGTAGTTGTTGATGAGTGCTCACTTTTCCCTCTAGTGGAAGACTTATCATCAACCACACATGACAGAGTTATCAAGAGTCTGGATGACAAATCTGACAATGGTCCATCCTTCAATAGCAGAGAGTTCAAAGACTTTCTAAATCATTTGAACATCAAACATTAGAAAAGTACACCTTTCTGACCAGAGGCAAATGGCACTGTCGAATGATTTGTGAGTACTTTGAAAAGGGTGGTTCAGTGTGCTGCGCACTAAGGCATCAACCTTAAGTCAGCTTTACGCCCATCCCTCCGTGCCTACCATTCCACTCCTCATTCCATGATAGGAGAAAGTACTGCCACATTTTGGTTCGGAAGAGATCTAGGAATGAAGATACCACAGTGGATCATCAGTCAGTCAATAGACACTGACAAGATTCTTTTAACTGATTACTGTTGCAAATGCAAAACGAAAGCCTACGCCGATAAGCGCAATGCGCTTGAGACATGGTCTTTTAGAAAGGAGACCAAGCTCTTGTCAAACAAAAGCGGACACGCAAGACTGACGCTCCGTTTGATGCGGATCCACTGAGAGTTTTGGCAGGCAAAGGACATATTGTAACTGACCAACAACTTCGAAAATCCATAACCAGAGACCAGTCACACTTTAATCCTTTGCCTCGATGTTCATCAGCTCCAGCTCTCATGAGTGAGGCAAGTCCACCTTAGTGCCCAAGTCAAGCATCCAACTCTTCTCCAGAGCTGCCAGATGAAGGCGTCTCTCCTCTATCTTGTACAACTACATCTGGGAGATTGGTGCGAGCACCTCAACGACTCATCGAAGAGCTATAATGTGTATATTTCTGTTCGTACATTTATATTTAACAAAGGGGGAGATGTTGTGTCCTGTGTTTTTGAGTATAAGACCACTAATGATCCTCAGCAAACTCCTTACAAGTATTACGTCATCTGGTAAGTATGGCTGGGTGTGGTTAATAAAGTTTGTGACCCAGTGGATTCACTTGATGGTTGCATGCTGGAGAATAAAGATGTGCAAACAAGGGCTCTGTGTGTGGCATGGTATGTTACCTGCTCCTGCGCTGGGGAGGAAGCTACATTGTGTATCATTTCGAATAACCATTAATAAGGGGCAGGAAAGAGAGGTTCCCTTCATAATCATGATTTACAATGGACTGCAATTGGGGTTGCAAATCATTGAACAGTTACTGACTCCTCAAAGTGGGATGTAACTGATTCAAAAAGGAGAAGCTATCTCCCAAGGAAACAGGAAGTGCTTCTCTCTCCATGTAGCAAGGTGGCAATATTATGTGGTATGGCTGGGAGGCCTTACCATGTAATATTAACACAATACCCAAAAGTGGACCTCAGATTCACACTAGTAATCCTTCTCTCAGTCCTGGTAGACTGGCAAAGAGCAGACAGACTTACTTAGAGAAATATGTGTAAAGCATTTTACCATACCAACATTGACGATAAATAATTGACATGACACGAAATAAATCTGACACCAATTTAATTAAATAGAGCTTATTTTTTATTATCTTTAGACACAAGAATGAAGTATGTACAGTTCGTATACCTGGAGTTATAGAATTTACAGTGATAATAAAATCAATACTTTGCAAAGCTGTCAGACTTTATCATTGCGGTCAATGAGGAAAATCTCAGGTGACACTCTGTCACTTGCAGGGTGAGTTCCACGGAAACCACGTGTAGTCAAGGTCTTTCGGGTCCATTGATCAAGTTTCAACAGTCAGAACAATTTTACTTTGCTCATGGAGTCCGGGTGCCGAGGTTACTTGACTGTCCTTGGTGCTTAACAAGAGCTGCAGTAGCAGTCAAAAACAGTACTTGACAAAACAATACTGTAGTTTGACTTCAGAGGAGCCCCTTAAAGATAAAGCTTGGAGGAGCCCATGGACCAACAATTACCAGGCAGAACAGCACTACCTAGCTTGGGCATCTCAGGTGCAGGTGTGCCTGGCTATCCGTGGTGCTGAATAGGACTGCAGGAGCTGAATTTACCATGCATGCCAATGAAGCAGTGTTTTGAATCCAATAACTCAACAGGAGTGGAGGGTGACGATGCAAAAGGTTCCCTCTGTATGGAGAGTCGAGTGAGGCAGTTAGTAGCCTTGGTCCCTTCAAAGGTCACAATTGGGTCAATCTTCTTCCAGAGGTCCTTAGAATACTGTAGAAGGCTGAGACTTGCTGAGATTCAGGACTACACTTCCCAGAAGGCCCCTGGCTGGTTTCTTTCAGGCTGGTTCATGATAGAAACCGGCAGTCAGTCCTTCTTTGGGTCGTGAAAGTGCAGTTTGTGCCTACCCACTGCAGGGGACTAGTACCTCTAGTCCTAGTAAGTCCTGGTGAATCTTTAGGTTGCATAGTCGTAGCCCAGTGGCTGTAGGGGGTTTCCACAGGAGCAGTACTTTGCGCCTCTTCCTTGTGGAGTCCTGCCTTGTGCTGGCAGGTCTCTTCTTTATGCTTCTTTGTGCTTTTCTTCTTCAGAGCAGATCTGGAGCTCTGGTGTTCGGGGTGCCCCTTACATCCTGGATTTAGGGAGGTTTATGGGTGTAAGCGTTAGTAGCCATTAGGCTACTAGTCCTGCAGCTAATCTTCCTCTGAGACAACGACATCCAGGGTGTGTATGTCACCAAACTACCCAGAACCCACTATCCTTAGATCGCACAGGCCTTCTTCTGCTGTACTGACCCACTAGCCCACTCTAGAGTTGTAGCAAGCTTTTGGGGGGTGTACGCCTCCTGAGTGCCTAATTTCCTGCCAGCTCATAAACACGAGTGTCTGGGAAGGAGGGACCTTTGTCTCCAGTGGGAGACAAGTCACTTATATATCAGAGGTGGTGAAGCCTTTGAGGCTCACAGCCCAGATGGGTCGTTTACCAGCCATCCTGGGAGGGCGTAGGGGTGACCTCCTTCCTACCCAGGCATTTTGTCTTGCATCCTCTGGGAGTGAAAGCACTCACCAGCAGGGTCAGACTTCTGTCTTGGCGGCAAATGGCTCAGAAAGCCGGCAAAGGCACAATGGAGCCGAGTATCTTGGTGGGCAACCTCTAAAAATGCAACCTGGGTGCAGGCCGGCTCACCCTCAACACGAGAATCATGTCAGGGGCGAAAAAGCACAATGTTTGATACCAACCGTGACTAAATTTGGTGAAACCATTGTGGAACTGGTTATCTCGATTTTCTCCGATGGCCAGTCTACGTTAACATATGGGCCGCCGGTCACTTACAGTAAACTTGAATGTCAAGGTTACTGTGGAGGCATATATGTCTGTACATATATGCCTTCATCATTAAGATAATGCACCCTGCCTCCTCGCCTCTGGGAGACCTACCTTAAGGGTGACTTATATACCTTTAGGCAGTGAGGTGACTCTGTCACTCATGGTGTGTGCAGTCACACTCGAGCAGAGAAGCTGCTCATGCAGCTTGTGGTAGCAGCCCTGCAGGCTTTACTTTTACTAGGGCCACCTCGTGTGGCATAAATAGTGCTGCAGGCCTGCTGACCCATTTAACACACAGGCCCTGAGTACCACTGGTACAATATACTAGGGGGGTTAAAGTATAAGGTGGTTAAAGTATCTTGCCAATTGGTGTATCAATTCACATTACCTTTTGAGGGAAAGCACTGGCACTGGGGCCTGGTTAGCAGGTCCCAGTGCATTTCAAGTTCTAGAAACAAAGCATCTAGAGCAAAAGTTGGGGAAAGACCATCCAAAAATTTCACTCTCCCACACTATATCTTTTCAAATAGGCAATATTTTTAAAAGCATCACCTGTCCCTTTAATGGACACGGACAGCTTTAAAAAAGTTTTTTCGTTTCGGAAAGCAAATACAAGGATTTATGTCTTCTGAACCTTCCCGGTCACCATCCCTGCTTTCACAGCCATTCATGGGGGGTTGTGAATTGCTACCTGCCTTATGAATATGGATAGGGCAGGTCATTTTGCAACCCCCTGCGAACTCAATACCCATTCACAAACCAGTTTGTGGGCAAAATACTCGTCCTTGTATGCAAACTGGTCTTGATATATCAGGTCCTTAGTCTACATGTTTGCAGGGGATTTCAGTGCACATGCAGACACTTTCCAGACATGCCACAGCTAGTGTGCCCACGCCCAGTCAGAGTAAATGATAATCTCTCATACAATATGGAGTATGATGGAAAAGGCTGCACCGCCCATCCTCATTACATCAATTATAAATTTTAAAAAAGCCTTTGTAGATGGCAGCACCGTTTTAAATGATGGGCTATCCCTAGAGACATGATGATATAAACAAGGGAAGGGAGGGCCAAAGGGAGAAGTTTAAAGACCAACTTAGACTAAATCCCCAATCTACATATGCAAAACAAACAAGTCTAAAGTCTATAAAGGACACCTAAACCTATGGTGACCTAAGTGTCTGTACATACACTATGAAACTAAATCTACACAGAAAGTCCTACCTAAAAGGACGGAATCCCATCGCTCACCGAAGTGACATGCTTCATCATCTGGGTCCTCCTCTCAGCTGTAAATCCTAGTACAGCTTAGGGCTACAACCCCCTCACTGAGAGGGAGGAGCACAGGGATGTTTTTTGGTATGTGTCACTAACCTACAGGTTCCTAAAACCCAAAATGAGGAGCTGTTGTTATGGAATGTGAGTGATGAGCGCAGTGCAAACTAAAGCAGTAAATGTGCTAATGTGAATTAAAACTGACTATCAGGAGGCGCAGGACTATTTATTAATTGGCTCGTGATGACAGGATTAAAGACAGTGCAAAACGGCAGTTTTAACAACATAATTGCAACCTTGGTCATATCCCTAGACTCACCATCTATAGCTTGGATACTTATCACATGATCAGCTTGCATAATCATTGATATGGTGAATTGCAACTACACTAGCAGTGTCTGGGGGCGTGCACTCCTACAAAAGTGTGCAACAGCACCTTACGGGGGCACCACAGGCAGGACTGCGGCATATTAACAGTTTCCCAGACTTATGATTTATGTAGGTCATGGGAAAGCCAACATACAACTTTGAGGAACCTACCAGTGTCCCTAGTACCTGTCCTCAAACTGTCTCCTAGCTCGTGCCTCAACAGAGATCAGTAGTGTTGCCGCCTTATACTGTTTTTCCCTTTGTGCATTCACTCTATTAATATGTGAGGTGCAGCTATGAGTCATGCTACCCACTCCTCTATCTTGGATTTTTTAAAAAAAGAACCAGGCCTGATATTCACTGAACAGACTTTATTTGAAGTGTGCTCACACTTAACAGAAAACCTTAAAAACTAATTGGTGTATCTCTACAATAATGTCAACATGTTTCAGTGTCCATAGATTTTTGCCGATTCATCAGGACAGACATGGTTTATGGACTCGGCGTACGCACAACATTCATGGGTTTCTTGCCAATGCCCACATTCTGGTAACATTTATTTCAGAGAAAGACAACCTTAATAATGGTAATAATGTCATATGTATGCCAGAGTTCTCCATGTAGGGAGAGTGGGGTCTGTTAAATGGAGCTCCACTATGCATGAGTGAAGCCCCCAATGTCTGACAAACATTGTGGAACCAGCGATACTGACCCTCTAACAGGATGAAGTGGATGACTCAATACCCCACAGGCAGAACCAAAATAGGAATTACAATGACACAGACCAACGGATCAAGAAGACTGACCCATAGCCGCTCTATGTATTTATATATTAATATATTGTTTTTTGTTTTTTTTTTAAACCTTTATTCATCAAAAAAATAAGGACACAGCTATTCAGCCGACAACCCGGAGGTACGGCAGCTTCAAGAGAGCAATACAAAGAAGCATCCATAGTACATAAAAAGGAGAAACAAAAAGGTTCTATTTTAAATAACACAAACACAAACCAAACCCAGGCAAGGCGAAGTACACTGAATACATCTGGTGATTGCCCCTCAGGGGAGACCGGACCCCCTTCGTCTATCAGTCACAGCGCTGTGATAAGAGGAAAAAGGGGGAAAAGCAGAGGCCCAAGAAGTCAAGCAACAATCAAAACATATGTACAGAGCTGGAAAGAATGCTAAGGAGAGAGCTGCTCCTCGGGGGGATACAGATCAGGGGCAAGGCATATGCCCCCCCTATATTGGTTCCACCGCCCCCAAATGGCATGCCACTTCCGAGGGCGCCCTCTAGCGCAATATACCGCCTTTTCCCTGAACATATTCCAGTCCATGTTTTCCTTCCACGCAGCCAATGTGGGGGGTCCCGCGGAGCCCCACAGGTGCGCGATGTCTCGCTTAGCCACCATGTTACCCAGAGTCACCCACTGGGTCTGTGCCTCATTGTGATCAGCAGGCCCCCAAACGTTCAGGAGACAACACCGCGCCTCCGGCTGCATAACAATGCCCGTCACCTCCCCCATTACCGCATGGACTCTCCTCCAGAATTCCATGATGACGCCACATTCCCAAATGATATGCAGGAAGGTACCCACCATACCACAGCCCCTCCTACATAAGCCCTCCTCAGAGAATCCCATATGAACCAACCTTGGCCCCGTAACGTAGACTCTGTGGAGTATTTTGAGCTGCACCAGCCGCAGACGCGACGGGATCGCAACCTCCTTAGGAGAGGAAACCGCAGACTGCCAGTCCTCGTCATACAGCTCAAGTCCGTCCCTAATCCATTGATCCCGCAGCCCCAATAGCAGGTCAGCCCGAACATTAATCTTATAGATAAGAGAGATCGTACTCTCCGGCATATGGCCATCGAGGATCCGGTCCTCCAATGGGGAGGATTCAGGCACCTTCTCAGCTTCTACGAGAACTGACCGCAGGGCATGACGCACCTGAACATAGCAGAAAAACTCAGATTTCCCCAACTCATACTCCTTCTGCAGCTCTTCAAAGGACTTCACCCTCCCCTTGATCAGCAAATCTCCAACCCTGGAGATACCGATCAAGTCCCATTTCTTAAAACCTTTGGTATGCCAAAGCTTCCCTAGTTTGTCAGACTCAAACAACGGGGTAGCAAGGGTGAGCCTATCCTTCCAGCCCAGCGAGTCAGTCGCCAACTTCCACACCCGCACCGCCACCCCCGTGGGCCCTGTGAGGGACGAGTCCAGCGATTTCGAGTACAACGCTCGGTGATAATTACCGCCGCGCAACAACCATCGGTCCATGGCGTAGCCGGGGCTTAGAGCCGGACCATAGAAACCATGATTAATCGCGCTCAACTGGGTGGCCCAGTAATAGCGTCGAATGTCCGGAAGCGCGATACCCCCGTCGTACCACGGAAGCGTCAACTTAGCGATCGCAATGCGCGGCCGCCCATCCCACAACAACGATCGTTGGAGGCTCTCGACCTCCCGAAAGTAACTGGCCGGTACCCAGTCAAGAGTATTCTGCAAGGCGTAGAGGAACCGAGGAAGAGACATCATTTTGAACAAAGCGGCGCGTCCGAGGAGGGAGACCGGCATCCTCCGCCAAGCCACCACATCCCGCCGCAAACGCGCCAGGGGAGGGAGCAGGTTCCTCTCATACCGCAAAGTGGAGTCAGTGGAGATAAAAATCCCCAGGTACACGAAGCCCTGCTGGGCGATCTGAATCGAACAAGTTCGCGGGACAGGTGGGACGTCGCCGCTCAGAACATACAAATATGATTTACTCCAATTGATGACGAGACCAGAGTTCTTACCAAAAGATATCAGAACGTCACAAACCACTATAAGCGAGTTCTTGGGCGAGGCGAGATATAACAGGATGTCATCGGCATAGAGCGAAATACGGTCCTCGTGATCAGGCGACCATCTAAGTCCACGTATATCCGGATGCCAGCGTATCCACGCCGCCAGCGGCTCGAGGGCAAGGGCGAACAACAAAGGCGACAGGGGGCAACCCTGCCGGGTGCCCCTCCCAAGCTGGAACGGAGTCGACGCTCGCCCATTTACCACAACACTCGCAAGAGGACCCTCATAAAGCAACCTCACCCAGCTCACAAAACCAGGGCCAAAGCCGAACTTGGCAAGCACCGCCCACAGGTATGCCCATTCCACCGTATCAAACGCCATCGTGGCATCAAGAGACACCACAATAGCTGGTTCACGCAGCGTGCTCGCCCTGGCAATTACTCCATGAAGTCGCCTAAGGTTTAACGCAGTGTTACGGTGTGGAATAAAACCCGATTGATCCGGATGGATCAGGTCTCCAAGTACCCTGACCAAGCGGCCCGCAAGGATTTTAGCCAGAATTTTCGGCTCAGCATTAAGGAGTGATATCGGCCGATAGGAGGCGCACTTATCCCGGGGTTTACCTTCCTTATGGATCACAACAATCGTCGCCAGTCGCTGGTCCAATGGAAGGGACCCACTCCCCCGCGCCTCCACAAACATGGCGCGCAGATGAGGAGTGACCCTATCCGGAAACAGCTTATACAAGTCAATCGGCAAACCATTTGGGCCTGAGGCCTTGCCCGAATGCAACGCGCGGATAGCACCCGCCACCTCATCAACCGTTATATCTCCATCGAGGTCATCTCTATCTACGTCAGAAAGGCAGGGCAGAGCGATGTCACGCAGGAGGTCACACGAATCCTCAGTTGGCCTATCCGAAACCGAAGTGTAAACCATACGGAAATAATCCGAAAAACACTGTACTATACCCTCGGGATCAACAACCACCTCTCCCCCCTCTCTCGTCAGCTCCGGCACTACTCTATTAACACGTTCTTTTTTGTCCAGCCACGCTAGGAGTTTCCCGGCCTTATCGCCAACATCGTACAAGCGACCCTGCTGTTCCCTACCGAGGGTCTTGGCGGCATTCGTCACCAGGTCCCTATATTCCGCTTGCTTCAAGCTCAGATCATGCAGTGAGGCCGCTGTAACCTCCCCCTCCAGGGCCACCTCTAAAGCCGCGATCTCATCCTCAACCTGCATAACCTCGCCATCTCTCCGTCGCTTGGCGGCCACTACCAAGGAGAGGGCCTCCCCCCTCAACACGGTCTTAAATGCTTCCCACAACGACACAGCCGAGTCAACGGAACCCTGATTGTCCTTAAAATAGTGATCAACTGTCTTCAGCAGCGCACTACGCATCTTGGGATCGCGGAAGTACCAGGGGTTAATAGGAGCAACCCTGCCCCCTCCCTCGCGGCCGACATCCAGCCGGACCCACACTGGCGAATGATCAGATATGCCCCGCGCCATATGCCTAGCCTCAGATACCAATGAGGCGTGCGCAGCCAGAGTGAGCAGATAATCAATCCGGGAGAGACTACCATGCGCCCCGGAGTGGAAGGTATATTGGCTCTGTGTGGGGTGCCGGAGCCTCCAGCAGTCTACCAAACCGAATGTATCTATAAAGTCTGGAAGCCACTTCTGAGCCCCCCCGGTGTCCCTGGGCGGGTACCTATCCAGCAATCCAGAGCCGACAGCATTAAAGTCTCCCCCCACCACTAGCATACCCTCCGGGAGGTCCAACAAGGCCCTGCCCAGATCTGCAAACGTGGAGGCCTGCAGGGCAGGAGGGACATAAACCGAAACCAACACCAACGTTCTTCCCTCCCACCTCCCCGCCACCGCCACAAACCTCCCCCTATCATCAACAATGGTGGAGTCCACCTCGAAAGGTAGTGAAGCTCTAACTAGGATACCCACACCCCTGGAGCCTGAGGAGAATCCCGAGTGAGCGATGAATTTGTAACCTTTTCTATTAAGAGCATGGCAAGTATTAACTATAAGGTGTGTCTCCTGCAGTAGGGCCACATCCGGCAAAGACCGTTTCAAGAACTGCAAGATTATCCCCCGCTTAATACGATCTCCCAAGCCATTAACATTCCAGCTAATAATATTGAAGCCCCTATCCCCCATCCCCACACACAAAGAGGCCCTCCCCACACCCGAAGTGCCACCAGTAAACAACCCTGACAAACATTACTACGCCTTGCAAAAACAAACCCCCCAACAACAACCCCAAAATCCCAACTCCACCCCCCACCCTGCACCCCTGCTGCAGCTTACAAAGCCCCCCAACTTGCAGTGTGCCTGTCGCCCTACCATAACGCAAAACTACAAAAAGTACCCAGAGGGAGGAAAGAGCTCCCATCTTCCTCCCGCAACCCTCCGTATTACTGCAATCAGCTCAAGTCATTGTCCGGAACCAAAGCAAGTCAGACTGGCCCCAAAGGCATCAACCCTGCCCATCCCGGTCACCCTCCATGTCTGTGGCAGCATCCCCGCCAGTCCGTCGTCGGGGCAAAGCGTCCAACCAGTCTCCGGCCATAGCAGGCGACTCAAAGAAGAAAGTCCGGTCCTCATACACCACACGTAATCTGGCAGGGAAAAGCATAGCATACTTCAGGTCCCGCTCCCGAAGACGTCTCTTCACCCCCAGGAAACTCTGCCTTTGCTTTTGCACCAGCTGGGTGAAGTCCGGATAGAAACTCACTGATGCGTTCTGATAAGGGACCGGGCCCGTCACCCGCGATGCTTGCAGGATAGCGTCCCGATCTCGGAAGTGAAAGAGCCGGGCGACAATCGGTCTCGGAGGGGCTCCCGCTCTGGGCCTCCTGCCAGGAACTCTGTGAGCCCGCTCGACTGCAAAAAAAATTCCAAGGCCCTTAGGCTTCAGATGGTTAAGCACCAAGTCCTCCACGAGCAGATCTGCGGAGATCTCGTCCGAAGATTCCGGGACCCCAGTAATGCGCACGTTGTTGCGCCTGGCCCGGCCCTCAAAGTCCTCCAGCCGGCGGGCGGAGAGGTCGTTCTCAGCCCGCAGCTTACGAACTTCGGTCTGAAGTTCCGAGACATCATCAGCGAGGCCTGTGGTCTTGAGATCAAGGGATTTAACCCGCTCCTTAGTTTTGCCCAAATCCGCGCGGATCAGGTTGACATCTACCAAGATAGTATCCACTTTATGCGCCAGGGCATCAAACTGTCTCCCAATCGAGGCCTGCATCCCCTCGAGTGCACCCATGACATCCTGCAACGAGAGCTCCGAGGTCGGGGATGAGGCAGCCTTCTGTACATCCAGCGACTGGCTCGATCCACCAGGCGATCCCTTCTGCTGGGCATAGCGATCCATATTATTGGATTGGGTATAGGCTCCCCGCCTGGTAGCCTTGGGTTTCAGCCTATCCACCTCTGCTTTACCCGACATATCTGGCACCGAGCAACCCGGTGCAAGGAGACGACCCTCTCTCAGTCAGAGGGAACAGGAGAAACCAGATCTGCAATAACCAGGCAGAGTAGGGCGCAAGGCGTCCAGAGGATAATAAAGCATCTGAAGACACTCCCTGGCCAAGGCAAACAAAGGGCGAGAAAGTGAAAGTGAAAGTACGGCGTTCTCCGTCCGCCAGTTCACACCTCGCCAGGCCGCTGTTGTTCAATTAGAGGCCGGGCATCCTGCCAACGCCAGCCCCTGGCATCCCTCGGAGATAGGCCTCAATCTTCCGCCGTGCACAACTCCGGTTCCCGGTGGGCGATCCGAGCCCGGGCAGCATCAATCGCCTCAGCAATGAGTCATCTGCAAGATGCCGTGCATATAAGACAGGATTTAAGACAGGATAATCGACGGAGGGCGCGTGGGTCCCGGGAGCTCAAAGCTCACGCGGCCATCTTGGTCAAGCGCTAGGCTCCTCCCCATATATTAATATTTTTAATTACTTTTCTGGAAAACATGATTCTGGAAAACATGATTCTGGCAAGAGAACTAAAGTTGTAGAAATACTAATCAACAGGGGACAGAAAGAGACAACTCAGCAGAATACCAGGCAGCGAGGACCTCCATGTGGCATCCAAAACCCCAGAGAAAAATAAGCTCTTTACTTGTTAGCATCTCACAGTGTAACACACATAAAAAGAAGACAAACAAGCTGCAGAATAATTAAGAGTATGTGACAGTATACAACATCTAACAGCACAGATACAATGCTGCTGAATACCTTGCAGAATAACTGACACTATTTGACAGGATGCAATACCAGCAATACAGAGAAAATCTGTGGGACACCTGGCAGCACGTGAGAGCATACAGTGCCAGCTGGCAATCTTTGAAAG
The DNA here is from genome assembly GCF_964204655.1 of Triturus cristatus. NCBI lineage: Eukaryota > Metazoa > Chordata > Amphibia > Caudata > Salamandridae > Triturus > Triturus cristatus. The sequence continues at coordinate 256,624,814 of NC_140584.1, forward strand.
ATGCGCCGAGTTGCTTAGAGTGAGAAAACTTAATAAGCCACACTTCCTTCGGGGGTCTGTGGCGGTTTTGGCTGTAAGCACATTTCAGAACAAGCGTTGGCAATGCCAATAGGTCTGGCTTATGAGTGAAAGTGCCTTTTTTGTCATTACTGGGTATATCCACTCAAAAAGGTATCATACATGCATTCTGTCCATACAATTCATCCAGGCACCACTGAATACACATACTATTCCCAATGTGCATGCCCTACATGTCAGACTTGTAGCTGGGAGATACTAGATTGTGTCTCACATGCTGAACACTTAAACATACTCAGATCAGAACCCACTTCACTTACATATCACATGGAGCCACAATAGAACAGCTATTGATTTCAACCAACTGTATTGGAAACCCTGGATTTAAGGACGCAATTGGCACAGAAATAGACAGGTATTTTAAAGAGAATGAGGACACAGCACTTATAATGACTAATGAATGAGAAGCATTCAATGTAGTTATGTGTGGTGTATGCATTAGAACTACATATGGAATCAGGAAGACGCTAGAAGGAGATCTCAAATTGGTTGAAGATCAATGCGGATCCTAAAACAAATAACCCCATCGACGGCGGCTAACAAACGGACAGTAAAAGCTGAAAAAGAGCATGTGAGAAGTTGGCCTGGTATATGCTGGTCACTAGTTAAAGTGACCACCTTGCACCAGTACAATTTGACTCTTATGGTAGATAGGTTTAAGACAACCTTTTAAAGAAAGCTATCCTAGTGGTAGCTGTGGAGAGCAGCCTTCAGGCTAAGTCTCAGAGGAATGTAAAGCAGCTTGTTTTACCCTATAATCTCTTGAATCACTAAATGAAAGGACACCACACAGGTATATATAAAATATATATGTATTTATTACTAGACACACTCTACTAATCTCTTTATGAGATTAGAAGTCAAGGACATATGCACAAATCAACATTTCACAACAAATTAAGCACTTATATGGCTGAGGCCCTAGGGGCGTACCAGACCATATACTAAAAGAGAGGTATAAGAAGAACGACTTGAGAAGGGAGAAGGCCTAAGGTCTTCAGAAGCGCTGGGGCCTCACTAATCCACACAAGGCAGGTAAGTAAAGGATCCACGGGAGACGCCTGCAGTGTGAGAACACAGCCGCGGATCCCAATAGACTTCAATGGAGCAAGTCGCGGTTGGAATTTTAAAGTTTTAGGATACTTCGGGAGAGTCTACAAGCAAGTCACTTACAGGGTAAGTAGTTCTAGAGCCAACACACACAGGAGCACCGGAGTACTCGAGTTACCTCACCCAGGGAAGCCGGGTGCATAGGTGTCTTTTGGTGTCGGGTCGCGGCGTCGTTTTCAATGGGAGCTAAAGAAGACTTGCTGCTTGTGAAGACAGGAGAAGTGTCCGGTAGAATCCAAGGCTGGATTCTGAAGAAAGAAGACCTGAAAGCAGAGGAGACAGTGTTCAAAGTCACTAGCCAGTGACCCGGGGCAGGAAGCTGGATGCCCACAGTAGTCGGGTGATTTCAGGTGATTACGGGTGTCTTCACTCTTCAGCCACGAGGTCCAGGAGGATTCGACGACAACCAGGAGCTGGATTCGGAGTGTCCCACGAACTCTGCAGCTTACTGAGGAGTCAGCAACCGGATTGGAGCCAACAATCCTTGGCAACAGCAAGTCTCATGGAAAGTGAAGAAAGTCAGCAGTGCAGACCAGCAAGGTCTGAGGGACTCACCCAGCGAGGGTAAGTCAGGGCAGGCCTGGAGCAACCAGACGACTCCTTTGGTTCTGTAGAAAAGTCTTCTGGGGACCCACAAGCCAGCTGGCAAGGGATCACAAAGACGCCTCGGGAGGAATCACTCACCAGGAGCCCACGGTCACTCATGGTAGATAGGTTTAAGGCAACCTTTTAAAGAAAGCTATCCTAGTGGTAGCTGTGGAGAGCAGCCTTCAGGCTAAGTCTCAGAGGAATGTAAAGCAGCTTATTTCACTTTATAATCTCTTGAATCACTAAATGAAAGGACACCACACAGGTATATATATAAAATATATATGTATTTATTACTAGACACACTCTACTAATCTCTTTATGAGATTAGAAGTCAAGGACATATGCACAAATCAACATTTCACAACAAATTAAGCACTTATATGGCTGAGGCCCTAGGGGCGTACCAGACCATATACTAAAAGAGAGGTATAAGAAGAACGACTTGAGAAGGGAGAAGGCCTAAGGTCTTCAGAAGCGCTGGGGCCTCACTAATCCACACAAGGCAGGTAAGTAAAGGACCCACGGGAGACGCCTGCAGTGTGAGAACACAGCCGCGGATCCCAATAGACTTCAATGGAGCAAGTCGCGGTTGGAATTTTAAAGTTTTAGGATACTTCGGGAGAGTCTACAAGCAAGTCACTTACAGGGTAAGTAGTTCTAGAGCCAACACACACAGGAGCACCGGAGTACTCGAGTTACCTCACCCAGGGAAGCCGGGTGCATAGGTGTCTTTTGGTGTCGGGTCGCGGCGTCGTTTTCAATGGGAGCTAAAGAAGACTTGCTGCTTGTGAAGACAGGAGAAGTGTCCGGTAGAATCCAAGGCTGGATTCTGAAGAAAGAAGACCTGAAAGCAGAGGAGACAGTGTTCAAAGTCACTAGCCAGTGACCCGGGGCAGGAAGCTGGATGCCCACAGTAGTCGGGTGATTTCAGGTGATTACGGGTGTCTTGACTCTTCAGCCACGAGGTCCAGGAGGATTCGACGACAACCAGGAGCTGGATTCGGAGTGTCCCACGAACTCTGCAGCTTACTGAGGAGTCAGCAACCGGATTGGAGCCAACAATCCTTGGCAACAGCAAGTCTCATGGAAAGTGAAGAAAGTAAGCAGTGCAGACCAGCAAGGTCTGAGGGACTCACCCAGCGAGGGTAAGTCAGGGCAGGCCTGGAGCAACCAGACGACTCCTTTGGTTCTGTAGAAAAGTCTTCTGGGGACCCACAAGCCAGCTGGCAAGGGATCACAAAGATGCCTCGGGAGGAATCACTCACCAGGAGCCCACGGTCACTCGGGACGAGGTAGGCCTCTGATCTTTGGAGAATATCCTGCTGGAGGCTTGGACCACACGTTGTCTAAAGTACAAGTTCGTAGAACGTCGTGAAGGGGTTGCACTCGACAATAGTGCACGGTACATGGGTATTGCTGTTTCTCGTCACTCGTGGGGTCCACTCGCCTCAGCTTCGCTGGGGACTCACAATGGCCGTCGAGAAGTCAGAAAATCTACTTCTGGGGCTGCAGGAACTTCGGACTCTGGCAGGAGCGGGAAAGTTTGCGACCATTGATGCAAAGTTTTGGTGCCTGCCAAGCAGGGGAGTCACTCCTTGACTCCAAGGGAGATTCTTCAGTCTTCCAAAGGTAGTGGAACGTCGAAGGTCCAGGATTCTTCTTCAGAGCATCGTCCAGGGATATCTAGTTTGCAATGGCAAGGGTTCCCTAACTCATACTACAAGGAAGGGAGGGACTAGCTCTATGACCACTCCTAAGGGAGGGTCAGGGGAGTGGGTGGCTACACCCACTTCCCTTTGTCCAGTTTTGCACCAAAGCAGGGGCTAGTAGCCCCTGAACCGGTTTGAGCTGGCATATGCACAGAGGAGCCTACTGCTCCCCCAGTGCAGGACTTCAAAGCACTCTAGGAGTGCACCCACCCAGCCCCAATACACTAAATCCTGTCTGGAAGGTGGTTACACCTCCCTGTGACAGGATGCCTATTGTTGGGCCTCCTCCACTGTGAAGTTTGGTCAGCAGCAGGAGGGCAGCCCAGTGTCTGTGCTGGTGGCATCCATTTTGTGATGCCAGGGCTCTTCAGGATTCTACTGTGTTTCCACAGTGGGTACATGTCTATCCCTCTAGAAGGGTGGCATCATACTCCCACACCAGTTACTGGTGTGGGGGTATGATTCCAAAGCGTTTGACACCAAACACGACATGTTTTGATGCAGCCATCCCAAAGTTAGCATTTACCGCTAGGTTATAATTCACTTAAGAGTATATGGTTTAACTGCATCCACAAACAGCTACAGAGAATAGGCTCTGAGAGCTGCAGAGGGGCTCTGCTCAGGCAGAGGCATTCCCTCACATGGAAACCAAGCATCCTGCCCTCAGGATTGTTAGGGCCTGCCTTAGGGGTGACTGATAGGTTTATATGTGTGTGTAAAGAGAGATATAGTAAACCTAGACCTCAGTGAGGAGTGCTAACACTCCCTCACCCAGGCTGCAGTAGCAGGCCTGTGGTGTCAGATTTAGTCTGCTTCCCAGGGGTGGCATAATACATGCTTCAGCCCCTGGTAGGCCTGTGAAGTACCTATGCCCTTGGTACCTAGGGTACCATATACTAGGGGCTCATAAGGTACCACAGTATCCAATCACTAGTGCATCTAACATGCACTCCAAGTTCTTTAGAGAGAACAGAGAGGCTGGGGCCCTTTAGCAGGGACCCAGCCAGACTATAGCCAGAAACCAGTGTAAACATCAGAAAAAAAGTGGGGGCAACATAAGTGTGATCCTACTCTCCTACACAACATCCCCCCAAATGCAGGGACACTAAAGTAACCTTGACCAGTTGAGTCTTCGTGTTCTAAGTGGAAATACCTTGAGAGTCCATCTGCATTGGCATGTTGGGTCCCAGGTCTATGTTCCACTGTATAGTCCATCCCCTGTAGGGAAATGGACCACCTTAAAAGTTTTGGGTTTTCACCTTTCATCTGTTTAAGCCATAGGAGGGGCTTGTGATCAGTCTGAACTATGAAGTGAGTGCCAAACAAGTATGGCCTCAGCTTCTTCAGGGCCCACACCACAGCAAGGGCCTCCCTCTCTATAGCTGAATAATGTTTCTCTCTAGGGGTCAGCCTTCTGCTAATAAAAGCTACTGGCTGGTCTTGACCTTCATCATTAAGTTGAGACAGTACAGCTCCCACACCCAGCTCAGAAGCATCTGTTTGGACAATGAACTTGTTGGTGTAGTCTGGACTCTGTAAGATGGGGGCAGTGAACATGGCCTGCTTTAGGTCTCCAAATGCCTTCTGACAGCTAGCTGTCCACTGAACCTTTTTTGGCATTTTCTTTGAGGTACGATCATTTAAGGGGGTCACTATAGATCCATGGGCCATATGTAGGTAAAACGTGTTTTGCGATTCTCTAATTGCAATTTTTAGGGAATCGCAATTAGAGAATTGCAAAACGGAATGTAGGTAGGATTAGCCAAATATTTTGCGATTCCCACCTATTTCCTATTTGCGAATCCCAAATTGAGATTCGCAAATAAGGAATACCTTGCCATTCATTCCTATGGGCTAGAAGGCCCATAGGAATGAATAGGAAGACATTAGCAATTTGCGATTCTCAATTAGAGAATCGCAAATTGAGAATGCAATTTCAAGGTTGCAAGGGTGTCAATAGGACACCCTTTTGCACCCCTGAAATAAACATGTGTGCACATGTGGCGCACATACATACGCTAAGGGCATGTATGTGCGCCACATGGCACTTTGAAAAATGCAAAAAAGTGCATTTTTCAAGGAAATCGCAAATTACCACCAACCTGAGGGTGGTGGTAATATGCGATTCCTTAAGCCAAAATTGCACAACTTGGATGCTTCCTACATTGCATTTAAGGAATCGCAATTTGGGATTCCTTAAATGCATTAGCAAAATAAGGAATCGCAAATTTTGCGATTCCTTATTTTGCGTGTGGGTTTTTGTGTGCTACATAGCACACTGCCCAAATTGCGATCGCAAACGCCGAAATTCGGCGAATTTCAGCATTTGCGATCGCAATTTGGCTTCCTACATATGGCCCCATATCCCTTAACAAACCTCCTATAGTACCCAGTCAGGCCCAAAAAGGCTCTCACCTGTGTCTGGGTGGTGGGAGCAACCCATTCCATGATGGTTTGGATTTTGCTCTATAAAGGCTGAACCTGGCCTCCACCTACAAGGTGGCCCAGGTACACAACCTGACTCTGCACTATCTGGCACTTAGTGGCCTTGATAGTGAGGCCTGCTTTTTGCAGAGCCTCCAAACCATTTCTGAGGTGGACCAGGTGATCCTGCCAGGAGGGACTAAAGACAGCAATATCATCTAGATAAGCTGAGCAATAAGTTTCCATTCCTGTCAGAACTTTGTTCACCAACCTCTGAATAGTGGAAGGTGCATTCTTCAAACCAAAGGGCATCACCACAAAGTGATAGTGCTCACCAGGAGTTGAAAATGCTGTTTTGGCTTTGGCATCCCGAGCTAACCTGATCTGCCAGTAGCCAGCTGTTAGGTCAAATGTACTCCGATACTTGGCTGAGGCCAAAGTATCAATAAGTTCATCTGCCCTGGGAATTGGATAGGCATCAGTCCTGGTGACTGCAATGAGGCCTCTGTAGTCTACACAAAACCTCATTTTTTTCTTACCACCCTGGGTATGAGGTTTGGGTACTAGGACTACTGGACTAGCCCAAGGGCTATCTGAAGGCTCAATCACACCTAGTTCCAACATTTTCTGGACTTCAGTCCTGATACAGTCCCTGACATGGTCAGGTTGCCTGTAGATGTTACTCTTGACAGGCAGGCTGTCTCCAGTGTCCACCTCATGGGTGCACCAGGAAGTCTGACTAGGGGTCAAGATAAACATATGTCTAAAGTGTTGCAAAACTTGTCTGCATTCAGTTTGCTGATGATCAGTGAGGCTGCTTGCCAAAGCAACACCATCTACTGACCCATCATCAGGGTTCTGTGAGAGCAGGTCAGGGAGAGGGTCACTCTCCTCCTCCTATTCCTCATCAGTTGCCATGAGCAAGCCCATGTCAGCCCTGTCAACATATGGTTTCAATCTGTTGACATGGAGCACCCTAAGGGGGCGCCTGGGAGTTCCAAGATCCACCAGATAGGTGACTTCACCCTTTTTCTCAAAAATTGTATAGGGGCCACTCCACTTCTCTTGGAGAGCTGCTGGGGCCACGGGCTCCAACACCCACACTTTCTGTCCTGGCTGGTACACAGTCAGCACAGCCTTTTGGTCATGCCAAGTTTTTTGTAGTTCTTGGCTGGCCTCCAGGTTTTTAGTTGCCTTCTTCATGTATTCGGCCATCCTGGAGCGGAGACCAAGTACACAGTCCATCACATCCTGCTTGGGAGGTTTGAGAGGTAACTCCCAGCCCTCCTTCACCAAACATAATGGACCTCTTACAGGATGCCCAAACAGAAGTTCAAATGGGCTGTAACCAACCCCCTTCTGTGGAACCTCTCTGTATGCAAACAGAAGGCAGGGTCCCATTTTTGCCTAAGCTTTTCTGGGAGGCCTTTAATCATTCCCTTTAGGGTTTTGTTGAAACGTTCAACTAATCCATTGCATTGTGGGTGATAGGGAGTAGTGAATTTATAATTTACACCACACTCCTTCCACATTGCTTTTAAATATCCTGACATGAAGTTAGTATCTTTGTCAGATATGACCTCCTTTGGGAAACCCACTCTGGAGACAAATCCAATGAGGGCACTTGCCACCACAGGGGCTGTGGTGGTCCTCAGGGGAATTGCTTCTAGGGACCTGGTGGCATGATCCACTACCACCAGGATAAACCTATGCCCATATGCTGTTGGAGGGTCAAGGGGACCAACAATGTAAATCCCTAACCTTTCAAAGGGAACCCCCACCACAGGTAGTGGTATCAGGGGGGCCTTTGTTGTGCCACCTGACTTGCCACTGGCTTGGCAAGTGACACAGGAGCGACAAAACTCCTTGGTGTCCTCTGATATATGTGGCTAATGAAAATGTGGAACAAGCCTGTCCCATGTCTTGGTTTGGCCCAAGTGTCCTGCTAGAGGGATATCATGTGCTAGGGTCAAGAGGAACCCCCTAAACTTCTGAGGTATTACTAACCTCCTGGTGGCTCCAGGGGTTGGATCTCTAGCCTCAGAATATAGGAGTCCCTCATCCCAATAAACTTTATGGGACCCACTAGCACTCCCAGCAGCCTCAGCAGTAGCCTGCTGTCTGAGGGGTTCAAGAGAGGGGCAGCACTGTTGCTCCTTGCTCAGATCTTCCCTAGAAGGGCCCCCTGCCCCCAAGAACTCAACCTGATCAGGCTCAAGTCCCTCTGGGGCAGTTCCTTCTTCAGGATCTGCTTCCCCTCCCTCAGGAGGGGAATCTGTGATCTGCGACAGAGGGGAAGGCACTGCCTTAACCCTACTGCTCCTCCTCTTGGGTACCATCTGGTCCATAGTTTCAGGATCCAGAGTTGGTTCAGCTTTATGCATTTTGGCCTGTGACCTAGTCACAGCAAATACCTCTGCAGGTATGCCCAACATCTCAGCATGAGTCCATAACTCTACTTCAGACCAGGCTGAAGTCTCTAGATCATTGCCCAATAGACATTCGACAGGGAGGTCTGCACTGACTACTACCTTCTTGAGGCCAGTTACCCCTCCCCCGGAGAAATTCACAACTGCCAGACTATGGTTGGTCCTGACATTGCTTGCATTGGTAACCTGGTACATTTCACCCAGAATGATCTGCCCAGGATCCACAAGATCCTCTGCCACCATGGTGACACTAGCACCTGTGTCCCTGAATGCCAAAGCCTGTTTGCCATTTATTACAGGCTGCTGTTTGTATTTGCCCAGATTACTGGGGCTCACTAGGAAGGACATATCAATGTCTCCATCACAAATCAGCAATGCCTGAGCGGGTACTCTGACTAGGCCAGAGTCCACTTCAGAACCCAGGGTTAACCCTACTACACCCTTATTCTGATTACCACCTCCACCAGTAGCTGTACTAGGGGGAACAGTTGCCTTAGGGGCAGGAGTTGTGGTGGTTTGGTCTTTGGACTTGTTACAGTCAGAAGTCCAGTGCCCTTTCTGTTTACAGAATTTGTACCAGGGCTTCTTTTGGCCTTTCCCTTTGTTAGACTGTGAATCCCCACTAGATGCTGATTTTTGGGGCCCTTGTGAAGACTTCTGGTCTTTCGACTTATCCCCACCTTTCTCAGAGCCTTTAGGATCCTGCTTCTTAGTGTCACCCCCTTGGTTCTGGGTTTTCTGCCTCACCCTGGTTCTGACCCATTTGTCTGCCTTCTTTCCCAATTCTTGGGGAGAGGTCAGATCAGAGTCCACCGGGTACTGATGCAACAACTGGTTTTGGCAATTATTAAGGATCTGTTCTCTCATCATAAGATTATACAATCCCTTAAAATCAGTAACTCTACTACCAACCAGCCAATCCTCCAGAGCCTTGGTTGCACAATCTACAAAGTCAGTCCAGTCCTGAGTCTGTGCTTTCTGGGTGTCTCTAAACTTCAACCTGTACTGTTCAGTGGTTAAGCCAAACCAATTTATTAATGCACTCTTCAGGACTTCATAATCATCAGCATTCTCTTCTCTAACAGTGAGGAGCTTGTCTCTACTTTTATCAAAAAAGGAGAGCCACAAGAGTGCTGCCCACTGTTTCTGGGGGACCTGTTGTACTCTCCATAGCAGTTATCCATTTGTGGATATCACCCCCACTCTGGTAAGGATGAACAACCTTGGACAGGTTCCTATGGTCTGGAATGTAATTGCTGACTCTAGGGACACTGTTGCTGCCACCAGGGGGTTGTAACCCCTCTTTTCTAGAAGATCTCTGGAGCTCAAAGGCTTCTCTATCTAATGCCAACTGCTTGGCCTTGAGGGCAACTCTTGCTTCCTCATACTGCAGCAGTTTGTACATTCTTTCAGAGGAGGTCTCTCTTCTATGGAGGTATAAGTTCCTCTGCTGGAAAGATTCCCTGCCAGAGTGGTATGAGTGGTCAGATTCCCTTGAAGGGGACCTATGCCTCTCTTCCACTCTGTCAGTTCTCTTAAGGAGAATTCCTCTGTCCTTTTCATATCCCTGTGGATCTGGCCCTTCAACCACAGAGTCCAGGTCATCTTGATTTTCATCATCTGACCCAGAGACTATAGCTGACCCACCCCCTGATTCAGACCCCTTAGCTCCTAGAGCTAATTTAAGATCATCTGGTGTCAGCAGATCTATCAGGTGAAGTGTGGAGGGACTCTGTTCTATCCTCAGGTGCCTTACAGCACACATGGCTTTCAAGTCAAAGAAAGGCATGTCCTCATACTGAGGCTGGGAGGACCCACTGGTTCCAACCCTTAAGGACATTCTAGTGTTGTGCAGTGTTGTACTACCTGCACTAGTTTGTGGCCTACTTATCCTATCTTGAGCTGTAGCAAGGGTGTGCTATCTCTTCACACACAGCTCTAAGTTCAGAAGAACTTGTTGATACTAAGCTTGACTTTATATGTACCTTGAGTACCTTCAGTGGTTTTCAGTTAGTAATTCAAATAGAGATTTTCTGGTAAACCAATCTCAAGCTGTAATCCCACACGCTGCCCACCAATGTCAGAAGTTGGCCTGGTATATGCTGGTCACTAGTTATAGTTGCCACCTTGCATCAGTACAATTCGACTCTCATGGTAGATAGGTTTAAGGCAACCTTTTAAAGAAAGCTATCCTAGTGGTAGCTGTGGAGAGCAGCCTTCAGGCTAAGTCTCAGAGGAATGTAAAGCAGCTTATTTCACTTTATAATCTCTTGAATCACTAAATGAAAGGACACCACACAGGTATATATATAAAATATATATGTATTTATTACTAGACACACTCTACTAATCTCTTTATCAGATTAGAAGTCAAGGGCATATGCACAAATCAACATTTCACAACAAATTAAGCACTTATATTGCTGGGCCCCTAGGGGCGTACCAGACCATATACTAAAAAAGCGGTATAAGAAGAGCGACTTGAGAAGGGAGAAGGCCTAAGGTCTTCAGAAGTGCTGGGGCCTCACTAATCCAGCCAAGGCCGGTAAGTAAAGGACCCACGGGAGACGCATGCAGTGTGAGAACACAGCCACGGATCCCAATAGACTTCAATGGAGCAAGTCGCTGTTGGAATTTTAAAGTTTTAGGATACTTCGGGAGAGTCTACAAGCAAGTCACTTACAGGGTAAGTAGTTCTAGAGCCAACACACACAGGAGCACCGGAGTACTCGAGTCACCTCACCCAGGGAAGCCGGGTGCATAGGTGTCTTTTGGTGTCGGGTCGTGGCGTCGTTTTCAAAGGGAGCCAAAGAAGACTTGCTGCTTGTGAAGACAGGAGAAGTGTCCGGTGGAATCCAAGGCTGGATTCTGAAGAAAGAGGACCTGAAAGCAGAGGAGACAGTGTTCAAAGTCACTAGCCAGTGACCCGGGGCCAGGAAGCTGGATGCCCACAGTAGTCGGGTGATTTCAGGAGATCACAGGTGTCTTGACTCTTCCGCCACGAGGTCCAGGAGGTGTTGATGACAACCAGGAGCTGGATTCAGAGTGTCCAACAAAGTTTGCAGCTTACTGAGGTGTCGGCAACCGGATTGGAGCCAACAAGCCTTGGCAACAGCAAGTCTTGTGGAAAGTAAAGAAAGTCAGCTGTGCAAACCAGCAAGGTCTGAGGGACTCACCCAGAGAGGGTAAGTCAGGGCAGGCCTGGAGCAACCAGGGGAGCCCTTTGGTTTTGTAGAAAAGTCTTCTGGGGACCCACAAGCCAGCCATCAAGGGATCGCAAAGACGCCTTAGGAGGAATCACTCACCAGGAGCTCATGGTCACTCGGGACAAGGTAGGCCTCCGAACTTCAAAGGAAATTCTGCTGGAGGCTTGGACCACACGTGGTGTAAAGCACAAGTTTGTAGAACGTCGTGAAAGGGTTGCACTTGACAATAGTGCACGGTACCCGGGTATTGATGTTCCTCATGACTCATGGGGTCCACTCGCCTCAGCTTCGCTGGGGACTCACAATGGCCGTCAAGAAGTCAGGAAATCTACTTCTGGGGCTGCAGGGACTTCGGACTCTGGCGGGAGCGGGAAAGTTTGCGATCATTGATGCAAAGTTTTGGTGCCTGCCAAGCAGGGGAGTCACTCCTTGACTCCAAGGGAGATTCTTCAGTCTTCCAAAGGTAGTGGAATGTCGAAGGTCCAGGATTCTTCTTCAGAGCGTCGTCCAGGGATATCTAGTTTGCAATGGCAAGGGTTCCCTAACTTATACTACAAGGAAGGGAGGGACTAGCTCTATGACCACTCCTATTGGAGGGCAGGGGAGTGGGTGGCTACACCCACTTCCCTTTGTCCAGTTTCGCGCCAGAGCAGGGGCTGGTAGCCCCTGAACCGGTTTGAGCTGGCATATGCACAGAGGAGCCTACTGCTCCCCCAGTGCAGGACTTCAAAGCACTCTAGGAATGCACTCACCCAGCCCCAATACACTAAATCCTGTCTGGAAGGTGGTTACACCTCCCTGTGACAGGATGCCTATTGTTGGGCCTCCTCCACTGCGAGTTTCGGTCAGCAGCAGGAGGGCAGCCCAGTGTCTGTGCTGGTGGCATCCATTTTGAGATGCCAGAGCTCTTCAGGATTCTACCGTGTTTCCACAGTGGGTACATGTCTATTCCTCTAGGAGGGTGGGATCATACTCCCACACCAGTTACTGGTGTGGGGGTATGATTCCAAAGCGTTTGACACCAAACACGACATGTTTTGATGCAGCCATCCCAAAGTTAGCATTTACCACCAGGTTATAATGCACTTAAGTGTATATGGTTTAACCACATCCACAAACAGCTACAGAGAATAGGCTCTGAGAGCTGCAGAGGGGCCCTGCTCAGGCAGAGGCAACCTCTCACATGGAAACCAAGCACCCTGCCCTCAGGATTGTTAGGGCCTGCCTTTGGGGTGACTGATAGGTTTATATGTGTGTGTAAAGAGAGATATAGTGAACCTAGACCTCAGTGAGGAGTGCTAACACTCCCTCACCCAGGCTGCAGTAGCAGGCCTGTGGTGTCAGATTTAGTCTGCTTCCCAGGGGTGGCATAATACATGCTTCAGCCCCTGGTAGGCCTGTGAAGTACCTATGCCCTTGGTACCTAGGGTACCATATACTAGAGGCTCATAAGGTACCACAGTATCCAATCACTAGTGCATCTAATATGCACTCCAAGTTGTTTAGAGAGAACAGAGAGGCTGGGGCCCTGATTAGCAGGGACCCAGCCAGACTATAGCCAGAAACGAGTGTAAACATCAGGACAAAAGTGGGGACAACATAAGTGCAGATCCTACTCTCCTACAGAGCACTATGCACAACCATCTCATCAATTGTGACGCTATGACTACAAATCCTACACGGCTAGGAGACTCAATAACAGGGACAAGCCGGACAAGATGTTGGCTTGGCAAATCATGCAAAAACAAATGTGTTCTCTATTACAAGGATCATTGATACCTTGGGATGAATTAGATTCACTCAAATGGACACCAATAGAGCATTCTGACTATTATACAGCACTTTACTCAGAAACTGAGATACCTCAATCATTGGCCATATGTGAGTACCTAAGTAATATCTACCTTAAACAACTAGTACCTGAGCAATGAGAGGACATTAATGGACCGATAATAGTGCAAGAAGTAAGTATGCAAACTCCCAATTGGGGTTGGGCAAGTGCCCTGGTTCAAACAGATTACCCTCGGAATTTTATAAAGCATATTGAAATACATTGGCCCCTACATTGTTTATGCTTTTTGACCAAATATATATGGCAGAACAAATGCATGGACAAATGCAAGAGGCATTATTGATACCCCTCCAAAAAGAGAGATTGAACACTGACAATGGTGGAACACGTAGACCACTATTGACATTAAATATCAATTACAAAATACTTGGTACAATTTAGGCTACACATCTCATGGGCAATGTTCCCTCTACTTTTTTTCCTCTGTGTGCGGCAGTGTAAGGTCTCTGTGCACTGCAGCCAAGGCTATGTGCGCTGGGAACCAGATCGCGTGTGTGGGTGCAGCGCCAAATATCACTCCAATTCTTTTACTAAAGTGAAAAGACGGTGCATCTCCACACCTGTAGCATCACATGAAGGATCTTAAGGCAGGTTTTCAATTTAGATACACACGCCATGACATGAATGAACGCTGCTGACAGTGCCTCGAGTCCTCTTTAGCCTCTTTCCACTGCGCTGGAGCTGGGCTCAGCTGACTGGATTAGCAGCTGAGACCCCACGTTGGCCTCAAGTGTCTGATACTGTCAAGTGGCCGTCGCTTGCAAAACTATCTTCTGTGCCCGGTCACTGGGCAGGTGATTCACATACATCTCAAAAACTGAGTGAACCTGTGTCTTGCTGGCCAAAACTGTAATTGTTAAATAGACAGTCAGTGCCCCACGTGGATCCGAGGGCTGTGCTTAGCCTTTTCATATCTTCTGGCAAGACGCGCCTCTCACTGTAATCACGCAGAGTGATTGACTCACATGGCAAACACCCCGACAGTGGGCGCACGTTTAAAATGTTGTCTTTCCAAGCACCTTCCGCCACTGACAGTCAATTGGCCACTGGCCTCCTCCTGAGGTAGTGGATCGAGTGTGTAATTCTGGGAGTGTTCGATGCACCATGATTGCTTACTACTGTTCTGTTACACTATCTGCAGTGGAGACCTGCAGGGTCGGACTGGGAACAGAAACCGGCCCTGGCAAACTGCTCAGCTGCACCCCCCCCCGGGGTGAGGGGGAGTGCAGCTGAGCAGTTTGCGAAGGCCGGTTTCGGCCGATTTTGTTACAGGGGGCCGATATTACCGACCCCCGGTAACAAAAACGGCCCCCAGGGGGCCAAAACCGGCCCCCACCCTAGCAGCCTACCGGGGAAACACCCGGTGCCCGCTATGGCCAGTCCGGCCTTGTAGATCTGCATGTCCTTCACATAAAATGTAGACCATACAGGCAGCAAAACATTTGCATGCATTTAAATACATGAAGCTGCTTATGGAGTCTCCTAAAACTCCAGCGCACACACCGTTACCGAATGGCACAGCACCACTCTAAACTAAACGGTGTCTAGTATTTTAAGCACTCTCGCCTCAGGTAGGGTAGCCCTGTTTCCATGAAAAAAATACTGGCCAGATGTTTTAAGAGTCTGAAAGGACCGGGTATGATATGAAGTAGGTTTTTAAACAAAATCATATATATTTTAGAACATCACTTTTCTGCCTTTGTTTCCTTTAATTATTAACCAGAAATTGGTAACGTAGCACTAGAACACATTTAAAAGTGCTTTCTATTTATATTTGCTGTTTGAAGTAGGTACAGATAATGGATAAAATGTCATCTTTCGGTGATTTTGCTTTTTTTCGTGCCGGCCAGAACATTAAAAAAACAGTAGTGCTGGTAGATATCTGGACAGGTGTCAACCTTGGCATCAGCAGTCTCCCCTCCCAGAGCATTTCACAACCACCCGGCATGGGGCCTGCACGCACTGAACCCTTCTCTTGCCCTCCAGATGGGTTGTGAGAGCAGGGGCTGGGCTGGGCTGCAGAGCTCATTGTCCGTCCCAGGTGAAGTGGAGAAGACTTTCAAGGGCGTTGACGTGACCCAGCCTGCTGTGAGACTGAGTGATGGTCTAATAATCTAGTTGCACTTTTTGTACTACAAAATTAGCTTTTTAGGCTAGTGTGTGGTCATGAATGACCAGATAAATTAGGTAATCTTCTGAGCAGCTGCAGTGCTTGCCTGCCCTCTGTTACTGAGAAATGCACTCACGCAGTTTGTCTCCGAATATTGCTCTTCTGAGAGTTTCTCATTGCACAAATGGGTGTAATTTCAGGTATGTATTATTACCTCATTTTTATTGCTTGATTTTGCTCACGAGAAAGTGTCACTTATAGTCATTGTAATGTCACTCATAATTACACTCAAATTATGAAACTGTCACACATGGCAATCTGAATCCTTGGCAGCTATGTCAGCCCCACAGCCAAGCACTTTTAAGAAAAGAAATTCAGAGTCAAACACAACGTGTGCTTTCAGATAATTCTGAAAGCACACGTCATGTTTGACTCTGCATTCCTTTTGCTAATAGTGCTGGCTGACAGTGAGCCTTTGAGATAGTATTCATGTTAATTGCAGCGCCCGTGTGCACTGCAATTAACATGAATACTATCTCAAAGGCCCACATTCAGTCACGCACTTTTAACAAAAGAAATGCAGTGTCAAACAAAACGTGTGCTTTCAGATGATTCTGAAAGCACATGTTGGGTTTGACTCTGCATTCCTTTTGCTAATAGTGCGGGACTGAATGTGGGGCTTTGAGATAGTATTCATGTAAATTGCAGCGCCTGTGTGCACTGCAGTTAACATGAATACTATCTCAAAGGCCCACATTCAGCCCCGCACCAGCGCACTATTAGCAAATGAATGCAGAGTCAAACACGACGCGTGCTTTCAGAATCATCTGAAAGCACAAGTCGTGCTTTAGATTTGCTGCATTCCTTTTCCTAATAGAGCGCGGCTGCTGGGCAGATTGTGGGCCTTTGGGAAAGTATTCATGTTAATTGCAGCGCATGACGGTGCTGCGATTAACAAGAATACTTTCACAAAGGCCCACAATCTGCCCCCCAGCCAAGCACTATTTAGAACAAAAATACAGCAAGTGCAGGAGCCACTTGCTGGTGAACGTGAGGCCGTAAGGGAGAAACGTACCTGCCGCAAAGAAAGGAAAGGGGAACTATTAAAGGGGAAAATTGAAAACTAAAGGACTAAACTACTAGCCCTGACACTAAAGTGCACTCATTTTCAGGTATATATGCACATGTGATGAGAAAATGCCGTTATTCACTGACAACTGATGTGAACAGAACCATTACCTCATGCACTACACTGCCATGGATGTAAGAAAAGTGTAAATGACACTCATACTGACCAGTGGCAGAACGAAGCTGACCCAAAGGCCTTCTATGTATCTATATGGATATTTATTCTATATTATCTACTGGCGGTCGCCAGTAGATAGTTATAGTTAGGACCGTGTTTCCATAGGAAATCTGAAAATTCTATTTTGAATAACTTTGGCGCCGGTTGACGAATCTTCGCGACATTTTCAAAACTAATGGGGCGCTCCGCTCAGCTCCTACCCTGAAAGTCTCGGGGGATTCGTCAAGCGGGGGCTGAGAAAAAAGGGGGGGTCCCAAAACGCGTTTTCCCCATGCATTTTCCCATAGGACATTTAGTCGAAGGTACAGCCCGAACGGCTGAACAGAATTACTTGAAATTTGGCAGAGAGGTAGTCCTCAGGTCAGGGATGTGCCTTTTGCATACATGGAGTCAATATGTTCAGTAGTTCCTGAGAAAATTGCAGTTAAAAGCACAGACATATCTATAGCCGCGCACCGTGCGAGCACCCTAACGTGCGTGAGCGTAATTCTGATTGGTGGTTACATGTTAGTCAACGTTCGAATCGGTCGAAATCAGGAAGTGTCGGCCGCCATTTTGTTTGTATTCAGTGCGAGAGTGAAAAAGGAAGGTGACGAACGTGAAAAGGGGGCAGGGTAGAGAGTTCCTGACCCCCTAGCCATTGTCAGGGGGTCTCTGAAGGACCCCGAAGGCAGAACATTTTTTTAAAGTTTTTTTTTTTTTTTAAATCGCGGGGGTGCGCGCACGGTGAAAAACCAAAAAAAAAAAAAAAATGTTTTAATACGTAGTTTATTGTAAAATAAATAAATTAAAAAAATAATAATACATACATAACTTAGCATTTAAAAAAACGTACAAATTCACTGAAAAAACCATAGGTTTCACACATGTTATAGTTAGGAATTAGCATTTAAAAACCCTTGCAAATTCACTTAAAAAACCATAGGTTTCACACATATTATAGTTAGGTGGATATTTCACTCGTAAAAAACCAATGAAATTCCCCCGTTATAGTTAGTTCAGATAACTATAACTCGCGCGACCGCCACTCTATCACAAGGATGATGTCATCAGTGATGTCATGAGTGATGCCACTGACCATGTCATGAGTGATGTAATATGTGACGTCATGAGCAGGATTGCGGGAGCGCGAGTTATAGTTATCTGAACTAACTATAACGGGGGAATTTCATTGGTTTTTTACGAGTGAAATATCCACCTAACTATAACATGAGTGAAACCTATGGTTTTTTAAGTGAATTTGCAAGGTTTTTCAAATGCTAATTCCTAACTATAACGTGTGTGAAACCTATGGTTTTTTCAGTGAATATATATATATATATACAACAAGCTGGATGAGATTCAAAAAAAGATTGACAAGTATGAAGAAGAGATCATTGCAAAGAAAGAAAGGAAATTTTTGCGAGATAAGATTGATTACCAATCGGGAAGGGTATTTACGTTCAGTCGTAAATATGATCATGTGAATCGTAAAGGACTGCAAGGAAGTATTGATACAATTCAAACAAATGTTGGCGCTGAAAGTGACATCAGTGAGAGCGATGTCTCGGAGGATGGTACATCGGAACCAACCAACATTTCAATTAAACCAGCAAATTTTTGGGAGGAGTTCCGTCTAATGAATTTGACGTCAAATCAACAGAATTGGCAAATCGACAGAGGTCGAGGAAGAGGACGCGGACGCACTTTCAGAGGACGCGGCAGAGGAAGAGGAAAAGCCACAAGAGAAATATCGCCATCCACAAACAAATCAGGAGGGGTGGATGGTGGAAAAACAACAGCAACCCCAATGGGAGTGGAAACACGGGGTCAAAAAAGACGAGGAAAATGAATGACTGCAAAAACGTGGTAAATCTTTCTCTACGTTCTTTGAGTCCAGCTGAACATGAGGTGTTGCAATATGGCCTCTCTTTCTGTCCTTCCTCTAACTTTTCTTACTCCCAAGATAGAATTGATCTTTTTCATTTCACACGTAAGTTACGACTGCATAAATGGCAGAAATTGAAAGTGAAAAACACCGGGGTCTCTAAGACAATTTCAACAGACTCTCCGGTGATTGAAACCATCAATGAAGTAAATACTCTAATTGCCCTCAAAGAATTGGATTATGACAAGGTGGAATCAATACCAATTACTGCACAATCATTGGGTTACAGAGTTGATTTGAGTTGTCCCAATCATTTTAGACCTAAATCTATTTTTAACCCGACATTGCCATCCAGTGGTATTGATATTTTTGAGACATTGGTCATTAATGACCTTAAAAAATTGGCAAAAAAGAGAACATGGTCCCATGATAATTTAACCAAAAAACACAGACTGGCAATTAAATCTTTACAATCAGATCGGAATATTGTGATCCGACAGTCAGATAAAGGTGGGAATGTGGTTATTTTGAATGTACATGATTATTTACAGGAAGGGCTACGACAGGTCAATGATCAGGATTATTATGAGCAAGTACCCTACAGTGACATTGAGAAGTCAAATGTTATCTTTCATAATATGCTGAAGGAATGGCACACTAAGAGCCTTTTGGAATGGGATGAATATTCTTTTCTGTTGAACCGCAATCCGAAAGTGGCCATCCTGTACTTACTACCTAAACTGCATAAAAATTCTACCGCTCCCCCTGGGAGACCGATTGTTTCTTCGATCGGTTCTCTACTTGAAAACACATCTAAATATATTGATTTTTTCTTGCGTCCTTATGTGGAAACCATGCCTTCCTATTTAAAAGACAGTAAGGACTTCTTGAATAAAATCAAAGATATTGTCTGGCGGGAAGGATTTTTGCTTATTACTCTGGATGTTTGCAGCCTCTATACATCTATTGTACATGCGGATGGTATAGAGGCTTGCAAACATTGCTTGGGTAACCGCTCTGTCTCTTTTCTGGAGCACAATGAAATGATTCTAAGCATGATGGAATTTTGTCTTGAAAAAAACTTTTTTGTCTTTAACGAAAACTTTTTTAGACAGAAACAAGGCACAGCTATGGGCACCTGCTTTGCTCCCAGTTTTGCAAACCTTTTTATGGGCTACTGGGAGCAGCAGGTGTCCAGAACCCAAGAATTATACCGCAGCCATGTTAAAGTATGGCTGCGGTATATTGATGACTTATTCATCATCTGGGAGGGTTCTCGTGAACTAGCTGATAATTTCATCTCCATTTTGAACATGAACACTAAAAAAATCTGAAATTTGAGGGCACCACAAGTAATCACAAAATTCAGTTCTTGGATTTGGAAATTGAAGCAGTAGACAACAGACTCTGTTCTAGACTTTATCGTAAACCTTCTGCAGGTAACACTCTGCTACATGCAGAAAGCAGTCATCCTAAAACATTGATTCGCAGTATCCCGTACGGGGAATTTCTCCGGGCTCGGAGAAATTGCAGTACGGAGGCAGACTTCAAGCATGAAAGTGACTGCATGACCAAAAGGTTCTTGGAAAGAGGTTACACAACCAATGTGATACAAGAAGCACTTCTAAAGGCAAGCCAGTTTACACAGACTGAATTACTAAAACCTAAAGTAATAACTAAGGAGAATGAAGAGCAGGTTGTTAGATTTATCAGTAGGTTTAATTCCAGTTCCTATGCGGTCAGGCAATGTCTGAACAGACATTGGGAGATCCTGAAGACGGAATCTACCTTGGATGACGTTTTAGGGGATGCTATTAACATCACCTACAGAAAATCAAATTCCCTTAAAGATAGACTGTGTAGCAATGAGGTACCGTGCACTAAAGGTACATATATGGATATACAGGGTTTTTTTACGTGCATGTCCTGCAAGGCCTGCAAAACCAGTTCCAATGTCAAAACTGTACATTATCCAGTTTCTGACACTAACAGACGTATCGAGAAACATCTGACATGTTTGTCGGATTATTGTGTTTACGTCTTGATATGTCCATGCCCTAAAAAGTATGTTGGCAGCACTATGTTTGCTGCCAAGAAGCGGATTTTGGAACATATGAGGGCAATCCAAAACAAGGACAAGTTATCCCCCATTGCCAGACACTTCGAAGAGTTCCATAAGAGCAATCGGAACCTGTTAAGATTTTTTGTTATTGACAGAATCCTACCTTCTAAGAGAGGTGGTGATAGAATTCGTAAGTTGCGTCAACTTGAATCCAGGTACATTATGGAACTTAACACGAAGATCCCAGTAGGGTTAAACTCTGAAGAAGAACTGTCGTGGCATTTGGGGGACTAAATTTATTATTGAGCATGCTCATTGAGCTTATCTTAGCTAATCATGCTTTTTCTCAAAAGATCTTTGTTTCCAGTTTCTTTGTTAATGCTCTGAATCGTACTGTCAGGTCTTTATTCCTTTCCTCGTCCTGTCAAACCTTTTTATTATGCTAAAGTTAACAATAACCTCATATTTTATGAGGTATTTAAGACATAAGTGGTTGCACGGTTGGGTTGGCTCTGTTCTTTTCTCTTTGGGTGGATTCTGTCACGATCCTTTATTAACATCGGTGCTATGCAGTTATGATGTGGAAGCATTTTTATAGATTGACAGCTGTGTCTGTTTTGCTATTTTTATCTTGTGATGTCCAGGTGGTCCAAGAAGAAGATCGATTGAACATACCATTACTTTAATTGTGAATATAGAAGGTGGAAAGAGCCTACTATCAAGTATAATGAGTCTTGAATAGAAGCAATGAACTGTATTTAGGCCCACTTGGGCGCAATTGTCCGAGATTTTGTCTGTTTATCATACGAATTTATCCTTTTATCTCGTTTGGGATTAGAAATGTTCCTCTTTCCATTAATTCATTTCAATAATTTTTTCAGTGAAAAAATATTTTTCACCCACTGGGGTTCAATTCGAAGTTAAGAGATTTAGTGTAATTTTTGATGAGGATACTCAATTTTTTCTCACTTGAGATTTATTAATTTGGTACCTTAGTGTGAGAAGAAAACATTCAAATAATGAAGAAACGTTTGTTGCAAAACTTTATCAATAGTAAAAAAATCTGCATAAGAGTAACGTTGTTGTAAAGTTGTCACAGTATAGCAACATTGATTATGTTCTGAATTTATGTACGTGCTCGAATTTGTTAAACAACAAGCGTTTTTCTTTCTTCTATATGTATTACTCTATCGCATATCAGATTAGGGCACCATTATGTTTGGTCCTCATTTACTGCTCTAAGATGGCCGCCATGTAGCTGGATAGTGATAGATTGAAACTGCTATCCGTTTTCGCTGTTGATGTTTTGAACGCAGCACCGATGTTTGTTTCTTTTGTTATGTATTTATACTGTTGAATGGTAAACAGTCGGTTACCCGTGACCAAGACGATACGGTCGTCGAAACGCGTTGTGTATTTACTTGGCTTTCAAGCACTTAATTAAATCTTGGAACTTTCAAAAGACGCTGTTTGTGTATCTTTGGGGAAGGAGTGCATACGTGTATGCGATACACTTGGTGGAACTGGATATATATATATATATATATATATATTCACTGAAAAAACCATAGGTTTCACACATGTTATAGTTAGCTGGACATTTTACTGATAAAAAACCAATGAAATTCCCCCGTTATAGTTACTGCAGGCAACTATAACTCACGCGACCGCAATCCTCTGCTGATGCTAATACTGTATTTAGACACTTATTTGCCCATGTCTTCTTCCATTAAATTTTAGCTTTACATATATTACAAATATTTTTTTTCATAAAGACACATATGTCATCAGCAGAAGATTGCGGTCGCGTGAGTTATAGTTGCCTGCAGTAACTATAACGGGGGAATTTCATTGGTTTTTTATCAGTAAAATGTCCAGCTAACTATAACATGTGTGAAACCTATGGTTTTTTCAGTGAATTTGCAAGGTTTTTTAAATGCTAAGTTACTTTACGCCATTCGTGGCGTGCGCGCCCAGTTAACGCAGTTCGTTCCATGCGCGCACGGTGCGCTTCGCGCACCGTGCGCGCACAGTGAGCACGCCTTGCGCTTCGCGCACCGCGCACCCACTTTACGCAGTTAGTGCCGTGCACGCACAGTGGTCACGCGGTGCGCTGCGCGCACCGCGTGCCCACGTTAAGCGGGATGGGCCATGTACGCACGATGCGCTTCGCGCACCGTGCGCACATGGGGGACATATTTTGCGCATCTTTGTGAAATGTATTCTTCGGGCACCATTTGCACACGGGGTAGGGAGAATGTGGATAGTTTTTTTTTTTTTATAATTTTTTACCGTGCGCGTACGGTAAGCGTAATCGGCGATTTTCCGAAAAAAAAATTATTTTTTTTTTGGGGCTTGGGGGTGGTTTGGGGACCCCTGTATCAATGCTGGGTGGTTAGGATCTCATGAAACTGCCTCTTTACATATATTTGGGGTACGTTTTTGCTGCCCAACTCAGGAAGCGAGAGAGAAAATGGCGGCCGCCGCTTCCTGGTTTCGACCGACTCGAATGTTTACTAAGATCTAAGAGCCAATCAGAATCGCGCTCGCGCACGCCACCGTACGCGTACGGTAAGCTTACGGTAAGCGCACGGTAAGCGCACCGTAAGCTGCCACAGATATATATATTGATTTAAAGGCTATTTTCTCAGAATCTACTGAACAGATTTACACCAAACCTACAAAAGGCACTTCCTTGACCTGGGGACTACCTCTCTGCCAAATTTCATTAAATTCTGTTCAGCCGTTCGGGCTGTAGCCCTGTCTAAAGGTCCTATGGAAAAATGCATGGGAAAAACGCGTTTTGGGACCCCCCTTTTATCTCAGCCCCCGCTTGACGAATCCCCCCGAGACTTTCAGGGTAGGAGCGGAGCGTAGCGCCCCACCTATTTTGAAAAATTCGCGAGGATTCGTCGACCGGCACCAAAGTTATTCAAAATAGAATGTTGCGGATTTCCTATGGAAACACGGTCCTAACTATAACTATCTACTGGCGACCGCCAGTAGATAATATAGAATAAATATCCATATAGATACATAGAAGGCCTTTGGGTCAGCTTCGTTCTGCCACTGGTCAGTATGAGTGTCATTTACACTTTTCTTACATCCATGGCAGTGTAGTGCATGAGGTAATGGTTCTGTTCACATCAGTTGTCAGTGAATAACGGCATTTTCTCATCACATGTGCATACATACCTGAAAATGAGTGCACTTTAGTGTCAGGGCTAGTAGTTTAGTCCTTTAGTTTTCAATTTTCCCCTTTAATAGTTCCCCTTTCCTTTCTTTGCGGCAGGTACGTTTCTCCCTTACGGCCTCACGTTCACCAGCAAGTGGCTCCTGCACTTGCTGTATTTTTGTTCTAAATAGTGCTTGGCTGGGGGGCAGATTGTGGGCCTTTGTGAAAGTATTCTTGTTAATCGCAGCACCGTCATGCGCTGCAATTAACATGAATACTTTCCCAAAGGCCCACAATCTGCCCAGCAGCCGCGCTCTATTAGGAAAAGGAATGCAGCGTAGCGCCCCACCTATTTTGAAAAATTCGCGAGGATTCGTCGACCGGCGCCAAAGTTATTCAAAATAGAATGTTGCGGATTTCCTATGGAAAGGTGGTCCTAACTATAACTACCTACTGGCGACCGACAGTAGGTAAAAAAAATATATATATATATATATATATATATATATATATATATATATATATATATATATATTCACTGAAAAAACCATAGGTTTCACACATGTTATAGTTAGCGGAAATTTTACTGATAAAAAACCAATGAAATTCCCCCGTTATAGTTAGTGCAGGCAACTATAACTCACGCGACCGCAATCCTCTGCTGATGCTAATACTGTATTTAGACACTTATTTGCCCATGTCTTCTTCCATACATTTTTAGCTATACATATATTACAAATATATTTTTTTCATAAAGACACATATGTCATCAGCAGAAGATTGCGGTCGCGTGAGTTATAGTTGCCTGCACTAACCTATAACGGGGGAATTTCATTGGTTTTTTATCAGTAAAATTTCCGCTAACTATAACATGTGTGAAACCTATGGTTTTTTCAGTGAATTTGCAAGGTTTTTTAAATGCTAATTCCTAACTATAACGTGTGTGAAACCTATGGTTTTTTCAGTGAATTTGTACGGTTTTTTAAATGCTAAGTTACTTTACGCCACGCACCGTGCGCGCACAGTGAGCACGCGGTGCGCTTCGCGCACCGCGCGCCCACTTTACGCAGTTAGTGCCGTGCACGCACGGTGGGCATGCGGTGCGCTACGCGCACCGCGTGCCCACGTTACGCTAGATGGGCCATGTACGCACGATGCGCTTCGCGCACCGTGCGCACATGGAGGACATATAATGCACTTCGTTTTGAAAGGTAATAATTTAATTTTTCGTATATTTCATAAGCCATGCACAAATGGTGCCCTTCGGTCAACATTTGCACACGGGGAGGAGAAAGTGTGGATAATTTTTTTTTTATTATTTTTTTTTTAAATATTTTAGTTTATCTCATATTTACTAACCCATGCACAATTGGTCCCTTGCGGGCACAAATTGCACACGGGGTGGAGAGAGTGTGGATAATTTTTTTTTTTTTAAATTTTTTACCGTACGCGTAATCGGCGAAATTACCGAAAAAATAAAAATTCCGTTTTTGGCCTTGGGGGATCTTTGGGGACTCCCTCAACATGGCTATGTGTGTGGGAGCTGTCTAAACAGCCCCTTTACATGTTTTTGGGCTTTATATTTTAGAAATCTCTCTCAGTGCGAGAGAGAAAATGGCGGCCGCCGCTTCCTGGTTTCGGCCGATTCGAATGTTTACTAAGATCTAAGAGCCAATCAGAATCGCGCTCGAGCACGCCACCGTACGCGTACGGTAAGCGTACCGTAAGCGCACCGTAAGCTGGCTCAGATATATATATTGATTTAAAGGCTATTTTCTCAGAATCTACTGAACAGATTTACACCAAACCTACAAAAGGCACTTCCTTGACCTGAGGACTACCTCTCTGCCAAATTTCTAGTAATTCTGTTCAGCCGTTCGGGCTGTAGCCCTGTCTAAAGGTCCTATGGAAAAATGCATGGGAAAAACGCGTTTTGGGACCCCCCTTTTATCTCAGCCCCCGCTTGACGAATCCCCCCGAGAATTTCAGGGTAAGAGCGGAGCGTAGCGCCCCACCTATTTTGAAAAATTCGCGAGGATTCGTCGACCGGCGCCAAAGTTATTCAAAATAGAATGTTGCGGATTTCCTATGGAAACGTGGTCCTAACTATAACTACCTACTGGCGACCGCCAGTAGGTAATATATATATATATATATATATATATATACACATATTTTTTTTTCCATGTTTTTTATTTACAAGATGCTGGTAGACAGCTAAGATGAGATTCTAGCAAGAATTATTCCAGTGCAAATATTTTCTTCCTAGGGTTTGCCACAGGCAGTACCAATATCAAATTCCATCCCTACAAAGCTTATCTGAAACATTTAATGCACCAAAATACTTCTCGGTAGCCTTTAACACAGAGTGATTACAATCTAGCAAAACTCTTGCCTATTATGGTAATGTGCAAGATTCCATGAACAAAATTCCTGCCACCAGGCTTTAGCACAGTGTAATAACATTCCACCCTTAAAAGTCCATTGCTTTTATTATGGCAAACAGCATTTACAGCGCAGAATGAACCACACATGACATGACATCTAAAGCATTACCAAACACGTCTTTACCACCCATATGCCTTTACCACGCATGCCTTTACAACAACAAAAAAGGTATTTTCCAGGTAAGTCAAAACCTGTTAAATACGCATATATATATGTGTGTGTATATATAGTGGCAACAGTGTTTTTAGGGTTTAGGTTGGGAGTGGGTTTTTGGGTGGCAAGGGTATTTTTAGGGTTTTTGGATGGGTATGGGTTTTTGGGTGGCAAGGGTATTTTTAGGGTTTAGGTTGGGTATGGTTTTTGGGAGGGAAGGGTATTTTTAAAGCATAGGGTGGGAATGGGATTTTGAGTACCAATGACATTTTTAGGGTTTAGGGTGGGTATGGGATTGTGGGTGGCAAGGGTGTTTTTAGGCTTTAAGGTGTGTATGGGTTTTAGGGTGGCAAGGGGATTTTTAGGGTTTAGGGTGAGTTTAAGATTTTAGGTGCCAGGGGTATTTTTAGGGTTTAGGCTGGGTAAGTATTTTTGGTTGGCAAGGGTTTGTTTGGGTATTTGGGTGGCAAGGGAATTTGTAGTGTTTAGGGTGAGTTTGGGGTTTTGAGTGGCAAGGGAATTTTTAGGGTTTGGGGTTTTGGATAGGAATGGAATTTTTTAGGGATTAGAGTGGGTTTGACTTTTTGGGTGGTAATGGAATGATTAGGGTTTAGTGTGTGTTTGGGGGTTTGGGTGGCAAGGGAATTTTTAGGATTTGGGTTGGGGTAAGGGTTGGCGGTTGTTGAGAGAAAAAAAATATATATGTACATAAAAATGTTTGTTTTAATACATATTTGATAAATATTTATTTATTTTAATATATATGTCTAAAATTAAATATGTATTTTAAATATATGTATGTGTAAAAATATACAAATACATTTAAATATATCGGGGCATATTAACAAGCCGGGCGATAAAATTATCGCCGCTTTAAAACGGCGATAATGGGCTTGATAATATGCTCTATGGAATTCCAATTGAAGCCCATGTTAGACGTCCTTCACATCTAACATGGGCTTCAATTGGAATTCCATAGAGCATATTATCAAGCCCATTATCGCCGTTTTAGCGGCAGTTTTCTGCCGCTAAAGCGGCTATAATTTTATCGCCTGGCTTGTTAATATGCCCCTTAGTTTTTAAAACACATGCCTTTACCACGCATGTTTATACCATGAAAATTTAAGGATTTTACAGGTGACTATAATGCCGCCAAATACACAAACACACACACAGATATATATATATATATTTCGTTAGTTCACTGCTGAAGCAATACCCATGCCTACGACGCTGGTGCCGTCAGTGGTAGTAGTGACCACTCCAAATGATTAAGATCCAATCCTCAAAACGTAAATCCAGAGAGAAACAGGACAGCACACCAGGGAACGGCACAAACAAACTTTATTCGTGCACTAGCTTAATTAAGGACGACGCGTTTCGGCGTTAGCCTTTGTCAAGTAACTTCCTGTGTTCCAACAAGCCATAGAAATACACGGACATGGTTGATAAACATAAAAGAAATACTGCTATTAATTTAAGCATAGCGTGTAAAAAATACATTAATCTGAACAAAAAATCATCCTCTGTAATTCAGTTCACATTTTTCGATAACAATAAAATCTATTTACAAATTTATGTAGTGAAACAAATGATGTCATGGTGATACCAAATCATTGTCGTAATTCAGTACGGTAATGTGCTATCGAAATCGACAATATAATTAGTTCCTCATGGTCAAAGAGATGTATATGTATGATGTGTAATTTCATTAATGACTCATGCGGGTACATCGTGTAAGCAATAGCGATATAATTGCATTAAGACAAAATGAAATGTCCAATGTGTCGAATATTTGCATCAATTTCATGTACAATAAAGTTACAGAAATTCAATCATGCTCGATTTCAACATGAATGCATGTGCTTTCTTTACCATTTTATTACATGAGGTAACATGGTGAAAACATCGACGTTATGAATATCGCAATGTACACCACCAGCGAAAACCAATTGAACAGGAATTTCCAGTAACAGGGTATTGGCGCAATTGCGCAACTATCCCGACGTTCCCCTTCATATAGGAAATTTCATGTAGGTACGTACCCTGTAATGGTATCATCATGCGGTAACATGGTGAAAACATTAACGTTGTGAATATCGCAATGTACACCACCAACGAAAACCAATTGAACAGGAATTTCCAGTAATAAGGTATAAGCGCAATTGCGCAATTATCTAACGTTCCCATTTATGTAGGGAATTTCCATGTAGATGAGTGCCCTGTGGTGGTATCATCAGTGTGGAATACAGGAAGTAGCCTTTATTTAAGTGCTAGATACGGGAAGTGATGGGGAAGTGTGGGAATGGAGTGCATTGTTATAAGTGAAACACGGAAGGGTGTTAGGACATATATAGGACAGATTACATCGACCACAATTGTGGTCAGTAATACATGTTACCTCTAATAGGGCATATAACACCATCCATCGATATCCTATTACCCTAACTAAATAAAATGTGAAATTTAAGAAAATAGAATACCATAACCATTAAAATCCCAGCCCAAATATGTTGGGAAAGGACACACTACTTGTTACGAGATTGCAGAGTATGGCGAGTATGGCAAACTATAGCCCTATGTGGGTTGCAAGTTCTTCCCCACTATTGAGTCCCTTGGGTGCCTTGCAGTCCAGATCTATGATAAATTTGGACTCAAGTATTCTTAAGTTTCTTTCTCGATCACCACCCCGTGTATGTTTGGGAATTCTCTCAACTCCAAAGAACCGTAAACTGCTGTTGTCACTGTTATGGAGTTCTGAGTAATGACGCGCCACAGGATAATTGTGATCGCAGTTAGTGATGGCACGTAAGTGCTGTAGAATTCTTAGTTTTAACGATAGCTTTGTGCTGCCCACATACTGGAGGCCACAAGGGCATTCCAGTACGTAGACAGCAAAGTCGCTGGTGCAGTTGATGGTATGTTTAATTGGACGTATTTGTCCAGAGCCTGTGATATATTCTTTGCAATTTTTGCCATTTCGGTCAGCTTTACACATACCACATGTGGTGAAGCCATTAGGCATTTTCAACCACTGTGATCCCATGTCCTCATCCTGAAAGCTGTGGACTAATCTGTCTCTTAGTGATCTTGCCTTTCTGTAGGTTATCTGTGGTCTTGATCCCATGCGATCACCAATAATTGGATCTGCAGTTAATAAATTCCAATGTCTCCTCATGATTCTCTCCAATGTCCATGCACCCCTACTGTACTGTGTTATCATTCTGGGTGCATTGGACTTGATTTCCTCATCCTCTTTCTTCCTGGTGCTGGTTCTAGATGGTTTAAATAATAGGTCATGTTGTTTCAAATCTTTGACCTTGTTTTTGGCTGTCATCAGGGTTTGTTCCTTGTATCCCCTTGATTTAAAGCGGGACAACATGGTCTGTTGTTCTTTCAGAAAATTCTCATCAGTGCTGCATGCACGGCGGGCCCTTAACAGCTCCCCATATGGTATGCTATTTTTCAATGGTACTGGGTGGTGACTTACAGCGTGTAATAATGTATTGCCGGCGGTTTGCTTACGGAAAAGACGGGTGGTAATTCGTTTTTCCTTTATTTCTTCCGCAATATCCAGGAATTCACAGTAAGTAGTGCTTATAGTGTGTGTGAATCGTAGATTTAAATCATTGATTCCTAATTGCTCAATGAATTTCTTGGCTAGATTTTTCGAGCCATTCCATATAAGGAACAAATCATCTATATATCTGATCCATACTAGTATGTGATCAGTATACTTCTGTAAATGCTGTGTCCATACCACTTGCTCCTCCCACCAACCTAGAAACAAATTCGCTAGACTAGGGGCAAAGCAAGTACCCATAGCGGTACCGGACCGCTGTCGGTACAATGACTTTTCAAATAGGAAGATATTATTTTGGAGACAGAAAAGCATCATTGTTTCTAGCATTCTGTTATGCTCCCAGTGATCAATGTTTCTACTTTTCAAAAAATACATGCATGCCGCTACCCCTTTGTATTGGTCAATACACGTATAGAGAGAGCAGACATCCAAACTGATCATCATATATCCCTCTTCCCATTGTACATCATGTAGTCTACGCAAAAAATCTGAGCTGTCTTTGCAATACGACATTAGATTTAACACATATTTGGACAGGTATGAGTCAAGAAAAATAGATGTATTTTCTAAGAGCCCCCCATTTGAAGAGACAATTGGACGCCCTGGTGGTAAAGTGGCATTTTTGTGTATCTTTGGCAGAAAGTACACACATGGTACACGTGGTTTCTCAGTTCTTAAGAAATTAAATTTGTCACTGTTAATTAGGCCCAGAAAGTACCAATTGCCTAGGAGTCTATGATAATCTAAGATGGTCTGTTTGTATCGGCTCCAGTCGATGAGTTCATAACATGTTTCATCCATTAGTTGCCTCATTGCCTCTGATCTGTAGTCTTCAACATTCATTACTACAACGTTGCCCCCTTTATCAGAGGGCTTGATGATAATTGTTGGATCTGATTCCAAAGTCTTGAGTGCATTTCTTTGTGCCCTTGTTAGATTATCCCATTTGGAATTTTGAAATGTATTTCTTACTCTCTTTAATTCCATGATGACAGCAGAACTGTATGCTTCAATGTTGTCATAGGGTACATTGGGATTGAACTTGGATTTCCTTTTTAATCCACAGTGCTCATTCAGAGCTCCACATGTTTGTAGTAAGTCATGTTCACTTGCAACACAATTTCCTCCCATTTCTAGGTCATACATGACTTTCAATAATTCCATATCCTGGGCTTGTAAATTATATAATTCAGGACTACCTGATATAGATGGTAATTGTTTAGCCTTAGTTTTCACATGTGTCTCATACATTTTCAATAGTTTGAGTTTGCGGATGTATAGGAATAAATCAATCCTGGTGTTCGTATAATTTAAATTACTGCTTGGGCAAAATGACAGGCCTAGCTGTAGTACTGAGATTTCCGCTTCGTTTAGATTTCTGGTAGATAGGTTTACGACTGACTTGTTCATTGTTTGGTCCTCCATATAGGAAGTTCACATATGTGAGGTTCCGTATTTGTTCCTCTTTAGTCTTTTTCTTTTGCTGTCCCTCGTCCTCTTCCTCTTCTTTGCCCCCTTCCTCTTGTTTGTCCTCTCGTTTGGGGCTTGTTCACCTGATTCTGTTCTTTTTTCTGTTTTAGTATTTGGAATTTGTGAAGAAAAGTGAGAGGACGTGAAACTAAAGGGGCCGTTGTGCTACGATCTTCTGAGTCGATACTTATGTCAGAGCTGGATCCTGTTGATAATAATTCGGTTGTGCGTTCAATGGTGGTGGCTTTTAAATTTCTATGGCTTGTTGGAACACAGGAAGTTACTTGACAAAGGCTAACGCCGAAACGCGTCGTCCTTAATTAAGCTAGTGCACGAATAAAGTTTGTTGGTGCCGTTCCCTGGTGTGCTGTCCCGTTTCTCTCTGGATTTACGTTTTGAGGATTGGATCTTAATCATATATATATATATATATATATATATATATATATATATATATATATATATATGGATGGATAGATAGATAGATAGATAGATAGATAGATAGATAGATAGATAGATAGATAGATAGATAGATAGATAGATAGATAGATAGATAGATAGATAGATAGATAGATAGATAGATAGATAGATAGATAGATAGATAGATAGATAGATAGATAGATAGATAGATAGATAGATAGATAGATAGATAGATAGATAGATAGATAGATAGATAGATAGATAGATAGATAGATGTTTAAAAGGCATAACATTTACCTGCTAAATACTCACATTTTCATTGTAAAGTCATGCATTGTAAAGGCATATGTGTAGTAAAGGCATGCGTTGCAAAGGTATGTGTGTTTGCGGTAACAACCGTGTTGTAAAGGCATGCTTTGTAATTGCATGCTTGGTTCTGTCATACAAGACTTTAATACATGCTTTTCAAAATAAATAAGCCATGTTCACTGCCTTCATAACAACTTTGTATAATAAACATAAATGTGCCAGACATATGCATCTGGTATAATATTTCCCAGCACACCAAACAAGCCGATAGCTGCTATGGCAGGTTTGGCACTATAACCAACTCAGGCTGGTACTGTCATAAAATTGCAACTGTATGCAAAATTACAGATGACAAAGCAAAAAACTATCTTTCCTAACAGGAACAAGGAGGCTCACAAAGTAAATATTCTATATCCACAATTTGTTACACATGTTTATCAACACCAAAACCATTGCATACTAAGGTAAACTGTGAGACCCAATGTAACAAAATACCTATCGGCTTTCACATAAAGTGAGAACAATCCACACTTCAATGCCTATGGTCTTTAACATATGATTTTCACCATAAATATATCAGGCCTAGTGCCTTTATAAGAACATTTCATAATAAACAGGTCAGACCTATAGCCATGGTCATTGGCTAGCCACCAAAACAAAATCAGGCCTGATTATGGAGTATAAAGTCTGCCACAAGCCAAAAAAGTGAAATACAAGCAGCCTTTTTAGTGGAAACACACACATTTGGCCCAATCGAATCCTGTACTTAGCAGAACCATCTTGTGAGTGAAACCTAAGCCCCTCCCTCAGTAGTGCTCTGAAAGCTCTTTTTTGTTGCTAAGGTGACAGATAAACCAGACCTTAAAATCCATGTTGATGAGTGTGGCTTTGGGTAGCCCAAACTGTTCTCAAACACAAAACTACACTCTGAAGTCCAAAGTTAATAATTGAAGGGGAGGGTACTGGGACTTCGATACATTCCTCAAGACTGCCCTCCTCCCATACGTGCTGCTGTCAGAGAAAAACAAACACTGTAAATGATATAGTTATACAAGACACTTTAACAGTATTACAATGTTGTGTTTGTCTCTGAAAGTTCAAGCTGCAGCCATACTTCAGCAGGCTCAGTCAGATTGATAAATGAACAAAATAATCACAGCTGTGTGAAGAGGAAGCACTTTTTTTGTGGAAGCACAATACTTCTGCCAGACCTACAAATGGGGCCTAACTAGGTAATTTAACAACATTTTACATACATTTGATAAAATAGGGTATTTATGAAGTGTTATAATATTCTCATGGCGTGGCAATGAGGCCTACCCCTTTCCAGTGGTGTTGGCATTCAACCCACCCATGACAAACGTGCGGTAATGGTGCATTTTCGTAATCACAGTTTCTCTAAAGAATTTGTCATGAGTGTGTCAACTGCTATAGGTAATAAACCCAGTTCAGGAAATGCATTTTCACACAGCCTATAACTTTATATAGCATCTTTGTACCGTCCTACATTCCTTTCATTTTTCTGTCATGCATCTCCTACTAGAGGCTGGTATTTTAGGACTGAAAATCTACTTTGAAAAGGAAGAGTGGAGAAATAAAAAAAACACGTATCTCATAATTGCAGAGCACAGACAGCACAGTTATAGAGATATCGCAGGTCACTCTGGCAATGTTATCACTCAGACAGCAATAGTGATTATCTGTCACTCTGAACTCAGATGAGCAGAGATCAAACACACCCCCCCACCCCCGCCACCCACTATTGCAACTATCAACTCATCAACTACAATTGTGTTAGAGGAGGTCATAGTGGAACAAAATACTGCAGGCTGCATTGTTTCTGGGTACTATAGGTTCCGGGGTTGAAGGTTGAAGACCACTTTGTTGGGAATGTGGATAATCAATCATAAGATGAACTACACCTCAAATGATAACTGGAAATGTTTGAGATCAGGGTTCCAGATATTTACAGGTAGGGCTCATCCCACAGTGCTTTTAATTTCAATAAGGGATATTGGTCCAGCCCTCAATGTCTCAGAAGAATGTGAGATATGAAAAGCCAGAACAAACAGAAGAATATGCAGTTAGGGCAGAGATAGGACAATACAGAGCAAAAGGCTTGCACAGCTACTGCACAGAATAGCAAACATGTCTTGCACAGTAGCCAAGTCTCACAAAGGAATTGAACAGGAGAAGACAAATGTCTCTATCAGGTACAATCTTACAACTACTGAACAGGTTAGTACAGCTGCTTCACTTAAAAAAATGAAAACGGGAGCCCTACAATTGGTTAAACACAAAACAATATGTTGATCGTCTGGAATGATGATAGTTGGTCATCTCAAGTAAAAGATGATGCCAAAGAGATGGCCGAGCAATGGCATAGGTGATAATCCCAGGACAACTGGGCAAGGTTGGTTCAAAGGAAAACCAAAGAAAGGGCCTCATTTTGAGTATGGCAGACTGGTATACCACAGGCATTTCCTTCACTGATACGGCATTAGACTGCCTGCCATATATAGAGATCTCTGCCAGGAAAGGCCTGGATCCCTGTGTTTTTATTTGAGCTGCCACTGCCGCTACTCTGTTGAAATCACTGTAACTTTGTTGAGCAAGTGTCATGTCAAATGCAGCTTCTCAAACACAAGGAGATGATGAACGGAGCACTGAAACATTTCAGACACTCACCCCCAATCACAGATCTGGGTTGAATCCATCATCATTCTTTAGCTCACTTCGCCACCTCAGTTCAGACCCAGCTATATACAAATCAGTCTTGACCCCGTGCCTCATTGGAACCGTCCAGCCCGAACTGTCAAGCCAGGTCTACCCTGAAACAGAAACAAGCATCCTGGGACCGGTTTCTGGGTAAAACCCTTCATCAGCCAGGCTAGCTTGAATCCAGTGGCAAAGTGAGCAAGGGACCCACGTCTGGGCATTCCCTGCCAACTAGGGCTAACAAAACAAACACAAGGAGATGATGGACTGAGCACTGAAACTTTTCAAACACTCACCCCCAGTCACAGATCTGGGTTGAATCCATCATCATTCTTTAGCTCACTTCACCACCTCAGTTCAGACCCAGCGATATGCAAATCAGTCTTGACCCTGTGCCTCATGGGAAAGTCCTGCCCGAACTGCCAAGCCAGGTCTTCCCTGAACTGGAAACAAGCATCCTGGGACCGGTTGCAGCTTTTCATCACTTTTTTTTGTTTTCCAAAGCAGGAATTAGTTATTGAAACACAACCAAGCATTGGTAATGCCAATATATCTGACTTATAATGAAAATACCTTTTCCATCACTAATCAGTTTAGACACACAATCAGTCATCATACATGCACTCTGTCACTCATCCATGCGCTTATATATTCATTCATCCACCACTGTCACATCGTTCAAGTCAACCACTTAACCAGCCACAATAAGACAGACACGCTGCTACAAATTGCCCCTTTTTGCATCGTCATCCTCATTTTTTTGCTGACTGTCATTCCTGTTTTTTTAACTCTGCACACTGGATCACTGCAGACCAGTCCCCACTGTGTGCCCTTTGGCCCTTAAAACATGGTAAGATTGGTCAATCCCCAACTTCTATATTTGACTTTCCAGTAAGGCCACAGTATATGATGCAAGAAATACGCCAATGGCATGGAAGATTTAATGTCACCTGTGGACTCAAGCACATATTGGGGTCTTGTGAACCTCCCAGTTTGGGGAGGGGCCACACCTCGTTAGATTTCCTCAGCCCTAAGGAGACAATGCGTATCACACCCCCCTCGGAGAAAAGGACAATCCATAGATATGTACATGTATATATAGTTATAGTTATGTCAGAATTTCAATAGGACGAGCATTGTTTTGCTTTGCTGATACCCTTTGTGCTGTTTGAAAAACTTTCACTAAACTTTCCAAAAAAATAAGCAAAGGCAAAGCCAACAGGGTAGGTCTTGTGTTGAAATTATTCTACGGGAATCACAGAAATCAAGCGGAACAAAACCAACTACAATCAGCAAAAATACAGGAAAATAATACAACTGTCAAATATGATACATGTGAATCTGAAAAAAAAGAAAGGGGGAAGGGGGACAGAGCCAGGGTAACTGGGAATCAAAGAAACAGATGGATTGGATAGACGGTGCGGGTGAAGAGGGGAGGGAGGAAGAGAGAAAGAAGAAGGGGGCAAGGCAGATGATGGCAGGGAGGATGGCTAAGGGGGTCCATTTTCCCCTAGAAAGGGGGACCAAATAAGGAGGAACTTGTCACCTCTATCCATCAGGTTATAGATCACCTTCTCATAAAAGGAAGTCTTGAACATGGCCACGAGTTATTCTTGTGAGTTGGAACCTGCAGAGAACACCAATGATGTAGGATACATATTTTGGCCGTTGTGAGGGCAGTGGTAAGTATGTGGCGGGCATGGTGTGTTAACTAGGGGAGGTCAACCAGGTTGTGCAGGAGTAGCAGCCGATTCAATAGTGGGGTGTACATATCCATGGTCTCCCCCAACGTGGACGTCACTGCAGCCCAGAAAGGGCCGACCACGGGACATTCTGCTAAGAGGTGAACCATTCACAGAACGCATGGCCGCATTTCCAATTGGGGCAACAGGCCCGCATCATGAAGCCATGCCGGCGTCCAGTGCCATCTCTGCAGTATCTTAAAAAGGCTGTATTTCATCTGTGCCTCTCGGGTTCCCCTCTCCAGGGCCTTCAGTTGCTCCACCCAGTCCTTTTACTCGTATACACTAAACTTAGCATGAAAGGGGCCGGCAATGGGCGTTGTGGTGGGCTTTACACTGCAACACCCATTGATTTTGACACTGCCCCATATTTACAAGGGTGGTTTAACTATGGGGCAGCGCCGAAATCCAGACCAGGGGAAACCTGGTCTTACCCTGGTAAAATGAGGAGAAATGCTTCATTTCACCTAGTTTTTGCTGTTTCTATGTGTGCGGCGTTGTGCAGCACACATAGAAACAGCAAAACGCCATTGATAGTTTAGGTGCAGGAAGGTGTCCCTTCCTGCACATAAATAATCATTTTTTGCTACGACTTCACGGTTTTCGATAGAGCTGTTACTTGGCTCCCAACTGAACACCAGGGGAAATTTGGAACCGTCCTTCCCCCCCACCTTCTTACTTCATTCTATGCCCTGAAGAAGTTCATTGTATATGAACGAAACGCATTGGCTGGCATATTTTTTACTGTTGGATGCATATGAAAAATAAAGGATTTGCTGAGAAAAGATAAAGACACTAAACGATTTATTGAAGGACCGTCTTTACTCTGAAGTAGTGCACCACTCCAATCTTCTTTGGCAACTTCTATATGTGCTGCACAAAACGTCATTTCAGATTGTTTATGTGCAGGTAGGGACACCTTCCTGCACATAGACAATCCTTCCCCTCAACGCAGGCACCCTTGCAATATGGTGCAAGGGTGTCTGCGCTGGGGCTAGGCTGCTAAATTTAGTGCCAGCGCAGATAGAAACGTAGGGCTGCACCGTATTCTTGTATATACGGTGCAGCCCTGCGTTTCAGAAGTGGTGGAGCCCGGCTTTAAGCCAACAAGGCAAACAAAAAACTCTGCCACTTCTTTTGTAAATGTGCCTCACACACTCTTCCATTTGTGTCAACCTCATGAAGTAGCGTCCTACATGCCCACAAAGCACCTGAGCACCTTGTTAGCGGTAGACAGCGATATAAATCCAATCCAATCCAAAACAGCAATTAACTGTGGAAGTGTGAGGGTGCAAGCATGGACTCGGCCCATCACACATTCATTTTTAGATCGAGCTTGGGCAGCGCATGCGCTGGTCTGCGACACATGCTGTATGAGGTTAGTCATAGAAGCTCCACCCATTTCATGTCCATCTTTTCAATTTGTTCCTGTTACTGTCCTTGCAAAATCGTTGCTTTTCATTTGTAAATAGGCTTAATAGTCCCTCCTTGAAACTGCCTTGTCTGCATTTGTAACCTACCATAACGACTGGACTGTCGGTACATGGCCTGCTTTATAAGTCGGTGAACACTATTTTCTTTAATGATGTTCCCCTATTCCACCCACGACATTGCAGCACGCTGCACGCTTTTAAGTAATGTATTTATTTAAATTACAGCGCAGTCTGCTTTAAATATAGCAGCCTTGCTTATTTAGTTATTTAATTTACGGCACAGTCCACTTTGACTTTAGAGGCCGCGCTTATTTACGTTTTTTATTTTACAGCGCTGGCCAATCTCACATTAGCGGCTGTGCTTATTTATTTATTTAATTAACAGCGCAGACCGCTTTCACTTTAGCGGCCACGCTACAGAGCCTTTCTAAATTCATGATTTTTTAAAACTTTGGGTGAAAGCACCTCATACGCACTTTGACTTTAATGTTGGCCGCGCCCCTTTCTTTAGACACTCCTCACTGTAACCTAAATATGGGAGCAGCATCTAAAAAAAGGGGCGCAGCCACCATTGATGTGGTCACACATTTACGTGAGTTTGTGCTATTGGCATTAAAAATAACAATGCCTTTTATATATGTGCTGCTTTTAAAAACATATAAATAAAAGGCGTTGTCATGTATAATGCTAATAGCTTAAACGCTCGCAAATGCGTGACCTATTGCATTCAAAATGTTTTTTTAGATGTTATGTGCCTGTTGCTGTGCGGCCTGCAAGCGCTAGACAACTTTCGACCCTTGACAGATCATTTTCTAAATGGGGTACCACCGAATACCCACAGACGAGTCCCCTCTGTTTCAGCCCCTCGGAGTGACAGGCAAACATTTAAGTGCAGCACCGCCCAAACGGCAACAGGGGCTAGTTGTCTCTGAATAAAACATAAGGAAAAGCTGCAGAACACTTGGCAGTGAGTGTGACAGCATAACGCAGCGAACCCCAAAGACAAATGAAGGTCGAACAAGAACTAGAACCTGAATCCTCGCTGAGGAGTAAGGGCCCTATATGACGCATGTTAAGTTAGGCGTGCTGGTAAAAGCATTTTTGAACTGCATTGTGCTGCACCGCATTGCATTGTCCATGGCTGTCTGCGCATCCATAAAAGGCAGAGACGGGTCACAGCGGATGCCAGCGCCTCGCTAGATAGACCCTTCCAGAGTGACGCTTTGTGGCGCGAGATCAGCTTGTGTTGACCAACGAGCACCCTGGGGCTCGCGACGCACACGCAGGACAATGCCATGCCCCTGAGGGAGGCTGAAGCAGAACAATGGAAACTTTTAGCGTGTGCAAAACAAACTGTAAGACGCAACTCAAAAGATACCAGCACGGGAGCGGGCATTCCAAAC
Organism: Triturus cristatus; assembly: GCF_964204655.1. Lineage (NCBI taxonomy): Eukaryota > Metazoa > Chordata > Amphibia > Caudata > Salamandridae > Triturus > Triturus cristatus. The sequence goes on from NC_140584.1 coordinate 256,664,412, forward strand.
ATACCAGTCTCCCTCGGAAATCACTGGCAGATGCGTGCATGTGCTGACAGCGACAGGCTTCGGTCACTGGTGCTACTGATTCACACTTCACGTTCTATTTAAGCTAATGTGTCAGTCGGCACGCCTTGGGTGAAACCTTTCATTACTACGCAGCCCAGAATTTTCTATTCATAAACATTGTAAACAGGCACTGGTAACACAAATCCTTCAATCCTTCAAAACGTGTGGCTGCAAACTGGTCAGGAGCAATGCATCCAGACAGTCTTCGCGTTTGAACACTCAACATTTACATTCTGGGGCTTGAGAACTCGTGCGTGTAATGAAAACAAGCATTGCCAATGCTAATAGCTCTGGCTTTAATCTGCCAAGTTATGTAAACAAAAACACTCAACAATGATATTCATGCGTGGTGAATGTATAAATGGAATGATTCACCAACACCCAATAGCCAATGGGTGGAGAAAAAACTCACTCACTGTATATTTGAAGAATTGGTAACAAATACAATACTTAAAGAGACAGGTGCCCTATCAAGCCAGACTCAAACAAACATTGGCAAAGACAGTAGGTCTCGCCTATGCAAGAGCTATTGGCTCAGCCAATGTTGCACCGAAGCATGGCTGCTTTTCAGCATGGTTAAAAGTTAGTGGAGTAGAGAGTGGCAGGAGTATCATAATTTGGAGTGGTGTAGATTGGAGTGTCATGGAGTGGCGTACAGTGTTATGGAGTGGCATAGAGTGTCATAGAGTTGAGTGGACTAGAGTAGAGTGCAGTAGAGTGGAGCAGCATGGAGTGGAGTGGCATAGAGTGTCACGGAATGCCATGGAGGGAGTAGAGTGCCGTATAGGGGAGTGGCATAGAGTGTTGTAGAGTGAAGAGGCATAGAGTATCGTAGAGTGGAGTGGTGTACAGTGGACTCTATTAGAGTGGAGTGGAGTAAAGTGGTGTGGAGTTGTGTAGAGTGAGTTCCGTATAGTCTGGTACAGTGTTGTGGCATTAAGTGGAGTAGATTGTCATAGAGCAGAGTGGCACAGAGTGGGGTAGTGTGTCGTATAATGAGTTGTCATGGAGTATCATGGAGTGTTGTTGTGTGAGTACAGTGGAGGAGAGTGTAAAGGCTTAGAGTAGAGTAGAGTGTTGTGGAGTGGCATAAAGTGTCGTAGAGTGGAGTGACGTAGAGTGGAGCATAGTGCCACAGAGCAGAGTAGTGTGAAGCGGTGTAGAGTGGAATAAAGTGGCATGGAGTGGCATAGATGGAGTTGCATTTGGTTAGGAGTAGAGTGTTGTAGAGTGGTATAGAATGGAGTAGAGCGCTGTGGCGTGGTGTAGTGCAGCATAGAGTGGAGTAAAGTGTCATAGAGCGGAGTGGTATAGAGTTAAATAGAGTGTTGTAATGGAGAGTCATAGAGTGGAACAGAGTGTTGTGTTGTGACACAGATTGTTGTGGTGGCGAAGATTGGCATGGCATAGAGTGGAGGGGTGGGCCATAAAGTAGAGAGAAATGGCGTGTCATTGCGTGTTTTAGAGTGGAGGGGCATAGAGTGGAGTTGCAAGTAGTAGAGTAGAGTGGAGTAGCATGTTGCAGAGTGGAGTGGCATGTCATAGAGTAGAATGGCATAGAGTAGAATAGTGTAGTGTTGTAGAGTGGAGTGGCGTGTCATAGAGTGTAGAGTTGTAGAATGGAGTGGCGTGTCGTAGAGTGGCTTAGAGTGGAGGTACATGGAGTAGAGTTTTGTAAAGAGGAGTTGTATAGAGTGGGTTGGCATAGTATGGAGAATGCTTGGTCTAGTAGTGCATTGTCATTAGAGACAAGACATTTTCAATTAAAATAACCATTACACTTGCACAGACAACAGTTTTACTGATAAATGTAAACATCACACAAGCGATAATGTGTGGAAATGTCATCACCTAGTGTATTGATTTGTTTTGACCATAATAAAATATTTGTTTCCACCACACTTCAGAATTACAAAAAAGTGCTTCATTTGTGCTTTTGTAATTAGGATATATTCTGAAATATCTGCACAGCTTATTTACAGACATTTAGACTTTATTGTGTGCTAGAAAAAAGCCTTTCATTTCACAGCAAGATTGTCCCATAAATCCTCTCACCAGGAAGTCAGGAAAGAAAGGTAAATACAAAAACTCCTTCAGAAGACATAGCATGACATTTGACCTCTGTCTTTGAAATGTGACAAAATAAGAAGATTTAAAGGCCTGTTTAGAGAAAGCAAGCACTTGTGGAAGAGTACAGTAAATAGGCTATGCTCCAAGGGAGGAACGATCTGAAGCTGGACAGCCTAAAACAAATAAAGCCAGCGAATAGAAAGCAAGCAAATATGAGTTACAAAACACAAAGCCAATGTGAAGCAATGGGCGGAATGCATTCCCAAGGAAGATTTTTGAAATGTCCGAAAGAAATCATTAGCAAACCAGATAACTGCCTTGCCTGGTAGGCTTCGGCCTAAAAAAGCAGTGGCATCACATGGTTGCCCTGTGCTCTACTGAAAAAAAGGAACTGGTCCCCCTTTTGATGCTTTCTCAATTCCTCAGTCACCATCCACTCCTCATCATCCTTTAACATAGTCAGTAGTCCCACTCAGACCCTTCCTGTCTGACACTTGTGTCAAAATCATGACCTTCAACAGAGGAAGGGGCTTGTCTCAATATATATATAACCAGAGTGAGTGTTGAAATAGCAGATTAAAGAATAGATGTCTTTGCCTCTTATGAAAATCTTCTCCATTAGTATATGTACAGCCAGAAACTTGACATTTGAAATTGAAATAAAGGAAAAGCAAGAGGAATGATAAACTCTCTAAGAACAATAGAAATATGTATATCACTAAAAACAAAATCATAATTATTTAAATTCTTGACACTTATTTCTGTGAACATCTGCCATTCTGACTGTATCTTAAGTAACTGGGAAGAAGTTTGAGGGAAGGTTATAGGGAGTGGTCTCGGAGGAGTTGTGGATGACAGAGAGGTCTGCAAGAGACAAGGAATTGATGGATGGCCCTTGTGGGACGAAAGGGGGAGCGGCGGGTGTCTGACTAGAAGCAAGTTGTTGTTGTGCTGCTAGATCTTCTGTATGTTCTACTAAGGATGAAACGGAGGGCATTACACTTGTCTGTGGAGTCTAGGACTGGAGGGCGAGGCAGGAGATTCATGCAGTGTTTGACTGTCTTGATAGTGAGCTGGTGGCAGCTTCATTCATGGGGTTTGCATCGCACTTGGCTTTAGTGAAATGATGAATTACCTGCATGCTGTGAGAGGGACTTCAGGAGCTTGAGGTCTTGGGGTCTCCTTTTTCTTCTATTTTCTTTCCACTCTGCAGCTAGAACATCTGTAGTCGGGCACGTCTTTTGCCTACTTGGGTGCTGAAGAGTTCAGCAGGCATTTGTGTATTTTAATTGGATTGTGGTTGTTCACATGAATATCCAGAAATAGGCCAATGTCAACGGCTCCGATTTGGAGGAGGTGGGCAAATTATGAGTTAGAGCTTTAGCTTATTGATGGAGGAGTTACAAAGTGTTGTCCAAAAAATGTAGCATTGGCCTAAATTACCAATATGTATTATAGGGAGGTGCAACATTATTAAAATGAATATTTTAACTAAATTTCTTTATTTGTTTCGAGCAATACCACTATGAGTCCCGCATTATTTTTCCAAGAAACTAGAAGGAGCAATTAGTAGGTTTATTTCGGGTTACAAACAGCCACGTCGGGCAATAAAATATATAAAACTTCCATATAAACAAGGGGGGGCTTCAACTTCATGATTTCAAATTATATTATTGGGCTTCTTTTGCAGGACGGTTTCAAAGTCTTCTCTCTGCGGGTAGTCAAGATTACTTCTATATCTTTGCAGTAGGCTCTGATAGTAGAATGTTTTTGTATCAGATAAATGACCCTAACTACTTCAAAAGAGTACACTTTAAGACGTTTTGAGATATAGTTTATATTTGGCGAGAAATAATATCTAAATGTTCCCTTCCTTCTATGCATACTAGCTTTCCGATGTAGGGAAACCCCTCGCTACCTGACGTATTCCATGACAATCAAGGTAAATCATGGGGGCATTATGGGAATAGTCAACTTGGGCATCTATATGACTCTAATGGGTTTCGCACATTTGAAGACTTACAGAGGTCATTTGGCCTTCATAAGCGGATGCTTTATAAATATCTACAGGTTAGAGTTTGTCTATGGGGGCGAAAGGGCAAAAGAACACCTGAGGAATCTGATTTAATGACATGTTTACACTCTACTTCGAAATTAACTATTGGTAACGTTTATCAGTTACTTTGCCAGTATAGGAATAATGATATCTCAAAACTAGCATTTAAATGGAGTGAATTACTTGTCAAGGATGTTACTCCTTTAGATATTGAAGATGCACTAAGTACCCTTAATGAGGCCGCCTATTCTATTAATTTAAAACTGCAACAATTCAATACTATATGTATGCTATATTACACACCCGACCGAATAACCCACTAGTCAGTGAACAAGGGGAGAGACATAGGGGATAAGGCTACATGCCCCAAATATGGACTAGCTGCCGCAGATAGCTTACATATGCTTGCCACTTGTCCCGGATTGATATCTTTCTGGAAAGAGACGGGTCAGATAACAGCAGATCGTTTAGGCATACACTTACAATTAATAGAGGGGGAATCATGCTTGGATATAAATCAATACTGGATCTAGGTTTAAGATCTCTCTTCGCCATTATTATAGTTACTGCCCGACTTTGCATTGCGCGAGCATGGATATCTACAACACCTCAAACACAAGAAGATGATGGACGGAGCACTGAAACTTTTCAGACACTCACCCCCAGTCACAGATCTGGGTTGAATCCATCATCTTTCTTTAGATCACTTCGCCACCTCAGTTCAGACCCAGCTATATGCAAATCAGTCTTGACCCTGTGCCTCGTGGGAACAGTCCAGCACGAACTGCTAAGCCAGGTCTTCCCTGAACCGGAAACAAGCATCCTGGGACCGGTTTCAGGGTAACGCTCCCCATCAGCCAGGCTAGCTTGAATCCAGTGGCAAAGTGAGCAATTGTTATAATCACATTTAATAATGTAAGTTATAACAAGTCTCAATTGTTTTGTGTTATCTTTTGGGGTGACCCAAGGCGACATTTAGAGGATATGAGGTAGTATAAGTACATAGTTGAGCAGTTTGGAAATTTGGTACATTTATGGGTGTTCGTGGTTGCATAGCATTATTAATCATAATAATTGATTCCTTACAAAATGTGCTCCGCAGTTCCTTCAAATATGGCCACCTTAGTAGATGGCAATAGGAAACAGAGGGGAATGCACTCAAGATGGCCACAACAGTGATGATGGTTGTGGCTGTATGGCACTCTAGAGGTGCTGGTTAGAGCACACCACTGGCATTGCAACAATCAATTTGACAGTTCCCATTGAAGCAGGGTCAAGATGGATTTGCATGTGGCTGGGTCCAAACTGAGGTGGAATGGTAGGTAAAATAAGGATGGACTGGGATATGGCCCCAAGTAATTACCAGTGGATGAGATCATTTCAAGCATTCCATCCATTAATTTTTTGTATATTTTTGAAGAAAACCAGGTGACACCTCCTTAAATATTGTGTCATCACCAAACAATAAAATGTGGATGCTTCATGTACCAAGTGATTGTGAAAAGTTGGTTTCTTCTGCCTTTATTGTTATGATATGTTTGCAACAGGTAAAATGACCAGAAGCACTCGAATGAAGGCGCTTGAATATCATTTGCTCTGCTGTTCTGTCTTTTTTAAACCAAGTTCAATTCATCGCAATACAGAATTCCTTTTATGTATTGCTTTTTCCCTTTTTATTAGTTATGATACAATATAAAAGGTCAGAATATTCTTTGAAATATTTTTTTTAATGATGTTGTCAAGGTACACCTAATTGGTTTAAAAATGGGAGATAAATGCCCTGTCCTGTTTACATATCCTCCTATTAACCAAAATGCAAAGCTTATGACCATGTCCTTTGAGGGCTGAGGGTCCACGCCCCTCCATCTTTCGCCCCTCATGAACAGTCTATCAGGCTGCACAAAGGTCAGCCTGACAGACACTGTTCACTTTCAGTTCAAGCAGCCAGGAGCCAGACTTGCGCATTTAGCACATGCTACTGGCTGCCTGACTTGAACTTTGCTGGGCTGAGGAAGTCACAGCTCCTGTGGGCATGACGTCCTCAGCTTAGCAAAGGTCCCTGAGGCCCTCCCCTCAGTGAAGAGGGGTAGCGTCACTGATTGCCTAGCACCTGGGAGGTTCAGTTTTAAGCCCTGAAGCGCCCAGGGTCGATTGTCAATCAGTGACACTTCCTCACAGAGTGGGGTGGGGTCCGCACTGACCCAATCCCACTCTGTGATGCAGTTGGGACCATAGGTCAGCCAATGAGGGAAGGCAGCAGTCCCAAGCCTCCTGGAACCTCCGAGGGTAGATCTGGCTGCAGGTAAGTGTTTGTTTTTCTTTTAAACTGTGTTTTGCGTGCATGCGTGCATGCGTGCGTGCCTGTATGTATGAATGTTTGGTGAAGAGTGTTGTAAATGGATGTGTTTCTGTGCGTGCATTCTTGTGTGTGAATACATTGCTTTGAGTTTTATGTGTGTATGTGCGTGTGCGTAAGAGTGTGTCAAATCCCCCTCCCTCCAAAACTTACCGCCCGCCACTGCCTTTGAGCACTACATATTATTTGCCTACGTTCAGTCCCTAGGTGTGACTGCTATATGCGTAAGAGTGGAAATATACACAAAGCATGGCTTGGTCACTAGGCTTAGATGAATTCATGCTCTGTAAATATTATGAGTGGGTAGTGTGCACAGAATATGGCCAAGCCCCTTGGATAGTACCCTACTGCACAGTATTCACCATTCATTGTTATAAGTGGTGCTATAGAGGCACCTTGTATAAGGCATGGCCTTAAAACACACCATGTGTCCAGTGTCGATTCATTTCACATCTTCAGGCCACTATATGTGCTCAATAACCATGCCAGCAGTACTCACTTAGCATGCCCTGCAGCAGTAACATGCATGCCAGTGGTGGCCCGTCCTTAAGGGCAGATGGTCCATTCCCCATCACCTTTTTCCATTTAAAGGGTGTCTGTCAGGCTGAGCAAAGGTCAGCCTGACAGACACTCTTCTTGTTCAGGTCAGGCAGCCAGGCACTGTACATGCGCCAAATGCGCAGGCACCCTACTGCCTGAGATGAAATTTGCCAGGCTGAAGATGTCAATGTCCTTTGGGCGTGACCTCTTCAGCCCAGCAAAGCGCTTGATGGTCCTTCCCTTTATGGCGAGGGGTAGCGTCACTGATAGATTCAGACTTGGACGCTTCAGGTTTTTTTTTGGCACAGGAAGATTACATGATTTGCCCAGAATCACAGGTTCCCCCGCGTCAAGGTCAGCTGCGTTAGCGGTAAGGCCACATTCTCTCCCCTGGATGCTTCGGTTTTAAGTCCTGAAGTGCCTAGGGCCAAGTGTCTGTCACTGATTTCTAGTCACAAAATGGGATGGGGTCCGCAAGTCTCACTGACCCAATCCCACTCTGTGACAAGTCAGGGACTACCGCCTCCTCTCATTGGCTGACCTGAGCCAATAGGAGGAAGTGGTAGTTCCAATCGTCAGGAACCACCGAGTCTTCCCTTCACCACCTGAGATGCTGCAGCTGGTGAGTTTTATGTTTGTTGCATGCATGCGTTTATGTATGAATGTGTGGTATTTGTGAGTGCATGCTGAAAATATGTAAGTTTACTTATTGCGAGGATTGAGTGGATTCCCTGAATATTGTGCCCTTGCTTTATAGTCCAAAATTGTAATTGTGTTTTGCGCAATTAAAAAATTATCAATATAATTCACATTTACACTGTTATATTTTTTGTCCAACAAATTGTCTTGTAAGTAAAATTTCAAAACTAATCTAGTTGCCTAGAAGTATGGTCCTTATTCAATGTTTAGGGAGTAGCCGTAACATGTGTAATATGTAATTGAAATAATACCTATGTAAGACAGTATTGAGTTTATGTTTTTTAATTACAGGAATTGTGGCTTTTCCTGACGAAGGCGTACTTTTCGCCGAAACGCGCGTAGAAGACTATTGTTTGGCCACAGAAGTGTCCCTATTCATGTATTGTTGTTGGAACTTTTAACAGAATCACTGTATTGTATGACTACATATCGTGCATGTGTATTTTATTGCTGAAAATGTTTTTGTTATTTTTGTGATATTTAGAAATATTAATAATAAATACCACTGTATAACTTTTTATTTGTTGAGGCTAGCCTATTTTGACACTCCCCTAACATCACTACTCTCAAACCCATTAATTGCCTAGGAAGTTATTGTTTCATTGTATATTGCCCTGTCCTAGGAATTTTATGTTCTTATATCCAGGGGGTCTGAGCTAATCACATAACCTTATTCAATGTTTATATAAAAATGTGTTTCTCCTGAGATTTCCTGGCAGATTATGCATTATTCTCACATTTTAATTTAACACTTACTTAATCGTTGGACCATGGAGGAAAGTCTCTCAGGGTGCAAAGAAGCTGTTTTTATATTAATTTTATTAACAGCACCTGTCCTAGGGCTGCCCCTGCACAGCGAGGGTGCAGACTGTCACTACAAGACCTTTGCTGTCCCTGGGTTGGTTGCTGAGAAGTGCAATGTAAGACAGGGGTGGGGATTACACATGTGTATGAAGTACCGCTGTTCTCTGAACTCAGACATCTGCTGACAGCATAGAAAGACTTCCCTGTATGCCTTAAAGTCACATCACTTCACCACACCAATGGCCATCTTGGAGTGACTCTGATTAACAAGCGTTTAAATGAAGAAAATTGAAAGTTTGTGCAGGGTGGACACTAGTAATCATGCAGATGATTAAGTATGATTTTTTTTCCAACTAACTTTTATATCTATTTCAATAAATGGAAATAATCAGATCTCTAGTTTCACTGATGTACATTGTGAATGTGAAATCATAGGGATGAACACTGAATTGTCCATACCTTACATGCTTCTGGGCTCCCATAACTAAGCATATCACCAGCATGACCTTTGACCCCTCAGCTCCATCACCACTGTCTGATTTCTCAGCATGGTACTTCATTTCATAATTCTGCACTGCAGCCTGGCCTCTGCCAGCCCCATTGTATACCTTAAAGCAATATTGAATCATACACAACTCACCGTACCCAACCTCAATCTTGGCTTTATTTGATAATACCGCTATTTTCGTTTTTCTTTTTTTCCCTCTGGTAACCGCCGTCCCCAGTAGCTCTCCTATGTCAAACAGGAATTAACGTTAATGGGTCTTGTGGATATGTGGCATCAACCAGCGATTGCCTGCAGTGAGATCTCAGGGAAACAGCTCACCCAGTCACATAGAGCTAGATGCACTAGTGTATGGTTGCATAACTCACGCATTGGTCCTATGGTAAATTCATTTCTAGAGTTTAAATCTGTATACTCCTTTGAGGATTATTTAAATGTAATTTATCCTGTACTGGCCAGAAAGTTATACATCCAATGGAGGTTTGGCTGCCTCCCCCTTGCATGCTTCACAAACAAGTGGTCTAGCTCCGGGGTTTCCAAATGCCCAGGCTGCGGCACGGATTTAGAGAATGAATGTCACATCCTTTTCTTCTGCCCCATGTACAGCAGAGCCCGGAAGCACTGGATTATACCTGTATGTAGGAACCTGGGCTTCCGCAAATATGCAGATGCACTTAGAGTTTTTAAATCTAACACAGCAGCTTACATTGTGTTTGCACTTTCTAAGTATCTCCATGCATTCTGGATAAAAATGAGTTTTTAAATTTGAAACAGTGCCTAGACTAACTTGGGGTGCTAGCTGTAAAAATTCTTTTTAACTGATGAAGTTTTTATTGTGTATTTTAATGTACTGTGTTTTAAATGCTGCTTTTATGGCCGAAACAGGTCGAAATAAAGTATTATTGAATTGAATTGATAATACCGCTATGTTTTCTATAGCAGAATGCCAATGGGTCACATGATAGGGATGACCAAATAAAATCACTCATGTTCTTTTCACAAGGATCTTGCAAATAAGCCTGCCCCCTTCCCGTGAGACACGTGTGATCAACTTTGCAGGAGGGAATAGTTTGTAGCTGCTCACCACCAGCCTTCTAACCCTTATCCCAGGAGCCGCTGCTGCCAGAACTCTCTTATGTCAGAGTCCGGCACATGGCTCGAGAGGGACTCATTCTGTTCACTTCAACAAAGGTGCCTGTGCCTGCTTTAAAATCACTCAACTAGTTCCCCTCAAAAAGCATTATTATGAAATTCAAACAGGAAACATAACTCAATGTTGTTTTGCCAAATCAGTACCCTCTTTGGTAATGGTGACTGGGGGCCTTATTTAGAGTTTGAAGCATGAGATACCCCATCAAAGCACGAGGGATACCCTGTCCACCGTGTTACAAATGCAATAGGCTATGGTGCATTTTTAATACAGCGGACGGGAAACCCTCCATGTTTGGGACGGAGTATCCCGTTGACCAAACTCTAAATAAGGCACTATATTTCTTATGTTCCCTATTTTGGGTTTTCAAATAAATATTCCAGACCTAATAATAGCATACAGTCATTTGCAGGAATAAGTTCACATACTTGGCTTGCCTGCCAGTGAATCACTCAGTTCAACACAGCATATCTGTACTTCAATGTTTACATTTGCCTATCTTGACTTCCCTTTCTTAATTAAACTTTAGGTCGAGTATATTGACATGAATTCCTCAAATTCTTTCATGGTGTGTCTGAATGTGGCAACAGAGTTGCTACTTTCAAATCAGCCTGCGTCTCATTTCACACAAGTTGTGTAATGTCCTGACTAAACCTGAGCCTGTCATTAAATATGAGGCAATAGAAGTGAAGTTTCTCCTAAGGATAGTGGCATGGTCATGACGACCCAGTGAGTTAAACACTATTTACTGACATTTGCAGTGATCAGTAGGTCACAGGTTTGAATTCTGCTAAGTGTAACCCAACATCTATTTTTCTGAGATGCATACCATTAAATTGGACAATACTACACCTGTTATTTTTTAGTGTTTAAAATTGACAAAAGCGTTATATAAAAATCAAGTTATTATAAGGAGTAGGCCTGGGCGAAGCACTACGCTACGCTCGCGTAGTTTGCGAAGTTCGCGCTACTTCGCGCTACGCGAACTGCACGTAGCACAGTGCGAACACGCGTAGCGTAGTGTTGCGTAGTGCTGCGGTCATTTTTTGCTTGCTCGCGGTCCTCAACGTCAAGTTGGCGACCGCGAGCAAGCAAAATGACATCCTGGCGAGACTTTTTCCTTGTTCGCGATCGCGAGCATGGAAAATAAACCTCCCGGCGAGATTCCCAACGCGAGAAGGTCAGGTTTCTCATTGCAAGGGGTCGCGTATGCTCGCGACCGCTCGCGATGAGAAACTACCAGTTCGCGTTGAGAAAGCTGCAGCTCGAGTAAAAATCTACTCGAGCAGCAGAAAACTACAGCTCGCACTGTGCAAGATGCCATTTTCAATGATTGCACAGTGCCGGTTGCTTGTCCGCACTGTGCAATCATTGAAAACAACATCTTGCACAGTGCGAACATGTTACTTCGCAGTTCGCGAAGTGCTACGCGTAGCTCGCGTAGTGCGAACTTCACTTTGCGTAGCTTCGCGAAGTGCTACTTCGCGAACTACGCCCACCCTTAATAAGGAGTTGTACGAAGGTGCACAACCTGTAACTTTGCAAATTTTTATTCTAATTCATGAGCTTCGCATTTTACAAAGGTTATAAATTTGAAAAAGGACAAGAGGTCCCCACTGATGCTAGGAGCCACTCAGATGGACTAGTGCCACTTGACAACAAGCATCCCCCTCGCACCGTTTTGAGATTCTTGCAACTTAACAAAGTCCCAGCCACCACCTCTCCCCCCCCCCCCCCAGTTCCCCTCCTACCCTGCAAGGCTTCATAGGCCGGCCCTGGGTGGAAGTCCACTTGCCATTTGGCCCTGAGATGTGACTACCGATTTCACGGGGACTTCAGCCTGGCCCCGTGCCTCCTACACTGCCTCCTGCAGCCCCCTGAACACCTTTTACTGTGGGAAATCTGGATTGGTCTGTGTCAATTTCCTGTACCAGGATGTCCCACCCATAGGACGTCCTGGAGCACAAAACTGTTGTCAAAGGGCTGGTGGGCTAACAATTATGACTACGCCTTGGCCAACTAGATGATGGCAGCAAACTTCAGCCCACTTCACGGAAGGCAGAAGTTTTGTTCTCTCATCCAACTAAGGAGGCAAAATAAAAATGTGTCTACTCCTGGTCGCTATTATTCATGAGTGAAATCACTGATTCTAGCATTGTCTTTTGAGCCATCAGCAAAGCATCTCAGAAACCTCAAGATGACATACGGCCCACTCTGGGTTACTTGAAAAGCAGGGATATCCTCTCTGCAGTACAGCGTCTACAAGACATCTCACAGCACCGGCCATCGCTTGAAAACGAACAGGGTCACAGTTAAGTATTGACAAATACACAAATCATTCACTACGGAGCCTTCATTGGGACACATGACAGCAAGTTGGCTCATTTATGATTCCAAGGGCATGTTGGGGCCAGGGCATTATTTTCTGGAAGGTGTTCCTGCAACACCTAAACGATCATTTCTCTTATGGGTCCTCCTGACTGTGCAATGTGTAGTGGGCATCCACCGCACAAATGTCCGCTGTGCCCCTAATCCGCATACAGTCTGGGCCATGCTGATTTTGCTGAACATTTGAGTGTACCATAGGGAAGGATCCACGAAGTATTTGCTCTAAAATGTAATGTACAAATTACATCACTTCTGATCGTTCGATGAGGATATGTATAGTTTTTGTTCTGTTTTATATAGCGCGAACTCGAGCTCAAAGTATCAGAGCGCTTTACGTGAGCACCAGTTGCATTGCAGCCGGACACATTCATTTTTAGGCACGGGGAGAATCCCAGGATGCTTCTCGCCAGACTCAATCCTGGTTCCTCACCTTCAAAGTCGACCGCTCGACCCGTTAAGCCACGTCCTCTGCAGTTCTGTAACACTTCAATTGTTTTCAAATCTCTTCATCGTGTTTTAAAGTCAACGTCCTTTGATCATACATCCTGCCACGACTAATTTTAATTGGGGGGTGGGGGGGGGCGTTGAGAAAAAAAATCCATACGGGAATCTGAAATTGATATGCAACGTTTGAAACCCTTTACAAACCTGTGATGCCTCTCCCTCTGTCCTGCAAACCACCCACTTGCAAGCAATGCCACAGGCTAACTACTTTGGAAACAGCGCCCTAATTCTGAGACGAGTCTGTTGGACCATAGCACACACTACCCGATATGTTTTTTAATTTTGAATATATATTTTTGTTGTTAATCAGTGGGGCTCTACGGAGATTGTTTCCGAACAGAGATGCAGGTTCTCCTAGAAGTTAAACGTTTAGCAGATGCTCTTCGGATGTTTAGGTAACGGGTCGATCAATCACTGCAGGTTCTGCCTTTATTTACTTTCAAGAGAACGGTGATTAAAAAGGGCAAAGAGGAAGCTGTGCGGTGTGTTGTGACGTTTTCCTTATTTCTAAGCACTGCCATGCGTGAAAACTGATTAGCTGGAGAGAAGGAATTCGGAGAGCTAAACTAACGTGGCAGCTTCCCACTGGATGAAATTCACGATTTATGGGAGCAACGTAATTTACGACATAAATGGAAATCCCTCATTCTCTTGAAATATGGGTGTTGTTTTTGTGCAATTACAAAAGGCAAATGTTTGTGTCCAAGCACGCGCCTATGCGTGCGTGTGCACTCCTATTTTATACGTGAAATAACAAGCGTACACTTGTGCAGCCATGTGACCCCCCCCATCCCCTCTCCCCGGCCTCACTGACCGATTCTTTCCTATTTAATGAAAAGTGAAAGTCTCGGTTTAGATCCGGTTTAGCTGCTTCTTCTTTTCGTAACAGCGTGAACTGAATGCTTATGCAAGGGCTAGTAAGGGGGGCCCATTGTGTGCCTGACCCTGCCTGTCATCTAACGTGACAGATCCGCAGATATATACACACACCTCTGGGTGGGATTAGCAAACAAGAGAAGGCCTTCAGTGTGCTGGTGGCGGGGTGGGGGCTGGTGGCAGGCCCAGAATGGATGCTCGGGGCTCCCAGGCCTGCTCCGCCTGGGAAAGCCCAGCCAGACGACAGGCAGGCTCCAGGCCCGGTGTTCAAGCTGAGAGCACATTAGCCGGGCTGGCGGAGCACTCGAGGTGGGGCGGAGGGGTCTTCAACACACAAAAGACAAGGTTGTTTTCGGAGCAGCTGGATAACTAAACAGCATTCTCAACCCCCTCCACGGAACATTCCTGAAGTCTTTCTTTAAAGTGTTGGGAGTCGGACCAGAGATTTGGCCATCCTGGGAACTCTGAACCCCAAAGAGTTCTTAAGCAGCTGATTAGATACATAACGCGCCAGTGGTTGAATGGAACATTCCAGAAGACTTTTTCTAAAGTTTTAGGACCGGGGATGTGGCCTTCTTGGGAACTCTGAACACCAAAGAGTTCTTAAGCAGCTGGTTAGATACAGAACGACGCGCCAGCCCAGCGGTGGAATGTAAAACGCTCTTTCTGTCACAAAAGCTCATGTCACCAAAGTTTCTACCACTCTGTTATTTAGAGGGATGAACCATCTTTTGAGGGCTTTTTGCACATGTTTACCCACGACACACGTATTACGTCAACAGCGGGAGACGGCTCTTGCCTGTGAAGTAGCCGCGTGCCTATGGCAGCGCCACTGGAAAGTACAGCCGGTGTATGGCAGTCTGGGACTGTACGTTTTTGTGTGTGCGCGTGGGTGGGGGGTGGGGGAGACTCGAAGGTATCAGAGCGCCAGTTGATGTACAGAAGGATACATTCATTGGTGTTTTTTGTTAGGCACAGGGAGATTAAATTTGCCCAGAATCACAGGATGTTCAGCGTCCCTACCGAGACTCGACCGTTCTAGCCCTAAGGCCACATCCTCTCCCCATTC